>NC_091786.1:12020286-13270286 GCF_029378745.1 Bos indicus
GAGCACACGGCTAGCACAGGACTTTATTTAAGCCCCCCAAATCAAAACAAAGCGAAACCAACTATAGAGTCTGGATCCCTTCTTCACAAAGAGAAGTGCCAGACCCAGAATCTCCCCAGCTCCCCAGTCAGACCCGAAGCTCTGGTTTCAGCTCACCTTCAGATCCAAAGCTCAGTACCTACTGGTGACACCTACGTGTCACCAAAGAAAGGGAACGTGAAGCAGGAAAGATGACATGTGTCTTTGAAGTCACTTTCTTCTCTCCAATGCTAAGTCCTAAATATTGAAAAATTCCTGTTGTGGTTGAACTGTATACTCTTTCTTGGTGCATTTTATGCCAAAGAGCATCACTGCTCTGCTAAAGTGTTGAACACGCTCGCTTCAAATTTGCTGTGACTTGCTCTCGTCAGGTTTAAGCACATAATCTGAAGATGGGACATTTCAGTCACCTGCTTTATATAAACTTTCTGAGAGTCAGTAAGGGACAGGCTTGCTTTTCCTCTTACCCATAAGAAGTTGGAAATTTTTTTTTTTTTTTGCTTCAGTTTTTGCAGCTCCAATGTGGTGTTCTTTGAAACAGAACTTATCACTTATACTCCTGTGAGGGAGCAAAGATGTGATAAGATAAAAGAAATGAAGCTTGGAGTTATCTTTCTAATCCTCATACCTGGGATTACTTTCAAAGAGTGTTTGCTCTTATCTCAGGGGAAATTCTTCTTCCCTTGGACTACAACAGTTCTGGTAAAGTGTTTTAGAAAACATGGTATACTGTTTGTGAAGATAACAAAAAGTATCCATCTTTTGAGAGTCTCTTACATAGAATAATATATCAAATATATTTATTTATTCTTTTAGCCTGTTCTGGACCCCTGCTCCTTTCCCAAAGACAAAGTGTCAAGGGAGAACAAAGAAATTTTTCTTCTCTTTGCTCAAAAGATTGTTTGAGGTGGGCTTTCATCACAGTTTTCAGAGTCCAATCCAGGCTTTATTTTCTGTGTCCATAAGTGATTGCCAGTCAAGTGTGATTGTCTCATAAAAAAGGCCATCAGTTGATCACTTATCCCATTAAGCACATTTTTAAGCTTATCTTGCCTTAAGGTATTATATAGAAAGAAATGAACACATAGGTTATCTTCAGCCTAAATATTTCAGACAAAAGTCAGCTTTACCATGAAAGAAAGTGATATTCAAAGTGACTGAAGTGATATGCTCGTTTACTGCTCTTTAAAAGGAAGAAGGTTTGATATAAATACCATACTACTCCAAGTAGCAATAGAGGAAAAAAAAAAAAATTAAAACAAACAATATTTCCTCAAAAACAAGCAATCAGAAGCAAACTTATTAAGAGTTTCAAGGACAGAGCACGTGTATGTTTCAGTGCTGAAAAGAATAAAAAAAGTTCTCACAGCTGGAGCACAGTTCTGTTGTAATCAACAGAAGGACACATGTAGGACGTTAGAGTGGGGTTTTCATTTCTGGGAACACATGTTTTGTTATTTTTAGGAGATTTTAAACTTAATATCATGTGTATATGCAAAAATCAGAATTCTTGCAATTTTTTTTTTTTTTTTAAGTTCAAATTTGTGCTGTGCTAAGTCACTTCAGTTGTATCTGCCTCTTTATGACGTTGTGGACTGTTGCCCGCCAGGCTCCTCTGTCCATGGTATCCTCCAGGCAAGAATACTGCAGTGGGTTGCCATGTCCTCCTCCAGGGGACCTTCCCGACCCAGGGATCAAACCCAAGTTTCTCAAGTCTCCTGCGTTGGCAGGTGGATCCTTTACTACTTGTCCCACCAGGGAAGCCCAAGTTCAAACCTACATTCGTCCAAGTTGCATCACCATTGCTAGATTTGATTGAAAGCTTTGGAGAATCTAAGAATCAAGCATCAAATAAAGACTTCCCCCAGTCTTCCCAGGTTTCTATAGAAAAACTAAAGGAAAAATATTGCTTATGTCTATTAGAAATAATTAGAAGAGCATCCCATCTTCTGAGGGGGTGATTTGTTTCTTATGAGTTAAATGTATCTTTATTTTTTATGTTAAGAGATACCTGAAATGCCTTTGCTAGTAATTTAAATTATACTTTATTTTGAATGAAGCCTAAAATTTAACTTGCTGCATCACAACCAAACAGCATTGATTCTGTCCAATATAATTTAGAGATATTAATGTGCTTGCTACTACTTTGTTTAGGCTTTATTTTACTACCTTATCAGTGCTGATTTTACATTAATTGATATTTTGCCAAAAATTATACCTCAATATTTATGTAGATCTTGAGCCAAGAATATAAAAATTCTTCTAAACTCCAAATGCTTTCCTTTATAGAACTTTCAGGAAAGTGCATTACTCAAATTATATATAGGGAGAAATATGCATAGGAAGTTACTTTATTCTTCTTTACAAATTTAAGATGAACCAAATTACCTTAAATATGACTTACAGAAAAGTGGGGGGGGGGGAACTTAACACAAATGTGAATTACCTAAGACGTGTTACTTTCCATTCAGTAAATAGTAAGTAGTTCTTCCTGCTGAGTACTATACTGCCTGCCATAGACAGAAGGAAAAAAGAACGAGATGACCCTTGACCTTTAAGAGTTAATTGAATAGCTTCAAATCGATAAGGAAAAGACAGACTCACAAGTTATCTACAAATGAAAGGAAATGTTCCTCAAAATGAACTGCTAAGGTAGCAGGGGCTTGCAAAAGTAGAACAGGATCTGTTAAACCTGGGCCTTGTCAGTCCAGGCCTGGAAAATGTGAACTGGCCTTGAAATGATGGATGACGTGGGCAGGAAGGAACGTGAGGAAAGCCATTCGTGGCCAGGAGGGTTCTGTGGGGCAGATGCTGAGATGAAGTTTTAGTCCAGATGTGCATTAAAAATGAATGACAGGTGGGCAGCTCAGGACCGGGCAGGGAGAGAAACTGAGCTAGGACATGGTGACAAAGCCTCTCCCAGCCCTGCAGGAAGACTGGGGCCAGCCAGCCTTCCCCATAAGAGAATCCTGAATCTGCCAAAGTGGACCTTTTGACCCTTTCTTGATTGGTCTTCAGGAGTGAGAGAGTTTGCCTTTGGCCTTGGTGGTCTTTGGAAACTGAGGCTGATGGATCCTGAAGTTGCTGAGACCCGAGGGTGTCTGTCGAAGATCTTACCCTCAGCTGAGTACACAGTCCTTACCTACAGGGAGATGGGGACTGTTCACGTCCACATCTGCTAACCTTTCCTTGTATGAGAAAGAGCACAGGTGAAACGCTGCAGGAGAGAATCAGCAAGATGGTGTTTGAGGGTGGGAGTCCCTAGTAAGGACCTCCTGGAGGTGAGGGTCACTGCTGCTGCTGATGAAGAGGTAGGAGGGCATCGTGGGAGGAGCTCGAGTGCCTGCCTGAGAATCTTGTCTTCAGGAGGGAAGCCGTGTGAAATAAACAAGAGTGTGCTGCTTTTTCTTTCTCACGGCAGCACTCTAGAAAGATGCCAGGTAGTCTGTTACAGTCTCTGTGTCTGTTAGGGAAAAGTAGGGAGATGGGGGAAACAAGATGATTATTCTCTTGAAAATGATTCTTGGGTTTAGATATTAAAGGTAGACTCTTAAGAGCAAAACCATCCCAAATCAGTAAAATACCTCAGCAAAATGTTCCTTGAACAAATGCGTTTGTGCGAAAGAGGCCATCAACTAAACAGATTATTAAAAACAATTAATGTTCATGTCTGGTGTCATCCTATCATTGGCACATTCTTATCTGTTCAATAAATCTGTTTATTTTCCATTTTCTGAATATCCACTAAGTTCCCAAGGTGAATGAAATGGGCTCCCTGTTGTGAATAGCTCACGATGTAATCATGAAGACAAAAACCGAAAACAGATAACTTGTATGTATGTATGTGTCAGTCGCTCAGCCGTGTCCAACTCTCTGTGACCTCATGGGCTATAGCCTGCCAAGCTTCTCTGTCCATGGAATTCTCCAGGCAAGAATTCTAGAATGGGTTGCCATTCCCTTCTCCAGGGGATCTTCCCAACCCAGGGATCAAACTCAGGTCTCTTGCATTGCAGGAAGATTCTTTACCCTCTGAGCTACCTGGGAAGCCAAAGAGAACTTGTAACAGAGTATTCTCAGCCCTGGAGAGAAGCAAGGAGAAGATGCTGGGAATCCACAGAGAAGAATGGGAACCCTTTCCTTGCAAGTAGCTGAGGGCTTCTTGTTCCCTGATAAAGTGATGAGGAAACATTGAAAGCAGATTATATTTTTATAATATGCATTTATATTTTATAAAGCAGCATTTATATTTTACAAAGGTTACCTGGTGACTGTTGGAATGTAGAACAAAGCCTGGTGAGACTGGAAGTAGAAAATCAATTAGGGAAGGTATTACAAGAGCTTTGATGGTAAAAGCTGGGAAAAATGAAATTATGATTAATTGAGCATTTACTGTACACCCAGCTCTGTTCTAAATTATATATATATATGTGTGTGTGTGTGTGTGTGTGTGTGTACTCACATATGCATATACATGTATATTTATATACAATTAAATTTTTACAACAAAGCTTAAATGAATGATAAGTTATTTGCATTTTGTCTATAATTATGCCAGTTCATTGTTGATTTATAACATTGGCAAGCTCAGGCAATTAGGAACTGTGATGGATTGACATTTGTAAATATAGCAATTTTAATATTATTCAAGAATGAAATCTTGTCAATTGTGACAAATTGGATGAACCTAGAGGGTATTAAGCTCAGTGTTATCAGTCAGACAGAGAAAGATATACTGAATAATTTCACTTATGTGTGGAGTCTAAAAAAACAAAACAAATGAACAAACATAAAATGGAAATAGTTACAGATACAGAGAACAAACAGGTGGTTGACAGAGAGGAGGGGATGGAGGGAGAAAATAAGTAGGTGAGGGAGATTAAGAGGTATAAACTTCCAGTTGCAAAGTAAATGGGTCAGGGTATGAAATGCACATCGTGGGGAATATAGCCAATCATTTTGTAGCATTTTGGTATGGTGACAGATGGTAACTAGACTTAGGATGGTGATCATTTTGAAATGTGTAGAAATATTGAATCACTGTGTTGTACGAGAAAAACTAACATAGTATTGTAGGTCAATTACACATCACAAACAAATTCATAGAAAAAGAGATCAAGATCTGTGGTTAACAGAGAAAGGGGGTGAGGGGAGGGGGGATTGAATGAAGGCAGTCAGAAATTCATAGACATCCAGTTATATGATAAATAAATACTAAGGATGTTGTATGCAATATGATAAATTAACATTGCAGTCTGTTATATATGAAAGTTGTAAAGAGAGTAAGTTCTAAGAGTTCTAATCACAGGTAAAAATTACTTTTTTTCCTGTTTCTTTAATTGTGTATGCATATCAGATGATAGATATTCACTGAACATATCGTGGTAATCATTTCATGATGTGAGTCAAATCACCATGACTCACCTTAAACTTATACAGTACCATACATCAATTAAAACAAAACAAAACTGGAAGAAAAAAAAATGAGTATGGCAATTTAAAAGAGTAATGAGAAATGATTCCTTATATAATGATATTTATTTGACTAAGTAAATCCTTTAAATCATACAATATTTTAGAAAAATAAATAAGCGAGCCTTTTTGAAGGCTATGGATCACTAAGACAGTTGATCAGGAAATTCTTGAAGAGGTAAAAATTAATTGTCTTGTTTCTTTCACTGTGCATGTGTGCTAAGTCATTTCAGTCATGTCCGACTCTTTGTGACGCTATCAACTATAGCCCGCCAAGCTCCTTTGTCTATGAGATTCTCCAGGCATGAATACTGGAGTGGGTTGTCAAGCCCTTCTCCAGAGGATCTTCCTGTCCCAGGGATCGAACCCGTGTCTCATGTCTTATGCATTGGCTGGTGGGTTCTTTACCACCAGCACCACTTGGAAAGTCCTTTTATCACTGTACTTCTGTTTTATTGGGCAGCATTTATTTAAGCTGTAAAAATAATTTGCTTCTTATCCGCATGTATATACTCCAAAAATTTGAGGAAAGATACAAAGAAGATAGAAAGAACCAAGACCATAGCATGCCGTCCACCTCAATATGCTTGAACAGTAATATATAGAATGTTAATATACTTACTTAGAGAAGGAAAAAATAGCCTAGGAAAAATAGCCTTAATATACGGATAACCACTGACATAGTAACAACCAATATCCGGCTTGCTCTGTGAGAGAATGTGTGTGTGTGTGTGTGTGTGTGTGTGTTCAGTCTTGGTCGAAAGCCTTAGAAGAAGGAGATTCAAGGGAAGGAAGGATAAAAGAAAGAACACAAAATATATTAGCATGTATAGAGAATCTAAACACATATTGTAATACCCATTCACTTCATCACTCATCACTTATCCGCTCATTGCATTTGTCCCTCACACTATACTGATGTATGTATCTGTGTATGTGTGCAGCTGTGCATGCATGTACTTTTAGTTCATTCATAGTATGTGTGTATATTTGCTGTTCCTCTTACCCTCTTCCACTAATTAGAAAGTAAACTCCTGGAGGCTGAGCTTTTCCACGTTCCAGACTGTCTTCCAGTATTGAAAATAGTATCTGGCACATGCTAGATAATCAGTATTGATTAGATGCTGAAAGAATGAGATACACATATTATGTCATTTTATCTCATATTCAGGGAAAGAAGCAGTCTTTTTCTTCCTTATATCTGATTACACTGAGGTTCAGAGAAGTTGAATTGCTTGCTCAAGATCTCTAAACTATGGAGCCAGTTTTTGAAACCAAGTTCGAAAGCCCACATTCTTTGTGTTCTAAAACAATGCTTTCTAAGATGTTAAACAATCATGTCCCATTGGACTTTTCTTAAACTGATGTGATTTTGTGTGATAATGAAACATCCAGTGGAGTGATGGTGTGCCAGCTGAAAAATCTTTAAAGATAAATTTATGGTTTATAGCATCTTTATTTTTTTTAAAAAATCTCTCAAAAGTTAATTGGAAATATGCATCTTCAATTTTGTGGCAAGTAATAATGCAAATAAATTTAAAAGTTTTAATGTAATAAGTATACCCACACCAAACTTTTTGTCATATTTAGAATAATCATAGAAAACATACTGAGTTTTGAATTACATAAAGTCAATGTTACTTATTACCATTTTTTTGTGATAAAACATAATCAACTGGTAAGAAAAAGAGATCAGAGGATTTTTTTATGGTCGTTGTTTTTGACATCCTGAGCAAGTCAGATTATTAATTATCCCTTTTCATGACTAGCACCAAAGTGAAAATACTTGAATGGTATCTCTGGGATGGTAGAGAACAAACAAGACTCCTATGAGTCGAACAGAGGCTGATGAATTAAGTTATGAACTCTTTTGAAAATCACAAAAGACAGATGCCCAAATGTACCTGTCTATGATCACCTTATGTTTTACCAAACTTCTGGTTTGGTAGTAATCACATGAGATGAATGGCTCTTAAGACCACTGGTCAGTATAGTAAGATGGTCCTGGGGAATCAATAGGATGAATCATGGTTAATTTAGTTTTCACATATAACCATGAACTGAGTTTCTGAAAGCTGTCTTTCTATGTGTACTTGTATTTCCCCCAAGTTGTTGAAATCCTTCCAAGTTAATAGTGATCAGGATACTCATAATTTTTAAATCAATTCCATAGTTGTTAGTAGGGCTGCTGTTTGATTAAAATGAAGCAGAAGAGATAAAGCTGTGTCATGAATGTGTACAATTAAAAGTCTTCATGTCTGCTTCCTCGTTGTTCTAATAAAAGAAAAGATATATCCTCATTTACACGATGTCTAATGTCTCACAAGTACTTACACACAGTCACTAAAGAATATTGGATTCCATTAGTTTATATTATGCAACTGTCTTGCTGCAGATTATTTTTTATTATTATCCATTAATTCTGATAGAGTTTCTCTGCCTTTATTAAAGATTTAGTATTTCCTTTTCACTGAAAGCATCTTGGTCACTTGGGCTTGTGTGTATACACACATACACATATGTGACTTTTACATCTTCTCTTTCTTCCCTGCTTGTTCTCTTCCTGTCTTGCTCCGTATCAGAGGACAATTGCATAGGGATTTATCTTTAGAATATTTTTCGAATTTACAAAGTGTCATTGGTATTTGCCATTCCTGATTCTGTAATTCCATTAACATCTGTAACCTAAGCTATGTTGAATATGTAAGCATGTTTCTACCTGTCCATATTTATAAATCTATAACAAAACACTTAATTCTATTTGAAACCATTTTTACACTTTCTACTAAATATGTTTAGCTCACAAATTCCTTTTTTAATGACACTTGCAAGTTGGACCCAGTTTTGCTCCACAAAATTGGATTTATTGCATTCCCTACCTGATTTCTGCTAGCATTTTCAACAAAGAGATATCCGCCTCATTCCTCCTTTACATGGTTAAGAATATTGGAATCTCAGTGAATTTTTTTGTTGTTGCTGCTGCTTTATTTCAACTAATGCATAATCTGCTAACAATACTTGGCCATTTGAAACATCACAGAAATTGATATCGTGCAAATTCCCTCACCTAAATCCCCTATCCTATAGATCACAGACCAGATATTTGATATCTTACCTCTTTGGGACCCAGTTTTTTCATTTGTAAAATGTAGATAATAAAAATTACCTACTTTATTAAATTATGAGCACTTAATAAGGTAAATATGGAAAACAACTAATATCAAGCCTGACCTGTGTCTAATATTAGTCCTTACTGTTTTTCTGAATGATTGCTGGGATCTTTAATTTTTCAGAAACAAAAGTATTTTTTCACCAAGAAATCATAGTTTGGCATTCAAGTCATTTGTAGAAGTTCAATTATTCTGCTTGATTGAAAGAGTAAATGGTAATTTTTATTTCCCGGAATCATCATGAAAGATGTCAGAGGTGTGAGTTTCTATTACAGTAAACAATGATGCTAATTATTTATATTTTTCACACTTTACCAACTTCCTTTCCCAAGTCAAAAAGAATATATATATATATATATATATATATATATATTCCAAAAGTGATTGTATTATATGCTCTAATTTGTAACTGCGATATCTTTACTTCCATTTGACCATAATAATTAGGAAGGGGCATTATATGCTTGGAGTTTCCCAGGTGATACTAGTGTTAAAGAAGCTGCTTGCCAATGCAGGAGATGTGAGAGACACAGGTTCAACCCCTGGGTCAGGAAGATCCCCTGGAGGAGGGCCTGGCCACCTACGCCAGTATTCTTGCCTAGAGAATCCTGTGGACAGAGGAGACAGGCTGGCTACAGTCTTTAGGATTGCAAAGAGTTGGACACAACTGAAGCGATTTAGTGCGCAGCACAGCACATTATGTGGTTAGAGGCAGGGGAAAAGTGAAAGTGAATGTGTTAGTCGCTCACTCGTGTCCAACTCTTTACAGCCCCATGGACTGTAGCTCGCTAGGCTCCTCCATCCATGGAATTTTCCAGGCAAGAATACTGGAGTGGGTTGCCATTTCCTTCTCCAGGGGTAGAGGTAGTGGGGATCGCCCCCAAAAAAGTAGACTCTGTATTGCTGATCTACCTGTGCTGCAGATGTTAAAGATCTGAAAAACAAAATGATGTCGTGTGTTAATTCTCCCTCAAGCCCTAAAGGAGCTCACCCTTTCTAGATCAGGTATCAGATGCAATGGTGTGTCTTTCCCCCCGTGCCTCTCTCGTTTTCTTTAAGCACAAAAATATATGCCTTAGCTCAAAGGGAGGACGCCTTTCCTCAAGCTAGCAGACTGCATAGCTGTTGACTCCAATACATTTCTACATATATTTTAGAGACAGAATTCTGTGCATTTCTGAGATGTGTGTGTAGTTTCAACATTCCTTTCAAGATCAGTCTCCAAGTTTACAAGAGGCTGGTCTCTGAGCTATAGGATGGGGAATCAGGTACCATATCCTGCACGTGTGTGTGTGTGTGTTCTTGAACCTATTGCATTGGTCCTACACAACTAAAATTCAGATGTAACTCACTGAATGAGTTAACTGTCAGCAATTATCAAAGTTTTCTATACATTTTTGATTATTAATCATTTCCCTATGGTAGTATATCTCACAGTGACTTTTATTTATTATAGTATTTTACTATCTGTTTTATTTCTTTACGTCTATTTAGGAAAACGAAAAGTGAAGTTACTTTACATACCAATTCCCAATCCAGATTTAAAAATGACATCAATTTCTTTTTTCCCCTCTCTCCTTAAAGACTAAAATCAGATAGCAGATTTATCATTTCAGAAAATGTTCTGTTTTGGATTGACTTTGGACCGGATTGCGTGGTAGCATGATTCTAGGAGCCATGACTATCCAAGTAACAGACTAATTGATAGATTAACATTGCCGCAACATAAATGCAAAATCAATATAGCAGCTGTGGGAGACAAAGTCGGCTTAGATTTGATAGGCCTCTAAACTTACGGCAGTGCAACCACTTCCCCTAAAAATTTTACTCTGAAACCACCAAGAATCACCCTGCTCTTTCTAAGCCTGCCTCCGACAGTTTTTCTGTCTAGTTTCATTCATTTAGCCACAATAACCTTCACTCCGCTTCAAGGCTGCCCGGAGGCGTCCTATATCCAGCTTGTGTCGGGGTGTCTTGATGCACTTCTAAGCGTGAAGTCTTGCAGTTTCCTGGAAGCTTGGCAAAGACAGCCGCGGGTTATTAGATGAAACGGACTACAATACCTATAGTAAGTGTTCAAATTCCATCCCTTCTCCAAAAGCTTGTGTGCCCTAGGCAAGAACCCAATTTGCTCCCCCTAGGGCCAGCTTTGAACAAGTCCTCTTTTCCCTCCATGCTTGAATTGGAATGTTGTTGGCACCACAGAATCTGCAATAACATTGCATCTCTTGAGAGATCATATGCCCTTATTAAAAACAACTACAATCTATAACTACTGTTACGTCAGTCAGATTTCTCCTTTAAATAAAATCATCGTATAGGACGGAGGCTAAATTCAAAGTTTCATTTTGCCCACATTTTAGTGAGTTATGTGAAGGGAAGTAAAGAGGTTATACATTTAGATTTACTTCTGTGTTTCTAGCCAGCACAGTTACATTGGAAAAATGTAAGCACTAGATTTCAGAACTATCTGCAATTCAAGATGCTCCATAAAATGTGTTCTCTTTAATGAGCTCTGCATTCCATCCACTGTTGAGCTATACATCAGCTGCATGCCCCTTCCTTTCAACATTCAAACTGTTTAGCTCCCACTAATAGGTACATTAAAAAGAATCTTCCTACAAATATGAACGAAGACATCATAGCTATATGCATTTCTGCCTATGCTCACACTTTTAAAAATGCTCCTAAGAGAAATCTTTGCAACGATAAACTGTAACCCTTTTTGTGCAGTGTTTGCTAATGGAGAAAGACATGAGGTGTGTGTGTGTATGTTTTTTTTTTTCTGTACATAACTATAGCATCAAGATGCTATTGAGTAGGGAAAAAACAGGGGGAGTTGGAATAACCACTATATGGTAATGGACATAGGGTATTAATAAACTGTTTCACTTCCTGCATGCCTTTGAGTGTTTCTATTGAAAAAGAATGAAAATAATCTTTAATTTTTTAAAATTTAATCATGGTGATGTAACAGTGCTTTGAAAACAGTGATGTCTATTATTAGTGCTTTGAAGGAAGTTTGAAATACTACAAAGATAATTTAAATTAACAGAGAAACAGTAATCTTAAGAAAAGAATTTAAAAGGCATTTTTTTATTACCTTGTGTTTCAAATCATTTTCAATCCCTTTATTTAAAAGAGTGTTACTTCTTTACTAAAAAGGAGAAAGGTATTTGAACTCCAGAGTAAACTTCATCTAATTTTTTTCTATTAAGAAAGAAAGAAAAAGAGAAGAAGAGGAGAGAAAGAAAATCATTCTCTTAAAGACACACTTTTTAAAAAGCTCTCTAATTGTATTCCTAATAGAGAATTCTAAAATGTTCTTGCTTTATATTATTTTTAACATAATTACAAAAATACATCTTTCTAAATAGGTTTAATTATGAACAATCCTGGAAAAGTCCATATGAATTGTGTGTTACCTTCTAGGTTATACGTCTTGAGAAAAGAATTATTTAGCTGAATGCTAATGCTGCTGCTGCTAAGTCGCTTCAGTCGTGTCTGACTCTGTGCGACCCCATAGACGGCAGTCCACCAGTCTCCCCTGTCCCTGGGATTCTCCAGGCAAGAATACTGGAGTGGGTTGCCATTTCCTTCTCCAATGCATGAAAGTGAAAAGTGAAAGTGAAGTCGCTCAGTCTTGCCGACTCTTAGCGACCCCATGGACTGGAGCCTACCAGGCTCCTCCGTCCATGGGATTTTCCAGGCAAGAGTACTGGAGTGGGGTGCCATTGCCTTCTCTGTGCTGAACGCTAATACTCATAGCTAATAACAAAGAAACCACTATATGCACACATATATATATGGTTTGCTTCAGATGTCAAGCTCGAAAGCAGTGCCTGAGCATTCTCATCTTTTCTAGATTAGTAGAGTACTTTACCTATAATTGTCCACACAGTATGTTGGTTAACTTTTGAGGGCAATAAGCAGAGAAGAAATATTCTATATTTTCTGGGTAAAAGTAAATATCTTTTTATCCCGATTATCACAAAATTATATATTGATAGATAATTCATATATAATATAAACAGAGAAACATGTTGACTCTTTTTCATGTGGAAACACTGATACTTATATGTGATGTCTCTTTTAAACAAAAAATTTCCTCTTGCTGTTCTAAATAGATTCATGCATACTCATTCTCTTTCTCTCTTACACATATACACACACTCTTTCACATAAATTTTCTCTATTGTAGAGCGTATTGGTTTAGATAAATGCTTCACAAAAAACAACAGCATTAAAGGTAATTTTTAAGATTCTTAGTACCATGAAACTGTTTAGATTTTATTTCCATAAAACCATTCAAATTTTACATAATGGAAACAAAGTATATAAATTAAACCAGTCTATGTGCTTATTACTAAAATGTTGTGGTTTTTTCCTCTATTTTAGCACATTGATGTCTGATACTCTCTTCCGGACTTTGTACCTTTATAGATAGGGTTTACATTATTTGTTTTATTTTGAATTTTGCAACTTGAAGGTCTTTTGCAGGACTGTGTATATCAGACAACTATCAGATCAGATCAGATCAGTCGCTCAGTCGAGTCCGACTCTTTGCGACCCCATGAATCGCAGTACGCCAGGCCTTCCTGTCCATCACCAACTCCCGGAGTTCACTCAAACTCACGTCCATCCAGTCAGTGATGCCATCCAGCCATCTCATCCTCTGTCGTCCCCTTCTCCTCTTGCCCCCAATCCCTCCCAGCATCTGAGTCTTTTCCAATGAGTCAACTCTTCTCATGAGGTGGCCAAAGGACTGGAGTTTCAGCTTTAGCATCATTCCTTCCAAAGAAATCCCAGGGCTGATCTCCTTTAGAATGGACCGGTTGGATCTCCTTGCAGTCCAAGGGACTCTCAAGAGTCTTCTCCAACACCACAGTTCAAAAACATCAATTCTTTGGCGCTCAGCCTTCTTCACAGTCCAACTCTCACATCCATACATGACAACAGGAAAAACCATAGCCTTGACTAGACGAACTTTTGTTGGCAAGGTAATGTCTCTGCTTTTGAATATGCTATCTAGGTTGGTCATAACTTTCCTTCCAAGGAGTAAGCATCTTTTAATTTCATGGCTGCAGTCACCATCTGCAGTGATTTTGGAGCCCCAAAAAATAAAGTCTGACACTGTTTCCACTGTTTCCCCATCTATTTCCCATGAAGTGATGGGACCGGATGCCAGGATCTTCATTTTCTGAATGTTGGGCTTTAAGCCAACTTTTTCACTCTCCACTTTCACTTTCATCAAGAGGCTTTTGAGTTCCTCTTCACTTTCTGCCATAAGGGTGATGTCATCTGCGTATCTGAGGTTATTGATATTTCTCCCGGCAATTTTGATTCCAGCTTGTGTTTCTTCCAGTCCAGCGTTTCTCATGATGTACTCTGCATATAAGTTAAATAAACAGGGTGACAATATACAGCCTTGACGTACTCCTTTTCCTATTTGGAACCAGTCTGCAAAGGAGAAAAGGAAAGATATAAACATCTGAATGCAGAGTTCCAAAGAATAGCAAGAAGAGATAAGAAAGCCTTCTTCAGCAATCAATGCAAAGAAATAGAGGAAAACAACAGAATGGGAAAGACTAGAGATCTCTTCAAGAAAATCAGAAATACCAAAGGAACATTTCATGCAAAGATGGGCTCAATCAAGGACAGAAATGGTATGGACCTAACAGAAGCAGAAGATATTAAGAAGAGATGGCAAGAATACACAGAAGAACTTTACAAAAAAATCTTCATGACCCAGATAACCATGATGGTATGATCACTGACCTAGAGCCATACATCCTGGAATGTAAGGTCAAGTGGGCCTTAGAAAGCATCACTATGAACAAAGCTAGTGGAGGTGATAGAACTCCAGTTGAGCTCTTCCAAATCCTGAAAGAGGATGCTATGAAAGTGCTGCACTCAATATGCCAGCAAATTTGGAAAACTCAGCAGTGGCCATGGGACTGGAAAAGGTCAGTTTTCATTCCAATCCCAAAGAAAGGCAATGTCAAAGAATGCTCAAACTATTGCACAATTGCACTCATCTCACACGCTAGTAAAGTAATGCTCAAAATTCTCCAAGCCAGGCTTCAGCAATATGTGAACCATGAACTTCCTGATGTTCAAGCTGGTTTTAGAAAAGGCAGAGGAACCAGAGATCAAATTGCCAACATCTGCTGGATCATAGAAAAAGCAAGAGAGTTCCAGAAAAACATCTATTTCTGCTTTATTGACTATGCCAAAGCCTTTGACTGTGTGGATCACAATAAACTGTGGAAAATCCTGAAAGAGATGGGAATAGCGGACCACCTGATCTGCCTCTTGAGAAATCTGTATGCAGGTCAGGAAGCATCAGTTAGAACTGGACATGGAACAACAGACTGGTTCCAAATAGGAAAAAGGAGACAACTATAAATGTTAATAAATCTGCCAGTAATATGATTCCCTGGTGGCTCAGACAGTATAGAGTCTTCCTGCAACACAGGAGACCGGGTTCAATCCCTGGATTGGGAAGATATCCTGGAGAAGGAAATGGCAACCCACTCTAGTATTCTTGCCTGGAGAATCCCATGGACAGAGGAGCCTGGTAAGCTACAGTCTACAGGGTCACAAAGAGTTGGATACAAACAAGCAACTAACATTTTCAGTTTTAATATGTATATTGAGTTTATTACATATATGGTAGAAATTTAGTTCTCTTAGATTTTAAAATAAGTCCAGATTTAGTGATTAACAGTAAATTTTTTTGAAATTTATATCTGTGTACATGTATTTATACACACATACATATGTAGTCATATTGTTATTCTCATGAAAAAATTGACAGTTGTTATACAAGTAACTTATGAAGCATATAAGCTAATAATTTCCCTTCATTATGTATAAATTGGCTGTGCAATTTTGCTATGTAAACATAACCTTCAGTGTAATCTTATAGCCTTTCAAATGGTTTCTGCACTCAAAAAGAAAGTCTTGAATTATATTGTATATGTTACCAATATTGGCTTCCCTGCAAGGTTGAGCAAACAGAAAATAAAATGAAAACATCTGCAGAAAGTGATCCCAGTATGAAATATTGCCATAACATTTCATTCGAATCAAAATCACTGTTTACTTTCAATATTAAGACCTGTAGTAGGTAAGACTGCTGGCTGAAAATTAAAAGCTAATCTATGGAAAACTGTGGTCAAGAGATGTATCGTCTACATTTGAACATTTGTTAAATAAATAATGAAACATAAGAAAGAAACCAAGCCCTTCCAGAAACCCTTGGATTTTATTTATACCTTGGTGCCCAGACCAGAGGGCTCCTACTCTCATAGCTATGCTGATTTGGCTGTCCCTGGCCTTAGCTGATGCCCACCAACACGCGAGTCATTGTTTTTAAAGAGCTTGGAGATGACTTTAGCGGGAAAGTTGATTTTATATCACCCAAATCTGTGTTTTGTGAAGTACTACTCATTTCGGCTTTTTGAACTCCTTTTATTTCACAACAAATCTACGGTAAATCCTGTTCCAACTCCCACTGCAATTTGATGAATTACCTTCTCAGGATTTCATTATAAATGTGTTGTAAAGGGCTACTGCAGAGACTGAGGTGTTTTGAAATAACAAATAGGTACATTTGAGAAGCTGTACATCTAAACAGCTTGAGGTCTTAGTGTTCCATGGAGTGGTTCCTCAGATCATCTGCTCTATTAATATTAGGCAGAGTAATTTATTATTAATGCAAAGCACAGTGCTTTGCCACTGGAGAAGAATTCCACCTTGTGTGTACAATGGACCCATCAAATAAGCAAACCACAGAACTCAGTGAAGGCTGGTTTGTGATTAAAGGCAGTGAGATGTGGCTTCTAACAATGTGAGACGAGGTGAACTGCAGAGCTATGGAACTTCATTACTTCATAACCATTTCTTTCAAGGACATAAAGGTTCACTTTCTGTGGCAGATTCACAAGAGAATAAACGTAGAGCAAATAGTTTCCCTCTTAAATTCAGACTTGCCAAGGTTTGCTTTATGTTCCCGATTACCCCTATTCATCGTTCTTTCCTGGTATACACATTTAAATGGAATCTAAAGTATTAAAATTACAGGATTGTCCCTCGCCACACGACCTCAGAGTTGATCTAACCAAAGAGAACAAGTCTCTCATCCAACATCACACAGGCTGGAAGTTCTAAGACCGCTTACTACTTTGTATTAATTACCATCCACAATTTCTCATTCTATCAAAGCATCACCACCCTTCAACTTCAAAGGTTTCTAAAAGTTTACTTTTGTGTAATGGTGTTTTAATGGAGCTCCAGCCAACTATTAAAATAAGATTGACTTTATAGAATTAAACAAGCAATGTGACATGGGTTCTGATTTGACTGACTTCCCTGTAAGCTCAGCTGCTGCAAGCAGGGATTTATCTATGCACAGATAAGTCCTCTGGGCATTTCATCTGCATATAAAACACCAAATCCAGGTAACTAAGACTGGTGGCACCATGTCTGGAGCTCTAACCTGGCTTCTCTCAGGCTAAGATGACAGCACAGAAGTACGTATGACTGATTGGTCCCTTATGAGTTGCAGAGACCTGAGTACAGCAGAGTGTAAAGGCATTGGTGTTTGTACCCTTTACCAGACTTTTGGCTTAGAAGATACATAAAACCAGGCTTCATGATAGAAGAGGTCTCCTTAAATTCTTGCTGAACAAATAAAGCAACAAATTAATTAATATATTTATTTATGGAAAAGGATTCTGAATATTTCATATTAAGTATCATTGTAGTTGATTTATTGGAGCTTTAGAGGCAGAAGTACATTCATACATTTTTGCTCTCTCTCTCCTTTTAATGAATAAGGACATCAAATATCAGGCAAGTTTAGTGATTTGTTCAAGACCACAGAGCCAGACAAAGCTTACTTTTTTTGTGAATTCTTTACTCACAGTCTGAAGTACTTTCTTTCCATCCTATCAATTTGTCTATTTTAAGGAAGTCCAAAATTATTTCAATCTCGATAATCGAGAACCACCATAGTTCCTATTCTTCAACGTACTGAAGATTAATACTATTTTTTAAAAATATTGGCATGTGTTTCATATACCACATTCTATCTGGTTTCCATTCAATAAATGTTTTTGAAAGAACCCAACAAACACAGACCTGTCCTTATCCTGTCAAACAGTAGAATTGGAAGAGGGGCATTGGAACCATGAGTCCAAAACCAGGACATACTTCGTTTGCAATAGAAAGATGGTGATGAAGTAAACTATTCAGTGGTATTTAGATGTCTAGAAAAAGTAAATTATAGCTTTTATCATGATCTTTACCATAGTATTTTTAATATCAAGAACACATCTAAATAGAGGTTTTATTGACTAATTACAAAATGTTAGCACAGAATAAAAGGTTCAATAAAAAATTACCAAATTGCAACATTTTCACTTATCATATAGCTAGCTGTACTCCATCTCTGATTGTATGTATTACCCAAATGATCACAGACCACATCTCTCCCCTTGAGGAGATAAAACGTAGTTGGATTTCAAATTTTATCAGTTTCTATTTTTTTTTTTAATCTTTCCCAGGAGTTAGCAAGCTCTATTAAGTTGGAGAGATCTATCAGAAAACTATATTGTATTTCATTTATTTTTTATGGTTAGTCAAATAATTAAGATTGACATAGTTCAAAGACAAAAGACTCATCAACATGATACGCTTAGAGGTCTGTTTCATAAATCATTATAACATATGTGAGTAATAAGAACTCTCTTCTTAGCAATTAACATAGTGTTCATCATCTGTCACAAATAGCCTTTCCTAATTGAGGTAATTTTTAGATACACATAAAGTTACTGCAGTTAAGCCCAGTATTGTTAAACTCACTACAATAGAATATTTTTCATCATTAAACAAAAGGAATATGTAAGTTCTGTCGTTGCTGTTGTTCAGTCACTAAGTGGTGTCCAACTCGACCCCATGGACTGCAGCACTCCGGGCTCCTCTGTCCTCCAGTGTCTCCCAGAGTTTGCTCAGATCCATGTCCTTTGAGTGGTTGATGCCATCTATCTCATCCTCTGCCACTGCCTTCTTCTGCTCTCTATCTTTCCCAGCATCAGGGTCTTTTCCAATGACTCAGTTCCTTGCATCGGATACCCAAAGTATTGGAGCTTCAGCTTCAGCATCAGTCCTTCCAATGAATATTCAGGGTTGATTTTCTTTAGGATGGACTAGTTTGACCTCCTTGCAGTGCAAAGGATTCTCAAGAGTGTTCTCCAGCACTACAATTTAAAAGCATCAGTTCTTTGGTACTCAGCCTTCCTTCTTTATGTTCCAACTCTCATATCTGTGCAATAATTAAGCAAAAGTAACTGAAAATAGTATGTTAGTAGGAGTTATTATTGTGTCATTTGTGAGTTTCATCAGATTCTATATTGAAAGATTCCTTTACTGAAACATTTTTAACCCTATATTGCTTTATATAAAACAAATACTGATATAAAACAGAGCCTAAAGAGTCTAAATAGGTTTTAAAGTTTTAGTATAAAGAATTCATTGACAAGTTAATATATTTAGGCTGAGTCCAAATGTAAACATAGCCTTAACTCCTATTCCTAATATACAACAGCCCAAATAAACCCTTTCAGATTCACAGACCCCTCCCAACGCTACAGCTTTGGGAAATCAAAGTTCCACAAAGCTATAGAAGTGATTCACTATTTTTTTAAATTGAAGTATTGTTCACTTACAATGTTATGTTAATTCAAGTGTACAGCATAGTGATCTGGTATTTTCCTAGCTTATATCCTTATCACTGGAGAAGGCAATGGCACCCCACTCCAGTACTCTTGTCTGGAAAATCCCATGGATGGAGGAGCCTGGTAGCCTGCAGTCCATGGGGTCGCTAAGAGTCGGACACGACTGAGCGACTTCACTTTCACTTTTCACTTTCATGCATTGGAGAAGGAAATGGCAACCCACTCCAGTGTTCTTGCCTGGAGAATCCCAGGGACGGGGGAGCCTGGTGGGCTGCCGTCTATGGGGTCACACAGAGTCGGACACGACTGAAGTGACTTAGCATAGCATAGCATCCTTATAACGCTATTACAAAATACTATTGGCTGTATTTCTGAGCCCTACATTACATCACTGTGAATTATTTTATACATAGTGATTTGTATCTCTTAATTCCTTTGCCTATTTTGGTCTTCTTGCCCTGCCCCACCCCTCAAATAACCACTAGTTTGTCCTTTGTACATCTGTTTTTTGTTATTGTTGTTGTTAATGTTTAATTTTTTATTTTTCACATATAAGTGAAAACATACAGTATTTTTCATCTTCTATCTGATTTATTTCAGCAAGTATAATATATCTCAGGTCCATCTATGTTTCACAAGTGACAAAATTATTTTTTATGACTGAGGAGAAGGCAATGGCAACCCACTCCAGTACTCTTGCCTGGAAAATCCCATGGACGGAGGAACCTGGTAGGCTGCAGTCCATGGGGTCGCACAGAGTCAAGACACGACTGAAGCGACTTAGCAGCAGCAGCAGCAGTAACCTTAGTCAAGTTTCTATCTTAATATTCTCTAACTATATAAACTGAGTCATTGACAATCACATAAAGCCTTGTTTACCTACTATTTCTATGTTAATACTATTACTGTATACCCACCCTTTCCCTGAAAACATTAATAATGATGTGAAAATAACATAATACTTCATCTCCAGAGTATCTTTGACCTTTCTATAGAGACAGAAGATTCAGAACACTGCATGAAGAACAGTTCCTTAAAAACCTTTTGAATAAGTACTTTTGAATGGACTTATGTAAATATAGATATATGCAGTTACTTCAAGGAAATCTATTTAATGAAAAGTATTTTATTATCTAGCAAACATCCAAAAATATCCAGTAATCACACAACCAGGGATTTTTGGTTGAGCATCCAAATTTGTTATTTCACACTGATTTACCACACATAATAAATTATTCAAGACAATTGCTGTTTTATTGCTCATCTATTTCAAGGATTTAAAGAAAGTTAAATGAGACATAATGGCTTGTCTGCTAAAACATTATCTCAAACTGGCATTGCATTTCAGAGTATTTGCTCCTAGAATCATGGCATTCTGGGCCCAGATATTAAACATCCACACTGTTTAAAGTATAAAACAGGGAAGTTTGTTGTAGAAGCTAAAACATCCTTTACTATGAAGTCTGCTTGCTGCTAAGTCGCTTCAGTTGTGTCCGACTCTATGTGACCCCATAGACAGACGGCAGCCCACCAGGCTCCCCCGTCCCTGGGATTCTCCAGGCAAGAACACTGGAGTGGGTTGCCATTTCCTTCTCCAATGCATGAAAGTGAAAAGTGAAAGTGAAGTCACTCAGTCATGTCTGACTCTTAGCGACCTTATCGACTGCAGCCTACCAGGGTCCTCCGTCCATGGAATTTTCCAGGCAAGAGTACTGGAGTGGGGTGCCATTGCCTTCTCCGTGAAGTCTGCTTATTGTCTATAAATAAATACCTTTGTCTCGCACACAGTCTATCCACCATCTTACCACTCAGTGAAATTCTGGTTTAGCGTCAGTGTTTAATTTTTCCCATGCTAAATTTTGGACTTATTGAGATTCAGCTGCTGGGAAGTTGAAAGGAATAAGAGATTTCTTTATTGTTTGGTTTTGGAGAATGGAGGCCACAGGATTTCATGAAGTAACATGGTGAACTCTCATTTCACTAAAGATCCACATTTTCCTTGTGGCCACAATGCACTTTCCGATGTCTATGGCTTTGTTTTTCCTTTAGTTTTAATAAAGCCAGAGCCAAATCAAAGGGTATTTTTAGGTATGTATTCGCAGGGGAACCTCTCTAAGTGTTTTTGGTGTCTCAAAATTTTATTCTATGCAAATTGTATATTTTCCATTTGGTAAAAAAATATGTTTCCACATCAAGTCAATGAGGACAGTAAAATGTTCTGTACAGGTGGAAAATGTCAGTTTGCCATTGGAATGAGTGTTTTTAATCTTCCTGCCTTGCCAGCTATTGGCTTTCTGAGGTGTAACCATCTGTCCCTTAACTTTTATTCAGTTGTGTTGTTTTAATTCATCACAAAAGACTTTTGGTATTTTATGAGCCTTCACACTTTGACCTGTAATCATCAATCTTACAAGCTTTAATTTGGACAAAAAAGATGAAAAACAGCTGAAAACTTGCTTTCTGAACCAAAGTTATCTCTTAACATATATTTTTAAACAGGAAAATTACTATGACAGGTTGATTGCAATTTAAAACATCAACTTTGGATTACAGGTATTTTAAGGTTCATAATTTCCATAATCATTTTTTCTGCCAATGAAAGTGCTTCAAATTTAATTTAAAGTAGCATCTGTATTAATTTTTATAATTTAGAATGAAAGTTGATTGTTTCTAGGGCTTGTAATTCTCTGAAGTGTTGCATATCAAACTGTGCTCTCTGCGAATTCAAATCATAAAATAAAATGAGCATGTTTTCCCCTGCAGGAATTCCATTTGAATCAAGCCCATCTTTAATTCTTGTCAGAATGCACCATTAATAATTTATTAACATTTATTGTAGTTTATACCATAACACCTTAATACACCTTAAGCTGTTTTAAATATGTATACATTATAATTTGAATATTTTTATATAGCTTCTCCAATGCTTGATTCACCAGTTACAAATTTGAATAATCTCCTCATTGTATTAGGTATTATGGGATACCACTCACAGGAATGCAGTTTAAGGAGGAAAAACTGAAGTCAAACTGTTAAGTGCATAATTATGGAGGGATGTGGCATGCTACAATTTTATATCTGCTCATTAGCTTTAATTAAACCATGTCAGTTTTTGAAATCTTTTGAGGCTGCTAGAATGAGTATTTCGGGGGTACTTTTCTGAGTGACTTTAGTTTCAAATCCAGGGATTGAATACAATTTAATACATTCATTGCAATCGGTATTGACAATAGCTATTGCAAGGAAAGAATCTTTGGGTCAAAGTTAATTTCAGAAGGTTATAGTGTTGTCAATTCTACAAAATTGGGAAATGGAAATGTATATTATCGTGTGACATTTTTGTCAGTTCCTGAAATGGCAAATAGTTAGCGATAGAATGAATGCAGGTCACACCTCTTCTTTCTTTTGATGTGACACTCCAAGACGTCAGACCACCATCCAAACAGAGGAACGCTGAGGTTAGGAAATTATTTTTGCAATCTATTTCTACATTACAGAGCATATGCTCTATTCAATATTTTTCAAGCCTGAGGGATTTGTCCTATAGAAAACAGGATAGAGTAAACATATATATATATACACACACACACATATATATATATATATGTTTATTGTATCTCTCTATTTTTGTGTACTATCTTTTGCACACACACACTCATGCATGCACACACACACGATATTCTGAATTCCTTTGAATGCTGTCTGCAAGTTACTTACATAATTAGGACCATCTGCTCTATTACCAACTTCTTAGAGTTGTGGCATTCTGTGATGTGATTGCAAATCATTAAGCATCCTGTTAGAAGAATAAGTATGCATGATACTTCTAAAAGATTCTCAGAGATCTTACAGGGGTATAATGTGAGACCCTGAAAAAGTAATGGATCAGTAAGTATTAATTTCAAAACATCCTTTGATTAGTGAATATTGTCCAACTTTTTACTTATAAATACCACTTCTTTTAACAGTTAAGTAAAATTTAGGGGGATCTTAAAATATAGCTCCTCATGTCCTGTGAAGTACACATTTAAAGAATAACAGCATTGTGGTAGCATAGTCAAAACATCCAATAATGAAATTATCCCTCTTGCTCTTATTAAGACAAGATACTACTTCTCGACTGACAAGATTTTAGTATTAAATATTGAACTGCAGGCTAAATAAATCCCTTTGTTGTTACTTTGCCATTGTTAAAAATTTGGTTGGTTATAAACATAGCTGATTTCTGAATTTGTTTCTTTTAAAATGTGTAAGTTTGAAAGATGCTTGCAGGACTGCTTTTTAATCAGTTCAAGAACCAATAGAAATTTCAAGTTTTGTTTAACTTATATTTTAGTTTTTTACTTTTTTCAGATCTAAATACTCTCACATGAGTATTCACACGACCCATATTAAAATGTATACATTTTCTCATAGTTTGTGTTGCTCTTGTTGTTTAGTTGCTAAATCATGTCCGACTCTTTTGTGACCCCATGGTCACAAAAGCCTGCCAGGCTACTCCATCCATGGGGATTTTCCAGCTGGAGTACTGGAGTGGGGTGACATTTCCTTCTCCAGAGGATCTTCCCAACCCAGGGATTGAAACTAAGTCTCCTGCTTTAGCAGATGGGTTCTTTACCACTGAACCAGCTTATGTATTTATATGTAAGTGCATTTACATTATTTCAAGTGTTTTCTGGTCTTCATATTGATGTTATATGCAAATTTAAGAATCATTAAAATTTTTTTTTCTTCATTTGAATGTCTTCTACTAATCTAAAATAAACTCTTTTATCAATCTGGTTGTCTAATACCTCTTCCTTGTATAAGGCAATCTGAAAGGTGATCATAGAAATGG
Organism: Bos indicus; assembly: GCF_029378745.1. Lineage (NCBI taxonomy): Eukaryota > Metazoa > Chordata > Mammalia > Artiodactyla > Bovidae > Bos > Bos indicus. The sequence continues at coordinate 12,044,544 of NC_091786.1, forward strand.
TAGTCATTTCCATTTTCAATATTTATGAATTATCAGTCCATAAGGTGAAACTAAAGAACAAAATTCATGTACAGTGAGGAGGATTCTTAGTGTCTGAGGTACTGACATGGCATGCAGGGCCAGTTTCCTGTACCCACAGATCACACGTGGGACCCCTGCTGGCCAGCTTGTGAATGCCAGACCCTAGACTAAAGTAGGGCCCCTACAGAATGTCCATGTTCTGATGTAATGTCTCTCATCTGTGAAGCTACACAGATATCAGTGTCATTTTAACAAGAGAACAAAAGTAAATCTGGTATATATTTATATATATACACACTTAAGCATATGTATATGTATGTATATATAATTTCATATCTAATAATTGTCTTTGTTTAAGTATAATAGGAGTGAAATGCTGATCTAATTTTTCATACCAGAAAGGGACTGACCAGCTATGTTCCTCTCCACCATGACCATTCTACAATTTCCTCCTTTGTCAGGGCTATTGACCCACGTTTTGAGGCAACATTGATACTACCTTGGTCTTTTCCCAACTTGGCATTTAAGCTGTCTGTTGGCAGTGATTTTTTTAGCTTTTCATTTACTAGGAAGAATTACTTTATAAAATTTTAAGGTTGTTATTTATTACAATCTTAAGCACAAATCAATACATATTAATACATTGCTAATAATAAGAACACTGACCTGCAGAATGGTATTCTTTCAAAGCAAATAAAAGATGGACATGTGAAGTTTTCATTTTTTTTCTATTTATTTTTCCTCCACCTACTTGGAAAATCATGACATAGATATGATGACATTAAAACAGTTTATTAATTAATATCATATTTTGAGTATATTGGTGAATAAGAAAATAAATACAAGATAATGTAGCTATGTAGAATCTGCATTTAGTCTAGGCTTTCTGTGGTTAACTGTGAAAGCTGAATTGCTTCTCCTTATTCTTAGCATTTCCCTATGTAGTGCTTCTCTCAGTAGGAGTTATGGCCTCTAGGAAAAAAATTAGATGTGCTTTTAAGAACAGATGAAAAAAAGATTGATGAACTTGAGTGAAATATATGCTATGTAAAGTGTACACTGCAGTTTTCTTTCAACTTTGATACTTTAAAAGCAACGCACAGAGTTTTCTCCAACATCCCTTCCGTCTCTTTGAATGTGCACAGTGGGCGCTGTTCGATAACAACTGGATTTTTTTTCACAGTTTCACCTACAGAACATCTATTGAACTTTACCATAAAGGCTCCTAAAAAGTCACATTTAAATTCAGTGGATAAATACTTAGCATTTCCCCTGAAATCTGATTTAACTAGATATTGGTAAAAACTTTTGCTATGATATGGACTTTTAAAAAATACTTTGCAGTTATTTTTTGAAGGGAAGATTTAGGGATAAAATCCATAGTCTGTTGTTGACTCTACAAGTGTCATAAGAAATAATGAAGGATTGAACAAATACATTTCAGAATTTGTCACTTTACAGAGATCCACTTTAAAATTTTACTTTTGAACTCTAAAAGAAAGATGCTGAATTTATAAAAGTAACAGAAAATATATACAAATTATTGGAGGTTAATTTTGTTGAAAAGGAGACAACAAATCACTTTCAACGTATATTTGCCAACTAGACAGACTTAGTCAATGTAGCATAATTGCATCACAATTATTATGTGAAAACATAACAGCATATTTTTAATTGTAAAGAAGGTACTTCTTAAACTATTGCTGCCTTTTCCTAAAGACAGGAGCAGGGATTTGGCTAATTTCTGAATGTGGCTAATTTTTGAATTTGGCCAATTCTTACATTTGGAAAAAACTTGGCTATTGCCATATTCTAAAGATGGAACCTCTTTATCCTCTGCTCCATCCCCTTGAAGGGTAACTCTTCTCTAGTAATTCTTATTAAGACTTTATTTTTAAACAAAGTTTATATTTTTGATCGAATTTGTCATGAGTTAGAATAAAGACAATTTCATTAAATATAATAGAATTTCTTCTTCAAGGTATGTGTTTTTAAGTATAATTGCTCTGAGTTTATGTATTTGTGCCTGCCTCTCTCTCTGTCTCTGTATCTCTTTCTATATATTTATATATATATATATTTAAATATATGCATGGTATATTAGTTATGTGTTGCTGCTTAAAAAATGAAAGCCTCCAGAACTCAGTGTCTGTGGACCCAGAATCTGAATGCCTAACTCTGACTCAGGCTCTGATGTCTCCTGAGGCTGCAAAGTGTTGGTTGGGAACACGGTCATTTTCAGGCTTGAACAGTGGGGGAAATCCTCCTCCAAGCTCTTTCTGTTGCCTGTTGGCTCTCTCCAGGTCCTCACTCATTAGTGGGTAGAGACTATTTCTTCCAATACAGATCTCCGCATATGGTGCAGCACAATATAATAGCTGCCTTCCTCCAGCACAAGGACTTTGATTGATAAAGGGAGAGAAAGAGAGAGTGCCAAGATGGGAGCCGTGGTCGTTTTGTAACCAAACCTCAGAAGTGATACCTGTATTTTATTGATTAGAAGTGAGTCTGTGAGTCTAGCTCATAGTCTTAAGGGAGGAGATTCCCTAAAGGCATGGATACCAGGAGGCAAGGGTCACTGAGAGTCATCTCAAAGACTGCTTCCCGCATATGATCAAAACTTACAGGCAATCTATGGCTGTTTAGTCACTAAATCGCGTCTGATTCTTTGTGACCCTGTGGACTGCAGCACACAAGGCTCTTCTGTCCTCAAATATCTCCAAGAGTTTGCTCAAATTCATGTCCATTGAATCAGTGATACCATCCAACTGTCTTATCCTCTGCTGCCCTCTTCTCCTTTTGCCTTCAAGCTTTCCCAGAATCAGGGTCTTTTCCAATGGGTTGGCTCTTCACATCAAGTGCCCAAAGTAATAGAGCTTTAGCTTCAGCATCAATCCTTCCAATGATGAGTTAAAATTTCTGAAACATCTTAGTTTCAGAAAGTCAGCATTCCCACTTTGTTCTTTCTACTAATTATCAGATGCTGAGAAAATAAAGTCATATCTTTGGGCCCTAGCAACTTCATTTTTTTCTGTAAAATGATGTTAGTTGTCACATATACCCTACTTTTAAATATTATGTTGTTTGTGACATTTAATATTTGAAAAGTATTATATTTTATTCATAAATTGTTTTTCACTATTTTAGGAAATTGTTCTACTTTTATTTACCAGAGCAATTTATTCTTATATATGCAGAGGTAGCTTAGAGTGTTGGTGCAGGAGAAGAATGCATTGGTTTGCATGCTTTGTCAGCTGCTGGCTGTGTACAAGTGACTTAATGTGTTTCCACTTTTTCATCTATAAAATGGAGATGCTAATAGTACTAACTTCATAGAACTGTGAGGCTTCTAGTCCATACAAATAGTTTGAAAACTCCTTATTATTGATTAAGCTCTCAATTAAAGACTCTTTTTATTATTGTAGAAATCATAGAAGTAGTAGTTGTACCAATAGTGTTAGCAGCAGCACTTTGGGAAACATTTTGAAATAGTATAAACTGTCAGTATTCAGCTAATAAATGGACTATTTGAGCTTAAAAAGAAATAAGACAAAGGCTCTCATATACCTTTTGTTCTATTAATGAATCCTTGAAACAATTTTGACCTTTTCTCCCAGAAAGTAAGATTATATGGTACAAAAGGAAATATCACGTAGCATATTATTTTTATGACAATTAACTGTCAATGAAAACAAAAGCCAGCTTGGTGACCACATTCAGCTATGAGCTTTCATACAGAGGAAACAAAACCTTAAAGGGAAATACCCTTTACAGGAGGCCCATCCTACAGAAAACCTGAGATGGGGAGATAATAAAACCTCTCTCCATGGAGTTGAGACTACCATCTGTGTCAGCAAGCTGATACCTTAGAGGGAAAACCGAGGGAACGATGTAGCATCTTCTACTTTGATGACATTTAATGAGAAGCTGGTGACGCTTTATACCAGATCTAATAGCATTTTATCGATTAATTTTGCTCTTCAACACAAACAATGTCTTAAGTGGTTGGGGACCTCCGGGCAACACCGAAAACTTGGCCTGGGCTGCTGTTGCTTAAAAACCATGTTTGTAACATTTCAGGTAACAAAAGGATTATGTAACATTCACATAAGGAATCATCCTTTTAAACCAGTGGTTTAAGAGATTTGTTACTAAAGTATGATTCACTGTAAAATTGCAAAATCTATACAGTGTCTTCCCTTTTTTGGACAACTTTTTTCATATGTATTCCTGGCATCTATGAAAACATCATCTGGCTGTCTCAATGGACTGTTTACCTAAATGTCTATAGTATATAAAACTGTAATAATCTACAATTAAAGGAACCCCTTCAGAATTGTGGTTTTATATGGGGTCATATGGAAATGTCGTTTTCATGACCATACCTTTTAAATAATTCAGTGTTTCCACAGTTCACTCAGTCATCAATTTATTCCCAATCCACATTTAATCAAGGTCACATTTGAATTTCTTTTTGTAGTAAATCTATTATTATTATTTGATTTTTCTTTTCTTCTCAAATCTAATTAAATACACAGATAATATTAACTTTGGTTGATGAAGTGACTGTGTATTAGCATCTAATAAACTCTAACACAAGGCAGCCAATGGTCTGAGAATTCAAATTAACACTGCCATTAAAGCAAAGGTCTAAAGCAAGGGAATTTGTCCTCTTTCACTGAGAAATAATTGAAAGAGAGACTGGAAAAAAAGATAGTAGTTCACAGACAAATGGGTATAGTATTTACCCGAATAAAAATGGGGATCTGATTCAGCGTTACTTCATTGACTACCTCTAGTAATTTCAATAGCTTTATTGCTGCTGAATCGCTCATCTCCACGGGTCTGTTATATAGATTTTATGGTTAAATAAGCACATAGTCATTGCTGAGATATACAGAGTTGTAAATTGGTTCATTTCATAGTTAGGAATAACTTTAGAACTCAATTGTTAACAGAAATACTACTTCTCATCAATCGCCTTGAGAGTCAAGTGGATGTTAAGAGTCTCTTTGGGAAGAGAGAGGGTCTGCTATTGTTTTCCATCTTTATCAGAATCCAAAGTTTCACACACGCTGTAAGCACAGTGTATCTTGTAGCATGAGACTCTCCATATTTAAAGTATGATCATTTCTTGCTTGAGCCCTTTAACAGCCCTTTTTTTTTTCTATCCAACTTTCCATCTGGCTAAAGACCAAGACAACTATGAAAACTTTTATAAATCAGCCTTAAGAGTTTATCATTTCACTGATCTTCTGAAGTTAGCCTAGGTTGACTAAGGCAATGTTCGACCTGTATTAAATACCCGCTCGCCATCCTCCGGACTCTTGGATTGTTTGTGACGTGATTGGCCCCGCCTCTCGGTGACTGCTGCCATCTGGTCACTGTGACTCTGGAAAGGGCTGGGTAGATGCTCCTGGCTCTTTGTAGTGCCCATCACACTGATAGAATGATTAACATGCCACTAAGATAATGTCTCATAAGCTGTCCCATAAAGTGTGGTTTGGGGATGTTAATGTTTAATTGGCCCTTTGGTTACATTGTTGTTCTTTGGTTACTAAGTCATGTCCAACTCTTTGGGACCCCATGGACTGCACCGTGCCAGGCTTTCTGTCCTTCAGTGTCTTCTAGAGTTTGCTCAAAATCATGTCCATTGAGTCAGAAATCCTATTGAACCATTGCATCCTCTGTCGCCCTCTTCTCCTTTTGCCTTCAATCTTTCCCAGCATTATGGTCTTTTCTAATGAGTTGTCTCTTCTCATTGACTACATTATGTCATCTTAAAAAAATTAGAAAAAAATCCCATGAAAGGATATGAAATATATATAATACAATGATTTTTTCCTAAGATATGGAGACTCTAACACATTAGAAGAAAATTAATTATATTTTATATTTACTAAACTAACATATATTTCAGTTGGCTAAATTATTATCACAATATAAATAATATACCACTATACCATTGACAAAACATTTTATTAATTACCTAAAGGATAAGGACAATGAAGATGATGACAACAAGTCTATTATTTTTGTAGAGGAATGAAAACATATGAGAAAGTAAAATTCTTTCATGACGATGATCAGACAGTACATTTAAACTGCATCTTCTTTCAGATTTGAACTTATTGCTTTTTTCCCCAAATGTCTCTAAAGATGCTACTTCTAGATATTCACCATGTCATTAAGAAAATCACAGTATATCAGTATTTATTTCATTCACAAACTGTAAATCCAGTGATGTGATGCCAACCATCTAAATAAGCTATAATAAACTGGGAAGAAAATGTTGTTTTATAGTGCTGTTTTATCAAAGCATACACATTCTACACTCATTTAACTTAGAACAGCTCTCTAAGCATATGAAAGAGTAGAAAATGCTGTAGAAAATGAAGCTGCAGCTTAGGAAGGTCAGTGCTTTCAGAAAGCGCCTGGCACTTCCCAGAGCCATGATTCAAACACAGTCTCGTTCTGACACCACCATGAGTACTCATGAAGTGGGACCAGATTGGGAAGTTTCTGGACATTCATCGTTTATAGGTGCGTGTTCATGAAATGGACTCATAACTCCATTAATGTGCAGGAAAGGGAAAAGTAATCAAGATAAGAATCAATAAAACATCCTAGTCTTTGTTCATCACAAATTTTCCTTAAGTTAATGGAAATTAGATCAAGTGCATAACACTGGGGATCATCTGTTTCCCCCCGCCACACACACAACACACCTTTTCCTCTACCTCAGTAAGCTTGCACTTTATTTCATTATTTTATCTGCAAGCTATTATAAGTTTTGAATTAAGGCATGTATATTGAGGACCTTTAACTGTAAAGCCCCGTAGGCGGTACTGAACATTTAGATGGAGTTCTTAAACACACAGAAGAGGAGTGGACATAATGCACACCATTAAACCAGATTTGTTTCCAAATTTAAACAAATTTGTAAGAACAGTATTTCTCCTATTGGCTAGATCTAGAAAAATGTCCTTTGAGTAAGGTATGACAAATGGGAAATACTTGCACAGGGCTGATTATTACTAATAAAAATATTAGATAAAATGACATATGTACGTGTGTGCTCAGTCTCTTCAGTCGTGTCCAATTCTGTGCAACCCTATGGCCTGTAACCCACCAGGCTCCTCTGTTCATGGGGTTCTCCAGGCAGGAATACTGGAGCCAGTTGCCATGCCCTCCTCCAGGGGATCTTCCCAACCCAGGGATCGAACCCGTGTCTCCTGCATATGCTGCATTGCAGGTGAATTCTTTTAACCACTAAGTCACTATGAAGCCCCAAAGTAACATGCCGTGCTGTGCTTAGTCACTCAATCGTTTCCGATTCTTTGTGACCCCAAGGACTGTAGCCAGCCAGGCTCCTTTGTCCATGGAATTCTCCAGGCAAGAATACTGAGATGAGTTCCAGTGCCCTCCTCTAGGGGATCTTCCCAACCCAGGGATCAAATCCAGGTCTCCCACATTGCAGGCAGATTCTTTACCATCTGAGCCACCAGGAAAGCCCCCCAAACGACGATTTGCTTAATTTACTTTTCTAACTATAAAGTATATATTTTTAGGGTTTTCTAATGACTCAGTCTTTGACACCCCCTGCATGTTTCTATTTTAACAAAAGATTTAATTTTATGTCGAATTTCCTGTTCATGTGGATTTCACGCTTGAATTACTTTTTTAGGAAAACTAAATGCTTAGAATACTACATTTCCTGTTCATAGTGAGGTGAGGTCAGAAGCCAAACACTTTTCTTCCTTTTTGTTGAGGCGGTGGACCTACACACAATCAGTTCCCAGGGCTATTTTTTAATGAGTGAAAGCAGGAAGAGGGAAAGTGGGAGGCTAAACATGAAAGAGTGCCCGTGGCAAAGAAAGAGAAAGAGAAAGGAGGGCAGTAGGGCATAGGGAAGGAAGGGAGGGAAGTAGGAAGGAAACACAGCAGGGAGTACAATAGCCAACAGCGCGCAGTGGGGATGATGGTGTCTTGCGGAGGTCTTCAGGGTCCCTGTAAGTCTTTATACCTCCAGTACCCTCTGTTTTAATGTGTCACAGTGGTTACTTCTATTTTGCCCTGAAGAGGGTTTGGGGGCTTCAGTCTTGTCCTGGCACACATCCAGGGATGCTGTGACTGAAGATCATTAAGGAAGGGCGAGAAGAGAGGAGGGCAAAGACTGAGCAGTGCTGATGGCCGATGTTCCTTGCACGCATGCTCAGTGGAGGTCTGACTGTATAAATGGAGAAAAGAAAAGGTGAAAATCACAGTGGAGGATCGATTCCCTTTCATTAGATAGAGACTTCTCACACTCCCTCCCCTGGCAGGTTTCCAGGACCTGCCTGTACTGGACATTGCAGCAGAAACTTCATCTCTGGGTGAAGACCAATCCCCTGGTCTAAATAAATGCATTCAGAGCCTGGGAAGAATTTCCCAACTTGGGATCCTCAGTTAATGGAAGCCCCAGCTACCGGGGGGGACATGTACAATAGTGCAGTCAGGACACTGATTAAGGTCATCCATGACTTTGTTTTGATCTGGAGTTGGGCTAGTCTGCGGTCTTCTTAATAGAACTCGTCAGGTTCTTATAGACTGAGATCAGGAGAACCTGAAGGACTTGACTTGAGGTCATATTAACTGCCCTGAGCTTGCTGAGTTGCCAAGAACTCTCTATTTCTCTCCCTTAACTCTGGGGCTCCATCCTGGCTATGAACTTGCAGGACACATGCCTGTTTGGGCCACTGTCCTGCCCACCAGGCATCTTCCAGTAGATTTTTCTAGCACTCTAATTTATTAATTTATAAACATTCTTTCCCCCACACCATCAAAAATATTTGTGGCTTTTCAATTATTTTGTTCTCTTCAGTATTTTAGAGATGATAGGTGTGGCTGTTAGATTAATTACAAATGGATTTATTTTTTTTAAGTCATGGCAAATGTGCTTCTGATTTGAATTTTTTTTAATCCTACTAATTGCATGATTTTGATTAATAAGAAGAAAAGGTCAATTTTAGAGTAGATGTTCAGATAGAAGTTTGAAACATTTCTAAAGCAAAAGTTGAGTTGTCACCTAAATAATCTGTAAATTCAGGGGATTCATCTTATACTTAAATAATCAACTAAAAGCAATGTCTGTGGAGAAGGAAATGGTAACCCACTGCAATATTTTTACCTAGGAAATCCCATGAACAGAGGAGCTGGCGGGCTACAGTCCATAGTCACAAAGAGTCAGCCACAACTGAAATGACTTAGAACATTTACCAGACCACATATACTTATAAATGTCTGTTTTTATATTTAAGAATCTTATAAAATCTAAGAAATAAACAGATAATTAATATATTTCAAAAGAGCAACATCTGAAGTTTGTAAAATGCTTGAAGATTGTATTTCCTGTGTTTGAATTCAATGGCAAGTATAAAAGTGGAGAGAAATATACATGGGGGAGGGTTTCTAGAAACAAAATAGAACCTTTTGGAAACAGTAGACATTGTGCCAATAGCATTTTGGCAAGCACTGCTTGCCAAAACACAGAGTAATTTTAAATATTGGCGCCAAATAGGCAAAAATGATTGATTAAAGCAAGTTTGCTAAATTGAAATCTTGGTCATTACCAGTGACTGTGTGAGACAATGAATCTTTGCCTAAAGCAGTGAGTGCAATAAGGCTTTTCATAACTTTTTGTATGCATAGTAAAGACTAAATTTGTTGCAGCATCCACAGAGATTTAAATTAATTTCAGAAAGAAAATTATTACATTAATTTGTTTTCATCGAATATAATTTAGAATTAGTTATTCAGTAAGGGTTTTCCCAGTAGCCTTTAATAAAATGATAGAGATGGGCTTATGGGGAGAGATTCTTAATTGTTCAGCATTCCATTTCTGTTTGACTCATTTTAGAACTTAGTTATTAGTGTGAAGCAGCTTCAGTAAACTGGTGTTTGTAAACTAAAGTCCCTGACTCCCAGGTCTGCTTTCGTATTATTATTACCTTTAAAGAAGTACACACATGCAAAGCTTGTTCTAGCACAAGCTGTTTGCAGGAGCATTCTGATTGTTCTGGAAGCATAGCATAACACAATGAACTGGTTTTAAATGTCATCTCAATCTACTGAAATATATAGCTCTCAGAGGCACCTCCTGTGGGTTTCTATAATGTACATTTCCAGTAAGTCTTGAGTTTGCCTGACTTTTGTTCAATACGATACAGCTTTCATAGACTAAATAGATGACAACCTTGTGCTTGAAAGAGTTAACACCCAATGGTGGGTCTGTATAATCCTGCTCAAGGGAATTATACAGTAAGGACAGCCTAATTATAGTGAGGCTGTAGTTCAGGTTCTTCAGTGAGGAGTAGCTGCTTAATTGAAGACTGGACCAACCAAATGTCCCAGGTCCTTCTGATTTATTGATGTTAATATAAAATTTGATGAAGTAATACATGTAAAATCCTTTGAAAAATATTAAGTGGTTATAGAATGATAACATACTCTATGACAGATTTTAGCCTGAATTCCTGTTCCTCATCTCGCTAGCTGAGAAATTAGATTGTCATTTGGTCAGTGCAAATAGTGCTTGTAATGAAGAGCTGGACACCTTGTGATCCACAGGCTGTAGGCTGCCACCGGCTGTGGGCCTCATCCTTCAAAACACCTAACTGCTTGCTATCACCTCTTCTTCCATTTTTCAACAGCAGGCTACCCCACTCCAGCAAGATGAATAGAACACTAGAGTTTGAGACCTTCTGGCAGCTCTTAAGAAAATGTGCTGAGCCCTGGATTCAGCAGCAAATAGACACTAAATATTTGGTAAATGATTCAAGAAGTGATCAAATAAATACATGAAGAATATAGGCAGCAGTACATATATGTTAAGTGGCTGCTGTAAGGTACAAGGTTAGTTACTTTCCCTGTGCAAAAACACAGTTAAATGTATGTTTCAGGCCTCCCTGAGGTGAATTTGTTGGTATCATAAAGACATACAAATCAAGAGATCACAATTGGCAGATAATACCCACCGATGATTCAAGTAACACGAGTTAACACAAGTTAAGATTTAATAGAATGACACAGAAGGAGACGGCACCTTAAACTAATATAATTAGTGAGGCTTCTTTAGATTGAGAGAACTTGAAGAAAAGATACAGACCTGGTTACATGGATCAGAATGAAGGGCACATTCTAGGAAACATGGCAGAATGAGAAGCCAGAAGGATGCTATCTGTGTGGCTGGGGAATTAGACTTGCTAAGCAGGGTATTCACATGATAACTAGTGGACTAAAGTACCTTACTGGCGGTGTTGCAGTTGTCTAGAATTGTAAATGTGAGAATCGGAGTGTGTGTCTACACATATGAGAATCTGTGCAATGAAGTAGCTATGCAAAATAGTGCTTTACAAGTGTGAGGCTAAATGTGTGCTAGTGAGAAGAATTTGAGGGCTGTGAAAGAGGCAGAACGGTGGGAAAGGATATTTCCATAAACCACATGGAAAGTGATCAGGATATGGGTTCTGATGGCATCAAAAAGAGTAAAGAATGAGCCCCATTCATGAAGTATGAAGAAATAATGAAGCTTTAGAAATTGATTGGGGAGTTTTGAAAAATTAGTTTAGAAAAGTATTGCCCCAAATAAAGGACTGCTGATAGACAAATAGGAGATATTCAAAAATTTAGGAATCATGTAAAATTAGAACATAACTAATTTTAGTTTTTTTTCTCTTTGCGTATTATTATTTATTTCTATTGGGAATTTCTCACGACTTACATGTTCTTGGCTTTAAGAATCTCCAGAAGAGAACTCAGATGGCATTTCCTTAATACCATTTGACCTGAACACATTTGACTCAAAAAAAAAAAAAGAAAGAAAAAGAAAGAAAGAAAGAAAGAAATTTAACAGTTCGGTGTATTCCTTAGGATATGCTAGAGGGAACACTGAAAGGGATAGTAGTTGGGTGTTCCCCCCCTCATTTTATAAGAGCAGGTATACTCTTGGTATTGAGCCAAGTTTGAGTATATATTGAGCCAACCTTGAGTATTAACCCTTATGTTTATCTTGAAAATCCTTATTTACTTTTCTGAGTCATTGTCTTTAAAATTGAACAGAAGGATGGCATTTAATTTATAACCATTATACCTAATAAAATTGGAGCATTTTAACACAACTCTTTAAAAGTAAAATATTAGGATCTCTTTGGAACGTGGTTGTAAATTGTTCTGAATCAAATGCAGATCTGGCTAATATACATTTGGAGTAAAATTCACTTTTGAGCTCATGAAGAGTCTGTATTTTTTATGCAAAAAAGTATGTAGTAAAAGATATATATATATATATATATATATATGCTGATTTCTTTTGAAAAGGGGATCTTCTGAACTGGAGTGGAAATATTTAATTAACCAGTTAAATAAGCCACCTTAGTATCAAGAATTTGGGAGAATATATAAAACCTGAAGCTATTTGAATTTTAGTGAGCTAGAATAATTGGATATATCAGATTCCTTATGTCTAATCTAGCTGCTCCTGATATCTTAACCTGAAATTGACAGTTGACTTGGAACTCTGAAAAATAAATATGGAATTCCTTTTATCATATTAAATGGAACTGTCTTTCATTAAGACTTATACATATTTATACTAAACACTAAGATATTAGCCTGAGGCAACAAAGTTCTAAAATATTTTTCACTTTCAAAAAAGAAAACAGTGTCAGTGTAATTTGTGATTTAAAAAAATGTATTCTAATGTTAATGATTAAACAATGTATTTTATAGATGGAGCTAGTCCATTAACAGGATCCCAATTCATATTTATTGGTGTCAATTCAGTTTATGAATGTCCATTAATTGTTCACAAGGTGTTAGAGAACACAGCAGTATTAGGTAGTATTAGTCATACATGCAGTTTTAGAGTATCTATTAATATTTTTGAAACTAATTCAGCTTTTTCAAATGATTTTTAGATACAGGAAATGTTCCAACTGGCATAAAACTGGAATTCACCCAATAAAAGAGAGGCTGCAAATCTACTTAGCTAATTAAAGGAGCTTATGTTAGGCAGTAGGTTCAATTCAGAAGACTGAGGATCAGACCAACATTTTAAAGATAAATTACAAAGGATAATTTGGAGGTCCACATTATGTTTTTACACAAAATTTTCAATCTGTAAATTGCTTTAGTTAGAACACTGCTTCTTTAAATTTTGAGATTGTTATTCATTTTATATATATATATATATCATTATATATAATGATATATATATCACCATATCAGGAAAAATTAGCAATACTTCTGAATTTCTTTAGTTAGTTAGAACACTGCCTCTTTAAATTTTGAGATTGTTATTCATTTTATATATATATATATCATTATATATATATACACTAAAATATATATATATACATTATATATATAATGTATATATATATATCATTGTGTATATATATATATCATTATATATATATATCACCATATCAGTAAAAATTAGCAATACTTCTGAATTTCTGTGTAATTGGACATTTTATCTATGTTCTGTTCCACATGTGCTTAATTTAAATCTTTCCTTTGTTAGCTAATCACTAAAGGTTACTGTGACTCTGTCTATGATGTAATCTCTATGAGTTAAATCAGAACATTGAGCCAAACGGTGACTTGGGCTAAGAATAGCAGCAAATCTGATGAGGGTGTTTTTTTCTATGTCTTCATTAAAGGAACTTTAATAAAGTATCAATACAAAGAGGATTATTACACTGTCTACATGTTTTGTAACAAGATCCAGATTTTCATGTTTGTCATATGTGTAAATTTTTTTTTAACCACAGGATATGTGCAGATATGCAAATTACATAGCCTATACACTTATGTTTAAATCTCACCTTCACATTTGTTGAAATAATTATGCTTACTTCTAAAGTTTCTGTTTACTTCATAAACAGATAATTGAATACAGTGACAAAAACCCCTTGAATCTATTATATTAGCCAATTGAATTAGAAAACTTAGATTTCATTTATTAAAAAAGAAAGCACACAAAGACATATACGCTTGCCTTTTAAAATCAGGCTTCTCTCTCAGTTCCTACCCTGCAAAATTTGAGCATCCGCAATGAGCATCTTTCTCATTATCACAAATCCACCAACCTGCCACCAAGGTCTGGGGGCACTTGGCTGGCACAGTATGGCCAAGCCTCAGAAGAGCTTTTTTCTGCTTTTCTGGTAGAGATGTATGGAGGTTAATAGGTTTTGGTCAGAAGTACTTAAAGCAATTTTTAAAATTACATTTCAGAATATCCCACCTGACCTATCAATTGTCCTATTAGACCTAAAGTGGTGAGAACTAAAACTTGGAAGTCATCCCCCACCTCCCAGCAGTCGCCAGGTGTGATGCTGCTATAGAAAGAAATCTTTAAAAGCCTCCAGCATGAGACAGTAATACCCCCTGCCTTGGAAATCTTAATGATGTAGAAACTGATTGAAGTAGAAAAAGGAGAGTGAAATTACCGTGCGATGTATTCCTGTTTCTATTTTTAAAAAAGATACACCATGGTTGGTTTGGTGTGAGAAAGCATGTTAAATCTTCATCAACTGTGCTTTATACGTCTAGGCAACAATCACATTAATGTGATTATAGGTAATCTATTCAGATTCATGAGGTAGGCATTTTGTAATTGCCTGCTGTAATTATGTTGAATTGTACCTTTTCAAAACTTGTCTTTTCATGTCAAAAAATGTTTTTCTCTTTCTCTTCTTTTAAAGCTGCGTTTACAAAATCAAGTTATAATTACTTGACTTGAAAAGAAAAAACTAGCAAGATGTAGCCTTTAAGTAACTAAGAGTCAATCGATCAGTTACAGCTAATAAATAGCCCTAGATTCATGGCCCTGGACCAGGAGTGAGATAATCAATGGAAAGTAGAAAAGGCATGAGGATAATTTATTTGTTGTCAAATAATGTTTATACGTGCCTATGCCAATGTGAACTAATGGCATAGAGTAAGCTCGTTAATGTAGATAGATGTACATTAAAATTTGTAGGAGAAATAAGGTGTTTATAAATCTGATGACCACTTTTTTAATATTTTTAGATGTGGTGATTTGTACACGGTAAGAAACAGGCAGTATTAAGAAAAGATTTTCTTCCTTTTCCAGTCTGAAGAAAAATGTGTGTTTCAATATGTAAGCTTAGAAAATTCATTATTTTGGTCCTTAAAAAAGAGAGAGAAAGGAAAAGTATGCCCCTGTACTATTATGTTATGACATTCTAGAAACATCACACAGATGCACTGACACAATAAAGTAAATCACCTCTACTGATGTCATAGCCCATATTCTGTCCCCAAGAAAGAGAAACTCCTGTTGGCATTGCAGTAGTTTCCCTTTCTAAGAGTTTAAATTCAGCAGATGGCTCCTCAAGTGGCAGCCATATGGATCATCTTTAGGTGTGAACTTTGTTTACAGGTGATTTCTCTTGCAATTTAAGATACCAGGTTGCCATATATATAATCTTTGTACTTGGGTCTGCTCATTCTCATATCTCTGAGAATTTAAATTTGCATGATTTACTCCTATCTAGTTTTGAGTTTCTCAATTACAAAAGCAAAACTTGTCACTGGAGATAATACAGAGGTTTACAAGGTATCTAATGAAAGCTCCCACCCAGACTTTCCCAACCAATTGCCATTCTCCAGAAGTAATAATGACTAATAGTCTGGATATCTCTCCAGACATTTTTCCATACACACAAGTCTCTGTGTACATGTGCATACACATATAAGATAGATCTATTTTTTTTAATGGCTATATGCTATAGAATGTGTTCTCTAATTTACTTTTTTTTCATATTTCAATATGTTGGGGATGTCTTTCCATTTCATTATATGTTTCTTATTATTACATAGGCCCCCAATGGCACCCCACTCCAGTACTCTTGCCTGGAAAATCCCATGGACAAAGGAGCCTGGTAGGCTGCAGTCCATGGGGTCGCGAAGAGTCGGACAAGACTGAGCGACTTCACTTTCACTCCAGAATTCTTGCCTGGAGAATCGCAGGGACGGTGGAGCCTGGCGGGCTGCCGTCTATGGGGTCGCACAGAGTTGGACATAACTGAAGCGACTTAGCAGCAGCAGCAGCAGCATTACATATTTTACATGACCATATTTTTTAAAATATATTTGCTGGTGGATATAATGAAAATCCTAGTACGCATGTCTTTCTGTGTGTAGACTAATGCTGAAATAGAGTAAGTTCCCAGAAGCAGGATTGCTGGGTCAAAGAGGGTGCATATTTTTGATGTGGATGAGATGAAAAGCAGTGCAAGAGGCGCCATGTGGAAAAATGGATGAGGGTGGGTCTTGGTGTCTGACACACACGTGTTCTATGGTGGCTTTTCAAAAATGTTCTAAAAGTATGTCTTAACTGCCTGTGCTGTGTGAGTACTGATAACTGTGAGGTCATGAGCAAGCCTCAGTTTGTTATAAGTAAAACAGGGAGGAAATCAACCCCAGGTCAAGGGTTTTAATGACAAGGAGGGATGATGGATCTACTTAACACAGCCCCTGCCACATGATAGATTCCATATGTTATTACATGAGTCTTCAATATGTTTTATTTCTACAAGCTTCAGCTTTATATCACCATGTCATTATCTCAAACTCAAGAAGTATATTTTCATCTTTACCAGAAACCAACTTACTTCTCTTTGACCTAGTTCTGTTACCAGTAAAACTTTGTTTTTGTCATCCAGCTAAGAACACCCTAGTTTTGCCCTGATTTGCCACATTGATTCAATACCCAAAGGCTTTGGGGTTCTGCAAGGGCTAGGCATCCCTCTCTTTGTTTCAGAATTATCCAGTTATGACTTGATTTTTCCGATTCTTGGATTTTTGTCAAATCTCACTCATTTCTCCATCCATCAATTCTTCAAATGTTCATGAAACATATATTGTCTGTCACATGAGTCTTACTTCTTCATAACTGTGTGTTGTCATCTTATATGTAGGTAAGAACCTCTGAATTTTAAGGCCGAAAAGACTATCTATATCCCCAGATCCCTACAGATAGATTGCTACTTCCAAGTACACACAGGGGGAAAAGGGACTTTTTCATCATACCTTTCTTTTTCTTCTAAGAAATCACCTCCTTAGGTACAGCAGTATTGCGCTCAGAATTTTGCTCATCACTCATTACAAGAAAGGGACAAATTTCAGAAAAATGGGAAGGAAACATCAGTGGAATAACTTGATATCTCTTTGATTACACAATAATGACACCCAGGCAAGGAGAGAGGCAGAATTACAGGCAATATTCTCAGCAAGTGACTGTGTGGCTGTGCCGCTCTTTAAATCATGGAGAAATTTGTGCCATCACAGACAATACCATTTGATTTCAAGAGGCAGCTATCATTAGAGTTTCCATGTTTTAATCTTGTTTGATGAAATAAGTGTTTGTAATTCTGTATTTGATGCTGTAGTCTTAAAATTTTAAGGTAACCTCAGTTACTTATTTTTACAAGAGTTTTATTTTTACTGTGGCTGGAATAAAGAAAAATGTCATTTTCTGTAGAAATATCCTTTATATCAGCAGTATAATCATCTGCTGAATTAATAGATTAAACTTATCCTCTTTTTAGTCACCTGTTACATAGTCATTTAACACCTGCCCAGCATGTATTCTAACTCCAGGGTTTTCACATGTTGGTATGAATCAGAATAATTTTGGAGGTTTTTGTTGTAAAGGTGGAGTCATAGGTCCCTTCCAGACCAGTGAACACATTGCTTCACAAGTGTGCACTCAGATCTTTTCAATAGCTGGTCTTTATGGACTCTGATTTGAGAAACACGGATAAAGATTCATCAAGATTGTTTTCCCAACCGAATAACCTGCTTTGCTGATGCATTTGGTATTTACTGTCTTATAAATGCTTCTAGGTCATTGCTAGGGAGGAAGAGTATTTTAATTATAATGAAAAACCCTTTAAATTTAAAAGTGTGGTAATTCATGGGGTAATAAAATGGTTGATATTTTCCCAGAAGTTGTCTGTGATCATTCTTATTTAAATAAGGATTATATAGCTTTAAAATGTGGTATATGTAGAATCACAAATCAAGTAAACAAGCTTTTTATCTAAAATACAGTTTATTATGATTTCAGGGACATTACCAACCTATATAGAATTGATTCACAAAAAATGACTGAGGATATGTAATAATACTACTGATTAGCTATGGAGTAGAGATTAGGCAATACAAGGTTTGGGGCCCTTGGCATATGAATATATGACAAACGTTAAATAAAGAGCCAAGATGGTTGCTACCGTGCCTTTCCTAGAAGAAGAAAAAAGGCCTCAGGTGTATGAACCTAATCTTGCTGCTTAAGTGATTTTTGCAAAAGATATCAAATACATTTATTGGGGGGAAGTCTAAAGTCATTACTCTGTCAAGAATATGAAAATGAAGAATTATATGCTTGTAGAATAACCCATTCACTGCATCTACCAAGGAAGTAAGTGGCAAAAATTATTTTGTATGAATAATTGAACACTTGATTCCAGGGTAAGCATTAGTAAAACAGATGAATAAAGGAATTGAATTGAGAGAAAATTAGAAATGTAATTGATATTGAAAATAGGATTTTCTAAACTTAGTGCTCAATTTGTTGAAAGTGCCTCTTGTTCAGATTGAATGATAGAACTTAAAAGAGTTCATTATGCACTTAAAAACAAAAATATTTCTGAGACTGTTTAGTAATTATTCAGAAATTATTTGAGTAGGTCTTGTAGGTTTAGTCTCATTTGATGGCCACTCAAATGAGTATTGCATGGTCAGTGAAGAACTGTGTTTGAATGGTTTATGTAGGCGAGAGGAAAGAAGACTACAGTGTTAGAATATGGAAGCAATGAGCCTTGTAAAGTAGGAACAAAGAATGCTATAGCAAACCACTGCATTCAAAGGAAACGTGATCTGGACCAACCTCTCTAGGAAAGAGAAGTAAGAAGTCATCTGATGATGTGCAGAGAAGGGCAGAGGAATTTGACGATGGTCCCAATGAAAAAGTTCAGAAAAAGTACTCATTAATGTGAGCTACCAGTGATTTATGCTGGTGACAAGCAAAGGTAGAATAAGACTCACAATGGATAAGTAATCAGTTTCCAGGAGAGCATGTATCTATGCTTAATCAGAGTGATGTCAGGAGTAGCCTAGGAGTAAATTCTTATCAAGAAAATTCTAATTCTCTATTTCTAACTTTTAATTTGAATTCTCTAATTCAGATTCATTCTTGGATCTCACTTGTACCAGAAATCTTAATATGTAGTCAGTAAATTCCATTTCCAAACTCTTTGGTGTCAAATCTATCATTTTATTTCCACATCTACTTCCACAACCCCAAGCCAAGCCAAGCCACCATTTCTTCCATAGACTCTTGTGAGTTTCTAATCAGTCTTCTCAATCGCATTCTTGCCTCCCACCAATCCCTTCACACACCTTTGAATGGTCTCATCTTAGAGAATTGATTGTATCCCTGATTAAAACAGTTTAATGTCTTAGACTGCACTTGGAATACCCAGGACCTGACAAAAGGATCTGCATGAGCGGATCCCAGTTCCTTGTCCAGCACTTTCCACACCAGTCTCCATCATGCCCTCCCATCTGGCCCCTCTGCCTTGTCTCTGTGCCTCACTCTTGCCAAACTAAAAGCACAATCCTGCCGCAGTGTCTTCATGCATGATCTAATCTATCCTTTGCTAGGAATGATTTTTCTCCCTCTTTGTTCATGGGTGCAATATTTCTCAGTGATGCCTCCTCTGACTATTCAATACTGTTTTATATTAAAACAGTCAGTTTGTGTTGCTATAGTATTTTTTAGTGACTGTGGGTAATGCCACTGTATGACTTCTCATGGTTCAGATTTTTTATCTTTTTTTAATATTTCATATTACAAAAATATGATAACACATTTACAGGAGACTTGGAAAATACAGAACAAAGGTACATGGGATCTGTGCGACCTGATGGACTGCAACACACCGTGCTTCCCTGTCCCTCACCAACTCCCCGAGCTTGCTCAAACTCATGTCCATCGAGTCGGTGGTGCCATCCAACCATCCCATCCTCTGTCGTTCCCTTCTTTTCTCACCTTCAGTCTTTCCTAGCATCAGGGTCTTTTCCAATGAGTATGTTTTTTGCATCAGGTGGCCAATGTATTGGAGTTTCAGCTTCAGAATCAGTCCTTCCAATGAATATTCAGGACTGATTTCCTTTAGGATGGACTAGTTGTATCTCATTGCAGTCCAAGGGACTCTCAAGAGTCTTCTCCAACACCACAGTTCAAAAATATCAATTCTTCAGTGCTCAGCTTTCTTTATGGTCCAACTCTCACATCCATACATGACTTCTGTAAAAAACATAGCTTTGACAGGATGGCCCTTTGTCGGCAAAGTAACATCTCTGCTTTTTCATATGCTGTCTAGGTTGGCCATAGTATTCTTCTAAGGAGCAAGCATCTTTTAATTCCATGGCTGAAGTCACACTCTGCAGTGATTTTGGAGCCCAAGAAATAAAGTTTGTCACTGTTTTCATTGTTTCCGCATCTATTTGCCATCAAGTGATGGGACCAGATTCCATGGTCTTTGTCTTTTGAATGTTGAGTTTTAAACTAGCTTTTTCACTCTCCTCTTTCACATTCATCAAGAGGCTCTTTAGTTCTTCACTTCCTGCCATAAGGGTGTTGTCATCTGCATATTTGAGGTTTTGATATTTCTCCCAGCAATCTTGATTCCAGCTTGTGCTTCATCCAGCCGGGCATTTTGCATGATGTACTCTGCATATAAGTTAAACAAGTAGGGTGACAATATACAGCCTTGATGTACTCCTTATTCAAATTTGGAACCAGTCCGTTGTTCCATGTCCAGTTCTAACTGTTGCTTCTTGACCTGCATATAGATTTCTCAGGAAGCAGGAAAGGTGGGCTGGTATTAAGAATTTTTCATAGTTTGTTGTGATCCACACAAAGACTTTAGCATAGTCAATGAAGCAGGAATAGATGCTTTTCTGGAATTCTCTTGGTTTGTCTATGATCTAAAGGATGTTGGCAATTTGATCTCTGGTTCCTCTGCCTTTTCTGAATCCAGCTTGAGCATTTGGATGTTCTTAGTTCATGCACTGTTGAAGCCTGGCTTAGAGAATTTTCAGCATTACTTTGCTAGCAGTGAGATGAGTACAAATGTACTATAGTTTGAGCATTCCTTGGCATTGCCTTTCTTTGAGATTGGAATGAAGACTGACCTTTTCCAGTCCTGTGGCCACTGCTGAGTTTACCAGATTTGCTGGCATGCTGAGTGTAGCACTTTAACAGATTCATCTTTTTTCAGATATGTAATAGCTCAACTGGAATTCCATTACCTCTGCTACCTTTATTAGTAGTGATGCTTCCTAAGGCCCACTTGACTTCACACTACAGGATGTCTGGCTCTAGGTGAGTGATCACACCATCATGGTTATCTGGATCATTAAGATCTTTTTTGTATAGTTCTTCTGTGTATTCCTGCCACCTCTTCTTAATCTCTTCTTTTGTTAGGTCCATACCATTCTGTCCTTTATTGTGCTCATCTTTGCATGAAATGTTCCCTTGGCATCTCTAATTTTCTTGAACAGATCTCTAGTCTTTCCCATTCTATTGTTCTCTATTTCTTTGCACTGATCGCTGAGGAAGGCTTTCTTATCTCTCCTTACTATTCTTTGAAACTCTGCATTCAGATGGATATGTATTTCCTTTTATCTTTTGCCTTTTGCTTCTCTTCTTTTCTCAGCTATTTGTAAGGCTTCCTCAGAGAATCATTTTGCCTTTTTGAATTTCTTCTTCTTGGGGATGGTTTTGATCACCACCTCCTGTACAATGTTGTGAAGTTTCATCCATAGCTCTTCAGGCACTCTGTCTATTTGATCTAATCTCTTGGATCTATTTGTCACTTCTGCTGTATAATTTTAAGGATTTTGCTTTAGGTCATACCTGAATGGTCTAGTGGTTTTCCATACTTTCTTCAATGTAAGTCTGAATTTTTCAATAAGGAGTTCATGATTTGATCCACAGTCAGTTCCCAGTCTTGTTTCTGCTGACAGTATAGAGCTTCTCCATCTTCTGCTACAGAGAATATGATCAATCTGATTTCAGTATTGACCATCCATTGATTCAATGTGTAGAGTTTTCTCTTGTGTTGTTGGAAGAGGGTATTTCCTATGACCAGTGCATTCTCTTGGCAAAACTCTGTTAACCTTTGCCCTGTTTCATTTTGTACTCCAAGGCCAAATTTGCCTGTTATTCCAGGTATCTCTTGACTTCCTACTTTTGCATTATAGTCCCCTATGATGAAAACGACATCTTTTTTGGGTGTTACTTCTAGAAGGTCTTTTAGGTCACCATAGAACCATTCAACTTCAGCTTCTTAGGCATAAGTGGTTGGGGCATAGACTTGGATTACTATGATATTAAATGGTTTGCCCTGGAAACGACCAGAGATCATTCTGTCATTTTTGAGATTGCACCCAAGTACTGCATTTTGGACTCTTTTGTTGACTATGAGGGCTACTCCATTTCTTCTAAGGAATTCTTGCCCACAGTAGTAGATATAATGGTCATCTGAATTAAATTTGCTTATTCCAGTCCATTTTAGTTCACGGATTCCCAAAATGTCACTGTTCACTCTTGCTATCTCCTATTTGACTACTTCTAATTTATCTTGTTTCCTGGACCTAACATCCCAGGTTCCTGTGCAATATCGCTCTTTACAACATCGGACTTTACAACATCCATCATCAGTCACATTCACTGTTGGCCATTATTTTCTCTTTGGCTTAGCCTCTTCATTCCTTCTGGAGCTATTTTTCCACTCTTCTCTGGTAGCTTATTGGGTACCTACCATCCTGGGGAGTTTCTCTTTCAGTGTCATATATTTTTGCCTTTTCATACTTTTCATGGGGTTCTCAAGGCAAAAATATTGAAGTTTGCCATTCCCTTCTCCAGTGTTTGTTTTAAGTAGCTATATTAAGATTTTTGGCTTCACTGATGTCTTAGAGGGTAAAGAATCCACCTGCAATGTGGCAGACCTGGCTCAATTCCTGGGTTGGGAACATTCCCTGGAGGAGGACATGGCAAACCACTCCAATATTCTTGCCTGGAAAATCCAAGGATATTAGCCTGATGGGCTATAGTCCATGGAGTCGAAAAGAGTCAGACATAACTGAACGACTAAGCATAGCACATTAAGATTTTTAGTTGGAGTTCCAGTATCAAACTCTCACTAATTAATAGAATGAATGTACAGAGAAGTATAAGAATATAATAGACTTGAAAAGCATTATGAACCAATTCAACATAATTAAGATTTATACAATTTTCACATAACAGTAGGACACAAATCTCTTCAAGTTCCTATAGACTATAAACTAGGAGACACTGGAACATATCCAGAGACACAAGACCAGGAGCAGAAGTTTCATGGTCTGAAGGTATTGAAATCATACAGAGTTAGTTCTCTTATTACTGTGGAATTATGTTAGAGATAATATCTAAAGACATTTGAAAATACCCATATATTTTCAAGTGCAGTGTGATAGTAACCAAAACAGATCTTTGACTTAGCTATTGAAAGCTTCAGTAAAGTTAGAAGGCTAAAAAAAACACACAGAGAGTAATTGTAGAGAAGAAAGCATTTAAATGAGAAATTAATATCAAAATGAGAAAGTAATATCAAATATACTTTAAAAAAATTGAATATATCTGGAAATTAAACATCCACTTTTAAATGAGGAGTATATCTAAGAAGCCATAACAAGGAAAATAAGAAAATGTGTATAATAGAATAAGAATGAAAAGAGAATTGACCAGAATTTATTGCATGCAACTGAAGCTGCTCAATGAAATTAAATACAATATGGAATCTTGAATAAGGTATAAAAACAAATAATGGACACTAGGATAAAATTTTGTGAGATTTTAACAAAATCTGTAATTTAGTTAGTAATACTTTATCACATGTCAATTTCCTGTTTTGTTTTTTTTTTTTTTGCAACATAATATTTCTTTATATTCTCAGAATTGGGTTAGAAGTTTCAAGCCCCATTCAAAATTTTTTAAATCACTGAGATAATAAACTTTCTAGATTTTTGGCAGCAATTCTAGATGCCAAAATACATGAAACTGTGAATACAAATTTGAAATCTAACATTCTATTCATAATAAGTCAAGCAAGTGGAATTAAAATGTCATAAATTTTTTAGCTAGGCAAAAATTCATAAGTTTTGTGAAATATATACACACACAAGATTTTCTACAATGCTTGGTAAAGGCTTGAGAAAGAACATCAACCAAAAAAAAAAAAAAAGAGAGAGAGAAATTGGAAAATATAAACTAAATGAAATGGGGGCACTGAATATGAAATAGAAAAAGTGAAATAAACTATATAAAATTAAAAGATCATCGTGTAGTCCATTTGTTTTTAAACGTGGCTGCTCATTAGAGACACATCTGGAGCTTTGGGAGGGAAAAAAAGCCATACGTGGGCATTTTCATTTTCTAAAAAATTCCTAGGTAGTTCTGATATGCATCTGGATTTTAAAAAGTGATTATAGTTTTCTCTATTAAATGGTAGTTTTAGTGATACAGAATCCTGTTATTTTCTGTTGACCAATCATGATACAATTATTGTATTAAGCAAAAATTCACAATAGTAGAAGACATTCATCAGTTTTCATAATCCATCAGTCAGTTCAGTCACTCAGTTGTGTCCAACTCTTTGCGACCTGATGGACTTCAGCATGCCAGGCTTCTCTGTCCATCACCAACTCCCGGAGCTTACTCAAACTCATGTCCATCGCACTGGTGATGCCATCCAGCCATCTCATCCTCTGTTGTCCCCTTCTCCTCCCACCTTCAGTCTTTCCCATCATCAGGATCTTTTCCAATCAGTTGGTTCTTCACATCAGGTGGCCAAACTATTGGAGTTTCAGCTTCAGCATCAATCCTTCATTCAATATTCAGGACTGATTTTCTTAGGTTGGACTGGTTGGATCTCTGTGAAGACCAAGGGATTCTCAAGAGACTTCTCCAACAACACAGTTCAAAAGCATCAATTCTTCAGCGCTCAGCTTTCTTTATAGTCCAACTCTCACATCCATACATGACTATTGGAAAAACCATAGCTTTGACTAGATGGACCTTTGTTGGCAAAGTAATGTCTCTGCTTTTTAATATGCTGTCTAGGTTGGTCATAGCTTTTCTTCCAAGGAGCAAGCATCTTTTAATTTCATGACTGCAATCACCATCTTCAGTGATTTTGAAGCCCAAAGAAATAAAGTATCTCACTGTTTCCGTTGTGTGCCCATCTATTTGCCATGAAGTGACTGGACTGAATGCCATGATCTTTGTTTTTTGGATGTTGAGATTTAAGCCAACTTTTCCACTGTCCTCTTTCACTAAAGGCTCTTTAGTTCTTCTTCGTTTTCTCCCATAATTGTGGTATCATCTCTGTATCTGAGGTTATTGATATTTCTCCTGGCAATCTTGATTCCAGCTTGTGCTTCATCCAGCCCGGTATTTCACATGATGTACATCACAATCATGATGTATTTATAATCAATCAGATCAGATCAGTCACTCAGTCATGTCCGACTCTTGGCAACACCATGAATCGCAGCATGCCAGGCCTCCCTGTCCATCACCAACTCCCGGAGTTCACTCAGACTCATGTCCATCGAGTCAATGATGCCATCCAGCCATCTCATCCTCTGTCCTCCCCTTCTCCTCCTGCCCCCAATCCCTCCCAGCATCAGAGTCTTTTCCAATGAGTCAACTCCTTGCATGAGGTGGCCAAAGTACTGGAGTTTCAGCCTCAGCATCATCCCTTCCAAAGAAATCCCAGGGCTGATCTCCTTCAGAATGGACTGGTTGGATCTCCTTGCAGTCCGAGGGACTCTCAAGAGTCTTCTCCAACACCACAGTTCAAAACCATCAATTCTTCGGCGCTCAGCCTTCTTCACAGTCCAACTCTCACATCCATACATGACCAATAGAAAAATCATAGCCTTGACTAGACGAACCTTTGTTGGCAAAGTAATGTCTCTGCTTTTGAATATGCTATCTAGGTTGGTCATAACTTTCCTTCCAAGGAGTAAGCATCTTTTAATTTCATGGCTGCAGTCACCATCTGCAGTGATTTTGGAGCCCAGAAAAATAAAGTCTGACACTGTTTCCACTGTTTCCCCATCTATTTCCCATGAAGTGGTGGGACAGGATGCCATGATCTTCATTTACTGAATGTTGAGCTTTAAGCCAACTTTTTCACTCTTCACTTTCACTTTCCTCAAGAGGCTTTTGAGTTCCTCTTCACTCTCTGCCTTAAGGGTGGTGTCATCTGCATATCTGAGGTTATTGATATTTCTCCCGGCAATCTTGATCCCAGCTTGTGTTTCTTCCAGTCCAGCGTTTCTCATGATGCACTCTGCATATAAATTAAATAAACAGGGTGACAATATACAGCCTTGACGAATTCCTTTTCCTATTTGGAACCAGTCTGTCATTCCATGTCCAGTTCTAACTGTTGCTTCCTGACCTGCATACAAATTTCTCAAGAGGCAGATCAGGTGGTCTGGTATTCCCATCTCTTTCAGAATTTTCCACAGTTTATTGTGATCCACACAGTCAAAGGCTTTGGCATAGTCAATAAAGCAGAAATAGATGCTTTTCTGGAACTCTCTTGCTTTTTCCATGATCCAGCGGATGTTGGCAATTTGATCTCTGGTTCCTCTGCCTTTTCTAAAACCAGCTTGAACATCAGGAAGTTCACGGTTCACATATTGCTGAAGCCTGGCTTGGAGAATTTTGAGCATTACTTTACTAGCGTGTGAGATGAGTGCAATTGTGCAGTAGTTTGAGCATTCTTTGGCATTGCCTTTCTTTGGGATTGGAATGAAAACTGACCTTTTCCAGTCCTGTGGCCACTGCTGAGTTTTCCAAATTTGCTGGCATATTAGGTGCAGCACTCTCACAGCATCATCTTTCAGGATTTGGAATAGCTCAACTGGAATTCCATCACCTCCACTAGCTTTGTTCGTAGTGATGCTTTCTAAGGCCCACTTGGCTTCACATTCCAGGATGTCTGGCTCTAGGTCAGTGATCACACCATCGTGATTATCTGGGTCGTGAAGATCTTTTTTGTACAGTTCTTCTGTGTATTCTTGCCATCTCTTCTTAATATCTTCTGCTTCTGTTAGGTCCATACCATTTCTGTCCTTTATTGAGCTCATCTTTGCATGAAATGTTCCCTTGGTATCTCTAATTTTCTTGAAGAGATCCCTAGTCTTTCCCATTCTGTTGTTTTCCTCTCTTTCTTTGCATTGGTCACTGAAGAAGGCTTTCTTATCTCTTCTTGCTATTCTTTGTAACTCTGTATTCAGTTTTTTATATCTTTCCTTTTCTCCTTTGCTTTTCACTTCTCTTCTTTTCACAGTTATTTGTAAGGCCTCCCCAGACAGCCATTTTGCTTGTTTGCATTTCTTTTCCATGGGAATGGTCTTGATCCCTGTCTCCTGTACAATGTCACAAACCTCATTCCATAGTTCATCAGGCACTCTATCTATCAGATCTAGGCCCTTAAATCTATTTCTCACTTCCACTGTATAATCATAAGGGATTTGATTTAGGTCATACCTGAATGGTCTAGTGGTTTTCCCTACTTTCTTCAATTTAAGTCTGAATTTGGCAATAAGGAGTTCATGGTCTGAGCCACAGTCAGCTCCTGGTCTTATTTTTGCTGACCGTATAGAGCTTCTCCATCTTTGGCTGCAAAGAATATAATCAATCTGATTTCAGTGTTGACCATCTGGTGATGTCCATGTATAGAGTCTTCTCTTGTGTTGTTGGAAGAGGGTGTTTGTTATGACCAGTGCATTTTCTTGGCAAAACTCTATTAGTCTTTGCCCCTCTTCATTCCATATTCCAAGGCCAAATTTGCCTGTTACTCCAGTTGTTTCTTGACCTCCTACTTTTGCATTCCAGTCCCCTATAATGAAAATGACATCTTTTTTGGGTGTTAGTTCTAAAAGGTCTTGTAGGTCTTCATAGAACCATTCAACTTCAGCTTCTTAGCCAGACAAAAAATAAAAGAGCATTAAAATTACAAGCCATAATGGAAACAGGATTAACCTAACAATATAAAATAATCACATACAGTTTAATGAGTTATGTAGAGTGATGTGGAAAGTAGAAGTGCATACATGCACATGTTTTCCTCAGCTCAGTCAATCTATGCCAGATTTTCTCACTACCAGTACCTCCCATCAGGAAGCTTACACAAACTTCTTAGCCTCCTCCATCAGAAGGCAGACAGAAGAAGTAAGAAGAACCACAATCCCACAGTGACTAGAACAAAAAGCACTTTGCAGAAAGTTACTCAGGATGAAAAAGCAGATAGTTATGTCCCAGATGAAAGGACAAATCAAAACCTCAGAAAAACAACTAAATGAAATGGTGATAGGTAACCTTCCAGAAAAAGAATTCAGTATAATGATAGTGAAGATGATCCAGGATCTCAGGAAAACAGTGGAGGAGATCCAAGAAATGTTTACCAAAGACCTAGAAGAACTAAAGGACAAACAGAGCTGAATAATACACTAAGAGGAATCAATAGCAGAACTACTGAGGCAGAAGAATGGATAAAGAATAAAGTTGATAACAGATAAAGAACAGATAATGGATAAATGGATAAAGGTGGAAATCACTGCCACAGAACAGAATATAGAAAAAGGAATGAAAAGAAATGAGGATAGCTTAACATATCCCTGGGACAACATTAAACACACCAATATTCACATTATAGGGGTCCCAGAAGGAAAAGAGACAGAAAAGGCCTGAGGAAATATTTGTAAAGATAATAGCTGAAAACTTCCCTAACATGAGAACAGGAATCGTCAACCAAATCCAGGAAGTACAAAGAATCCCAGGCAAGATAAACCCAAGGAGGAACACACTGAGACACTAAGTAATGAAACTGACAAAAATTAAAGACAGATATAATATTAAAATCAACAGAGGAAAAACATCAAATAACATACAAGGGAACTCCCATCAGGCTATCAACTGATTTCTCAACAGAAACTCTACAAGCCAAAAGGGAATGACACAATATATTTAAAGTGATAGAAGAGAAGGAACTACAACCAAGAATACTCTACTCAGTAAGACTCTCATTCAGATTTGACAGAGAAATCAAAAGCTTTACAGACAAACAAAAGTTAAGAGACTTCAGCACCATTAAACCAACTTTACAACAAATGCTAAAAAAACTTTTCTAAACAGAAATTGCAAGAGAAGGAAAAGACCTACACAAAATAAACCCAAAACAATTAAGAAAATAGTAATAGGGTCATACACATCGATAATTACCTTAAAGGTAAATGGATTAAATGCATGAATCAGATTTTTTTTTAATGTCAGTGTGTGCCTGTATTTAAAAATACTAGATTGCAGCAGATCTATACAGGATTATTTGAATTTTATTTATAAAAATGATGCCTCATTAACAAGATGAAAAGCCCATTTTTCACACTCCAGACGTATTTTATTTGTGCCTTTATTTGGCAATTCTCATGTTTTCTCTCTTGCTATAGTCATTGCACACTTGTTTTCTTCTAACTACTGACTTAGATAAGAAACACTGGGAATTTGGATATTGGGAATTACCTTTTTTGGGGCTTTCCAGGTGGCTCAATGGGTCAAGAACCTGCCTGCAGTATAGGAGACAGATGCTGGAGATATGGTTTCATTTCCTGGGTCAGGAAGATCTCTTGGAAAAGTGCACAGCAACACACTCCAGTATTATTGCCTGGAGAATCCATGGACAGAGGAACTTGGTGGGCTACAGTCCATAGATTGCAAAGAGTCAAACATGACTCAAGTGACTGAGCACAATTACTTTTTAAATATCTTTGTATATGGAAGACATTTAGTATTCCATTGAATTCTATACAAATTATCCTGAATTTCAGTAGATTCTTGTCTTTTAAGGAAGAGCCAAGCAGCTCCTTGCTAACTTTGAAGTTGGTGTGGGATTTATGGAGTGCTGAGTGAGCCTTGTGTTTGTTTGCATAGATATTGTTCTAAGAGAGAAACTGAAGATAGGGAAAAAGATGAAATTCAGGTCAGCTTTTTCTTTTTCTTAGAAAATTTTATAAGAAGTGTGTAGTATGTTCCATATTTAAAATACTGGATTAAACATCATTTGGGTATCATTTGTTAATTTCACATCATCTTATATTTCTTCCCTCTCATATTTCATATTGGGCTTCCCCGGTGGCTCAGAGAATAAAGCATCTGCCTGCAATGTGGGAGACCAAGGTTTGATGCCTGGGTCGGGAAGACCCCCTGGAGAAGGAAATGGCAATCCACTCCAGTATTTTTGCCTGGAAAATTCCATGGACAGAGAAACCTGGTAGTCTACAGTCCACGGGGATCACAAAGAGTTGGAAATGACTGAGTGATTGCACTTTCACCTTTCACAAATGATCATCTTTTGGCTGCATATTCATAACCCTTAAGATTTTTATAATAAAGTAGACCAAGAGACAACTATATTTTATAATTAGTTGAGTCTAAGTGTATGACCTAGCCCCTCAACTTGGACACTTCTGAAGTTATATAATAATAGAAAGACCCTTGATGTGCTTTAATGAAACAAGTAGAAACTATAAACTTAGAAGTTAAATACTTCTGCATATGGATGCTTCCTTTTGACATTCCTAGCTATGTGACCTTGAGGAAACTTCTCAAGGGAATTACTTCACCCACTCAGATCAGATCAGATCAGATGAGTTGCTCAGTCATGTCCGACTCTTGGCAACACCATGAATCGCAGCATGCCAGGCCTCCCTGTCCATCACCAACTCCCAGAGTTCACTCAGACTCATGTCCATCGAGTCAGTGATGCCATCTAGCCATCTCATCCTCTGGCGTCCCCTTCTCCTCTTGCCCCCAACCCTCCCAGCATCAGAGTCTTTTCCAATGAGTCAACTCTTCGCATGAGGTGGCCAAAGGACTGGAGTTTCAGCTTTAGCATCATTCCTTCCAAAGAAATCCCAGGGCTGATCTCCTTCAGAATGGACTAGTTGGATCTCCTTGCAGTCCAAGGGACTCTCAAGAGTCTTCTCCAACACCACAGTTCAAAAGCATCAATTCTTCAGCGCTCAGCCTTCTTCACAGTCCAACTCTCACATCCATACATGACCACAGGAAAAACAATAGCCTTGACTAGACGAACCTTTGTTGGCAAAGTAATGTCTCTGCTTTTCAATATGCTATCTAGGTTGGTCATAACTTTTCTTCCTAGGAGTAAGCGTCTTTTAATCTCATGGCTGCAGTCACCATCTGAAGTGATTTTGGAGCCCAGAAAAATAAAGTCTGACACTGTTTCCACTGTTTCCCCATCTATTTCCCATGAAGTGATGGGACCGGATGCCATGATCTTCATTTTCTGAATGTTGGGCTTTAAGCCAACTTCTTCACTCTCTACTTTCACTTTCATCAAGAGGCTTTTGAGTTCCTCTTCACTTTCTGCCTTAAGGGTGGTGTCATCTGCATATCTGAGGTTATTGATATTTCTTCCGGCAATCTTGATTCCAGCTTGTGTTTCTTCCAGTCCAGCGTTTCTCATGATGTGCTCTGCATATAAGTTAAATAAGCAGGGTGACAATATACAGCCTTGATGAACTCCTTTTCCTATTTGGAACCAGTCTGTCATTCCATGTCCAGTTATAACTGTTGCTTCCTGACCTGCATACAAATTTCTCAAGAGGCAGATCAGGTGGTCTGGTATTCCCATCTCTTTCAGGATTTTCCACAGTTTATTGTGATCCACACAGTCAAAGGCTTTGGCATAGTCAATAAAGCAGAAATAGATGCTTTTCTGGAACTCTCTTGCTTTTTCTATGATCCAGCGGATGTTGGCAATTTGATCTCTGGTTCCTCTGCCTTTCCTAAAACCAGCTTGAACATCAGGAAGTTCACGGTTCACATATTGCTGAAGCCTGGCTTGGAGAATTTTGAGCATTACTTTACTAGCGTGTGAGATGAGTGCAATTGTGCAGTAGTTTGAGCATTCTTTGGCATTGCCTTTCTTTGGGATTGGAATGAAAACTGACCTTTTCCAGTCCTGTGGCCACTGCTGAGTTTTCCAAATTTGCTGGCATATTAGGTGCAGCACTTTCACAGCATCATCTTTCAGGATTTGGAATAGCTCAACTGGAATTCCATCACCTCCACTAGCTTTGTTCGTAGTGATGCTTTCTAAGGCCCACTTGACTTCACGTTCCAGGATGTCTGGCTCTAGGTCAGTGATCACACCATCGTGATTATCTGGGTCGTGAAGATCTTTTTTGTACAGTTCTTCTGTGTATTCTTGCATCTCTTCTTAATATCTTCTGCTTCTGTTAGGTCCATACCATTTCTGTCCTTTATCGAGCCCATCTTTGCATGAAATGTTCCTTTGGCATCTCTGATTTTCCTGAAGAGATCCCTAGTCTTTCCCATTCTGCTGTTTTCCTCTATTTCTTTGCATTGATTGCTGAAGAAGGCGTTCTTATCTCTTCTTGCTATTCTTTGGAACTCTGCATTCAGTTTTTTATATCTTTCCTTTTCTCCTTTGCTTTTCACTTCTCTTCTTTTCACAGCTATTTGTAAGGCCTCCCCAGACAGCCATTTTGCTTTTTTGCATTTCTTTTCCATGGGAATGGTCTTGATCCCTGTCTCCTGTACAATGTCACGAACCTCATTCCATAGTTCATCAGGCACTCTGTCTATCAGATCTAGGCCCTTAATCTATTTCTCACTTCCACTGTATAATCATAAGGGATTTGATTTAGGTCATACCTGAATGGTCTCATGGTTTTCCCTACTTTCTTCAATTTAAGTCTGAATTTGGCAATAAGGAGTTCATGGTCTGAGCCACAGTCAGCTCCTGGTCTTGTTTTTGCTGACTGTATAGAGCTTCTTCATCTTTGGCTGCAAAGAATATAATCAATCTAACCTGCATATGTAAGGAGAAATTCATATTTTCATCAGTAAGTTGCTGCACATATTAACCAATCATCAGTATGGAGAAAAAAATAAGAATACATAAAATTCAATAACTAGGAAAACATTAGAGAAGTGGGCAAATGCTATGAATAGGTAATTCACAGAGAACATTAACAACTTGCTCCTAGTCTTTAGATTATTTTTACATTTGTAGTTTTTATATGTAATTTTCATATATATTTTAAAATTTCATTTAATTTCTAAATTTGACTAAATTATCTAATTTAAATTTATGACTGTCTGTGTCTGTATCTGATTATTTATATCTTTTAATACCTGATTAACAAGCTTATTCCCAACCGTAATATCATAGATCTTCTGAAAGTATCATAGATGTTTTAGGTGGACTTTGCTAAAATCAAGCTCAGAGACAATGATTAAATTGTTCATATGGGAGCTGGAACCAGGCAAACACTGATGAAGAAATGAAAATGAGACAGGGAAAGAGAAGAAACCAGTAAAGATGCATTTTCAAATAATTATTGCTCTGGGTCACTGTGATTATCCATCTGGGAAACGCTAGAGGACACTGTAGAATTTGAGAGTTTTCCTTCCTGAGGAGAAGAAACGGAAAGTCCATATCCATCTGTAAATGGCTGAGGCTACTCCCAGGGATATTCCAAGATATTTCCTGCGTGCCCTATACACCCACCCCCCATCAGTGATTGAAAGCCCATGGATAGTTTATATAGTTGCTTGCATAGGACACATTGGCATCTTGACATTTGATGCCCAGCGAATATGGGTGGGGTACCCACAGCATCAACTAAGATATTTGAAATTTATTTTTCTGTTTTTTTGTGAGCTAGGGATCAAATTTTATATTTTTATATGGATAACCAAATTTTCTCAATTATTTATCGAATATTTATCTTATCCATCTTGCTCTGAAGTTCCATTTCTGCCATAAACCAACTTTCCAGACACATATGATTATGTTTCTGGGTTTCTGGATATATTCTCTTGGCCTGTTTTTTCTAACTTTGTCTAATTTTAGAGATTTTAATTAATATATTTTTATATTATATTTGAAACACTAATTGAATAATGTTCAGTCAGTTCAGTTCAGTCGCTCAGTCATGTCTGACTCTTTGCGACCCCATGAATTGCAGGACGCCAGGCCTCCCTGTCCATCACCAACTCCTGGAATACACCCAGACTCACGTGCATCAAGTCAGTGATGCCATCCAGCCATCTCATTCTCTGTTGTCCCCTTCTCCTCCTGCCCCCAATCCCTCCCAGCATTAGGGTCTTTACCAGTGAGTAAACTCTCCGCATGAGGTGGCCAAAGTATTGGCATTTCAGCCTCAGCATCAGTCCTTCCAAAGTACACCCAGGACTGATCTTGTTTAGAATGGACTGGTTGGATCTCCTTGCAGTCCAAGGGACTCTCAAGAGTCTTCTCCAACACCACAGTTCAAAAGCATCAATTCTTCGGTGCTCAGCCTTCTTCACAGTCCAACTCTCACATCCATACATGACCACTGAAAAAACCATAGCCTTGACTAGATGGACCTTTGTTGGCAAAGTAATATCTCTGCTTTTCAATATGCTATCTAGGTTGGTCATAACTTTCCTTCCAAGGAGTAAGCGTCTTTTAATTTCATGGCTGCAGTCACCATCTGCAGTGATTTTGGAGCCCCAAAAAATAAAGTCTGACACTGTTTCCACTGTTTCCCCATCTATTTGCCATGAAGTGATGGGACCAGATGCCATGATCTTAGTTTTCTGAATGTTGAGCTTTAAGCCAACTTTTTCACTCTCCTTTTTCACTTTCATCAAGAGGCTTTTGAGTTCCTCAATCAGAAAACATAAATCAGACACCCGTTTTGTTGTTGTTGTTGTTTTCCTTCTTTATCATTTTTCTTTACTGTTTTCTTGGCTAGTCTTTCCAGAAGTGATTTTTAGAATCCTCTTGACAAATCAAACATATGTGAGTGTGGGTACATACATACTGTTAAAAGTTTTATTGCAATTACATTAATTAGAGAAAATGTGTGATGAGAATGACATCTCAGGTATTTAATCTTAATATCCAGGAGAAAAGTCTTTCTTTCTTTTGTTTTTTCAAACATCTCATTATTCTCCATAAATATTTTGTACTGCTTTAAAAAAAATTGATTCTTACTTACTTTAGAAGGGTTTACTCATTCTTGTTAGTGGGATTTTTAATTTACTCATCCATAAGTTTTACATTGGTCTAAAGAAATAGTATCTGAGCCCAGAAACTATGCTAAACTTGTTTATTAGTAAAGAATGTGAATTTTCTTGTGTTTTTATTGAAGATAATTAAATCATCTGTAATAATATTTTTATTTTTATCCTCATGGCATATCTTTTCTCACCTTACTGCAACATCTAATATCTTTAGACCAATATTAAACAAAGAGGCAATCCCAGACATTTTAGACTGCTTACAATTTATCATGTTTTTTGTATTGGTTTGGTTGGAATCTCTGTATTAAATTTTAAAATTTTGTTTCATTTTCTTGTTTCCTAACATTTATCATGGAAAATACTGAAATTTATGAAATTTTTTCTCTACATCTCTAGACATGCTTTTCTCCTTCTATCTGTTAATGTGGTCATTTTCACTAATCGATTTCTGAATGCTAAAAAAATCCTTGACTTCCTGGGAAAACTCTTACTTTGTCGCAGTAACTTTTATCTTTTTCTTTTGGCTTGCCAATAGTTCAGGATTTTCTAAACCAATCGTCAATAATTTCCTTGAGTGGCATATAATTAAATTTAAACATATAATTACTGTTTAAAAGAGTTGAGTAACTGTTTTTAAGAAAACTCTTTGAAGCAGTGTGAAAAAATATACCCTGTTTTTATTATGAAAGTTTTAAAATTATGTAGACATTATGATTTGGAGTTAAAATTTTTCACTAATGATTCAACTAAAGTAACAGTTGTAGATTTTAAGTCTTATGTATTTTAAAATTCAGTAAATATTGCATATTTTTTCTATAATGTTCATTTTCTCAAAGTTTTTGATATATTGACAGATATATTACATATATTACTTGTTCATTGTTTATATGTTTCTAATACATTGGTGACTTTGTCGTCTTTGCAATTCCTAGTGGGGCTCACTTGTTTTCTTTTTTCATATCTTTTTAGAAGTTTCCCTAGTTTATTGCTATTTTTAACTACCTAGTTATTTTTCTTTTCTTTTTATCTTTTTCCATGTATTTTATTTTATTTTTTTTTGAATATAAATTTATTTATTTTAATTGGAGGCTAATTACTTTACAATATTGTATTGGTTTTGCCATACATCAACATGAATCCGCCATGGGTGTACATGTGTTCCCCATCCTGAACCCCCTCCCTCCCCGTACCATCCCTCTGGGTCATCCCAGTGCACCATCCCCAAGCATCCTGTATTCTGCATCGAACTTGGACTGGCAATTCGTTTCATATATGATACTATACATGTTTCAGTGCCATTCTCCCAAATCATCCCACCCTCTCCCTCTCCAACAGAAACCAAAAGACTGTTCTATACATCTGTGTCTCTTTAGCTGTTTCGCATACAGGGTTATCGTTACCATCTTTCTAAATTCCATATATATGCATTAGTATACTGTATTGGTGTTTTTCTTTCTGGCTTACTTCACTTTGTATAATAGGCTCCAGTTTCATCCACCTCATTAGATCAGATCAGATCAGATCAGTCGCTCAATCGTGTCCGTCTCTTTGCAACCCCATGAATCGGAGCACGCCAGGCTTCCCTGTCCATCACCAACTCCCAGAGTTCACTGAGACTCATTAGAACTGATTAAAATGTATTCTTTTTAATGGCTGAGTAATACTCCATTGTGTATATGTACCACAGCTTTCTTATCCATTCATCTGCTGATGGGCATCTAGGTTGCTTCCATGTCCTGGCTATTGTAAACAGTGCTGCGATGAACATTGGGGTACACGTGTCTCTTTCCCTTCTGGTTTCCTATGTGTGTATGCCCAGCAGTGGGATTGCTGGATCATAAGGCAGTTCTATTTCCAGTTTTTTAAGGAATCTCCACACTGTTCTCCATAGTGGCTGTACTAGTTTGCATTCCTACCAACAGTGTAAGAGGGTTCCCTTTTCTCCACACCCTCTCCAGCATTTATTGCTTGTAGACTTTCAGATAGCAGCTTTTATTTATGCTAGTTTTGTGCTTTCTATTTAACAAATAATTTCTGATTTTTTTCCTACTCTCTTGAGTTTTTTATGATCTGCTTTCCTCTTTAACTTAATTCTTGACTTGGTTATTTTCAATCAGTCATATTTTGATTGGATGCATTTTGAGTTGTAAATCCCTTTAGCTGTGTTTCTGTGAATATGGATATGTAGTGTTTCATTAACTTCATTTAAATATTTCTTAATTTTTGTTATGATTGCTTTCTTTCTGTGAACTATTTAGATCTGAATTCTTACATTTTCAAACAAATGATTATTTGGAAATAATTTATTATAAATTTTAAATTGAAGATAACCCCTGAAAAATGCAGAATTGGGCAATAACCCTTACATAATCAAGATTCTGCATGTTAGTTTCACCACTGAAAAGTTAACTACTAAGTACCTACATCAATATTGTTTTATCTGGTACAAAACAGTGTGGATATTCGATGCATTACTGACACTAGACACCTGAAATGAAAGGTAATGTGGAAAACAAATTCATATTTATTTATAAGGTATCATGATTCATGCATTGATAATGAAGAAACAAATATATTTGCTTTCTGTAACTTAGTGTAATCAATACATATACTTCACAATAGCCTGGCCTATAGACTAATGAATGAATCATTAAAAATATTATGACATACTGTATTATAGTCATATTCATAATATAGTATTGCAAACATTGTTACATTTAAGAAAGAACACTTATCTGTGACGGTAGGCTGATACTCAGTTTCTCCAGTTATGAGGGAGAGAGATTGTATGGTAATATAATTACTGAAAGCAAAATTATAAGATAGTGAAAAACTAACATTAATTTTATATTAAATACACTCACCTTATGTCTATGTAAGAATAGATTAGTATCTGCATATATTTTATGCATTCATAACATACCTAAATTTTTTCTTAATTTTTTCAGTATTTTTAGAGTACATGGTTCATCTGCAAGTTGTTTTTAAATTGTAGCAAATCCCCAAAAGTTTTTCTACTGTATCTAAACAATATACATATAAGTAAGTCCACACAGTTAAACCTACAATTCAAGGATCAGCTGTATGTTCCATTATGATTAGATTGTGTGATCTGTTTGTGACGATTATTTGGTAAGTGTAGATTAATTTTTTGATAGCATATGTACAGTCTTCTTATGTGGCTTGTATGTACTCTTAACTACCTCTTGTTATACTACTATTTATTTCTGTCTGATAGATCACTCTGTTAATTGTGCTGTTAAAATCTTTAAATTTATGAACCTTATTTTTTATTTGCTGTACATATCAGCCAGAAATTCAAAAATTTAGTATTTATGGTGTTGTCAATTTCTCTGACCTTTTTAACTCTACAGACTTTGAGGTACTTATTGTTTGATAGGATTGTTACCTTTTCCCTGTGAATTGCATTGTTTGTATAATGAGTCATGACCCTTTTAGGCTAAAAAGTATATTTTTGTCTTGATTGTTCCATTGTTAAAATTGCACCTTCTTCTTTTAGTTGGCGTCTCCCTCACGTGTCTTTCTTTATTTCTATATTCGTCTTTTAAGTGCTATTCTTTTGTAGTTTATCTCTTTTAAGCAATGTATAGCTTAATTTCATTCTGAGTGGCTTTTTAAAAATCAAACTTGAATATCTGTTTCTTAAATAGATGGTATAATCCTTTTTCACTTATTTCTTTTACCAGTATATTTGGCCTTACTTCTTCCATTTTATTATGCATTTTAATAACCATGCTTTTCATTTATTTTTGCTGACTTGTATCAAATATTTTGATGACTGAATTGTCTTTATTTCATTCTTATCTTTTTTTAATCCTGGAAGTCATAAATAATTATTAGTAATCCTTAGTACTGTTTTCTCTTGAAATCATAACATTCTCCTTTAATAGAATAAACATTAATAATTGTTATTACCCTTTCCTCCAGCCAGGCAGTAGGAATCTTAACATGCCTGACTTTGACCATATCATTCTATTTTATCTCAGCCGTTGGAGATAGAACACCTTTGTCTTCTGGCCTCTGTAGTTGTTGTTAAGCCTGCTACCAGGGTTTTTGTTTTGTTTTTTGTTTTTATTCTTTTGACTAAAATGTCTTTAAACAGTTTCTCTTCATCTTGACTGATGTACAGTTTCATCAAATGAGTCTAACAGTGAATCTTAATCAAGGATCCATGTGCTTCTTCCAACTGAGGAGTCCAGTTTTTTCTAGTTATAAAAAATCCTCAGCTAATAACTCCTAGATTATTGCATCTCTCTACTTCTAATAATAGTCTGTGTTGGGAGTACTGTTAGACACAGGCTGTGCTTTCCCTCTCACCTTCACGTCTCACATTCATAGTTTCCATCTCTAACCAAAACGAGCTCCATCCTGAGTAATCTCTTACAGCTATCTTCAAATTTGTGACCCTTCAAAGCTGCATTTATGGTGTTTTAAACTTATTAACTGAGTTGTGTGTTTAAGTGACTCTATTTCTCACATTTACAAATTTTCATTTTCAAATTTGCTAATTTAAATCTACAAATGTCTTTCTTGAATGTAGTATTCTACATATACAATAATTTTAAACAAAATTATTTGGGTTGATTTGAAAAATTATTCTGTCGTTTCAAGTTCATGGAGATCTATTTACAGGTTGATTGTCAGTATACCGTATCCCTTGGTAGTTTGTTTACTCATGTAGTTGTACTATTTTTGTGGCCTTGTCTCATGAGTTTCTTCTTCTACAGAAGGTTCCTGCTCCCTGAGTTGTACAGTATCCCCGTACAGAATTTCTGCATTTGTTTTTCTCTGGAACCCAGTACTTTCATCAGTCTGGGACAAGGTTCTAATGCTAATTTCTCAATTTAGCATCCATTATTCCACAGTTGGCATAAAGTAGTTTTAGATTTGTATGTAACTGAAGTTTCAGTTTCCAGCCAAACCCAGAGCAGATGAAAAACTTCCTTGATGCTTCTCAGAGTGTGTAGTTGGAGAGCCTCTTTCCCCTTTAACGCTTCCAGGGATTTCAGCTTGTGCACGGGTTTCTCTTCCAGCTGCTTGTCTGGTGCAGACAGAGACCAATTGTACAGCTGGTGGACATTAACACCTAGCTCCTTCCATTAGGGCTTGTACCTCTGTCTGCACTCCTTGTAGTCCCCAAGGCATCAATTCATGTGCTTGCAATTCTGGTTTAGAGTTTCCCCCTTCATTTCCAGCACTTAGATTGCAGATTTTTCTTTTCCTTCTCTTCTTTTTTAAAGTATATCTGTGTGTATAAAATAAATGTTTATTACATTTTATCCAACAGTTTTGTGTATTGTGATTCGGACTCTTGTCTGCCAAGTTGCTGTAAATTCTGAAACTCTTTGTTTTGGGGGGCTGGAAAGTCTGCCACATAACTGGGGACCCTGCTGTGAAGTAGAAAAGTAGGAGTTTTATTTTTCCTGGTAACTCAGGCTGCAGAAATTGTGCCTGAATTTTCAGAATTTCTTTTCTCTCTTTAAAGAGTTTTTAAAAGAAACAGTGAGGATGGGAGCCTCTTACATTTGCCTCCTGTGAAATCCTTAAATTCAATAGTTAATACGAGATACAGTCTCTGAAAGTGATAAAGTGGTTCTGGGTCACAGATACTAGGCTCCCTTTTTTGTTTGTTTGTTTCAACAAAAAGAAATGCATAAAAAGGCAAATTAGTCATATGTCAGTATGTTATGTTCTAAAAGGAAATCTTTATTTTTTCTGTGCTAATCAACCTACATGTTTTAAATGGGATTTTTTTTTCCTCCAAGTGTGAGAAACCACAGTGTGATCTAACTATAAGAGATGTATGAATTAATCACTACTCTCAGAATTTACCTATTTATGTTTTCTTCATATAGTTGGGCATGGTGCATTTTTCACCAAGTCCCTGATCTTTCCTTTCTCCCAACAAGACTCATATTATCCATTTACATAAAGAAGCAACATTCATTCAAATGCACACGCACACATACACTTACACACACATACACATGTACTTGGTCATACAAATAAGCATATCCAGAATGAGGGAGGGAAACAATCATTTTATTGTTGAGATAAAAAGAGTTTTGTTTTCATCTGTGTTCTGATATGAAAATGAGATCACAAGAGGTGGAGGAACATGGAGATAATTGGGTGAAATTAAAGGGTGAGATTAGGGTGAAAGAAGAAGACATAATATTGGGTTGGACTTGCAGTATCATTTAGAGGGGAAGCCCCTGGTAAAAGGAAATAGAACTGATTATGGGTTGACACACTACAAGAAATGGATGATGGGAAGTACAAATAAGCTGACTCAGCTTTAGTTTTTTAAAACCGTTTTGACAGGCTGTGTCATAAAAATGTCATACATATGGTCTACTGCAATGAAGAGAATACCTAAATGTCCCCAACATGCAAGTGAAAAATACCAATTTAAAAAGAGCGAAGTAACATATTGACAGGAGTTCTTTCTTCCTCCTGAATCATATGTCTAGTGAACATTACTTCAGTGAACACCACTTTGTGGTGTTGTCTGGTTAATGGCACATTTACCACCTGGTGATTAAGTTATAAGTGAAGATCTCAAATTATAGAAAGGAGGAAGAATTAATATGTTCACTAACCATGACCAATGAATAATTCTTCACTTGGGGGGAGGAAATGACATTTAATGAACACCTATCCTGTGTAAGGCATGTCCTAGGTCATTTATAATAAGATAATAAGTACTTATCGAAATAATTAGAGTCTCCCCTCACCGTCCAGCCTCAATGATCCAAAAACTGCTGTGCTCTCAGAGATGCATATCACATTTTGTTAAAATGCTCACTTAGTAGAAGTAAATCAGTGGTATCTGACTGTAGTGGGCTTCCTGGTGGCTCAGTGGTAAAGACAATGACTAACCAAGGCAGGAGACCCAGGTTCAATCCGTGGGTCGGGAAGATCCCCCAGAGAAGGAAATGGCAACCCACTCCAGTATTCTTGCCTGGAAAATCCCATAATCAGAGGAGCCTGGCAGGTTACAGTCCATGGGATCACAAAGAATCAGACACAGCTAAGAGACTAACAACATCAACAGCATCTGATTAAAGTAGATCTTACCCTTTATGTATAAAAGTACTTTCTACATTAAGGATAATGTCTACATTTTTCGGTATTTGAAAAGAAAAATTCCCATGTCTACCACTGTAACACAGCTACTGAAAGAGTGGATTTTTATCTACACAAGCTATCTCTTCGTTATATAAAGACAGGAGCGCATTTTAGTAGAAAGTGAGTCAGTGGTTCAGATTTTCTTTATAGGCCACCTTCGTGGCTGCCTTTGGTACATGCATGAAATGGATGGGTACAGTGATTGTTTACAATATTCACATGTGGTTCTTGGGAAATCTAGGTCATCTCTCACTATCATGATTGCTAAATTGCGTATAAAGCAGGTCAGCTATCCTGCACCGCTGATGAGAAGCACCATGACAGCCTGCTATTTGCCTGTTAAGAGTTAAATTGTATCTGCTAATCCTAGCTTTTAAGCAGCTAGAATTGACATTGCTTAATTTACTTGTAACCCTTATAACACACATTTAGCAGAGGGTATTGGTCTTTGTGCTGGATTGAAAACTGGCAGTCCCAAAGGAAATTGACTAAAACTATTATCATAGTTAAGGTTGCCTATCATTCTAATTATAATTCACATCCAATAATGAACACCTTGTTCAATAATATTTAATTCAAATCATGATGCTGAGTATAAAATTACATATCGAGAGAATTCATTAGAAGTTTCAAAAGTAAGCTAAGTAAATGTGCCTCAGAGAATGTATTTGATGAATTTGTAAAAGTATTTAAATTAGATCTGTAAAGTATTATGAAAAATCCACAAGGGATGCACAATTAGGCGAATAAGCTCTTCAAGGCCAGGAGCTGCTGGGTATCCATTGTAAAGTGCTTTCTGATATATTGTTTATCCAAAGTAGGGAGACAGGAGGGAGGACCATAAGGTATAATACAGCAGAAATGCAGGAGAGGTGATGCCAAAAGTAACCGAATAAAAAGTAATTCCATCATAATTAGTTATCTAGCCTTTGCCTGCATATTATTCATATGTCACTGAAGTATTTTAATATGAGACAAATGCTTTTTTAATACATGCACATTTTGTAAAGTCCGTAATGTTTAAGCTTCATGAGCTGCTCATTCATAACAAGTCCTGTTTCAAACTCTTGTGTGTAGGTTAGACGGTATTGAATGTGCAGTTATGTAATTTATAACACTTAAACCAGTTATGTCTGTGGTGATTTCTATCTTAATATCCTAATGATACATGAACCTGTCCATTTTTATTTATGGTGTGCTCATTATTATATAACTAGAAGGCAATGGCAACCCACTCCAGTGTTCTTGCCTGGAGAATCCCAGGGATGGGGGAGCCTAGTGGGCTGCCATCTATGGGGTCACACAGAGTTGGACACGACTGAAGCGACTTAGCAGCAGCAGCAGCAGCAGCAGGGTGACTTTAAACTGAAATGCATGCATCTGTTGGTTCATGCATTCATTCATTTGTATGTTCCTTCCATTCATTCAATATTTATTGAATGGTAACTATGTTGTTGTTGTTCAGTCATTCAGTCGTGTTCAACTTTTTGAGACCCCAGGGACTGAAGCACACCAGGCTTCCCTGTCCTCCACTGTTATCCAGAGTTTGCTCAAACTCATGTCCATTGAGTCGGTGATGCCATACAACCATCTCATCCTCTGTTGCCCTCTTCTCCTCCTGCCCTCAATCTTTCCCAGTATCAGGGTCTTTTCCAATGACAGGACTCTTCACATCATATGGCCAAAGTATTGGAGCTCTGACTTCAGCATCAGTCCTTCCAGTGAATATTCAAGGTTGATTTCCTTTAGGATGGACTGGGAGATAAAAATCATTCAATCCTGAAGGAAATCAGCAGTAAGTATATTTTAGACA
This sequence comes from Bos indicus, assembly GCF_029378745.1. Lineage (NCBI taxonomy): Eukaryota > Metazoa > Chordata > Mammalia > Artiodactyla > Bovidae > Bos > Bos indicus. Next base: position 12,088,793 of record NC_091786.1, read on the forward strand.
AATTATGCTTGACTGGTGCTGAGGAACTAATGAAGTTCAAGGAGAAAAATGATTCAACTAGTAATGGAGTTTATACTTTATATTCTAAAAGGGAAGAAAGTTGTTTGGTAAGTGGGCTTACTAATAGTGCACCACTGGAAAATAAATTTTTCAAAGCAGGAACCAGTGACCTGTCTGTGAAGGACCAGCTAATAAATATCTCAGGTTTTGCCAACATGCAGTCTCTGTTGAATCTACTCAACTTTGCAGTTGTAGCCTAAAAACAGCCAAGGCATATCTAAATGATTGAGTATGGCTGTGTTCCAATAAAACTTTGTTTACAAAACCCAATGACTGTCGGAATTTGGCTCATGGGTTGTAGTCTGCCAATCCCTGTACTTGAAGAATTACAGTCCCATGAAAGTACAAAAAATGAATTTGTTCTAGGATGAGCAGGGGGAGTTAATGACTTTTTTTTTTTTTTTTTTTACCAAAGAGGATGCAATTAAGGCAAGATGTGAACAATTAGTAGAACATAATTAGATGACATGTGGAGGACAGTTTCTAAAAGATATTAGTGAGCCCTATGGCAGGAAGCATATGCCTACTCCATGAAGTTTAGATTTTATAAAATTGTTATGTATCCTTTTCACTTTACAAATGAGGAAACTAATGCTCACAGAAGCAGTGACTTACCCAGTGGTTTAGCTCAGGTTCCCGCCTATATTGTTCCAATTCCAAATCTTTTCTTCTTTCTGTTTTACTGAACTGCCTTGCTGAGTTTAGCACTCAGGCATATGCAAACATGACTGCTTTCTCTTAGGAGTTTGCAATCTATCACAAACTCTTTGGACTTACATTTATAGAATAAAATTACATATTTAAACTTCTTTTTGGCCAACTTTCATCATTTCATGATGTGACACAGACCAGGAATAGATTCATGAGGGAAAGTCCACAGGAAACTTTCTGAAACACATCTGTTACCTTCCCCCATCAGCTCCTATACACTTAATATATCACAAAGCAAACTTTACAGAAGGACTGAACCCCAGTGGTTATTTTAGAACAGACCTTGAGCCCTAATGTCTGGAATGTGATTTATTGATTGCTATAAGGCAGAGCAATGAGCGATTTACAGGATTGAGGTAAAAAGAGGAAAGTAAGTATCTTTTGGCTAGCAGCAGACTGGAAGAAATATATCTGTCTTTTTATACTCTATGAATAATTTAGTATGTTTTATAAGCATGAAGATATACAATTGTGGGTTTGCTTGTTACAGTTTATATTTTACTTTCTTAACTCTGGATCCAATATGCCTTTATGCATACTGATAGGTTCTGTCTAATGGACTGAATGCCATTTTATAGTGCCCAAGCATTCGGTGAACTCTTTTTAAAGTGCTAGGTCAGATTTTTGTTGCAAATATAGTTAAATAAAATACAAAACTTAAAAAGAAACCTGCAGTAAAGGACCAAGTGATTTGTAAATATTTATTTTCCATGAGAGTTAAATTACACATTAATATAGTATCTTTAGCTGACACATTGAAACAAAGCATTATGCCCTGTCAGAATCAAGAAAAACCTGACTTCCATAATTAAGGAAATGGAAAAGAAGACAAGAAAATGGCTCTCTTTCCCCTCTTTCCTTTTATATGTACAAGCTGGCCTAAATACATGCCCGGAATGAGGTTAGATTGACTTTTAAGGAGAACGTTGCTTTTATTCAATTTGATCAAAAGAGCTTAGATGAGTATAGATGCAAGCTAGGAAAGAAGTCATAAATTCTAAGAGTTGTCATTTTCTAGTTAATTCTCTTCTGATACATGGGTTTTTCTTAGCTGTTAGGAAAGAAAAGGGCTATTAACTAGACATTAACAAGCAATTTCCAGTTCAATTTTGCAGATAAAAATGTTTGATTAAACATAGTGTCTGTAGATATTTAGAGTTGTTAATAAAACCAAATGTCAAACTCAAAGGGAATTTCCTATTAACAGTTTTCCTCCTGTCCACTCCACTGTATTTTGTTTTTCCATTTATTGTTAGAAGTTCTTCTGGATGTGAAATATTTAATAAGTATCAACTGATTAAGAAAATGATATTGAATCTATTTTTCCATGATGGGGGTTTCTCCAATTAAGAAAAAACTATCCTCAAAGATTCAGGATGTATATATATATATAAAAAAACATGCAATGAAAGATCAACACAACATTAACATTTACATAAAGAAATTTATTTTATTTCTTTTTTTGCATGTTGTTTTACCATTTTAGGCCAAACATTTGATTTGGGCTACTAATAGAACATTTGTTTCAAATGCAGTGTTATAGTTCCTTTACAAATGACAGGTTACTTTTCTTAACCTATAAAGTGTTCAGTGACCATGTTGAGATGTTTTGCAGTTTTTAGAAAGGTATGCCAATTCTCTCAATGTCATTGCCTTGTCCAGAAACTTTGACACACTCAATAATGCGTCCAGAAGCTTTGTGACATCCACACACAGACGTGAAATTAGTGTCAAGTACCTTTTTCAGTTTCCAAACATTTCACCACCACTCGTTTCATGGGTTCCGTGAAAGTTGTAAGAAACACTCTTAAATATCTATGGCAGAATCTCTTATAAGTTGAAATATATAAAATATTAATCTCTATATTTAAAAAACACTTTCAGTAACTTTTATCCTGTTATATTTTTATTCTCCATACTTCCCTGATGGTTTATTTAAGTGTATGAAGTTGGATTACATTCCGGCTAGTAGCAGAATTAGCAGAGACAATGGGCTATTTGCAGGAGCTATTTTACGACAGGGGGTTCTGGTAAAGAACACAGAACTAACAGGTTGTGGGCCATACCTTGCTCATCTCTAAGATGCCATATCTTTCACTGAGCCTAACACACTGCTGCCACCAAATGCCATTTGTCCTTGCCACCCTGGTTGGACCAAACAGCTTCAGTACAGTTCAGTTCACTCACTCAGTCGTGTCCAACTCTTTGTGAACCCATGAATCACAGCACGCCAGGCCTCCCTGTCCATCACCAACTCCCGGAGTTCACTCAAACTCATGTCCATCGAGTCAGTGATGCCATCCAGCCTTCTCATCCTCTGTCGTCCACTTCTCCTCCTGCCCCCAATCCCTCTGAGCATCAGGGTCTTTTCCAGTGAGTCAACTCTTCGCATGAGGTGGCCAAAGTATTGGAGTTTCAGTTTCAGCTTAACGGGCAATGTTAGTAATGACGATAATACTGGTACTGCTGCTACAACTATCCTGTATTTGCAAGAGGTAGACACTGACCCTCCTTCAGTCTTCCAAAGAAAATTTCAAAGGATATTGCTGAAATGTTTAAGACTTTCTATTTACTCAAACATTGTTGTCTTTGGTTAAACTGTCATTGAAAATGGCTAAATGGTAAATGTGAACCTTTGCCAATTATGTGAGCAATGCCAATTTCTCTGATATATAGATTCTTGCAGACAAGTTGGTTTAAAAAAATAAATAAATAAAATGACTCCATTTCTTCCTTGAAATAAAATCTTTGGTCACCAAGACCAAGCTGCATACACTGAATTTCCTTATCATTTCTCTCCTATATAGTAGCTGTAATAAGTCCATCAGTCAATTTCAGATTTGGCCTTATTATTTTCTATATTGTCAGGCTGGTTGCCCCCCTACCCCACCTCTCTAAATAACAGCTTATTTATATTAGGGTGAATTGTCATTATCAAGTACAGTCATGGTTTCAATGAAACACATTTTCATTGTCCAACTCCTTGTATATTTCCTAGAATGAAATGGTTCAGAAGTGACAATGTGCTGTTTCAGCCATTGCTTGCTAGGGCTCCCTGAACGGCCATGTGTTTTATTGGAGGGGCCACTTGGAGTCGCGTGTGTGGACTTACCACTTGGAGAGGGATGAGAGAGCAAGAGTTAGGTCCTGGATGCTAATGGACTTACCACCTACAGGTGGCCGTGTGAATGAAGCCCTGAAGAAAGGCCATCACCAGATTGATGATTTGTAACCAATGAAATGATCTTTGTGTCAAGGCACTGAGGTTGGGGAAAGGTTTCTTAGACATCAGCAGATGAAACATGTATTAAGAAAGACATGAAGGATGAGTGGGACTTGGGCTGAGAAGTTTTGAGGACTGATGACCAAAGGGACTCTTTTCACTTGAACATGTACAGTTCCTGGGTAGGAAGAGAGATCTCTGTGCTTGAAGAGAGAGAGGGAGAGGGAAAGAAAAGGGAAAGAAGAACAGAGGAAAAGGAGGGATAAAAAGAAGGGAGGGAAGGAGAGAGAGACAGAGGATAAGCAAGCAAATAGCTCCTGTGACTTGGATTTCTTAGTGATGAGAAAGAAGAGTGGCTGGGGTAAGGCTGGGACAGTAGGCAGGGACAGGAGGCTGCAGGACCCTGTAGATGCAGTTAAAGATTTTGGACTCTAAAAAAGATGAAGGGTTTTAAGGAGAGGAAGAAACAGAAGGCATTTTGTGCTTTAAAAAATACGACTTCAGTTGCTGTGTGGAGAGTGGGTGGAAGAGAGCCAAGGGTTAAAGTGGAGAGACTGGTTGAAGGAGATGGCAATATTTCAGGTGAGAGATGACAGTGACTTGGAACAGGGTTATAGCTGTGCAGGTGGGGTGAAGAATGGGAAACAGATGTTTGGGAAAATCAATCAAGTGAATTTTTTTCTGTAAAAATGGATTGAATATGGGTGATGAGGGAGAGCGAAGCGTGAATGATGACTCCTTGATTTCTGGTTTGTGCAAATCGTTTCATGAAGGTACCATTTATTGAAATGTGGGGCCCTGAGAGAGAACAGATTTGGGATGGGAGTTTGAGGGAAGGGCAATCGAGTTGAAACGTAGTCCTATTCAATCTGGTGGAGGTGCCTGAGAGATAACAAGCCAAGACAGCAAGAATGCAGTTGGGTTAAATAGATGATATTTATGGAGATATCATCAATAGGTGGGATTTAAAACCCCTGAAGTTGAAATAATGCCCTAGATGGGTGTACAGACTGAAAAGAGAAGAGAACCCAAGCTTAAGCCCTGAAGAACTCCATATGTTGGTGATTGGATTCAGAAGGAGGAAGGAAAAAAATAAAATAAAAATGAGCCCAGAAGTCATGATCCGAGAGGATGAGGAGGAACGTAGGGTCCTGAAAGCCTAGAAGAATGTTTTCAAGATAAGAATTCCTTCTGATGGGTCAAGTGGATTGAAAGCAGAAGTTTCCACTGGGTGTGGAGACCCAAAGCTCCCTGTTGACTTCTGGAAGAATCACTGGGGGATGGGGCAGGGGGAGGGGCATAAACTTGGATCACAGGGTGGTAGCTGGGGAACTGGAGGCAGTGGGGTCGATCAACCTCCAGGAGACATCGCCATGGAGGGGGTAAATGTTATATCAGAAAGTAGAAGGGTTAGAGTAAAGAGGTAGACTTGAAGACATTCAAAACCTCAGTTTTAATATTGATAGAATCCGGCTGACAGGAAAAGATTGAGAATACAGGAGGGAGAGAGAATGAAAGGTTGGCTGAAGGATACAGAACCTTTGGGGAAGTGTAGCCTTCCTCTCCTCCCACTGTTACTCTGTCTAAAGGTTGCACAGCTCCTGCCTCAGGCCCCTGCGCTGACTCCTCTATTATTGGGTCACTTCCTCCCCTTCGTATCTCTCCTCACATGCTTTCTTCTCAAAGACCCAATCTCACAACACTATATAATTTCCAACCACTTCCTTCTCAGTAATCTTCAACCTGATTTTTTTTTTTTTCCGTTTCCTTCCCGTGGTTTCAATCATAGTCTGTGATAGAACTCTGGATGTGTGCTCAGTCACATCAGTCATGTCCTACTCTTTCATGACACCTTGGACTGGAGCCCACCAGGCTCCTCTGCCCATGGGATTTCCCAGGCAAGAATACTAGAGTGGGTTTCCATTTCCTCCTCCATGGGATCTTCCCAACCCAGGGATAGAATCTATGTCTCCTGCATCTCCTTCCCTGCAGGCGGATTCTTTATCTGCTGAACCATCAGGGGAGCCCCTGTGCTATAACTAACTAGATCTAATTAATAATAGCTATAACTTTCTTATTTACTATTTAGCAATATTAAATATTGTTGCTTATTTAGTCTCAACTCCATCATTAGAATTTAAGCTCTGTCAGAATAGGGATATTTACCTGTTTTCTTCTCTGATACAATGTTTCTAGTTTCTGGCATAATCCTCTCTGCCTTTCATGGCTCAGGGAACTCTTCTGATTGGCCTTCAGGCGGGTGTCAGGTGCACTGAGGGGGTGTCCCACCTTCCAGCACCTTCTCTTTGTCCTCATGTGGTCCATGGTTTCCTCACTGCCTTGTCTCTCCACAGCCCACATGCCTGCACTCCCGGGGAGATTGTCGCTCCATTCACTTCTCTGAGTCCACTCTTTTCCAGAGTAACATAGCCCGTCATCGCCTCTCCCCTGTGGCTTCACTGTGTGAAGAGAATGGGAACTGCAGGATCTGTCTTTGTTCAGACTGCTCTAGCAGACGACATGGATGCAGCCTTACCTACATCAGAAAGTGACTTCTCACAGCTGTGGAGGCTGGATATCTGGACCATGGTCCCAGCTGGGTCAGGCTGTGGTGAGAGCTCTCTTCTGGGTCATAGGCTGCCAGCTTCTCACTGTGCCCTCACACAGACAGAGCAGAGAGAAGAGAGCTCTCTCATGACTCCAGTAGGGCACTGATCTTATTCATGAGGGCTCCACCCTCGTATCCACTCTAATTCTAACTGCCTCATCAAGGCTCACCTCCTAAAACCATCACTGCCAGGGGGTGGGGGCAGAGTTTCAACATGAATTTTGGGGGGACAATACGTTCAGCCTATGAGAGAGAATATGAGAGAGAATATCCCACTATGAGAGAGAATATCCCACTATTCTCCCACAAAGAGCTTGGCACACCTTCCAAGTTTCTCTGTTTCATCACCTGCTCAGGTGTTTATATTCAGGAGCATAAGAGAGAGTCTTCAAATCAGGTCTTACCTCGTATTAGGCACTTTATCAGTACCGTGGTGTTAACAGCTTTTAGGAGGCTCTACCACCGCAGCTTTAAATACTCAAGAGTCTATTAAGACTGTGCCTGTGTGTGTAAGAAAAGCTCTAGTGATCAAGTTAACCAAATTCTTCCTCAAACTGTGAACACACCTGCCAGAGACTGACTCAAACTTATTGCCATTTGTCTTCCCTCACCTGAGATATGTGTGTGTGTGTGTGTGTGTGTGTGTGTGTGTGTGTGTGTGTGTGTGTGATTGTCTGACCCTTTGTGACCTCATGGACTGTAGTCCGCCAGGCTCCTCTGGATACTGGAGTGGGTTGCCAATTCCTTCTTCAGGGAAATCTTCCTGACCCAGTATCAAACCTGAATTTCTTGTGTCTTCTGCATTGACAGGCAGATTCTTTACCACCATGCCATGGGATGGTTTCAAAAACTTCTCTCTCTGGGCTTAACTGGCTTCCTCAAAACTCACAGTCTCTTACTTATTTCTCTAGTACATGCATAAGTTTATCTGAAGAAAAAAAAATGAGCACCCACAACATATTAGATCTGGAATTATACCATGTCCATCTCAGAGAATCTTGTTTTGGGACAGTTAGTTCATGTAGTGACTGATCCCATGGGGCTCTAAAGTGTGTGTGGTGGGGAGACAGATGGATGACGATTTGTTTCTCTCATGGTGCATGAATCTGTACATCAGTCAGTGGGTAGACTCCTCTGAAAGAATACAGTTATGTCTCTTCTGACAGCGGTCAAGAGAAGAGCAGCCTGATTAGCTGAAACTCACAGGCACCCTTGACCTCATGCTGGAGGGAACACAGGGCTCCTGTGCAGGCTCACTCTGCCTGAATCAGCCTGATAACTGGAATGGGCATGCCTGAGTTTATTTAAGCTACTTTGTTCAAAATTAAAGGAGTCTAAGTAGAAATAGTTTATTTGGAGTCTTGCTTTTAGGGGAAAAAGGCAACACATAATAAAAAGAAGAAAAGGGAAGCAGGTAGGGTGGGGACAAACTCCTAGGGAATCATTTGTAAAAATACAAATGGAAATTAGGAAATATGTGTAAATGGGGAAACTCTGTGGGGAATCATATAATATAAAGGCAGGAATGAAGGTGGGGCAACTCCAAAAGCTTTCTCCTGGATGTCTGGGAGTAACAGTCTACCAGGAGGTATGAGGTTTGAAGGAAGGAAATGTGCTTGAGACTAAATGCATCATTTCTGAGAGAGGGGGACAGTCACAGGAAGGTGGGGCGCACAGGAGACTCCCTCTTCTGATTTGAGTAGACGTGTTATCTAACGAAACTCCACTGGCACTTTGGCAAGGATTACGTTTTTGCGCAGAGTTGAGAATTTATTTACTTATTTTTTTTAAGAACAGTAATATGATATAACATCAAAGCCTTTAGGATGCATTTGTTGTTTGCAGGAAGTGTGCAAATGACAACCCAGGGACCTTGTCATTTCCAACATTCCCCTGACTGGGGCCTGGTTCTATGTCAATTACACAGCCAAAGCATCTTCTAGAAGGTGAGAGGGAGGAGCAGTTTAAATTCTTCTGGCAAAAGGGTGATGTGCTACCTGGTAAGAACATTCCTAGAGTATGATGTGTTCTTCTCAGATTAAATAGATTGAATGAAAAAAAAAAAAAATTTTGAACGTAACCCCAGAGAGCTCTGAGGGTGAACTCCCCATCAGTCAGAAAGAAGGGCTAGGAGAGGCCCTTTCTTGGTGTAGAGATAAATCAGAAGTACCCAACCGCATCTGTTCCTTCCTTCTCACAACCTTCTTCTGCTGTGGTAATAAAAAGATCAGGTAAGCTATGAGCATCTGTGCATGTATTACTGACCGAGTGAGGCTGGGATGGTACCAAGCAGGAAAACACCTTAGTTAAGTTCATTGCTAACATGATAACCACTCTACTGAATTCTTCTTCCACATCCCTGGACTAAACCTCGAGCCAAGCCTGTTGTTTTTTCTGGTCGCCTTCAAGTTCTAAAGGAGCAGTATCATGTCTGATCTGAAGCAAACTCTGATTTCTCATGTGGTTGAGAATTGCTCTGCATCCTCAGCTCTGGTTCAGTTCAGACCCTCAGACTCTTTTTAGTCTTATTTTTCTGTTCTTGCTCCCTTTCTCACTGCTGGTGGCTCCTTCAGGCTTGGTGATGGGAGAGGACAGAGCCATGGTGACCTCACCACTCAGTGTCCCCCGTCTGGGCAGTGCTCACCCTGGCTGGGCACTCATGATTCTTTGCTCAGTCACTACTCCTGCCTACACCCTAGGGGGCTCTTTGACTTGGGATCTCTGACTGTTGGCAGGTGATTTTTTTAAAACAGGTCCCTCTCAGGACAGCTGAAGTCCACTCCCCTCCATGGTGTCCACTTGATGTTGACAAAATTGGCTAGTGTGGAGGACCCCACCCCAGCCCTCTCTTCACATTGAGCCAACATGGGGACCTCCTGGAAGGCTTTTGTCTGGACTGACTTTTCCAGAGATTGGCAGCCTTTGAGCCCGATGAGCTTGAGGAAAACAGGACAGTGTGTCTAATTGCTCTCACCCTGAGCTCTGTTCTGGGCTCTCTGTAGAAGCAGAAGTCTTCTCTAGATCTGCAGGGATCCTGTGCAGAGGGTGGTGTGGTTGCTTCTCCTGACAAAGAGTCCAGATCATTTGCTTGATGATAATTGAGCCCCTTTCATTTCACCTGCAATGGCAGGGGAGCAGCTCCACACCCTCTCGTTTATTTGCACGTGGGGAGGGAGGTGGGGTTGCACTATCCAGTGAAATCCCCCTCTCTGTTTTGTTTAGTCAGTCCCTTCACCTCCTTAGTGTGAAGGATGATGGACTAGGTCACCAGACCAGCACATTTCCTAGTCATCTTGGGATCTCAGCACAGATCCCCAAATAACAACAACAAAAAATAAAGTTGCCCTCAGTGTCTCTGCTGTGCTCTAAAGTATATTAGGTGTGCACAGAGGGACAGACTAGCATACCTTTTACAGCTTGCCTTGGCTTCATGGCATAGTTCAGTTCAGTTCAGCCGCTCAGTCGTGTCCTACTCTTTGCGGCCCCATGGACTGCAGCACGCCAGGCCTCCCTGTCCATCACCAACTCCTGGAGTTTACTCAAACTCATGTCCTTTGAGTTGGTGATACCATCCAATCATCCTCTAGCATTCTCCTCCTGCCTTCAATCTTTCCCAGCATAAGGGTCTTTTCAAATGAGGCAGTTCTTTTCATGAGGTGGCCAAAGTATTGGAGTTTCACCTTCAGCATCAGTCCTTCCAATGAATACCCAGGACTGATCTCCTTTAGGATGGACTGGTTGGATCTCCTTGCAGTCCGAGGGACTCTCAAAAGTCTTCTCCAACACCACAGTTCAAAAGCATCACTTCTTTGGCACTCAGCTTTCTTTATAGTCCAACTCTCACATCCATACATGACTACTGGGAAAAGCATAGCTTTGACTAAATGGACCTTTGTTGGCAAAGTAATGTCTCTGCTTTTTAATATGCTGTCTAGGTTGGTCATAACTTTTTTTCCAAGGACCAAACATCTTTTAATTTCATGGTTGCAGTCACCTTCTACAGTGATTTTGGAGCCCCCAAAAATAAAGTCTGTCACTGTTTCCACTGTTTCCCCATCTATTTGCCATGAAGTGATGGGACCAGATGCTATGATCTTAGTTTTCTGAATGTTGAGCTTTAAGTCCACTTTTTCACCCTCCTCTTTCACTTTCATCAAGAGGCTCTTTAGTTCTTTGCTTTCTGCCATAAGGGTGGTGTCATCTGCATATCTGAGGTTATTGATATTTCACCTGGCAATCTTGATTCCAGCTTGTGCTTCTTCCAGCCCAGTGTTTCTCATGATGTTCTCTGCATATAAGTTAAATAAGCAGGGTAACAATATACAGCCTTGATGTACTCCTTTTCCTGTTTGGAACCAGTTTGTTGTTCCATGGCCAGTTCTAACTGTTGCTTCCTAACTTGCATAGGTGAAGCTTAAAACCTAGTCTTGGTGGACGGAAGTGCAGAAAAAAGGCATGTGACATGTGAGATGTAGTTTTAGAAATGGCACAGAGAGAGCTTGAGAAGATCAGATGGAGGTGGTGAGGTCAGAATAATGAGAATTCTGCAAGGCCAAGTTAGGATTGATAACGTGGCAAATGAAGAGTTAAACCTGAGAAAACCTGTGGCTTAGGAAAATGACCATAAGCTCTGTGAGGGAAGAGAGTTACTGGAGTTTTTCAGCCTGCACCTTATCACAATCCCTTGTACAATTTTTTAAAGACTGATATAAAAATAAATAGGATACAGACAGAAGAGTTTCAGGTGACTAATATACAGCCAGAGTGAGAGCCGTGGCACAGGACCAGGAGATGCATGCAGTGGGGACCCTGTCTGCCTTGTTTGCAAAAGCCTCCCAGGGGTGTTGAGCAATGTGTGACCAATGATGGACATTCAATAAATATTGACTGAATTAAAGTGACTGTCTTTGTGGCTGGAGGCTTGAGGCATGGATATCAATTATCAGACTATCCCAGCATTAAAGGGCCAAGTGTTGAAAACCTCAAAACAAGATTGGGGGATGACTGGACAGTGACTGAAGAATCAGAATATTTTCAGTCTTCAAATACTTACTCAAGGATGGTTGGGAAAGAAGTTCACTGTTAGAGTAGATCACAAAACAGAAATAGCAGAGACAATATGGAAGTGTTTTGCTTTAAAGATAATTAGAAACATGTGATTAAAATATAAGTTAGGTTAAGTCAGATTTAGCATTGAAGAACATATATACATGTCCTTGAAATCAGATTTGTTTAAGTCATTAAAGAATAAGTCTAAAGGATAAAGGACAAAAAAGTAGGGGAAAGTCTGCTTCTATTTAGTCATCTGTATTCATTGAACATTTTGCTGTTCAGTTGCTAAGTTATGTCCAACTCTGTGACCCCGTGGACTGTAGCACGCCAGGCTTCCCTGTCCTTCACTGTTTCCTGGAGTGCTCAGGTTCATGTCTATTGAGTCAGTGTTGCATCCCTCTCATCCTCTGCCACCCTCTTCTCCTTTTGCCTTCAGTCTTTCAGTTCAGTTCAGTCGCTCAGTCGTGTCCGACTCTTTGCAACCCCATGAATCGCAGCACACCAGGCCTCCCTGTCCATCACCAACTCCCGGAGTTCACTCAAACTCATGTCCATTGAGTCAGTGATGCCATCCAGCCATCTCATCCTCTGTCATCCCCTTCTCCTCCTGCCCTTGATCTTTCCCAGCATCAGGGTCTTTTCAAATGAGTCAGCTCTTCCCATCAGGTGGCCAAAGTATTGGAGTTGCAGCTTCAAAATCAGCCCTACCAATGAACACCCAGGACTGATCTTTACAGTGCATCAAATCATGCATAACACTCTCTAAATACAGTGGCTAACTTAATCCTCATTGCAGGCAGATGCTTTACCATCTGAGCCGCCAGGGAAGCCCAATAAACATGAAGCAAGGACTAATATCATCCCCATTCAGACAGCAGTATGAGTAGTCTGATCCATGAAACTGGGTTCCTCTTGGCAGGAAGAAGGGAGCCAGGAAACTAGAAGAAGGATGGCAGGGGGGTGGGGGGTGGGGTGGTGTTAGAGAACAACTCAGATTATGCTCCAGGGGATCTAGAAGGAATCAGGAATGAGATGACTCAACTCATGTTCAAGGAAGCATGGAGGGAATGAAGAATAAAAGAAGACCGGCTTTGTCAAGGAGATCATTCTGAAGAGCGACCTTAAGAATGCTCAGGGAGGAGGCGGGCTTTTAGAAAGTTTGCTGGGTTAATCATTGCAGAGGAACAGAGAGGTGGGAAGGTGTTAACCAAAAGCCATAGCCAAGATCAAGCGACATTTCTTATGTTCTTGAAGTAAATATGTTTGAAATTCTCAGGAATGGAGTCGACAGAGGAGAAAAGATTTAAAATGCTAAAGGGCAAAAAGTCGAGGGGGTTGGTTTTAGAAGGGATGCCTTCTAAGCCCTGGGGGAAATGTGGAGAAACTGTGTGAAAAGTCTTCTAATACAGTTTTAAAAAGAGTCCAGTGGTTCAAACAAGACTACTATCAAGGAAAATCTATGCCAAATGCAGTTTATGTCAGAAGGGGAACCATACTTCAACCACTGGTCTTGATGTAAGCAGTGCCCATGTGTGAATGTCAATAGTCTGAGCCTCATGTGAGAGGATTTCAGATCTTACTGTGTTACATCAACAGATGATTGTTCTATTTAAGTTCAATAGAACATCTATTGGGTTTCCTAGGTGGTGCTCATGGTAAAGAACCTGCCTGCCAATGAAGGAGACATAAGAGACATAGGTTTGATCCCAGAGTTTCCCATGGACAGAGGAGCCTGGTGGGCTATAGTCCATAGGGTCACAGAGATTCAGACAAACTGAAGTGACTTAGCACAGCACCACACAAAAGCTGTCTTAGTCATCCTCCACTTAACCAACTCACCAAATCACTGAAGCTCTTTATTTCCTCAGAAAGTATATAATGACTAATGTTCATGCTTTTTGAATGTTCTGGGCTAGGAGGCTACCCTTGAGAGAGGCTTCCCATTTCAACGGGTACATGTTGGTTGGAATATTTTCCAAGTCAGTTAAGAATTTCTCAAGTCTGTTTATGTCAGATGTGCTTGATACTGCAAGCGTGCAGTTTAGTTAACTAGTATATAGCAGAAATATGCATGTGAAAATAATTCTTTCTGTTAAAGGCAGTTTTGAAGAGTATAAGATTGTTGGGACTATGGATTCTTTGCATAACAAGTGAGAACACAAAAGGGAGGCAGATGGAAATCAAAATATCAGTGTTATCACTGATAAAATTCAGATTGAAATATTTAATTTAGTTGATACTGCAACATACTTGGTAATGAATCATTCCAGAATTCCACAGCCATACTTGTGCCATCATAGGTAGCCTTGGGCTTTCCCACAGAGGTGAACAATTCATCTTTGAGGAAAAATAGAAACGTATCTATCACAAAGACAGGTTGGGTTCATGAAAAAAAAATTACAGCTGTCCCCTAGTATCCTCAAGGAGTGGCTCTAGGGACCCCCAACTGTACCAAAATCCAAGGATGCTCAAGTCCTGTATAGAACATTATGTAGGATTTGTATATCAACTATGTCCATCCTCTTGTATACTTTGAATCATCTCTAGATTACTTAGAATACCTGTGTGTGTGTGTGTGTGTGTGTGTGTGTGTGTGTGTTAGTTGCTCAGTTGTATCCGACTCTTTGCGACCCCATGGATTGTGGCCTGTCAGGCTCTTCTGTCCATGGGATTCTCCAGGCAAGAATACTGGAGCTGGTTGCCATTTTCTTCTCCAGGCAGGGGATCTTTTTGACCCAGGAATCAAACCTCGATCTCCTGCACCGCAAGCAGATTCTTTACTGTCTGAGCCACCAGGGAAGCCCTAATTCAGTCTAAATGCTTTGAAAATAGTTGTCTGTCCATGGCCAATTCAAGTTTTGCTTTTTGGAGCTTTTAAAAAAAAATATTATTTATCCATGATTGATCAAATTCATATATGTGGCTCCCACACATACAGAGGGTCAACTGTCTGATCTGAGCAAATTTAGCTGCTTCTCCTGAACTCAACAAACAGATGCCTTTTCTCTTTCTTTAGAGTGTGGGAACAGTGATCAGTCAGGTTTACTATCTGATTTTGTTCCAGATGGAAATAAGGCAAGGGGAATGGAGCCCTTCCCAGTAAATTTTAATCATGCACTCAGACAAACACAATTACTGTACATTAAGTAGAAGGAAGACAGCTATCAAATATGTAGGAACAATCATCATAATCAGGATGAAATTTATACTCTGTATTTCTAATTTAACTTTAAGGAATCTTAACTAGATATTCTAGATAATGTACTGTGGATGTGTTTCTGTAAAAGTCTATTCAGTGAACCCCACTTAAAGAAAAGTCCTTGACTCTATGAAACATTGACACATAAATGCATATTAAAGTGTTTTGAGTTGCAAAACAATGTTAAGGCATGAATCACTTCTGTGATTCACCCCCTTTTTGGTGCTTTAAAGTTAAACAAATAAAGCACTGGATCCAACCAAGCAAGAGGGCTTTTCTTGTCAATCTCAGTGATCAAACTTAGCACAAAGCTTCTCAAGTGTTTTGTTGCATTCCTAAAAAACTCAGCATGGTTGGTTGATAGACCACCTTGAACTATAAGGGAAAACATGTTGTTGCATCATCAAGTCTGGATTCATTTCGTCTTTTGAAACTGCTGGGCTGTCTTCTTTTCCAGGTACTCAGATTAAAAATGAGAAGTAGTAAGGCAGGCTTGATCTTGAGTTATCCACAGTTTTGTGTTTATATGCGGAAGTTTTATTTGATAAATCACTATGCTAGTGTATTAGTCCAAGTCTTATGAGAACCAGATGCCAAGATCGGCTAACACAGCAGTGGCTTGATTAGGGGAGATAGATGTGAGAACGGATGGGGAGAGAGTCGGAGAAGCCGTGAGTTTTCTGACTGTAATGTGAAGTCTGAATCAGAGTGAAGGAGAGAGAGGGGAGAGGGTGTCTGGTCCTGCGGTCTACAGAAGGCTCCTAGTGGCTGCCCGGAGTTCACAGTCAAAGTCCCCCATCACAGGGGGCTGAGCTCCATCCCAACTCCGGTAGGAAGTGTGGCTTTGGAGCTAACACTGATAGACTTCAGAGCTCAGCGCTGGGCCTTGGACACACACAGTCCTTGTAGTTGGAGATCTGAGAGGTGCCTTCTCATGGCCACTGCAACAGAGTTCTGAACTTTAAAGTCTCCATTATTCACACTCACTGTGGAAAATTAGAAAACAAGCAAACGATGCATTTGACTTACTTCTTCATTCTCCTTCCATCTTAGCATTATCTTCCCAGAAGCAGAACTGCTCATTGTTCTGATCCCATTGCCTTTAGCAAAAGTAACTCTTTGATGTGACTGTAGTCCTTGATAAGACTCTCCGCAGCCTCCCCACCCCCAAAAAAGTGGTGGCCATGGCTAGTTCCCTGAACAGGCTGCTCTTCCCTCTGCCCATGGCTCCCTTATCACTGAACTTTCAAGGATTAAACAAGCGTCACCTCCTCTAAGCAGTCTTCTGTTTTCCTTCCCACTTTGAATCTGTTTAATCAGACACCATCCCAGGTATTCTGGTTCCACACTGTGGTTGTTCAGTCCCTAAGTTGTGTCCACCTCTTTGTGACCCAAGGACTGTAGCCCGCCAGACTCCTCTGTCCATGGGATTCTCCAGGCAAGAATATTGGAGCCGGTTGCCATTTCATTCTCCAGGGGATCTTCCCGGCCCCATGATAAAACCCACATTTCCTGCACTGGCAGAAGAATTCTTTACTGCCGAGCCACTGGGAAAGCCCCGAGTGTTCTTGCTTCATAGTGTAGTTGTCTCTAAAGTATGCTTCTCGCCTAAGCCGGTCTCCCCCACCACCAGGAGTGAGCTCCTGAAGAGTAGAGATTTTTATCAGAAACTCCAGTGAGGCTAAATTACTGGTGGTCACTAAATAAAGGGATGACTGTATGATGGTGCGCTCCTTACCAGCCTCAGAAAACAAGACTTTGTCCAGTGAAACATAGAGGGGATACCTCATTAGTGATGGTGGTAATGATTTCCATTTTGTCTCTGAAACAGATTACTCCGATTATTATAGGTCACAGTAGTGGTGGGCCATTCAAACCAGTGCTAACACACCCCTCTATGCTTTTTTCTATGACGTGCTTTATTGTAACACCTAGGAGCTTCCTAGGTGGCACAGTGATAAAGAATCTATCTGCCAATATTGTAAAGCAATTATTCTCCAGTTAAAAAAAAAAAAAGAATCCACCTGCCAACATAGGATATGTGGGTTCAAGGAAAAGGCAACCCACTCCAGTATTCTTGCCTGGAGAATTCCATGGACAGAGGAGCCTGGTGGGCGACAGTCCACGAGGTAGCAAAGAGTCAGACACGACTGAGTAGGATCCAAATCCTTGCCATATCCCTTTGATCGCTAAGTCTTTCTTTTCCGAGATGCTGAGTCCTGGCTAAGAGACGTTGAGTCTAAGCTCGTCTCTGCCAAGGCTGGTGGTGACTCCCATGGTGCTGGGGAGGAGGCTGAGTCCCGGACTCCTAGATGAGTCCCCAGACCCCATTTCTGCCAATGGCAGAGCCTAAGTGGAATCACAATCTGTCCATCCCTAGTGTCTTCCTACTCTGTTTCTCAAGTCATAATTTCTACATGCCCTGGATGTTCCACACTGTGTGAAAACACAGCTCTGTTTAGAGGATGCCCACATAAAGTCTGTGCTGTATTTATCAAGATTATTACCTATCAGGGGATTTTCAAATACTTTAAAAAAAAATAGAGCATTTTGTTTTTATTTATTTAATCAGTGTGGTAATTTGGTAAGTGTGTTTTACGTAACTGCCCTATTCAGGTGTCTGGGGTTCCTGCCGTGTGTGCATGCTAGGTAGCTTCAGTTGTGTCTGAGTCTTTTTCTGACTGGACAGCCCTATGCATTGTAGCCCGCCAGGCTCCTCTGTCCATGGGATTCTCCAGGCAAGAATACTAGAGCCAGTTGCCATTTCCTTCCCCAGAGGATCTTCCCGACCCAGGGATTGGACCTGTGTCTCTCACATTTCCTGTTTCGGCAGGCAGGATCTTTACTACTAGTGCCACCTGGGAAGCCCCTGCTGCTGCTGCTGCTGCTGCTGCTAAGTCTCATCAGTCGTGTCCGACTCTGTGCGACCCCATAGATGGCAGCCCACCAGGCTCCTCTGTCCCTGGGATTCTCCAGGCAAGAACACTGCAGTGGGCTGCCATTTCCTTCTCCAATGCATGAAAGTGAAAAGTGAAAGGGAAGTCGCTCAGTTGTGTCCAACTCTTAGCGACCCCATGGACTGCAGCCTACCAGGCTCCTCCATCCATGGGATTTTCCAGGCAAGAGTACTGGAGTGGGGTGCCATTGCCTTCTCCTGGGAAGCCCCTACTCCCAGCCAAATAAAATAAACTAGATTATAGCCAGTTATATTCTTCTGTGTTTAAAAAAAATCTATATTTGATTCTTTGGAACACTACTACATGGATAATTGTAGCATGAATGTATTCAATAGTCAAAGAGTTATCTTTGGAGGGAAATTAATGATAGGACATGGTTTTTTTTTTTTTTTTTTTGAGCAAATTTAATTTATTCATTCTGTTACTTTCTTGCTTAACAAGGATGATTTAAAGTCAATAGTTGTTTCATTTTAAAACCTGTGAACTCACAAATCTTCTAATTTAATTATGAAATTGAAAGAAATGTCAAATCATTTTGAGTTTACATTTGTATAAAGTAAATAAGGTGCACATGGCTTGGGTAATGAATGGCGTATCTCTCAAGTATTTCCAATTAACTTCATTCCAACATTTTAATTCTTTATTCTCAAATTGTGCCATCATTAATATCATATTTCCAGGATAATCGTATTTGTTAGAGCATGTATATTTTCTCCACCCCTGCTCCTAAAGCCGGAAGAGCCAGGCTGTTTTGCTGTAAACTTTCATTGGCAGGAGTTCATAATTCAGCTATAAAATTTCATGCTGGGCTACAATTCAGTGCATAAGCCCTATGTCTTGAAGAGCTTCTGTTACTACAAAAATAATTGTAAAATTCCAGTTTTTTCTTTTTTAGGTAGGCCAGAAAAATGGTACAGTAAGGAAATATTATCCTTTCAGAATTGTGCTTTCTTTGCTGGATAAAATGATCTACAAGGTACTTGGCTCTCACCCCTCACCCATCAAATAATGATTAGATGAGCACAACAGAAAATTTATACTTACAACAGGTGCAACTTGCTCCATGGTACTCAGAGTGCAAGAAATGCCACCTTTATTTTTCTAAGTCAGATTAAATCTACTGTGAGGCTGCTATCATTGAGGTTGACAAGAAGTCCAATATTGGTCAACTTGGGGTGCCCTCTCCCGCCCTTCGTGTTAGCACTCTGGGGCTTGCACAGTCCAGAAGAGGAGCAAAAGGCACAGACTGCGTACATGGGAGCCTTTTGATATTTGCCCAGGAAGCTAGTTTTATTAGCAGAATTGCACCACCCATGCTGAGATCAGCAATGAGAACTTGGACAAGACTACCAAGTTCACAGTATAGTCAGTCCTCCCTTGATATCCTCATGAGACTGGCTTCAGGGTCCCCGTGGATAGAAAAATCCTCAGATGGTTAGCAAAATCCTCAGATGGTCAAGTCCCTCATATAAAAAGTTGTGGTGTTTTCACATAACCTATGCACATCCTCCCATATAAATTCAGTCATCTCTAGTTTACTTACAATATATAATACAGTGTCAATCCTTGTAAATACAATGTAAGTGTTATGTATTAATAAATAGTTGCTGGGGAGTGGCAAGTTCAGAGTTTCCATTTTGGAACCTTCTAGAATTTAAAAAAAAAAAATGTTTTGATCCACCCTTGGTTGGAACCTGCAGATACACAACAGGGGCGTACCATGCTGACTATACTTGCAGGGTCAACCCCATCTGTGGTCTTGGTGTCAGAGGTGTAGGTTCAAGAACGGGAGTGGTTCTCTGACCCTCAAGAACTCGAACACACCTTCACCCACGTCTCACTCACTTCTTCACTCCTGCCGTCCAGTTTCTCCTTTACCCGGTTTCCAGTCTGTTAGGGATCAGTGATACCTCGATAGATGTGTATTTTTGGAATCCACACATTCACTGTAGAATTCTCCTCTGACTCTCAACCACAAAACCAGCGTATATTTTTACTTCGTCACTGTATTGGATAAGAAGAGGGAATGAAATATAAGGGTGAAAGAGGATGCTTTCCTATGTATTCTACTGCAGAAAAACAAGCAATAACAAAACCAACTATATGTTTGGATTTTGCAAAATCACCCCACCGTCTAGTAAGCTTTTGTTCAAAGATTCTCAACACTGAGTGAAGGGCTCCTAAGATGTGGATTGTGGTTTTAAATTTGCAACTAATCAGCCTTCATCTTTGGGTGTGTGACTGAAACCCCAATCCCATTTTATTCACATATAATATGAGAGATATAAATTAGTATTCTACAAAATTTCTTCCTGGCTTAAAAATCTCATAATTTATAAAATGATTAAAATATAGCCTAATTATTTCTGAATTGCTTTATATATTGTGCTCTTTCATAGCTAGAGATTTTTGATCACCATACAAAAATTAGAATGTGTGTAATCCATAGTATTTGTTATCTTTATGATACTCACGGGGCCATTCCTCATGACAAAACTAAATCAACCAAGTGATAGAACAATAATGGGATTTTGTAAGATCTTTGGAGATATGAGTAATTGATAGGATATATTATTTTTTTGAAGACAGACCTTTTGTTTTGATAACATTCCATTGTTCAGGTTACTGCATTGCCATGTCAAAAATATATGAGCCCCTCTGAGAAACATATGAATGTCAACAATGACTTTTTTCTGAGGCTTCTTCTTCTAACTTCACAGTCTTCCATCGATCTGTATGTCTATGACAGCACGTGTTAATTTAGCAAGTCCTTGTCTCTTTAGAGTCAGTGCACCGATCTGCAAGTGAAACCATGTGTACCAAGGCCAGGTACACGTCCATGATTTGGAGTTTAAAGCTGTAGATACTTTCTCCTACCTAATTACCCAGGGCATCTTCCAAAAATATATCGACTTCAAAAAAGAGAAGAAAAAGAGAAGAATCTAGAAGTCTGAGCTACCCCTCAAAAACTGAGACCAGATGTGGCAGATACTAATTAACTTTAATTTATCAGACTCAATCCTCCAACTTCTAGCCCAAGCTTAGTGATGAATGATGTCAGGCCACTCCAAGCAGAACCGGAAGCAGAGCTGCTATTAACAGACCCCTCCTAACACATCTTTAAACAGGGAAAGTGCTGAAATGGGGTTTCAAGTGGATGGATGTCTGTCTGAGAGGCAGGAGTAAGTTATAAATAGTAGATGATCTTGATTGGTCCCTTCATTCCGTTCTTCACTATAACTGTTTGTCTCTCTCCATGTAACATTTCAATCTTCTCTCTATAAATATGCTCGTCTAGTAGGTACCCAAGACTAGGGATGCTGTGGACAATCACAGACGTCTTCTGTTGGCCCCTCCACATCTTACCACCCCCTTCCTTCCCCTTCCCTGTATCTCCCTGAGACAAACTCGATGGGTTCCCTTGCTCTGTGGTTTACACTGGGCTTAGCCATTGAGGCACACATATAGGAGATGAGAAAGTGCAAGCCCTCTCTAGAGGTCACACCTGTGTCACCTTGCCCTCCTGAGAGCCCACTGCCTTCTTGTGCCTTTAGAAATAGGGTGTGTGCATGCTAAGGCACTTCAGACATGTCCAACTCTTTGAGGCCCCATGGACTGAAGCCTGTCAGGCTCCTCTGTCCATGGGTTTCTCATGGCAAGAATACTGGAGTGGGTTGCCATTTCCTTCTCCATCAGAACTAGGGTAGTAGAGGCATCTGTTCCTATTATGAGAATTCGACAGCAGCATTTGTGGATTCCCTATACCCTACCCACCCTTTTGTCAATGGCTTTTCAAATACACTGTCCTCAAATCATCCAGTTTCAGCTCTCATCTGTTGCTGTAGGACCTTGACAAATATAGGACTAAGGGAAGCTTTCTAGAGAAACTAACTGAGAAACTCTGTCTTGGAGGAGCTAGGAATTCCTGGGAGGAGAATAGTTTGGAACAGGAGGGAACAAAGGGGAAACAACATTTTAGTGAGAAGGAGCAAGATGTGCAAAAGTGGCAAATGCTATATCATTAGCAACTGACAAACGGGATTGACTTTCAAGTGTATGTGGTTGGTCTTGCAAAACATCTCTGCCTATTAGCAAGTCCTTGGGCAGTGATCATTTCAAGCTATGATCCTGCATGTGTGCTCAGTCATATCTGACTCTTTGGACCCCGTGGATTGTAGCCCACCAGGTTTGTCTGTCCGTGGGATTTCCCAGGCAAGAATACTGGAGTGGGTAGCCATTCCCTTCTCCAGGGGATCTTCTCAAACCAGGGATCAACCCCCCAGCTCCTGCATTGGTAGGCGGGTTCTTTACCACTGAGCCACCAGGGAAGCCTATCTATAGAGAGCCACCTTGAGCTTATAAAGGGCTCAAGATAAAGAAATTTGGGGATCTTTAAAAAGATACCTACTTTCCCCCCTCACCCAAGAGGCACCTTCCTTGAAGAAATCATAGAGAATTGGGATAGGCTGTGAAGACTGTCGTTTCTGTACTTTTGAAGAATGTTCTTAAAAGGCTGGGATATTACCCAGACACGTAAGAAAAATTAGCACAGCTGCTTAGAAGGTAGGAGACCGTTGACCTCAGTAACTTTCCCTAGGATTTTGTGAAGTTACGTTGTGCAACTAACAGCTTGCCCACAAGGTGGCGCTCATGCAGTAACTTTGGAGCACCGAGCGGCGGCTGTTAAAAAGCGGAACTGGAAAATGTTACTAACAGATGTTCTTGTCTTTGATGCTCTAAGTTAAGGTAGGAATGATGAGGTCGGAAAGGCTAATAAATTTATTATGTGGTGGAAAAGTTATTTCTCATGGCCCATGAGACAGAAAA
Organism: Bos indicus; assembly: GCF_029378745.1. Lineage (NCBI taxonomy): Eukaryota > Metazoa > Chordata > Mammalia > Artiodactyla > Bovidae > Bos > Bos indicus. Next base: position 12,111,430 of record NC_091786.1, read on the forward strand.
GCCGTTATTTTTAAAGCATAACGCTAGCTGTGCTTTGTTCACGGTGGAACCAAATTCTCCTAATCCTCCTCATACCTTTGTTATTCTTCATGTGATATGTGTCTTTGGTTATGAGTAAAGAGGAGGAGATTATAGTAGTTGCTCTAAGCTGACTGCTTAAGAGTTCTGTACATTTTAATAAATCTGTAGCAGGAAATAAAAAAGGGCTTTGGGTACTGATCATTCAACAGTGAATAAAAAATGTAGACAGTGCATTAATGCAAAGAGGCAAATGATGCGCAAGAGTGGCATTGCCTGTAAACAAAGCCGACAGTTTGACGAAAGTGCTTCTTCCCCGACTTTGATCAAATACACTAGAGCATCTTTGCATCTAGTTTGTCAAAGCACTGAATCTGTTTTCCATCTCTCTTTATCCCTGTCCTCTCCCAATCCCCATCTTTCTTTTATCCAGGTCTCCTCCCTGGGATGAAATAGTTTGTTAGCAGACTGAGCTTGATGGTACCCAGACAATGAGAAATGAGACAGATATATGTCTTGAGCTCTGGTTCCTTTCTCCCATCTTCATCTGCCCTAGTAGACTTTCTGCAGTCTCTCCTGGTCAGGTTTTGTTGCAGTTGGGAGAGAGAGAGTGTCAAAGAAAGTGGGCCAGCTGACTGCCGAGCCATGTCCCCCCCGCCAGACTGACAATCAGGGTGTAGGGCAGGCCCTCAGCACTGCACACCCTGGAACTTGGATTCTCATCCAGGACCAGAAGGCAGGGCTGTGAATTTGGGGAACTGTAAGGACAAAAAGGAGGCAAAGAAAGAAGGAAAGGGAGTGACTAGTTGATGCTAGAGGATCCACATATATGACCTCAGGAAACACTCATTAACCCAAGATATGAAGTTTATCATGCCCATTTTACAGATGAAATAAATGGAAGGAGGGGAAACTCAAGGGTTTTCACACAAGATCTTCAACTACATGAGAATGAAAGAGACAAAATGTATATGCTCATTAAAATAAAATTGAACTCAACTTTCCAAAACTTTACCCTTGATGGTATAGCAGTATTAAGAAAATGGAGTTTGCAACAAAACTATATTTTGTTTAAGCTAAGATTTGCTGTGAAGAGGGGTGTTCTTCCAGATTTTGGATTAGCCCAGTGACCTGCATGTGCTCACAATCACAGTCACACTAATAACGTCTGCTGGACAAGGGCGCCTCCTTGGCAGGAACCCTAGGCTCTCCCACAGGGCCCTGTGCTTGGTTAGAGGGATCCCATGCTTGGGCTTGGCTCTTGCTCTGCTGCCATAATCTTGAAATTCTTTATCGTTTCTGAACCAGGGTCCTCTGCCCTTTCATTTTGTTCTGGGCATTGAAAATTCTGTAGCCAGACCTCCTTTGAGTCAGAGGATGCTTCTTTTTTTGATCATTGCCATGTAAACACCAGGCTTTCTGATGACTCAGATAGTAAAGGATTCGCCTGCAGTGAGACCCAGGTTGGACCCCTGAGTCAGGAAGACCCCCTGGAGAAGGGACCGACTACCCACCTCAGTATTCTTGCCTGGAGAATCTCATGGACAGAAGAGCCTGGGCGGGGGGGCTACAGTCCACCTCAGTATTCTTGCCTGGAGTATGTCATGGACAGAAGAGCCTGGGGGTGGGGGACGGCTACAGTCCATGGGGTCACAAAGAGTTGGACAGGATTAAGCGACTAATACTTTCACTTTCATATAAACAGAGTCACTGTTCCTCCTTGGTCCAGTTTGTAACCTTTCAGATCATTCAGTCAACAAGTTATTCCTCACATTAACTGGCTGAAATGCAATGGTTGGATTGTTGCTTTACATAGCAAATTTCTTTTTTTTTCAATTGATAAGTGTACACCGAGCACCCATTCTATGTGAGTCCCCTGCCAAGCCTTAGGAGACTTCCCACTTTCTTCTAGCAGCACATTCTTCAGCATCTCATAAAGAAGGGAAGCTTCCATAGCTTCCGACTCTAAGCCATTCAGCGTTTCTACTCATTTCCCCTCTCAGAGAATGACCTTTCTTGATCTTGCTCTCCATCACTTAGGACATCTTCTTCATCCCCCTTTCATTCCCCTACAGTCACGATCAGTGGCAGCTACTGCACTGCCTGCCTACTGAGAAATGAACCCCCATGGAAATCACCAGCCTTGCTCAAGGCTAAAGGAGTTCTTCTGGCAGGTCCTGGTGGATTTGTGAAATATTAAATATGCTCCATATTTTTTATACATTAAAAAATCAAACCTGAGAAATTAAGGAATCTCTTTATGTATTAAGTGTCTGTTTCTACATGATATTACACTTGGCGCTCTGCGGAGGGCTTTAACTGGAGTCTTACGTCTAAAGAATCTGTCAGTAGATGAGACTAAAGATACCTGAATTTAAAGGCAACATATACAAGGGTGAAAAAAAGGAAGGCTGTAGAACAATGCAAAACAGAGTACATGCTCAGTGTCCACTTGAAAAATAAGTAAGCGCATGGAGCAGGAAGGAGTGAGGGAGACTTAAGTGGCTAATGCTCACACCGGATGGTACAGAGAGAAGCTATTAGACCTTTTCCAAATAGTTCTGGAAGACTGTGAAGAGGAGGTGGGATTGCATGAGCTATTTGGATGATGGAAGAGAGATAACTTGGCAGACAGAATGGGAGGGCATTCCAAGAATATGGCGCAGCTTGGAAACCGCTTGTGTGGAATGACTGGGTGATGGAGATATTAAGCCAACTGGCTTGAATTGAGTGGGAGCTCCTTCCAAGGAAGGCTTTCAAATTTGATTCAAAACAAAATAATGACTTTCTGTAGCATTATTGTGGCAACTAACAATAATTTTTTTTAAATCAAATGCACACTATATGAATCAAGACACAGGTTATAGAATTTCTGGAAGAGGAAGTCTACTGGCCAATCACAGGGGATCAAGATGTGAGAGGGAGCAGCATCAGCTCCCTTCAGGAATAAACACAGATAACCCAGTCATGCACCCCTAGAATAAGAGCAAGGGAATAGCAGGGGTGGCTAGAGGAGGATGGGAAGGAGTTTGTCTTCATTTCATTGTTGCTTCTGAAGGAGACAGAGACCCCAGCCTCAGTGTGTCTACTGTCTTTGGCATTATGATCATGAGCTCTCAGGTTCTTTAAAAAAAAAAAATATATATATATATATATATATATATGTTTATTTGCCTATCCCAGGTCTTGGCTATGGCACAGAGGCTCTTCAGTCTTCTTTGCAGCATGCAAACTCTCAGCTGTGGCATGTGGGGTCTTTGATCTCGACTGAGACATATGAACTCTCAGTTGCAACATGTGGGGTCTAGTTACCTGACCAGGGATTGTCTCTGGGCTCCCCTATTGAGAGTGTGGAGTGTGAGCCACTGGACCACTGGGGAAGCCTTGAGCTTTCAAGTTCTGAATGAGGCTCAGTGACCTGGGCCTTTGGGTGGGAGAACCACTGCCTAGATCTACTCCGTGAATGACTTCAAAAGTAAAAATTCATTCATCCATTGTCACAGACTTTAAAATTTTAAGACAATTTACAGCTTTTAAGGAATAACCCTAAGTAAACCCAAATGTTGGTCACTCAGTCATGTCTGACACTTTGCAAACCAATGGACTGTATCCTTCCAGGCTTCTCTGTCCATGGGATTCTCCAGGCAAGAATACTGGAGTGGGTTGCCATGCCCTTCTCCAGGGGATCTTCCTGACCCAGGGATCAAACCCAGGTCTTCTGCCTTGCAGTAAGATTCCTTACTGTCTGAGCCATCAGGGACTGATAGGTTAAATAAGTAGAGAAGTCATGCTTGTGTGAAAAATTAAATAAGAAACAAAATTACATAATTATCTTAAAGAGATACTTACCTGCCAAATGATTGACTCTGACAAGAAGTGTAGAGAAAAGCCATATACTCTAGGGTGGAAAAACTAAGATCTTTAGAAGAGGTTAATGTGCTGCTGCTGCTAAGTCACTTCAGTCGTGTCCGACTCTGTGCGACCCCATAGACGTCAGCCCACCAGGCTCCCCCATCCCTGGGATTCTCCAGGCAAGAACACTGGAGTGGGTTGCCATTTCCTTCTCCAATGCATGAAAGTGAAAAATCTTAAAAGAGGTTAATGTGCAGGATATATCTTAAAGAATGAGTAGAATTTAAATACTTCAGAGGGTAAAGATTGATGGAAAGATACCCAACCTCAGAGGAAAAACATGGAGGCCAGAAAAGGTCACGTGCTTTGTGACAGAAGATGCTGTCCAGAAGAGAAGGCTTCCAGAGGACATCAGACGAGGGTGGACAACAGGGGCGACCTCACTGGCAATGGGAACTGGAACTCACTTTCTCTCTTGTAAGAGACCCTAGATGCTGGGAAAGATTGAAGGCAGGCAGAGAAGGGGACGACAGAGGATGAGATGGTTGGGTGGCATCACCGACTCAATGGATGTGAGCTTGAGCAAGCTCCGGGAGATGGGGAAGGACAGGGAAGCCTGGCCTTCCTGCAGTTTACAGTCACAAAGAGTCGGACACGAATGAGTGACTGGACAAAAAAAAAACACGAGATGAAATAATCAGCGAGCACTACTTTTTGTCCAAGCTCAGGAAAGAGAGTTCATATTTTGAAGATTTTTGACAAGCGTTTCTTCACCCGCCGATACAGTGTTGAGTTGCCAGCGCGTGGCAGAGGTAAATCACCCGCCCTCTACGATGATTCCGAGAGCACCATCTGAAGAGCCACGGATAATTTGTCTTCGTGAAAGGTCGTGAACATATTCTTGAGCTCCGCGAGTACTGCCTGAGCGCGCGCCTCGTGGAGGGCGCTGGAGCGCAGCGTTTGGCACGTCCCGCTGCTCCGGCCATCTGCCGCCCCTCCAGACGGGGTCTGGCAGTTCTGCGGATGGCACGGGCAGCGTGGCAAGATATCCATATGTTATTCCCCTTTTCTCCGCTTGAGAAGCAGAACAGCCATCTTCAAGATGCCACCAGGGATTCCAAGTCATGTGACTTCCTTTGTCTCCCTGAGACCAAAGATGCTAGGATTTCTTTGAAAAGCTCAGAAACAACAGCCCGTCAGTGTGAACAAAAGGCTTCTTGGGTGTTATCCGGTGAAGAGTCGCTCTCAGAATAGTGGAGTGGGGAAGCGGAGTTGGGGGCAAACCTCCCATTCCAAAAAAATAAATACAAAACAATCCTCGTGACAATGAGTATTCGTGAGGGACTCTGGAGGAGTCATTTCTAACACAGTAAATATTCATGTGAAGTTATAATCAGCATCTCATTACTGTACTTGTTCACAAGATTGCATAATCCATAGCCATTCAAAGTGTGGTCCATGTGTTGATAGCATCTGCATTGCCTGGGAGGTTATTAGACATGCAAGATGACCTACTGAGCCCTAAGACTCAGCACTTAGGACCTATTGAGTCCTAAGACTAGTGGATCCCACGTGGTTCCTATGTGCTCTGAAGTCGAGATGCGCTGCTCCAGAAGAGGATGATGAGACAACCTTTGCCTGTGTAGAATTGATGACTCTGGGCAAATAGTCTTGATGCAGTGGATGAATAAAGTAAAGCTCTTCCAACCAGGTCTAAAAATTAATATATAACACTTACAGAGGTTATTTCATCACCAACTTTATAGTTCTAATACATCTGTGTTAATAGCAACTGAACCCATGAGATTTGCTGTCAGGACCAGCACATATCGTACTGAAACCATGCCTGTTTTATGTCATCACGTTCAGTTCCTCCTCAGAAAGGGAGCACAGGAGAATTTCTGTTCAACATCCCTGCTCCAACCTGAGACCTATGCTAAGAGGACCACTTTTCGGTTCAGGGCACTTAAATCTCTGCTTATAGGCTTGTCCAGAGGAGAGACTGTGAGTCTGAAGATGGACTGGCTAACCGTATTAGAACCCACTTAGCTCCATGGCCCAGTCCTTTAATCTGGATGTCAGATGTGGGCTTGGTGCCCTCCACACTGGTGGCTACCCTTCCTTCCTCCACTGACTGATTCTGCTTGCGTACTGTGTTGATGAGGGCTTGAAACACCCCTTGGCAGGGAAAAGTCTCTTCTAGCTCAGAGTCTGAATTGAAAATGAATTCCCTGTTTGCACAGCACCATGGAACTTCACATAATATCATTTACTGTCCCAGGGAAGCAGGCATTCTGAACAGTTCTTCTTAAACACGCTCTGCCCAATATTGTATAGGCTGCAGCTGCTCATACGGAAAGAAAAAGGATGGTTTTCAACTTGAGCCAGAACAATAATGCTGCCTAGGCCTCCGAAACATACACCTAAAATTCAGCACCGAAGACAGAAAAATGACTAACAAGAACCATATTCTTAAATCATTAAAAAAAATGTACGTGTTTAGCCAAGGAAATAAAAGTCTTATGAAAAATTAATTCTATCTCTTATGGGGTGATTAAAAATGGAGATAACAAATTGTCAGTTAATGAGGCACACAGACTGGAGAGGTGATATGGAAAATAGAAAGTGGATTATTTGGAGTACTGTTTTTAATTGAAAATATATAGGACAATTTTTAGCCTCAGTCATTTCATACTAAAATTGTTGCTTTAAAAAAATGTTTGGTTCCTTCGAGCCAAGCATGCATGAAGGTCCTGGGAGCTGCCCAGAATTAAGACCCAAAGGATCTCTCATTCTGAGAGCCTAAGGTTCTACTAGATGATCTTCAGGTAGAAACGTAACAACTGGCTTCTTTTAAATCATCTAGTTAATTCAAAGTGTTTTGAAGCAGCTTCCACATGACTGTAAAGTCGGGGGTGCAGTTTGCACTCATTTCTTCCCTCTGCTGGTATCTATGGGGCTCATACTCTCCGTCACATAGTGTTTTGGGACCTTGATGGAATAATCACAAAGCAAGACACACACAGGTCCCTCCCCTCGTGGAGCTTACATTTTAATAGAAGAAATGTGCAAATAAACGGCCCAAATGCTCATGTCTTACAATTCTGACAGAGATAATTGGCAAAAGAAAAATTAGCATCCCAGAAAAATATGTTAACATCTGGAGAATAATGAAATTATGAGCAACAAGCTCAGGGAAATCATGCCAAATTCAAATGCTGACTGCTTTTGGTAGGCTTCCAGAATTCACTATTAAAATAATGTATTAGCCTTAAACCCAGTATGTCTTCAGTGATGGCTGTGGAGGGGGTAATGCCATGCTCCATTCATTGGGGGGTGGACAGACGCCAGAGTATTTCATGGGAACCTAATTGTTCTCCCCTGCCAGGAAGTTGCTACAGCATGACAAAATTCCAAGGATCACAGCGCCTGGAGACAAGAGTTCCTATGACAAACTCTAACAGCTTTCGGGTTGTATTATAGATTACCCCAAATATGCTGCAGTCGTTAATGCCTCTGACAGGACACAGATCCCTCAGATTCACCACTGATACACTGTGTAGCTGTGGGCAGATTATTAATACCTTCAAACCTCAGTTATCTCATTTGAAAAAAATGATCATTATAATTTATCAGCACAAGATGGATAGAGGATAAATGAGATTTTGCATATATAGGCATATATATTCTCCTCTATAATATATATTGATGTGTAAAATATATATCCTTTGTGTACAATGCCTTCAGTTCAGTTCAGTTCAGTCGCTCAGTCGTGTCCGACTCTGCGACCCCATGAATCGCAGCACGCCAGGCCTCCCTGTCCAGCACCAACTCCCGGAGTTCACTCAGACTCAAGTCCATCGAGTCAGTGATGCCATCCAGCCATCTCATCCTCTGTTATCCCCTTCTCCTCCTGCCCCCAATCCCTCCCAGCATCAGAGTCTTTTCCAATGAGTCAACTCTTCGCATGAGGTGGCCAGAGTACTGGAGTTTCAGCTTTAGCATCATTCCTTCCAAAGAAATCCCAGGACTGATCTCCTTTAGAATGGACTGGTTGGATCTCCTTGCAGTCCAAGAGACGCTCAAGAGTCTTCTCCAACACCACAGTTCAAAAGCATCAATTCTTCAGCACTCAGCTCTCTTCACAGTCCAACTCTTACATCCAACAATGCCTAGTACAAGTTAATTATGCAACAAATGTACCTTCATTGAGTACCTTGCCTCAACAATACAATAAGATGCATAAAGTTAAAACATATTTCACAAGTAAACGAAAATGTTTATATTGTACCTTTAGACGCACTTGTGCACAGTAGACAAACCTCCCACGCCTGAGCTGTATTTCTTGTGCGTGTTTGGAATTTTGCTCATGAACTGATGAACACTTATTTCAAGTATCACTGGCTGCCTCCTGCCAGCCACCAGTCCCATTTCACCAGCTCATCCATACTCACTTAGATGGCAGTGCGTGTAACTTAACTATTTAGTTCTGTGTGCTCCTTATTAAGAAGTCGGAATGGAATGCTGAAATAAGCAGAGGTGGACACTAGCAATGGGAGTAGCTCTTTTCATAAACATAATGTAAACGAAACAAAGACAGATGTTTGGTGTACTGACGGGACTGCATTCTTAGACCTTATCGGACCTAATGTGGGAAACACTGAACGGAGCTGGGGGGCGATGGGGGAAGAAGAGCATTGGAAAGGACACACAAAATACTGTATTGAAATTATATCTAAAGGTGAAATCAAATTAGGAAATGCATGTATGAGGTGTATATGTATATCTAACTTTACAGAGAAAGAAGTTTTTTTCTGGCCTATGGATCTGTTGACATTGCTTTGTTGTTTGTTTTTCACATGTATTTTCTAGAAAGCGTCTATGCAGAAGTAGGGAATTGTCTCTATTGCTTTTTTTTCACCCCTGTTTATTTCCATCCCCCTAAACAAAGGTGTGAGAAAGTAGCAGGTTTCTCTGATTTCAGTAGCCCTCCCCTCTGAGCAGCCTGGCCGAGGGACTGCAAATATTTATTGGGTATCTACTGTGTTCCTGGACTCCTGCCTCCAAGGACAGGTTCCCCACCAGAATGAGTGGAAAGATCTGGAATAGATTCAAATAGTCTGAGAAGAGGATGAGAGAGGAGGCTTCTGAACCTCCACATTTGGTGGGAAGACTTCTTCCTTTACAAACACTTTTGCCTAAATCTCTCTCAAACATGGTGGAGCTCAGGCTCCGTGGCAGTTTGCGTGGAGGGACCAAGGCTTTGCTTCCCAAGGGGGAGCCGGCGCCTCTGTGACTCTGTCACAGATGGCAAACCTTGGACGGCAGAAGAGGCCAGCAGCTACCCGAGGCTCACAGACTGTTTCTAGCTGCCGAGCTTGAAACCCGCAAGCTCCAAAGCCCTCCCCTGTGACTAGCCACTCCTCTCCAGGCGGGAGCTAAATTACACATCTCCCTCTACTCGATCCTCCATTCTTTATCTCTCTAAGTTTTGCCCACTCTTAGAAGTTCTCCTTGGGCACTTTTGTATATGCTCTTTGAACTTGCACTCGATGATTTCTTGATGATCCCTCAGATGCAATAGGCTAAGACCGAAATCTTTACTGCTGTAACTGAAATTGTGGATCGCTGCAGCTAGACGAGTCTGGAACATGTGATGAGAAACCAGGGTCAGAGTGAAAACGAGAGAACGAATGAGTGGCACAAAGCCTAGGCGCAGCCCGGGCTGAGCAGAAACTAGCTCTGATCCCAAATTCACTGTTTAGAAGGTCCTGTCTGTTGCCTCAGTAATGTTATTCAGTTGCTGTGTCGTGTCCGACTCTGCAACCCCGTGGACTGCAGCACGCCAGGCCTCCCTGTCCTTCACCATCTCACGCAGCTTACTCAAACTCATGTCTATTGAGTCGGTGATGCCATCCAACCATTTCATCCTCTGTCGTCCCCTTCTCCTTCTGGCCTCAATCTTTCCCCGCATCAGGGTCTTTTCCAGTGAGTCGGCTCTTCACGTCAGATGGCCAAAGCGTTAGACCTTCAGCTTCATTATCAGTCCTTCCAATGAATATTCAGGATTGATTTCCTTTAGAATAGGCTGGTTGGATCGCCTTGCTGTCCAAGTGACTTGCAAGAGTCTTCTCCAGCACCACAGTTTGAAGGCGTCAATTCTTCGGCGCTCAACCTTTTCTACGATCCAGTAATGACACCACCAAAATCTCCACATGCCTGAGCTTGAGCATCCCCTCCTCATCTCACACTGTGCAGACCCAGGATGTTAACAGCACCTGTCACACAAACCTCCAGAACATTCTGCCCAGTTGGCACTTTTTCAGTTGCCACCACCTTAGCCCACACTTTCTTTGTCTCTATTATCTCTGTGTTAATCTAGGTGTCATCATTCTGGCAAGTTTTTCACTTCCCGCCAGTATGCTTTTTTCTTCTTCTTTTTCTTCTTCATGCAGTTCAGTTGAACTGAAGCACTGCTTCTGTCAGGCTATTTACCTATCAATATTTTGTTCAAAGTTCTGGGCCTGGTTAGCCTTGCCTCCTCAGAGAAGCCTCCATCAACCACCCTCGTGCACCATGTCAGAAGTTGTTTGCCCCACGTATCCCTTTCAGTCCCTACGCTCTCCCTTTTCTGTTGACAACAAAAAACATTGGATTTTGATTCCACCACTTCACTGAACCCGTCTGGACAAAATCTAGACACTTTTTGCTAAGCTGATTGTGCATCTCACGGTTCTCATCTTAGTCCATCAGTGATGTTTGACACAGGTGCTCCATTCCTCCTCTTCTTCATTTTTTCCACTGGGTACTCAGCTACTGGGTTGCAGTAGCCTTTTAATTAGACCGTCTGCTTTTTCTTTTGCATTTCTGTAACCTCATCCACAACAATCAGAGAGTTCAGTTCAGTTCAGTTCAGTCACTCAGTCGTGTCTGACTCTTTGAGACCCCATGAACTGCAGCACACCAGGCCTCCCTGTCCATCAACAACTTTCAGAGTTCACCCAAACCCATGTTCATTGAGTCGGTGATGCCATCCAACCATCTCATCCTCTGTTGTCCCCTTCTCCTCCTGCTCTCAATCTTTGCCAGCATCATGGTCTTTTCAAATGAGTCAGCTCTTTGCATCAAGTGGCCAAAGTATTGTAGTTTCAGCTTCAACATCAGTCCCACCAATGATCACCCAGGACTGATCTCCTTTAGGATAGACTGGTTGGATCTCCTTATAGTCCAAGGGACTCTCAAGAGTCTTCTCCAACACCACAGTTCAAAAGCATCAATTCTTCTGCTCTGAGCTTTCTTCACAGTCCAACTCTCACATCCATACATGACCACTGGAAAAACCATAGCCTTGATTAGACGGACATTTGTTGACAAAGTAATGTCTCTACTTTTTAATATGCTGTCTAGGTTGGTCATAAATTTCCTTCCAAAGAGTAAGCGTCTTTTAATTCCACGGCTGCAATCACCATCTGCAGTGATTTTGGAGCCCAGAAAAATAGTCAGCCATTGTTTCCACTGTTTCCCCATCTATTTGCCATGAAGTGATGGGACCGGATGCCATGATCTTAGTTTTCTGAATGTTGAACTTTAAGCCAACTTTTTCACTCTCCTCTTTCACTTTCATCAAGAGGCTCTTTAGTTCCTCTTCACTTTCTGCCATCAGAGAGAACGAAAGTCTTTACTGAGGTCTCTAAAGCTATGAAAGACCTACCTACCTCTTGTCTCCAATATATATTTCCCTCCATATTCCCTACAACCTTCTCTTTCATTCTTCTTGCTCCTACCTTACTGACATCCTAGAACATCCTTAGAACATGCTAAACACACCCCAGCCTGCGGGCATTGGTTTCCTTCTGCCTAGAGCATCCTTCTCCCAGCTCTTTGCCTAATTTACTCTTTTTCTTCAATTATCTTTTCTAATAGTCGCTCTTCCTGAGGCCTTCTCTGAGCACCTGTATAAAATAGAAGCCTTACCCTCTATGCTTCCTTTTTCCCCCTTTTTCTGTCTGTCTGTATGTCTGTCATCTATCTGTTTGTGTGTTGTATTCCTGTGAAGGTGTATGATCCATGTGAAGGTGTATGATCCATGATGATGGTTTTTGTATGTTGCGATAAACCCAATATTTAGAACACTGCCTGATGCAAAATAGGTGATCAATAAATACTTATTAAATTAATAATCAGATGATAATTGAAATCCACATCTGTTCACCACCCTTTCCACGGACACCCATCCCTGGCAGAGTTTCTTCCAAAGCTGTGTGGTCGGGAAGGTGGTTCTGCAGACTGCGTGTCAAAGGGGAGCTGGAGAGAAATGCTTGAATAACTATAGGCACAAAGTGTAACATAGAGTGTTTCTTCTAGTAATAAAGACTGGAAAAGCTGTGAGAAATTAAAGACATCAGATGGTGTGGTAGGAAAGAAAAGAACAGTGTGCCAGCAGGCAGAATATCCATATCTGGAATCTGAATCTTATTACCTGTGGAATTCTGAGCAAGCTACTAATCCTGTTTGGCCTATATTTCTCATCTGGATGATAACAGTGATGGATTAGCTTGTCTCTTAGATCCTCCTGACACCTGACACCTATGATTTTGTTTAATTCTATAGATGTCTGAGGAATATAAGAGAGGGAGGGGATGAGGAAGGAAGGAAGGAAGAAAAGAAGGAAGGAGGTCTGTTGATGAGCCATGTTCCTGCTGAAGGGTAGAAGGAATGAGATAAGTTTGGTATTAAGATAATTACATAGAAGAAATCATTTTGATGTGGCTACATCACACAGGAGCTTGGTTTCATAACTGGGTATCTCGGTATTCTGGAAAGAACACTTGATTTATTAAGTTTGACATTTCTCTGTGTTATCTGTGACCAGTGAGTACACCTTTTGCTTATGACTGGAGATCTTCCTTTCTGGCCATCATAGGTGGAGCTTTGGTCCATTAGAGGCAATATTGAATGCAATTATTAATTTATAGATAATTACTAAAATACAAACTGGTCTGACTTTGTTGGAACACTTTAACACCTCTCTCCTCTAAGCGTTTATTATTTTATGTGAACAATATTCATTTTATATCACTATAGAATGGGATTCTAATTTAATAATTATTTTTAATAATTATACTAAAAACACATAGCCATGCTTTGGAATGTTTTCCAGTATGCTGAAACATTGTAACATGTTAGAGACTGCAAGTCTATTTTTCCTATTATCTGCCTTTGAAATTTCATGTCACAATATGATTTTTCAGTGCTGTGTATGTTTGGCATTTTATTTTATTTCAGTTGAGCTCTTAGGAAGGGTTGTACTCCATCTGTGACCGTGAAAAGTTCATTATTCTACTTACCTAGCCATTCAGTGCATAGTGTTTTCTTAGATGGTTTTCTCTTGAGTTTTTACTGAGGCAGAATACGAATTCATAGCTGAACCTGAAAGAACATGACATTGTGTTTCTTAAAAGCACAACCACCCATGGTGTCAAGCTAACAGCTCAAAACTATGGTCCAATTAACTGAGGACACTGCCGGGGAGGTCAAAGATCCCATAAAAACTAGTAAAGACACTGGAGTTTAGACAATCAAAAGAATCTGGAGGAATGATCTGGGGTCATAGTGATTACCTCTGGAGCTGAAGGGAACACTCAAGAAAAAGAAGATGTAAGCTAAAGTTCAAATTGTCCTTTACAAAGCTTCTCACCCAGTCTAGTTACAAAGCAGAATTTATACTCGGGTAAAATCCAGCACATTTCTTTCTTTATCTTTAGGGGATTTTTTTTTCCCCAGAAGCCAGATAAATGGGACTTGCAGATGGTATACCTCTGTTGATTGTTTTATGAAATTGAAAAATAGAGGGTAGCTTTATTTCAGTTGTTTTAAAGTGAACCTGAATGCCACAGCAGCCACTCTGTTTCAATGAAAGCTGAATCATTTGACACAGTAAAAGTAAAATATAAAGTACATTCAGCAAAAAGGATGTGGATGGAATATGAGACACTTGACGGAAACTCCTACTAATATCTTGAGGCTTAAAATCGCTGAATGGGGAAGATCCATTGCTGCGGTTCACAGAAGGACAGCGACCTGTGTTTGAACTGAGGGCTCACTTCTCTTGACCTAAATGTGTCAGAGTAATAAACGCCACGTGGGAGAGTGGTACATCATAGTCATTAAACAAACAAATCATTGTGGACTGTCAGTTGTTCCTCTGAAGAGCTTGAGGCATCTTCACTACCACCCAGACAAAAAGCAAACACCCCTTGGGAAGGCAGGAGCCCAGGCAGGCTTCACCCTTCCCCACCATCCTTCACATCACCATCTCCACTCAGCTGCACTCGTGCATTTGATTTGGTTTTTTAACTTAGCCTTTTATTCTGCGCTCCTCCACTTCTTCTTTCTACCAGCTGTTTGCTGGATTATGATCAACCTCTAAAATACACTTAAAGACACTCTCACAGATCTAAATTCTACATTAGGGAATTTTATGTTGCCACCCATTTTCCAGGCCTCATGTCAGGCAAACACCCTTGGATTCAGAGTCAAGTGTATCTCTTTATTTTTGTTCTGAGTGACCTGCGACAAGATCGCCCTGCCCTCGCCATGGAAAGTGCTAGTCCCCCACTGCTTACGATTATTGAGGTTCTTTGAGTCAGGGCTCCCAATCTGACATAAACTGTACCCTTCAATTACAAGGGCCGGTGGAATATGATTCCTGCCTTACAAGTACCTTATTTTCCAATATGTAGCGACTACATTCAATTATCAGGCATTCTTAGAAACACAAAGGTCACTCTTTGCATTGCAAAAGCTCTTAAACAAACATGTTATTGCCTCCTGCACATGTTGAGTATTAAAACCTTAGAAGTCACTTCAGGAGACTCTTACCACTGTCCTTTTCAAACACCGTGCTATAATGGAGAACAACGTTGTGGGTCAAATACCGAAGAGGCTAACAAAGCAATTCAACAGGGAGATGCTGAGTTTTAAAAAAAATTGTGCTGCAAAATGATCGTTTCCGTTTCCCATGTCCTTTGTCCTTACCCCTCACTCCAATGTCACATGCCAGGAAATCTCTTCTCTAGCATGCAAGTTCAGAATAGGAAGCCCGTCATTATTTTACCATTTAATATTAATTATAATAGTATTAGTCATGATGAACTAATGTAGCATTATGTAGCTTTCAGATGTACTCCCAAAGGACTTTGATTATAATTTGCCATTTTATTCATGTTCAATTATTTTAAAGTGTTGCTGAATTAACAAGTTCCACTTAGCCTTAATCACTACTTACCTCATCAGTTTAGAGCACTGACATGCCTGGCTTATAAAGATGATCTGTGACGGAAAGAGACTGGAATTATCATGGGCACAGCCGCCATCTGCACTAAGCTCAGTGGGGCGAGGGTAGCTTGGTACCGGTACCGATGCCATCAGAGCAGGCAGTACCGCCATCCTTGATTGGCGAGGAGCCAGCTTACAGGGGGCGGGGCCAGATAGGAGGATGTGGTCATGGAGAACCCTCTCTCTTGTTTAGTTAAATGCTTTGTCAGAATCCAGAATTCTCTTATAAAACATTTCATGTGTTCCTTTTTCTGATGCGCTCTAATAGTCCTGGTGTTCTTTCCCGGTGTCATGAGACAAGAAAATAGGTACCTTCATTTTTTGTTGTTGTTGTCAGTGTTTTTAATTGATGCTCTCAGCCTAATAGTCCAGTGGCTCTGGTTAACTCAGGACAATGTTACCACATATTCTTTCTATGAGTTCCTGCTTCTCTCAGTCTAAAGTTTTATTTGCATTTCCAGTCTCCTTGGTCTCACTTCTAGATCCTACCAACATCCTTCATTCTTCCATTTGTGATGTAGAAGATCCCTTTTAATTCATGATCAGGTTTTCTCATCTTATTGTGTCTTATGCACTTAAGGCAATTACCCACCAAGTAATAAAAGTTAACCAAGATTACAGAGTGACGAGTCACTGGCGAACCTGAGAACGGCATGGTTTAGCATTATGAGCATGTTGAATCCCTCCCATATATCCAACACCGATGTCACATAATATGGCAGAGCCGTAAGTTTAACAGACACAGCAACTGCCAATGCAATGAGTGGGCTGTATGGACATCACTGGGAAAGCAGTTATGGTCCCAAAATAATTGTATTGCTCAGAAAACCCCCTGGGTCTGATTGAAGACCATCTCAGCAAGTGAAATGATGGGAAATGGAATTCTAGCCACCAGTCGAGTGTAGCACCCATGAAGACTTCTGCGGTTTCATGAAGGAATTTTGATCTGTGGACTTTGTAATTTGGTGGCATTAGAACTGGGAGTTTTCTAGGCATTCCATCTTCTACTTTCTGACTTGAGGGTTTAATTCCAAGAAAAAAGTGCATTAAGATGACCCAAGGCAGTCCCCCCCACCTTTTATCTATTCTATCCATGCTGTGCTATTTAAATTTACTATTCTCTTACCAGGCACTTGTTTAGCAACTGGCTCTGTGGCCTTTAATATTTCTCTGAAAACTGATTATGGACGACTTGAGCTGGGGATTGTTAGTATTTTAGTGATGGAAAGGAAAGGATGATGCATTCAAGCAAAACATGAAGATACAGGACAAGCTACACTCAAAGCAATGGTATTTTCAGAATAATAATCAGAATAAAAATTTTGTGAATTGCCTTTATACATTTTATCATATGTATGCCAGAGAAGGCAATGGCACCCCACTCCCGTACTCTTGCCTGGAAAATCCCATGGACGGAGGAACCTGGTAGGCTACAGTCCATGAGGTCGCTAAGAGTCGGACACGACTGAGTGACTTCACTTTCACTTTTCACTTTCATGCATTAGAGAAGGAAATGGCAACCCACTCCAATATTCTTGCCTGGAGAATCCCAGGGACAGGGGAGCCTGGTGGGCTGCTGTCTATGGGGTCGCACGAGTTGGACACGACTGAAGCGACTTAGCAGCAGCAGCATATGTATGCACACAAACATATACTGAATTTGGTCATTGTTGGTAATGACAGGAAACAAAACTGATGCTAAATCACATGATTTGGATTATAAAGTTATTAATGACTAATAGATATTATTAAGTATTACTTAGAAATGAGTATTGGTATTGCCTTATTTAATTACTATGGTGGCTAAAGCATGCCATTATTGTGTTCATTTTACATTTTAGCTACTGAAACAGCTAGTAGTTTAATTGAATTAATGACAGACAAGTAGAAATCAATGAGGCCAAGATCTGCCTCTAACTGAAGGATAACCTACATTCTTACCCTCTGTAATTCTACTGCTCTGGTTCTGTCCCCAAAACTATTTGTTGAATTGTTTTTTATGTTGCCTCAGCCATGTGCTTTATTTTTTTCCTTTCTCCTATACTCAGAAGTTTCTTAAAAAATATTTTCTAAAAATTATTTTCCCAGGAACACAAAAGGGAAAATATATTTCTAAGATTTCTGTTTCTCATAATTCCAAAGCTGGTAGAAGTTTTCCTTTGAAATAGTATGCTAATGAACTTGCAATGCATTTATTCCATGGCTTAAGCTTTCTGCCAAAACACAAGATAAAATTTCCATTCATCTAGAAGGAATTTGGAACTACTCTTTAAATAAATAAAAATAAACCATGAAATGGCCAGGCTCTGCTTGCATGACCTGTGTTGCTTCCACTTTGGCGGGTTCTTCCTGATAAAAATGACTAAGTGGTGGTTGGGTACTGATCATCTTTGCTCCCTGGCTTCCCTTCTGTCATCTCTCCAGGATGTGGCTGCTAGATGATCTTCCTTTCTCACTTTCCCAGTGATGCCTTTCTGCCCCCACACATCTTTTCATTGCTTGTCCTTTTTGGTATGACCTTCTCGTACCTTGAATCGTCTCCTCTGGTTCAAAAACCTCCATCATTTCACTTCCCATTGCTCCATCCAAGACTGCCAGTTGGATTCTCCGTTTCCTTTTCCTCCTTGTTCTTCTCTCCCACTGGCCTTCTGCTGAAACAGCATGGCTCTTAGCAAGTCGGAAGCTCTTCATTTCATTAGAAAGCAGAAACTAGAGATGTATGTTAAGGAGCATGCTTGTGTCACGGTGATGAAGTAGCATGAATGGCGTCCTAATTAGTTTTATCTCTGAATGTGGCAGCCCTCTCAACAGTGCTCAAAGTGGTCCAACATTTCTTATCCACTCATCACAACAACTTGACCTTGGAGAAACTGCACTAAACAAAATATTTGAAGCAAGCCTCTGACTGGTGGTATAATTATCACCTAATGAAGAGCAAATGCCAGTGGTAATGAGATTACAAGCATTTGTGCTGCAGCAGGGAGACCAGCATGATAAGGAGCACCATCCAGGCACCCCAAACCAGGTCTTGTGGGGACATGAATGGGCAGGGGTTAGCCACTGTTGGAGTACAGAGTGCCTCTTAAGTGAGCCCATGTGCTAACCAAATTAGTGAAACAGCATCACTCCTGATGCAAGAAAGCCTGCATTATTCCTAAAATGTCAAATCCTTAATGTTTCACAGAGTGAAAACCATAAAAGTTATTACTTACACTAATCACAATTGTTCTTGTTTTGAATGTATTCAGTTCGTCTTCACTTCCTTGAAATTTAATTGACATTCTTTGATGACTCAGACTTGAAAGGGATTTTACACAATTTCACTTAAAAATAATCTTTATGTATTTATAAACTGGAAATCTTTAACATAGGTCTTCAGGCTTTTGCATTCCCATCAGTACAATGATAGTCTTCACTGTTTGGTTTCAATGGTTAGTGCATCTGGCTCATTTCCCATATCAATGCAGTCTCTGAAGTGGTCGATTTTTAAAATCATAGATTGAAAGCATCAATTTACTGATTTCAGATATGATCAAAAATTGTAATGGTGCAATTATATCATTAGCAAATTATCCAGCTATCAAGCTGACTCATTGAGATAGTAAGGAGACAAATTCAATGATGATATTTTTTAAAGAAGGAAGCTACTATTATGTGAAGACTAGTTTCATAATTCAAGTGAATCTTACAAACATAAGCTATGCAAC
This sequence comes from Bos indicus, assembly GCF_029378745.1. Taxonomy (NCBI): domain Eukaryota; kingdom Metazoa; phylum Chordata; class Mammalia; order Artiodactyla; family Bovidae; genus Bos; species Bos indicus. The sequence continues at coordinate 12,130,344 of NC_091786.1, forward strand.
TATACAGTTTTAGGAGATGAATATAATTTGTATTTCTAATCATTTAAAATAAATGAAAGAATATGAGAAGCAGTGAGATTGATGTTCCCAAGATCAGAATGATTCCAACACAAGTGGAGATTATACTTAAGAAAATCTACATTGTATAGTGACGAAAACTTTTCAGAATATTAGAATTTTTCATTAAAGCAGTGTCTTTGTCATGCTGTTAGGAGGAACTGTGGTTGCTTTCTGGACAATACATTTTCCCCAGCCGTCTCAGCAGCCCCTATTCCCTGCCATCTGGAAACTCTTAGCAAAGGAAGACTTGGTATTATATTAAACTTCTGTGATCTTTCAGATTTAGAATTCGTTTTGTTTGTTTTTTTCTTTTTCTGTTAGAAACGCAAATGATGGTTATTAACTGAAAGGGATTTTGACTCATTGTGAAAATTCCTGAACTCCTTTTTACCCTGTTAATAAATAAAGACCAGTTTCTGCATGTCCAAAGTGTAAACTTTACACTACAGGATAAAAGGATGAGCCTCTTTCCAATCCTTACTTTAATAAGACAAAAGAGTATATTCAAGTGAGAACTCAAAGTAAAATTTAACTTTTAAACCTGACTTTCTTCTAGTTTAGCAACTCATCCTGGTAGTTTTGTGTGTGTGTGTGTGTGTGTGTGTGCCTGTATTTGCTGATGACTTTAGTCACTATAAAATGCTTTAAAGAATGCAAAATCATGCTATAAATATTCAACATGATATTCTTTCTGTTATGGTCACAGTTCTCATAGGTGAAGGGAATACACACACACACACATACACACATACACATTTACATACCCGTGTTTTTTTTTGGGGGGGGGGTTACAATGTCATTGCAGATGGTGAGTGCAGCCATGAAATTAAAAGACGCTTGCTACTTGGAAGAAAAGTTATGACCAACCTAGACAGCATATTAAAAGGGAGAGACAGCACTTTGCCAACAAAGCTCCATCTAGTCAAAGTTATGGTTTTTCCAGTAGTCATGTATGGATGTGAGAGTTTGACTATAAAGAAAGCTGAGTGCCAAAGAATTGATGCTCTTGAACATCAAGTGTTGGAGAAGACTCTTGAGAGTCCCTTGGACTGCAAGGAGATCCAACCAGTCCACCCTAAAGGAAATCGGCCTTGAATATTCATTGGAAGGACTGATACTGAAGCTGAAGCTTCAATACTTTGGCCACCTGATACAAAGAACTGTCTCACTGGAAAAGACCCTGATGCTGGGAAAGACTGAAGGCAGGAGGAGCAGGGGGCAACAGAGGATGAGATGGTGGGATGACATCACTTACTTGATGGACATGAGTTTGAGCAAGCTCCGGGAGTTGGTAATGGACAGGGAAGCCTGGCGTGCTGCAGTCCATGGTGTCACAAAGAGGGAGACACAACCAAGCGACTGAACTGTTCAGTCTTCATAGCAATGTGCACAGCGATCTGCGCTCCAAGGTGAAGCTGCTTGGAGAAGCACAAGATGCTTACACTGGCATAAAAATGGTGCAAGAAATAAGGAAAAACGGGTTCTCGTGTTGACACCACTTATCGCCTCTGGATCTTAGGGCAATTTGCTGAACCTCAATTTTTCATTCATAAGATGAGAATACCCTATCTTCTTTCCTAAGTCCAAAGATGTTATCTAGATTAAATATAGGGACATCTGAGAAAGCATGTTGTAAACCTAAAAATAGTATAGCAGTATAAAATATTATTCCTAGGTTTATTAGTGTGCTGAAAAACTTTTATAGGTGGAGAATTAACACACACACACATACACACAAACCTGTAAATCAAGTTCAAGTTGACATAGGTGGTAGTGAATTTAATTTTGCTTAGTACTCAAATGGACACATTGATGATTTTCAGGATTCATATTTATTTCTTATTGAATACAGACCAATACATAAAAACTTACTCTAAAAGTTATTTTCGAGTGTTTTCAAAGTAAAGAGGTTTAAGGAAAGCTGTAATCACACTGAATAAATAAAGTGGTAATAATATTGATCCACACTTCCTATAATAATAATGTCATCAAACATTTTGTAAAAATTAATTAAGTCTCACACTTTTGTTATTTGAAAATGAATTAATAATTCATGGAATAATGAGACCTTCACAGTCAATGCCATTAACTGTTCTGAACATGAGTTTAATCCCTTAGTCTTTTAGTTCAATCACTAGAAAATTATTTTATCTTTTATTGACTTGTATTTCAACTCTCTTCATTACAATTTCTAATAAATGCATCTTGCTTATTATTTAACAACTTATTAGCTTTAAAAATAATCTGACTGCCATGAACCTTTGAAATAAAAAGGAGATGTTTATGCACAGTGTCTTTCATTCTATAAGAAGTCACATAAGCAAGGAAAATGTATTTGATTTATTTTGAAGTGGGAGAATTGTTTCTAAACACTTAAGAGAGAAAAGAATGCCAATTAGAGAACATAAAATCAGAATCTAACATCTGTAGTACTTTTATTAACACTCTGAGGTCCCACCTCTCACTCTGTACAGTTCTGACTCAGTGTATTGAAGCTTCTCTGCTGGAAGAAAGAACATGAATCTATGAATGGGAGCTTGAATTCTGATGTAGAATGACAGTGTGCTATTACTCTTCTAAAAAGCTAATGGATCCTTTTTGAATTATCAAACAATGAAGATGAAGGTGGAAAAAGTAATGTTACTTGTGAGACTATTTCCTTGTTTTCCTTTTTCTTTCTTATTAATTTTTATCAGAGTGTAGTTGCTTTACAATGTTGCATTAGTTTCTGCTGTACAGCAAAGTGAATGAGCTATATGTGTACATATAGCCCCTCTTTGTTGAACTTCCTTCTCATTTAGGTCACCACAGAGCACTGACTAGAGTTCCCTGTGCTGTGCAGTAGGTTTTTCATAGTTATCTGTTTTATACAAATAAGATACTCTTGCACGATTAATTTGAAATCATTGCTTTATAATAAATAACTGATTCCAGAACTCCCTGTATTACCTCTGAAGCTTCAAAAAAGCTAACAAATCACATTAATATTTCTTCTCAATAGGCAGCCTGCCTCTTAAGCTTTCAGGATAACAGAACAATATTCTATCCTAAAAATTTCTTCCACTATCAAAGCACACCACTGGTACTATTTCAAGTATTCAGTTCAGTTCACTTCAGTTGCTCAGTCCTGTCTGACTCTTTGCAACCTCATGAATGGCAGCACGCCAGGCCTCCCTGTCCATCACCAACTCACGGAGTTTACTCAAACTCACGTCCATCGAGTTGGTGTGCCATCCAGCCATCTCATCCTCTGTCGTCCCCTTCTCCTCCTGCCCCCAATCCCTCCCAGCATCGGGATCTTTTCCAAGGAGTCAACTCTTCACAGGAGGTGGCCAAAGTATTGGCGTTTCAGCCTCAGCATCAGTCCGTCCAGTGAACACCCGGGACTGATCTCCTTTAGGATGGACTGGTTGGCTCTCCTTGCAGTCCAAGAGACTCTCAAGAGTCTTCTCCAACACCACAGTTCAAAAGCACCAATTCTTTGGCACTCAGCTTTCTTCACAGTCCAACTCTCACATCCATACATGACAACTGGAAAAACTATAGCATTGACTAGACGGGCCTTTGTTGGCAAAGTAATGTTTCTGCTTTTGAATATGCTATCTAGGTCGGTCATAACTTTCATTCTAAGGAGTAAGCATCTTTTAATTTCACGGCTGCAATCACCATCTGCAGTAATTTTGGAGCCCCCAAAAATAAAGTCTGACACTGTTTCCACTGTTTCCCTATCTATTTCCCATGAACTGATGGGAACAGATGCCATGATCTTCGTTTTCTGAATGTTGAGCTTTAAGCCAACATTTTCACTCTCCTCTTTCACTTTCATCTAGAGGCTTTTTAGTTCCTCTTCACTTTCTGCCATAAGGGTGTTGTCATCTGCATATCTGAAATTATTGGTGTTTCTCCCAGCAAACTTGATATCAGCTTGTGTTTCTTCCAGCCCAGCGTTTCTCATGATGTACTCTGCATATAAGTTAAATATGTAGGGTGAAAATATACAGCCTTGATGTACTCCTTTTCCTATTTGGAACCAGTCTGTTGTTCCCTGTCCAGTTCTAACTGTTGCTTCCTGACCTGCATACAGGTTTCTCAAGAGGCAGGTCAGGTGGTCTGGTATTCCCATCTCTTTCAGAATTTTCCACAGTTTATTGTGATCCACACAGTCAAAGGCTTTGGCATAGTCAGTAAAGCAGAAATAGATGTTTTTCTGGAACTCTCTTGCTTTTCCCATGATCCAGCAGATGTTGGCAATTTGATCTCTGGTTCCTCTACCTTTTCTAAAACCAGCTTGAACATCAGGAAGTTCACGGTTCACATATTGCTGAAGCCTGGCTTGGAGAATTTTGAGCATTACTTTACTAGCATATGGGAAGAGTGCAATTGTGCGGTAGTTTGAGCATTCTTTGGCATTGCCGTTCTTTGGGATTGGAATGAAAACTGGCCTTTCCCAGTCCTGTGGCCACTGCTGAGTTTTCCAAATTTGCTGGCATATTGAGTGCAGCACTTTCATGGAATCATCTTCCAGGATTTGAAGTAGCTCAACTGGAATTCCATCACCTCCACTAACTTTGTTCGTAGTGATGCTTTCTAAGGCCCACTTGACTTCACATTCCAGGATGTCTGGCTCTAGGTGAGTGAGCACACCACCATAAATATCTGGGTCATGAAGATCCTTTTTGTACAGTTCTTCTGTGTATTCTTGCCACCTCTTCTTAATATCTTCTGCTTCTTTTAGGTCCATACCATTTCTGTCCTTTATCGAGCGTATCTTTGCATGAAATGTTCCCTTGGTATCTCTGATTTTCTTGAAGAGATCTCTAGTCTTTCCCATTCTGTTGTTTTCCTCTATTTCTTTGCACTGATCACTGAGGAAGGCTTTCTTGTCTCTCCTTGCTATTCTTTGGAACTCTGCAGTCAGATGGGAATATCTTTCCTTTTCTCCTTTGGTTTTGACTTCTCTTCTTTTCACAGCTATTTGTAAGGCCTCCCCAGACAGCCATTTTGCCTTTTTGCATTTCTTTTCCATGGTGGTGGTCTTGATCCCTCTCTCCTGTGTTATGTCACGAACCTCCGTCCATCGTTCATCAGGCACTCTGTCTATCAGATCTAGTCCTTTAAATCTATTTCTCACTTCTACTGTATAATCATATGGGATTTGATTTAGGTCATACCTGAATGGTCTAGAGGTTTTCCCTACTTTCTTCAATTTAAGTCTGAATTTGGCAATAAGGAGCTCATGATCTGAGCCACAGTCAGCTCCTGGTCTTGTTTTTGCTGACCGTATAGAGCTTCTCCATCTTTGGCTGCAAAGAATATAATCAATCTGATTTCGGTGTTGACCTTCTGGTGATGTCCATGTGTAGAGTCTTCTCTTGTGTTGTTGGAAGAGGGTGTTTGCTATGACCAGTGCGTTCTCTTGGCAAAACTCTATTAGCCTTTGCCCTGCTTCATTCTGTATTCCAAGGCCAAATTTGCCTCTTACTCAGTCTCCTCTTTAGTGTCTACCACATGCCAGGCACTGCACTAGGCATGCAGTCATGAAGTGTTGCTTTATCATTCCAGTATCAATCCTGTAATACAAGTATCATTCTGTTCACTGTACAACTGAAGACACTGAGTGACTGAGGATCTTGACAAAAGTTGCACAACCAGTTCATGGAAGAATTGTTGTAAATCCTAGATTCAAATCTTCAGAAATGTATTTCCCAGGGTTTTTAGACTTGGCTTCCCAGGTGGATCAGATGGTAAAGTGTCTGCCTGCAATGTGGGAGACCTGGGTTCGATCCCTGGGTCAGGAAGAGCCCCTGGAGAAGGAAATGGCAACCTACTCCAGTATCTTGCCTGGAAAATTCCATGGACGGAGGAGCCTGGTAGGCTTCAGTCCATGGGGTAGCAAAGAGTTGGACAGGACTGAAAGACTTCACTTTCACTTTCTACTTTATTCTATTATGCCCTCAGGGTGTTAGTTGCTCTTTCGTGTCTGACTCTTTACAACCCGGTGGACTGTAACCCACCAGGATCCTCTGTCCATGAGATTTCCAGGCAAGAATACTGGAGTGGGTTGGCATTTCCTTCTTCAGGGGATCTTTCTGACCCAGGGATCGAACCTGAGTCTTTTGCATTAAAAGCAGATTCTTTATCATCAGAGCCACCATGGAAGCCCTTATTATGCCTTTCATAATGCAAATATCCTATTAACCTGAACTCACTACTGGAAAAAAAAAAAATGCAGCAGTTAATTTCTTCATCATTTTCTTCTCCAGTGGTTGCAGCTTTAGTGTTGTTTGGAGAGTGTAATTTAGGAGATAGAGGTTTGTCTTTGCTTTGCCTGGGGTGATAGGTGAAGAAATGAAAACCAAGGATAAGTTCTTGCCTATAGAAGGCAGGCCTGTCTCCTTACCGTGCAGAGGACCTGGGAACACGGAGGAGTGCACCTCCAAAGGAACTTCACCTACTTGACAACTTTACTGTGAGGGAAGCTGGCTGAAGACCAATTCCCTGCTTATTTTCTGGATTCTGTTGCATTACAATGAATGTATATACACAGTCTTTTGTTCCTACTCCATTAGCCAAAGCAAGTTACTTGGGCACTAACTCCAAAGAGATTAAATGAGAGTACAAAACAAGTAGAATATATGAACGCCTTTAGCTGTCATAACTAGAAATATGAAACAAAAGTAAACTAAACTCAGTCCCTTCCCTCAGACACAAAAGTGTATTCTAGGTGCGTTAAGAACATAAACATGATGAGTCAGGTCTTAAAACCTGTATAAAATATTGAGGAATGTCTTCATACATTTGAATGAGTGATCATTTCCTTAAAAAGGAAGAAATGACACAATTACAAAATGGTAGATATTATTATATTAAAATCAAATACTTTCACATGACAGAAATATGTTCTCAAAAACTAAAAAAAATGTAAGCCATACACCAGGATAAAAACAACCCATCTGGTCAACAATAATTTCCAGGGTACCAGACATGCTTAAATATCAATAAGAAAAAGACAATCCAATACATAGGTAATAAATAAGAACAGGTAATCCATGAGAGAGAGATGAGGAGTGGCCCATAATTACAGTTAACATACAAGATGCTCAACTTAGGAAAACACAAATTAGGTACCATCTCACATCCATCAGGAGGCAAAAGTCACCAAATTTAAAAAGACCAGTGTGTGAGACTGTGAATCTGTGGGAACTGTTTAACAGCCCCATGTTTGTGCCTGAAGTTAACAGAACAATTTGTATTTATACGACAATTTGTATTATATTGTAAGACTGAAGGTGTGCCCAGTCTATAAAAAACAATGCCCTTGTTCTTTTATGTCTCCTCTAAAACAAACACAAAAGTACTAATGCTTGTGGTCATTCACTGTGGCGCTGTTTGTAACAGTAACATGTGAAAAGGAAAGTGAAGTCGCTCAGTCCTGTCTGATTCTGCAACCCCATGGACTGTAGCCTACCAGGCTCCTCCGTCCATGGAATTTTCCAGGTAAGAGTACTGGAGCACCTGGCCATTTCCTTCCCCAGGGGATCGTCCCAACCCAGGCATCGAACTTGGGTCTCCTGCATCGCAGGCAGTTGCTTTACCATCTGAGCCACAAGAAGATATCCCAAAAGAAAGGAGGCATGCATTGGAATCTATTCCCCAGCAAGAAGGCTTTATTTAACACAGCAGCCATTGTGTCTCATATTTAGTTGACTGCTGTGGCCTCATCACCCAGATTGCCACCTGGAATTTAGTAGATACTCAGTAAATAATTAACTGAATAAATTAGTAATGATTAGGGTACTATAAAGAATCTAAAATAAATGAGCCAGAGTTACATGCTTTGTATTAGCAATCTCAAAATTAATGTTGAGTGAAAAAAGTGGATTGCAGGACATGTAGCTATAACATCATTTATATAAATTATAAATTTATATAAATTTATATAATTTATATATATAACACCACATAAAATTCTATATGGTGTTGATGCAAAAATAAACAGAAGTATCAAAACATGGACAAAAATGACAGGCATATTCAGTAACCAGAAAATGCAGATGCCACTGGGATTGTATCTGTATTGCTCTATTTAAAAAAGTATATGTGGCAAAAACTTAGTGTTTTTACAATCTCATTATTGCACTTTAACCTGAGTTTTTAAAATATCAACTTCTATACTCTCTTTGTATGAAAAATTTTCATGATGAAATTATTTGTTGAATGACTCAATGTGCCTATATTAAATTCACGGAGCAACTCAGTAGGCAAATTTGTCTTTTAATGAAAGTGTTAGTCCCTTAGCCATATCTGACTGCAACCCCATGGACTGTAGCTCCTCTGTCCATATAATAATTTTATGCTTTGATTGTCAGTGGCTTAGTACCTTATCAATAATTTACCAATTTTAGCTATTTTATTCACATTCCACCCATTTAAAGTATGAATATAGTATTGTGGTTAAAGATCTCTGAATTGTATATAGAAGTTCATTATAGTCCTCTAGACTCTCACACTGACTGTTATGCTTACATCAGATAACACTTAATTTTTTTTTTAATTGGAGGACAATTACTTTACAGTAGTATGGTGATTTCTGCTGTACATCAACATGGATCAGCCATAGGTATACACATGTCCCATGCTCTAGAACCTTCCTCCCACCTCCCTCCCCAACCCACCTCTCTAGATTGTCATAAAACACTGGCTTTGAGTTCCCTGCATCATACAGCAAATTCCCACTGGCTATCAGATAGAAATTAATAAGCACCCAGAGTACCAATGCCACTCTACTATACAAAGGACATAGTCACAGACTCTTCTAGTCCTTTCCCTGCCTTTTGGGAGCTTACTGTTTAAAGATCTTTAAATATAGAAAAAAAAAAATCTTTGTAATGCAACAGATGAAACAGTTATATTAGTTCAGGCGATTGTCTCTTATGGCTTCTGTGATTGGACATATGCTTTTTGTTCTGCTGCATTTATAGCTCAGTTCTTACTCTTTTCTGCACTCCCAAGCATATTGTTCACTCTTCATCAACAATGAAAAAAAAAAATCACCATATTTAACCTTTCATTGTAGTTGCTCTCAGCTATTCCATTCATCTCTTTATGATTTGCCTCTAATTCATCTTAATGTCTTTAATGACGATTTTAATTAAATAAAGCAGTTCTGTTCTGCATGGCCTTAGCTATGGATGAGGCTAAGTGGAATATACATGTGTAACAAGATGGTATTTATTTGTGACTTTAAGACCATCAAGGCTGTTTAATCCTTATCAGTGACATCAGTGCGGACCCAATTAGCACAGTTTGCAGCCACTTCATAATTCAAAAGAATGCGATCATTCGGCTGGAAGCACCCTTGACAGAAACTCCATAGTCATGAAGGTAAAAGCTTGCAAGATCACCCGCCAGGATGGAGAAGCTGTCATTCTCCCTTCAGTGCTGTTGAATACTAATGTCAAGGTCAGAATGGTGTAATTTTAGGCTGCCAAAATATTGCTGGAATTGATAGATCAGAAGATGTTTAAGAAAGTCAGGAAATAGAACTTTGGGAAACTTTCATAAACTGTACTTTGATAGGACTCTTTACTGCCTGGAGACAGGTCTCCATTTCACCTTGTTTTACACCAGAATCTTCTCCCAGTTCTCCTGCATAATGATTCAAATATTTATCCTTTCTTTTGTACCCTATATTAAATTTATATCTTCACTAAGATTTATAACTATTGTAAAAATCAATTTCTTTGAGAGTCTAATTTTCAAGGAAAGACTGCTTTTGATAAGCATAACATAAACCCATTTCTGCCACAAGTGAGAGTATAAGATATGTTTAAGTTCAGTACAGTTTTCTAAAAATGTCGTTTCAATCATGCACTTCTCTTCCCACAGTGTAGAGAATGAGAATATGATAAATGGAGAATTTCTAAGATGATAACTTGTTATAATTTATAATTATAATTGTTACATTATTATTATTAAATGGCATTTATCTATGGACCACTTTTTTAAAAGTGTTTTTATATATGCTGTTTATGCTTTGTTCTTGTTTTAGTCACTAAACTGTGTCTGATTCTTTTGTGACCCCATGGACTGTAGCCCTCCCAACTCCTCTCTCCATGGGATTCTCCAGGCAAGAATACTAGAGTGGGTTGCCATTCCTTTTTTCAGGGGATCTGCCCAACCCAGGCATTGAACCTGCTTCTCCTGCATTGGCAGGCAAATTCTTTACCACTGTGCCACCTGAGAAAGCCCTACTGGATACTTATAACCATTCTAGGGGTGGAGAACTGTATTTCTTGCCATTGTTTTGGAAGATATACCTGAGATTATAGTAGTTCTTGACTTCCTAAAAGTTCATGGCATTCGAGTGTACCCCTAGCCTTGGAAACCAGGCTCTGAAATATATATTAATATATTTATATTATAATGCATTGGCTATTTATTCTAGTCTTTTTGAATGTGATACCCTAAATAATATTCCAGATTTCTCTCTTTAAAAAAGATTTAAGGATAAAATAATAGGCCAAAAGAATCACACATTTCTTTTATTGCTGTTTTCAGTAAAAAAAAAAAAAAAAAAAAAAATTAGCCTCCTTTCACTCAAATGAGGAAGGAAAAAAAAAAAACACAAAAACTTCATAGTTGTCTTGATCTGATTGACTTTACAAACATAAACATGTCAATGAGCTATGCCAAACAATACCTCAGTAGGATTGCTTTCCATATTCCAAATACATTTTGAAAAATGTCTAAAATGACATGTTTGCAGTAAAATGTACATGGCCGGGTGAACTTTCCTAGTCTTATCTTGCGCCTCAGTAACTCTAAAGAGATAGTGAAATCTTTTATTTTGCATCAGACGTATTTTTAAAGTATTTAAATCTTGCTTTCAAATATTCCTTACCCTTCATAAACATACTGCTTACTTTTAACAATTTCTACTTTTAACCTACTCCTAAGGGCAGCTTTTCAGGGCTTTAGGGGCAGAAAGCAATCACCTTTATAAGTATTTCATGGTGGCTGTTTTAACTGAATCGATTCAACCTACATTAGACCATGTCTTTGCTTAACTTTAAAAACAATTTATCAGCTTCCTAGGTGCTTTAAATCTTCTGAGATGATTATGTAGGCAGCATGACACGCTTGTGCAAAGTTAAGCAATCTTTTATGATTTGGGTGTAGAATAAAAATTGATGCCCTATTTTAAATGACTAACAGGTTGGCCTTCAAATAAGTTTTCAGTGAGCCATGCTAGCCACTGGAATCCAATGCTAATGTGTCAAGGACAAATCTAACTCAAAGGTCACCCTCTTAGAGTCCAAAGCATTAGAAGCAGCAGTAGAGAAAGTGGGCATGAACCAAAATGTGTGGCGACGCTGTATTTTTTGTAGCTCATCTCAACTCTTGCTCAAATAGCTATTCTGTCTTTTCATATACAGTGTTTGTGTTAAATCTGAGTAGTGTTAATTATATACATAATCCAGCAAGCACTTATGGGGTCAGCCAGGCCCTGTGAAGAGTCCTGGGAATTCATCAATACATGAAATAAGTTCCTGCCCTTGAGATGCTCAAAGTCCAGGGAAAGCATTTGAACTATAAATAGCCAAAGACAGTATGATATATTCATATTCTGTGATTCTCTTTGCATTTCACTGACCACTCCGTCTGTTCCTTAAAGGAAGAGAGAGGCAACTGAAGTGTTAAGATAGGTATAAGAATAACAATATTAAAATGAACAACACGGGTAGAGATAAAGGAGACTGCAATCATACCATGCATAAGAGTCAGCATGGTGTTCGCCGTCTCTCAGGCCTGGAAGATGGAGCTGGTCAGAAACCCAAGCAAAACCGATGGTTTGATTTTTGAACCATAAATTGTCATGTGATGAGCAGCCACGGGCTCCCAGGAATACTGTGTCCCACTAGACAAGAGTGGTGTCTACATGAAAAGGTTCATCCCCCTGTTGCTCCTCTCCAGCACAGGGTCTTGAGGAACCAGCCATGACCCCTATCTTCTGGTCTGTGGCTCAGCTTGTTTGCACAGGTCTTGGACAATGACCGCATGGGTCTGCCCGGCACGTGAACTTGAGGATTTGAACATGGGGTTCCAGTGTTTGACAGCTCACTTGCAAGTCCTATTGACTTGCCAGAATTGTCTAACCTTGGCAAGCCTCAGTGTTCTCTTTTTCAATGTGGGCAAAATAAACATATGTACCTTGAAAGTTACAATGAGAATTAAAGGAAATGAAATCTGAGTCCTCCCACCTAGCTGGCCAGCCAATTAATCAGTTTTTCTTCCTTCTTTATTCTTCTCTGTCCTCCTTATTTTATTTCTTTTTTGTTTCCTTCCCCTTAGTCAACTCATTTTCAAGTTGCAACCCAGTGTAAACCAGATTTATAAGAGGTTGGAAAGCAAATACAAGTGACTATGGTCTCCCAGTAATTCACAGTGAACTATAATAATCTGACTCCAAGATCTCAAGGCTGGTGTCAAGATCCAATGAGATAATACCAAGTAACACACTTAGTACATAGTAAGTGCTCAATAAATATCAGCCTTTGATAGCTGTGGTCTAGCCTGGTTTCACTGTGGAAGTCGAGTGGAATTGCTAACTGTGCAAGGACTGGATGAAATAATACAAGCCAAACACTTGGCGTTTAACAAGTGCTCAATAGCTATTAGTTGCTCTTAGTTTCCCCTAGCTTGGTTTTTCCTGCCTGAGTGGGAGCAGAATTGGCAACATGATCCTAGGATAAGGCTTCTGCTGTTATCCCATACCCTGCAGGCAGCCTTTGATGGTAACTGAGGAAATTGTTTTATTTTGTAGTACCTGCCATGAAGCAAGCTACTGGAATGGTCACAATACTTGCTGAGAACTGGGGGCCGACAGAGGAAAAAGAATGACTTGTCTGAGCTCACAGAACCAATCGTCACATTCACCAGAACCAGAAAGAGAGAGAAAACAAGGCAGAACAGTTTAAATTTTATACTAGATCTGAAACAATGATCACAATTTCCGCCTGGATGCTCTTCTAATCCACTGAGTTAGACAGAGTTTCACAGGACTTCCTTGGTGGCTCAAATGGTAAATAGTCTGCCTGCAATATGGGAGACCTGAGTTTGATCCTGGGTCAGGATATCTCCTGGAGAAGAGAATGGCAACCCCACTCCGGTATTCTTGCCTGGAGAATTGCATGGACAGAGGAGCCTGGTGGGATATAGTCCATGGGGTTGCAAAGAGTCAGACACGACTGAGGGGCTAACACTTTCACTTCATACTTCACAGGGTTGCATTGATGAACATTAAAATTAATATTAAACTTCATAATGCCTTCCAAGTTACTTTTGCACATATCATCTTAGTTTTATAGTAAGTAAACATTTATTGGGTATATTACATACGTATATTAGAGCTTTAAAAAATTGTATAACAAATCACAGGAGGGATGCCAAATATAATAGGATGCTTGATGATTTTTGTTTAAAATATTTCTTACCAAGGCTATGACTTAAAAATATTAACCTCAAATTCCAAAGGCCAAGGTTCCTATTAAGCTTTTAGGAAACTCATTAAAAAAAAAAAAGTTGTCACCATGAATAACAATAACTAATTATTACTCTGGGTTTTGGCTTTTATTTTCAACTCAAAATCCTAAAGCACACATTTTACGGCTGCTTATATATGCTAAAATATTCCATAGAAACGTTTTCAGAAAGCTGGTCTGTGAGCCTAAATGTCCTGGTTATCTTCCTAACAAAGAAATTCAGTTGAACAGCTCAGCACAAAAGCAGGCCTTTCCGAAGCAACTAAAAAGAATGTTAAATCCAAAAAAAAAAAAGTCTCTAATACAACATAATTTGATTTGGGATCCAAATACATTAAGAACAAGGCCTTCTTTCATTAAAGCAGTGACCCATTTTATAGCAGTGGATTGTGGCTTGCTCACCTCTTTATCCAAATGTGACTTCTGCTAACTAATGGAGTCCAGGCCCCGCCATTTTTAATGGGAGCATAAGTGTGGCAGTTGGAAGACTGAACTATTTTTTTTTTTTTTTCCATTCAAGCCTGATGTTTCCTCTTTGAATCATAAAACTTGAGAAATGCATGTTGACGTTCCGGATTCGCGCTGTGGGCACTGGCGGGGCGTCACCATAATTGTCAGTGACAGACATTCATTTATAAAGATAAGTTCTCACCTAATTTGTGTGAAGCAGTCCCCAAGATTGTCACGGTAACAGCCGGCACATGGGCAGTATTGCTTTCAAATAGCACGCATGTGCCAGATGCCAAAATGAAAACTTGTGGAAATGACATCTGCAACTGAAAAAAATACGCCTCGTCGAAACCGTAGGGGAATTCTGCTTTTCCGGCAGTTGTTTTGGTCAGTGCCCTTTTCATCTCAAATGACTACTTTATCACTTTGCTTGTGTGCTGCCTGGTGCAATTTAGCAGTGAGGCATGAGAAGGGTTGGGTCGTATCACGGGCACCACCAAAAGCAGTGAGTTTAGCATGGCAGTGACCATGCAGGCCAAAGGATAGATGTGGGAACTCCTGGTGTCTCACAACTTCCCACACTTAATTTGATTTATTTTTCTGCCAAGCAATGTTTAGCAAATTCATTGATGGGACTTCTGTTAAGAAATAATGTGTACATGTATGCTAAGTCGCTTCAGTCATGTTTGATTCTTTGCAACCCCATGGACTATAGCCCACCAGGCTCCTCTGTCCATGGGATTGTCCAGGCAAGCATACTGGAGTGGGTTGTCATTTCTTCTTCCAGGGGATCTTCCCAACCCAAGCATCAAACCCACATCTCTTACATCTATCTGCATTGGCAGGTGGGTTCTTTACCTCTGGCGCCACCTGGGAAACCCAAGGAATAATGACTACTCCTTACATGGTACTCACTGTCTGTCAGGTACCATCCAAATGCTTTCCATGCAATAACTCATTTAATCTTCACAAGAGCCCTATTAAATACCTAGAATTGCTATTCCCATTTTACAGGTGAGAAAGTTGATGCACAGAGATTAAGTAAGTTTGGAACTCAGATGGGAACACAAACTATCTGGTTACAGTGTCTGTGTGCTTAACCCCTTATTATACTAAAAAGGATGCTTGTGTAACGTAACTTTATGAGGTTAAAGCCTTTGACATAGCATAGTGTAATCTGTTATTTTTGTTATTGTTATTATATTTGCAGTGTGAACTCTGCAAATCACTCTCATGAAGTGATTATCTGCATAATTTGATCTGTATACACGGTATCTATGGTAACCTGGGCAGAGCACCTCACCAGCTATCACTCTTTTCAGTCACAAATGATTCAGAGATAATTTGTATACACAACGTCTTTAATAACCAGCTTACCTTTTCCCATGCATAGTATTATTATTTGGTAAAACTGTTCATAATTGCATAATCGTGTTAATGGTACATAGAGTTGTTTAGTTTTAAGCTTCACCTTACAAACATTGCTTCCCTTTTCCCACTATGCTTAATTCATTTTGACAGCTTTACTGAAAATGTGAAACTTACAAATGCCCCCTTTTCCGACTTTCCCCCTCGGGGAGTGGGAGGTGTTGAGACTGCCTCCAACACTCAGCCAAACTCCCCTTGACCCCAATCTGCATCTGTCCTGTGATGAAAATTCATGAGCTGCCCCTTTCTTTGAAAGTGAGCAGGATCTTCCGATTCATCTCTGTGCATAACAGTGAGAGGACACCTTTGTAGGAGTCCAGGTGGAGAGGACACTGTCCCCTGCATGGTGCAGGGGAGAACAAGGGCTCTGACCAGATGATGGGGCAGCACCTAACTCACAGCAGCCCTGCTCAGGCTTCTGTTGGCTACTGGCTACGCCATCCCCAGACATGGTCTCCAGGAGATGGACTAAATGTGTTTATTAGCTCCATGTTATTCAGCTACCTCCTACTAATAGTACTGGGTTATGTTTGTTTTTCCTTCTTTTTTCAATGTCATACTTTAAGGAAAGTAATGTTTTAAAGAAAGTGAAAAGTGAAAGTGAAGTCGCTCAGTTGTGTCCAACTCTTTGTGACCCCATGGACTATAGCCTGTCAGGCTCCTCCATCCGTGGGATTTTCCAGGCAAGAGTACTGGAGTGGGTTGCCATTTCCTTCTCCAGGGGATCTGCCTGACCCAGGTATTGAACCTGGGTCTCACATATTGCAGGCAGACTCTTTGCCGTCTGAGCCACATCCCTGCCTAGACTTGAAATGAACTGAATATTGGAACTGGAACCTCAATGTACTCAGGAAACATAAATAAGATACAGGCCCAATGGTAGAATTGCTGTGATGCTGATAAAAAAAAAAATTATTCAAAAGAGATTGCTGAAACTCTAGGTCATAAGGTATTATAGGTCATTTTAAAATGATTTTTTGAAAAGAAATTCACCTAACATAGCATTCACCATCTTAAAATGAACAACTGAGTGGCATCCAGTCCAGTCACAATGGCATGCAGCCATTGTGCCTCTCGAGTTTCAAGTGTTACCAAAGCAAAACCCTTAACCTATTAAGCAGTTTCTCTCCACTCTCTGAAAACCCTGGACACTAGGAGAGTGCTTTACTTTCCTATGGACTGATCGTCCTGAAGCGTCCCTGTAAGTGGAATCATGCAATGTATGACCCTTTGTGTCTGGCTTATTTCACTTAACGTTATGTTTCCAAGTTTCATCCATGCCATAGTACTGTATTCTTCATCAGTACTTTAGTCTTCTGTTTGCCTAAGTATTCCATTTTATATATATATATGTATATATATGAAATATGCCTCATGTTTATAATGGGCTTCCCTGGTGTCTCAGAGGTTAAAGTGTCTGCCTCCAATGTGGGAGACCTGGGTTCGATCCCTAGGTCAGGAAAATCCCCTGGCGAAGGAAATGGTAACCCACTCCAGTATTCTTGCCTAGAGAATCCCATGGACGGAGAAGCCTGGTGGGCTACAGTCCTTGGGGTCGCAAAGAGTGGGACACGACTGAGCGACTTCACTTTCTGTCTTTCACTTTCTTTTCCATTCATGGCCATTTGGGATTTTTCTTTTTTTTTCTACCTTTGGGCTATTGTGAATACTGTTGCTGTAAACAAACATGTACATATATTTGTTTAAATAGTTGTTTTCAATTTTGGGGGGAAGGAGGGGTATATACCTAAGAGTGGAATTGTGGGGTCATTAGATTATCTTGTTACTTGATTTTGAAGATTCTGTATCTTCCTGGGGTCATCTAGTATGGTCCCTGCTGGTTCTTCTCCTGTGCTTGGTTGATTTTTCCAACCTGTTTCATCCACAGTGTCATCTTCTTTCCATCTCGCCTTCTATTCTTTCTTTCAAATTCAGCTTAGGCATCACTTTTTAAGTGTCAAAATATTGTGTTACGCTTCTGTACTCTTGTATTCTCTTTTGATGCCATTCTGCAGAATAGAGAGAGACAGGATGAATTCCAGTGTCAAATATTACTTTAAATAAGTGATATTAATTCAGTCATTCAACAAACATTAGTAAGTTTCTTTGACCTAAGCTCTGTGTTAAGCATCAGGAATAGAGAGTTAAATGAAATAAAAATGGTCACTGTCCTAATAAGAGTTTTCAATTTTAAAAACAAGTAAGGGAAGTGAGTTCTTATTGTCTAGACCTCAATTTGATTTCCAAAAGTGATAAATTATATTGTGTCATTTTTCAAATGTGAATTTTTTATATTTACATTTGGATCCTGATCACATCCCTTTTTGCTCAGTCTTATTCCTTCCCTGATTCGGAGAAGGCAATGGCACCCAACTCCAGTACTCTTGCCTGGAGAATCCCATGGATGGAGGAGCCTGGTAGGCTGCAGTCCATGGGGTCGCTGGGAGTCAGACACGACTGAGTGACTTCACTTTCACTTTTCACTTTCATGCATTGGAGAAGGAAATGGCAACCCACTCCAGTGTTCTTGCCTGGAGAATCCCAGGGATGGTGGAGCCTGATGGGCTGCCATCTATGGGGTCGCACAGAGTCGGACACGACTGAAGCGACTTAGCAGCAGCAGCAGCAGCATTCCTTCCCTGATTAGTTCTAACTTTCAGTTGTGGCCTTGTAGTAACCAGAAGAGCCCTTAGGCATAACTGAAGGTTTCATAACTGTCCTGTGATATACTGGCAAAGCACAAGTCCAAAACACCATCTTGAAAAACTACATTTTGTTCATATCATGAGCTATTTGTGTACTTCTAGCATGTCCATGGTCTTCTCTGGTGGCTCAGATGGTAAAGAATCTGCCTGCAATGATGGAGAACCTAGGTTCAATCTCTTGCAGGAAGATGCCCTGGAGAAGGAAATGGCTACCTACTCCAGTATTCTTGCCTAGACAATTCCACAGATAGAAGACTCTGGTGGGCTATAGTCCATGGCATCTCCATATCTATATTTCAAAGCTTTACATAGTAAGAATGCCTTCCAATATTAAAATAATAGAATATTCATTTGCATTAGAGGTGTATAAGTCTTTAAAAATTGTAATAAATTTAAAAATTCATGTTAATTGCTTTAAAATGAATCCCTAATCAAAGTGATCATGTTATAAATTATAAACAGTAAGATTTTTGAAGTTGGAAGATTACTAGAGTTAAATGGATGATGATGATATAGAAGTATGTACTAGGTTATAGACTAGATCTATAAATCACAAAACAAAGTGATTTGAATAAGATAAGAGTTCATTATTCTCTCATGTAGCAACCAAGAGCCAACATGAACTCTAAGATTTTGCCTCTGGGTTCAAGATGGTGGTCACAGCTCTAGGCAAAGCATCTACATCGCAGCGGGTGGGAATGAATCTGTTTAGGCCATACCCATTCTGTTTAGAATGCAACCGGTGAGTGGCACACATCACTTCCATTCATATTCCAGTAACCACAACTTTGTCATGTGTCCACATAATCAAAGGAGATTTGGAAATGTGGCCATGTAGTCTAAAACTTGAGAGCTCTAATGTAATGGAGAAAAAAGAACGTGCATGAATCTGCCATAGGGTGAATCCTCTGTCATGAAGAACATTCTGGTTAATTAACATGGATTCCAACCTAATAAAAATATAATCTGAGATTCTAGAGTCTAGAATGTATTCCTAACTATTTTTTCCGTACTAGATCAAATTTAGAGTAGCAGTCTAGAAATAAATATGATTTGGAGTATCAGTCTGGAAATAGCAATCTGATGTTGGACTTCCCATGCAGCTCAGTGGTAAAGAATCGGCCTACCAACACAGGAGACGCAGGAAGACCCTGTGAGTTGGGATGATCCCCTGGAGAAGGAAGTGGCAACCCACCCCAGTATTTTTTCCTGAAAAATCCCATGGACAGAGGAGCCTGGTAGGCTATAGTCCATGGGGTCACAATGAGTCAGAAATGATTGTGACTAAGCACATACACCAGAGAAGGCAATGGCACCCCACTCCAGTACTCTTGCCTGGAAAATCCCATGGATGGAGGAGCCTGGTGGGCTGCAGTCCGTGGGGTCGCTGAGGGTCAGACATGACTGAGCGACTTCACTTTCACTTTTCACTTTCATGCATTAGAGAAGAAAATGGCAACCCACTCCAGTATTCTTGCCTGGAGAATCCCAAGGACGGGGGAGCCTGATGGCCTGCCGTCTATGGGGTCGCACAGAGTCGGACTCGACTGAAGTGACTTAGCAGTAGCAAGCACATACACACCTATATTCTTAGTACCTGTATCACTGTTTATTGGCTTTGGTTTCAAGTATGTGAAAAATAATAGCCAAGTTTGGCTAAAACTCAGCTTCTTTTCAGTAATAAGCTCTTTAAAAAATTAAAAATTGCTGTGGGTAGAAAATACCAAATATATATGCATATCTATTCCTTGCTTTTGGGTCATCTCCCACTTCTGCAAAACTAATGGTACAGCAATAGACTTTTGTGTGTGTATGTAAATTATTTAAAAATTTTGATTCAACTAACAAATCTAATTTAATATGAAAGGACAGAATCTGTTTCTTTCAGAAATCTGCCATAAAGATGCATTTTACACTTGAAGTTAAACTTTTCAATAATTTATTCCCTCTCTAGGCTGCCTGAAATTCTAAATTGCTCAAATTACTGCTTGGGTACACATATGACCTCGTACCAGGGCACACCTGATGGCAATTGTTTATATATAGAACACAATTCTGATCAATCTCTGACACTTACTACTGACTTCCTGCTGCTCAAAAACGTGTACCGTAATAGCATTTGTATGTTTTCCTTTTCCCTCAAGGTTTAGATTCTTTGTTTACAAGAACATTGAAAATTAGGATGAACATTACAGACAGAACATAATAGAAGTAGCCCAAGCCATATGATTGTATTCTAAAATACTCTATGGTAAAATTTACTATATAAAATATTTTATCTGTATATAAAAATATATTAGCATAGATGTAGAGATTTACTTATGCATATATCTTTTGTTTTTGAGAAGGCAATGGCACCCCACTCCAGTACTCTTGCCTGTAAAATCCCATGGACGGAGAAGCGTGGTAGGCTGCAGTCCATGGGGCCCCAAAGAGTCGGATATGACTAAGCGACCTCACTTTCACTTTTCACTTTCATGCATTGGAGAAGGAAATGGCAACCCACTCCAGTGTTCTTGCCTGGAGAATCCCAGGGACGGTGGAGCCTGGTGGGCTGCCATCTATGGGGTCGCACAGACTGAAGCGACTTAGCAGCAGCAGCATATCTTTTGTTAATTTCAAAATTATAAGAATTCTAATAATTAAGAACCTCTATTATGCAACATGGTGTCAAGATTTCAACCTAGAATAATTTTTATAAAGAGTTAAATGAAAAACTCTAAACAAATTGCTAAAAATTCATAGAAGTTGAATATATATATATATATATATATATATATATCTTTGGAGAACTAGTTCTCCAGACAGCTGATATATCCATAAATAACAGCCCTAATATTATTAATTTCAAGGTGTTCAGATCATTATGTTAATCAGCAATTAAATGTATGCTGCAATGTTAATCAGTTTTTTTAAAAAAAGAAAAAGATAATGAAACCAATCTGTTTTAAACCTGAATCTGTTTCAACAAAAACGACTATCAGTCAGGATTGTGTGATAGGATACAAAATTGTTTAACTTACGTTATTCTTTCGATATTTATTTAAGGCCAGTATGTGTTCTTTCTGTTTCTTAGGCAGAAGGTAAGCAGAGCTCCTATGGAAGATCACTTGCCCTCGTGGTTTCATTGTAGTGACACGGAGGACATATATGTAGACCAAAACTCTTGTGAATACAGATAGGTTTAAAAAAACCTTTTGAATTTTCAAAAAAGAGAGAGATCAGTGAGATAATAAAGAGACTGGTAGGAGACCTAACTCAAGGATGAGGTATAAATGGTCCTTTTCTTGTTGGTTGGCTTCTTATCCTCCAGTGACCTCAGGTTTCTTCATCTCCAACACTCTTTCCTAACCGCTGGGTCTAAAGGGGTTTCCTCTCTGAAATTATTCTGTCCACACACTTATTTGTTTGTTTGTCTACCTGCCAAAATATAAGCTCTAGTGGATCAGGGATCTTGATTCTCTGGCTTCAGCTGAGTCCTCAGTGCCTTGGCCGTAATGCTCAGTAAATATTTGTTGAAAAGGGGAAGAATCAATGAGTTACCCTAGTGGAAAGGATTTGTATGTTTTCACAAATATAGAGTAAACACTTAAATTTGCAGTAGGTATTTTATACTTTCTGTCTTACCTTCCAAGTCTCTCTCAAATCTTCCCAGTTCTGTCGACTGCCATCACCAGCCCTGCACTACCTCTCCTCCTGCTTGAACAAGCACTGGGGCTCCTGTCTCAGACTCTACTCAGATACCAACCCCCACAAATGTTCTCCAATCCACAGGTCTTCCTGAAGCAGAATGATTTTTTTTTTTTTAATTTGGAAACTCAAACTTTCTCATATTAACTGAAATTGTTAGTCACTCAGCTGTGTCTGATTCTTTGCACCTCCATGATCTGTCCATGGAATTCTCCAGGCAAGAATACTAGAGGTGGGTTGTCATTTCCTTCTCCAGGGGATCTTCCTGACCCAGGTATTGAACCTAGGTCTCCTGCATTGCAGGCAGATTCTTTACCATCTGAGCTACCACTCGTATTAAACTCCTACGTAAATTACTTTGAATTTTTCCATCCCTATTAGGCCCATACTTTTTTACTTATTCTCCAAGGTCTTACAGAGCCTACTCTCTCTCTCTGGTCCTCCATGACTTTGTTTTCCTCTATTATTCTCTGCAGTCCAGACAGGCTCCATTTCTCAGAAGACTTTTATTTGCTGTTAAGACTACCTGGCCTGTTCCACCCACCCTGTCCTGTTTAGCACATTATTAACTATCTGGCTATAAATCCAGTGCTTAACTCATTGCCTGGGAGCTGTTAGTCTAGAGAGAAGCTACGTTGCTAAGCTGAGGAATGCTAAGGTTGTAGTTCCTTCACATTGTCCTCTATTCATTTCTTGGTGGATGTCCATCTCCATGTCCAGTCATGGAAACTATGAAAGAATAACTGCAGTTAATGACCCCCAGGAGTAGTATGCAACCAGCTACCATTATGCCCACTCAGTTCAGTTCAGTTCAGTCGCTCAGTCGTGTCCGACTGTTTGTGACCCCATGAATCGCAGCACGCCAGGCCTCCCTGTCCATCACCAACTCCCAGAGTTCACTCAGACTCACGTCCATCGAGTTGGTGATGCCATCCAGCCATCTCATCCTTTGTCGTCCCCTTCTCCTCCTGCCCCCAATCCCTCCCAGCATCAGAGTCTTTTCCAATGAGTCAACTTTTCGCATGAGGTGGCCAAAGTACTGGTTATGCCCTCTGCTGCTGCTGCCGCTGCTAAGTCACTCCAGTCGTGTCCGACTCTGTGCAACCCCATAGATGGCAGCCCACCAGGCTCACCCGTCCCTGGAATTCTCCAGGCAAGAACACTGGAGTGGGTTGCCATTTCCTTCTCCAATGCATGAAAGTGGAAAGTGAAATCGAAGTCGCTCAGTCGTGCCCGACTCCCAGCGACCCCATGGACTGCAGCCCCCCAGGCTCCTCAGTCCATGGGATTTTCCAGGCAAGAGTACTGGAATGGGGTGCCATTGCTTTCTCTGGGTTATGCCCTCTACCTACCCTTGAATATCCATACATTAAACCATAAAAAAATAGTAAGGATGTAGTCAATTCTTCAAACATGTATTCATTTATAATCATTCATTCAAAAATATTTATTGCAATTGGACACGTGCCAGGAACTGAGCCATTAATTTTGATGAACCCCTGTTCATGATGATCTTTCTCATTGTTATATACTTTTCCTCTTTCCCTTCTGTCTCTTCAATATCTTCAAATCCCTAGTGGAGACTTGCTTTTCTTTCACAGCCCAGCAAAAATATGACCTCTTATCTGAAGTTTCTCTAAACTCCTTCAGGCTGACTTAATTGCTCATTTATCTGTGTTCCCAAAGGAGTTGGTTCATATGTTTTTAAAAGCACTTATCACGTTATATTATAACTATTTGCATATCTTTGTCCTTTCTGGACTTTTTTCTTTGTGGCAGGAACCGTATTATACACACAGTTAAATCCCTCACTCTCTTCTCTTGTACTTACATCCCTGGCTTTCTTCACAGCACTTGGCATAGAACAGGCACTATTTAAATATTAGTTGCTACTTTAATGCCTAAAATTCTTCAAATATCCATGGACGCTGTCCATGAATAGCAAGATGTAAATGATTATAGGATATATTTTACAATCTTTTCCAGATGACTTGTTAAATAAATTCTCACAGCATTGTTGATTCTTTAAGGGAAACTTTTACTGTAGCCAAAATTCCCAATACATAGAGAAGACTAAAACAATAGAAAAATACAAACTTTGCAAAAATCAGGGCAATATGAAGTCTGAAAAGCAAGTGGGAATGCAACTATCCTTGGAAATTAGGCTAGGTCACCAAGGAAAGATCCAGAGAAATAGCACAAGAGGGTAGGGATATATTTAGGGGGACAAAAACACAAGAGAGATAGAAATGTTATTATAGAAAGGCAACATAAATATATTCTTAAATAATATATATCAAGTGAGTGTTTTTCACAACAAGGTCAGACAACAGTCTGTGAAAAATAATGGTTAAGAGGAAAGAGTTGGACACCACCCCTGGTTTCACTGTTTTCCTTCCCTTGAGTTTAGACACATTACCTTTGAGGTTTAGTTAAATTTGTGGCTTGCTCATACCTGAGGGATATTTAAGAATAGACACGTTTAAGTCTACTACAAAATATTAATTCTCTTAGGGGAACTTTGCAATTATCTCGATTGATCTGAGACCCATAAATGATAAGAAAACTCTGTGTAACTCTCAGATTCAGATATCCTGCTGAACATTCCTGGGAAGAGTCAGCCAGTCCTAACCTGGAACCATTTAGAGATCTCCAGTCAGTTTGGGACTAGAGCATGGTTACTGGTTTTGAGTTATTCAGTAGAGACAATTCTGAATGTATTTCCCAGACTCCATGAGGTTTCTGTTTCAAGGTGGTCCTTGGCAGGCATGTATGCTTCTGGTACATGGGGTTGTCTAGAATGTCCCCAGATCTTGGTTGGGTAACCAGAGGCACCATTGTGTTGACAGATTGTTGTTGATTATCTTTGAACTGAACTGAACTGAATGGACCTACCACATCTTGTTCCCTGTACTTCCTGTTAATTCTGCTTTTGATTAATTTTCACATACTCCTCACCCATCCTCTTTGGGTGAAAAGCAAGTGAAAATAAATTGCACCAATCTGTTGGGAACTGTGGAAGGTTTAAACCTCAAAGAAGATCGTTGAGGGAGGTGATTATTTTGTAAATAAAATGGTGTATACATAGATATAGTCTGAGAAGTCTGTAAATAGTATATGTAAATTAGCAGGACCAGATGATGGAGATCCTTGTTGATTGCAGGGGGAATGTATTTCAATGCTGTTTGTAATCATGGTATTCAGTCCATATGAATGATGAAAGACATTTGAAATCTAAATAGGAGAATATTATTGTATTCATTTTTAAAGAGAGGGTAAAGAACGAATATTTGAATAGTACAGCTAGCTTACTTAACATTAGTACTTAGCTAGTTATGGAAATAGGATATTAATCTGTGAAAATCTCCAAGAGGGTAGCAGATGCTGGTAGTGAACAAAATGACTAGAAATGTCAGAGCAGTTTGCTTATGTGGCAGATTATATTTTTAACAAGGAAGCAATGGATGAAAGACTTTTGACTCTGGCTTTTCTAGGGCTCTCTCTGCCTGGACTCCTTCCTTCCTCCCTTTCTCACCTCCTGTTCACTACCTCTCTGGAAGTCTACTCATTCAGCAAGACTCTACCATTATCATCTCATGTAAAATTTCCGAGGTTATCGATCTCCTCTCACACTGTGATAGCTAGTGTAATGCCCCTAGCCCCCAAAATGTCCAAATGGCAATTCCCTGCTGCTGCTAAGTCGCTTCAGTCATGTCTGACTCTGTGCAACCCCATAGATGGCAGCCCACCAGGCTCCCCCGTCCCTGGGATTCTCCAGGCAAGAACACTGGAGCGGGTTGCCATTTCCTTCTCCAATGCATGAAAGTGAAAATGAAAGTGAAGTCGTTCAGTCGTGTCCAACTCCTAGCGACCCCATGAACTGCAGCCCACCAGGCTCCTCCGTCCATGGGATTTTCCAGGCAAGAGTACTGGAGTGGGGTGCCATTGCCTTCTCTAGGCAATTCCCTAGAACCTGTGTATATGTTACTGTACATGGCCAGTGGGACCAAGTGGTTACATTTTGTGGTTGTTCAGTCACTAAGTCGCGTCCAGCTCTTTGTGACCTCATGGACTGCAGCATGCCAGGCTTCCCTGTCCTTCACCATCTCCTGGAGTTTGCTCATATTCACGTCCCCAGAGTCAGTGAGGCTGTCTACAATCTCATCTTCTGCCACCCTCTTCTCTTTTTGCCTTCAGTCTTTCCCACCATCAGGATTTTTTCCAATGAGTCAGGTCTTCGCATCAGGTGGCCAAGGTATTGGAGCTTCAGCTTCAGCATCAGTCCTTCCAATGAATATTCAGGGTTGATTTCCTTTAGGATTGAGTGCTTTAGCTCAGTTTAATTGGATGTGATTAGATTAAGGATCTTGATGTGCGGAGTTTATTCTGGATTATCTGCTTGTGCCCACAAGAGCTTGTTAGAGCGATATGAAAAAGACTTAAATAGCCGTTGCTGACTTTGATGATGGAGACAAACCAACACATGGACACAGGCTGTGTCATAGAGTCTCCAGAATGTTAATACCTTGATTTTAGCACAATAAAACCCTTTTCTGATCTAACCTTCAGAAATGCAAGATTAAAAAAAATGATGTTATTTTTTTTTATATTTTATTTTATTTTTTAACTTTACAATATTGTATTGGTTTTGCCATATATCAACATGAATCTGCCACATGTATACACGTGTTCCCCATCCTGAACCCTCCTCCCTCCTCCTGTAAATGTGTGGTGATTTATTACAGTCCAAATGAGAAAATGCATACCCCTTGGCACAATTTTCTGCTCTTCTTCTATGTGTCCATAATGTCGTATTACATCTACTCGTGCTGACTTCAGTGACCACAGTGATTTGTTGGGAATTGTCTCTCTACGTGGTCTTCCCTCAACTGCTGAATAGTCACCAGTGTCTCATTCAAGTTCCTTTCCCTAGTTGTCTACTCTGAGCCTTTACATGGATCCAGTGCCCCACCAGCCTCCCCCCCGGGGCATGGGAAAGACTTACTGCAGGTTCATTTGTTTATGCATTTGCTCGGATATCCTTCTTCTGTTATAGGACACTATCCTACTGATTTTCAACTGCTGATGCCTGGCTCAGTATCCCAATGTCACTTGAAGTCTTTGCTGGAACAAGGAGACACAAGTCTCTGACCTTTGACAGCATCTTGTTCTTCCTGATAAGTCCAAGCATTCCCCTGAGATCCATGTTAGTAGGGGTAGATTCCCTCTCTTTCCCAGTCACTCTCCTGTTTCTCAGTTCTTGGGAGTAAATCAGGCACTTGACACAAGTAAGTACTAAGCAAATATTTTAAAAATAATTAGGCAAATGCGTGATGTTCTACAAATGACTTATTGTATTAGGGAATGGTGAAATAGAGATCCAAAGATTTCCATTACCAGATGAGACTCTAATATACAAGGTGTGGCCCCAGGGCCCTTAATGACTTAGTCATTGATATGGATAAGGTTGGGTGCTAAGCAAGTTTGTAGATGATATTAATTGACTAAAATCTGTAAGAAATCATGCATGGTGGTTACAATTCTCTATTCCTTCTGGTTTTCATGGAATGCTAATAGTAAAGGTATATTTTCTTTTGATGACTTTCAAATATTTCAGATGGCTTTGACTGCATCAGGAAAACTTACAGAAGGCACATCACCTCTACCCTAACACATGGAAAGAGTATTCACTTAGTGGAAATGCAATTTCATAAAAAAATCACCAAATGATTAAATGTTAGCATAAATGAGGGCATCATATAGCAGAAGACCATGATCTAGAATTCTATAACTCTTTATTGTATTCTCATTTCTGTCAGTAATTTCAGGAGCATCACTTAGTACCTTTAGGCATCAGTTTCCTCACCTCAACATGAAGTATTTTGAATTTACTCCTGATTTCAACATCCTTTATCTTGAGTGACATGCAGGATATCACATGCCATAATTAGAAAATTATTTGCACTGTTGTTCCAAGAGTGGAGCTTATGTTCACTTGCAAAAGCAACTTGAAAACCTTTAAAGAGCCCAGAAAGCAAGTGTTCTAGAAAATTTGATTATTGGAAAATAAGCATTATAAAGAAGACTGAAAGAATTGGTGTTACTTTGTTATTGGAATACGTTAAGAGTAGACTTAACAAATTTTAATCCCATAAGAACTCGAGAAAGAAAGAAGGATGGAAGATCCTCATAAATACAAGAAAACAAGAGCAAAGTTAGGAATTCACTAACTTCAGTCTTCTTTATAATGTCTAATCATGACTGTGGTTCGTTAGTTCTTTTATCAGTATTTTTTTTTCTCATAGTACCCACCCATGGACAAACCTAAGAAACAAATGATCGGACCTCTATAATAATTTGTATGTTTATTTGGCAAAGTGTGTTTGTGTGTATGTGTGTAGATAATGTATCACAGGAAGACATTTCTTTTTGAAACCTGGAAATTTTCCTTGTGGAGTCAGAGATGGTTTTATAGAAATTAGAAAAAGAATTTTAAAGTTGTATTAGTAGCTGGAAAGCCTAGCCTATCCCAAATACCCCAATCCATATTCATGAATAGATCTCAATTACTTTTTACCTTTTAGTTAATCTGAAAAAGAAAAAATAGTGTTTGTGCAGGAGTTCCCCATAAATCTTGCAACAGAGGATGAGATGGTTGGATGGCATCATCAACTTAATGGACATGACTTTAAGCAAACTCTGGGAGTTAGTGTAGGACAGGGAAGCCTGGCGTGCTGCAGTCCTTGGCATCACTAAGAAATCCATCTGAGCGACTGAACAACAATGAGAGATGTGTTTTGTTCTTCTGGTAAGCTGAGACCATATCTCAGTGCCTGTTTGGGAAGTGCTAAGGGTACAAGCCATGTTGAATTTTGAAACTAAAACCCAGTAGCACTTTGGGAGGCATTGTGATCTTTGCCTCTGAATGGAAATAATGAACAAAATTTAGTATTCTTCTGTATTTAAGATTTTTTTTATTCTCACAAGTAAACACTTTCATCGTTTCTTCTAACTAGTAATTTAAACGAAAACCGAGACTCTGTTTTAAAGCGTTAGGTTAAATGGGGACCCATGTGAAAGAACAGGAGGCTATAATGAGGTTGCTTTTACATTTGAGCCTAAGCTGAATCTGTTCTCTATTGTAATAGGCCTGGTGGCTGTAATATTTTACTCATTTTCAGCTGTAATAAGCTTTTGAGTATCTGAAGCTACAAGGTTTGTGTTTTTTCATCCAATTTGTTTTACTCCAAGGACACTCTAATGGAGTAAGGTGTAAAACAGTTCACGGGAGACTTTCAATATTAGTTTCCTCACACCTGCAGTTTTTGAAAAATAATCTCTTATTTCTAAAAATAAAAGTGAAATGTTTACAAGGACCTAAGGAACTGATTTTTTTCCCTTCCTCAACCAATTTATAGGCTTGAACTGAGTACTTTCAAAGCAGGGGGTAAAACAAAAACTCGCTTTAGGAGATTTAACAAGCTTTTGCCAGTGGAAACATATTTTTGTGCATTTCCCCCCTCTCGAATGGTTTATTGAAAACCCCATTGGCTTTAGGATGTAAATGCTTATAGTGAATCATTTTTCTTTGAAATTTATATTCTCTTTCCCCAAGCTTAATCATGGCTTTTAGCTCTCCACGCTGTGCTTGCTTGAGCTTTAGTTCTTAAGTTTTGTATTGTTTTCTTCACATCTGGTGAAAGTGGACATAACTGACTAAAGGGATATCATTTGGCTTTTCCTTTTTCCCACTTCATATAGAGGCCATGCCTTAGGTCTCCTTTCATCTCAGAATCTACAATCTGGATAAATGCCAGAGGATCATCAACTTAGGACTTATAGCATCCATCCTGTAGTCTATTTTGTGATTCTTTTTTAAAAAAAATCTACTGTGGTCCCCTGGAAATTCTGGATCAAATGAGGTCCAGCTTCCTAACCCTACATGCAACCAGGTAGTTCAATATTATTAGGATTATTGGCATGTTGCTTACCTGCCAAAAATTCTTAGGACTGAAGGATGAAGTTGAGTTATGGCTCAGTGCTTGTTCAGTTTGAAAATCCCCATGTTTACTTCATCTTACAATGAAGCAAAAGCAAAACACTCTAGAAGCCCCTCAATAATCTTATTCCTGACTACCTATGTGCTACTCTTTAGTAAGTATGATTTTAATATTTTTCTGTATATATTTTCAGTGGCCTAGAAATGACACTGACATGAAATTACTGCTGTCATTAGGAAGCATGAAGCTCAGTGCATGATTGTTGGGCTGGATGCAGCAGAAAAGAGCATTAATCAGTTCCTCAAAGGTTCACAGAATAATAGGGAAAATTTTTTAATTTGTATGCCAAAAAAAGAAAAAAATGTAAACTAAGATTTCTTAGCTTTCTGCTCTCTTGATTTGGGCAATTCCTTTATCGCATTACTCAACCAATTTAAACCTACCTTAGTGCATTGGAGCAAAAGTCATAAGATTTTTACTACCTACATATTACATCTCAATAATAGATGTCCAAGATAACTGCAGAGCATGTATTATCTATTTGTCTTTAGAACAAAACCAGGCAGAGGCACTTAACACTATTTTGCTGAGTGAGGACTTAAGAATTCTCCAAATAGTAATGTAACAAATTTCTGTAAACTGTGTATTTTGTTGTGATATATAAGTAAAGAAAAGCATATATTATAAAAACTCCAGCTTAATCATTATAACCAATTACAAATGCTTAATAATACAATGAATTGCAAATAGCCAAACACGATAATTACACTAATATTATTTTGATGTTCTTGAGTTGGTGGCATTAAAGAATTTCTGATATGATTTTTATGTCAGTAACTGATAGGAAAAAGAAAAAAAAAAGAAAAGTGGACTAATAATTACAGGAAGACAAAGGGAGGGATGAAATATATAGACTCCCCAGGGTCTGCAATGTGTGAGGGTGAGAAACGGTTATATGTGGAGTGCTAAGTAGTTTGAAATTTGCTATACGAGGGCTGCAACTTCTATGGTGAGGGTTTATCCACTATTAAATGAAATATTTTGCTGAAAGTTGGTAGTCCTACTTTATTTAACCAGTGTTTTTCACTGACACAGAGTTATTCTCATCATCACCTTTGTGCTCCTCTGATTTTTTGCATTTCTGACAGGGCTGTTTTCTAAGTCCAGGGCCCCTGGGAGGCGAATTCAGCCCAGATGTCCAAGGACGATTTTACACACGGGCCCTGGCTTCCGAATTCCTCCAGGATTTGCCCATTGTTGCAGAGACAGACTTTGTAATTACCAAAGGATTATAGCAGAATATGAAAGGGCCCGAGAGCAGCTTTCTTGCGAAGCATGAATGCATTCAGCACAAACTTAGGAAGAATCAGTCCAGAAGTGAGGCAGAAGTGTCTGAAAATATTAAGGGTTCAAGCAGAGGGTCCTGCCTGAAATTCCTAATTAAAGAAGTAAAAACTGCTTTTAAAAAATGTCAGGGACTGTCATTTGTATTCTCTACCCAGAAAGGGGTCTTCAGAAGATTGTAAATGAGGTGATGGTGCTGGCCAAATACCCTTTGTTTGGCCCCTTCTTTGTATCCAAAAGTAATGAAAATGGAGCTTAATGGTACATAAATAAAAATAATTACGTAGACGATAGTGGTAGTGGT
This sequence comes from Bos indicus, assembly GCF_029378745.1. Classification (NCBI taxonomy): domain Eukaryota; kingdom Metazoa; phylum Chordata; class Mammalia; order Artiodactyla; family Bovidae; genus Bos; species Bos indicus. Next base: position 12,161,869 of record NC_091786.1, read on the forward strand.
GCATTACCTGAATTAATACACAAGATTAAGAGGCCAATAGCCCAGAAAGAACTTCGTTATTTCACGAGTCACATAAATGAGACAGCTCTCTCAGGGTTGAATAAAACATAGCTTTCACACTACCATTTTGATTTCAGATTTAAAAACAAAACATTTCCCATGGATTGTGTTTCTGGTGTTCTCTTTGACATATGGTTTCAGCACATGTTCTTACTGAAACAAGCCAGATTATTGGTTACACCTCTTCTGGGTATGTCTTTTTTAATTGAAGCTTTAAAAAATTGACTTACTTTTTGTATTGATTTCATAGCCCAAACTAGAATCAGTGATTAATTTACATGTGTTAATTTTTATGTCCTTAGGTTATCTCTTGACTTGCTGAAATTTTGACAAATGCATAGAGCAATGAGTCGTGTAACATTGAAAGCTCGTAATCATTTGCAGAGCTGTTTCAGAATGGGTGATTTTTTAAAAAATGAAGGGGCAAATTGCATTCAGAAGAGAGAAAGAACTCCAGTTGTTACTAGCAAACGTTATTTCTTTGAAGGAACAAAAGCCATGTTCCAAATAGCTCCCCAAAAAGGTGCATATCTGAGTTGCTAACACTAGATTAATAGAGAGCTTAAGAGAAAATCAGAAAAATAAATACGTATACCTCTTTTATTATTATCAATTATTGTTTCTGGGCTTATGAAGAAGTTGGAGCTTTCATTGTATTTCTGTCATCTTTTAATATTTCTCTTCCTTTCTTTCCTTTGCACTGACAGTGACCTTATCCCATCCTTTTTCCTCATCAAGCCCATCAAAAGACTCTCTTGCAACCCTTAACATCAGACTTTCCCCGTGTCTGTAGACCACACTGATTTTCCCCTTCTTTGGGCTTTCTTGGAGATGCTACTTTCTTTTTCCAGTCACTTGTAATTTTAACAGATATCTGTCATCACATCCTTGAGAAAGGACAATGATCATGTCTTAGATATTCCTATAGAAATATACTGTAAGTCCCATGAAAGTGAAAGTGAAGTCGCTCAGTCATGTCCGACTCTTTGCAACCCTGTAGCCCACCAGGCTCCTCCATCCATGGGATTCTCCAGGCAAGAATACTGGAGTGGGTGGCCATTTCCTTCTCCAGGGTATCTTCCCAACCCAGGGATCGAACCTGGGTCTCCTGCATTGCAGGCAGATGCTTTAACCTCTGAGCTACCAGGGAAGCCCCATAGGAAGGTCTCAATTTTCTAGTATCCTCTTTTCGAAAAACAAGAAGAAAACAAGTGAAATTAATGTTAGTAACATATACTTACTTAATATATCTTAAATATGGTATCAACATGTAATCATTATAAAAGTGATTCATGTGATATTTTACATTCTTCTTTGATATTAACTCTTCATACTGACGTGCGTTCCCAGCAAATCCCAGTTCAGACCAATCACAATTCAAGTGCTCAATAGATACTTGTGGTTTCTGGCTCCCATATTGGACAATACACCTCTCCAGTTGTTGCTCTTTGGTATCTAAGTTGTGTCTGACTTTTTACAACCCCATGGACTGTAGCATGCCAGGTTCCTCTGTCCTTTGCTGTCTCCTGGAGTTTGCTCAAATTCAAATCCATTGAATTGGTGAAGCCATCTAACCTTCTCATCCTCCGCCATCCCCTTCTTCTGCCTTCAATCTTTATATAAACGTCATCTGAATTAAATTCACCCATTCACTTCCAGTTCACTGATTCTTAAGATGTCAGTGTTCAGTCTCGCCATCCCCTTCTTGACCATGTCCAGTTGACCTTGCTTCATGGACCTGACATTCCAGGTTCCTGTACAGTGTTCTTGAAAGTGTTGGACTTTCCCCACCAGCTGCATCCACAACTGCGTGTTGTTTCTCCTTTGGCCCAGCAGCTTCATTCTTCCCAGAGCTATTGGTAGTTGCCCTCTGCTCTTCCCCAGTGGCATATTGGGCACCTTCTGAGTTGCGGGGCTCATCTTCCAGTGTCATCTCTTTTTGCCTTTTCATACTGTCCATGGGATTCTCAAGACAGGAATACTGGAGAGGATTGACATTGCCTTCTCCAATGGACCACGTTTTGTTAGAACTCTTCACTATGACCCATCCATCTTGGGTGGCCATGCATGGCATGACTGCTAGCTTCATTGAGTTATGCAAGCCCCTTTGCCACAAAAAGCTGTGATCCATGAAGGGGACCTCTAGAGTATCTTTCTCTGAATCATTGCATTTAGAAAATTCAGATGTAAACATTGTATTGTCATATCCAGGTATCATATACAAAAGAAGAACCCACTTGCTTAAGCCATTTGAGTCTTTCTTGCAATTCGAAGTTCATTAGTGTAGGACTATGCTGAGAGTAATTTTATCCCTTGTGCCTTAATAAGATGTCTGAATTCATTAATAATTTTAGAGATATGTACTTACATATTTACAAAATATGCTTAATAGTTCAGAGTTTTTAGAAGACTCAGTGTTATGTATCTTTGGACAAGTTGCTTTTCATGTTTCTGATATTGGGATTTGAGGACATTGTTAAATGAATTATAAGCTCAAAGCCATGGTCTACATGACATAGAATCACTCCACCACAGGAAACTTGCGCATATAGAAGTGCTGGGTAAAAGGCACAGTGAACCATAGTAAGGAGGTTGACACGAGGCAGTGAGGAGAGTAGATAGATGATTTGCAACTCAATCCCAAATATGGAGCTCATTTTGTGTTTGTAGCCAAATTACTTAAACTCTCTGTCTCAGTAGCCCCCTTTACAAACTGAGGATAAGAATTCCAAGACTGTCATGAAGACACAGTATGATAATATAATGGAAATAGCTTATAACAGAAGACTTCCCAGGTGTGCTAGTAATAAAGAACCCACCTGCCAATGCAGGACACATAAGAGATGTGGGTTTGATCTCTGGGTCCAGAGGATTCCCTGGAGGAGGGCTTAGAAACCCACTTCAGTACTCTTGCCTGGAGAATCTCACCGACAGAGGAGCCTGGGATACTATAGTCTGTAGGGTCTCAAAGAGTCGGACATTACTGAAGCAACTTAGCATGCATGTGTGCAGCTTCTAACTGAAAGCAAAGACCTGTAGAATGTATCATTTAGATATTAACATTTTAAAATACAAGGAATAGGTCATCAGGCTGGGATGATAACTGGCCCTTATTGTCTACTCATTTTTCAAGGGCACATTTTTTAACTTTCCCAAAATTAAAGGGACAGCAGTTCATGTTTTATGAACTGCTCTATTCAAATTTATACTACCATAGCATCAAATGGTGTTCATTAACATATAGAATAGTACAGATTTTTTTAAAAACCCAGGCAAACTGTATTAATCACATATTAACTAGCAAATTATGATGTACTTTTCAAAATTTGAAATAGGAAACTTCTGAGTTCACAGTTAAATCTGTACAGGCCTTTTGAAAGATCTATTCAAATGTTAGCAACCACATTTCTGGTTTTTCTGCTGTTTTTTTTTTTTTTTTTCAAAAAACAAATTTGTCAAAGCTTATTTGGAAGATTACAGCATCATTAATAACTTTACTGTTTGACAGGAAGGCATCTTGATTAAAAATCATTTTTGAACAGTGTGGAACTCCGTGATCCCCATCAAAAAATCAGTCCCAAACAAAGTGGATTTTTGACTTAGGAAGTGATGCAACTTCATATTGTTGTTGGGTTAAAGCAACTTGCTCTCTCTTGGAAGAGACCCAGAAGTGACAGCAAGAGCAGAATCGGGGGTCGTTTGGCTACTGTGTGGATGGAGCTGCGGGGAGCATCCTCATCAGAACACTGCCGTCAGTACCGCCTGCCTCCCTGCTCCTGAGTGCAATTGTCTGTGGTCTATAAAGCACTAAATGGTTGGGCCTTCACTGCTTGGAGATCCGCCTTCCTCCCTGGGCGACTTCAGGGCAATTGAGATCAGCTGGGGTGCTGCTGCCGGCATTTCCCACCTCCTGTCCGTAGGGAAACCGAGGCAATGAGTCTTCCAAGGCAGGCTCTCACTTATGGACCACTTTGCCTTCCATTAGCCAACAAAGAGCTAATCTGGTGATCTTTAGGGCGTGGAGGGAAGCTCATCTTTTAATCAGAGTTGAAAAGCGGGAATTTCTACTCTTACTAAGAACAATGCATAATAATAACATAGTAACAGAATTCCATGGTGATGAGACAGCAGACGCTGTATGATTTTGGTAACTTTAGACTATGAATTTTTGCACCGTTGTTTTATGTCCCTTGATGTGTTCTAGTGTCTCCTAGTTTATAGTCTATGGGAGCTTGAATAGAATTTGTACCCTGCTGTTGTGTGAAAATTGTGTAAATTGTAATTAGGTTGAATTGGTTCATAGAGTTTTTCAGGTCTAATATATCTGTCTATTTTTCTGACTATTCATTGTATTAATTTTTGAGAGTTTGATATTGAAACTGCAACTAAACATCTTAATTTATCTACTTAAAAAATAATTGTAATATACAGTGGAACTATATAACATTTTTCTGTATTTTCTAACTCTCCTGTAAATGTCTGATCATACTTTCATAATTTAAAAAAGAGGGGGAAAAAAGAGCAATGCATTCAATGAGGACAATCTCAGAATCTTTAAAATAAGATAAACAGTACAATCTCTCTTCTTGACTTCAGTCTTTAGCATTTGCTGACTTCATACTTTAGCTCCTGGTATGATCTTTTTATCACCTTTTTCACGTGAAAGGGTAAAAGATTGACTGAGAAAGAGGTTTCAGTGCTACATTTTGGTTTTCAATTTTTCAACCTGAGATTTGACCTAATATGTATACTCACACTTACTCATTTCTTTTATATCCATCCAATAAATAGAAATTAGATGTCTCCTATGTGTCAGAACGTATTTAAATGGGTCATATAGTAGAAAAAGAAGTCCTCACCTTGATGGAGTTTGTGACCTGTTTAGAGAGAGAGAAAATAAACAAATATACATAATGGTACATCAAAAGTGAGTAAGTGCAATGAAGAAAAATAAAGCAGGAGAGGAAGTGAGAGATTTAACTTTTAGATAGCATGACTTGAAGTGGGCTCCCTGAAGAGGTGAGATTTGGCCAGAGAAACAGTCAAAGGTGTGAGCTATGTAAACACAAGTGGGTTACAGGGAGCAAAGACCCTGAGATGGATTCTTGCTCGCTGCGCTGGCTTCACCCGGATTGACTACCACAGAAGGAAAGGAAGAAGGTTTGAGAGGAACGCAGCGAAGGTCAAGTCAGGTCAAACCCTGTAAACAACAGTAATCACTTTATTTTAAACCATCACTTTATTTTAAACCATCACGTCATACTGTGATGGTTTCAAGTAGGTTTGTGGAAGTGATCTGTGAATAAAATAATCTGAAGAAGGGTCTGCAGGTAGAGTAGAGTATACCGTACTGGAATAGACAAGGTGAGAAGTGAAGGTCCCTTAGTTTTGGATGGTGAGGAGGAGTAAGATTCAGGGTTATAAAGGAATGCCCAACTGGATTTGCTCATGAATTGGATGTGAGATTCGAGAGAAAGAAAAGAGCAAAGTGCTAGTGCTAGACGCTCTGTCGTGTCTGACTCTTTGCAACTGCATGGACTGTAGCCCTCCAGGCTCCTCTGTCTATGGGATTTCCCAGGCAAGAGTACTGGAGTGGGGTGCCATGTCCTCCTCCAGGGGATAAGCCAGGGATCGAACCTGCATCTCCTGTGTCTCCTACATCGCAGGCTGGTTCTTTATCACTAGCGCCACCTGTCAAGCCTGCAAAAAGTAAAGGATGACTCCAGATAAACTGTCAAGAAAATAGTTAATATATATTATTTGCAGAGATGACAGGCATTGATTATTACATAGGTGTACTGAAAGCTAAGTCATTTCAAACTGTAATAATATTTATAAAAGAGAAATTGGGAGTGGGGAGAATAACTTTATAGTTATCCAGTTTGCAGCAAGAATCACCATACAATTCCTTTAAATAGCAAGATGCTTAGTGCAGTGAAACTATAATTCAATTATTTTAAAATCTGTTTAGAAAGAATTATTCAAGACCATAAGTAAAATCTACTTTGATTAACCATAGGAGAAAGCAGCAAAAGGCACACTCACCCTGCCATCTAGAAGTGTGTAATTTTGGTAATCATACATGATTGTCAGGCCTGGGGAGAGTGCCTAGTGTCCTGGAACAACTGACACTCTTACCCCTTGTGCTCTTGTAACAATGTCTTGGTATAGACAATAAAACATATACCCACTTTACAGCACAATGTTAGAAATTTCTGCACAGCAAAAGAAACAATCAACAAAATAAAGAGGCAACCTGTAGAATAGGAGAAATATTTTGCAAAGTATGTCTTACTGCTGCTAAGTTGCTTCAGTTGTGTCTGACTCTGTGCAACCCCATAGACAGCAGCCCACCAGGCTCCCCTGTCCCTGGGATTCTCCAGGCAAGAACACTGGAGTGGGTTGCCATTGCCTTTTCCAGTGCATGAAAGTGAAAAGTGAAAGTGAAGTTGCTCAGTCGTGTCCGACTCCTAGCGACCCCTTGGACTGCAGCCCACCAGGCCCCTCCATCCATAGGCTTTTCCAGGCAAGAGTACTAGAGTGGGTTGCTATTGCCTTCTAGATAGTTAATGTCCAAAATGTATAAATAGCTCACACAACTCAGTACCAAGTCAAACAAAACAAAAGTGATCCACTGAAAAAAAAAATGGGCACAGAACCTGGACAATCATATTTCCAAAAAAGACATATGAATGGACAAGAGGTAGATGAAAATGTGCTCAGCATCACTCATCATAAGGGAAATTCAAATCAAAAGCACATTGAGATATCACTTCACACCTGTTAGAATGGCTATTATAAAAAATGATAAGAAATAACAAATTCTGTCAAGGATGTGAAGAAAAGGGAATCTTTGTGGACGGTTGGTGGGAATGTAAATTGATCCAGTCATTATGGGAAACAGTATGGGGTTTCCTCGTAAGTTAAAAGTAGAACCGCCATGTGATCCAGCAGTCCCATTCCTGGGTATATATCCAAAGGAAATGGAATCTCTAACTTGAGAAACTATCTGTACTGCCATGCTCATTGCAACGTTATTCACAATGTCCAACATAACATGGTAACGATCTGAATGTCTTCAATGAATGAAAATAAAATGTTATTTATACATATATGTGTGTGTAATGTAGGTATGTGTGTATATAAATATTGTGCATAGATGTTTATATATTACATGTGCATACAGATATATACACATATATATTAGTGTGTAAATATAATGCAGTATATATGTATACATAATAGAATATTACTCAACCATAAGCAAGGAAATCTTGCTGTTTGTGACAATATAGATCACCTTCAGTGTGTGATACTAAGTGAAATAAGTCAGAGAAAGACAAATACCATTTGATCTCATTGATATGTGCAATATAAAACACTGAACTCATAAAAACAGAAAATAGAATGGTGATTTCCTGAGTATGGGGGGGTATGGGGAGATGTTGACCAAAGGGTTGAAACTTCTAGTTATAAGATGAATAAGTTCTAGAGGATCTAATGTAAGCATGGAGATAGTAGCCAATAACACAGCATAGTATTCTTGAAAGTTGCTAAGATAGTAGATGTGAAGTGTTTTCACCACACATATGAGTAAATAAAGAGAAATTGTTAATTATTCAAGGTGATGAATATATGTGTTAACTAACTTTGCTGTGATAATCATTTTGCAGTATATAAATGTATCAAATCAACACACTGTACACGCTAAACTTATACAATGTTATATGTTAAGTATATCTCAATTAAGTTGGAAAAATATGAATTAATATCAGAACTAAGCAGAGTGCTTAAATATTGATCACTCCAAAAGATAGAAAACCTGGAGACATTAATCTAAGAAAGACTTGGAGGAAAACCATCCCTGATCCTAATGACAAAGTAGAGGTGGCAAAGGAGCCATCTCTTGTCTATGTTTGTATTTTTGCACACGCTATAAAGTATACTAGGTGCTAGATGTTCAGACATGAACCTATAGATGATGTGTGTCCCTGATAATGGCAGAACATTGCCCCCAAATACTCCGATGGCACAGGAACTGTTTTCAACTGGATACTACCAGGTCTTAAATAAGATGATTCTATTTAATAAGTAAAATAGACTTTATTAACAAGAATGGGAAGCTTAAACTTCCTGTGGACTATACATAAAGGGAAAGGTCAGCAAGATAGGCCTCTGGCACTTCAAGTTGCTAAAAATAAAAGAAAACAATAAAAAATAGACAGACAGATAGATTAAACCACTACCTTGCAACTGTGATGGTTTTTGACCTCTGCTCAAATCCATACTCTATGACTTTCCAACTCCTAGTTTTACTATGTGCTCTAGCTTTGGATTCTGGCTCCTTTGAATGGAGCTGAGTTTGATGCTAACATTTTTTTGATACTGTTACCTGTGCCTTGTGCTCAACCAGTAAATTGTGAATGACACCTCCTTGCTTAATTAATTCCCGGAAAGATGAGTGGTATATACCGTGAGCTAAGCAGTTACAGTATTATTATTATTACTGATAACTACTGGTAGTACTATCACCATCATCAACTTTCATAGTATATGCTATGGAAGAGGAAAAAAAGAATGACTCACTTCTTGGCCCTAAAGAACTTACGATCTGCACATAGTCATTATATTTGATTGATTCACACTCCTTTATATAAGAGAATTTAAAATTATAATTAAGGCTTACAATAGTTGTCATTTTTAGAAAAGTAATATTACATGACATTTTCACTTTCAGCTAGGGATTTTAGGGAAGTTTATAAATATTACCTTGATAAACTTCACAAAACCCCTCTCAGGTTATATGTATAAAACTCACTTGCAAAGAGTTACTAAAGAAAAAAAAAAAAAAACTATCCACCATTCATATCAAGTAATCTGCCCCAAGTCAAAAACAGCTCTTAATATTGTTCCTTCCAGTTGGATATAGCAATGAAACCTACCACCTCAACACCATGTCGTGTGAATGTTTTCCATAACTGTTATTTCTCTCAATGTGAACTGGTAAAACAATTGGAATATGTTATCATAATCTCATCTCTCGCTTAGGAGAGTAAGGCAAATACACAAGTATTGATGGAACAAAATCGGTCCAAGGCTTTGCTGTACTTGTGATTGCCTGATACAGTGTGCATTACGGTACAGTAGGTAGAGGTGAAACACGAATTATAAATGCCTTCTGGCCAGCTTCTTTGCCTTGTCATTCATCTAGAATAAGTAATTACCACTTCTAGCAATGCTGACTTGTGAGGGCAGCTGACACTGTCTGTAAGGGTGATGTAAACCCAAGCCCAGTTTTTTATGAGGCATGTATGGGACCAGTTTAGGCACCTCCCCAAACCTTGGCCTCCTCTGCTAGGCCCACTCCAGAGACTAGATCACTTGTCCCACCTCCAGGCAGAGTTACTCAGAGCAGACTTCTGTCAGTCCTGCCTGCTTGCTGCTAACTTCTTCTTCACTATCTTTTTCTCTTATCCCATATACTATATGGGATATACTATTCCATTGTAGCATGCTGCTGCTGCTAAGTCGCTTCAGTCGTGTCCGACTCTGTGTGACCCCATAGACTTCAGCCCACCAGGCTCCCCAGTCCCTGGGATTCTCCAGGCAAGAACACTGGAGTGGGTTTCCATTTCCTTCTCCAATGCATGAAAGTGAAAAGTCAAAGTGAAGTCGCTCAGTCGTGTCCCACTCTTCGCGACCCCATGGACTGCAGCCTACCAAGCTCCTCCGTCCATGGAATTTTCCAGGCAAGAGTACTGGAGTGGGGTGCCATTGCCTTCTCCACAACGTAGCATATACTATCCCAATTAGTCAGTAAAATATTTGGCTTCAACCTTCCAAATATCTCCAAAATCTGAAAATGTCTAATCACTCCACAGCTACCATCCTGTTTCAAGCCGCCATCAGCTCTTTCCTGGGCTGACAGAGCAACCTCTGGTTGGTCTCCTTGACTCTGCCGTTCCTTCCCTCTTGTCAGGTTACTCTCGACACACCACCCAGGACAAGCCTGTCAACATGGGAGTCAGATCATGTCACGCTTCTGCTTAAAGCTCTCAAGGGCATCTAGTTTTGAGTGAAAGCCTACGTCATTACCAGGGGCCCACAGACCTCTTCATAATCTTGGTCCCAATACTCTCCAACATTATCTTCTACTAATCTCCACTGTGTTCACCCTTGAGGTTTCTTATTTTACTATCCAGACCTGCCCCAACTCAAGGTCTTCTTGTGCTCTGACCCCAGATATTCAGTGACTCACTCTCTCACCTGGTGGGGTTCTTCATTCAAATTTTGTCTATTCCAAGAGAACCTTCATAGCCATTTCACCCAAAATTGAAATTTCTCCATCACCTGAATTACTTTTTTCCTTTACAGTCTTTGCTACCTAACATATATATATATATATATATATATATATATATATATATATATATATATATATATCTCCAACTGAAAACTATATGTGCTCTAGTCTTTTTTTTAATAACTTTGTCATTCTCAGCATTATTACAGTGCCTGATACAGTTTTATTGAATGAATGAGCAAGTTACTGTGAATCACAATGATCTCTACTTGCTCTTCACAACTCTATACCATTCATTTGGAATTTAATCATTGTCTGCTATGATTTTTTTTTTTTGACATGTCATGAGAAAACATCCTGGGATTCACAATTTGATTATAACCACATTACATAAAAGGAAAGTGTTAATACGCCTTTGTATCCTCCACCCCCCATGCCTAACTCAGAAGTGCACAGAAAGGTGAACGAAGGAAAGAATGGGAAATTAAACAGACAGATACAGTGTGGCTGGTGAGTGATGGGTCATGGAATCCAAGAGTAGAAGTGGGTAGTGGAAGAAGCTGGAATCTAAGAAGGATAACTGAGAATTAAAGATTAAGGCAAGGGAGTTGTAAGCACCTCAGATGGGGAGTCAGGCTGATGAGAGCATCCTGCCGTCTACATGAAATCCAGTTGTCCCTGATGAATTGAATATTCAACCCACACGCCAGCTTCTTTTAGTCACGTCTTCCTGTTTGTCAGAGCTCTATTTGGCAGATACCAGACACTGTTCTGTTAATTTTAAAAACTGGAAACAATATAAGCAATTGAGACAAATAACAGACCCCAGAGAGACTGTGCTCTTTTCTGTATTTCACAAAGGTTCCTACTGAGTCAAATCTTACATTCTGAAAAGTTAGGCAATGTAGTTCTGGAACAAAATACACACTTAGATTGGCTGATTTCCAAGTGCCTCATTCTAAAATAATAGAAATTTAAAGTGCAATTCTGGAATATTTTAGACTCAAGGAATATATGTGTGTATACATATATATGGCTATATGACTTAGCAAACTGGTCAAAGAACAGGTGTATATGCATATGGGTGTATGGTGGAGAGAGGGGCAGTTAGAGGATTTGGGTCAGTGAGAAGGAATGAACAAAATCTGGAAATGGTACCTAGCTTTGTAGCACACAAAAGTATAGAATAGAGTGAGCAGAGCTAAGTTTTATTCTAAAGAGGGTTGTAGAGATCAATTATGTAGGCAGACTGGTAGAAAAGTCTACAGAATAGTCTATGGGTGAAAAAAATAAAAAGAGAAAGCCTTAAAAGAAAACAGCTTTGAGAGGTGGTGTGATGAGAGATCAGAAGTACACTTTGTGAGCATGGGAAACCCAAGGATGGATGGTGGAGGGGCTGATGCTGTGGCCTGGCATGCAGCTGAGAGTCCTGGGTTCATGTCTGTGCTACCTCCCCCCAGCTGCCAGGACTGTACAAAGCATCCTTGGTGTGTACAGCACTGCCCTCGTCACCTGCCTCTTTTGCTGTGTCACTGTTTAAGAACATGTCATGTTTGAGTGAAAGCAAAGATTCAGGCATCAAAAGGGATTCCATGGAAACATTCACTTCCTACCTAAAGTTTACTAGAACATAGGCTGTTGTCACTAAATCAACACCATTTCCTTATTTTTGTAATAGTTTCCAGTGAGCTGTACTTTCAAGTTCTTTCATTGATCTTCTCCCTCTCTCTGAGACTTTTTAATTGACATCTTTGCAACATACATCCAGGCTTCCCTGGTGACTTAGATGGTAAAGAAAATGCCTGCAATGCAGGAGACCTGGGTTCAATCCCTGGATCGGGAAGATGCCGTGGAGAAGGGAATGGCTACCCACTCCAGTATTCGTGGCTGGAGAATTCTGTAGACAGAGGAGCCTGGTGGACTAGAGTCTTTGGAGGGTCACCTAAGAGTTAGATGAGACTGAGCAACTGACAGTTTCATTCTGCAACATACAGAGCTCCATCCACACGCCTTCCTCTAAAGCTAGGAGACAGTATCATGCATACATCTGAACGTTGCTGTTGAGTCCGATTTGTGGCATGTGTCCACTGCTTCCAGGGTTTTCTTAAAATTCCATCACTTTTATGTATCCCTCAAACTTCTGAATCACCCTCTTGCCTTAGTTTTACCCCTCAACATACTTCTGAGACTGTGTCACATAGACTCGTCTCGAGAGGGCTGAAGGAGTGGCTCATTTCTGAGGAAATTATGGCGTGTGTCAGTCTCAGAGTTATCGGCCCCTCCTTCAGCTTGGCGTTTCCAAAAATCAGACTCATTACTGAATGTGCTATTCAACACCATGATTATGCCTCTGTTCTCTCTAAATCAATTTCTCTTCAGTTCCTGTTAACTGTGGAGGGTTTTTATGTCTCCCCACTCAGATGACTCTCCTCCTCCTCCCAGATCTCACCTGAAAACACAAATTTTCCATCTTTTCTTTGCCTCTTGATGCCTCTCCCTTCTGTTATTTAACTTTGCAATTGTATCACTTAACTCTGCCAAGTATCTTGACATGCAGCTTGCTCAAAAGCTGAAAACTCATCTTATTGTTGCAGACTCCTCCCAGATTAAAGATCTGTGTTTGTGCTTTGTGTATCATTACCTTCGTAGATAAAAGAGACAAGAAATTTAACAAAACCCACTGTTAAATCTTCTGATAACATGTGAAGTTCGACCTAAGGCTGTTAATGTTATACATATAAGCCCTGGTAAATGCCTGACACACAACATCCTGATAGATTATCTGCTGTTAAAAACACAGACCTTTCCATTGAATTTATATCTTTTATTATAAAATGACTCTATGCTGAGCCATTATGGTATAGAAAAAAAGTGGTGATGAGAGCAAGAAGAAGCAGCATTTGGATGTATGTCTGTCTCAACCTCTCATCCTGCCCTTAGCCATGCGAGTGTCCGTCCGGTCAAGACCACCATGCTGTTTTCACACCAGTTTCGAGATTGCAAATCAGTGTAGGTGCTGCTGGTTCCCTGCACCTCTGATCCTGCCTTAACATAACTCTTTGTGCCCATGCTCTGAGGCTTTCAGACTCAGCTCTGAGTACACTGAAGCAAAATTAGAGCAGCTGGGCAGAGTGTCAAAACGGCAGAGCTAACATCAACGCAAAACCCCAGTGACTCCCTGCAACCCAGACGACAGTGCTCCATCAGAGGCTGTAGATTAGCTTGCATCCATATCTAGATACAACGATTTGTGCACACTTGTTGGAAAACCTCAATGACATAATAAATCATTTTTCCTATGAGCTTAATTGAGTTTCTGAATATATGTTGGTGCCAGTTCAGAATACGATTCCACAGTTTTATTCTCGATTACTGTATTAATCCTTTGGTTGATTTCTTAGCATGCATGTAAAGAAATGAACAGTCTGACCTGCTAAGCATGTGGATGGATAGCACTTTAAAAAAAGGGATAGATTTATGGTGCACCCCAGGTAAATCTTTAGATAAAAGGATTGTGATATCGTTATTGCTACCATTATTATTTGCTGTGACCAATGTTATACATTTACACAGTTGAATCAGAAATAATATAATCATGCTTTTTACTGTCTTCTTCAATTAAGTGCCCTGAGTAAAGTAATACTGTCTTAAGTTCTGTTTTGTTAATTTGCAGGCTGGTGATGGAATGTCATCCTTTTGACTTCTAGATTCCTTGTAAGTAAATGTGATTTTTTCCTAAAATTGAGATTGCCAAAATGTTCCACTGTTTAGTTTTTGCTTCTTTAAGTAAAATATAAAAATAATTCTAAGAGAAATCCTTTTTTTTCTATGAAATTCTTTATATTTGCTGAGAGTTTATTGGTGATTTTATAAATTTGGTACATAAGTATGTTTTCTGAACAGTGTCAAGAAAGTAACCTTCTAAAATTTTATGACAATCAAACTCCTAAAAACCTTTCAATAATGATCTAATGCATTATGAATACTAGTATTACATATTAAATACTAAATGAATTCAAGTGAGGAAACTTTGAATAGTAAGAAAACCATTTTCTTCTTTTATCTGCATGCCAATTACCATTAATTTACTTGGTTTTCACTGAAATCATGCTGATCATAAAAAAAAAACTTTAATATTTATGTGGACAATAGAACATTATTATACTGTGATAATTAATATGCATTCTTATTTAACTATTTAGAACCCAATTAGAACAATATTTCAAACAAACACAAAATCTATAAACCAGATGAATCATTGAGGTTGCTATTTATTCAGTGCATCACCCAATTAAAATTCAGCACTTGAAATATTACATAAACTGCTCTAAGGTTTAATGTTGATGGTCACATATTGATATGCTCTGGGTATAATCAATTGGACATTGATATTGTGCTAATCAACAATGTGGCTGCTGCTTGGTGCTGTCCATTAAGAGATGCTTGAAGAAAACATCAGGTACTGGACCAGCTTTCCATTCCCAGGAAACATTTCTGAGGAGGGGAAGGAAAGGGGAATCATCCCAACCTCATGATTTCCCACCCTTTCCTTTGGACATATTCTTCTTCCCAATGGTGATCCTGGAAGGAGGTAAACATGGTACTTAAATTCTAGAAGCAATTTGGAGTTCATTAAGAGATAATTGTGTTTCTAAACTTGCTGGGAAGTACTGACTTGAACAGACTGATTGTATGTATGCCAGGCTTCTGTCAGTCTCAGCATTCAAGATACTCTTGTCGGCTCTCCACGAGATTGGTGTTGTTCATGATTTGTGTGCCAGAAACTGCTTGAACCTGTATCTCGTTGGCGGTATTTGCTCCTTCATCATCAGTGAAGAGAGTGGTGGGGAGGCTGGGCTCCTTTGAAAGGTGTGGTTGGTGGGGGAGGGGGACCAAAGATCCTTAGTGGTGTGGAGACTGTGTGGTTATAACATTTAGTTATTTCACTCTTCACGTGTGTGTGTGTGTGTGTGTGTGTGTGTGTGTGTTTATTTTGTAAGATAAATGTCCATGGGAATAACACAATTTTAATGTATGAATAAAATGTAATTTTGTTTCTGGCAAAACAGCCCATGAAGTGGAAGTGAAGGTGCAAGTCGCTCAGTCGTGTCCAACTCTTTGCAACCCCATGGCCTATACAGTCCATGGGATTCTTCAGAGCAGAATACTAGAGTGGGTGGCCTTTCCCTTCTCCAGGGGATCTTTCCAACCCAGGAATCAAACTGGGGTCACCTGCATTGCAGGAGGATTCTTTACCAACTGAGCTATCAGGGAAACCTCCAACAGCCCTTAATGAAAGACAAGTGTGTATGTATCTGTATATCGGTATCCATTTAAAAAACACATCACAGTTAGACTAGACTCTGTTTGGGGTTCCTCAAACACATGAGAGCATCCTTATTATATAATAATCCACATTCACATCTATAGCCATTTTTGGACAAAAAAGAAAAGAGGACAAAGTAGGTGAAATAATTCAGCATGCTCTTAAAATGATACAACCAACGGGAGTGAGCATGAGTGGAAATGGAACACCCTTAAAAACAAGTACGTTCTCTTTTAGCGGTGGCAGAGTAACGAGAAAAACAATTTGACATGTTATTGTCATAAATTAATATTCTAGTCATTATAGGTGTGCCATAACAGTTCTGATTGTGATAAATTTGTTTGGAATCCATGTAGTTCAAACATTTGTTTTTAGAACTGTTTGTCACTTTAAACTACTTAAGCAGTTTGCGATGGCACCCCACTCCAGTACTCTTGCCTGGAAAATCCCATGGATGGAGGAGCCTGGTAGGCTGCAGTCCATGGGGTCGCTAAGAGTCAGACACGACTGAGCGACTTCACTTTCACTTTTCACTTTCATGCATTGGAGAAGGAAATGGCAACCCACTCCAGTGTTCTTGCCTGGAGAATCCCAGGGACGGGGGAGCCTGGTGGGCTACCGTCTATGGGGTCGCATAGAGTCGGACACGACTGAAGTGACTTAGCAGTAGCAGCAGCAAGCAGTTTCCTGGTTTTAATGAACTTACTGCTTGGAAGCACTGACTGTAAATTTGCAAGACCAAGTGACTGAAGCTACCCCATGGAGGGTAGCACTGTTGCTGTAAGCATTTTGTGTGTGTTATGAGTTGATGTTTTGAATGCCTGCCTCCCTTCAGTCAGTGGGATGTTATTTTGAGTGCTATGCTTGAGTATCAAAACCTGTTCCATCTTCAGTGCAATTATCTTTTGCCAATCAAGTGCTTTAAGGCACAACCCCAGAATATCTCAAATATGTTTTTCTGTTAGCCTATCTACAGCCCCACCCCCATCCCACATTTAGGGAGTGTCATTACAGATAATGTGCAGTGAATTTTCTTTCCATAACCAGTTATGGATGCTCCAAGGTGAATCACATGCCACGATGCCTTCTAAATCATAGTATTTCTCACTTGGTCCCAGGTTGATGTCCCTGGTGTGACCACACATCTGGCATTGCTTCTACTCTCTCTCTTGGCTCTTCCCAAGAAGCCTGCTCTCCTACTAATACCAAGACTAAATCCAGCCTCTGTACCCCCACACGGTTAAATTTTGGAGACAGAGTCTTGGGTGAAGTAGAAATGAATAGCTTTATTGCTTTGCCAGGCAAACAGGGCCACAGTGGGCTAATGCCCTCAAAACTGGGTGTCCTAACCTGGAGCAGGTAGTGAGGAGTTTTATAGTAATGGTTCAAAGAGGGTGTGATCAGCATTTCTGATGGGTTGGTGGTGAGATAAGAGGAAGTCAGCATCGTCAATCTGGTTTCAACCAGTCAGGGATCTCTGTGCTGGTGGGCAATAGACAGTTAACTTTCCCCACCTGCTGGGGGTGTCAGTGTCTGCAAAACCGCTCAAAGATTCTGTGTATCCCTTGAAGGGGAATTAGGACCCTGCCCCAAGGCTGCTGTATTGTTTCTTTGCATCCCTTCCCTTCCCTGATTCAAAACTGCTTGAATTTGTTCTTTGGAACTCAGGGGTGGGTCATACGTGCTGAATGAAGCCTGTTTCTTGTAGTCAAGAAATGAGAGACGCAGAAAGATTTTTGTGTCGTGGAGCCCCACAGGGTCCTGCATGGTTTCACTGTGTAATCAGACCACAGATAGGGTGTAACCATGGAAATCAATATTAAACTAATAATTCACTGTTTCTTCTGTCTGGAGTAACATTTCCCTAACCTTCTGCCTCTGTTCAAATCCTACTCACCCTTCAAGCCTCCAGAAAACTTCAAGCTCTTTCATGAAACACGACCTGCTGATGTCCTTCTTCAGTATTAATATTCCCTTCCATTGTCTAAGTGTGAGGACATTCTCAAGACATTGATTATATCACTTGCAGTGGTTGGTGGTTTAGTTGCTAAGTCGTGTCTGACTTCTTGCAACCCCGTGAACTGTAACCCACCAGTCTCCTCTGTCCATAGGATTTTCCAGGCAAGAATACTGGAGTATGTTGCCATTTCCTTTCCCAAGGGATCTTCCTGACCCAGGAGTTGAACTTGGGTTTACTGCCTTACAGGTGGATTCTTTACCAGCCGAGCCACCATAGAAGCCCTATATCACTTACAGTTTGCTTTCTATTAGAATCTGTTTATTCCTCATTTTTCATCCAATTATATGTTTAGTACTGTGAGAAAAATATAGTGTGTCACCTTTCACAGAGTAAGTACTCAATAAGTGTTTATTTATATTAGCAGTTCAGTTGTACTCACAACAGTTTTAGAACCTTCCTTAATTAACAGTGTAAATTCCAAAATATTTAGAGATGGTCCATATATTCATTTTAAATACTCACAGGCATTTTTATCACGTGGACTTGCTATTTGTTTTTTTAATCCTGTATATCCTTTGCTAATTTCATTTATCACAAATGCTTTGGAAAACATAACAATACTTAATTTGGACTGTGATAAAATGGCCTGTGGCCGAGTGTTCACACACTCATTCACTCATTCTGGGAATACTGATATCTAATCTTGAGCTAGTAATTTTCTGCAGCAGACTTGTGACATGGCATATGGTGTGGTATATTCTATGATAATGAAAGAAATCATATACTTTAAGACACCAGATAAGGAGCCAGTTACTCCCTAGAAGTTACTCTTCTAGGGATGGTTGCTTCACTGAAATTTTGCATATTTATTTGTGTCAATTAAAAAATTAGTCACAACCTAAAAATTGAGAGTTATATTTTCTTTGGCAAAAATTTTTAGGACTTAAGCCCGGGAGACAGCATCTTTAGTAGCTTGAGAGAACAGCTCTGAGGGGGAAAGGGAGAAGAGCCAAGTTATATAGAAATTGTGAAAAAAAAGGGCAGGTAGTCTGGCACCCCACTCCAGTACTCTTGCCTGGAAAATCCCATGGACAGAGGAGCCTGGTAGGCTGCAGTCCATGGGGTCGTGAAGAGTTGGACACGACTGAGCGACTTCACTTTCACTTTTCACTTTCATGCATTGGACAAGGAAATGGCAACCCCCTCCAGTGTTCTCGCCTGGAGAATCCCAGAAACAGGGAGGGCCTCGTGGGCTGCCGTCTCTGGGGTCGCACAGAGTCGGCCACGACTGAAGCGACTTAGCCGCAGCAGCAGCAGCAGCAGCAATCTGAACATCAAGAACTTATTGATAATGAAAGGAAATCAGATATCCCAAGTTAAGGAGTTTAATGCTTTCCTATGAATGGGAAGAAACAAGAGCTTGGGTTCACTGAAATCATTCCTTTCATATGCATCTCAGCTCTCTGGAGTCAGTAATTTGCATTTTCACACCCTGAGTTCCTCAAGGCTCCCCATAGGGAGGGGCTGCAGCCTGGTGGCTGCCAGGTCCCACAGTGCCCTTCTCCTTCCTGAGCATCCTGGAGGGCTGGAATCACTGATGACCATGACATCCTTAGTTTTTGATATGGCAGGAAATACTGTTTCTCATTTGGTATCAAGAGAGATATAATATTTTTTCAGATAAAGAAATAATATGATATATGATTATAAAATAACATTAGTTCATCACTTACTAAATGCCAGATACATTTTAGTCGTTTCACATGTATTAGCTCATTTAATGGTCTTCGCTATTATCAGCATTTTACTCTACCAATGAAGGTAGGCATAGAGGAGGCACATTATTTGCCCAAGACTACATAGCAAGATGGTGGCAGAGTCAGGATTCAAATCTGGATAATCTGGTTGAAAAGCCCAAGCTCATGATATCTCTTTTAGGATGCTGACTCTGATGACTTTGTGGAGGGTGGGTTTTGGTGGGGAGTAGTCAGGAAAGCTCTTGCCATTTCCTAGATGAACAACTGTTTGGGAAATGATGGGAAGAAGTGGCAGGGTGAGAGAGAGCTTTGGAGGATTGGAGCAAGTGTGCTGATAGTATTTAAGGAATAATTGACTGTATGAAGGAGAGAAAGAGGTTGAGAATGTATATTCTAATCTACTGGTTTCAAAGAATATAGACTTTATGTCATCAATCAGATCAAAAATAAAGGAGTAGGAACACATCTCAGGAACAAGATACTGGATCAAATTGTAGGCGTATTGTCTTAAAGTTTTCATCACAGTGGAAACACTCAGGGAGTCATTGGGAGGATGGATCTGGCCCATGAGAGGGAAGGTGAGGTGGAGAGATTCAGGTCTGAGAGTCATCAGAGGAGGGGGTATAGGAACTTTTGGAGGAAATGGAGAGCACAGGGAAGGGCCAAAAGGAGACAGGTGATAGCCAGGCAAGTTGAAGATGCAGAGCAAGTTACTGAGGACATGAGAGACAGCACAGAAAATGCAGGAAAACATGAAGTTTGAGAATAAGTGGGAGAAGAAAATTTCAAAAATTAAAGTGGTCAGTGCAGGCTGTACTAGCTTGACTGGAAAGACTGATAGAAGACAGTGAATTTTTTAGTGAATAGATCTTTGAATGAAGCTGTAGGATGGAAATAAAGAAGTGAATATGGTTTTAGTAAGTTAAGAGTAAGCAGGAACCATCTTTCACAATTTATGCAGTGATAGCTGTGTTACAGGAAGCATTTTTCTTTCTGTTTGTATCGTTATTTTAATATGAAAGAACCTTGAATTTTGTGTATACAGAGAAGAAAGATGATGTGGCGAACAGATATGAATGATATTATGGATGAGGGGATAATGCAGAGAATTGGGACATGGACAAAAGAGAAAGATAGAGATGGGGTAGAGATTAGATTTCTGATTTCCAGTATACAGGGAGAAACAGTTGTTCCTCTGGAACTAGAGGTGAGAAAGAAAAGGGTCCCTGCAGGTAGGTTTGAAGGTAGAAGTCACTCCTTCAATGGATTTCATTTTCTTCAGAGATCAAGTTGCTCAGCAAAGAATCATAGGAGTGGGGTTGAAGCTTGAAGTTAGAAGACATTTCATGGAAAAACACAAGGTTGGTGAATAAGGACAAAAAATCAAACAGCATCATGAGGCATCCCCAAGTTGAGGTTGGAAACCATCCATTGGTCACTTAATCATTTTATCTGGTTATATGATTTGCTTTGGTATTATTCAGCTCTTTTAGGAAAGAATTAGAGCCTTGTTTGATAAACCTTAAGTAACTGGGGCTTTGTAAATAAAGGAACGTGGGGATCTTCCTGATGTCCACAATAAAACTGAAACTCATTCAGAATTATTCAGGATACTGAAATCTCAAGAAATACTTTGTTACCACCCAGGACCAAGCACCAGTCGTTGGCATCCAGATCTGTTTTTATTATGCTTTATTCCTCAGCTACAGATACATACAAATGAATAGGCTTTCCTATTCATCTTATAACTTATCTATAACTTATAATTTCCTATAGCATCTTATAACTTATTATAACAGCTCTGTGTATCAGGGTCCCCCAGACCACCCCCAGTTCTGTGTTTCAATGGCACTCACAAGACTGCTCAAATCATACCCATAGCCATAATTTATGATGATAAAAAATGCAAACTTTATCATCATAAAGTACAGTGCAAACTCAGCAAAGGCAAACTACAGAGTCAGGTGTAAAGGAAACCAGGCACAAGCTTCCAGGGGTCCTGTCCCAGGGTAGTCACTTAGGATACACCAGATGTTCCCAGCAATGAGTTCCAACATCATGTATGGAACCCTGTCTTCAAGGAAGCTTGGAGAGACTTAGCGCCATGACTTTTATTAGAGGAGTTGCGTTAGGCAGATACTACCTGGCACATACCAAGGTTCCAGACTCCCAGGAGGAAAGCAGGTGTTTAGTGTAAACTATAATATTTGTACAAACAGTTCAGGCCCAAGGGGTCACCTTGTGAATTTCAGTGGTGGGAAGGGGGCCCTCTCAAAATCCAGGCCCCCACGTGACAACCAAGGGCTACATTGAAGCCTTGCAAGTTGATTAGGTTAACGATTATTTTCATACTCTGCCCCTGCTACTCCTCCTCTTTCTCTCTCCTCTCTTTGCCACATGATTTCTACTTATTTAGATATTCTACTCCTTCCTTACTGCTGCCGACTCCTTCTCTCTTTCCTGGCTTCTCTGCTCTCTGCTGTCCATTATCTATGAGTCTCCTTTTGAAACCAGTTGAAAAGAGAACTTCATTGGTCCACCTGGTCTGTTTGGACCCTGTGAGGCAGAGCTCTTAGTGCTGGCCACTCAGAGGGGTCCCAGTGAAGCCCATGAACTTGTGCATGGTCCAATCAGCTGTGAGTACCAAGGTGGCATCAGGTGTTAAGTTTTGCTCAGAATATTCTTTGAGCAGCTTGAGCTTTCAGGGAATAATAGACTCCTTTCCAAAGCAACAATATCCCTTATGCAGGGACTGGGAACAGAGAGAAAGGGTAGTTGGGTTTACCCAAGACTGGGGAATGATTAGGATGTGAGAAAATAACACAGAATTATTAAAAGTTATCAATCTCAGAGCACAGGCTGAAGAATGGAAATGTCATATTTGCCATGCTAATTCATCTTTTTAAAAATGTTCTTTGAGCACATTGCTTTATTGGTTTTTAGTTATCTACTAAATGTAACCCAAATGTGTTATCCTTTCATTATCCATCTTTGCATTGTCATCAACTTAACTTCTGGTCTTTTTTTCTAATACAGCTTTACCCGAGTCGACTATAACTCTACCTTGTTCTGCAGAGAGCATTTTGGAGTTCTTACTTTTACACTGCTCTATCTGACTGGAATGCCTTGTGCTAGAATCATAACTCCTCTCTCATGGTCTAGTTGCAATGGTACCTCTTCCAAGAAGCCTCCTGCAGTCGTTCCAAAGACAAGTTATCTTTCCCTCTTCAATGAACTAATGTGTGGTATGAAACAGAACATGAAGCAAACATTCCTCCAAATGATTTTAGCTCCTAAACTCAACCAGTAGCACTTTTGAGCATAAATAAAGCTTTAGACTCTCTTTTATCTACCTTAGCAACTAATAGTATTTTGTGTAGAGAGTCAATAAAGATGTTTGAATGAATGAATAAATTAATCTGTCAGTATGGCATGCATGAGCATTATTAGGCTGTTCTACCTTTCTTTCAATTATAGTGGCTCCATTGGAGCAATTATACTTCTTTCTTATCACTTGGGACTAGATGTCAAAGAATTTTGTGACTTAAACATGAATAAGAGGGAAACGTCTACAGTGAAAACATTAGCTCCTAATCTCACTGCCACAGTACCTACTGTGTGTTTAAGTTTCGCCGTCATCCTGGGTGCATTTGTCAGCAGCTCCATTACTTTTACAAGTTCCATCACAGTGTGTTATTCTTGATCCAATTCCGTCATTTGAAGGTCACATCAATAGAAGGATGAGAAATGCCCAGTCTGAACAGAACTGCCAGATATCCTGGCAAACATTCATGCTTCTGCTTGATTGGCAAAATGGGAACATGCCTTTCTACCCCATAGGTTTTGTTTTAGTAGATGATCATGTTCCAGAGGTGAAATATGAAACAAAAATTAAGGCATCTGACTGCAAAACGTCCACTTTTATTGTGCTTTACTCTCAAGGAGTGACATGTGCAAATTAGAAAGCCCTATAGAATGGAGCTTATTGATTACACTACTAAAATATTTGTATGCATCCTATTTAGAAAACCGTTCAACATCCTTCCCATAGAGGTGGTACGGGCTTGCCTGACTTAATTACTTTAGTGATTGGTGTGGTTGCATGTGTGTACAGAAAGCAAAGGAGGGGGAATTATCCAGATTTCAAAGTAGTGAAAATGATGAAATATGGCATGTGCTCTGAAGAGCAGTATGCTTCTGTGTCCTATTTCCTCTTCTCATCTTGAACAGAATGTCAGTAAAACAGGGGAAAAATGAACTACTTAACACAGTACAGTTCTGCCTTCTTTAAAGAAAATGAAATTTACTGTTTGTGAATGAAGTTTCTGTCTAAATGATGTCATTAGGAAAACATACTTTCTCATTTCTTAAGCGTTCTTATCAGTACCTGCTAGAGTGAATTTTCAATTTGTGTTGATCTCCTGATTATCTGTCCATCTCCCTTCTCAGGTGAACAAAGTGGAAAGATTGTAAACTAAATAGAAAGTCCGCTTCAGTCACTCTAGAATTTAGACATTGAGTGGAATATCACTAGTGAAAATCATTTAAGAGTTTCTCCTTTGTTGCAAATCAAAGCAAAACTTACAAACCCATGGATTTAAGAGCTTAAAGATATTTGAGATTGTCCAGTCCACTGGTTCTCAACTCTATTAGATTCAAAGCTCCCTTTTATACCAAATAGTTTATTATAAAAATTCTGTGAAATAAAATTCACAGAAAATATCACCTGTGTATAATGATCATTTAAAAAAGTTAACATTATGAAGTAATATGAAGAAGATATAACAGTGATGTGTAATAGACCTGTGTATGTCCACATGTGAATAAATACTCATATGTCTCTGTAATAGAAGGCATTGCAAACTCATTTCATCTTGCACCTACTCAGAGGGGCACAGTGAATCCAGAGCTATACATGCAATGTTATAAGTGTGTGTTGGTGATTTTCTATAATGAGGAATAAGTTTTAGTAAAATTCAAAACAAAAGAGAGTGCAGTTTTTCATTATGTGGTTTCTGCTTTGCTGGAAAGTTTTATGACAATTAAATCTTAGCCCAAAATATCTTGTGTTCATAACTAAATGGAATTAGATGATAGGGTTAGATAATTGCAAACAGGTGTCCCCCTTTGAAATTTTCCTCTCCAAAGTCCTACACGATGGGTACTTCTTTTCCCTTCATCTGCCATGTCCTGTGCATTGCCAGGCGTTATCATTCCTGGCTTTCACTCCCTGGATGATTGTAGTGCCTTCAAGGATGGTTGGGCTTCCCAGGTGGTACTCGTGGTATGGTACCTGCTTGCCAATGCAGGAGACCTAAGAGACACAAGTTTGATCCCTGGGTTGAGAAGGACCCTTGGATAAGGAAAAGGAAACCCACTCCTATTCTTGCTTGGAGAATCTCATGGGCAGAGGAGCCTGGTGGGCTACAGTCCATATAGTCGCAAAGAGTCGGACACAACTGAAGCAATTTAGCATGCATGCATGCAAACATTGTTACGCTAAAGTTGAATATTTACAAGTTTTCAAAAGTCCCTTGGGGCTGCTTCTGTTGAGGACCTCTCTCTGATCCAACACTTCCATGCTATAGATTAGGAGAATGAAGCCTGGAAAACTGAAGTAAATTTACCTGAAGTCACATAGAATATAGCTGAATTAAGTGATCAACTTAGGTTTGGGGCTATTCTGAATCTGACCTTATGCCAACACAGACACTCTGGTATAGGCAGTGTCGAGTGGAACAGTTCTCCTGAGAGCAAAGGCTGTAACCTTACCAAGTAAATTGTATGCACATGTTGAAGTAGCCCAGACAGACATCCCAAAGGATCAATATATTTCCTGAATACAAATAAACCAAACCTGCACCTTCTATTCCCACTAATCTCATCCATCGTCTTGCAAAATCTTCCCTCCCTCTCTTGAAAATATCTTCTAAGCCTTTTCAAGAGCTTCTTATAAATTATCCTTCTATCCAACAAACATATAATTTTCTCTCTGTACAGCTTCCAAGCCTCTTCTTCCTTACTTTTCTACAAATATTTCCCATTGTTCATGGTACTTATAAACTTGTATGGTCACCACCCCTGTGATTGTACTTCTCTGCATGTACTCATTTTGCCTGTATGTCAGGAGAGAGTTCATTCTCACTGGTTTTATCTGTCCTACTAATGGATCAGTCCTGAAGGAGCAACTAATTCCAGACATCTAATGTCATGTTAAACACCCTGTGGTCACTCCATGAGTAGTTGACAGATATATATCCACCTGAGAACCGGGATAGGCACAATTCTAATGGTAACCTGATATGGGATATAAAAATAATGAGGTTATATAAAATGTAAAAAGTTCTAGATCCTTCAAATATTAGTGATAAATAACAAGCTATTCTTCGGACTGCATTTCATGACATTTGATTATTGAAGCTTCTGGACGAGAGACTGTTTTTGTCCTAGTTGCTATGAGCCATCTCCAGGGAGACTTCCTGTAGCACTCTTCACAGTGGAAACTGATCAGTAGAAGGGTCATCCAATTAGTTCCTATGGCTCCAGGAAGAGCTCTACTTAAACTGTCATCAACTTTTAGCAATCTTCAGAGAAAGAGATTCTACAACACCCCACAGTAACTAGACCCTTATGTCAAGAATTCATCTCTGTCTCTCTGTCTCTCTCTCTCTCTCAAAAAAAAAAAAAAAGCCAGTTATCTAAAGTTATTTATTTTTCTTTTAGCATTATTGGAGAATAGCAACCTTGAGTCAAGATGATTAATATGAAACAACTAACAAGCTTTAAGATGTTAAGCCATCTGTTTATTCACTTGCATTGTGCTAAAGAAAAGAGCAGTGACTTTTTTCTTTCTGATATCACTCCCACCTCTACACATTAAACCAACTGTGCATTCGAGTTATTGTGGTGTTTTAATATGTGCAACTGCCTTCTCTTCTGCCTGTTGCTGTTTATTAACAAATAGTGAGCCCATCCAGTGAAATAAAATTCAGTGATAATGTCTGGGAAGTTACAAATACTAAAAATCTACTCAAGGGCCTTGTCAAATATGTGTAAGAATTTATTGTCCACTTAAACCAGAAGTGCTCAGTAATATTTAATATCCACACTAAATGGCACAGAATTCCATCAGAATGTAGCAATTGATATCATTCTACCCCTGTCACTTCCTCCATTCATCCATCCAACAGATATCTATTTCCATATTTTGCATCAGGGTTAGACACGGGGGTCACAATGAATGAAAAGTGAAAGTGAAGTCATTCAGCTGTGTTCAACTCTTCGTGACCCCATTAACTGGAGCCTACCAAGTTCCTCTGTCCATGGAATTTTCCAGGCAAGAGTACTGGAGTAGGTTGCCATTTCCTTCTCCAGGGTATCTTCCCAACTCAGGGATCAAACCCGGGTCTCCTGCATTGCAGGCAAACACTTTACCATCTGAGCCAATAGTGAACAAAATATTTATAGTTTCCCTTTCCAAATAACTTATCTTTTAATGAATTAGATATTGATCAAAAATATCAAATACCTTTATACTGTAACTTCATATTGAAAGATGCCGTGGACTAGTCAAGTACATCTGACAAGATTTGAAGAGCAGAATATGAAAGAGTGGATGGATAAATTTTAAGTGACAATATTAAACTTGTGGTGTATGCTTAGTCGCTCAGTCACGTCTGACCCTTTGAGACGCTGTGGACTGTCACCCACCAGGCTCCTCTGTCTATGAGGATTCTCCAGCCAAGGATACTAGAGTGGGTTGCCATGCCCTCCTCCAGGGGATCTTCCCAATCTAGGTCTCCCACAATGAAGGTGATGGATTCTTTGCCATCTGAGCCACCAGAGGAGTTAATAAGGGGAAGGTAGGAGGAGGGAAATGACCCAAATGAGGAAATAACACATGCAAAGCCAAGGAAACAAAAAAGAGAAGAAACTGTTGGAAGACAAAAGGCCAGTTTTCTGGCATGTGGAAACAAGAGGAAAAGGGTTCTTTCTGAAGTTGAAATGGGATTCAGGAGTCAGGTCATTGAGTAACCCACACGTCATGTCAAAAATATAGTTCTCTCTACTAAGAAAACTTGGTAGCCAGTGAATCCTAGCTTTGTATTTTGAAAATGTCTGTTCATCTGCATTGTAAAGAATTCATTGAAAAATGCCAGAGTGAGAACTTCTCCAGTGTTCCAGTGGTTAAGAATTACTTTCCAATGCAGAGAGCAGGGGTTCAATTCTTGGTTGTGGAACTAAGATCTTACATGCCTTGTGGTACAGTCAAAAAAGAAAAAAAAATGCTAGAGTGAGTGCATGTAGACTTCATAATAGGATTACAATAGGCAAATCATATTAGAGATATAATTAGGATTTGGGATTGTCAGTGACAGTGGAAAGAGGGGAGATGGATTTAAGAGACATTTAAGGGATAAAATTAGCATTTATTTTTGAAGAGTTGGATTTGGGGGTGCATGTTGGCACCTACTTTTCCAGCATATGAGTAGGAGAAGATTCATTCAGAGCAGAATCAGTGGAAGACTAGTGTGGGTGAGAAGATCATGAAGACCACTGTGGACAAATTGGGTTTGAGGTTTGTTTTTAATATGTGGACATGGAAAATAGGCAGGTATAGACTTGGGTCTGGAACTTGGAGAAAACACTGCATGTGCCGTTTTTACTCGGAGTCTGTGTACAGGTGGCACTCTAAGCCATGGACAAGTGTGTAGTTGCTGAAAGAGAATGCATTATAAAGAAGTCTCTATGTATTTAGAACTACAACCTTGAGGAACATAATCCATATGGAGAAAAAATAATCCTATAAGTGAGACTGAGAAATGCAGGTCAACAAAGAAAACGAAAATGAGATTCCAGATGAGAAATGGTCTAAGAAAGATGGTAGTCAACACTGTCAAACAGCTGGGAGTCCAAATAAGATGAAGGTTGAGATTCCACTGTGGACACCAGTGCTAGGAGAATTTCTGGATCCGTTTGTAACGGCCAGTAGAGTGGAGTGATCAAGGCAGAAACCAGATTGGATAAGTGGAAGGTGACAACTAGAACTAATGAGTATGTATCAACAACTTTCTAGACAAGCATTGCCATGAGTGGCAAGAAGAAAGATAACAGCTGGAGTTGGAGGAGAGTGAGGTTCAGGGAGAGACAGGCATTTTTATACATTGATGGGAAGCTCACTATGTTTAAAAAAAAAAAAAAGATTCAGATGCAGGGGATAGAGAAGAGAATAATAAAAGGTTCCTGAGAAGAGGAAGTAGAATGAATTCAGAGTAGAGTTGATGTTAACTGAAAGGATGTGTACTTTATTGAAGAAAATTGCTATTGAAGAAAATGAGTGAAAAAATGGTTGCAAATGCAAATGTATTTTTAATTAATTTTTATTGGAATATAGTTGCTTTACAATGCTGTATTAGTTTCTACTGTACAGCAAAGTGAATCAGTGAAACATATACATATAGCCACTCTTTTTTAAAATTCTATTCCAATTTGGTCATTGCAGAGTATTGAATAGAGTTCCCTGTGCTATACTTATCAGATATCTATAAGTAAGTTCTTATCAGATATCTATATCTATATGTGCTTAGCCTCTTAGTCGTGTCTGATTCTTTGACAACTCTATGAACTGTAGCTCACCAGGCTCCTCTGTCCATGGGAATTCTCCAGACAAGAATACTGGAGTGGGTTGCCATGTTCTCCTCCAGGATTTTATATATAGTTGTGTGTATATGCCAATCCCAATCTCCCAATTTATCCCTCCCCACAGCTTTCTCCCTTAATAACCATAAGTTTGTTTTCTACATCTGTGACTCAGTTTATGTTTTGTAAATGATACAAATGAACCTGTTTACAAATGCAAGTGTATTTTTGATACTGGGAACCTGAGTGAGTTCTCATCTGATGTTACCTATTTTTTCCAAGAATTGGTGGCCAGGTATCTGCTGTGGTTAATGAGAGAATAAGATGAGGTAAGCAGAGCTTTGAAAGTGAAAGTGAAAGTCACTCAGTCCTGTCTGACTCTTTGCAACCCCATGGTCAATGGTGGTTTAGTTGCTAAGTCTTGTCTGACTCTTGCGACCCCATGGACTGTAGCCTGCCAGGCTCCTCTGGCCATGGGATTCTCCAGGCAAGAATATTGCAGTGGGTTGTTATTTCCTTCTCCACATTATATTCCCAATATAGGAATTGAACCCAGGTTTCCTGCATTGCAGGCAGATTCTTTACCAGTTGAGCCACCAGGGAAGCCCACTCAGAGCTTTCCAAAGAGTCAAAAAGATCCAAAACAGGAGTCAAGTAATAGGTGTTGCTAGTGGTAAAGAACCCGCCTGCCAGTGATGGAGACATAAGAGATGCAGGTTCTGTACCTGGGTTGGGAAGATCCCCTGGAGGAGGGCATGGCAACCCATTCTAGTATTCTTGCCTGGAAAATCCCATGGACAGAGGAGTCTGGCAGGCTACGGTCCATAGGGTCACAAGGAGTTGGACATGACTGAGGTGACTTAGCATGCAATATCCTTATGCAGCCATAAGAGTCTAGTTAAATTTGGTTATCCTGACTTTATTTTAATACTAATTAGGAGTCCTGTTATCCTGAGTTAGGAAGTTCCCCTGGAGAAGGGAATGAAAACCCACTCTAGTATTCTTGCCTGGAGAACTCCATAACAGAGGAACCTGGCAGGCTATAGTCCATGGTGTCGCATAGAGTCCAGACACGACTGAGTGATTAACACTTTCACTTTTTTCAAGATGGAGGAATGGCCAGACAAAGACAAGAGGGGCATGGAAGGTCAGGTCATTGGCAAAGGACTTAATGAGTAGATCATGGAATATAATCTGGACAGAGAGCCCAGTGAGGCCAGGGAGGCAGCCAGAGTGCAGGCAGTGATGTTTTCCTATTGGATGCTTGCAGACTTTGAAGAATGGTCATGGAGGAATAGCTGAATAATGAAACTGAAATCTAGGAAATTGTGATCAGAAAATGGAAGCTTCGTGATTTTATTGATGGAACAATTTCAGTTAAAACAACATTCTGGCTAGAGCCATTGAGAGGGTAACAGAGCAGAGGTTAAACAGTTGTTGACTATGTATACTTCTCTTAATTTAGTCCTGAACTATAATACAATTGAGAGCAAGAATCATTTCCTATACTCTGTTTGGCATATGGAATAGCTGAGAAGGTTTTCTTTCCAGTGTCAACTAACATAGAATTTAATGACACAACAATGAAAAAAGTAATTTGCTCTCATGGCTTTTCTCATTATGCCTTTCAAAGTTTACATGAACATTTTAATATGCCTCTTTCTTTGTTACAAATATGAAAACCAGAAGTACAGAGTGAATAATGCGTGTAACCGCTTATAGCATTCCTGGCAATCGAAGTTATCAGTCAAGTGTGTATGTACTGGGGGGTGTATAATGATTCCCTTTGATTCATATTCTTTAGTCCATATATTTAATTCTGTTCTTCATATATTCAACACAATAATAGAAGAAGATCATGAACGATATTGGGGAAAATGCTAAGGAAATATTTTCTCCAGCCATGCGAAAGAACCGTTCATCTCGTATGCTGTGGGATGTTCCGTGTCCGTTTCTATGTCAGCGGAAATACGCCGGGCCAGTCAGAGTCCAGTCAGGAAGCGGGAAGTGCGTGGACACCTCTCACCAGCCGCCACAGCTGCTTCCACATAGTCGTGTAGGCTGCGGGGACTTCTGCTGGTGCTACTGCTTTTTTAAGCCAAACAAAACCAATGATTAAATGTACAAGAGCTCCTTCCTAAAGGACTTTCTTTCAAAGAGGTACCTGGAGGGGATGTCCCTGCCCCAAGCCAACATTTAAAACCTGTTGGAAGTGGTATTTGTGGCAAATTAAAAAGTACCCAGCCTCACTCCTGTGGTACCAGCAAGCACAGTTCTGACAGGAATCATGTGACAGACACGGTTTTAAGTGAAGACATTTAAAATTTTGTGATATGATGACAGCCTAAGCCTTTTGACATCCTAATATTCTGATCATTTTTCCTGTCTGGAATATCATTATGCCTGGGCAGGCAAGGGGTTACGAACTGTACAAATGAGAAAGTTATTTCATCTGCTCGGCATAGAAATATCGGTCTCCATCTTACTATGTTAAGTGTGGATTTATGACTCTTCAACAACAGAAAAAATAACCTATCCGTTAGATTTAAATTGAAGAATGGTGTAGTTAGAGTGCAGCCTTTATAAGTGTTTAAGTAATCATCTAAGTCATTTAAATTGTTTTTCTGTCTCCACCCAGTTAGCCAAAGTTGTTCATTCCAGCTGTAGGGAATTAAGACACTCAGCAAAAAGTATTGATTGACTGATAAACATTATGAGAGACAGGAAAGAAGCCAGATCAATGGAACGTGAGGTAAGGGATGTAATTAGAGACTTCGTCTTTCTCTAGCATTGGTATATATTCCTGAAAAATGTTTTAAAATTTAAGAATCAGTTTAAAAGTTATTTCTCAAATCGATTTCAGAAATATTGGACTTTTCCCAAGGGTTTATTTTTTTATTTATTTGCTTTATTGAAGTATAGTTGATCTATAGTGTTGTATTGGTTTTGGGTATATAGCAAAGTGATTTAATTATATGTGTGTGTGTGAAAGAAAAGAAAGTGAGGTTGCTCAGTCATGTCCGACTCTTTGCGACCCCATTGACAGTAGCCTGCACCAGGCTCCTCCATCCCTGGGATTTTCTAGGCAAGAGTACTGGAGTGGGTTGCCATTTCCTTCTCCAGGGAATCTTCCCTACCCAGGGATCGAACCCAGGTCTCCCGCATTGTAAACAGATGCTTTACCATCTGAGCCACCAAGGAAGTGTGTGTGAAACACACACACAAACATATATATATATATTCTTTTTCAGATTAGTTTTCCATATAGCTTATTACAAATATTAAGTATAGTGCTATATAGTAGGTCCTTGTTATTAATCTATTTTATGTATAGTAGTATATATATATCGGAGAAGGCGATGGCACCCCACTCCAGTACTCTTGCCTGGAAAATCCCATGGATGGAGGAGCCTGGTGGGCTGCAGTCCATGGGGTCTCGAAGAGTCAGACAGGACTGAGCGACTTCACTTTCACTTTTCACTTTCATGCATTGGAGAAGGAAATGGCAACCCACTCTAGTGTTATTGCCTGGAAAATCCCAGGGACGGGGGAGCCTTGTGGGCTGCCATCTCTGGGGTCGCACAGAGTTGGACGTGACTGGAGCGATTTAGCAGTAGCAGCAGCAGCAGTATATATATGTTAATACATACTCATTGGAAAAGTTCCTGATGCTGGGAAAGATTGAGGGCAAAAGAAGAGGGCATGAGAGGATGAGATGGCTGGATGGCATCACCAATGCAATGGACACAAACTTGGACAAACTTCGGGAGATGGTAAGGGACAGAGAGCTTGGTTTGCTGCAGTTCATGGGGTCGCAAAGAGTCAGACGCAACTGGGTGACAACAATAAGAAATGTATATGTTAATTCTAACCTGCTAATTTTTCTTTCCCCCACCTTTCTCCTTTGGTAATCATAAATTTTTCTATGACCGGGAGTCAGTTTCTATTTTATAGATAAGTTCATTTGTATCATTTTTTAAAGAGTCCACATATAAGTGATAGGAGAAGGAAATGGCAACCCACTCCAGTGTTCTTGCCTGGAGAATCCCAGGGACGGGGGAGCCTGGTGGGCTGCCCTCTCTGGGGTCGCACAGAGTCGGACACGACTGGAGAGACTTAGCAGCAGCATGTAAGTGATATCGTATGATGTTGATCTTTCTCTGTCTGTCTGTCTTCACTTAGTATGATACTCTCTAGGTCCGTCCATGTTACTACGGTGGTTTTTTTCCCTGTTCCTTTTGCTGGCTAACACATTTTATACTACTAGCTAAATGGTTATTTCTTCCTATTTTAGTACATTTCGCCATTAGTATATTTTTTCTTTTCTAAAGATACTTTGCAAGAAAACACATAGACACATAGTGATGTTCTAGAAATAATTTGTCCTTAAATATATGCTGCCCTGGAAATATACAGTTGTTTTAAACCCTCTATAAATTAATTTCATTTAAGTCCCTTGGGAAACAACTGAAGTTACATGTATTTGAATATTGCTCTCTTAGAGTTATTTCATAGTAAAGTGTCCTAAGAAATTGTAAATTACTTCACAACAATAAATGACTCCACCAACTCTAAAATATAGGATCATTAAACTATCATTACTTTTTTTTTTGATTCATGGACTTATCAGACAATAACTAGAGGGTTGGTGCCATTAACGTACCTTTATTAAAAACACTAAAATCAAGGCATATGTACAAAAAACTCATTAACACAATTATGCTTCCATCTCAAAATTTTGTGATTAAGTGCATGAACCAAAAAATAACTATCTTCCCTGTCATTAATATCCTTACCTAATGAAGTGTACCGAAAGTAGACTTTTATTCTCCGGTTTAAATTTAGGAACCAAAACACACAAATCCCCATTTAAACACATACATTTCTAGTCCTGGAGATTCACTACTGACCCTCTGGTTACCAAGTCTGTCATATTTAGCATCTGATCACACTTTAGCAGCAACGAGGCACCCAGCTCACTTTCATACCGCCTCTGAGCCTATGTTCTGGGTACTTGGTTGGCAAGACCACTGCTCTCTGCACATGCAGTCTGAAAGACTCATCTCAAGCATAAGCCCCCAGGACTAGGCTGGAGGTTTCTGTGTGCCTTTATATTAATTTATATCAGACCACTATACCGGTTTCCGTAATTTGTCAGAATGGTTTAAGCATTTGTCTCCTACTAAACTCTAAGGTCCTGAATATTTGAGACTATGTCTTATCCATCTTTCATTCCCTAGACCTTGGCTAACACATAGGTTAGACCAGTGTCTGGTTCCCAGACCCTCAATTAAGGTTTTTTGTTGTTGTTGTTATTTTACGATAAACCATTATTCAGCCTCAAAGAGAGATAAGGCACATACATGTTTCACTCATTCTAAGTCCCTATGTCTTATTTCTCCCACTCTTTAGTATTATTGAATTTTTCCTTAATTATCACAGGTGTTACATTATTTGATTCCCTGCTATAAATCACATTTTTACTAAAGATGGGAGACCCAAAGCAGAGAAAAAGCAAGTGATTTGCTTGGATGGATCACCAGTTAGCACAGAGCTGTAGGCATCCTGGGGCTTCCCAGTTGGCTCAGTGATCAAGAATCCATCTGCCAGTGCGGGAGACACAAGAGACACGGGTTCGATCTGATTCTTGGATTGGGAAGATCCTCTGGAGCAGGAAATGGCAACCCACGCCTGTTGTCTTGCCTGGGAAATCCCATGGACAGACGAGCCTGGAGGGATACAGTCCATGGGGTCACAAAGAATCAGATACAACATAGTCACGGCCGGCAGGCACACAGACACATCTTAGGTCTGCTTCTCTCCTTCCTGATATCTCTCCTCTCCCCTCTTCTTCCTCCATCTGCTCTGCCCCTTCTCCCTCCCCTGTCTCCCTTTCCCCAGATCACAAAGGAGAAGAGATTGGGACCCTGGTAAGCCTCCCTACAAGATGATGGAGGCTGCCCCCGCCCCCCACAGTTCCCCACCCCCTCCTCCACTAGCGCAGGCTCACACCCCTCCCAGCACGCCAGCACTCCACTCCCTGGCAGTAGCAGTTTGGAAACTACGCCTACCTAGAAACATTTTGAAATGCCAAGTTGTTTTAAACTTGTATGATTAATTCAAATAATAACCTTTCACTAATACCATCAGCTCTTGATTGTTCACAAGCCATTATGAAAGGTGTGAGCTCCCCACTTGTCATCCCTCCCCCAACCCCTCCTCAGGGGGCTCTCTGGCTGCTCTGCCAGAGGGAGGGCCCTGGAAAACAAAGAGCTGCGACTTAAAAATCAATCCATTGTTCCATAGGTTATCTGCTCTGAAAAAGATTTTGCAGAGAAAAAATGTTGCCACTATCATCTAAAATATGGGTTTGGGAATTCCAGTGGAGTTTATCTACATTTCCCTATCGCTGATCCTGACATGCAATCAAGGGATGAATACAAAGGTAATGTTAGAAAAAATAAATAAAAATAAAAATAGTAAAATCAGCTCTTGTCAATAGCCAATAACAACTCTTTACTTTTTTTAACATTTGGTCTACTTTTATTTCTAAGCAATTTGTACAAGTCTTATTTTTTAAAAATATTTTTTATATGGACCATTGTTAAAGTCTTTGTTGAATTTGTTACAATACTACTGCTTTATGTTTGGGTTTTTTGGCCCCAAGTCATATGCGATCTTAGCTCCCAGACCAGGGGTTGAACCTGCACCTTCTGCATTGGAAGGTGAAGTCTAATCACTAGGAAGGAGGTCCCGAGTCTCTTTTAAAATTCTTTAGAACATTTATTATATAAAGGAGCTATGTTACTGTGGCCCAGAATCCTCTGACTTTTGAAGCCCCTTACTGGTTTAGCTCTGCTGCTGCTGCTAAGTCACTTCAGTCGTGTCTGACTCTGTGCGACCCCATAGACAGCAGCCCACCAGGCTCCCCTGTCCCTGGGATTCTCCAGGCAAGAACACTGGAGTGGGTTGCCATTTCCTTCTCCAATGCATGAAAGTGAAAAGTGAAAGTGAAGTTGCTGAGTCGTGTCCGAATCCTAGCGACCCCATGGACTGCGGCCCACCAGGCTCCTCCATCCATGGGATTTTCCAGGCAAGAGTACTGGAGTGGGTTGCTAGAGTTTCGCAAATTCCTAATGCCTTACCTACCCAAGTAATTAAGTGTTAAAGTAAAAGAGAACCTCAGACTGTATCTTGGATTTTTCTCTCTTAAAATAAAGAGACAGATCCAGAGAGATACTGGGACCTGTCATAGCTCATACTTTCTCTCCTTAATCTTTCTCTCCTTAATGCTAAGTCATACTCGATGGGCAGTTACTGATGGGGCTGGTATGGGAACCAGGGGCCCCTGGTTTCTGCCCTGTTCGAATATTGCAGAATTTGCTTGTATTTTAGCATTCTGACCAGTACCATAAATGTAAGCACTGTCATCTTATCCATTATTGTCTCTCTGTTCTTAGGAACATCTTTGGAAAACACTGTCTTTCCTTGGGAAAAATGCTGTGTATTTATTCAAGTTTGCTACACAGAATGGATTGTACAGGTGCAGCTTTGGCAATTACTGCAGCTCTTTTCTTCGGACTTTTTTTGCTTTACTCATCCTTCTCACTAGGAAACAGTCATTCCTTTTTCACGGTTTCTTTTATACCCGAGCTTCCATATATTATCTTGGAATCATAAATAGGTTCTAAGGCTCCCCACATGTCCAGCTCATCAGGTGTTAGAGCAAATGTTAATGTTAGTAGCCTTGTTCTTTTGGAGAAATGATGATGTGCCAAAATGCTAGCAAGTTGAAAGTGCTTAGATATGCAGAACTAAATATTTTTTGCAAGGGTAGCTCTCTCTTTAAATCTTGTCCATAGCACTTTTATTTCTTAAATCTATCTGGCAGTAATTTTCCTGAGAAATATAAATCCTAAAATGAATTCATTTGGTACATCAGTTGTTCTAATACTAAAGTCAAGACCCAGTGGATACAAAAATTATTTGGAAAATTCTGTTTCAGTTTATGAAAGAATCTTTTCCCAAATCACTGTTAGCATGGAATTCTTTACTGATGGGTAATACCAGTAATTAGCCTTTGAAAAAATTATTAAGGTATAATTTACATTTTTTTTTCTTTTATACAATTCCTTCAGTCAGTTCAGTGGGCAAAACACAAATTTAGCTTTCATTTTTTTTTCTGTTAGGTACAATAAAAGATGTAAAGATGATCCTTAAATTAATATATATTATAATTGGACTTACTGGTAATTTTAGTAGCAAAATTCTCTCTCTCAGACTAAGCTAGTCAGAGCCATGGTAGGAGATTTTTTCTCTGTGCATGTATGCAAATTTGCTTCAGTTGTGTTCTTTGCAACCCTATGGATTGTATCCTGCTGGCCCGGCTTTGTCCATGGGCTTCTCCAGGCAAGAATACTGGCGTGGGTTGCCAAGCCCTTCTCCAGGGGATCTTCCTGACCCAGGGATCGAACCCTTGTCTCTGGCATCTGCCTGCTTTGGCAGGTGGATTCTTTACCACTAGCACCACCTGGGAAGGTGTCAAAGTCCTGTCCACCTGGGTTAACAGAGGCAAGATGCTGACCCTCCTGATACTCAACATTCCTTTTAATCCTGGGTTTGTCACTATAACAAGCACAGCAGAAATGAAGAATCTGGGATATTCTTTGTGCAAGATTTGCCCTGCTGGGGAAATATTGCTAGAGAAATATCAAGAAATACAGTTTTTTGGTTCTCAGCTATAAAGAAATCATGGTCAGTTGGAATGCCCAAACCTTTCTGTTGACCTAGTTTTATGGCAGTGCTTCTAGAAAAGAGTTCCTCAGCAGCTGACTGAGTCACAGAAGAGTGAAAATGCACACACAATTATTCAAGACTTGGTAACAGGAGACTCGATGACCACTATACAAGCTCTTTCCTTTAAAGTTATTGTATTTGCAGTTTATTAACAAAACTCAGAATTCTATTTTCAATAGGTCTGATCTAGCAGATGGAAGTAGTTTGTTTTTTGTTTTTATTCACTGAAAACTGATATTTGTAAAGCAATGGTTCATTACAATGATTTCAGTGTCTCTATATAGTGGCTAAGAGAAAGAATACTTTTTTATGTGTATGGTTACTATGGGAGTATGGAGACAAACATTTTCAAGTAATAACCTATCTCCTGTCCCCAGTCCTTTCTTTTTCTAAATAGGGCAAAAGGGTGATTAAAGACAGGGGGAGAATTTGATTGGTCTATTGAGAGCCAATCAGAACTCTTTGGAAAACTATAGTCCTGATCAAATTATCTGCCAGGCTAGCAAATGTCATAAAGTCCATCTTCATTTCCCAATTTCATTTTAACCAAGATGATAAAAAACAAAAACACAGAAGTGGACAAAAATCTATGATATTAGATGATGGAACTTCAGGGAAATATTCTCCCCCATCCATTTCTGAGGATAAATACAAGAATACAGCAAAATCGTTTGTGACCATGAGCTTAGGGGGGAAAAAAAGACCCAGCTCTCACCCTCTAACATACTGTCTATAACTAAGACTTATTTATATGAATTTCCCAAGAATGAACAAAATGCATTCTTTTTACTGTTTCTCTGCTGCTCCTGAAAATAAATGACTCTGCCAAGATTTGCAATGGTGCTATCCATACCCCAATGATAGGTGCTTTGTTGAACTGCCTGGCTTGCTGGCATAATTTCCAGAAGTTAGGCTTCTAAGCATAAAATATTCTATGTTTGTCCTGAATATTTTGCAGTGTGAGACAAGCTGGGTACAATTTATGCTTTGGTGTGCTACAGCAACTGAGATATCACAGTGCATGATGTTGAAGGTGTATCTGCTGTAATTTATCGTTTACCTTTAGAGCGGGTTACTTTTACCTTTAATGTTGTTAAATGGTTCCCTTACCTCTGATGGATTATTTGCATATATTTAACAGAATGCAGACCTGGCCGCATTTGTTTTGAATGTCTAATTAGATGTGAAGGAACCTTGACTTTAATATTATGCTTTAAATTTAACTCTGGTGAACTGTGACTGAAAATGATATTACAGTCTATTAGGTGTGATCTGGAAAAATAAGCATGTAATTTGTAGTATTATTATTACAACCCTTTTTACTGCCTATGTTTCAAACACTATTATAAAATGAATGTCACTACCATTACAATTTTGGCGTTTTAAATGAAACCGGATGAGGAATCATAAAATTTAACTAAAAGAATATTCCATACTATTAAAGTTAAGGCCTGTTCTTTTCCCATAAACTTGAAAGTCTGTATTTAATCTGTTTGGCTAGTTAACTAATTGGTTTTTGTTAATGCTATGGCAGATAATTTTGCATGGTATATGAAGCACTTCTTATTTAGTGAAGATTAAACTTTAAT
Organism: Bos indicus; assembly: GCF_029378745.1. Taxonomy (NCBI): domain Eukaryota; kingdom Metazoa; phylum Chordata; class Mammalia; order Artiodactyla; family Bovidae; genus Bos; species Bos indicus. Next base: position 12,201,299 of record NC_091786.1, read on the forward strand.
TGACATTCACCACTTAACAGTAATCTCCTGCACCACATACTTGGATCTGTGAATTTTGTGTTAGAGAAATATGCAAACATTATATTTTGAAGGTCCTCCCAAATTTCTTAGATTGTAGTTGTCCTGACGGGGGCAGGGGTGGGGGAATGCTGTTTTTAGTTTCATCTTCAACTTTCATACTAAAGTTCTTAATTGAGTTTCTAGAAATGTCCTGAGATGATGGTTGGGAGGCAGTGGTGTTTTTGTGCAGGAAGTATAGAAACAATAGATGAGAAAAGACTTTAAGTAGCTGGCCAAGTGTGCTTGGTGATTCAGGCATTTGCAGGAATAGGATTGACCCTGGTTCTTATTTTACAATGAGACAAAGGAGAGAGAGAAGAAAGGAACAGGAAATTTCAGCCTGTGTTAGATTCATTCAAGAGGTGCTTTTTGAGCACCAACTATTGTGTATTCTGGGAATATGATAGGTGCTTAAAAAACATGCCATTCTGTCACAAATGTTGAATGATAATTTTATTTACAATAATGAGTAAGATGAAATCGATATGGCAAAGATGCATGTTGGAAATTTACTCTTTCATCAGTTATGTCAATAGCTTATTTGCTGAAACGGATAACGGATTCCACATTCAGTTCAGTTCAGTTCATCCGCTCAGTTGTGTCCGACTCTTTGCGACCCCATGAATCGCAGCACGCCAGGCCTCCCTGTCCATCAACAACTCCTGGAGTTCACTCAGACTCACGTCCATCGAGTCAATGATGCCATCCAACCATCTCATCCTCTGTCGTCCCCTTCTCCTCCTGCCCCCAATCCCTCCCTGCATCAGAGTCTTTTCCAATGAGTCAACTCTTTGCATGAGGTGGCCAAAGTACTGGAGTGTCAGCTTTAGCATCATTCCTTCCAAAGAAATACCAGGGCTGATCTCCTTCAGAATGGACTGGTTGGATCTCCTTCAGTCCAAGGGACTCTCAAGAGTCTTACCAGGGGGAGCCTGGTTGGCTGCCGTCTGTGGGGTCATACAGAGTCAGACAATACTATTAATATTTTCCCCAGTAGTTTTGATAAATCTAGATGATCAACAGAGTAGTAGGTCAATTCCTGATTTGTAGCTTTTGCCAGTGTCTATGGTGTAAATTCTCTCATCATGGCTGATTTTAAGCCATCAATGTGACATCATGGAATATAGATTTGGGAACACACACTAAGGGATTTACACCTTGCAGACTGAGTAAACATAAGTAATCTTAAGAGTTTAGATGATGGAAGCATATACTACTACACAAATGAAGTGATGAGTATTGAGTAATTACTTTTGTTTTTAATATAAATTAATTACATGTGTATATAATTTAGTTTTTAATAATTGCTGTGATTAACAACTGGCTTGCAAATCTCTCATAATAGGGATCATTTAACAATCTACATTCACAAGCTGAGTCAGCTTTTGCCTCTTCTGTTATGTACAGAATGGCTTTTGAGACAAAAGTAGAGACAGGAAGCTCTAATAGTCTGGGTGCAAGATGGTGGTGGTTTGAGGTAGGTTAGAGGTGGTAGAGTGATGTGGACCCCAAATTTGCATGCCTGAACAAACCAAAACGTTGGCGTTTGGAGCAGAGAAAGTCTTATTGCAGGGCCAAGAAAGACGAAAGAGCAGTTAATGCTGAAAGAGCCTGAACTCACAGATGGTTTTCAGGGCAGAATTTTTAGAAGCTAAACTTTAGGGGAGAGCTGCAAGGTGTGTGACTTTCTTCTGATCGGTTAGTGGGGTGGTAACAGGGCAGTGTTCCAGGGATCTCTGTCAGCAGTCTTCTGATTCCAGCCAGTCTGGGGTCAGCATGCTGGTGCTCAGCCTGAAATGACTGTCCTCCTCCTGGTAGGGGGCCTTAGCTCTTGCTGAGAAACTTGGCGATTGGAATCAGATTGTTATGAATATTTCTTGAGCAGAAACCTGGACCCTGCCCCATGGCTGTCCTGTTGTCTCTTGACTTTCTTTCTGCTTTCCCTCACTTCCCTAATTGTGTGCTTAGTCACTCAGTCTGTTTGACTGTGACCCCGTGGACTGTAGCCCGCCAGGCTCCTCTGTCCTTGGAGACTCTCCAGACAAGAATACTGGAGCAGGTTGCCATGCCTTCCTCCAGAGGATCTTCCCAACCCACAGATCAAACCAAAGTCTCTCGCACTGCAGGCAGATTCTTTACCATCTGAGCCACCAGGGAAGCCCATGAGTGGGTAGCCTATCCCTTCCCCAGGGGATCTTCCTAACCCAAGAATCAAGCCAGGATCTCCTTCATTGCAGACTAATTCTTTACCAGCTTCCCTAATTAGTAGCCCTTTTAATCTGCCCTTTGGAATTCAGGGAGGGTCTAGGAGGCTGAAAATTTTTTTTTTCCTATAAACAAAAAATGGGGGACAAGGAAAGGCTCTTTTGTACGCAAGAGAGCTCTACAGGGTCCTGCTCAGTTTCAGTAGTAAGAAGCAGTTGGATTTGGAGTCCTTTTTGGAGAAAAGAAGTGGAAGAACTTTCTGATGGATTAGATATGAAAGTTGCAGTTAATGCCTAAACATCCTTACATTTATTTGACATTAGAGCATTTTATTTCTTTTGCCAAAGTTTTTGTCTATATCTATAATTATGTTTCTGTCATTTGTAAGCAATACAAATAAATATCAAACAGGTGAGCTTATTTAACAGCATTAATCTTGTAACACAATTAATACAACATTATTAAAACTGGAGATGAATGAGCCTGATTAAAGCAGCATCAGGGATTTGTAGAAATGTAGATACTATTGTTTTGTTTTCAAACCCCTTCAAAATCCAGATGTTCTTGCCTTTGTTCTTTTTTAGGCTGATGTTAGTACTTAATAGTTGGGTATATTGAAAAGAAACATGTACATCATGTTTTGTACATGTTGGGTGTATAAGAAACATGATGTTAGTACTTAATAGTTGGGTATATTGAAAAGAAACATGTACATCATTAATTATTTGGATCAATACATCATTTCTATAAATTTGGTGAAAGTACGCCTCTATATGAATACTGTTAGTGCTTCCAGACCAGGTATATTCTTAGGAACACTGATTTCTCCTTACTAGGTCAAATTTGTCTTTTTTTCAACTATAATGCATATAGTAGCACATGGATGCATGATTTCTTCCAGGAAGGATTGAATGTTTACTACTTATAAACATAAATAAGCTTTTCTGTAAAGATAGAAAGGTTGACAAAACTCACACTTATTTTAAAGGACTGATTTAATCACAAATCTGGTCTTTAGCTTTTATCCTAGTTCAGTGTTTGGAATATAGACCATGTCTTCTCAGTAATTAAAGAAATTATGATTATCACTAATGCTCCATGAACATGCCCTGTAGTGTCTGGGTGAGTATTAGAAAATTTCAATAAAAGTTGATTAGTTTGTAAATTTCAATCCTAATTATAAATATTAATACTTATGTTTATTATTGCTTCTGAAAGGAATCAGCTTATCCCCCCACACACACCCATGTGTGATGAAATATAAGCTTAGAATTGATCCCTCCTGAATTGTAAACATTTTTTAAGAATTAAGATAGAAATTGACTCCCTGGTTGAACTGAATAATGTTTTCACACCATCAGTGCCTTATTGAATGTCTAAAACCTAAGAAGGGCATAGACAGATGATCAATGCTCCTTTCCTTTACATTCCGAGTGCAGATGTGAATTTGCAAACAGTAACTGATCACTTCCCAGAAAAAAAGTTATGATTCTCTACTAGAGTACTTGGTTTTAGCAAATGTAGTTTGTTGTCTGCTTGATAAGGTCAGATGACTAGAAATTACTTGGTATCAATAGTAAAGTAGAAATAATGCTATAATGTGGTACAAGGAGACCCAGATTTCAGCCTTATGCATTCAGCCCTTTACATAGTAGTTGAAAGTCCCTGGTTCTCATTCTAAAATTTCTTATCAGTAAAAATAAGAGAGTGAACTTGAGTTCTAAGATCTTTTAAATCCCAGGACTTTTCATTTATCATTTTGGTTTTCATGTCTTACATATGAAGAGTCTGAAAAATAGCAAGATATTATATCTATATGAAATGCATCAAAATGTGTTTTTCTTAAGTTTATAACATCACTTGATTGAAAAAAGCCTTACCTTACTTGAATGAAGTCAGTTCTAAGGACAAAGGTAGAATGTGAGACAGTTGAAATCACTTCTAGCCCATATGTTTGAGTGAACTGTTTTATCCAAATAAGGGTTCACTTAGCTTTAGAAATATGTAATTTCAATATGTTTTTATTGTCATTAGATTTTGCACCTATGCTTCATTTTATATCAATAATTAAGAAATTCTTTTATCATCTTTCTATGGGGCCCTAATTAACTGATATGATTTAGATCATTTGAAAGCATTTATCATATCCACTTAACTTCTACTGCTTCTAAATACATCATTATTTTTGATGAAAGGTCTCATTCCAATTAAGTGTCCTAAGGAGAAAATAACCCTAAAATCCTGAAAAAAAAAAAAAATTTTTTTTTTTTTTTTAAATTGAGGTAGATTAGGAGAAAAAAGAGCCATTCGGATTATAAGGATTCAGAAGACTTAAGCAAGTAGGATAAAGCAAAGATAAAAGTAAAACATTCTTCTACTTCCCAGCCTCATTCTGAGCTCAGCTTCCTCTGAAATCTGCCCCTCCGGGAGTAATGGTTGAGCTCCACATCTGGTTTTTCAGGGAACCCAGATCTGTCTTAGCTGCAGCTACCATGAGAAAGCAGGAGGTGAGAAAGCTGGTCTCTTCTCTCTCAATTTCTGGGTCATTTCTGCCTTCCACTCCAACATATCCATTCCTGTGTGTTGCCCTTCTCATTGTGCGCCACCTAGAAAACTGCAATTTTATTTCCATCGTCTCCATGAACACCCCATTCATTTGCAGTGAGCACTGAAATCCCCCCGTGCTGTAGACATTCAGGTCTTCTTTGACACAGAATTTTATACTGACAACAACTTAAAACATTTCACACTCAGAGTAGTAAGCTGTGCTAACATGACCCCAGGAACCCATCCCAACACTCTGAAGACCATGCCTTCCTGCCCTGTCATGTATCACATCTTTCCTTTTTTTCCCCCCCTCAAATTTATTGATCTCATCTCATCTCTCTTATTTTATTTTTTTCCAATACTGCTCTCCCTACATAAGCTCTTCTTTTTGCCTTCACCCCATTACCTTATATAAAAGACTTGGATGTTTTTATTTCAGAAGTAAAAATCCATTAACATTGGTAGGTTCCATTGTGACTTCTAATAATAAGGTGATGCTCAGTTTGGTATCAACCAAATAACTGTGCACATTTAATAAGAGATGTACATGCTTTTAAAACATCTTGTGTTGAGCCTGATCTTGTAGATTCCTTCTTCTTTGCATATCTGAGTTCAGACTTTTCTCTCCTGTCCCTAGAGCCCCTCCAGTGTAAGCAGATTAAGGAAATGTTCTTTGTTGCCCACTGCTACATCCAGCTTCCCTACCTGAGATCCATATCAACTGTATATCATGGGTTAGAGGAGCAGAAAGGCAGGACAATTTAGAACTTCTCACCATTCACAGTCAGGTTGCTTCCAGAGTTCAGTGTTCAGTTCTCCTTCTCTAATCACAACCCCTGTGATGGAACCCACATCTCATGACTTCTGAATTGGCAGGCTGGCTCTTTACCAGTAGCGCCACCTGGGATGCCCAGATTCCACATGCCACAACTAAGATCCTGGTGCAGTCAAAAAAAGAGAAAAAAAGACTAAGCCCAGAAGTTCTATCTCAACAAAATTCTACTTCTTAGTAGTATTACCCAAGGTGTGAATACTAAGGCAAGGATCACTGGAAGATATCCTGGAATGCTGGCTTCCATGTTGTATATTTCCTGATGATCCTTCTCTTTTTGGAGCAAAATAAATTAGGACCTCTGCCACACTGTGCCATGTAAGTGTGCTTAGAGACACTGTTCATCGAAAGGGAGATGGTGTACTACACGAGGACACCTCGTCAAGAGTTCAATGTGGGTGAAATTCAGCCCAATGCTACTAAGTCAGAAACTGATGAAGGTATCATACAGACTAAAGATGACCTTTGAGGTGAAGTCTTCACCAAACTGAATAAAGGAAAACAGTTTCCAAGAAGTGAATCACTCCTGTATTTCTAATTCAGTTCAGTTCAGGTCAGTCGCTCAGTCATGTCCGACTCATTGCCACCCCATGGACTGCAGCACACCAGGTTTTCCTGTCCATCACCAACTCCCAAAGCTTGCTCAAACTCATGTCCATCAAGTCGGTGATGCCATGCAACCATCTCATCCTCTGTTGTCCCCTTCTCCTCCTGCCTTCAACCTTTCCCATCATCAGGGTCTTGTCCAATGAATCAGTTCTTCACCTCAGGTGCCCAAAGTATTGGAGTTTCAGCTTCAGCATCCGTCCTTCCAGTGAATATGCACAACTGATTTCCTTTAGGATGAACTGGTTGGATCTCCTTGCAGTCCAAGGAACTCTCAAAAGCCTTCTCCAACACCACAGTTCAAAAGCATCAATTCTTTGTTGCTCAGATTTCTTTACAATCCAACTCTTACATCCATACATGACTACTGGAAAAACCATAGCTTTGATTAAACATACCTTTGTTGGGAAAGTAATGTCTATGATTTTTAATATTCTGTCTAGGTTGGTCATAGCTTTTCTTCCAAGGAGCAAGTGTCTTAATTTCATGGCTGCAGTCACCAAGTGATTTGGGAGACCAAAAAAATGAAGTCTCTCACTGTTTCCATTGTTTCCCCATCTATTTGCCATGAAGTGATGGGATCAGATGCCATGATCTTAGTTCTGAATGTTGAGTTTTAAGCCAGCTTTTGCTCTCTCTTCTTTCACTTTCATCAAGAGGTTCTTTAGTTCTTCTTCACTTTCTGCCATAAGGGTGGTGTCATCTGTGTATCCAAGGTTATTGATATTTCTCCTGGAAATCTTAATTCCAGCTTGTGCTTCATCCAGCCCGACATTTTGCATGATGTACTCTGCATGTAAGTTAAATAAGCAGGGGGACAATATACAACCTTGACGTACTCCTTTCCCAATTTGGAATCAGTCTGTTTTTCCATGTCCAGTTCTAACTGTTGCTTACTGACCTGCATATAGATTTCTCAGGAGGCAAGTCAGGTGGTCTTGTATTCCATCTCTAGAAAAATTTTCCACAGTTTGTTGTGATCCACACAGTCAGAAGCTTTGGCATAGTCAATTAAGCATAAGTCGAGGTTTTTCTGGAACTCTCTTCCTTTTTCGATGATCCAAGGGATGTTGGCAATTTGGTCTCGCATTCTTCTGTCTTTTCTACATCCAACTTATCTGGGAGTTCATGGTTCACATACTATTTAAGCCTGGCTTGGAGGATTTTGAGCATTACTTTGCTAGTATGTGAGATGAGTGCAATTGTGCAGTAGTTGAATATTCTTTGGCATTGCCTTTCTTTGGGATTGGAATGAAAACTGTCCTTTCCCAGTCCTGTGGCCGCTGCTGAGTTTTCCAAACTTGCTGCCATATTGAGTGCAGCACTTTCACAGCATCATCTTTCAAGACTTGAAATAGCTCAACTGGAATTCTATCATGTCCATTAGCTTTGTTCATAGTGATGATTCCTAAGGCCCACTTAACTTTGCTGTAGGTGAGTGATGTCTGGCTCCAGGTGAGTGATCACACCATCATGATTATCTGGTTCATTAGGATCTTTTTTGTATAGTTCTGTATATTCTTGCCACCTCTTTTTAATATCTTCTGCTTCTGTTAGGTCCATGCCATTTCCATCCTTTATTGTGCCCATCTTTGCATCTTTGTGCCCTTAGTATCTTGTACCTTAGTATCTTAGTATCCCTTAGTAAGGGATATCTTAGTATATAGTAAGGGATACTAAGATATCCCTTAGTATCTCTAATTCTTGAAGAGATCTCTAGTCCTTCCCTTTCTATTGTTTTCTTCTATTTCTTTGCACTGATCATGGTGTATTTTGATCTCGGTGCTATGAATTTATATTTGCCAGCAATTTGTGATCTAATTTCTTGAAATTCCTCCCAAATAAGATTTTTGTTCAGAAACTAGTCATCTAAAATACCTAGAATATATACATCATTCAAGAATTCATTCATTTTTGATCAACAAATATTTATTGAGGTGATATGCAATACGATTTGTAGTATATATAATAAGTTTCTTAGTAGTGTTCACATATGTGGAACAATTAATTATTTGATTTTATGCTTACAATTTGACCATAGTTGTTGAGCTATAATTTGAAATCATGGAAATTATAATATTAAAGAAGAAATTTCCATAATAGTGTGGACAATTTTCAGAAACATTTTTGCCTCTCATATATAGTTTTTCAAGATAACATTCAGATCACATTTTTTTTTAATATAAAGCAGCTTCTATGAATGGATTTGACCTACCCAATGGATAATACACAGACTTTGGTCAATTCTAGCCATTTGAATAATTCCATGGTGATATTAAGTTTCTTGATGAATAAATATTATTATTACTGAGTAAAAAAATGTAAACTAGAAAACTGAATATGCAGGCACATATTTAAAGATTTATTGCACATTTCTTTAGTATTCTTTCCACTGAATTCTCAGTATTCAAAAGAAAATATTGAACTTCAGTGAAGATATTAATGTTTATAAAGATCAGAGAAAACAAACATCAATACATTGTCCCAGTTATGAAAAATTTTCACTACTGCATGTACAAACTTAGAAATCTTTCTATGTAACTCAATGTTAAAATGTTACTGTATTTATAACATAGCATATTAATAGTATTTTCAACTGAGAAAAATAGATATTATTGCTAATACTATTTTATAAAAGCTTAATATTTCAAAACATGTTTGGTTGTCTTTTAGTTGATTAATTTGCAAATATTTCCCTACTCCTGAATATGGGGAAATTCCATTGTGAGAAACTTAGACAAAGATATTATCGTATAAAGAGGTTAGAATTGAGAAAAGATGCATCACTTGGAGAGAGGAAATGTTACTAACATTAAAAAAAAAATGTCTTCCACACTCTAAACCCCTAAATTTGTATTTGCAATATCATAAATCTGATTCTAAGCAAAATTTTAAAGCAATTTCCCATTAATGTCATCCATATAATAAATAATAAATATTCTTGTAATTGCACTATTAAGGATCTTAACCACAATACTAATTATGAGGTTATTAATCTTAAGGGCAACATCTATGGATTTCTACCAAGATGGGAGGTGATATTAGGTAAATTGCCTTGGCTACTTTTTTTAAAAGATAAGCTTTTGAGATAATGACAGTAATTCATTAATCTTTGATTGCATGATGTCTGACACATAAGACATGCTTATAAATATTTCTCAAGTAAATGAGCGAATGAATGAAGAGGAGAAAAAGGAACGGAAAAGAAGGAAAATTAATGAGTGAGGGATTAAATAGGAAACCCCAGCTGATCCAAATCAAACACACTCTGTGAGCCAACCATTCTCAACTTGATTTGGACAAAGATTCCAGTAGTCAGAGTGTTTGCTATTTTATTTTTTTTTCTAGCACTCACTCTTACCTAAAGAGAAAACAAAATAATTCTACTTCTCCTCAGTAGTCAGCGCCATCAGTCACCAGATAAGAAGCACTGTGTTCCAGACAGTACGTGTATTGTGTGAGATTGAACATTTTTTCATACACAAATTATATTTCTCATGAACATTACCATCCCTTGGTACATTATGTATTTCTGATGATCAATAAATAATGAAGCATAACAATAACAACAACATCAACAAAGCCCCCGGGGACTCTGAGGCTTGCACTTTGGCACAGGTCTGAGCAAACAGATGGTTTCTTCCTTGTGCCCTGAGAGCAAGCCTCGTTGCCTTCTATAGAACCACTAAAGGCAGTAAATCCCTAAGCAATTGGCCTTCCATCAAACACCGTCTGTATCCGGTCTCAGGGAATTCACAATGAGGGACGTTTGGCAATGGCGTCTCAGTTGATCACTCCTGTAATGGGGCAATTACAGGCAGAGAGGTTGTCTGTGATGTAACCCAAGCCCTCGTTTCTACACAGCTGTGCAGACCATCAACTCAAATTGTACCGAGAAGTCAATTGGGAACCTATTTGGAATATGGGATATTTATTGGCTGAGGAAGAGGAAAGTCTATTTGTTCAACCGCAGTGGAATTTATCTTGGTTGGCTCTGGGCACGGACATTTGAGCCTGTGCACACAGCAGCACCCTCCTTGTCAGGCAGGCTGTTCTGGGCTCTTCTCTGACATGGCTCCCCTGGGCCGTGTCTCTCACTCCTGTCCTAGACCAGCCTGCTCTGGGGTTTCCCTCTGACTCCACGAGCTTGCACACAGAGACCTCTTGGAACTGTGACTGCCCAAATGGATTTTTCAGAATTCTGATGTTTAATCAATATATAAGGATAAAAGGACTGCATGTGGCAGTGAAGGCCCAGCTGACAGTAGATGGAATGATTTTTTAATGGATTTTTTTTAATCTTCCTTTCATAATCTTTGGCCATTTAGAAGGAAAAGAGAGATTTGGTAGTGGGATTTCCCAGGTACCAAGGACTGACACAGTGGGTAAGCCAAGGAGCCAACATCTTAAGGATGGAGTTTAGTGCACTGTGGTGATGCCTGCTCATAGGTTCCAGACAGTGGAAGAGGTCAAGAGTAGGTAGGGCAAAAATGATGGTGTGTAACAGAGGCCTCAGTAAAGACTGCGCTGAAGACAAAGATCAGGCTTGTGGGTAAGGGAGTCAGAGAGGCAAAGGCTCAGGGCTACAGTCAATGAGATCCCAAGGAGTCAGAAATGCCTGAGGTGACTTAGCATGCCCTCTTGTGGGATCTAGTTCCCTGACCAGGGTTCCAACCCGGGACCCTTGCATTGGGAGTGCAGAATTTTAGCCACTGGACCACGAGGGATGTCTCTGGGCTTAGGTTTTGAAATGACTGGTTCCATCTTAGGTGACCTCCCTCTCTCCCCCTCTGTCCCTCCATCCCTCTTCCACTCTCACTCTGTCCCATTGTTTTTTCTTTCGGAACTGGGCAGCCACATCATGAGAGCACTCATTAGAGATGCTCACAGAGCAAAAGAGCCACGACCTTCCAACAGCCCTGTGAGTAACTTTGGAAGCAGATGCTCCCTTCTTCCACCAAGAGGAGCCTTCACGTAGGTCCTCAGATCTGACTGTGGGCTGACTGCAATTTCATGACAGTTCTTGAGCCACAGGCAGTCAACTAAATCATCTCTGCATTCCTGACCCACAAAAATGATAAGACAATCATCTTTGCTGTTTTTAAGCCATTAAGGGGGACTAAAGTCTCACTGTCTTTCCTACCTTCATAATATTTATTTTTTATTTGCACAGTGACCCTAAATGGGTATTCCTTGAAGGGCATCTCTCCTGGGTAGCTTTCTTCTAAGTGGCAACATAAGGACCCAGGTTCTTTCCATGTTGAGAGATCACAAATAGATGGAAGTACATTTGCGGGAAGGCAGAGAAGGGTAGGCTTGTGTTTTCCTATGGGGCAGGTAGGACTGGGAATGACCTGCATCACTTCTGTCCATATTCCATTGGCTAGAACCTAGTAACATGACAGCACTTAATTGGCAGAGGGCTGAGGAATGTAATCTAGCTTGTGTCCAGAAGGAAAAGGGAAATGCTTTGTTTGGTAAACAACTTGTCAGTCTCTACCACATGAGGCATGGAGTGATTGGACTAGGATGGGAGAGGATAAGAGAGAGAGAAGGATGGAAGAATTCCAGGCAGAGGAAACAGCTCCCTGGAACTGAATGGCTTTGGCATAGCACTGATGGAAAAAGCCCGCGAGAGACTGCAGTCAGACAATAGGCCCTTCATTTTCTCTAGGAAGTGAATAAGGAAGCAAATTTGAAAAACAGCAGGAAGCAGATTATGAGGAAATAAAAAATATATATTTTAGGAAAGTAATTATGTCAAAAACTGGCCAATTTTGAGATTCAGAAGTGTCAATGCCAATTACTCAGGTCAGATTCTAACAGGATATCAAGAACATCTCAAGCATGAGAATGCTGTTGCTAAAAAACAAGTCCAAGAGGCTTGATAAAAACTATCTGATTGTGTTTAAGTAAACAACTGGTTCTTCAAGGTAACGCTGTAACATTCTTTCCTGAAAGAGTGCTGAAAACAAAAGAACTCAATCCCAACAACAGAAATTTTCACTAACAATTTGGCTGTCAACATATTCCCAGTAATGTTGGTTTTTAAAAGGTGTATTTTTATTGGCCAAACTTTTAGTCTCTACTGCTTTGATTTCCATTTTCTTTGTAGTCACATTTCAGTGTAATAAATTTTAGCATGTCATCCAGTGAAGGATAAATCTGATGTGAAACCTTACAGAGAGGAGAGAGATTTTTGATGAAATGAAGGAGGATTTGTGTTGCCTATGATGCTTCCATTCCAAAGCTCAGGATTCTCTTGTTTTCTTAGTTTTGCCGGTGGGAAATGAAAGAGACTAAATCCAAAACACTCCTTGCTGACATAAAGACAAAACTACCTCCACAACTTTAATAAAGAAATGATTTCGTTCCCATGGTTCATTCTTATTTGTAAAACCATCATGTTTAAATTATATAGATCACAGATTGGAAGAGAAAATATTGTATTAGACCGTATAAACCATTAAGAAATATTTTTAAATAATTAAAGGATAATTTAAACAAATATTTTCAGTGGATCTAAAATCTCTTTTATAATAACAAGTGATGAGCCCAAGCTTTACTATTATTTTGAAAGCTGCCCTTTAAGTCCAAGAAGTGCAGTTTAGGGTTTTTAATGGAATGTCTTTTATATCAAATAAGCATTTAGAAAAAAAGCCGGTAAACCTTCTTTGAGTCTAGAAGATGAATAGATGTTTCTCAATTGATGTGAATTCTGCTGTTTTCATTTTGATTTAGGTATTAAAACTTTGGGAGAAAATATTCATTGAGATGTTTTTTGACCTCCTTTATCATTTTAAAGGATATTTTCTTATCATCAGAATAAAAGGTCATCATTTATATTGAAATGGTTGAAAATACATTAATTTTGAAAAAAATGTAGTTGAAGAAAAGTAATTGGAACTGTCATTACAACAGTTCTGCCAGCCTACCACCTTGTGCTGCAATGGAAGACACTTGACATTATGCTCTGTCCTGGAATCTCTGCTTGTCCGCCATGTAATTTGCCTGTGTTCATGCTGTTATCTTTGATGGATCTCTTCTAGGCGATATGCTACCCTTTGAGACTTTGTAGCAGTCTCCTCCCAGTAGAGCATCCTTGAGCCCAGAACACTCTGCTAACCCACAGGGTGGCCCACACCAGCATTACCTGTGACACCGTCAGGACCAAAGGAGATAAAAAACGCTCTGTAATTTACAAAGTGCTATTCAAATATGAAATATTGTCATCCAGACCTTGGGTTGCAAACCACTTCTCTGAAGGGCTAGAGATGAAACATTTTAGGCTTTGGGGTCATGCTGGCTGATGCAACTCCTCTGTAGTGGTACAGAAGCAGTTACACGAGTATGGTTGTATTCCAGTAAACCACCATTGATAGACACTTAAACACTTGGAATTCGCATCATGGCCATCTGTCACACAATCTTCTCTTTATTTTTTCCCCCAAACATTTAAAACTGTAAAAAAACTTTTCTAAGCTCACAGGCCATATAAAAATGGGTGCTGGGCCAGACTGGACTAATTCCTGATCTGGGTCATTTTACCTTGCTAGCTAAAAGAATCTCAAATCTTGTCCCTCAGAGTGTGATCCTGGATGCTTGTGAGAAATGCAGGATCTTAGGCTCGTGCCCAGACTGGGAGAATCAGAATCTATATTTTTAGCAGGATTCCCTAGATGAATCTTGTGCTCCCTTACTTTTGAGAAGTTTTGTTGTGGAATGTAGTTAAAAGTCAGAAAGAATAGAGAAACCACCAGGATTTTTGAATAAAGTATATACCACAAAAGTACACACTAAGATCTCTGCATTTATTAATACAAAAGCCTTTTAGAACCAAATTTCATTTAAGTAATGTATTTATGTATGAATAAATATGTGTCCGTGTGTGTGTGTGTGTGTGTGTGTGTGTGTGTGTGTGTGTCTTCAGTCATGTCCAGCTCTTTGTGGCCCCATGGACTGTAGCCCACCAGGCTCCTCTGTCCATGGGATTTCCCAGGCAAAAATACTGGGATGGCGTGGGGTGTTGTTTGCTGTTTCCTATTCCAGGTGATCTTCCTGATTCAGGATCAAACCTACATCTCCTGAGTCTCCTGCTTTGTCAGGCAGATTCTTTACCACTACACCACCTGCGAAGCCTACATGGATACACACACACACACACACACACACACACACACAGAGTTATGTGTTATGTGTGTATATGTGCATATGGGGGATATGGTTTACCAGTCCACAGCAAACTACATGTGCGGGACTTTGCTATAAGCAAGATCCGTCTAATAGTCAAAACAAATAACTAAAAGCCTACATTTAAAATAAATGAAATCAAATTAAGTCCTAAAAGATCAGGAGTCGGGACTCACTTTGTGTCATGTCGGACAGCTGTGTGTGCACTCAGCCATCACCAAGGGAATCATTGTTTTATTGCAAAATGCAGTAGCTGTCGTTTGGAGCGATAACCCCAGGGCAGCAAGGAAAGGTTAAATTATGTTCAGTGTTCTCTGATTAAGAAAGTTGGGACATGTCCTTGCACTTTAAGAAGAGTTCCATCACAGGTAGTTAAAATTAAAAAAAAAAAAAAAAGGGTTGTGTTTCATGAAGCCTTACCGTCAATTATTTGGAAAAGTTTCCATTTGGAATGGCATTCTCTATTGATTGTACATAACCATGGCTTTATCTTTTTATTTTTTTTAACATGTAAAATTTCATCTACCATTCTTGGGGGTGGGCATCTCAAATCTTTGATTTCATTTTTCCTATTTGAGAAAGATCATCTTTGTCTTATTTTCCTTTCCAATTTTTAAGCAATTATTATATTTTTAAATTTTTAATTGGAAGAGAATTGCTTTACAATGATGTGTTGGTTTCTGCCATACAACCATGTGAATCTATCATAACTATATATATATATGTGTGTGTGTGTATGTATATGTATATATGTATATATATATATATATATCCCATCCTTCCTGAGGCCCCCTCCTGCCCCACCCCTCTAGGTCATCATAGCGTGCCAGGCTGGGCTCCCTGTGTTATACGGCAGAGTCCCACTAGCTATCTGCTTTACTCACGGTAGTGTATATACGTCAATGCTACTTTCTCAATTTATTCCACCCTCTCCTTCCCCTACTGTGTCCATAAGCCCATTCTTTACATCTACATCTCCGTTCCTTCCTTGTGGATAGGTTTATCAGTACCATTTTTCTAGATTCCATGTATATGGAATCCTTTTAACTTCTTAATAAGACCAGAAAACTGCTGTTATAGGTTAGCAGGTGATTGTGAAATTTAGAAGATGTTCTTATTTTCTTTTTTCTATTTCTTCTCTGTCTCCCCAATCAGAATTAGGATCCATTGCTTTACCATTGATCCCTCTCTCTCCTGTTTAAAAATTTCCATCTACTTATATATATATTTTTAAACATACTAAATGTTTTCCTAGGACCCATTTCCCCATCCTGGCATCCAACATAACACAGAAAATAAATGGATGAAAGAAAGATAGATAGATATCTTAATAAATAGAAGTAAGAAGTATAATGCTTGTCATAAGCACCATGCCCAACCTGAGTCCTTCTGACCACTGGAGAATTCTAAAGATTACTTGTCTCTTAGAATGGAGACCCTCGGGCAGCTGCAGTCTGAATGAAGACTGATGAGGCTACTTACTTGTGATCATGACAGTTTAGAAGTTTGTTTCACATCCCTTGTCCCTGCTGGTTGGTGAGGTGAGAGAAGACAGAAGCTGTGACAGAAAGTAGAATATACAGAAAAACACCAGTGGAGAGAAAAGGAGAGAGTGACTGTTACAGGACCAATTCTGGTTTCTTCTGTGAAATTCTAATTGAGAACTCAGGGCCCTGCTGACGGTAGAGGATTCTGCTTCTCTGAGCTGTGGTCAGGCTTGTCATTGATATGATATCCAGTTCCTAGGCAATTCTCCCTGTATGCTATATTTAAAATTAAATAGCAAAATGATCTGCATTAATGAGGGCCCAGAGCACTGTCAGTACACTGGTGGGAAAGTCATACTTATGGTAATTCAGTTTCAATAGATTGGTCATGTAAAGAGAATGGCTGACAGCAGGTTATCAAGGCAATTTCCAAGTGGGCAACTGACGATGGGCATTCTGACTGAACAGGGACAAAAGAAAAGCTTCAAGGACGCCATGAACATACTTTCTAATAATGTAGAAAAGTCAGCATTAGCTCAGAAGTCAAACAGCATGGAGCAGTTGGCAGAGAGCAAATGAGGACCCTGCAATTTTCATTATTTATGAAAAAAAAAGCTGGTGCTGGGAAGTAAGCAGCCACCAACAGGTCCTCAAGTTGACAACCACTATCCTAAGTCGGGGACTTCCTTGGTGGCTCTGTCGGCTCCTGCCAATGCAGGAGATTTGGGTTCAATCCCTGGGTCAGGAAGATCCCCTGGAGGAGGGAATGGCAACCCACTCTAGTATTCTTAACTGGAAAATCCTGTGGACAGAGGAGTCTGGTGGGCTAGTCCATGGGGTCACAAAGATGTATGCAACACAACTTAGTGATTAAACCACCACTGTCATAAGTCAGGTATCAAATACATGTGAATCCAGTCAAAATGAGCTTGACACTATCAACAAGGCATGGTTCTTGTAATAAACAAATAAGACAGTTTCATTAACAAGAAATTGCATATGCAAAAGACAGTAATTATTCAGTGCCAAAGTGATATTTTATAAAAAATTAGACAACGGATTTTCTCTTCAGTATCTTTTATTGCAAATAGGTGCTATATGTTCAGCACTGTGTGTCCAGTCCTGGGACTTGGAGATGCTGCCCGGAAAGCAACAAGTCCTATCTTGCCCTCTAGGAGCTTACATTTGAATTCTTGAATCATTCAGTAGAGCCTCTTCCTTTCTGACTGGAAAAGTAACATTGCTGTTGCCATTCTGTCTATGCAAATATTTTCCATCATTTCCCAGCATTTTCTTTTAAAGAGTTTCAATTATGGATTATATCCACACATCACCATTTGTGTTCATTCGTGAGTCCAATGTTCCCATTTCTGTTTTAAAAAGCCAATCTTTGGCAGAGGTGAGGGATTTTGTAAAGAAAAATATGTTACTCCCGCACCTAGGGAGCTACTCATCCTTGAGCCCTCTCCTCAAGCAAAGATGGCTATGACATGCCTTAAATTGTCAACACTCAGGGTTTCACATGTGACATGAAAGACAGTTTTTGTTGTTGTTATTCAGTTGCTAAGTCATGTCTGACTGTGGCCCCATGGACTGCAGCATGCCAAGCTCTTCTGTCCTCTACTATCTCCTGGAGTTTACCCAAACTCATGTCCATTGCGTCGGTGATGCCACCCAACCATCTCATCCTCTGTCGTCCCCTTCTCCTCCTGCCCTCAGTCTTTCCCAGCATCAGGGTCTTTTCCAATAAGTCAGCTCTGTCTTGGCATCAGGTGGCCAAAGTATTGGAGCTTCAACTTTAGCATCAGTCCTTCCAGTGAATACATGCTTTGGTTTCTCTCAAATGAGAATCCACTTTGAGAGGCATCCAAGCTACCTCATGACAGGCTGTTCAAAGATAAGGAGCAGATTCTGGCCCCAAATCATCCCCTTAGAGACTTTACAGACAGGAAACTAGAAGACTAAGACAGTCTCACAAGGGCCATCAGAGTGTGAAACGAATGTAAGTGCTTCTCTTTACAGTCACAAGGTTAAATGTGAGCTAAGATATGCACTGGCTTTTACAATCATTAAGGAAGCCTTTTTCATTCACTTTGTGCACAAGAGAATTCAATGTCTTTGTAAACATGTATAAAGGCTGAATTTGCAAGGCATTTTCCCCATGAAATCTTCCTAGCCGAGATGTTGGCTATTTGCCACAAAAATAGCCTCTGCGAAAGCCTCAGAACCTCACAGAGTGTGGGTGACAGAGCCCGGCACCCGCCCAGAGGTTTGCCCTTAGAATGACTCCACTGAGAGCCTCCTACAGGCCATCCTGTTAAAACAGATGCTACTGAAGAAACAGCTGTTGGGGTGATTTTAATGTAGATTTCATCCTCTTAGTGAGGAGACTTCCTCAGCTTGGAAGCTTTCTGCTGCTTGACTCTAAATTTATTTGATCTGTTTCACAGAATATAAAGGCAACAAACCCATCTTTCTTTCATTCCTTCTTTGTGCTTTATTTCTTTCTCTTTTCTTCCCCTCTTTGCGGAAGCAATTCCTCTAACAGACAAAGAAGTTAATTGTGAAAGCGTGCCATGGAAATGATATGAAAATCGTTCCATAGAAGAACAGTGGTTGTTCAGTCGAGTTGAAAGAAGCCTGCGTTCTTTCATTTGCATAAAGTACAGTGTATGGTGCTATTTGTTAAAGTAAGTTGAATAGATAGTACTTAAATTACATATAAATGTGTGTTGTTTTGAACTGTTTATGTCAGTAAAGTAAATCTAATGACACAAATGTAATAATACCTTAACTGCTTTTATAACCAGTTTATAATATTTATCGTTTGTGGAGCACAGCTAGTGTTATCTGCAATTCAACAGTAATTTTCCATCACAACCTCAAAATAGTTAATGTTAAAAGGAATCAATATGTACTACATTTTACTGCAGACCCATGGGCAATAGCTCGCTGTTAATGATCAAAACTGCCAACTTATATCTATCGCTGTGATTTTTCTCTTCATAAATTAAAAGGAAAGAAGTGTGAAAGAAACTGTAAAATCAGGCTATGATAAGTTCGAATCCTGCACACTCTCTCTTGCTCTCGATCTCTCATTTTTAAGAAAACTTGTTTTTATTATTTTTTTTTAATGTCAGTGATGTAGTCCATTATTAGGAGTTATTACCCCCAAGTGCTTGGGTTTTGCTATCAATATCACTAGTGGAAGGAATACCAAAAAGGCTGGTATTAGTGGTTTTTACTTTATCCTTTTCATGTCATGGAATATAAAACCTAGCTCTTTAAAATCAATTCCTAGGATGTTACCTGAAAGGATCCATCTTATGCCAAATACATGTCACTGTAGAAAGAAATGTAGTTTGATGTGTTTCTTAAGGTGTTTAAAATGGTACATTCTTGGATCATTAGTGTGTGTTGTCTGTGGACGACGACATAACGTCCTCATGATGGCCAGTGTGGATTCTGTCTTGAACATCCATCATCTAGTCGTTCTTTGAACGAATATGCATTAAATGTCATCGTGTAACTTTTGAGCCAGATACCATGCTGCTAGTTATTGAACAGGGAAGGAAAAGAAAGGAGGAGGAAAGGAAGGGAAGGAAGGAGCGAGGGAAGGAAGGAAGAAATGGAAGAAGGGAGAAGGAGGGGAAGAGAGGAAGGGGAAACAGGAGACAAATGAGGAAGGGCTGGTAAGTGACACCACAAAATTTGAAGTAACACAGTCCTGAATTGGAACCCAAAGTTCCTCACTTATAAATCGTATGAATTTAAACAAGTTACTTACCCTCTCTATAAGCCTTAGTGTCCTCAAGTGTAAAATGGGGATAATTTTATTACCTGTAATACTGTTGAGAGACTTAGATGAGGAGATTATAGTTATCCTCAAGAATATTATTAATGACACTGAGGTCCAGTCCCTGCTCTCAAAATACTCAGTCTAGTGACGCTGAATGACATCGAATGAGCAAACAGGTGACTGTGATGCAGCGTCCTGAAGCAGGGGTGCTCTGGGTGCCAGAATACGTACATGCAAGTGCTTGAGGAATGTAGTCTTGATGGTTTAGAGCATCTGGAAGGCTCAAGCCAAAGGATGCCCAAGAACCCTTTTGTGAACTGCCTGATTGCTGCAAGTATTCTGTTCTGTTCTTCTGAAGTTCTGGGAGCCTCTAGATCTAGGCACAGAAACTGAGTACTGATTATTCATAGGCTAACTGGTTTCATCAGGGATCATTTCAGACTATTGTGTACAGGGCACAAAGCTACATCCTATGAAATTAAGAGATGAATGAAATGAAATTCCTGTTCTCAAGTCGCATACAGCTATCAGAAGGAGTTTATCTACTTTGTGCTCTCAGTATTTTGAACAATTCAAAAGACCATTTGATGCAGTGGAACTGGTAAAGTTTGCATAGATTTCATTAAATTCATTCAACTGATTGAAGGCACCAATATTTTTTGTAGATTATCGAATAGATGGCTTCCCAGGTGGCAGAGTGGTAAAGAATCCACCTGTCAATGCAGGAGACACAAGAGATGTAGGTTTGATCCCTCAGTTGGGAAGATCCCCTGGAGTAGGAAATGGCAACCCACTCCAGTATTCTTGCCTGGAAAATTCCTTGGACAGAGGAGCCTGGTGGGCTACAGTCCACAGGATCGAAAAGAGTTGGATATGACTGAGCATGCACACAGATGGTAAAGAACAAAAATCAGCAGGGATCAAAGGTGATTTGTGATTTTCCATCTTGGAGCAGTTGACTGTCTCAAAAGGAAACTCTCAAAGAACGTACAAAGTCTGAGTGAGAATTTCTCAATTATCTCTGATTTTGGAGAGAATTATCAATGTTCCAAAACCAAATTGATACTGTCCTCACAATTGTCTTTAAATGGAGAATTCTATTCCAGTACTTTATCTCATTTCTCCCCCTCAATCAATGTTCTTGGAGTTTCTTCTGTTATTTGGTGCAGAAAGCTCCAATTAGCTGATTATCTGTCTTTAGCACCTTTGTTTCACTTCTCAGAGTGTTTGATTGCCTCCAAACAAAGAAAGCTAATAATCTTATTTTTATCAAAGAAGGTGCTGTGTCTGCAGGAATCAGAGAGCATCTCAGATGAACTGGGACTGGAGACTGACCCAAGGAGAGGATTTAGACTAAGGCTGCTGAGCTATCAGAGCACCCACGGGATGGTTAAAGTGCTGAGTTTAAAATCTACAAATCCTGCTTTCTAATTGGGAATATATTTTGATTCTGAGATTTTCAAACGGCTGTGTCTTTTTACTGATTTTGGATAGTTTACATAAAGGAATTCACACTGTGAACTCTGGGGAAGTCAGTGTGCCCACATGGTGCTGGATCACTCTGTCCTTCTTGCCAAACCATGCTAAGTAGTAAAATCTGTTCTTAAAAATCTTGTAAAGCCCCAGATTAAACAGATCTGGCTTTCTTTCTTATGCTTATTTCCTGTTTGTCTAGAGCCTGGTAAGGGGGTTTAGGGAAGGTGGCTCATGTTGCCTAGTTCTGAGTCAAACTAAGAGTCTTACAAAGTAGCAAGATACATTGAAACCCTGTTGAATCTTTACAGGAAAAGAAGAATCAATACTAATCAAATCGTAAAATTTGAAATCAATGTTCTCTCATTATTGATATCATTAGGTAACATTTTGGGAGTGTTTACTATGTGCCAGGCACAGTTTTCCATGATTTACTTGAAAGAATTTTCTTAATCTTCAAAACAACCTTCTGAAGTATAGACTATTATTATCTCTACTATATGGATAAAGAAATGTAAGCAAAAAAAAAAAAAAAAAACCAAGTCTATCAACTTGCCTAAGTTTATCAGGATGTTTCAGGCAGAACCAAAATTACACCAAAAGAAATGAGCTTGACTCACTCTTTTTCGTGTATTGTAGTTCTATAAATTTCTACAGCAGAAAAAATAAATTATTTTACTCTAATAATTATGAATGTCTTTGGCATTGCAGGTGGATTCTTTACTGTCTGAGCCACCAGGGAAGCCCCAATAAATATGAGTTTAGAAAGCAATGATGATGTTGGGGAAAATGACAATGAACTCAAAAGGTGATAATGAAAATACAATTCTAAGAGCATTGAAAATGGACTAGAGATGTAATAAACATTTGCATCCCAGCCTGATTTTAATATTTCTGGTCTTTCTAATCTTCAATAATTTTAATCCCTATACAATTGTAAAGACAAACATGTATGATAGTAGTTCCTTAAGCTAGATATGCCACTCTTCTCAGAGAATTAAAAAGATTTAAATGTCTTTTCAGCTCTTATTCTTCAGGAAGGAGTCTTCCCTCTGGACCTCTCTCCATTCTCCTCTACCTGATTGATGTCTTAGAGGCTGAATTGAATGAATAGAATTGATGAGCGTCCTTACCCTGGGTTTCTTGTTGAGCGTAGCCAGTTTGTGGCACCAACATCTGAAAGGCTGGAAAGAGTGTGAATCCAGGGTTTCACACTCCTGACTGATCACCTCCTGGTGTCTATCTAAGGAATCCTTGGCTCTTCTTAGGTGGGCCTTTCCAATCAGCTCCTCTGGGCTCCCCAGGTAGTGTTAGTGGTAAAGAATCGACCTGTCAAGCACGAGACCTGGGTTTCATCCCTGGGTTGAGAAGATCCCCTGGAGGAGGGCATGGCAACATACTCCAGTATTCTTGCCTGGAGAATTCCATGAACAGAGGGGCCTGGTGGACCACAGTCCATAGGGTTGCAGAGTTAGACATGACTGAAATGACTTGGCACAGCATAGTACAGCACAACTGCCCCCTCTCGAGGGGATCATCGGTGCTCCCTGCTACTCCTAATCTGAGATCTTCCACAGAGCTCCTGCCCACATGTTGGCAAATGTTGTCTTTCCTCTTCTCAATTACTCCGTATGATAAAGCCATTTATTTCCCGCCTAAGTCTTGATGGAAAACAGAAACCTTTGGAATTTAGTACGATTTCATCCATTTACTGTTACTTATTCTGTTCAAAACCAGTTTTTCTGCTTTATTTTTCCAACTGAAAGGAGCTCGACCAAGTTTCTGCTCATAAGCATATGGTGCAGTTTCTGATACTCACGTGGAATTTGTCGCCCATTATTTAACAGCAATTCTAAGTTGTGAGTAATTTCCATTTTAATCACAGAGAAAAAAATTAAATTAATTGTGCATGACAGAATTAGGTAATGTCATTACCATCTCTGTGTTACCAGAGCCATTGAAGTCAGGAGGCTTTCTGATGATGAATAAACTGCTTGACTGCCTGATGTTGGTAGAACTAGTAATTTTTTGAGGAGTTACTGAATCCTGAAATTATTCAGGTGCTTTGAAGAACAACACAAAGGAGGCAGAGATAGATCTGTGTGCTGTTATAGTAGGTGAACAATCTAGTTTTCTTAGTTTTGCTTCTTTTATGAATTGGAGGACAAAGAAACTCACTAGACTTAGAACTCATATATCTTGATGGCCAATGTAAGTAACTCTCCCCAAATGTATCATTTCCCCAAAATCCAAGTCTTAAAATAGCTGCTAGGATTCAAGATCAAAATATGTTGCATCTTATGAAATGAGCATCTGTATTGAACAAATAAATGGATAGCTGATTTTGTTCTGTTCCATAGGCATAGTCTTAACCAAAGTTTTTTAAGTGCAAGAATTGCAGATTGAAAGTGAAAGGAAACTGAAAGTGAAAGTCGCTCAGTCCTATCTGACTCTGCGATGTCCATGGAATTCTCCAGGCCAGAATACTGGAGTAGGTAGTCTTTCCCTTCTCCAGGGATCTTCCCAACCCAGGGATCGAACCCAGGTCTCCCGCATTGCAAGCAGATTCTTTACCAGTTGAACCATAAGGGAAGCCCAAGAATACTGGAGTGGGTAGCCTATCTTTTCTCCAGTGGATCTTCCCAACCCAGGAATCAAACCGGGGTCTCCTGCATTGCAGGCAGATTCTTTACCAACTGAGCTATCAGGGAAGTCCCTGAATTACAGTTTAGTATCTCTCAAACCATCTTGTATCTTGAACGACGAATATGATTAATATAGCCAGGTGTTCATGTAGGGCTCTTGGGAGATTTATGTAAGAAGATTATAAGAAAAATGTGAATTCTGAATAGAAATTTAATACTTAATATACTATCACTTCACAACAATTAAGCCATCCAAGAAATGTAAGTTGGTTATTGCAAGAGTTAGCCTTTGCTGCAAAATGAATCACCCCAAAACGTAGTGGCTTAATGCACATTTATTGAACCCTTGATTCTTCTGGGCAGAAACTTGGGCGGAGCTCGGTGATATGGTCCTTTTATTGCATTTATTCGTCCATCTTGTGTGTGCAGCCAGGTTGTTTAGGAGCTGGTAAATCTAGGATCACCTGTGCTAGGAGGACTCATCTGTGTTCCCCATTATATTTCATCTTCCTTCAGGTTAGCCAGGTTTTTCACATAATATGTGAGAGTAGAAGCATGGGAGAGAGGCTTAATATGACTTCCATCACATTGTATGGGCTTAAGTGAGTCACATGGCAGGTCAGATGTGCGAGGAAGAGAAAGAACATCTGGATGGTGTTGGGAGGAGCTTCTAAATTCCAAAGCAAGCAAGGAAAAGGCAAGGATGTGGCCATTTTGTGATCTATCAAAATTAGATAAGGAACGATGTGGAATGGGAGTAATGACCCGAATACTTTACTGTGCTTTTTGTGACCAGAGAGGCCAGGAAAGAATAGAACACTGTTTTGGATATATCACTGTATATAGATCGCACACACATATGTCAGGAGAGATTTCTACTTAATATTTTTCAAACACAAGCAGATTTTTTTTTCCCTACAGACACTCCACTCTAATCTTATTCCCCATTCTTTTGCCCAATCTACAGTTTTTCAATGTTTTACTTGGCTTTTCTGTACTCTCCCCTGACTCCCAGATCAGCTCTTCCTTCTCTGAGTGAGTTTTATACTTCCCCAGTCTCTCTTATCCTGCTTACTGTCTCTTCCAGAATTGGGCAGAAACCAAGTCAATGAAGAAAACACTCAGTCATTTGGCAACATGAAGAAGCAATTAGATGCCAGCTTCTAAAGGGCTTGAGGACATTTTAACCCCAAGTGCTGGAAATCTTACTGAAATTGCAGACAGAACAGAGGGAGAAGTACTTGAAAGACTATTAGCTAGCCAGAGCTTGGCCCCATCACATTTTTTTCTGGTGCCTGTTATAAGAAGGCTTCCATGTTCTGGCTTAAGCCAGTGTGAGGCGAAAGGAGATGGATCAATGCACATCTATCTGTGCCAGAGTTCCTCAGAAATAATGAAAGCTTGTCTTCATTCTTGAAGAATAAGACCTAGAGAAAGTGATCCCCAGAGCATAATGGAACTCTTTGGATGTAGTTGACAATGAAGAAGAGAATTCCAAATTCCGCTGATAATCCGCAGTGTGGTTAATCTCTGAAAGGCTACTGAGATATGTACTGTAATTAGAAGCACAAAAGTTGCCATTCATTTCATTCTGTATAGTACTTGGTATTGTATTCAGACATAGAGTAGGCTATTACTCAAACCTCTCTTTTCTATTTTTTTCTCTTATTGTTCATCTTTTAATACAGACCTTGCCCCTTACCCAAGCCAGGATTGTTACTCCACTGAGGGTTTTTCAGACATCATTAACCACAGGAAGAGAACATAACACAGCAGAAACTTGGGATTGAATAACAACCTTGAAATTCAAACTGACATCATGTATTATTGTTTGCATTATATACTAAACAGTTATTAGGAACAATTAGCAATTAAAGACTCTTAGGTGCCGTTATATGGTTTTCTACAATATATCCTGAATAGCAGGATAAGTGCTTTGGCTGCCAGCCAATCATCAAAAAGCCCACAGAAAACTCTCATCTCAAATGCAAGCTCCTTTGTGGCCATTGAATGAAGCACGTTAATCAAGCAAAGCCATATATGAGATGGAGATGGGGAGACCTGAAGTACCCACGTTCACTATAAAGCATGTAGTCCATGGAGTTGCACACATATATCCTATATTTCACTTTTGTGAAAAAGAGATGGATAGTCAGCACAGAAACAGGTACCCAGAAATATTTGTAAAGGAATATATCCTGATTCCAGGACCACATTCGAGTTAGCTTTTCTAGCTTCTGGTTCTTTAGTGCTTGATACTGACACCTGTGTTTATCATAATGATCTGGAGGCCCAAAGTGCTCTTTCTGAAGCATCAAAGTGAGATTATATCATAATCAAGCTACTTTTATTGTTAAGTGTAGTCTCTGTCTATATATATATATATATATATATATATATAATTCCTTGAAAATTAAAAAATAACATGGTAATTTTGTTTTTACAGTTTATTGATATAACTGACATATAGCACTGTATAAGTTTAAGGTTTATCGCATAGTGATTTGATTTACATATATCATTTACCACAAGTTTAGTAAACACCCATTTTCTCATAAAGATACCAAATAAAATAAAAAGAAAAACATATTTTTCCTTAAAATTAGAGTTCTTGGGATTTACTCTCATAATTTTATATGTGACATAGAGTGGTGTTAATTATGTTAATCATGTTATGTATTACGTCCTTAATATTTATTTCTAACTGGAAGTTTGTGCTTTTTGACTGTCTTTATCCTATTCACCCAAATATGGTGATTTTTAATTTTCTTACAATGTTCAACCTACCAAAGGGCCATGTTCCCAATCTTATTTAATAAATTGGACTTTGTATTTTATTATGCATTATAATGATTTATTAATATCAGAGTGCTGGCTACAGTTCATTCACCTTTAATAGTTATATAGATTTTTTTGTTTGTTTCCAGATTAGAAACCAATTCTGTAATATGATCTCAATCTCCATTTAACACAATTTTATAGAATACAGAATAGGCAAAGGTGAGTATTTAGTTCCCTGGAGTTCTCAGGATGGAAAAAGGGAGAAATATTTAAGGAGAGTAAAAAAAGAAAAAAATCAAATCTTTGTAAATAAACAGCTGATCCATATTGAATGACATAGCATGTTCTTGTTCAGATGCTAGGTTGTGTCTGACTCTTTGTGACCCCATGGACCACAAATACGCCAGGCTTTCCTGTCCTTCACCATCGCCTGAAGTTTGTTGAAACTCATGTCCATTGAGTCAGTGATGCCGTCCAAATGTCTCATACTCTGTCACCCTCTTCTCCTCCTGCCTTAAATCTTTCTCAACATCAGGGTTGTTTCCAAAGAGTTGGTTTTTCACGTCAGGTGGCCAAAGTGTTAGAGCTTCAGCTTCAGCATCTATCCTTCCAATGCATATTCAGAGTTGATTTCCTTTAAGATATACTGGTTTGATCTCTTCGCTGTCCAGGGAACTCTCAAGAGTCTTCCTTAGAACCACAATTCAAAAGCATCAGTACTTCGGCACTCAGCCTTCTTTATGGTCCAACTTTCACATCTATTCATGACTACTGGAAAAGCCATAGTTTCGACTTGATGGACCTTTGTTGGCCAAGTGATATCTCTGCTTTTTAAAATACTGTCTAGTTTTGTCATAGCTTTTCTTCCAAGGACCAACCATCTTTTAATTTTGTGGCTGCAGTCATTGTCTGCAATGATTTTAAAACCCAAGA
The DNA here is from genome assembly GCF_029378745.1 of Bos indicus. Taxonomy (NCBI): domain Eukaryota; kingdom Metazoa; phylum Chordata; class Mammalia; order Artiodactyla; family Bovidae; genus Bos; species Bos indicus. Next base: position 12,228,857 of record NC_091786.1, read on the forward strand.
AAATAAAGTCTGTTACTCTTCCCACTTTTTCCCTATTTGCCATGAAGTGAAGGGACCTGAAGCCATTATCTTAGTTTTTTAAATGTTGAGTTTTAAGCAAGCTTTTTTACTCTCCTTTTTCCACCCTCATCAAGAGGCTCTTTAGTTTCTCTTCACTTTCTGCCATTAGAGTGGTATCATCCAATTCCAATGTGCCAAAAATGTATTAATGATGGACAAGATAGAACCAAGAAGACTAGGGGATTCTATTGTATATTTGGACATAACCTGAGCCTCTCCACTTTAGATAGCCTCAAGTTACCTCAAAGGGAGAGAAATATGGAATCCATGACTGGAAGCAGTAAAATCCGATCTCTCTCTTTTTTTTTTTAACTACAAATGGACAATATGGACAGCAACTATTTTAGAATTTCAAAATTAAGTATGGTCTCCAGCAGATGCATTTCAACTTGATATAGAAACATAAATATGTAAAATTAGAAATCATATTTGCATAACCAAGGCTTATTTTTCTAACATTAAAATAGAAAAGCAGATGCTTGATAGGAAAATACAATATGGAAAAATAGTCACCAGAAGCTAGGTATAAGGTACAACTTGTCACGTCATGTTTAAAATGGAAAGTGGCACCTAACGCGGTTTCAATTTTTTCCCAAATAGAAATTTCATCAGATAACCTGTGGTTCTGGTATGTCACAAAGGGCTCTTTTATCTGGCTGTATGCTAGATCCCCGGATGAGGCAATGGCACCCCACTCCGGTACTCTTGCCTGGAAAATCCCATGGACAGAGGAGCCTGGTGGGCTGCAGTCCATGGGGTTGCAAAGAGTCGTACACGACTCAGCAACTTCACTTTCACTTTTCACTTTCATGCATTGGAGAAGGAAATGGCAACCCACTCCAGTGTTCTTGCCTGGAGGATCCCAGGGACGGGGGGGCCTGGTGCGCTGCTGTCTATGGGGTCGCACAGAGTCGGACCCGACTGAAGCGACTTAGCAGCAGCAGGCTAGCTCCCTGTGTAAGGAACCTTCCTTTCTAAGAGGGGTTTATTGTCAGGCAAGGCTTTCTTCAAATTGTGTTCCAACAAAGTCATTCCCTTTAGTAACTGAAGGTTTTCTAAGGTGTGTGTCTCTCCCTTTCTGATGGAGTGAAGAATAACCTTGCTTTGTGAGTGAGACATGAAAGGTCTTTTGCACACAGACTGAGCACAAGTGCTTTAGTGAGAAAATGTCTTAGATACCTCTGGATCTTTCATTGTTGTTAGTGTTGTACACTTCCAGGAGGTGGAGCTATGGCTCAGTCTGAATGCTCCTCTTTTCTGGCTCACTCAGAGGAAAGGAAAAGAAAAAAAAGCTTAAAATCTCAGAATCTCTTTTAAGCAGCTTAAAAACTAATCATTATTGCACAGCTCTGGGAAGTCAGAGATGGGTCGGAAACACAGGTACTGTGTAGATTTGGTACAGAAAACGTCCCCCCCCGCCCCCCGCCGCTTCAAGCCCTTTAAAACACTGCTGGTGTATGACAATCAAAAGGGGTTAAAAATCCAAGATTCTGGTGTAGAGAACTCACTATTTTTGACCTTGTAAGAGGGAGGGGAAAAAAAAAACACAACGATAGTTTAGAAAAGGATAAAAGTAAGCAGAGTTGCTGTTGATGGTTGTTTTTAACGGAAGCCAGGTCATCCCAAAATCTAGAGAATATTTATAGAATTATTAAAATGGTGCTATTTTTCCATCTGTTTACTCTAAAATATTTTTACCTAAAGGTCTTCCCTTCCATCTGATGTTTTTAAGGTTTATTAGTAATCAGAATATTGCATTCCCAAGTTTGTGGTATATGATTTCATTTCATTTTGTAATGTCTTTGTAAGAAACCTCCTATTTGTGACTGAGTTCTCAAAAAACAGTCACAGAATTAAGTTACCAGCCATGCAGGGCAATCATTTCATCATGCAAACCCACTTGATACAGAGGAAAACTGTTCTGGATGGGGGTTGCTTCAGGGATGAAGTTGTTCCTCCTGATAGGTAACCAGCTGTTTCAAAAACAATATCATAGCAGGAACTGTAGAAATTACACAACAGCATGAAAATAACAATAATTGCCTTTGAATGGTGTTTACAATGAAAGGATGTCCCCATGAACTTTACCTTCTTTGAACCCCTCATGACTATCCGAGTATGAGAGATCGGTGTAATCATGTACTCAGTTCACCAGTGAGGCTTGGTGGGATGGATTTGACCGAGGTCTTATTGTTAGTTAGTGGCAGGGTTTGGCTTATAATCTAATTCTAATTCCTAACCTTGTGTATTGGCGGCACATGCAGTGAGGATTCTTTGCTGTTTTATTTTGGGTCTGTGTGTGTGTTGCTGTGGTTGTTTTAGTTGCTAAGTCATGTCTGACTCTTTTGTGACCCTATGGATTGTAGCCCACCAGGTGCCTCTGTCCATGGAATTTCCCAGGCAAGAACAGCTGAATGTGTTGCCATTTCTTCCTCCTGGGAGCAGGGAGCAATGATGCAGATCCCCTTGGTCTGTAGCAGGCACTTGGGAACATCCTCTTGTTTGTTAGGACTCTCCAGGGATGCAAAGTGTTACCAGTCTTTCCCCTGAAACTCTGGAAGGCCCTTGTGGAGTTTGGAGCCATCTACATCGCATTGTTTGAAATATTAATAGAAGCATAATCAAGCAAGTCTTTCTACTATTTAATGCCACAATTTCATCATTCTAATTCTTTTGTGATTGCTTTTCATTTATGAGTGATAACATTTGAGTTTGTGCATTCTTCCTAAACTTCAAATTCTCTTCACAATTCTTGATTTCTTAGTTTACTTAACACTACAGGAGTGGTGATGTCTATTGACTGAGTCAAAATTAATTATATTAAAGAGAAAAAGTTGAATTTTCTCCTAACAACAAGATGATATTTTTTCTGTATAGATATGAAGATGAATTTTTATAATACACAGTTGTGATTTTTCTCCTACATTCTAGTAACTAGAAATACTGTAGCTGGGTAGAAATGCTATTCATCACGCTCATTATTTTTCAGTATACTCTAGATATGAAAGAAAGGACATGCACTTCAACCTTGGACCTGAGTGTGAATTCTCTTTCTCTTACCAGCTATGCAGCATGAGTAAAGTATGTGCCAATTCTGGATTTCTTCAACCATAAAATAGAGAGATGCCTGAACTTACAAGGGTATACTGAATAGCGTAATATATCTTCAATGCTGCTAATATGTTACAGGGCTGTTCTGTTGCCAGGCACACTTTCTACACTATTCTTTCTGTCTTTTCTAACACTGTGCTTTGGTGTTTATCTGGATGTGTGAGTGCTTTTAATTTCGGTCTGAATTTAATTGAAGAAACCAGTCATGTCTTATGCCAAAGACATGATAATTTACTCACTCTCTGAATTGGGTAGGTTTTATTTCCATGTTAAAGGTTTGAGCACTGCACGCATGCTAAGTTGCTTCAGCCGTGTCCAACTCTTTGAGACCCTATGGACTGTAGCCCATCAGGCTCCTCTGTCGATGGGATTCTCTAGGCAAGAACACTGGAGTGGGCCACTACACCCTCCTCCAGAGGAATGTAAATGCTCCTTTCCAAAGACTAAGGGGAAGTGAAACAGGATGAAAATGAAATTATCCCCCAAAGGACTCGCCAACAGTCTCTAGTGTTTCATGTGGGCTGGGTGGGTGCTGTGAGAAAAGTCTCCCTGGAACCAGTGGTGGGTAAGAAACTGCTTGCCTGTCTTTGCCACTGCAGAAAATCGGCTCTGAAATGACTATTCTGTGTTAGTTTTACCTGCGCATTTTCAGTTGTCACAAACCTACTCAGGGGACCCCAGAGAAAAGCTTTTTTCCAGGACCAGGAAGTCTACAGGGGTCTGAGAGTAGGAATCCGCCAACATGAAATTAAAGTCATAAGGAAAGCACATTTACAAAGACTCTTTTCCTTTTAACAAACAAAAAGGAAGCTGTCCCACCAGGCATGGATTTTTCCAAGTATTACTGCAGTTATTGTTTTTTTAAGACTCTCCAAATATAAAATAGGAGAGAAACAAAAATGTGCCATTTCGCATTTTTGTATGTTTTCCTTCGGAATGGTCTCATATGATAATGATACATATAACTTATTATTCTGTCTTGCACCTATAAGTTATAGGTTTCAGTTAGGGAGGGTGTCAGTGTGCTATACACAGAGTCGCATTGTTAGTTATATATTTCATAACTTTTGGGTGAATATAATGCAAGAAAGGCCAAATGCTGGGCATGTACTTTATAGTTACCTCTGTCAGATATAAGGATGGTTTTTTTGTTTGTTTTAGAAAAATTAACTCTCTCTATTCTAATTCTGCTTGATCTCTGGCTGATTTACTTTGGCTCTTCATTTTAATGGTAGCACTTGAAAAATAACAGAAAAACAAACCATAAACTCTACTCCTTAAATCTCGTGTCTGGAGAAAAGAAGCCTGTGGATTAATGTTAAAGAGAGGTGAGAAAAATGTAAATGATACACAATTTCAGAAAAGAAAGAGCAGCTGTTTACATCTCCTCTTTCTCACTCCATAGCATTCATTCTTATTTCTTGTTAATGAAGGCTTTCGCGGTACCCACAAGACAACAGGGATAAAGTGACGGGACAGTCTTGAGATTCAGTAACAGTTTGTCTCCAGACTTTACAAACACAGTGGCTTCAGTGGCTTGTGTTTGCAGGTGATGATGACAATAGCTTATAGGAAACACTCCCTTTATGCGGGCACTCACCAGCAAGGTTGGTAAATACACCGTTAATCATATTATCATTAAGTGCACGCAGTCATCGCTCAATTATCACTGCTAATGAAGAGGAGCAGTGGAGTGGGTAATACAACATGGCAGCTAGAATCATTTATATTCGAGTCAAAATGACTTTTTTGTACTTACATTTGAATATAATTGGTTCTGATATTCTGGGATTCCTAGCTGAGCGCCCAGCAGGCAGGAGGGTTCCTGCCAATGATCTAGCTCCTCGTTTCCTCCTAGAAGGAAAAGAAGCACATGGGCTTGTCCCTCAAGGAACCTCTCTGCACCTTGGGGTCTGCTCCCCAAGCCCTGGCCAGGCCCAGGTCTCTGCATTTGCAGCTTCCCAGGCCAACCCCCGTGGAGTGGGAAGCATTCAGGGGAGGAGATTTGACCTGCCTGCTGTTTGTGTGTCTGTAAACCACAGGTGGATAAGTAAAAGCCAATGTCACTAGAAAACATTTTCATGAGATTAAAAAAAAATGTATGAGAAATCAGAGAAAGAGTTCTGGCCAGTTTGCTAATATAGCCACTTCATGAAAAACAGAGCTTGTGAGTTGATTGACCATAACCCAAAGGCAGAGGCATCGCTGATATCTGCACTCCCTGCCATTTAATAGACTTAGTTTGCATTTCTTTGGTCCTTGTATTTCCTAACTTTAGCCTGATTGTTGGGTTGGCTCTAGTTTTTAAAGGGGAGAGGGGAGCATATTTGGGAATTACAGCAGGTGCCCGAGGGGATGGTAGATGCTTCCGGAGCAGTGTGGTGTTAGAAATAATGCTGCAGTAGAAAGGCTGCGATGGTCTTGCAGTATCAGTGCAATCAGACAGTGGAGTGAAATGCTGAGATCATTTTATTACGGAAAGAATGAGACATGCGGAGGAAAGGAATTTATATATATATATATATATATATATATATGGGTTTATATATGTGTGTGTTTAAATATACATGTACATGGGCTTCCCTTGTGGCTCAGCTGGTAAAGAATCTGCCTACAATGCGGGGGACCTGGGTTCAATCCCTGGGTTGGAAAGATCTCCTGGATGAGGGAAAGGCTATCCACTCCAGTATTTTTGGCTGGAGAATTTCAAGGAGTGTATAATCCTCGGGGTCACAAAGAGACACGACTTAGCAACTTTCTCTTCACCTCACTTCATATATATATATACACATACACATATATATGTGTGCATGTGTGTGCATGCTAAGTTGCTTCAGCTGTATCCAACTCTTTGTGACCCTATGGACTGTAACCCGCCAGGGTCTTTTGACCCTGAGATTTTCCACGGAAGAATACTAGAACAAATTGTAATTTCTTCCTCCAGGGTATCTTCCCAATCCAGGGATTGAACCTGCGTCTCTTATGTCTCTTGCATTGGCAGGCGGGCTCTTTACCACTAGCACCACCATATATATAATCTTAACATACTGACAGACATATTTTTCTGCTAAGAATATTTTTTCTTTTATTTTTCCTTATTTTTTAAATGCCCAAGCTTTGTTTGAATACCATCACTCATCATTATAAACATATTGTTTAAGAATATTTCTTACTTTTCCAGAGGTAGATGAAAAATTATCGACTAGTAGAAAAGGGAGAAACTTATGAACTGCCTGAAGGGTAACAATGATAAAGATCATAGTTTTAAGAGTCGTTCAAGGAAGACTAGAGGATATTGATAGGACTCAAAGAAAATGATGAGAACTTTATTCACTAAGTACTATCTGCCTTGGTTCGTTTGTGATGCTGTAATAAAACTCTAGAGACTGTGTAACTTGGGAACAACTGAAATGTATTTCTCAAGGTTCTAGGGTCTGGAAATCTGAGGCCAGAGTACCCACATGGTCAAATGAGGGTCCTCTTCTGGGTTACAGGCTTCTCCTTGTATCCTCGCATGACAAAGGGGCTAGAGATCTCCCTGGAGCCTTTTTATAAGGGCATTAATCTCATTCATGAGAATTCTACTCTAAATTACTAATTTTTGGTCCATTTGGCAGTCATACTGATATTATCTTCATTGTATATCATGCTTTTGCCTTGCTCTTAATTTATTATTAGGTTAAGTTAATATTCAATCATTGTATTTAGAATTAATGGTGATGGAAGAGTTGTTTGGTGTTAGATGTTAACAATTTTGCATGTGTGCACATTTACATGGAGAACATCAAAGGCACCATTGAAATTATACAACAATTTCTTACGCAGTAAATGCAGATGGCTCTCTGAATTATCATCAGTACTTTGCTGTTAAACTGGTTCTATCCACCAGTGTGTGTATCGTCTGCCCTGTCAAGCACTGCTCCAAGAGCACAACTTGATTTGTATCTATTGGGAAGATAACAAAATCAATGCATGGAAGTCAAGTGTAAATTAGTTGTTTCCTACTGCCCTTTAACCTGTGTAGTAGAGAACTAAAGACTACATGCCTGTGTAGAACTGGCTCAAACCCTCTCTCCTCTGTTGCTCTCCCAGCATTTTCACACCTTCTGCCATCTGGAATGTTCTGTCATTCAAGGTCTACCTCTCTTTAGGCAGTGGGATCTATAGCATGCTTGGAATATCTGTGTTCTTATATTAAACTGTCATTTACCCTACTTTCCAAAAGTATAGCCAAATATATCTGATCTGATGCTAAGGGTGGAAACAAAAAGCGTAACACATATGAACAGAAAAATGCCAGTGTATGAAGCCAGAAGCCACTCAGGACATGTTCTCCTTTGTCCCAGCTGGTCTCTGCAGCTTCCTCTATAATGTCAGGAGTTTCCAAATATAAACTTGCAATTATCATTCCCTCTACTCAGAAATCATCAGTGAGCTTCATTGCCTCCTGTGTCAAGTACAAATAGCATACGTAGGTCAGAGTCCAGTAACCTTCATAAAACGTTTGTTTCCTTCCAATCTCATCTCTCATTGTGTAAAACTTTTGAGTCAAAGGGCTGAAGTGGAGCATGCCTTTGTTCCTGCTGTGTTCCAGAGTGAAATATGCTTTTGATTCTGAAGTTATTATGTAAATTCTAACTATACAAGGTCCATTATCAAGTGCTACTTTCTCAGTGAAGCCTTGTAACATTCACAGACCACCATGTTTCTTTCATTGGCCCCATTCATGATCTTTTTCATATATGCTGACAGTCCACTAACTTGCTAACTCCTTACTCTACTGTGTAACTTTATGAATTCCTAAGGCTCAGGTGATAATGAATACTCATTAAATGTGCCTGATGATAATGACAGCAATGATTTTGATAAGGATTATGGCCTGGAATGTGTATTGGTTTGGAGTAAAAAATGGTCGTATATTTAGAGGAACTATGTTGAAGAAACTAAAAAACATAGCTCACTGGTGGGAAAGTTCATTTAAAAAAATATGTATTGGTTATTCAAATTTTTAATTTTTAATATATTTTTCTGTTAAGATATTTTATTCTGGTATTTATTACACTTACACAGGGAAGAGGCTAATGGAATTCAATGATGCATGATATGTATGTCATATATTTTACAGTTCAACATATATTTAATACAAACTTGCCATGATATTCATATCCTTAACATTTCTTTTACAATTTTGTTCCTATGATAGTTGTGCTTAAAATATCATAAGATATAATTGCATGTATGCCATGGATCCCTGTATTAAAGAATGTGAAAAAATTAATATATCAGTGTTAGATTTTTTGAAGTGTTCATAGTGTGGGATGGCCCAGTTCTTTTGTGCTAAATCTTTTAGAAATTATCCAACTCCACTGAGGTGGAATCTAGTTCTTTTTCTCCTCTAATCTAAACCCCAGGGCCACTGTTATATGAGCATTTTATCCTGCTAAATTAAGAAGCCCATCCTTGTTGTTTTGTGTGTACTTTATTTAGGCCATCAGCAGACAAAATGGAAATTGTATTTCGTAACCCACAGTGTGGTCCACAGGGGAAATGAGGAGTTGATAAGTATACATCCAGTACACTTACTCAAAGTGATAATTAAAACTGGAGCACAGAAATGCAGAAGGAAACTTGGAACGAAATTGTCAATCTAAAAATTGTCAATTTAAAAATCTTGCCTAATTTTTTCTGCAAACCGTGGTTCCCAATAATCTATCACAGACTCACCTCTGTCCACCTGGGTTCAAATTAGAAGAAGGGGAAAAAAAAACATAGAAAATGTGTCTGTATGCAGGGAGCCCTGCTGGTGCCACAGTAGTTAAGATAGTATTGGCATTGCCCCCATTACCTTCTAGGATAAAAAATTAGCTAAGAGGTCAAATACATGGGTGGGTTCATGTTTATATTAATTAGTTAATCTATTAAATTATTTTTTGATTCAGATGGAAAACTGTATTCTTCCACTTTAAAGACCACCTTGAAATAGTTATTTCAAATGTTTTTTGCTCAAATACAACCTGCCACACTTCCTCCAGAAGCTAGGCTGTGATATATGGCTGTGTCGAATCTTTGTCTTTCCGGTTTCTACATCTTAGCATTCTACTTTAAGAAATAAAATTCTATAATTATTGAATTGCAAAAATAAAGAGAACATATGTTGATCAATTTCTGCCATACATTTTTATTTCCTGACTTCAGATTCAGTTTTTTTTTTTCTCAACTGTCAAGCAAATACTATAGAAAGTAATCTTTGTTGTAGCATCCCAAAACATTTTTTTAGCCATATGTATACTGTTGAAATGGAGAAGGCAATGACACCCCACTCCAGTCCTCTTGCCTGGAAAATCCCATGGATGGAAGAGCCTGGTGGGCTGCAGTCCATGGGGTCGCTAAGAGTCGGACACGACTGAGCGACTTTACTTTCACTTTTCCCTTTCATGCATTGAAGAAGGAAATGGCAACCCACTCCAGTGTTCTTGCCTGGTGAATCCCAGGGACGGGGGAGCCTGGTGGGCTGCCGTCTCTGGAGTCACATAGAGTCAGACATGACTGAAGCGACTATGCAGCAGCATACTGTTGAAAACATCTAAAATAGTTAAAAACTGAGAAATGATTTAGATACATATCTCTGGGTTCAAATCTGGACTTAACACTAAGTGGTCTTAGGCATATTACTGAAATTGTCTAAGTTTTAATGTCTTCATCTAAAAAATGGGAATAAAAATAATACTTAAGCTTAGACACTTTTGTGAAATTTTAATACATAAGCAGAGCTTGTCCCAGTACTCATCCCAAAGTAAGTGCTTGATAAATGACAACTCTTAACAAAATATCAGGTACCCAAAAAGTAGTTGAGCAATAAAACAAAGCTTCCAAATAAGGCATTCTCAAAACCAAAGTGGTACAATGAATTAAATGAACATGTAATAAAATTATTTTTGTCCAATGTAGGTATGTAAGAACTTTGTAGATGTTTACTCTTCTCCTGGATGTATAATGTAAAACACCTTTAGAAATTTTTTTCTGAGACTAACTCCAGTACTTTGGCCACCTCATGCGAAGAGTTGACTCATTGGAAAAGACTCTGATGCTGGGAGGGATTGGGGGCAGGAGGAGAAGGGGACGACAGAGGATGAGATGGCTGGATGGCATCACTGACTCGATGGACGTGAGTCTGAGTGAACTCCGGGAGTTGGTGATGGACAGGGAGGCCTAGCATGCTGTGATTCATGGGGTTGCAAAGAGTCGGACACGACTGAGCGACTGAACTGAACTGAAGTACAGGGTAAAGCATTAAATGTGGATACACCAGGGTCAAGATATAAACTATTCATTTAAAAGACTGTGTATTTACTGTGGTGGGTCATGCCCAGGGTACTATATTCTAGAAGACAAAGAGAGGGAGAGGTGGATAGAGAGGTTGATTGCCCCAGAGATCAAGTGTTTAGGAAAAATAGTAGATAAAATCTTGGCACTTACAATTACCTGGACAGTGAAGCCTATCAGCAGTGTCCTAATATACAAGAAGCTTCAGAACAACCAGCATAATTGCCTGTAGTATCTGCTGCTGAGCCACATGCTGCTGCTAGAAAAATCTTTCCTCCCACACTGGACATCAGGGAGGTGAAGCCGTGCTTAAGACCAGCAGAACAGCCTCATGAACTGCATGCCAGGGTTATTCTCAGTATATGTTCACCTTGTAAACCAAAGAAAAAATATTATAATAACCCCCAACAGATTATTACAGTATGGATCCCATATTCACAAAGCCATTTACCTTTACAGGTCACTATTAAGAACCAGTATGTTTTAAAACATGCTTTCAATGAGACTGATCCTATCAGATGCTAAGTAGCCATTATCAAGGTTATTGAGAGACACTCACCCCTATTCAAAGGACAGGTTTCTGACCCAGATGTACACACGTGAGACATGTGTAAATTAGGCAATTTATCAAACGTGCTGTAAGTGGTGTATGCATGCGTGCGTGCATGCTAAGTCCCTTCAGTTGTGTCCAACTCTTGTGACCCTATAGACCGTAGCCCACAAGGCTCTTCTGCCCATGGGATGCTCCAGGCAAGAATACTGGAGTGGGTTGCCATGCCCTCCTCTAGGGGATCTTTCTGACCCAGGGATTGAACCCATGTCTCTTACATCTCCTCCGTTGGCAAGCAAGTTCTTTCCTACCAGCACTACCTGGGGAGCCCATGTACGGTATATAAATACCCTTTATACACCATTTGCTGTAGAAAGTAATCCTACTGTGAATCTTTGTGTTTAATCCATGCTTTCACAGATATATAGAGAATCTAAAACTTTCAAGTTTTAGAAGAAAGAACAGGAGCTAAGAGATATTGAATACTTACACTGTGTCAAGCAATAACCCACATGTTTTGATTGTTTATACTATTTAATTCTCACCAAAACACTATTTAAAAGTACAAAATTAAAGTTGAGAGAGTCAAGTCACTTGTTCAAGGTGACATATACTTGCATAGGTTATCTGTCTGTTTATCCAACACACTCGTGAGATTTGAAAGGCAGGTGGATCTGATTTTCAGCACTTACTGTTCTTTATGCCTGTTGCTTTCAACCTGTGAGTTGTAGATATTTAGAGGAAGATCAGATTTAGTACACATATGGATCCCTCCCAACAAGCATATTCTGGGAACTAAGTAAGTAGTTTGTCTTCATGTTAGACCATTTATTGCATATAGGTGTTATGATAAATAAAACACAAATCCACCTAAAACATGTCTGCCATATAGACTATTTAGTCAATATTTTTGTTTCACTCAACATGCAGTAAAAGTTAGAACTACTAAAATTGGAAGTTCCATGAAAGGTTTGACATTTAAAATGAATTTTTCAAAATAGGGGAGCCTATTAAGCTGTATGTAAATAGAGACACACTTTTGAAATTTTAACCTCTCCAAATGTGAAATAAACACAAACATTAATAGTTTCAGAACAGTTACCCAAACATGGCCAGATTCTGGTGTGTGATGCTCCCACAAAGCGTTCTGCAGGCTCCAGGGTTGGAGTGGGCTTGGAACTGGGCCCAAGAAGAGCGTCTGCAGCTGCCAATCCAATGGCTGCCTGCACCGGCCTTGCTAACAGGAGAGTGTCTTGTCAGGCTTTACAATTTTATTAACAGAGAGTTAATAAACAGAGAGTGAGAGGCAGCATCAGGGCTACTCGCTTGATGACTAAAGCACAATGTCTCATCCTGCTGTTGTTGCTCAGTCGCTAAGTTGTGTCTGATTCTTTGCAGCCCCATGGACTGCAGCTCGCCAGGCTCCTCTGTCCTCCACTGTCTCCTGGAGCTTGCTCAAATTCATGTCCTTTGAGTCGGTGATGCCATCCAACCATCTCATCCTCTGTCGTCCTCTTCTGCCATCAATCTTTCCCCACATCAGGGTCTTTTCTGGTGGCCAAAGTATTGGAGCTTCAGCTTCATCATCAGTCCTTCCAGTGAATATTCAGGGTTGATTTCCTTTACAATTGACTGGTTTGATCTTCTTACAGTCCAAGGGACTCTCAAGAGTCTTCTCCAGCACCGGAATTTGAAAGCATTAGTTCTTCAGCGCTCAGCCTTCTTTATGGTCCAACTCTCACATCTATATGTGGCTACTGGAAAAACCACAACTTTGACCATATGGACCTTTGTCAGCAAAGTGATGCCTGCTTTTTAATACACTGTCTGGATTTGTCATAGCTTTCCTTCAAAGGAGCAAGCGTTTTTTAATTTCCTGACTGCAGTCACTGTATATTGGCCTATTTCTACTTTTTCTGGTGCATTCCCATCGTTCCTCTTTTGACCAAAAGAGGACTTTTTTTGATCTAAAGCTTGAGGCACTGCAAAATATCATGTTATTGGAGAATTTGACTCCATGGGGTATCATGGTTATCTCAACTTAGTCAGAGTGTGTTCTTTTATAAGGCCAGGATGGTTCTATAGCAAATGAGAGTTTATGAAAGGTATGTTATTGCATCAGTATAATTAATAGCATTTTCATGGTCCCAAATAGTTAATACACTTCGTGGAACTTCTCACTTAGCACAAGAATAATGACTCAAGACACTGGGGAGAGACAGGAACAATACGTTTAGTTTTTATTTTATTTCAATAATTGTTTTGGTTTTCTTTTTGACCTCTATCATGCAGCTAATGAAGTTAGTGATTTGGGGTCTAGGTAAACATTTTGCTTGATGTACTATTGTGATAATTAAAATGACTGTTTTAGTACAGCTTTTTTGGAGTTATTTGAAACTAAAACTCTTTTTCTTTTCTTTTTTTTTTTTTTCTCTTATTCTGTGTGAGATTGAAAATGTCTATCAACACATTCTAGGATCTGTTAATCTGCTTTTGGAGAAACTTGCCTGCCACTGCTTTTTAAAATCAGCAGTCAGCTACTTACTGACTGTAAAACATTATTTTCATCAGCATCTACTTAGGAGTTTTATTGTTTCCTCTTAAAATACTCATACGTGCTCCCAGACATTTCTCCATCCTTCAGACCCTTTGTCCTCTTAACTCTGACCACACAATAAATCAAGAGAGGTTGAGAATTGGAAGTCCCAGGTGGGAATTCTTCTAATTCTTTTTTGCTTGCTTTTTTGTTTGTTTAAATAAACGGAAACTACCTGAAGCCTTGTTGGATGGTAGAGGAAGACTGATTTTTCTGTTAATACTCTCTCAACCCACTCCAGTATCATTGCCTGGAAAATCTCATGGACGGAGGAGCCTGGTGAGCTGCAGTCCATGAGGTCGCAAAGAGTCGGGCATGACTGAGCAACTAACAAGATAACAAGATAAACGACAGAAACAAGAGAGTTTTCAGTAGCTTTAAATCACTTTGCTGTACAGCAGAAACTAACACAACATTTTAAATCAACTATACTTGAATTAAAAAAGGCTTCTGATAAAGTTTTTAGTTGCCAGTCACACTCAGTGTGAGATGCCTGACACCAGGGACTAGATCGGATGATCTTAGAGCAACAGTCTCTAAGATCTATGTCCACATTTTCATTAAGATAGAGTTCTTACTACTTCTGCACGCAGACTTGATGAGTCTTATTACTTGTCAAACACAAATTTGGTATGACTGTAGGCCTCCTTTTGCTGTCCTTCACTTTGAAATCCTCTCTCTTTTAAGTGAAATCTACTGCCACATTATCTAAATTTAAACCTACATTTAATATATTTTTAGAACTGCTTTTATCTGAAAGCATAATTTCCATTTTTTAGTACATCATTTTAAAATACACAGATGAAGGATTCTTTATACACGTGAGTGATTGATAGATAGCTAATGAAAGTCTGTTCACTATTTGTTACATGTGTAACACCCATTTCAGGTGAGAAGAGTTAAACTTGTGCAACAGAGTCAGAAAAACACTTTTGTTTTAGTCCAGGCTTCTTGGGATTAAATTATCACCAAGGAAAATGTCTCACATATTACAATAAGTGCAAAATTTAGAAAACTTAAACTAGTCATATTTGCAGACATAGCACAGCCCAAAGACTATCTATCACCAAGGGTCTTGTGGTTTGCAAAAAAAAAAAAAAATTAGCTAATTTTACTGCACAAATGTTTAGTTTGTCAAGCATTTCCTTTTATATTTGAAAATGAACTTTGATTCATTTGTGTTGAGAAGTATAAGTCAAGCATTAAAAGTCCCACTTTTTGTAGATAATAATTTAATTTCTTGCCCTCATAATTCGGTTTGACAGATGTTTGAATTTATTAGAATAATTCCTCAAACTGAAAAAGAAAGCCTGCTGCTAATCCTTTCAAATCTCTGGAAGTTTTTCAAATTCCAATTCCCTGAATACAGCTCACAAAAATAATTATTGGTGAAGAAAGTCATGGTTATTGTTTGTTGCAGTAAGTGATCACTGTGTTTACAGAATCTTAGTAGAATCTTGGAGAGGGAGAGGAAAAGAAAAATGAGATTTTGGAAATGTTTGAGCAGGAGCTTGGTTAAGATTGGGCAAGTTGGTGACCTAATGGTTGGAGGTTGGTGGACATGACAAGGCAAGGCTTCCAAAGTATCTTGTAGAGACTTGAGAATGTTGAGCTGTTCTGTATTACTGGTCCTGTACTTGTAGAAAGCAAAAAGTAAAGTTATTTGTACTTTTACCTCTCTAGGTTAAGAGTTATCTAAAATAGTAAAGATATGTTAACTTATCCAGTAAGCTGTGGAGGTGTATATGGTTTTGGCTGCAATTTGAATATAGTGGCCATACCACCAACCAGCGAACAGAGCCATGACACACACATACACACACACACACACACACACACATATATTTATTGCAAGGAATTATAGGCAAAAATCATAGTTTTAAATTTAAGAGCTGAAGTCACTATAAATAATTTGATATTTTTATTAAGCATTTGATTATATAGTCCTTTTAAAATTATCACCCATAAAAACCAAAATTATTTTGAAATTGTATTCAGTATCTAAAACCACGGTTGTTGTTTAGACACAAATCATGTCTGACTCTTCGCAACCTCAGGACAGCGGCATGCCAGGCTTCCCTGTTCCTCACCATCTCCCGGAGTTTGCCCACATTCATGTCCATAGAGTTGGTGGTGCCATCCAACCATCTCATCCTCTGTGGCCCTCTTCTGCCTTCAATCATTCCCAGCATCAGGGTCTTTTCCAGTGAGTTGGCTGTTCACATCAGGTGGCCAAAATATTGGGACAGTAAAGGAAATTAAAAAAAAAAAAATCAGCCCTACCTAATGCCAGGAAGACTAGAAATACTGTACTATAAGAAGGCAGAAATTTAACTTAACCTGTAGTGTGCATAATTTTTAAATTATAATAAAACATAGTTTCTAATGGAAATTATAGAGAGAAAGAGAAATATATTATAATTTTTGTTCTTCCTTTTTTATTTTCTGGATAATCAGCATATGAGAGACAGATGCCTGTTTTACTCTTTGGCCCACACTTAATATTTCCATAAATATTTTCCCACTTTTCTTTCATTAACATCTCACTTTCTTGATTTTCACAAGGTCTTATAATGTATGCCTGATAGCTGTATTTTTATCTCCATTGAGTAGATAACAGAATTATTTTTCAAAGAGGATATGGGTCTGGCAAAAGACAACTAATAAAGGTAGACCCGCGCCTTGAACCTAGATCTTCTGACTTGGAATGCTTCTTTTTCACTAAGGGATTTATTAACCATTATTTTTTCAGACTTCATTTACTGTTCTGGTTTTTAAGAAGTACAATTCAGAAAGTTCTGTATGAGGTACTAGTGGATTTTTCCAATATGAAATGATTTGTTGCCAGCAGGTAATTTAAACAGAATCAGAACTAGGTAAGCATGTGAAAAGACAGGAAAAATTCCCCTCTTCCCTCATCCTCAGTAAGCTCTGTCTCCTTTTTCTCCTCATTGCCTCCTGTTATCATCCCATGGAAAATTTCCTCCAGAGGAAACCATCTGAAATTCATTGATATTAATTTTTAAAAGAGCAATAATGACCACTAAAAGTATTAAGTTCTGACCCTTCTCCCTTCCACTGGGATTTTTGTATTCCAAGTAATTAGGTAGAGGAATACTGTTTTAATTGTCAACGAGAGCCTGTGGGTTTTTTGTCTTTTGTTTTTAATTTAAGCCAAGAGGTTTATCATTTTCTAGCACATCTGTGATGAGACGTGTATTCCATACACACTGGATTTTTAGAGTAGCAGTTTCTGTTCCATTTTCTCATTGGAATAAAGGAACTTCCTGCCTTATCAGATGCAGGAAGACAAAATAACATATATGCTCTCATACTTTCTGATTCTGTACAGCCATAGCACAGCACATAACTGTAAAGGGAAAGCTTACTCTAAGCTCCTTCTCTGTTGACTGGCACATCTGGATGTTCATTGTCCAAATGTTTCATTCTTTCACTCAAAAAATGATTGAGTCCCTACCATGACCTAATTCTATGCACTTGGGATTCTGTTGTGAACATAACAGGCAGGTATCCCTGCCTTCATAGAACTTGTATTTTGTGGTTTTCCCCAAAATCAAATGCCCAAAAATAAGCCTCCGGTTTCATCTTTGATTAATTTAGAAAACAGATTCAAAATCTGTTTTAAGAACAGAAGATAAATAGATCACAATGTATCATTTAATTAACTGTTTATTTTATTAATATTAGCTGGCGTTTGAAATACAAAGATGTATAAGGCAGTGGTTCTTCCTCTGAGTGGAGAAGACACAGGTAGAAATAAAAATAGTACAATATATAAGTATAATAATGCAAGAAGTCTTCTTTGGTTACCCAAGCTAAAGTGAACTTTTGTCCATTTAGTGCCTTACCTGTCCTGGTTTCCTTCTTTATTTTTCACTCATCACTCTCCATGTATTCTGTATTTCATGTATTTGCATGTTTCTTGCTTGAATTCCTGTGAGAGGTAAGCCACATGAGGTCAGATTTCCTGGCTAGGGCGTTTCACTGCTGTACCCTCAGCTTCTGGAGCAGTACCTGATACAAAGAGGTGCTCTATAAACAGTTTCTTCCAAAAAAAATGTAGGAATTGTGGAAATTATCATCTGAATGAGTTTGGTTTTTATCCTGTAGACACAGAGATCCTAAGTGTTTTTAAACAAGATCAGTGTAGTAGGGAGACAAGCAGTAGCAGGGCTGCTACAGAAGAGGAGGATTTTGGAGGCAGGGACTGTTAAGAGCTAAAAATAAGGAGAGATATTTAGCTCCTGTTCCAGCTCTTTGCTAATTTTGACTCTGTAGGGAAACACTGTCTGTATCAACTCATAAGAATTACCATATCTTGCATGTAAACACAAAGGTTTCATTCAGAACACGTAAGTCCTGAAAGAGTTAACCCACTGAACAAAGTGTTAAATGAATTTTCCAGATGTACCTGGAAAGTAGCTCGAACATGGGGCGATTCTGGCTCAGTATGTAACAGAATGGGGTTAAGAGAACTGTGTAAGGCTTGAAAAAGGAGAATCAGAGAAATTAGAAATAAAAGGGGCTATTAGATCATGTTGTCCATCGCCTACCAAGGCAAATTGTTGCTGACAGTGTATTACAGCTTTACTCTTTGCAGTAGATTTTTACAGGCTTCCCAGGAGAGATTTCTTACCTGTCCAGAATAATGAATGGGATAATTTTTTTTCCCAGCATCTCACCACTAGAAAGCATAGCTTTTCACTGACACTGGTTTTTACTGGTTTAGAGAGCATGGTGAAGCCTAGCATCCTTTTCTAACAGCTTTGTGTGTTTGTAGGTACAAAATAGAGTCTGGACTGTTGGAAAGAGAAGTTCACAAGATTTCTCTCTCTTTTGTTTAGCACAATTATTTTTTTTATATAAGATGAAATATACTTAACTTGAGTGCCGTGTATTGAGGAGGAGGTCCATGGACTTGAAGAATCATTAAAAACTGAAAAATGTGAAACTCTTTGGATGATTAATTCAATTATTTTATTTTATTGGATCCTATGTATAAAATGCTAAAACACACACACACACACAACCATTAGCCTGAGGCATTTTATTAAAATTTACTGTGTTTTCTCTTAATTCATTTAACAATTGTCCTACCCACCCCCCTACCCCATCCCCAACTGCCATAACAAGGAATTCTCTGTTGTGTAGATGAATCCTTAGGCTTCTCGAAAGGTTAAGGAAGGTGCTCAGGCATCTAATGGTCCTGCCAGAACCTGCAGCTCTAACTCGTCTTCCTGTGCTTTGTCTTATCCACTGCTTCTGGGGAGAAAGAGACTGTAGAACCACAGTGCTGGAAAACCTATCATGGTTACTTATCATAATCACTTGTAATGGCTTTTTAATTGAATCACTTGAACTCTTATCAGAAAATCAATTTTATGTCCTTTTCAACATGAAACATTATTACAATCAAATCCATTTTTTAAAAAAAGATAAATATCTACATTCCACTTCCAGAGTACCACAACTAAATCTAAAAATAGCTGAAATGGTAAACAAAAGCTTGCCTTGTTACTCATAAGCTATTTTAACTGATGGTAAAACATGAGTCTTAGATTCTTTAATCTGGCTGTCTTTCACAGATAACTTATTTATAAAATCTGTATCAGGATTTCCAAATGGTAATTTAGATTTTTTAACAATCTGTAGAATGCTAGCTGTTTTTTTTTTAATTAAAAAATTAGTTCTTTTAAACTTGTGAATCACTTATTTATTAGAGTGGGGCTTCCCAGGTTGCTCTAGTGGTAAAAGAACCCACTTCCTAATGCAGGAGACATGGATTCAATCCCTGGGTTGGGAAAATCTCCTGGAGTAGGAAATGGCAACCCACTCCAGTATCCTTACCAGGGAACTCCCGTGGACAGAGGAGCCTGGCAGGCTACAGTCCTTAGAGTCTCAAAGAGGAACACACGACTGTACACAGACAGAACAAAGCACCAGTTATTAGAGTCTTTGGAGACTAGTGAGTCTGTATCTACAATTTCACTTCAGGGAAAATAATGATGATTCAAAGGGTTAAAAATTCCAGCATCTACAAGTTAGAAAATAGTCCATGAAATGGAGTGGGTTGGTTTGGGGGCAACGTAGAAAGCTGATGGAATTGCTGGTGTTTACACTAATCATACTATGGATCAGGTACTCTTCTGTTTGGTTTATAGATATTCATTTACTCTATCTCCGCAACAACCTGAATGAGTGGTCTAATTATCGTCCCCATTTCAAGGTCAAGAAAGCAGAGGCAGAGAGAAGGGAAGCAACTTGCCTGAGGAACACAGCTAAGGGTGGAACCAGAGATAAGCCCCCTGTTTGTCCTCTTCGCAGCTGCACAGTAGGGCCTCTGCTCAGCCCCCAGCATGGGGTGTGGAACCAGTTTGTCACTTCTGTGTTTTTAATAGAAGCCAGAAACCCAGATTTTTTTTCTTTTTAGTTAAAATATAATTGACATGCAACATTATATAGGCATACTTCACTTTATTGCAGTTTGCATATTCTTTTTTTTTTTCTTTGTTTTACAAATTGACAGTCTGTAGCAACCCTGCATTACTAGATAATGGTTCACATTTTTTTTAGCTGTATTCTTTTAATTAAGGTCTGTACATTTTTTTTTTTTTTAAGCCATCAGCTATTGCACACTTAATATGCTGTCATGGTGGCTCAGATGGTAAAGAATCTGCCTGCAATGCAGGAGATCAGGGTTTGATCCCTGGGTCTGCAAGATCCCCTGGAGAGGGAAATGGCAACCCACTTCAGTATTCTTGCCTGGAAAATCCCATTGACAGAGGAGCCTGGCAGGACACAGTCCATGGGGTCTTAAAGAGTAAGACACGACTGAAGCAACTTAGCACACAGCGCACATAGTGTAAACATAACTTTTATATGCACCGGGAAACCGAAAAATTTATATGTCTCACTTTATTGCCCCATCCATTTTCTTTTGGTGATCCAGAACTGAACCCACACTACCTTCTGAGGTCTGCCTGGTTTTAGGTGTGCTGCATACTAATTCAATATTTGTTTATGTTGTAAAATGATCCCAATGTCTAGTTAACATCCATCAACCGTACACAGTTACAGACTTTTTTCCTTATGAGAACTTTTAAGATTTGCTCTCTTAGCAACTTTCAAACAGACAAGTTTTATAGGAAATTCATAATTTTTAAATGCTAGCAACTAGTGACAAATACTTTAAAATAATGTGGGTCCAACAGAAAGCGTCTGCTGGCTAGCTTTGGCAGGCAAACCTCTAATTTTTGACCTCGGCTTGATGCATAAAGAGCACATGATGAAGATTGGCAGATTTCCTGGAAATTTACCAGACAGGCCAATTTTCATTTGTCACCTCTCAGGGCTCTCGCAGTGCCCTCACACACATCAGAATCCATCTTCTGTCTGTGAGCACAGGCCAGTGAGGGGCTTGCTGGTCAAAGAGATTTGTAAAGTGCAGGCAGAGTGTATTTCAGTGGACCTTTGAAAAACCCCCAGGACTTGAAAATAGAAGCAGATTCAGACATGAATGGACATAGTGGCATGCTTCTGTCCACGGCACGTTCTCAAGCAGGATGCACGCTGATGGGACAATAAAAGGCCTCTTTACTGCAGAGCAGCTAAAAACATTGTCTGGAAATTACCCCAGAATTGAAGCAGACACTTGAAATCAAGGCCAAGACCAAAATGCATGTCCTATTACACTCTCCCAGCCAGTTAATAAGGTCATGATTTGAACAGGATGAATCTAGTTGGATATACCTCTCCCCTCAGATCAGGAACACACACACACACACACACATACACACACAAACTGAGACTAATATGCCATATTTTTAAATTATAAAATTGTTGACCTAAATCTTAATGGTTTACTTACTAAGAAATATTGCTATAATGATCTAAGATTCTCAATAGATGTTTAAAAAGAAATAAAACTGTGGCAGATTCATTTTGATATTTGGCAAAACTAATACAATTTGTAAAGTTTAAAAATAAAATAAAAAAAAAACTGCTTGTAATATTATTTAATGTGTATTCATTTATCACTTAATTCTAGGGTCAAATAATTTGTTTAGTCATTTAAGCTTCATAATGGTGCTAAAAGGACACACAGGATTTACCCAAATTTATAGAACTACAAAGAGGATTAAACTGAGACCTTCTGATACCACATTACACTGACTTAACTACTCATTACAAAGGTTACAAAATAAGCAACATTTGCCAAATAAAAGAATCACAAACAGCACCTTGACTTAAACATGGACAAATTGATAATGACCAGTTATTGATTTGAACTAATAACTGGTTTAGTATTTTTTCTAATACAAAAAATAGTAAATACAGCAAGAAGAAAATTTATATTTATTTTAAGCAATAATATCTATTCTTCGAAGATGAGGTTAATAAGAGAAGTGAGTTTTAGGTAATCTTAAAAAAGTGGGGGAAAAAAAAGCAATATTCTTGGCTTCCTTTAGATTATACTGTAGTCATATAACAATAAGACTCATTTTTTTTTCTTTTCTGTTTTGACTTAGTGAGAATGGCCAATTTTAAACAGTGAAGTTTCAGTATAGTTTGTAACATTTTTTTAAGGTATTTAAATTTTACCAAGGTAAATTGAAATTTAATTCATTTACAAGTTATAATTTCTCTATTCTTTCTTTACTTTCTTTGTGAGACATGGTTTCTAATTTTATTAGTTGAGTTGATTGTGTAAGATATCAGTAGAGATCAGTAGAGTGTGCAGTGAGCAAAACTTGTTCTCAGTGGTTGACAGATACATGGAAGATTGTTCTTGTTCAAGATCTAGAACAACAAATGTTGAGACACTGCATCTTCAGAATAAATGCATATTTCCAGTTCTGGCCTTGAGGAAGAGAATAAGCCAAATCACTTTTTTCAAGTGATTTTTGCTATATAATCTAATCTTCCTACCATACTGTAAGCATTTTGACAGCAGAGACTGAGTCTTATTTATCTCTAATTTTCTATCCCAACTCCTGCCACACTACCTACACTGTAATGCTGTAGTTGATGAATGGATGAATGATTAAAAAATGAATGGAGAGAGAGAAAGAGAGATCCTATTCTTGCCTGGGAAATCCCATTGACAGAGGAGTCTAGTGGGGTACAGTCCATGGGATCACAAAAGAGCTGGACATGACCAAGCAGTTAAACAACAACAAAAATGCTTTCACTACTTATCTAGCTAGATGGTAAGTATCATGATCGGGGTGGATGGATACATCATCAAGGCCACCCCATAAGAACTTCTTGTGTTTTTTTCAGGAGTATCCCATCTGCTCCCTGCCCCTCCATGCTGTTCAAGCACACAGGGCTTTCTTTCATTCACCCTCCTTTTTCAAGAATCCCCTCTCAAAAAAATAAGCAACATCTTTTGAATAAGTCCAAGGATAAACTTCATGCAAATTAGAATTGACTAAGGATATATGATAACTCATTTTTGTCTTCTGCCAAAAGAAGGACAGATGTTGGAGGGAAAAAAGGCAACAGAGCCTTCCCAGAAAAAACCTGAAACATTCTGAGGGAAGGAGCATGGTGAAGGGAAGTGGAGAGGGAGGCATGTGTGGGAAGATGAGAATAAATAAAACGGGGTTTGTAAATGCTAAGTTTAACTCAGCAAAGTCACCTACTGAGGTTTATATTAAGCTTGTATCTCAATATTGGGGAAAAAAAAATTCTGGAGAGACTGAAAGGTACTTTGTTCTCCCTACCAGCTAGCAGCCTTCATCCTATACCAGGCCTTTCATTTTTTAAGATCAGGGTTCTCAAGGCATTTAAATATCATTTTGTGAGAAAGAGAAAGACCAAGAGTAATGAACTTTGGTTTAAAGTTTGGGGTAGTTGGTATGAATCTCCAGAACCTTCAGGAAAGGAAGTGGGTTATCTTCTCATCATGGCAAGTTGTGCTCTCTGCACCTTGAGTAGCAGGGCACAATTTGTCATAGTTCATTGGGGGTGGAAGTGGAGGACGAAGGCAAGAAAGGATAAAAGGAGAAGAAAGAGAAATCTAGTGCTTCCCATCTGTTCACATACTGATTTCTCCATTGTACTAAATTTCATAGTATGTGGGAAAGCAAGGAGAGTATTTTCTTGATTTTATGGAAAAGAGAATGGAAGAACCTAGAAATTAAGAAAATTACGTAAGGTCTCACAGCTGGTCAGTGACAACTAGATATAAAATCCAGTTTCTTTAACATTAACTTCAGGACTATTTTCAACAAAACATACTGGTTATAATATTTTAAAATATTTGACTACAAATAATATAAGCAAAGTAAAAGTAAAGACACAATTAAAAAGCCATCCAGAGAGTTCAGCCAATAGTCATAGGTTTGAAAAATACTCTGATCAATACTGTAAAGATGGTGAGAAATTTTTCCTTCACCTAAACTGTGCCATATTATTTCCATAGTTCACAATCTGTTAACTCAAAAAAAAAAAATCATTCACAGATATTAAAGATTTCAATTTGATAGATGACATATAAAGCCTATACATGCCACTAGACTTTATAACTCAATATGTAGTAAAACATGGGGTTTGTTGTCAAAAGACCTCTTTTCACATCCTAGCTCCCTATGTGTGTGACCTTGGACAAATGTCCTTTTTTGCAAATGGTGACTAAAAAAAGAAAAAAGAGTGCTTGTATGGTCATTGTGGGAATTAAGAGAAATAATCTGAAACATACAAGTAGGATCACTGCATATTAAGATATGCAAACAGACAGGATCATGGTTTTATGCCCACCTAAAGGTCCGTCAGGTGGTCTGTTATTCCCATCTCTTTCAGAATTTTCCACAGTTTATTGTGATCCACACAGTCAAAGGCTTTGGCACCTTGACCTGCCTCTTGAGAAACCTATATGCAGGTCAGGAAGCAACAGTTAGAACTGGACATGGAACAACAGACTGGTTCCAAATAGGAAAAGGAGTACATCAAGGCTGTATATTGTCACCCTGCTTAATTAACTTCTATGCAGAGTACATCATGAGAAACGCTGGGCTGGAAAAACACAAGCTGGAATCAAGATTGCCAGGAGAAATATCAATAACCTCAGATATGCAGATGACACCACCCTTATGGCTGAAAGTGAAGAGGAACTAAAAAGCCTCTTGAGGAAAGTGAAAGTGGAAAGTGAAAAAGTGGGCTTAAAGCTCAACATTCAGAAAACGAAGATCATGGCATCTGGTCCCATCACTTCATGGGAAATAGATGGGGAAACAGTGGAAACAGTGTCAGACTTTATTTTGGGGGGCTCCAAAATCACTGCAGATGGTGACTGCAGCCATGAAATTAAAAGGTGTTTACTCCTTGGAAGGAAAGTTATGACCAACCTAGATAGCATATTCAAAGCAGAGACATTACTTTGCCAACAAAGGTCCGTCTAGTCAAGGCTATGGTTTTTCCAGTGGTCATGTGTGGCTGTGAGAGTTGGACTGTGAAGAAAGCTGAGCACTGGAGAATTCATGCTTTTGAACTGTAGTGTTGGAGAAGACTCTTGAGAGTCCCTTGAACTGCAAGGAGATCCAACCATTCCATTCTAAAGGATATCAGTCCTGGGTATTCTTTGGAAGGAATGATACTAAAGCTGAAATTCCAGTACTTTAGCCACCGGGATTTGGGGCAGGAGGAGAAGGGGACGACAGAGGATGAGATGGCTGGATGGTATCACCAACTCAATGGATGTGAGTGTGAGTGAACTCTGGGAGTTAGTGATGGACAGGGAGGCCTGGTGTGCTGCGGTTCATGGGGATGCAAAGAGTCAGACACGACTGAGCGACTGAACTGAACTGATTAGAGCAGTTATGGGACAAGGAAGCCCTAATTAATTTTTCTTTGGCACTTCAGTAATATTTTCATTATTTGAACTTTGGAATGGAATATATATTCCTATGGCAATCAGAAAATATTGAAAGCAGGTTTAGCAGTAAAGGGACAAATTAAGTTGTGTCACCAGTAGGACATGGTAAAGAGTGTACAGCCTGACTTGTGTGCTGTGCCAACCCAAAGTGCATCATTTGAATCCAGTCTTGAGATCCCACGAACAGAGGAGCCTGATGGGCTACAGTCCATGGAGTCACAAACAGTCGGACATGACTTGGTGACCAAACAACGGCAACATGAATAAACAGTAGGCAAATCTACACTGATGAACATTCCACAAAGTGTCTGGTTGGTTACCTCCAAAACGGTTCAAGTCGTGAAAGTTAAGAAAGGACCTAGGGAGAGTTCCAGATTGCATGGGGATTAACCAGTCAGGACAAGTGAGCACAATATGTGATCCTGGATGAGGCCTTTTGCCTGAAAGGGCATCATCTGGAAAGTCAGTGAAATATGAATAAAGTCTCTCTGTGTACTTGTACTAGTATTTCAATTTTGGGGTAAATTTGAAATGGCTTTAAAGAGAACTATTTTTGAAAATGAGTTGATGCTTGTAAAGCACTACCATATGACTGACATATAGTAAGTATTCATGAATATCACTTCATTCCCATGGTACAGCAGACAACTTCTCGTTAGACTTACTAAATGTGAATTCCGCTATTTTAATGTGTGTTTTTTTTAACAACAACAAAAAAGGATAACACGAAGACATTAAGAGCCTTATTAGATCATAAATTCCTGGTCTTGAAGGAAACGGTCCTCTTTGTGTTTGTTTTATCCTTTGGGAATAATTTGGAGCCTTGTATGAAGCAGATGTTCAAAGAGGACTTATTGAATACATAAACTATTTGTAAACTCTTACTTTGGAAAGTTAAAAGGAGGTAAATATATTTTATCGTCTGTTGTCATTTGACAAGACTATGAAAGGTTTACAAAGAAGCTTCAGATTTCATTGTCATAGAAAATTGGCCCAAATAGTTCAAATACCTGTATTTAAGTATAAAATTTAACTTGAAACTTGTCTTAAGGAAAAGGAAAATGAAAAAGAACAATTGTAGTAACTTTGCTGTTGGTCTGGTGGAGAACATATTGAATAATACCCAAAATACCTTCTTCTAAACAAGTGTATATTAATATTAGCTATCCTCAAATATTTTTGAGCTGATGTCTAAATATAAATGAAAATGCATACTTCACAACTCAAGCCATTTCATAAAAGGCTTAGGTTTTCTTCCTTTAGTCTTTTATGATTCAGCTTCTCTGAGAGAAACAGGCTGAAATCAATCTCATTACTTGTCTGTTTCATCATTTGATTTCAGAGAGTCTCTGCTTTGATTACTTAAAAGATGGTATAGTTCTATGAAGCTGCAGCTTACTGACATACAGATTTAAATCCTCAGATAAGAGTGTATGGAGAGCAGATAAAAAGGCCCTGTCTCTACTAGAAAGTACTAGTCATTCCCCAGCTGGGAGTGAGGCTTGCAAATGGGCAGAGATAGGAAAGGGCAGTTTGCACCCACACCCTAGTCCTTAGGAGACCCATTGTCTCTATAATATTCTTTATCCCTCTACCTGCAAAGTAGTCTCATGAGATTTCTCTCAGAAAATGGCTCAGCATTTCTGATTCTTGTTTTGTGTGACTGATGATAAGACCTCAGTGATTCTGTTCTTTTTTTTTTTTTAATTTTATTTTATTTTTAAACTTTACAATATTGTATTGGTTTTGCCAAATATCGAAATGGATCCACCACAGGTTCTGTTCTTGATCAAGCACATCCTCTATAAGAGAAAAGAATATGACATATCTTTTTTTTTAATAATACTTAAATCAGTCCATTATGATTAGTTAATGTGCTGAAAGTTATCAAAGTCCTTAAGAAAAAGGCATCATGTTTTCCTAAGGATCTGAGTCACTCAGAGAACTGAAAGTGACCTTGAACTTCCCTCCTTTGTCTACAATGGACAATGGGGATTAGAAAACAAAACAAAGCCAAACATGAGACAACCCAGTGATTAAAGAAGTCACTCAAAGGTGACCAAAGAGCTTGGTGCAGTTTTCTCTGGTAGGTTATATTCTGTTACCAAAGGTTGTAAATAAGTGTGTTTCTCTGGTTATAAAGACAAAGTAAAACATCTAAGAACAACTAGGAGAGCCATCTACTAATAATCAAAAAGACAGACTCCATGGACAAGGACAAAACATTTGCATTATAACCTGTTAATCAGTGGAAACTATAATCAGGGATAATTGGCAGTCCACATAGTAGGGCCAACTAGTTTTGCAACCTGTGGCTATTTGAATATTACCAGTGGTACCCCACTCCAGTACTCTTGCTTGGAAAATCCCATGGACAGAGGAGCCTGTTAGGCTGCAATCCACGGGGTCGCTAAGAGTCGGACACGACTGAGTGACTTCACTTTCACTTTTCACTTTCATGCATTGGAGAAGGAAATAGCAACCCACTCCAGTGTTCTTGCCTGGAGAATCCCAGGGATGGGAGGCCTGGTGGACTGCCGTCTATGGGGTCACACAGAGTCAGACACGACTGAAGCGACTTAGCATAGCATAGCATAGTTCTCAATGACCAAGTTTTAACTTTTCAATAAAATTATGGTATTGTTGGACTGGCCAAAAATCTGTTTGAGTTTTTCCATAGATGGCCAACTATCTTTCTTTTCCTTTTTTTTTTTAATAGGCTAATTATAGTTCATTTGTTTTCCTGTGGTCAGTATGATCTTTGGGGGAACTCTACAGGAAACCCATAGACCATAGAATTTCACATACTAGGCCAATAGAATAAGGAAGAGGTGAAATAGTTAAGGTGAAATTACTCTTTATCTGTGAAATATTTTCCTTCTGCTGCATATACTGAAAGTGTACTTTTGAACCCAATTGTAGAGGTCTGTAAAGGGTGTACAGTATTCCTCATCAAAAAAGAGGTTATCGGTTTGGAAAGGCAAGAATTCATAATGCAAATTTTAAATTAGTATTAGAAAAAGCACCTTCAGTAGCTTTGATTATCCAGTCAGCTATGAATAGAATATTACTTGTTGGCTTTTATCAGTGTGTTATTTTGTTATGGCATTAAATTATTCATAATGTATAGTAATAAACCTATAGCCTTTGATATTCTGGTGCATCTTTTTGTCTTCCCAAGACCATGGGGTTTGAAGCAACCATTGATAAAAGAGAAAGGAACAAAATGGTTAGTTCACACCTCAGCAAACCTTCTAACCAGAGCCTAATTTATTATGTATCTTTAAAATGTAATTACGGTACCTGAACTTTTTCAAAGAAATGCTTCACAAAAGTGAGACAAATCATGACTTGGCTGAGATTGTGTCTAACCTCATGAATAATACACATAAACATGCACAGTGCACTCTCCAGCTAACCACCTTGTCGTCTTTCCCAATGGAGGAGAAGAAGGAAAAATCACACATTGAGAAAAGTGATTCAGTGCCTGGCCACACTGGGAACCCTTAATGGCTCTGCATCCTGTTTTTGCATGAAGCAATCAGTAATAGGATGGCTCTTCTTCAGGCTGACCACAGTCTAACAGGCAGTCACAACAGCTGAATGGCACCTGCTCCCACCTAAGACTCTGACAAAGCATAAAACTCAGGCGGTTTTTGTGTAGTTGTCTTACAGAAAGGTTTAAAAGTGAAAGTGTCTGTTGCTCAGTCATGTCTGATGCTTTGCAACTCCATGGACTGTAGCCTGCCAGGCTCCTCTGTCCATGGGATTCTCCAGGTGAGAGAGAGTACTGGAGAGGTTTGCCATTCCCTTCTCCAGGGGATCTCCCTGACTCAGGGATCAAACTCAATCTCTTATGTCTCCTGCATTGGCAGGCACATTCTTTACCATCTGAACCACCAAGAAAGCTTTTCAGTTGAGAAATTTCCATCCTGCCATCACTGTGCATTGGAAGAGGTCAGTGTATTCAAGTCAAAGGACTCATATGTCCAGATAGAAGCATACTCCAAGCAATGCATGGAGGAATAAGAAATTTTTCTCTGTATTGCTGGGTTCTTTTGGTTGGTCTCAGAATAAATTGACATGCAAATTCAACAGAAGGCAAATAGCATGTATATGTGACACAGACCAAAAAAAAAAAAAGAAACTGAGTAACTCACCAAAATGGTCAAAACCCTCACCTGGAATAATACCATCTTCAGCTAAAGCCAAAGAGAATGTTGGGGGTAGTAGTAATGGACATCAAAGAGGCAGAAGGCAATTGATACGGAGATGGAAAGAACATGTATCAAACAAGTGTTTTCTGCGCCAGGCAGAGAGACTGGGACCCACAGAGGAATTTTGACAAACAGACTTTGCGAGTTTCCTCCCTCTCACACACTTCGTTCCTACACTAGTGAGTGATCTGTAGTGACAGCTCCCTTACTGAACAGGTCCTCTGTCTACATTCTTTGGGCAGTTAGTGGGAAGGTCAACGTGTCTTCTTGAGTCTTTGGGGCCTTGATTGTGTCCAGTTGGAAGTAATCCACATGCTCAAGAGAGGTTTTGGGGGTGGCAAGGTTTGCTCCCCTAGATAGCGGAGCTTGAAGGACCACTGGGCTAAGTGGGAGAGAAAAACATAAATTGGAGTTCGAAGCCAGTTCCTAAGGTCTTGGATTTTCTTCTAAAGACTGTAGTTTATTAAACAGGCCATAGAATGTATCAGATATTCTGTGTGCAGAGTAGTGAGAGCATCTGACACTGAGATACAGGCATCCTTAAGCATCATGCCTTCTGTGTCTGGGGATCACCTGCCTGAGAGCCCTCCCATTTTCTCCCTGCTGTACCCCTGGTCTCAGCAACTCCCCACCACTGGAATTCTTGCTCTTCTCATGGCATCCATTTAACCTCACTGTCCCTGAGGAACTCAGAAGTAACCCCTCTTCAATGCTTTCCCTCCACATCCCGTTCAGAAGTCCTTGTTGGGCTTTAATTACTGTCTTAAATTGATTTTTGATGTACAATTTTTCACCTTTTAATGTATCAGAAATCCAGATGCATGTTCATATTGGTGAGGCAGAAGTTGTAAGGTCATAGTCTCTGCCTGGGCGTGTGCTGGCTTGGCCATAACTGTTAGTCCTTTCATTTCTTCAGTTGAGTTATGGACCTAGCTAATGCTAAACATGTTAAGGTTAATTGCCATTTAAAATGCCTTTAAAAGACTGCACTACCCTGTACTTCTGAAACACAAGTTATTGTACATGCAGAAAGCACAGAACCAGAGCAGAGGGCTGGCTATGAATGTGGTATTAGGGAAGCAAGCATTAAAGTAACCATCAAGTGTTTCATGGGACCTAAGAAAGGAAAATACTCACAGGTAGATGAAGCCAGGCTGTTATACTATTGAGATGTTTGCACAAGGATTACTATCACGCTCTAAGCCATATGGGAACCGGACCAAGTCTCCGAGAATGAATGAAAGACACTGTAAAGCAGCAGGGAGCTGGTAGGATCAATTTGTGTGCCTGCAGGACTGAAAGGCGATGGCACCCCACTCCAGTACTCTTGCCTGGAAAATCCATGGACGGAGGAGCCTGGTAGGCTGCAGTCCATGGGGTCACAAAGAGTCAGACACGACTGAGCGACTTCACTTTCACTTTTCACTTTCATGCATTGGAGAAGGAAATGGCAACCCACTCCAGTGTTCTTGCCTGGAGATTCCCAGGGACAGGGGAGCCTGGTAGGCTGTCATTTACGGGGTCGCACAGAGTCGGACATGACTGAAGCAACTTAGCAGCAGCAGCAGCAGGACTAAAATGCTGGCAAACTTAAACTGTATACTTTTTCTTAATGGAATATAAAGTATGTATCCCTAATAACAGCAAATTTAATGATTAATGATAAATTGGATGAGATGTAATCTGTTCTTTGCTACATGCTTAGTGCTTTCCATTGACTTCTTTCTTTATTTTCTTTTTCCTTGTGGATTTGTCACAGTCACAATCACATAGTGTGTAGGCTACCTGAAGCCAGGACCCCTTTCTCACTGTCCTGTGCATCACCACTTTCCCAGTGCCTTCCATATCATAAGAATCTTTCACATGTTAGAAAAGGAATCATTGATGTGTAGCTATACATTTTGCATTAAGAGAAGTGCAATTAACCAAGGAGATGTTGAAAAAGAGGTTCAACAAGGTCTCACCCACTGAATTCACATCACTTATATTTGGCAGTGTGGTCCTATAGCAAGAACAGCCTCTTTAGATACATCTGAGTTCATAACAGGCTCGACCATTGAAGTGTTTATATGTCCAACTAGGCAGAATCAATAATCTCTCAGAGCCACATGTTCCAACTGCACAATAGATATCATAGTGCTTATCTCCAGTCATGCTGTTTAAATGGGGAAAAAATGTTAATTGCCACACATGACAGATGACAAATGTACATGTGCTGTGTCAATCCCCATCCTCTGTCCCTTTTCATTATTTGTCAGCACAGGAACCAGCAGGGAGCTGCCAAGTGCATTGTAATCACATGTTTCTACAACAGGTTCAGAGCTGGCTACTAATAAGAATTACCTGCGAAGAACGTTTTTTAATAAAGATACATGTTTCCTACCTTCAGTTCAGTTCAGTCACTCAGTCATGTCCGACTCTTTGCGACCCCATGAATCACAGCACACCAGGCCTCCCTGTCCATCACCAAGTCCCGGAGTTCTCTCAGACTCATATCCATCAAGCCAGTGATGCCACCCAGCCATCTAATCCTCTGTCGTCCCCTTCTCCTCCTGCCCCAAATCCCTCCCAGCATCAGGGTCTTTTCCAATGAGTCAACTCTTCGCATGAGGTGGCCAAAGTATTGGAGTTTCAGCTTCAGCATTAGTCCTTTTAATGAACACCCAGGACTGATCTCCTTCAGGATGGACTGGTTGGATCTCCTTGCAGTCCAAGGGACTCTCAAGAGTCTTCTCCAACACCACAGTTCAAAAGCATAGATTCTTCAGCACTCAGCTTTCTTCACAGTCCAACTCTCACATCCATACATGACCACTGGAAAAACCATAGCCTTGACTAGATGGACCTTTGTTGGCAAAGTAATATGTCTGCTTTTCAATATGCTTCTAAGTTGGTCATAAGTTTCCTTCCAAGGAGTAAGTGCCTTTTAATTTCATGGCTGCAAGCACCATCTGAAGTGATTTTGGAGCCCCAAAAATGAAGTCTGACACTGTTTCCCCATCTATTTCTCATGAAGTGATAGGACCAGATGCCATGAGCTTAGTTTTCTGAATGTTGAGTTTTAAGCCAACTTTTTCACTCTCCTCTTTCACTTTCCTCCAGAGGTTTTTTAGTTCCTCTTCACTTTCTGCCATAAGGGTGGTGTTATGTGCATATCTGAGGTTATTGATATTTCTCCCGGCAATCTTGATTCCAGCTTGTGTTTCCTCCAGTCCAGCGTTTCTCATGATGTACTCTGCATAGAAGTTAAATAAGCAGGGTGACAATATACAGCCTTGACATACTTCTTTTCCTATTTGGAACCATCTGTTGTTCCATGTCCAGTTCTAACTGTTGCTTCCTGACCTGCATACAGATTTCTCAAGAGGCAGGTCAGGTGGTCTGGTATTCCCATCTCTTTCAGAATTGTCCACAGTTTATTGTGATCCACACAGTCAAAGGCTTTGGCATAGTCAATAAAGCAGAAATAGATGTTTTTCTGGAACTCTGTTGCTTTTTTGATGATCCAGTGGACGTTGGCAATTTGATTTCTGAAACCTCTGCCTTTTCTAAAACCAGCTTGAACATCTGGAAGTTCATGGTTCACATACTGCTGAAGCCTGGCTTGGAGAATTTTGAGCATTACTTTACTAGCGTGTGAGATGAGTGCAATTGTGCAGTAGTTTAAGCATTCTTTGGCATTGCCTTTCCTACCTTAGAGATTGCAATTCATAATCTGGAGTGATAGTCACAAATCTGTATTTTTTTTTTAATGATTCCCTTATCAGTTGATTGTGATACACACTTGGGATCCAGAATTACTACTCTAGTAATACTAGATATTATGGGCTTCCCAGGTGGTTCAGTGGTCAAGAATCCACTTGCCACTGCAGGAAACCCAGGTTTGATCTCTGGGACTGGAAGATCCCCTGGAGGAGGAAATGGCAGCACACTGCAGTATCCTTGCCTTGCAAATCTCACGGATGGAGGAGCCTGGAGGGCTGTAGTCCATGCGATTGCCAAAGAGTCAGACATGTCTGAGCCACTAAAGAGCAATAATACTGCCAAGTCGCTTCAGTCGTGTCCAACTCTGTGCAACCCCAGAGACGGCAGCCCACCAGGCTCCTCTGTCCCTGGAATTCTCCAGGCAAGAACACTGGAGTGGGTTGCCATTTCCTTCTCCAATGCATGAAAGTGAAAAGTGAAAGTGAAGTCACTCAGTCGTGTCCGACTCATAGTGACCCCATGGACTGCAGCCCACCAGGCTCCTCCATCCATGAGATTCTCCAGGCAAGAGTACTGGAGTAGGGTGCCATTGCCTTCTCCGAGCAACAATAGTAGATCTTACCAATTTTCACTCCAAAGATGGTTTTAATGCTGGGCATCTATTAGGGAAACAAAAGAGTTTTAAAGAAAGACCACAAGTTCAGAAAACCATTAAAAAGTGTTGTATATACAATGCTTTCCAGAATAGTTTAGTGAGGTTGGGAAATATCATGATTTATAGTGTCTTCATTTCCCTTCAGAGTCATAGGGAATATAGAGATAATTTTTTGAAGTTGCATGCTAAAATGCAGTCTCTTGATTCACACTAAAATTAATGGTTACTGCTTGTCTTTAAATATTTAAGATAAAATCTGCTCAGACAAATCCTGATCCTATCCTTCATATGAATTTTTGCTACTGTGGACTGTTATCTCTTTCAAGCACCACAGGAGGGTTATCATCATTAATGTGGACACAGACAGCTCATATTATTCAAATGGATGGACCCAGAGATGAGGGTTAATAAAGAAAATGGTGCAGTAGTCATTTAAAGCAGTCTTTGTGTTTGATTTTCCAGAATGTCATCATTAAATGCATCTTTTTTAATGTAATTTTTTTCTTTTTTGGAGTTAGTTGACTTACAATGTTGTATTACTTTTCAGTGTACAGCAAAGTGACTGAGTTATCCTTATATCCATTCTTTTTCAGATTCTTTTCCCATATAGGTTATTAGAGAATATTGAGTAGACTTCCCTGCACCATACTCTAGGTTCCTGTCAATGATCTATTTTTATATATAGTGATGTGTATATGTACTCAGCCATCCAAAAAAATTAAATAATGCCTTTACCTAGAAATGATCATACTAAGTGAAGTAAGTCAGAGAAAGACAAATATAGTATGGTAATAATTGTATGTGGAATCTAAGAAAAAAACACATTAAATGCAGCTTGATGCTAAGACTCACTAGATAAAAATATTAATGGCCATGATTTTCAAAGTCCTCTGACCCCAAACCATTAATAGCTTAAAAGCGTAGAACTAAGGAAAGTGAAGAGATACTATTGATGGAGTGCCTGCTTCGTGCCAGGCAGTATGCAAAGAAATGTATGTATGTTGCATCTAATCCATGCAACAAATGTAGGAAGGTAGGGACTACTATTTATATTTTTCTCCCCACACTGAATATATCAGGCTAGAAAAATGAACCAACTTGCCTAAAGTGTGACTAGTAAGTAGCATCCATTCGGAGATCTGAGACCTAAAGAATTGAGCCAATAAAAGTGAGTCGAGTGGATTCTGCCACAAGCCCAGGAAATTTAAAATCATCACCAAGACTCCCTCCCCTATACCACCCACCTCAAAAGAAAAAATGTTGCCATACAATATGTACTAACAGGATTCGGACCTTAACTATAAACGAGGTGGAAGACTGTGTGTCAGGGTGTATAAGGATGCTCAGAAGCCTTGGCACTGCCCCGTCCTCCTGTACCAGGCAGATGATAAAGCGTGCATCTCCTGGTACTTGGGATTTCTCCCTCTGAACCTCACCGCTTAGCTTCAAGCTCTGATGCCTGTTAGCATTCTCTTCCCCGTAGGAGGTGTAACACTTTAAACTGTCATCAGCCATTCACGTTTTAGTTTTGACCTGGGGATTACAGAAGGAGGGCACTGGTGCCTGAGTGGGGAGAGGAAATCTTCCCAGAATAGAGTTTCCTCCCTGATGACCCTCACCCAAGAAAAGATGTAGCCTAAAGCCGGCCTTCGCACTGCGCTCTGCAAGGTGGAATACCTTACAGAATTTCCATTAGACACGATCTTCTTGTCCCAGATTCAGGAACTACCCACCCCAAGAAGCCTGAGGCCCCATCAAATCTGGGCTAAACTGTGTATTTATTCCATTTATATATTCTACATGTATGTAATCTTTATCCCCCCAGGTCATTCCTTACAGGGGAAACTGTTGAAATATTGTTTTATCCTATTAAAAATAATCTTTTACAGAGAAAAAAATTACTTACAGGATTCGGACCTTAACTATAAACGGGGTGGAAGACTGTGTGTCGGGGTGTATAAAGATGCTCAGAAGCCTTGGCACTGCCCCGTCTTCCTGTACCAGCCAGATGATAAAGCGTGCATCTCCTGGTACTTGGGATTTCTCCCTCTGAACCTCACCTTCCTTCTTGAAGTACCTATATCTGAAAAGTACATGTTACTACTAACAGTCAGGGTTTGGTACCTAGATGCTAATCTCTTTCTTGTTCATTTTCTTTCTCCACCAAGATTCAGATGCCAGATTCAGATTCAGATTTCTGGGTGGAACCACATGAACTTCTTACCCTGATAACACTTTAAGGGAGAGAGTTAGTGTTGGGGTTTTTCCTTGTGGACACAGCTGTAGGAGGCCAATTAGGTAACTATAACTTCTGCAATGTCTGAGCTGCTTTGCTTTTCCTCTGAAAAACAGCCAGCCACCTACAAAATATTTCTAAGAAGGAGGGAATTCAAGGAGTGTGCCATGGAATGAGGGTAACTTGGGGTGACCTGGTTCATTGTTCCCAGATATCTTAATCTGCTAAATGGAAATTAGCAAACTTAATCAGTGGAAAGACTCTTTGGAAAGGATGAGTTGATATTTATTCCACCAGTCTCTGTCGAATCTGTGTGGCTTTGAGGATAAATCTAAAAAGATATCAGATATGTGATAGTAATATGTGGAATTCTGTCTTTTAAAGTTTTATTTTTTATTGGAATATAGTTGATTAACAATGTTGTATTAGTTTCAGATGTACAGCAAAGTGATTCAGTTATACGTATCAGATCCTTTGTACATATAGGTTATTACAGAATATTGAGCAGAGTTCCTTGCGCTACACAGTAGGCCCTTGTTGGCTGTTTTAAGTATAGCAGTGTCTATATGTCAATCCCATTCTCAATTTTTTTTAATTTAGAAATAAAATGGACTTACATAAAAAGCTGTTCTCATAAAGAAAAATTTAAAAATATGTTGATTTCTAATGTTTTTGTTTTCATAATCACAGTGGCGTCATAAACATATGAAGCTGCTCAGTATCTGTAGAGATATTTGAAAACACATATCCAATGGCAGGAGAAACCTGGATGTATTATTCAGATTAGTTCAGTCGCTCAGTTGTGTCTGACTCTTTGCGACCCCATGGACTGCAGCACGTCAGGCCTCCCTGTCCATCACCAACTCCCGGAGTTTACTCAAACTCATGTCCATTGAGTTGGTGATGCCATCCAACCATCTCATCCTCTGTCATCCCCTTCTCCTCTCACCTTCAATCTTTCCCAGCATCAGGGTCTTTTCAAATGAGTCAGCTCTTTGTATCAGGTGGCCAAAGTATTGGAGTTTCAGCTTCAACATCAGTCCTTCCAGTGAACACTCAAGACTGATCTCCTTTAGGATGGACTGGTTAGATATATTACTGTATGTCCTCTGATGCTGTTAAAGACCATGCAGTAATAAGAAGTCACGTTCTTATTACAAGGGGGAAAAGGCAGAAATTAAAGCTATATACATTTATTTCAGCTGTCAAATATTTAAAGGTGCACTGTGATTTTGACTACCAAACAAAACAAAACTAATGATATATAGACATATTCATATTTGTGTAAGTTTAGAGTGATATGATTATGGGCATTTTTCTTTTCTTCATTTTCCACCTTGCATGTAAAATGGTTATATTCTGTTTGAAAGTTAAAAAGATATTTTCATATTAATGCAGACGTATGGGATCTAGAAAGATGCCACCGATGAACCTATATCCTTGGCAGTAATGGAGACACAGATGTAGAGAACAGACATGTGGGTAGCGTGGAGGGAGGAGAGGGTGGGGGGAATTGAGAGAGTAGCATTGAAGCATATATATTACTATATGTAAAATAGATAGCCAACAGGAATTTGCTGTATGCCTCAGGAATCTCAACATAGTACTCTGTGACTTCCTAGAGGAGTGGGATGGGCTGGGAGAAGGGAGAAAGGTTCAAGAGAGGGGACATATGTATGTTGTTCAGTTGCTAAGACATGTCTGACTCTCTGTGACCCCATGGACAGTGGCATGCCAGCCTTCCCTGTATCTATGGCTGATTTATGTTGATATATGGAAGAAACCAACACAATATTTTAAAGCAATTATCCTCCAATTAAAACTAATTTTTTTAAAAAAGAGGTATTTTCAGATGAACATGCAGAAAACAGTAAATAATCTAGATTGTTAGCCCAATCAAATATTTTAGCCCAATCAAATGTTTATTTTTGAGTTATTCTCCACCATAGAATACAGACTGATGAAGGAATCATTTCAGATAGAAAGCCTCTAGATAATCAATTTCTCTGCATAAACTGACAGTAGATTGCACCTAATTTTGAATGGCATTTATTCTACTAGGAGTTTAGAAGCTGTTCCTGGCACTTAACCTAGCAGGAGTTCATTAAGTAAATGTTAAAGGTGAAAGCGTGAAAAGACGTTTCCTGCTTTTGTTTTTCTATTTTTGTATTTTTCCTTGTTTCTTTTTCATTTTCACTTATTTTGACCCTGAATTGGAAAATTATTTCAGCCTGTTCCAAGACATACAGAAAATATAGAGTTTCAAGAAGTTACAGCTACAATTGCAATATCATCTCAAGGGCTGTCCTTGTTCTCTGTTGGTTTAATTGAATTCTCGCTCATTTACATCTGGCCTTTGAACACCTTCCTCTCAGAAGTTAGTGACACAAGCCATGGGTGGGGCAGCCAAGCTGGTACCTAACTCACTCTTCTTTTGAATAATGGAGAAAACACAGACAAATCATGTCATTAATCTAAGACACTCAATTGTTTTCAAAATGCAGATAGAACTCTTCAACGTGAATCATTAGTGTTTAGAGAAAGTAATGCATAAAGAATGAAATTGTTTTTCAGTTATTAGGGAATTTAATTGCTCCTTCACGACTTGATAGCTGAGTAATTGATCATTTAATTTTTGAGCTTTTTTTTTTCTTATATCTCTTCTCCATTGTGTATTCCAAACAAAGCAACATTTTCTCAAAAGCTAAAAATACTTCATATGTACAATTGAAATGTTCTGGTCCTTAGAATGGAAAAGACAGAAGGATGAAGGAAAAATAGAGAGGAGAAAAGTGGGAGAAAGGTACGCCCAAGTAATTATCTGGCAGTCTGACATTTTCTTTTCAAAATTTTGCTGTTTAAGCATTGCCATTGATCTGGTTTGTGTTCACATGCTATCTTAAAAGCTGATAATAAAATCAACTTGAATGTACATATAGCCAAAAAAATTAATTGTTCAAGTAACTGATGTACCAAGTAGAACCATAATATTTTGCCCCCCAAAAGGATGATTTCAATACCTGTCCTTGAAAAGTATATTTAAAAAATCAGAAAGATGAAACAAAGTAGATTAGGAGATCAATGGCAATATAAGACTTTATAACAATTTTTAAAATATATACGTAAGACTCCTTTAGTGGGCCAGTGGTTAAGACTGTGCTCCATTGCCAAGGACAAGGGTTTGAGCTCTGGTTGGGGAAGTTCTGTGCAGCCAAATATATGTGTGTGTGTGTGTATGTTCTATATAATATATTTTCCTTATCATATATTAAATGTTATATACTACATATATACTTACAATTTATTCATTTTTATGTTCTATAAAAATATGTGAAGATGTGGAAAAAGATAGAAGGAGAGCAATGGATATGGAGGAAATGACTGGGAATATTAATAGAAGAAACCTAATTTGCATCCCAGACTCCAGAGTTTATTCTAATTGCAAACAGGAGCTGGTTGCAACTTTTCCATTTGGGCTTAACAGACGGCTGCTAATAGCAGTGTAAGCTATCAAGAGCAGCTTATTAGCAAATGACTGCTGTGTGCTGGGCACATAGCTGGCTGTTGCCCCCTCCTGTCTCATCTGAGGCTTGTAAGGACACTAACAGTCAGGTGCTCGTCTTACCTCTCTGTTCCAGGCAAACCTCTTAGAGCTTGAAGAAGACAACCAGGAAAGAGTGGAAAGAAGATATAGATTCAGACCCTGCCAGTCCCAGAGTCCATGCTCTTAATCTCTGCATAGCCCTCATTTCTCAGGTTAAAAACATTTTACAGAAATTGAAATACCTAAGTTTGTAAAATACCATATCTCCATTCCATACGCATAAGTTAGGTGTAGATAACCACGATAGAAAATAGAGTACTGCCTTGGTTTGTTTATACCTAGGATGATTTGAATTTCAAACTTAAAAATGAGGGCATGGATAGAGTCATCTCTTTATGCCTCCATCCTCTTCTGGTCTAAAAATGGTGACCAGCACTCAATAAAACTTTGTCAAATAATCAGTTTCACCTCCACTTTTGATTTTCTTTTCATTTGTCATATTTCTGTTTTAAGATGAGATCATATTTTAAAATTATCATGTGTTGGTAAACTTTTTTTTCTATCCTATGAAATCCTCAGTCTTGTTATTGGGGGATGAAAATAAAGAAAACAAGTATTTTGATTTGTTTTTTTTTTCTCACATAGTAGAATCGAGAGCATGATTTGGGATTAAGATAAGTGAGCTGCAATTCCACTTCTTAAAGTTGTTTACAGTTGAACCTAAAGCAGACACTGAAGTTGGGTTTGTGTTTCCTCATCTGCAAGGTGGAGCCCTTACCGCTTGCATTTCTTCCTTTAAAGCCCCAGTGACCATGGGGTTACCTGCACCCAGCCTGGCACCCAGCATGGGTACAATATGGAGCACTTTCTTTCTTACTCTTCCCCTCCCTCTATCTCAAATAGTTTTTAAGTAATTAAGAGACAGATCATTCTGATTTTTAAAAATCTTTGGCTTTTGTAGATGGGAAAATTATATATATAACGATCTATCAAAAAAGTTAAACTAATTTACCTTCACTCTCTTCTTCCATTAGACTATAATTTGTCAAGAAAAGTTTCCTTTTTCTCATAAAGACACACTTAAGCCTTGTTTATGCTACTTTAAGGTTCATAAAACTTCTAGCTTTCACATGATTAGTATACCTACTAAAATGACCTCCTACATATGCTTCTTGTCAAATAAATTGATTAAATCCACACTTTACACTTTTTTGCAAACTTTGAAAGTAATATGGCTCAAATAAAGAGAAAATCCAACATCCTGATTCTCTAATATTATTTATTTACATATTAAATAGTTTATTCAGCAATTTCCTGAAGCTAAAATTAAAAAACATGATCAGAAACTTAGATATTTTTCAAGTGTCAAAAATCATCTGCTTCAACTGTAAATTGGTAAAACCAAATTTAAAAATAAGCTCAGCACTCAAATATATTCCTTTCCCGGCCTCCTCTTTTTTTGTCATAACACTGGAATTCTGGCTTCCATTTATCCAATCCTCCTGGCAATTATAAGTTGTCAGCCTGTTAAACTATTAAATTGAAACAAAAATTCTGTTTTTTAAAAACTAATATTCTGTCTAAATTGCCTCAGAGCTTCACACTCAACATGTTTGAAAGAAACCTTTCTGTCATTCAATACTTGGTTTCCCAAGTAATTATCCTTCTCTTGAGAAGACAAATTGGTCTCACAAGCTGATTTTGTTCCCTTCCTTGCACTGGCGGCCAGAAAACGCATTTGTGTGACAAATACATAGGATTTGAAGTGTGCATCTTGTTTATCAACCACACTCTAGGTTCTGTGCCATTTTTTTCTGTAATTGTGTTCCTCAAATTGTAATTTGCTATGCATTTTACTTTGTAAATTTTAGTCATACTCTGTATGTCTAAGTCACATTAAGTCATATCACTTTCGATAAGTTATATCCACCTCTTGTGACCCCATAAGTCACCTCTTATGACTTCCCTGGTGGCTTAGACGGTAAAGCGTGTGCTGACAATGCGGGAGACCCGGGTTCAATCCCTGTGTTGGGAAGATCTCCTGGAGAAGGAAACGGCAACCCACTCCAGTATTTTTGCCTGAAAAATCCCATGGATGGAGGAACCTGGTAGGCTACAATCCATGGGGTCGCAACGAGTCGGATACGACTGAGCAACTTCACTTCACTTCACTTGCGACCCCATGGACTAGAGCCCACCAGGCTCCTCTGTCCATGGGATTTCTCAGTCAAGAATCCTGGAGTAGGTTGCCATTTCCTTCTCCAGGGGATCTTCCCAACCCAGGGATCCAACCCAGTTCTCCTGCATTGCAGGCAGATTCTTTACCGATTGAGCCACTCTTTCAGAATGACAGGAAAAATAGAACCGTATTATTCAACAGACATATTTTCTATCCCAGCTTCAGATGATGCTGATGCAAGCAAATAGCAGGTTCCTCTCTGAGAAACCCTGAACCATAGCAGCAACCCTATTAACCTATTAACTCTATTAACCCCTGGGTACAGTTGCAATTTTTCCTTGTGCCCTTTGCTTAATCACCAATAACACCCCTCATCCCTCCCACTCAGGCAAGGGGATTGAACCCCCATTTGCTGATGGAGACTGTTTCAGCTCTTCCCACGGATTAGGGCTATGGGGTGATTTCATAAGCCTCTAGGTTCCAGGAGAAACTTAAGCTCCGATTCCGTAGATGTTAGATACCCCCCATCCCTGCGTCTGCATGGCGTGTTGGTGAGCAGGATTAGCCCACTAGAGAACAGGCTTGCCTCATCTGTTCCCACCTCAGCCAGGTGGTCCAAGAAACAAGAAATGTGCTTACCTGTGAAAACAGGTTGCTTATAA
The DNA here is from genome assembly GCF_029378745.1 of Bos indicus. NCBI lineage: Eukaryota > Metazoa > Chordata > Mammalia > Artiodactyla > Bovidae > Bos > Bos indicus. The sequence goes on from NC_091786.1 coordinate 12,271,594, forward strand.
ATCAAAAGGGGTCAAGTTCTGTCCACCAGATGGAGGTTTTAAAATCTTAATGTGTAAGTTAAGATATAATGGATTACTGGAGGTGCAATTTTCCTAAGGTTGAATCATTTTGTGGCCTTCTGGGATCCAGGAGAGTGAAAGGTTACTGTTACAGTGAACAAGAATGGAGTCAGATTTTCATCTTAGGTGACCTAATTACAAAGGATGTGATTCTGACCCATTAATTTTCAAAATCATATCTAATTATCTGTTGGTATGGCTTACTGAGGCTCAAAAACACATGGGCTAAGGGATTTTCTCTGCTAAGCATATAGTTTCTTTTGCACGAGTACTTAATTTTAGCCTATTGTAATTTTGCCTGTAAAATTATTCTGGTTTATGGTAGGGGGAGGTTCTAAACAGTCAGGACTGAGCTCTCTCTTTTTCTCTCTTTTTTTTCTGTCTTTCCCTCCCTCTTTCTCTCTCTCTTCTTTTGCCATTTCTTTATCCCTGAAAATGAAAAAGGAACAGGGTTATGGATAACACAAGGAGCCCAATTCAATCAGTTTTATCTTTTATGACAGAGAATTGAAGTGTTGTGTAACGTAAAGCTTTCTTGGAAATTATGGGTTTCATTTATCTGTGTTTGTCGCTGGAGTTAAATGTATGAACACATTTAGACATGAATGATTTTTTGTTATTGTGGAAGGGGCAGTCATAAGTGAAGCTGAAATAATTTATGAATGACGAAGTATATTATCAAGGATGTTTATATATTCCTATAATTTTAGATTATTTCAAAGAATCATTCCAAATGGGAATTATGAATATCTTCCTCCCTCACTTAGTTTTTTTTGTTGTGTTTTGTTTGTTTCTTTGTTTTTTGCTTTAAAACCCCATGGCATACTTGTTTTTCACCACCCTGGTTGGAAAAGTGTGAGAATTTACATTAGCATGTCACTTTCCTGGCCTCCTGTGGGACAAAGTTTTCTTGTTGATTCTCTATTGCTGACTTACGGGCTCACTGTCTTTCTACACTGGGACACACAGCAGAGAGCATGACTTCTTTGTAGAGGGCCTGCCCTCTACATTTGGGTGAGTGGATTATTCAATGTGTAGACTCCCCTCAGACTAAGAGTCTTAAATTTTTGTTGTTGTTCAATCTCTAAGTCATGTCCGACTCTTTGCAACCCCTCGGGCTGCAGCTCATCAGGCTTCCCTGTTAAATTTTTAACTACCTTTAAAATATCATCACTTTTATATTTCAGACCTTTGTTGAAATGATTTTCTTTGACATATAACTTTAAAGTTCTTCTGCTTAAAAAAGAAAAGTCTATTTTAAATAACCTAAACTTTTTGGAAACTTTTAAAATTATTAGATAGATACCATTACCCCTAATGGAAAGGAGTGAAAAAATATACATCTTCAATTTCCTTAAGCAAAGTGACTTTTAATAAGAACAATGGAAACGTGTGTTGTGATTCTAGGTCCAACTCATGTTTTGACACTGGTTCCTCACTTTCAGTCATTTAAGTATATGTACTTTTCATTCATATGGACCAGGGTTAAAATCCATTTCTTTAGCTTATTTTTAAGTAGCTATAAAGTGAAGGTGAGCTTCTATTTTTGTTTGCATTATAAGGATTACTTTTTTCTGTTTTGAGGCTTTGTGCACTAAATCCCTCCGTTCTGCTTTGTTGCTGGGAAGCTAAGGCGTTTCAGTTGTGTCTGACTCTTTGTGACCACATGGATGGTAGTCTGCCAGGTTCCTCTGTCTGTGGGATTCTCCAGGCAAAAATACTGGAGTGGGTTGCCATTCCCTTCTCCAGGGGATCTTCCCAACCCAGGGATCGCACCCACATCTCCTCCTGCATTGGCAGGAGGGTTCTTTACCACTAGTTCCACCTGGGAAACCCCTTTGCTTTGTTACCACAATCTTTAGTCTGTGGACATAAGAATTCAATCTAATTTTAGTAAATTCCTGAAACTGACTATCATCATCCAAAGCAAGTTATTCCTGGAAAGTAAATTCGTATTAATGTAGATGTTGAGGCTGGTAACTGAAGATGATTTTAGTTCTCGGTATTATGCTTGGAATGAGTTGAATTCAGAATAGTTGAGCATGAATGCTTCACCCCAATGGGAGTAGTTGTCTACTCAATATATTTTAGTTTTTACTCAGCTATGCAACTACATCAGAGAAGGCAATGGCAACCCACTCCAGTACTCTTGCCTGGAAAATCCCATGGATGGAGGAGCCTGCTAGGCTGCAGTCCACAGGGTCGATAGGAGTCGGACTGAGTGACTTCACTTTCACGTTTCACTTTCATGCATTGGAGAAGGAAATGGCAACCCACTCCAGTGTTCTTGCCTGGAGAATCCCAGGGACGGGGGAGCCTGGTGGGCTGCCGTCTCTGGGGTCGCACAGAGTCAGACACGACTGAAGCGACTTAGCAGCAGCAGCAGTAGCAGCAGTATACTAAAGCAAAGATAAAAACATTCCATTATCTGTCATAGTCCATCTACAGATCAATTACATAGACTTGTCCTTGGAAGATGTCATTGTTGCTTGCTAAGGCAACATATGACTTGTCCCTGTTTTTGGATATCCATTTACATTACTATTACTAGAATAAACTATTCACACTACCAGACATAGGCTTTTCACTGTTCTATATTTATTTTCTGTTAGAATTTAGAGAACTCAAGGACATTGAACATACAGTTCCTCATTCAACAGCTGAGTAAAATATGTGTCTTGAAGAAAACTGAAACTAAATGTTCATGCATTTAACTCCAGCAACAAATTTTTTTTTAATAGTGAAAGAAAAAAAAAAAAAAAGATAATTGGGTAATATAGGTCCATATTGCCAGTGAGACAGCAACAGGAATTTTTGTTTCAACAGTGCTTGTTTTCCTAAAAGTAGGACACACTCTAGAGTCGGTGATATTTTTCAATACTAAAGAAATCTGTGTGGTCTTTTGCCATGTCCTGTGTATATAACTTGTATCACCAATAGTTTTCAGTGCTCTCATCACTGTAAAGGAAGATTTCATTGGGGTAAGTGGACAAAAATCACCCCGTTGAAAGACAAGTGTGCTTCATAGCATTCTCCATTGTGAAAGGGACCATTATTTTATTGTATACACAGAATAAATGATCATATGAATATCTCTGGTGGGAATATAAAATATATAGTTTAAGAATTTGTTAAAATTAGAGAATGGAAAAGTGCTGGTCATCACCCAAGTCTGTTGAGTCTGGTGAGTCAAATTCTGGTGATGATTTCACTTAAATTGTTGATGACGGTAATATTGACGATAATCATGACAACAAGCACACATAACAATGTGCTGTTTGGTAGGGACTGTTCTCAGCATCTATCTATAGCCTTATTTAGTTATCAAAACAACTCAGTGAGGCAGGTACCATTACTGTTCCTGTTTTATAAGAAAGCAGGATAGCACAAATTAATCAACGAGCAGCAGTGAGGTTCTGGGAGAACCAGCTCTCACACCCAGCTCTTTTGTGCTCCTCTACTCTACTTTAAAATCAGTCTACTTTTTGAATTAATGTAATTCAAAGTGCAGTGCTTAGAAATGATGCCCATGGATAGTAAGACTGAGACTTGGAATATATTTAACATGTGAAGTTATGTATTAGTCATTCAGTTGTGTCAAATTCTTTGCAACCCCATGGACCATAGCCCACTGGGCCCCTCTATCTACGGAATTCTCCAGGTAAGAATACTGGAGTGAGTTGCCATTCCTTTCTCCAGGGGATCTTCCTGACTCAAGGATCAAACCCAGGTCTCCCACATTGCAGGCATATGCTTTACTCTCTGAGACACCAGGGAAGCCTAACATGTAAAGTTGCTTGTTGACTAATCCCAGCTCATTACCAATTCAGTGAATATCTATTGAGTAATCTGCTGTGCTGTGGTCTAATTCTGACTCAGTATCTCATGGGTTCAAGGATCTGAAGTCCTTCCTGGTCACTCTTAACACACTCATCCTGATAAGAACAGTCCTCTACATCTAACGCTAAATTAATTCTATTTACTTCAAGCAACCCAGTTCTAGATCTGCTGCTGCCATCTTTTGTAGGAAGAGCAGAACAGGTTTCAGAGTTTGTCCTTTTACAACAAGCTGGTAGACCAGCAAGCCATTACTGTAATTAAGCATTTCAGCTATATAGTTTCCAAAAATGGCACCTTAACTAAAATTTAAAATTATTTACCTTTGAGATTTCCTTTTCTGGTTATGATATGTTAAGCCATGGCAACAACTAAAAAAACAAGTGAATGTCTTACAATGAAATCATATTTTAAAGAGTAGAAAACTACGGCAACAACAGAGACTAGAGGAGATGAACTCCCCAAAGGCAGAGCCTTTATTAGGTGAGCTGACGTTGATGTCCTCTCTCCTAAGGGCATGTGTGGATTCAAGGACAGGGCTTGGCAAGGATCCTCTTGGGGCAAGACGAAACAATAGAGGTTTTGGTGGTTGAATGGGTTGGCTTGATGAGTAGCAATCTAAAGAACCTGCAAACACAAAGATAGTTTTCTTCCAGGAGATATTTTCAGTGTTCTGAGGTAGGATGGGAGGCTAAGGGGCTGTCATGAAGTTTTGCAGTGATTAGAAAACAAAATCCCACTGGAGGTGACCTGCCACCAACAAACACCAGGTTCCCTGCCAAGATGTCACCAAAATTCCAAGCTATGTTAGGTAGGAAGCTAAATTGATAAAATCAAACCCCTGAAGGGCATAACTTTATCTCTTATAATCTTTCAGGGGTCAGTGGGCAAGGTTATGCCAGAATCTCAATCTAAAAGCCCAGGGGGCCACATCTAAGGGATGGGAATGAAGCAGTTATGGATGGAATGAAACTAAATCTTCAACTCAGCATGAACCAGATAGTCCTGGGTATTTGATGTGTCCATGTTCTATATGTCTAGAGAAAACTTACCCTCCTCTGGAATAAAATAACATCATCTGAATCAATAATCAATATTAAAAAAAAAAAGCAGACCCACAGATTACCCAGATACTGGAGTTAACAGGCGAGAATATTTAAACAATCATTATCAATATATTACAGTAAGCCAAAAGGTGAGAGATGATTAGAGGTTCAAAAGAAAATTGGATTCTGTTTAAAAAAATCACAATTTGTCCTTGATGAGAAACATATTACCCAGCATGAGAACTCTTGAAATTCTCTGAACCTGAATAATTGGATACCCAAATATTGCAGTGATTGAGAAATGAGAAAATAAAAATGAACACCTACTTGTTGTTAGACATATGCTAAGTACAATACATATATAATACACCTTAATTTTCTGTGATGGCATTCCTGTTATTCTCACATGGTAAATCAGACCTTTACATATGATAAAGCAGGGGAACTTCTTTTCTTGGTATGCAAATACTTCTAAAGGTATAGGCATACCACCCATATCACCTAAGGTTCATAGCCCCGTGAACTTTCAGTCCCTCTGCTCCAGGATCTGCCTGGAAGCTTCTGCACACACAAGTTAAGTTAGGCTATTCCTTGCCCAGAAATTTTGGCTTGCTCCGTAAGAGATTTTGGTTTAATCACAAGTGGAAAGTAACTAATTTTGTTCTATGCTTCACTTTTTCATGCTTATTAAGAGAAGTCAAATCATGAAGTATAAATTGAGCCACATGATTAGAAACATCGCAGGAGCTGAAGACTGTAAATCTTAGTTTTAAGGATATTGTGTGTGGTACCAGCTTTGTTATTGATGGTGGGTTTTGTATACATGCCCCATCTTTGAGTTACTAAAAATACCACTAGCAACTGCATTCTCAGGAACAATGGAATCCCTTGTGAAGTGTTTCCTCCCTAAAGAATAGTAAAATGTCAAACAGACAAAAGTAGGAAAAATTATGTCTCCAGACAGCCGCGCTGCCAGTGTGACTTCTGACTACACCATTTTGTACTGTACACAGAGTCTGCTACCCACCAATTATTCTACAAAAATGTCATCTTGATAGAAGAAAAAAAGATCTTAATTATTCACTGATATTTCTTCTCTAGAATAACTAATGACTATAATAAACATTAGGCCCATTTTGAGTACTTATAAAGCAGACACTTCACACACATATCTCCTACTTAATCCTATATCTAGTCCCACTTCAGATTTGAAAAAACAAACAAAAAAATCACATTAAACAGAATCACAAATTCCACCCCCCAAACACCCTGACACTAAGCAGAAAAGTGTGTATTTGAACCTAAATTTATCAAAGGCCCAAACTCTTCATTCTTCACTGTGGTAGGCTGCCTCGGTGATTACAGCACATAATTATGATGGTACACCTTGTTTACCCACGCCTTTCTACAAGCACTGAAATATTGCACAAATGCATGCAGCTGATTTTCTTTCCATGCCCTTGAGGTTAGGGTAGGTATATTATTACTCACAGGCAGTGTGTGCACATACTACAGTGAAATCGGACCTGGATCTTAGACCTCTCAATGCAAAAATGCTTCTTACTCTTGAGCAGATTTCCAAAACAAACTAAATGGAAAGAGCAGGAGTCCAAAAATGAGATTGCCTTTTAACTTAATTTCTTATTTGACTCTTGGTTCTGTGTCTGTCTATAGAAATACACACACACACATATATATATATATATATTTTTTTTTCATCTAGAAATCACTTCTCTGGAATATCCACAACATCTATACCTCTCAGCTTTTACTCCCATATGTAAACTGTAACATCCATTTACACCTGCCTATAGAAGAAACAGATTCATTGCATAGAAAATACACAAAGCATTCAGAGGAAAATTGAAACCCACTGTGTTTCTTTGATCCCAGAAGAATCAGTGCTAACATCTCTTTGCATTTGTTTCATATTGAAATATATATATTCCGATCTCTATCTCCATCTTTGTTATGTTGCTTTCATTTGATTTAAACACATTCAATCACTCCGGATGCATTGTGTTGGGAGCTGCCAAACGTCACCTGGCACTGCTCTTCATTCAGGTGAACGGGATGAGAAGAGAGTCCATGAAAGGGGAGGCAAGTGTTACAGTACAGATAAGCAAATAGAAATACTACTGTAACAGTTGTGGAAATGCCTTTCTGGTGGATCCAAGACTCTCCACCAAAGATCAAGGGATGTGAATCCTCGACAAAATTGTATTTGTTCCTCATGTTTTGTTTTCTTTTTAATTTTTTTTTATTGAAGCATAGTTGTTTTATAATGTTGCATCAGTCTCTGCTATACAGCAACATGGCTGTTATATAGACATTCTTTTCTAAAATATTGTTTTCCATTTTGGTTTATCACAGGATATTGAGCATAGTTCCCTGTACTATACAGTAGGACCTTATTGTCTATCCATTCTAAACCTAATAGTTTTTTCCTCATGTTTTGGAAGATCTATCTTTAATATAGTCTTATGGTGACTCTAAAGTCATGTAGAGAGGGATGGATCTAGGTGGAAAAGAGTCAGGTTTAGGCAGAAGAGGGGGGAAACATTTGAAATACTCTAAAAAAAGGGAAGTTAAATATTCATTTATTTCAGTTACATTGGGAGAATCTATTCCCTGTGAGAAGCCCTCTGTCATTGGTACACATGAGTCTGTGTGTTTGGTCTTGACACACAGACTCTGCCTGGAGAGGAAGCTGGAGGTGATATGGAGGCACACCAGGAAACAATAAGAAGGATGCTATCATTGACTATTTCCCACTTATCCCATTTTTGGTAACCAGTCTATAATAATGTCTTCCATTCTTTCAGCCTGGGACAGATCTAGAACATTCAGAGAGGGAGGTGCAAAAGAAGGACCCACTCTTCTCATCTCAGCCTCTCTACCCTTGTGAATATTTGACATGTAGGCTTAACCACACCCCCTAGCCACTATGTCATTGCCTACATTATTTCTCACAGGCAGGCATATGTGTTAATTAAAATATGATCTACTTTCCCTATCAAAATGAGGATGCTAAGACCTTTGAGCAGTGAGAATGGTTATAGAAAAACAAAGTAATTTTGAGCATATGTTTCACAGATAGTCCACGATGGAGATCTGTTATGCATCATGGTTCTTTAAGAGCAGATTCATATCCCATAGAGCATAAAGAAGATAAAAACATTATTATGGTGTACTAATTTATAAAAACAACAACACCAACAAGATTGGAGAGTTTTAATTTATTTTTTTATTTAATATTTTAACTTCACTATACAGCTAATGATAGCCTAACAGTGAATGTATATCTGGTCCCTGGTTTTTCAGTATTTTTTAGTTAATTTAATTATTTCACTTTTTTCCCCCTACTTGCATGTGTGCGTGTGTGGTTTTCACTCCAATCTGAATTTTGTGAGACTCTCAGTCCCTACAGAATTCATTAAATCTATATCTAGACTAAAAAAGGGCCAATTTAGCTGTAGCAGTGTTTGGTGATTTTCATTTTGAGCACAAATGTCTAATCAACACCTGCAGTCTGGGTGTGCGTTAGTTAGTTTCCTCTGCATGCTGCCGGGAGGGTAACATAACTACACTTCTGATAGACTAAACATTTGCAAATGAGCCCTCTAGTGCCTCCTCTGCATGCCTATAAAGCAGGCAGGGCTGGTTTGAAGTCCTTTACCTTCCCTTGTTTATTATGACAAATACGTTAGGTTGCTATTATTTAAACACACCAGCAGCCTGGGCATCTGTTATTTAAGATGCTATCCCTTCATGTGATTGAGAGAAAAAGGTGGTAGAATAGCACAGTTTCAATTATCTGGTGTTTTTCCATGCATTTTCAACTCAATTTTTTACTTAGTATGAGTGGTGTTTTTCATGAGTTTGAAGATGAATATTATAAATTGTTAAAAAATGAATTTTACTTATGAGCTGATATGTTCAAATAGTAATAATATAGCAATTTTTTTTTACTGTGGATAATAATTGCTTGCATTGTTAAATGATTTACCTATCTGGCTTATGCTATTAAAAAATGTTAAAATATTTTACTTAATTTTTTTCTTAAATTACATGAGTTTTCTTCTGAAAAATAATCTCTAGAGTATTAATATTTAATTCTGGAATTCAGTGTATACTCTATACTGACACAAATTTTTATGTATTCAGTTTCAAGTACAGAGGAAATGCTACATTATTTTACCACCAAAGTGATACCTGCATTTTTTCCCCAAGAATAAAGGACAGAATTTAAAACATAATTTGCTTGCTGTGATTAGCATTTTTATTTTCCTGACTAGTGGTTGAAATCAGCTGTCCATGGAGCAATGGAAGTTGTATCTACTTTTTATGAAGACTGGGCTGGATGGAGTAAGTTCAAAGTCCAAGTTTCCTAGAGTCCTCAACAGATAAGCAAAAGTAACCTCTGTAGCGTTAAATTTTAAATCCAGAATGGATAATTTACTGTGTTGCACTAATTAACAGAGAAGCACTTTCGGTTAGTTGAAGTGAAAGAATTTTTCAGTGAACCAGAAACTCTCCCCAGGACCTAAATGGAGACAATACTTTGGTGCTGGCAGGTCAGATAAGGCTGTCTTTGGTAATGAAAGCAGTAGATATCTGTGACTTATTATAATGCTCTTTTTATCAGCGTGTGTCTCCATCCCGACTGTAATAAGAATGCTTTTAAATGTTTTGTAATTAAATATAAAACTGCTACAGGATTTTTGTAAATATTCTTCATCAGCTTAAGTACATATTCTTCTATTTATACTTTGTTTTTTTTAAATAGATTTAGTCATGAGTATATATTGAATTTTATTGAATGCCTTTCTGCATTTATCGACATAAGAATATATTTTCCATACCATTAATTTATTTATGTAGGACTCAGCAACCATATTTTGTCTGTATGTCATTATTTTAATATATTTCTTACTTTCTAAGAGAAAACCCTCTTGGGTGGGATTTATTTTTTGAGTTGTTATGGTAGTGTTAGAAATACTTTGTTTTAAATCTTTACATGTACATTCATGGGAGAGATTGGACTATGATAGTCAATGAAGAGTGGTAACTGAATTGAGTTCTGAAGTCTTTTTACATCAAGGAGTAGCAGGGAGGGGAAGTTCATTCCCAGAATGAAGGAAATATTAGCCATGATTAGAAAATAAGTACCTATTTTTTGAAGTGCTAATTTTAAGTATCTTTACACTGAATATTCATTAACTTCAGAAATGTATAAGATTTATTTAATAATATAGTTGTGGTAAGTTAAGAATCAGGCAACCTTATTTTGAATTCGGGCTCCATCACACACTGTTTCTATGTCTTGGATATATTTAGTTCCTTTATCACAGGCTCAGTCACCTTACCTGAAATATGGACATAATAACTGTGCTTACTTTATAGGAATATTTTTAAATTAAATCATGTTTATGAAGGAAGACCTAACACAGTAACTGTCACATAAAGGAAAGGAAAGTGAAGCTGCTCAGTCGTGTCTGACTCTGCGACTCCATGGACTGCAGCCTACCAGGCTCCTCCGTCCATGGGATTTTCCAGGCAAGAGTACTGGAGTGTGGTGCCATTTCCTTCTCTAGGGAATCTTTCCGATCCAGGCATGGAACCCGGGTCTTCCGCATTGTGGGCAGATGCTTTACTGTCTGAGCCACCAGGGACGCCCATATAGCTAATACTAAAAAACTGCCATATAGCTAAAACTTAAAAAAAAAAAAAAGTGTTAGCTACTTCTATTATTTTGACTTCATGGAAGTAATTATATTTTAATCATGAGTCAGCACATATATATATATATATATATATATATATTTTAAATTAAATTTGGTAAATCAATCTTTTCCTAAGCCTTAAGTGAAATGATCTATTAGTTTAAAAAAGACATTTAGAGTATGAGTCCTTCTATTCAAAATTGAAGTTCCTGGAAATTTTCATCTTCCAGACTATATATGGAACAGGAAACAATTTGGATATTTGTAAATTGGGTTGTTTTTTAATCCCGTCCTTTCGCCTGTCCAAGCCTCTAGTCCTCCCTTAGAGAACACAGTTGTATCCCTGCCAAGGTCAAGGGTGGGGGGTATCAGGGTATGTACAGCAGTATTAACTGTGGGGAGTGGATTTCCAGTCTCTAACCACCTCTGAAGAAAGTGTCACCAACTCTGAATCATGCATGCGATGTACACTGGATTTATTTAGCTTTCTTCCCTAAGAAGGAAAGAAGGGTGAATATCCTGTAATCCACGTTAGCGATCGTTCCCACTTTATACCAGTCTCTTCACATTTCTTAATTAAAAACCACAACAAAACCTTCTTAGACCTGTGCTGACCACTTAAGTATATATGTATCTGTGGAATGAGAATCTGGTGGCTAGAGAGCATGACTTCAAATCCTTATTTACCACCTTAGATGATTGATGTCATGGGAACTGAGCCTTGGGATTTCTAATCAGGAAATGAGGATGATAATTATTACTTGGGCAAAGAAATGAGCTAATGTGCTAAGAACACAGTAATCCACGGTCAGCACTGTATGTGTTGCCTGTCATTTTCTTTATCCTCTACTAGTGGAGAAAAGCTGTCTTTAGTTTAACTTTCAGGTTGAACTTAACAATGTATTTCGACATACTTTAAATGTTCTTAATAACTAACTTTTCTTTAGCCAATCCAAATCTTTTTAATGTAATGTTACTTTACAACCCTTTCTTTACTCTTTGTTAATACATGCATTATGCTCAGAGATCAAATTGTTAGGCCACCACATGGCAATCTTATCTCTAAATAAACTTTAAAATTTTTATTTTCCCTTATAATAATCATGTTTGAAAAAAAAGATGATTTTTTAAAAAACATGTAATTATTACACCCAAAATATTTTTATGTAGTCCATAAATTGTACCTTTAATATTTTCAACCTGATAAATAATACCTGCCAACTTAGAAATTTATACTCACAGTATCCTGATGAGCTATATTGCATCTTGCCAGAAGCTATGTGTCTATATAAGTGTCAAAATACTACGGACAACACAGTCGTTATTCCAAGTCACATTTTCATCCTTAAACCCACATATATATTTTTCAAATAAATGCACTGCTTCAATCCCCAGTAAATGTATTTCTGGAGGAAATGGAAGTCAGTCCAGTAATACCTATGGGCACCTAATACCCTTGCATAATCATTCTGACTTGGTTGAGAAGAGTTGTTGTATGGACATTACCTACCTCATAGGAATGCTGTGAGGATTAAAGAAATATCTGAAAAAAATGATTTGAGCTTCTTTGGGAAAGACGTTATTAATATGAGATGGTAGTTTTATTTGAATGAGTAGGAGATTGAAAGAGGATTATTTCTGAAAGTGGAAGGGAGGCCGGTTGGTGAAGAAATCCAATGCACCACCTTAAGTAAGATGGATTACAATGATATTAAAAGGACACTAGCTGGTTCAGGCCCAAATGACGAGAAGGAGGAAGCAGTGTCTGATCCTCAATCTTGCCAACTTGGGTTTTTTCTGAATAGATTCACTCTTGGGGAGGGTGGGTGGCAGTGGAGAAGGTTTGGGCTCAGGATAGTCAGTAGCTGATGAGGTAACATAGCTGATCTCCCCCTATACTCAAGACATGATACACTGCAACTGATGTGAACTCTCCCAGATGTGGAAATGCTGGAAGAGTAAGCAATACGGATGGATGTGATATGTTTAATGCAAATGTCCATTATGGGACCTGAGAGTCCCATTAGGGGCACACAGGGTTCCAGGCAGAGGAACCCTGCTGAAAGATATAAAAATGAATCAACCATCCCCACTACCATCACCAAATCAAATGAACAAGCGTAAAGCTACATGATTTTGAATTGGCCGTGGAGAAAAACAAAATCACTAGGGTCAGAGACGGAGGGTGTCTGGTAAGTTCAGGACATTGGCCCCAGATCCTTTCATCTAAAAATTCAAAGAGGGAAATGATGCTTATGTTTATACATCTATATATCATAGTATGTATGTATGTATATATATATGTGTATATATGTATATATATATGGACTTCCATCTTGGCTCAGATGGTAAAGAATCTGCCTGCAATGCAGAAGACCTGGGTTTGATCCCTGGGTTGGGAAGATCCCTTGGAGGAGGAAATGGCAACCCATTCCAGTATTTTTGCCTGGAGAAATCTATGGACAGAGGAGCCTGTTGGGCTACAGTCCACGGGGTTGCGAAGACTTGGACACGACTGAGCGACTAACACACACACACACACACACACACACACGCATATAAACCAGAAGGAATTTGTGATGGAAATTGGGAAGCTAGGTGGGAGACGAGAAAGGAGAGAATAAATTCTGAAGTTTGATTTGAGTGAAACAAATTCAGAGCATTGTGTATTTTTTTTTTAAATGCTTTTTGAGAATTCCCTGATTATCCAGTGGTTAGGACTCTCTGCTTCCACTGCAGGGGGCCCAGGTTCCATTCCTGATTGGGGAAATAAAAACCCAAAGTCCTGCAACTGAAATAAATAATACAAGGAACAAAATTAAGTACACATTTATTTTTAAAAAATGCTTTTTGAGGACTTCTTTAGGAAGAAAGTATTAAAGATGTTACAGGAATGGGTAGATAAAATCAACCTGATCCCTGTCCTCAGACAACTTTAACTAACAGCCACTCTTTATGAAATATCTATGGCCGGCTGCACACCAAGAGATGCTGATTTAATTGGTCTGGGATAAAGCCTAGACGCCAATATTTTTAAAATGTCCCAGTTAATCCTAATAGCAGGCAAGGATAATAACCACGATTAGTACTAGTTAGTCTTTCTCAGAGTTCCATGTGAATATCAAGTACTTGGGAATCTATCTGGGATGATGCCTGAGATTTGTTTTCAACGTGCTCCCAAGTGATACTAAAGCTGCTTGCTTCTCCGTGGACCACATTTTGAGTAGCAAAGATAAAGGTTACAGCTTAGAGGGGAGGCAAAGTTTGGTGGGGAAAACTACATAGTTGAGCTCCTCTTTGTCTTCAGTAAAGAACTTCTCACCTGCACTCCATCATCTGTCTCTTCTAGAGGTGATCTATGATATTCCATTCCTGATGGAGCTAGTCATTTTATTTTGGGTTTCCAATGGAAAGGTCTAATAACAGTATGAAATCTGGACATCTTTAGTTGATGTGGGTTGCCACGAACATGGAGGTAAAAGAGAAAACTCTGGTAAGAAGTTGCCATAAATCCATTACATTTCTAGTCTCAAAATATCAGCCTTTATATTTTTTTAAGCAACACATCCTCACGTTTTTCTCCTCGGGTCCTTAACACAAATGTCCAATCAGAGTATACTGTTATACTTGAAGTTTTCCTTTCCTTGGAGTTTAAAACATTCTTGTGGCACAAAATAATTCACAAAAAGATAGATTTTAGTATGTTCCCAATATTAAAATCAGTCCTCTTATTGGAAGATTTCTTAATGACTTGTGTAATCATTTATGTACATACGGATAGAAAATATGTAAGATGTTAGATAAATGAAACTATATCTCATTATGCTAAACTTTTGATTAAGTCTATAAAGGATTTTACAGGAAGTAAAAGGGAATAAATGTAGTCCATTTTCCCCCATTTTTACCCCCCCCATTTTTTCCCTCTACAACGAGCAAGTAGGTTTAAAAGTACATGCCAGAATTGCCCCAAAATGTGTTGTAATTCCATTTCAATGTGACAATACACTTCAGAAGAAACTGTTTCTGAGGCGATCTGCACTGAGTTACATTGCTAATCTCACTGCTGTCTCTAGAGCTATCGGTACTCATAAATCATGTGGTCTGTAATAAGAGAAGTAAGTTTGAGAGGTTAGAAATCTTAAGAAAATTGTGACAGAGGTGATAGATGATATGAAATGACTACATTCTAAAGATGTTATATAAAAGAGAATGTGTTACATTTGAGATAAGTTCCTCCTGTTTTTTTTTTTTTAAACCAAAAGACTATTAGCAATGTAATACATGGCATACTTCAGCGATATCATTTGATAAATTTTAAGCATTTGTGTATTAAAGGGTTCTATATATAATCAAGTTTCATCTGAGTTTTCAGGAAGTCTTATGGGGGCACTCTAATTGTTTTGGAATTTTTTGAAGATGTCTCATGTTCTCAAGTGTGCCTTGTACAGTTGTTGAAAGTATTCAAGTTCTTTACTAAGTCTGAATTGATTAACCAGTCTGAAAAATATTTCAGATACAGTGTATGAAACAGGAATCTTGATAAAATAAGCAAGGGATGAGAAAGGTTTTGATTTATGCTCTGGACTGGGAGGATATCGGTATGGTCACCAAGGAAAAATATAAACCTCGGCTTTGAAAATATTAACAGACCAAGAGCTATGGTCTTTGTAAACGGTTGTGGCAGGAACACTGCTGAGTTATTTCCATATCTGAAATGATTAATTTTTAAAAACTTAATTTATATTTGAGTACAGTTGACATACAGTGTTATTAGTTTCTGCTATCCAACAAAGTGAATCAGTTATACACATACATGTATCCACTCTTTTTAGATCGTTTCCCATATAGGCCGTTACAGAGTATTGAATAGAGTTCCCTGTGTTATACAGTAGCTCCTAATTAGTTATCTGTTTTATATATTTAATACTAGTGTGTATATATATCAATCTCAGTCCTCCGATTTATCTATTCCCCTCAATTTCTCCTAACCCTAAGTTTGTTTTCTATATCTCTAGCTCTATTTATGTTTTGCTATAAGTTAATTTGTACCTTTTTTAGAATCTACATATATGTGGTATCATTTACATTTATCTTTCTCTTTCTGAGTTACTTCACTCAGCACAACAATCTCGAAGTCCATCTGTATTTCTGCAAGTGACATTCTTTTCTTCGTTTCTATGGCTGAGTAATAATCCATTATATATATTTATATATATATATATATATATATACACGCGCACACACACACACACACACACCACATCTTCTTTATTTGGTCCTCTGTTGATGGACATTTAGGTGGCTTCCATGTCCTGGCTATTGTAAATAGTGCTGCGATGAACACTGGGCTGCATGTATCTTTTTCAAATTATAGTTTTCTCAGATATATGCCAGGGAGTAGGATTTCTGGATCATATGGTAGCTCTATTTTTAGTTTATTAAGGAACATCCATACTCTTCTCCATAAGGGCTGTACCAATTTACATTCCCACCAACAGTGTAGGAGGGTTCCCTTTTCTCCACACTCTCTCCATCATTTGTTGTTTGTATAATGGATTTTTTGATGATGGCTATTCTGACCAGTTAAGGTGATACTTCATTGTTATTGATTTGCATTTCTCTAATAATTAGAAATGTTGAGCATTTTTTCATGTGCTTTTTAGTCTTCTGTATGTCTTCTTAAATGTCTATTTATAAGTGTCTATTTAGATTGTCTGCCCATTTTTTTCATTGGGCTATTTAGATCTTCTGCCCATGTTTTTTCCCATTGGGTTACTTTTTTATTTTTTATATAGAACTGCATGAGTTGTTTGTATATTTTGTAGGTTAATCCCTTTTTGGTTGCTTCATTTGCAAATATTTGTTCCCATTCTGAGATCTGTCTTTTTATTTATGGTTTGCTGTGCAAAAGCTTTTAAGTATTTAATTTTGTCTTTATTTTCATTAAACATAAAATTTTATGTAGAGGATGGATCTAAACAATTTTGTTGTGAGTGATGTCAGAGAGTTTTCTGCTGATGTTTTCCTCTAAGAAGTTTATAGTAAAATCACCATGATCAAGGCCACTTATGATGATTGCACTGTACCACAACAGGCTCCTCTGAGCACTCATCAGAATCACAGGGAGGGCTCCTAGGACCACAGACTGCAGGCACCACCCCCACAGTTTCTCATTGGTAGGTCTGGAGCAGGGCTGAGAAATGTACATCTCTTAACAGGCTCCCAGGTGATGCTGATACAGCTGATCTGGGACCTCACTTTGAGACTGGGGCCTTTACCTGCACGCCTTGGTCTTCTCTTCCCGTTGCTCAGTTTTCACAGCTAGAGACATTAACTCACGCAGGTAGGTCCTGCCCCCGTGCAGGTAGCAAGGGATACAGCTTTTGCATTCGTTCAGAGTGACGTAACTGTACAACAGGTTTTATGAGGGTTGCAGAGCTGAGCCTTTGCTGAGTTTTCCAGCTCCTACACTTCATCCTTTCCTGGGACACGCTTATTTCTCTGGGACTAGGACACTTGGATTCCCTCACTCAGTGCTTTTCGGAGGCTGAACACAAACAGGTAAGTTCACTTCCCACATCTGGGAATCTGCCTGGTTGCCTTCTGGACATTTGTGCCCCTGTCACAAACACTTTGGTATTTTTGGTTTGCCTGCGCTGGTTTCTTTCCATTGCTTGTGGTTAAGACTTTGCAGTTTGCCTTTTCAGTGCCAGTGAGTCTAGCATCCCAGGTCTGGCTTCAAATACCCCAGGTTGCCTCCTTCTCTGCTTTTCAAACACAAGTTACTTATTCAGTTGAACAGCATTTTTCTATTTTTTATGACCACTGCCCATTCTTTCCCTCTCTTACTTTCTAAACATGTCTTCAGACCTGATCAACCCCAGTTCCATCTCCCTCATGCTGTGACACTCGGTTCTGGCTTGGTGTTTGTCCTCTATGAATATTTTGTTTACCAAGCTTCCAAGATCATGTCACTTGGCTGGGAGCTTCTAAGGCCACCGGCATGTATGACTTAGATCCAAGTACGTCAACTATATATATTTTCCTGTTTAAACCTGTGTCAGTAGGTCTATGGGCTTGCTTTGCAAAGTGCTGCCTGAGGACCTGGGACTTGAAGTATGTTGGGGGCGCTGGTTAGAAATGCAGAACCTCAGGCCCCACCTCAGATGGATGGAGTTAGAATCCACATTGTAACATGAGCCCAGCTGATTCTCATGCACGTTGTAAAGAACTGATGTGTGGTGTAGCTCCTATAGGAGGACCTGCTCCCAGCTGAGACTAATTGTGACTTCTCGCCTCACCAATCTTGACTGCCCCTACTCCTTGATCACCACTATTTTAATTTTACAAAACTGTTGGATGAACTTCCCGCTGACAGAGTGAATTCTGACCAACAGCTCACCAATCTGCAAGACCCAGAGTCTCTCTGTGGACATCTCACATCAGTTGTTTCTTGGAATATCTCTTGCACGAGGCCTTTTCAACTGTGTTAACACAACAGAGGAGAATTTCCTCATGCTTTTGGCTGTGATCTGATGTGGGCTTGGATGACAGGCAGCCTGAGGGTGCAGGTTGGATGAGAGCCACTCAAGTTCAATAATAAATTTGAGGTGCTCAGTGCACTGCTGGCTGATAGGAGATGACTCCAAACAACTCTCTCAGCATTTATGGTGGAGAAGGAGCTGCAGGTGCTTCAGGCTGGGTGAGCTGACTCCACCCCAGAGCGTCTGAGGTGGGTGGCCAGTAGTGCTGCTCTGGATGGTGACCAGTGAGTGTGCTTGCTGCCAGAAACCGTCCCTGAAGGGGCAGGGCTGGGCCAATGACTGAGTCCACAGGTCAGGTCCACCCACTGCAGAGAGGGGGCCAATAAGACACACACACAGTGTCAGAGCCTCAGACTGCCTACCCCCATTATAGGGCTACAGCCCCCAAAAGAGGAGACAGCTCCATTGACCTAACCCAGTGGACAGGCCATTATTAACAAGCAGTGACATAGATAGAACATAGGGTCTAGGTTCCAAGCTGGGTTTGCATGACCTTGACTAGCTTTATCCCCAGAGGGTCATCCTAGATAAATGAAAATGCATGTCCAGGGTTCAACAGAGGACTCACACAGTAAGTGTTTAATTCAATGGTATTTCTACTATGTTTATCATATTCTTACCTGAGCCTGTGGACCTCAGGGGCTGCTCCAGGTTCCTGCTTTCTGACCCAATTGATTGGAGGGTTGGGTAGCTAATTCAGTAACTTAAACAGGGTCTGAGCAGAAGGAAGGATGCATGCTCAAAGTACAATGCATAGCCAGGTACATTGGAGAAGGTGGTGATATTGCAAACTGAGAAGCGTTAACAAAATCACCAGGCAAAGTGTGGGTTCACTGATAGGAAGCCTGGATCCCACATGGAGGCTGCCATTGAGGTCTGTGGCTTTGGGCAAGTAAGTTTATTATCTATACCTTAGTCTCTTCATCTGTATAAAAGGGACTTGAGTTAGATGACCTTGCAGATAACAGTTCTTGAGATTGTTTTTCCTAACATGGAATTGAGTGGGGATTTTGTGTGTTTCCAGATTAAGCAGTGTGCCTTTCATGACTGTATACAGTCTCTGTAAGGGTGGCAGTATAGACTTAAATGCAAGAGCAGCCCACCCTATGCACTTAGATCTCTAGGCAATCAGCGAGCTGGAGCCATAATGATAATGAGAGGGACGAAGGCCCAAAGTCAGACTTCAGTCTCATCCCTGCCCTTGCCCCTCCTGGAATTCTGGAAACTTCCCTCAGATTTTATAGGAACCAGATTCAAAGGGATTGTTGTTCTTTTTTTGAACTGAAATCATACAACCCATACACTTTAAATCTGCAAATATACTGAAATGTTTGATTTTTTTAAAATAATCAATTCTTAGATGTCTAAAATCCTTTTAAGTATAGTAGATTTATATTGTTTCAGGTGTAAAGCAAAATGACTCAGTTATATACATATAACTCAGTTACGTACATACATACACATATATATTTGTATGTTATTTTTCAGATTCTTTTCCCTTATAGGTTATGGCAAACTATTGAGTATAGTTCCCTATGCTACACTGTTGGTCCTGGTTGATTATCTGTTTTATATACACTAGTATATTTATGTTAATCCCAGACTCCCAACTGATCCCTCCCACCCTTTTTCTCTTTGGTAACCATAAGTTTATTTTCTATGCCTGTGGATCTATTTCTGTTTTATAAATAAGACCATTTGCATATATTTTTAACTTCACATACAAGTGATACATTTGTCTTTCTCTTTCTGGCTTATGTCACTTAGTATGATAATCTCTAAATCCATCCATGTTGCTGCGAATGGAATTATTTCATTCTTTTTTTATGGCTGAGTAATATTCCATTGTAAAGATGTACCACATCTTCTTTATCCACTCATCTGTCAATGAACATTTAGGTTGGTTCCATGCCCTGGCTATTAGTAATGCTGCAGTGAACAGTGAGATGCATGTATTATATTGAATTTTATTAGAAGATATTCCAGTTCTTTAACAGTCCATGTTTTAAGCTAATTGCACTAAAACAACTAAAAGTTCTAAGTGAACTTCCTTTTCTCCCAGTGTTGTGTATTGAGTTCTCTGACTTGCCTATGGATTTGCCAGTAGACCCAGCAGAGAACTGGGAACAACTCACTGAGGAATTCATGTCATAAACATATTTGTACTTGTTCTCAATACTTTATAATGTGATAAAGTACTTGTATACTGCTAATGGTTTAGTCTGGTTTAGTCCCTAAGTTATGTCCGACTCTTGTGACCCCATGAACTGTAGCCTGCTGGGCCCCTCAGTTCTTGGGATTTCCCAGGCAAGAATACTGGGGTGGGTTGACATTTCCTTTTCCAGGGGATCTTCCCAACCCAGGGATTGAACCCACATCTCCTGCATTGGCAGGGGGGTTCTTTACCACTGAGCCACCTGGGAAGCCCTGCTAATGGCTTAGTCAATCTTTATTGTTTTTTGGAAACACCTCCATGTATCTATAGCTTTCACAAGTGAAATTTTTTTTTTTTTTAACAGACTCACATCACTGTGAGTTATAAAATCAGTTTTATAGCAAATATATAAACTTTATTATTTATTATAAACATATAATAAATATATATGTGAGATGCTTGAAATCATATTTTGTTCAAAATAACCTTTCCCATTTGGTTTTAGTTCTTACAACTTTTTTCTATTAGTATTAAAAGGACATAATCCTCAGTCTACCCACACCCACTTCCTGCTATTAGTATGGTATATTTGCAATTATTGTCTGCTATTGATACATTGGGCTTCCCAGGTGGCTCAGTGGTAAAGAATCTGCTTGCCAATACAGAAGATGCAGGTTTGATCCCTGGGTTGGGAAGAGTCCCTAGAGGAGGAAATGGCAACCCATTCCAGAATTCTTGCCTGGGAAATCCCATGGACAGAGGAGCCTGGAGGGTTACAGTCCATGGGGTCACAAAGAGTTGGACATTACTGAGCAACAGCACCATCTATAATTAACTATAATCCATATTTCATTCCAAATTTCTTAGTTTTTACGAACTATCTCTCTTGGTGTCCAGGATCCTATCCTGGACACCACATTACTTTTTGTTTTCATTTCTTCTGAGGCTCCGCTTGGCTCTGACAGTTTCTCAGACTTGCCTTGTTTTTGATGACCTTCACAGTTTTGAAGATTACTAGTCAGTATTCTGTAGAATGTCCTTCAGTTGGGATTTGTCTGATTATTTCTCATGATTAGACTGGGGTTATAAGCTTTTGTGAGAAAGATCCCAGAGATAAAGTGCCCTTCTCATCACATCATATCAAGGGTGTATATTATCAGAGTGACTTATCACCACTGATGTTAACCTTGATCATTAGTGTTTGTCAGGCTTCTCAGCTGTAAAGTTGCTTTCTTTTTTCCCTTCCCATGCTGTCCACTTTGAAGGAAAGTCTCTATGAATGGTTCTTCCTAAAGGCCTAGCTCCACTTCTTGACATGAGTGGACCCACATGAAGTATCTGGAACATCACAGGGGAGATTTGTCTCTTTTCCATCATCTATTTATCTATTCAACCATTTGTTTATGTCCATGTGGCCTGTTGGGTATAAATCTGACACTGTGTTTTGCAGTCCAGTGCTGCTTTGTTTATTTACTTGCTTAAATTGTCCCAGCTTTGGGCTTTGAGAGATTTAACTTTTGGTTTCTCTATGCCTTTGATAAACCTGATTGGCCTCCTCCTAAGCATAAAATAAAAATACAATCTAGCAGTGGGTTTTGAGACCTTTGAAACTCCAAATTTTCTAAAAGTCTGATTTCTAGAATCTTACTTTCCTAAGGAAGTGATTGGTAGAGGAAAGGAACCAGTTTGACTTCATACAGTATGCCAGTTGTTTGGTCTTGAGTAAATAATTTAACCTCTGTGAGCCTCAGTTTCCTTATTGCTAAGGCAAGAATACTTTTAGTTTGAATCACATGAAACTGCCAGTATTATACAACTTTTGACCTACAGAGCAATGCATGTATATGACTCAATCTTAGTTGTATATAACTTATGAGACTTGTATAAGGATGGTGTGAAATCACACATGCAGCGTCCTTTCTGTACAAATGCTGACCCTCTTTACCTTGTCCCTCTTCTATCCCTTAGACAAAGCTGACTTGGCTGTTGGCCATTGACATAAAGAACCTTTACTGAAAATAAATGGCAGCTGGCTGTCCCAGGTCAGGGAAGAGAATACTAGGGAATCTAAAATGCTAAACCCTCCCCCTTCTCCCAAATCTCTTAATCAGATGAAGGACAGGTTTTAATAATAAATTCTTTGGGATTAAATCTTATTTTTAACTCTCTTCCGAATCCAGGTATTTCAAAAAATGATGGCTCACGAACTAGTATTTTAATAGATAATGAAAACAACTCGAGGCTTGTTTCCTTGGTACATTGAAATTCCTCCTTTTTGACTCTAAAACAGGCCACCGAAATGATTATATTCATCTCAATATAATGAAATACATTAGATGAAGTGACCCCAACCCATTATACTGAATGGAGGTTCTTTAAACGCAGCAAAGCACCTGGTTGCCCAACTCAAGTGGAACAAGTGAGATTACTTCCCAGCTTCACATTAGATGTGTGTTGCCAGCATTTGGAAGTTTATTTTGTGGCACTGACCAAAAATGACTTACATTCTTTATGAGATCCTACAAGAGAAGATTTTTTATATTTTCCATACATTGATAGCAGGAAAATTTGGGTCTCAAATTATACTGTCTTTCCCTTTGAGGGACATTAAGGTTTTGAAGAAAAATCATAGTTTACATGATTTATTTTATGACATAAATGAGAGTAATTGACCATAATGGGAAAGAGACTTATCTATGTATCATGTATCTATGATGAATATTTATTCCTAATTATAAACTAGGCTAGATTTTGCAAAAGGAAAAAATGATGGTCTGGATGCCAAAAAACAAAATCGAGATCTGATGACGATGTGTGTGCCCAGTCATCAAAACATTTTATTCCTATTTTATTCCGACCACTTTGTGTTGACCTTCCAAATAGTTTAGTTCCAAAGAGATGTGAAATAAATGAGAATATTATTTTAATATAAGAAGAATTTGCTTATGAAAGTTCACATCCTCATTGCTAGAGATTATACTATTAACTAAAAATGAAAAATAATTTGGAGTAGGTGGGGAATGGTGAAAAGTAGTCATTGAACTGTCACAGCCAACTTGCACCCAGCTGCCCCACAAAAGAGGCAGCTCCCTTTGTGACTTTGGGTGTGAGATAAAAAGGCATTGAAAATCTTCCCTCCCCCCTGAAATTACACTGAAATTTTACTCTTAGAGAATCACTATTTAAGATGAGAGTATCATGTTTGTGAGTCCCTGTTAAACTGCAGTTACACCTTGAGTGTTAAGTGTTGAGCTACAGTCACTTCTACTGTTGTCAGCCAAGGTGTTAATCACAGCAGGTTTATTTTATTTTTTTTCACGTCCTATAGAAAAAGCAGGTCCACTTCACCCCTCTTCTCCCTTTGGCCATCACTCTGTGTCTTTTGTTCACATGCCATGCATTGTCTCCAAGTTCTCAGCTCCCATTAACATTTTAAATCTTTGTTCTTTAGCTTTTGCCAAAGGCTATTTTTGCCATCAGAATGGCACCCTTTCTATTGTCTCACCCTTAGCATAGTTTTAGTTCACATGCTGCTTAAAACCTTTTCACCTCTTGTTTTATCTTGAAATTCTTTCCTCTCTCAGTGGTAAAATTAATCTCTGCCTGTCTCCCCTCTCTGTTTTCTCCCACTCTCTCTCTCTCTCATCCTCTTCATGACTGATTTGTTCTCAGTTTCTGTGATGATTCGTTTTATGCGTTACCTTAATGAGGCCACAGTTCACAGATACTTGGTCAGACAGTATTCGAGATGTTTCTGTGAAGGTTTTTCTAGATGAAACTAAAATTTAAATCAGTAGACTTTGAATAAAACATCACACTCTATAATGTGGATGGGCCGTGTCCAATCAGTTGAAGGCTTTCATAAAGGAAGACTGACCTCTTGTGAGGATGGAATTCTGCCTGCAAACTGCCTTTGGCCACCAAGTGAAAATGTCCCCTGGGTTTCTATGCTGCTGGCCTACTCTGTGGGTGTTTGGACTTGCCAGCTTCCATAATATTAATAACATAAGCCAAATCTATAAAATAAACTGTGAAAGACATATATAGATAACTGGGCAGAGAGATAGAAATATGCATTCATTTGTGTATATGCATAATACAAAAGCATACCCATATACATCATATTGTTTCCCTTTCTCTGAAAAGTTCTAATACAGCTTCACTTACCAAATTCCTTCTTTGCATCTCATAAATAATTGGGCCTCTTAAGGCTTGGTATAGCTTTCTGATCCTCTCACTCTGCATAAGTGAGTTGTCAGAATCTCGCTCTTTTCTAAGCACAGGTGTTTAGTCCATAACTCTGTTTGGAACCTCAGATTTCAAATTCAATTTTCCAACCTCCTGTCAGCACCATGTCCCTGTCCCACAGGAAGTTTGAAGTCACCGTGTACAAGTGCGGATGCATCTTTCCCTCCTCAGCTTGCACTTTATCATAAAAACTTAGGTTATTAACAAAGTAATTAGCAACGGAAGCCAAAAACTCTGAGTTAACCAGTTCCTTTGAGCATTTTACCTTTCACACGGTCTCAGATCAGCACCCATACCATCTTGTCCCCCCAACACAGCAGACAGTTATCCAGCTATTTGTATGTCTGTGCTATGTCGCTCAGTCATGTCCCACTCTTTGTGACCCCATTGAATGGAGTCCGACAGGCTCCTCTGTCCATGGGATTTCCCAGGCAAGAATACTGGAGTGGATTTCCTTTCCAGGCGATCTTCCCAACCCAGGGATCAAACCCACGTCTCTTACATCTCCTGCACTGGCAGGCAGATTCTTGACCACTGCGCCACCTGGGAAGCCCCATTAAGTTTCACAGATATGCCTTAAAATGTATTATCTCTTCTCAATTTTCATGTCAGGGCCTTTTTCAGGCTCTTATTACATGTGAGTTAAATCAAAATACAGTCAGAATCCTGTCTTCCCATAAGATCTCCTGATTTTACCCTCTGTACACTTAAAAATTCAGTTATTTATAAATTCCTGAAGTTGCATATTTTTATACTACTGTGACTTATACATAACCTTCACTGCTCCTTGAATTCCTTTCTCCTCTATTTAGAAAATACCCCTGGAGCTTTAAGACACAGCCTAAACAGCATTTCTTTCATTAAACATGATAGATCCACATTTCCAATTCTTGAATTGATCAGCCTATACTAATGCTGGGCTTCCCTGGTGGCTCAGATAGTAAAGAATCCACCACCTGCAATGCAGGAGACCTGGGTCCGATCCCTGGGTTGGGAAAATCCCCTAGAGGAGGGCATGGAAACCCCAGTCCAGTATTTTTGCCTGCAGAATCCTCATGGACAAAGGAGTCTGGTGGGCTACAGCCCATGGGGTCACAAAGTTTCGGACACGATGAGTTACTAAACACACTTACTTAATGCTATTACCACATTTCTTGGCCTACAGCTAATGCTACTATGATTTCTTCTTATTTAAAATGTTGTTTGTCTGTCAGCATCTCTATTACCTCATGAGATTTTTAAGAATAGAAATTGGGTTTTATTCATCGTTGCATCCCCATATTTAGCAGACATCAGTGGAAGGAATCTGTGAGGATTTGAGTACTTGTGAGAATGAGGGAGAAAAACTAAACCTGGATGTGAAAAATGTAACCTTATCATTAGTAAACAGAATTGAAACTATTACCATATATTTTATAAATAGCATTCATAATGATGTTATAATAGAAAGGGAACAAACAAATCCTTAAAAAGATGAAAAATTTAAAATAGCTTCTTGAATTTTTAGATTATAAAATAGAAAATCAAGATTACAGTTAGGTTTTTTTATAAAATAGTCTGAATGACAAAAGCAAGATATAATCCAGCATATCCTGTATGAGCTGAGAAGACACGCGAGCTTATATGTAAACATGTGTGTGCATGTGTATAAACAGCAGTAAGTACCCATCTAAAAACCACAGATTCAGTTGTCCAAGGAAGCAACATAAGATTTTTTTCTCCATGTAACTATATACTGAGCTTCTCTTACAGTATAATTTAGCATAAACAAAGCCAGTTCAGAGGGTTTTTAGTAAATTCAAGGTCATTCCCTCCAGCCTCTCTCTCCCCTTTCACCCCAGGATTGCATGTAAGTGTTGGTGGTGTGTTACATTATCATTGTGTTCTTTAATGACATCACGGTCATTAGAGTGAACACGATACTTGCCTTTTTGAACTGCCTTGTGTATATTAATTTATTTATCCTTACAAATGCCCAAAACAGGAAGTTTGATCATTGACATTTTAGAGGTGAGAAAAGAGGCACAGGAAGTTAAGCAGTTTCCTAACCCTGGAGCAGCTAGCATGGGATGAAGCAGGGGTTACACCCCGTCACTTCTGCTCCAGTGTCAGGGTTCTTCCTCACCCATCATACTGTGTGGAGCCAGGGCAGCCAAAGGGCTTTCTTGTCTCTCTCTGGACCCACGCTGACACTCCGTCTCAGTTGCTCCGTGTTCATTTTGACCTTGGCTGCATATCCTTTGTTCCAATAGAGGATTCTTGTCTCATTTTTAGTCTTAAAAGTTATCTGAACTCAAACTTCTAACAGTATTCCTATTTTCATTCTGGTCCCCTCCCCCCCCCCATTCATCCTCTATGGTCACTCAAGAACTTGGGCAGATGCTCATATTCTCTGTAGCTGTATATAAGAAATGATTTGGCTCACACTCTCTGTAGCTTTGTTGCCTCTGGGAAGTCCTCTTCAATATTCACCCGTCCCACCAGCTTCCACCTCTGACTTCTAACACCTCAATACACCTTCAGCTTTCTGCTGCTGAAGCTGTGCATGGGTGAGAAGATGTCTTCAATTCCAAAAGCAGCAAACTTACAGAAGTTCTCCAGTGCAGCAAAGTCTTTCAGAGATAGTCTTTCACTTTGGTACCTGCTTGCTTCACTCCTGTCCTAAGCCTCTTGGGTTTTCTCTGCATATCTTGAGATTAGAAGTCTGCCAAGGTTTGGGGCAGATTTATAGTCAGATTTTGGGTTCTTTCTCTTTTCCTTTCACTTACCCTTTAAATTTCAAGTTTCTCTGCCATGACTGCAATCTCCTTGCCATCTTTCATCAAGCCATCAAGTGAGTAAAGCTACGTTTTCCTGCTGCTGTAGATTTCAGGGAATGTGCTTGGTCAAAAAAGTGAGAAACTCACAACCCTCTCCCTGCCCACAGCAGCTTTTCAAGAGCATCCTCTTCAATGACCTCTGTCTGGTTTTGATGCTTTTCTACTATTTCTCCTGCTCTGCACTCTCTTTGCCACTCTACGTCAAGAGAGTAGGCTGTGGTTTTCTACTCCATGATCCTGGGAATTGGGATGTGTGATTGGGTGCAAAAGCAATAAACTTCCTCCTCTAGTGGCAGTTTTTCAAGAATCCATTCACTTCTGTATGCTTCCCAGGGCCTTTAAATACTCCTTAAAACTTTCTTCAAATTTCATCATTATCTGAAAGGGTTTGCATGACCACTCCACTCTGCTACCGTTACTGAAAGTCCCCCAATGGATTTTTAACATTGACTAAAAAGTACACTCCACAAAAAAATATAACAGATATGAATCACAATGCTTTTGAAGTGAGGATGTGTGAAAGCTTATCTTCAGGTTGGCTCTCACTCATGAGGCCAAATGCCCTGAAATGCAACCTGAGTATGTCTTTATTCTCCAACTAAATTTGCCTTATAGTGAGGTGCATGTAGATTCCAGTTTTGCCAGGACAGTCTCCATTTATGCCCATTATCCTGGTGTAATTATCAGTTAAACTCACTTTAAAGACTATCTCTAAATACAATTACATTCTGAGGTATTGGGGGGCTAAGCTTTTATTATTTGAATTTGAGGTTTATATAATTTAGCCCATCATGATCATTGATAACAGTGTGTGAGAATCATAACAGATAATATCAGAGTAGCAATGTCGATAGAGCAGTCAGTAAAAAATAGCATTTGATTTAATTCCCCCTTATTGAGTGCCATACACAAACCAGAAGTGCTTACTAGGCTGCCTTAACATAAAGCCTTCCCTGCATTTGTCAAAATGATGATGGCGAACAGATAGCCTTCCTGTCCCATAATCCCACTATATGTTTATTGTGGACTCAACTTCACCTTTTTTTTTTTTTAATAAAGACATTTTTTTAAATACATGCTTAATGAAATGTTTTTAATTTTATTTACCTTATTGTTTTTGGCTGTTGCTTCGCATGGACTTTCTCCAGTTGTGGCAAGTGGGGGCTACTCTCTAGTTTCACTGTGTGGGCTTCTCATTGCAGTAATTTTCTTGCTGCAGAGCATGGGCTCTAGGCACGTGGGCTTCAGTAATTGTGGCTCCCGGTCTTTAGTAGTTGCAGTGCGCAGGCTCAGGAGTTGCCATGCATGAGCTTCATTGCCCCGTGGCATGTGGAATCTCTCTGAACCAGGGATCAAACCTGTGTCCCTTGCATTGGCAGGTGGATTCTTTACCACCAGACCTCCAGGGAAGTCCCAGCTTCCACTTTACTGACGCCAGTGTTTACCCAAAGTGTAGTCTACAGATGAAGACCATCAGAACAGCTTGGAGGGTTTATTAAAAATGTAGAGCTCACACCAGAGTTAAAAATTTTGGCAGGCAGGAATCTTCATCTGCAAAAGATTCTTAAGGCACACTACAATCTGAATATAATTGAATCCATCAAAATGTCTGTGGAAGAATCTTGCACTGAACTTGAGAAAAGGACAGTAAATGACTTCAGGCAAAGTGGATGAGTCACTAAGCTCTTCTGCTAGAGGATCAGTGAGCAGAGACTTGTTATAAGACCAATCAGGTTGTGTTGCTCAAGGTACAGAAGACATTTAACATTAAATTTACTCACTAAGGAGAGAGCTGGGGTTAGAGCCCAAGGGAAACAGTATTATTCTAACAAGTTGCATGAAATTTGAAGGAGTTTCACCTTACAAGGCAGAATGTACAAGGCAAAAATATCTGGATAAACATTTAAAGGCAGATTTTCTGAAACACTGTTTCTTTAGAACTTGAAAAATGATGTACATTTTTTCACTTACACATCTTGACTTTGAATAAATATTTTTAAGCCTATGTGAATAGGCTAGAGAAATCAAATTACTGTCCTGTAATATCAGAGAAGGCAATAGCACCCCACTCCAGTACGCTTGCCTGGAAAATCCCATAGACGGAGGAGCCTGGTGGGCTGCAGTCCATGGGATGGCAAAAAGTCGGACACAACTGAGCAACTTCACTTTCACTTTTCACTTTCATGGGAAGGAAATGGCAACCCACTCCAGTGTTCTTGCCTGGAGAATCCCAGGGATGGGGAGCCTGGTGGCCTGCCATCTATGGGGTCATACAGAGTCGGAGATGACTGAAGTGACTTAGCAGCAGCAGCAGGAGTCCTGTAATATAACAAAAATGCAATGATAACGCCTGCTTAATGGCTGACTTTAAAACGTTAGCATTTTTTCTTTAGTGAAATTGACCTTGTCGCAAAGCATGTCATAATATTCTCTTTATGCTAGGATGAAATATTACGGCAAGATTATTAACATTTATGTGGAAAGGTAAATGTTCTAAGGCCACTGACTCTACGATGCATGCATGAAAGTGTGGTTTGATGTCTATTATGGAGATTCAATAATTATTACTGGATTAGATCAATAAATTTGGAAAGATGGGAAAGGATTACGGAATGAGAACACTTAATGTTTTAAAAAAATTGATCTAATGCCTTCTTAGGCTTATTCATCCATGACAACCAAATTCGGCCCAGAGTTCCACATGCACGGCTCTCATTGACATCCACAGAATTTGTGCATGAGTTACTGAGGTTAGAATTAAACCCTAAGGAAATAACTAAAGATTTTTGGTGAGATATACTTGTGTGATTAAATAAAATCATTTTTATGGGCTTTGTTTTCTTGTTTTCAGACTGTTTCTTATGAAGATAAATAGCCTGAGCACATTGAGGTTAATATTGCTTTTAAGCTATTTATCTCCATTTGGGAACTAAATGCAAAGAAAAATGAATGTTTTACCTCTCAGAAGCTTTCTCCACTTAAATGTTTCCACTAAACCCAGAGTCCCAAAAACTTTATCAATTTCCCAGGAACAGATATTAATCACCTCCAAATATTCTGGAGAACAGTGGGAAAACTGAAGAGTATTAACTATTCAACTATTTGTTTCTTTCTTCTACTGCTATGACAGTCATAACATCTACTTCCCTCTGTTGAAACAAGGGACATACAATTTGATTTAAAAAATGTTGATGTAATATGCTCCCCTACAAAAGTACAAAGATGTAAGTCTTAAAAATACAGCCTTATATGAAATTTTAGTATTTTAAAAAGTACATATATATCAAGGTAAAGTAACTGTCAATTTATTTTTTATGAAAGCTCTGAAGGCCTTAATTTGTAGGAAAAGGGCTATTTGGAACTAAACTGTATAGGCTGGTCATAGGTTAACGTGTTGTATCTTTGTATTTCTAATCCCAGCTTATCCTTAAAATTGTGTCAATTAATTTCAGATGAAGAAATTGAAATATGATGAATTTGACAAATGAGGTTGACAACTGCATCAGTTAAAATGAGGATTCACATTTCTGTGATCTTCTATGTATAATATACAAGGAAATTTTAAATATATGAAAATTTGATTCCAAGACACAATTCTCAAAATTGCATGTGGATTTGGAATTCAAAATGAATTTTAGGGAAGCAAGTATAAATAAATGTGAATAGTTTTCATTCTCTGTAGGACCATGAAATTATCTTCTCAGAAGAGTTACAAAGAAAAATCAGTAATACATTATAGACTAAAATAAATTGTTATAAAAACAATAAAGAGCTCAATTATAGACAAAGATAGATGAGAAAAGTTGAAGTGGTGGCATGGTTTACTTTTTACTATATTCTGTATCCCATATGAAAAGTTCATAAAAACTGACAGAGTTCTGAATCAAAAACATATATTTTCAAGTACAAAAATATTAATACAGTTAGTAAAATTTGTATTCCTAATAAAAATACATTTTAAAGATCTGATTTGGCATTTCTAATTTATAGGATGCTGCTGCTGCTGCTAAGTCACTTCAGTCATGTCCGACTCTGTGTGACCCCATAGACGGCAGCCTACCAGGCTCCCCTGTCCCTGGGATTCTCCAGGCAAGAACACTGGAGTGGGTTGCCATTTCCTTCTCCAATGCATGAAGGTGAAAAGTGAAAGTGAAGTCGCTCAGTCATGTCAGACCCTCAGCGACACCATGGACTGCAGCCTTCCAGGCTCCTCCATCCATGGGATTTTCCAGGCAGGAGTACTGGAGTGGGGTGCCATTGCCTTCTCTGAATTTATAGGATTAATAAATTCTAAAAATAAAAAAAATGTACATAGTGAAGGTTGAGATCAAATGATATACTCATTTCCATTGACTTTATTTTTATCACTCATTTAGTTCATTTAATATTATTTTATTATTGGCTATTTAGTTCAGTTGTTTAGAAACCAATTCTTGAAATAACGTGAGTTTAAGTAAGATAGATCCTTATTCCTTTTACACAAGTCCTAAAACAGGGATTCAAAGGAAGGTGTGGCAACTCCATGGCTATTAGGGATCTAGGCTCCTTCTAGATTTGTTTCATTAGCCTAATGCTTGGTTCTATCCTAAATGTTAACTCCTGTTTCTAAAAAGGCTGCTGAGCTCTAGCTATCACCTCTACATTCAGGCATCAGAAACAATGATTTTAGGAAAGACAAAAGGGCAATCTGCCAGCTAAGTCATCATCCTTTAAGCAGATTCCCCAGAAATCCTGTGTAATACTCACTGGCCAGGATTTAATTTCACTTTATCTACACATAGCTTGCTTGGGAAATTAAGAGAGCTTGTCTTCAAGGTGGGTTCATGTCACACTAGCCAAAATCCAAATTGTGATCCTTAAAATAGGGGAGAATAGATAGTTGATGGTAAATACCAATCAACCACAAATATTTTCAAAGTATTATTTGTTAAATAGTTTAACAAATAGTTGTTATTTTCAGTGACTAAGATGTGTCCGGCTCTTTGTGACCTCAGGGACTGCAGCACACTAGACTTCCCTGTCCTTTGCTATCTCCTGGAGTTTGCTGACATTTGTCCATTGAGTCAGTCCATCATCCTTTGCTTCCCTCTTCTCCTTCTGCCTTCAATCTTTCCCAGCATCACTTTTTTTCAGTGAGTCAGCTCTTCACCTCAGGTGGCCAAACTATTGGAGTTTCAGCTTTGGCATCAATACTGAGCTTATTTTAGTTGTGCCAAGCAATGGATTATTTTGTGGTGTCCATGAATAAAAAGGCATTATCCTTAGCCTCAAATAATTTGGTCACTAGATGGGAGAGAGAGATACTTAAACAATCATGGTTTATAGTGGCAGTGCAAAATTATTTATCAATAGCTACTAAAATATTTACATATTTTGACCTATTCTCTTCTAAGGATGACTTATAAGGAACTAATTCAAAAGAAAAAATGTGTAAGCAGCTTTATTGCCACTCTGTTTATGATAATAAAATATTGCCTATAAGTTAGACAAATTCCAAGTTAATTTTGGCAAATCTAAGTATTTTTTTTTTTTTTTTAGATCTAAGTTTTTTTGAGGTGGTGTAGTATTTAACATCTTTGTAGCATATCCGCAGATTAGAAAAATATTTTCAGGAATATATGGCAGACATAAAGGCTAATATATGATTGTTTTCTCCTTAACTGTGAAAGAAGATATTATTTGTACATTATTTATTTTTGTATTAGTTTTGGCTGTGCTGGGTCTTGGCTGCTATATGGGCTTTCCTGTAGTCACACTGAGCAGGAAACTACTCTCTAGTTGCAGTGGCTTTTCTTGTTGCGCAACACGGGCTCTAAGGCATGTGGGCTTTAGTAGTTTCAGTGGGTGGGCTCATAGCTGGGCTCCCTGGCCCTAGAGATGGGCTCAGCGGTTGTGGCCCACGGGCTTCGTTGCTCCATGGCATGTGAGATCTCCCAGGATCAGGGATGGAACCTGTGTCTCCTGCATTGACAGGCGTATTCTTTACTGCTGAGCCAGCAGAGAAGCCCTGTCTGCATATTTTTATATCAGTATCCAAAAATTGTGACTATATGATTAAGAACTGGAAAACATGAAGGAAAGGGAAGGCAGTTAACTCTGTTGCAGTGGAAGTGCTTTGGGTGAGTGCTTTATTTTGCTTGCACTTCTCTTGAGTGAGTGAGTGAGTGAATTCACTCAGTCCTGTCCGACTTTTTGCGACCCCATGGACTGTAGCCTACCAGTCTCCTCCATCCATGGGATTTTCCAGGCAAGAATACTGGAGTGGGTTGCCATTTCCTTCTCCAGAAGATCTTCCCAATCCAGGGATTGAACCCAGGTCTCCCGCACTTCTCTTATACCTGGTCTAATATTGATTTGTGTTTTGTAACTCACCATGAGAATGTCTAAAAATTGAAGTTGAATGCAAACATGGGAATGCCGTCTCCTAGTGGAGAAGGAAATGGCAACCCACTCCAGTATTCATGCCTGGAAAATCCCATGGACCGAGGAGCCTGGTAGGCTACAATCCATGGGGTCACAAACAGTCGGACATGACTGAGCGACTTCTGTGTGTGTGTAAGACTCTCTTCAGTGTCTCTGTCTCTCCCTCTTTTTCCTTCCTCATTTTTATATAGTTTGTTACGCTTGTGTTTGATTTCATATCTTGAGAACCAGAGAATCCTCCCGCTTGAGATTTCTACATTTTCATTTCAGATACAGTCCATGCACCTCACTAATAATTGTCTCTGTATCAATATGAAGTAATCTTGTTTACCTCAGCCCTGCCTTCCTGTTGGGGACCCCATTGCCCTGCCCACTTGGCAGAGTCTTTTTCATCCTTGAAGGCCAGTGTGACTTTGGCTTTCATATACTCATTGCTCTTTCTTTATCCTCAAGCAGAGGGCATTTCTCCTACTTTGACATGGTTCTATCTTTTCTCTCTTATAGCTCTTGGTTTAGTTTAGTTGCTAAGTCATGTCCATCTCTTTTGTGACCCCAGGCACTGTAGACCACAGACTCCACTGTCCATGGTATTTCCCAGGCAAGAATACTGGGTTGGCTTGCCACTTCCTCCTCTAAGGGATTTTCCCTACCCAGGGATCGAACCCACATCTCCTGCTTTGACAGGCAGATTCTTTACCATTGAGCCACAAGGGAAGAGACCTTATAGCTCTTACCATAATATTTCAATTGTTAATTGCCAGTTGGTAACTCACTGAGAGCAGAAACCTAATTTTCTTCCTTTCGTGCCCCCAGGCTTAGCAGACACAGGTATTAAGAGCTCAGCACCTGTTTACGAAGCTGTTTATGAACTTCCTTTGATCTAAAGTGATCACAGTTTTCCAGTTACTTCACACACAAAAGAAAACTGCTTATAGCTTGGGAGACTGAAAAAAGCCAAGTACTTGGAGGGTAAAAACTAATTATTATTTTCTTTTTTTTTCCCCTAAAAAATATCATCTCATATTTTCACATATTAATAAACAACAAATTTGTGTTCAACATTAGTTGAAGACATGATTAAAGGAATTTACTTAATAAAAGTCAGTGATACCTAGGTTGTTCATTATCTGTAGTCTTAATATTTTTAGACTTTTATATGTGGAAATATATACACAATATATATACTTTGGGTGAGAGATCTAAAAGCATCTTAGGCCTTTTTTTCTTTTTTAGGTGATTAATGTGCACATATTGCTTTTAAATTATATCATATTGAACAAAGTTTTTTTCTTTGAAGACTTTTATTTTGTATTGCTATATTTATTGCCAGTTAACATTGTTGTGATAGTTTCAGATGGACAATGAAGGGACTCATGTATACATGTATCCATTCTCCCCCAAACTCCCCTTCCATCCAGGGTGTCCAATAACACTAAGCAGAGTTTTATGTGCTGTACAGTAGGTTTTTGTTGGTTATCCATTTTAAATGTAGTGGTGTTTTAAATATGTTCCTATCCACGAGCTGAGCTTCTCAGATGGCTTACCAGTAAAGAAACCACCTTCAGTGTGGGAGACATGAGCTTGATCCCTGGGTGGAGAAGATCCCCTTGGGGAGGAAATGGCCCTGCTCCATTATCCTTGCCTGGGAGATTCCATCCATAGATGAACCTATCAGGCTATAATCCATGGGATCACAAAGAGTCGAACATGACTTTTGTAGCATAGATTATGCTTTATGGCATAGGTTATGCATACAAGCATAGGTTATGCTTTTATAGCATAGGTTATACTTTAAAAGAAATCAAAAGACGCTTGCTCCTTGGAAGAAAAGCTATGACTAACCTAGACAGCATATTAAAAGCAGAGACATTACTGTGCCAACAAAGGTCTGTCTATTCAAAGCTATGGTTTTTCCAGTAGTCATGTATGGATGTGAGAGTTGGACTATAAAGAAAGCTGAGCACCGAAGAATTGATGCCTTTGAACTGTGGTGATGGAGAAGACTCTTGAGAGTCCCTTGGACTGCAAAGAGTTCCAACCAGTCAATCCTAAGGGAAATCAGTCCTGAATATTCATAGAAAGGACGGATGCTGAAGCTGAAACTCCAATACTTTGAACAGCTGATGCAAAGAGCTGACTCATTGGAAAAGACCCTGATGCTGGGAAAGATTGAAGGTGAGAGAAGGGGACAACAGAGGATGAGATGGTTGGATGGCATCACCAACCTGATGGACATGAGTTTGAGTAAACTCTGGTAGGTGGTGATGAAGGGGAAACCTGGCGTGCTGCAGTCCATGGAGTCACAAAAAGAGTCGGACATGATTGAGTGACTGAATTGAACTGATGCTTTAAATAGCAATTTAGACATTATAACTATGGAGCTATATATTCTAAATATCTCATAAACACATTTTCAAGGAATGTTTGGTAAAAAAGCAATGAAAAATAAAAGCTTTAAGAGGTTAGTCAATAGCTATGTGTTCCTAAACTTATATCCTCTTTCTTAACATAACTTTATAATCTTTTGGTGAAAAACATAAAGTTTATTGTTCATTATACAAACTATTTGTTCTTTAAACATTTGATGTTTACATCAGCTTAACAGATTGAGAGGATCAATCTGTTTACTAGCAATTAACGCTCTTTCAAGTTTACAGTTGCCTCCTCACTTATTGGCCCCTCAAAATACTCAAAATTGATGCAGTAAGAACATAAGAGAATAGTGTTCTTCCCAGAGAAATTAGTTGCAGACCAGAACAACCAGAAAGTTAGTAGCAAGTTGGCCTGATTCTTGCCTTAACTTTTATTCCATAATTTCAGATAAGAAATTGCCTTTTCAGAGAAGTTTCCCGTCTGTGCTTAGAAGAACAATGAGGGATGATGATAAAAATTTCCAGATGCCTCGGTATTGTTAAAGATATTAGGCCTTTCCTATTTAACTGAGGCAGAAAGCAATTTTCTGAGATGCTTTAATTCACTTGGTTATTTACATTCACTTGGGCCATTGGGATTGCCTTGCATTGTTGTCAAAGTTCTAATCTTATTCAATATTCATGTCTTCAGAATTTGGGAGGAATAAATATATTCAGAGAAAACTTCCTTCCCATAGTGACTAGTGCATGCTCTCCTTAATAGGCTAATACAATCCAATCAGAGTGTCAGGAAAGCAGTTTAAACTTTATATTTTGTATTGAAAATAGAAACATTTTAAAGGTAGACACCATTCAGATGTTACTATGGCAAGGAAGTATTTGTGTGACAGCAGAAAGAACATTATCTTTACCTTTTGAGGCTGGTTCAAAATCATTTCCAAGTTATTACAAGGTTTATTTCTGTTTTCAGAGTTCTTTTTTTTAGCATTAGGCATGTTTATTACTTTTTTAAACTGTCACTATTCAGGAGCATTCTTATTATGAATTATGCAATATTTCACAATAAATTGTACTAACAGCCTGTGAGAAGCCGCAGTCGTCGTTCCTCCCAAATTCAGTGTCTCCTTGTCTCCTTGCTAGCGCTCTGTCAGCCTCATTCCTTGTGTTGATAAAGTGAGAAACAAGGTTAGTTGTGGTAAATTGGCTTTATGCCATCGTTTTGGTTGGGGCTAGATTATAAGCAGCAGCAGATTATAAGCAGGTAGCACCTGTTTCTCACTTTTCTCAAAGAAATGAAAGTCTTGAATATAACCAAGGAAAATTTGCCTCAATTATAAATATTCCTTTGGAGGAATATACTAAGAAATCTGAAGGCAGACCTACTTACTGCATTTCAGAAAGGAAGAGTTCCAAAGAAATGCAAGCAGCCCGGAGGCACAGATCTGCATATATTCTCCACGAAGTGCACAGAACTGATGGCTTTTAAATGCATCCCTTTCATCACTTCTGTGTTTCACTGCTTTGAATTATTTCACACTGTTTTATACTCTGAAGAATTCTGTTTCCTCCCACATTTACTTTGCCATGATTTGGCTTCTTGGAAATCCTCCACTGGGAAGGTTGTTAACCCTACAGGGGAAGTGTTAATCGTTGAGTCATGTCCGACTATTTGCAGTCCCATAGACTGTAGCCTGCCTGGCTCTTCTGTCCATGGAATTCTCCAGGCAAGAATACTGGAGTGAGTTTCCATGCTCTTCTAAAGGGGATCTTCCCAATCTAGGGATTGAACTCAAACCTCCTGCACTGCAGGTGGATTCTTTACCCTCTGAGTTACCAGGGAACAGGTCTCAAATCAAGAGTCTTCTTGAATTCCCTCTGCAATTACTAACATGATACTCTTAGTATTACAGAATTATGAATATAATTTTTTAAAGTCTTAAATTTCCATAACTTCTACCTTCTTGCAAGAAAACTTCTCAGTTATTTTCCTCAGTTGTAACAATATATAATAACAGGAACCAATTAGAATTGTTTTCACTTTATGACTAAGAAGAAGAGGCGTGTGTGAGTATGTGTGTGTGAGAAATAAGTTTTCAAACTTCAAGTGACAAAGTAATCATAGATTTTAAGAAATAATCAAGGGGGTGTGTTGGTAGACATATCTCAAAATTCCATTTCCTTTAATAAGCATTTTAATGACGTTAATTAAAATTTCATGTGAATCTCGACCTCCCTTTGAGGTCCTCATCAGTATCTTCAGAGCCCTACACCTCTCACATGAAGTCAGGAGCCTGGGTTCCTACAACTACAGTCATTTTCTGATGGAAAAAATACCTGCCACCAAATCTACAAACTTCCCTGAACCTATTCTAGTCTTCTTCCCCTAGGTTTTTCATGCTAGAGAAAATGAATCACTGCAGCTTGAACTCTGAATGCCATTCCTTCTTCCTTCTTGCCTCCTAAGAAACCATAAGTGTGGCTCCCAGATCCTCTCTTTTGTGTCTTCAATGCTTCTTTCTCCCTGGGATTTGAATCCTTCCCATCAGCCTTCAGACATCCTGAAAACTAATTCTTAATCCAGAGCTGTGGATAAATATCTCACCTAACTGCCAGAGCAATACTGTGAACCAAGCAATGCAGATTTTATATATAACGAAAGTAAGATTTACAGTGTTTTGCCAAAGACTGCACACTTAGTAACAGTTGACAGTAGAACTCTGATCTTCCTACCCCTTCTCTAATATTATTTACAAATTATTTTTCTAGTGTTAGTAGTACTGTTCATCAAACACTATAATAGACTGCATCTCATGGAAGGTGAGGGGCTCTTCAGGTGGCGCTGCTGCTGCTGCTAAGTCGCTTCCGTCGTGTCCGACTCTGTGCGACCCCATAGACGGCAGCCCACCAAGCTCCCCCGTCCCTGGGATTCTCCAGGCAAGAACACTGGAGTGGGTTGCCATTTCCTTCTCCAATGCATGAAAGTGAAATGTGAAAGTGAAGTCACTCAGTCGTGTCCGACTCGTAGTGACCCCATGGACTGCAGCTTTCCAGGCTCCTCTGTCCATGGGATTTTCCAGGCAAGAACACTAGAGTGGGGTGCCATTTCCTTCTCCAGTGCATGAAAGTGAAAGTGAAAGTGAAGTTGCTCAGTCGTGTCCGACTCTTAGCGACCCCATGGACTGGAGCCTACCAGGCTCCTCCATCCATGGGATTTTCCAGACAAGAGTACTGGAGTGGGGTGCCATTCTAGTGGTAAAAAATCCACCTGCCAATGCAAGAGATGTAAGAAATGTTGAGTTCAACCTCTGGGTTGGGAAGATCCCCTGGAGAAGGAAATAGCAATCCACTCCAGTATTCTTTCTTGTCTGGGAAATTCCATGGACAGGGAACCCTGGTGGGCTACAGTCCATGGGGTCGCAAAGAGTTGGCTGAGAGACTGAGAACATACATGTGTAAGGAAAAGTAGAAATATAAAATTAATATGTTGGAGCAAATTCACTGTTGAAACCAGATCTGTGATAGACCACAGTATGGTATTACCTGAATTCTCTACATAGCATGCTGGAGAATGAAAAGTAATATGAAAAATGGTGTTTCACTTAGATTAGAAAGAATAAGAACTTTCTCAGGAGTACTTAAGGAATGGAAGCATGAAATAATATTCTCGCCTCTTGCGCTGCCTTTTTATCTTTGATATATTTTCAGGAGCAAATCAAAATTGAACAGCCCTCTCAGTGCCTTACTTCTGGGGACTACACTGCATTTGTCTTTTTCGAATGTGAGGCTTCTTATATATAATTGAAAAAAAAAGCGCACTATCTGGAAGTATAATTTTCACTATCCATTGGGGGTTGTCTTTTGAAATTTTACCACCCCCTCTTTAAATTGTCTTCCTCTCATTCTTTGATCTCTCCAGTTAAAATTCTTCCTCTTGTATATTTCGTGAAGTGTGATTTTCTTATCCCTTTGCTCTTGGAAACTACCTCAGCTCTCCTATTGTAAGCTTGGTCACCATCTTCATGACTGATCTGTTAAGCTTAACTTGTTTTCACTGCAGTTACAACTTCTTTTAAATACAAATCTCTAGCTGTTCTCTATTCCCTCTCTTCCATTGATTTCCCATTCAGCAATATCTTTAACTCTTCAGGCAACCTTATGGGTGAAAATGGATTAAGAAAACATTGGGAAAGTGCTGAATAAAATGATTGTTGGTGGTGGTTTAGTTGCTAAGTCATGTCTGCCTCTTGCGACCCCATGGACTGTAGCCCACCAGGCTCCTCTGTCCATGGGATTCTCCAGGCAAGAATACTGGAGTGGATTGCCATTTTCTCCTCCAGTGGATCTTCCTGACCCAGGGATCAAACCTGCATCTTACATATAGGCAGGTAGATTCTTTATTGCTGAACCACCAGGGAAGCCCTGAATAAAATGGTTAGAGACATTCTATATAAAATAAAGCCATAAAACATTGTACATGGTACAGACATTTGAATTTGCCTGGATTTCTCATGTTTAGATGAACAAAAATCCAGAGAACCTGAATGATTTATCCAAGGGTTCCCAAGACAGGACTCGCACTAAGCACTCAAATGTTGCACCTCCTCGGTTGATACTGTTTTCAGCACCCCATGTATCCTAGGGGAATAGTCACTAAAATAATGACTTCATTAATGGTGGCACCCAGTACCTAGGACAGCTTAAGGCTTATAGAAAATAGAAAATGTTTGCTAACAAAAAGCAAGTCATGTGGATGGTTGAATTGTGCCTCTTTATTGGAGTCAAAGTAGAGTGATTCTGTAACTATAATTTTGAATGTTGGGATTCAAATATTTTATCAACTTTGACTAGTTTCCCATGCAAAGCACCCCGGCAGCAGGGGAGGTTTTTGGCCTCACAGTGGTTTAATAACCCTGATTGCCTCAGAGATCTGATCTCAGCTCTTCTAAGCAAGATTCTCCTTAGTGGCCACGTCCATCTCCAGTGGTCCCGTTGCAATGTTAATGGCAGGTGAACACAGGGGCTGTTTCTGAAGGCTAAGGGGGATGTAACATTAGACTCAGCAAGGAAGTCATTTCTGTTTTCATATATGCTCTTGATCAGCTCATCAAAACAGAGGCAAGTTCATGTAGAACACATTTCTGATCTCTGTGAAAACATAGGCATTCACCTTCTGGCCGGCTAGATTGAACTCTAACCTTAGAAACTACAGTATGAATGCAGCTAGAAAAAAAAATGGAGAGAATACTTGCCTTTCTCAGTCATGGATGACAAAGGTTTCTGGGCTGTGTATTCAGTTCTGTCAAAATGATCACTGAACCACTAGCTTGCTCAGACCTTCCATGGAGACCTGAGGTTTCGGTCACCCATTCATTCTCATCCTCTCATCTGTGCCTTTAGAAAGTGGAGCTCATCTGTTTGGTTTTTTTTTTTTTTTTTTTTCCTTTTTTCCAGCTTAACACTTCAAAAGCCTAACATGAATAAGAGGAGAAGGAGTTGTCCGTAATTATTTAACCCAGAGATGGTTTTTATAGTTTTTTGCCCAATAACACCTACATGCTATTATAGTGACAAACTATTTTTTGGCAGATAATTGTAATATTAAAGATAATACATCTTAATATTTATAATAATGGAGCAGAAATACTTTTCCCTTTTCAGAATGGCTCAAATATAATCAGAATTGATAATACGCAGGATGGTTATAGTCTTCAGATCATGTTAAACCTAATTGCTTTGAATGAAGCGAAGATCTGATAAAAGAAATCTGAAAGCATAGCACAGAACCATGTCTCAGTGAGTTTTAATACTGACATTGAGTTTTGAAATTTGTAAAATAATCTTTTTCAGAGTTTGTGATTTTAGGATAGTATCAGTTCTGATCATCCTTTGGTAAGCATGTTGTAGAACTATGTGAAGACGTTTAATATAGTGATAATTATAGTAAATTGGCATATATTATATAATTTAAAGTATATATCAGATCAGATCAGTCGCTCAGTCATGTCCAACTCTTTGCGACCCCATGAATCGCAGCACGCCAGGCCTCCCTGTCCATCACCAACTCCCGGAGTTCACTCAGACTCACGTCCATTGAGTCAGTGATGCCGTCCAGCCATCTCATCCTCTGTCGTCCCCTTCTCCTCTTGCCCCCAATCCCTCCCAGCATGAGAGTCTTTTCCAATGAGTCAACTCTTCTGTCAAGTTAAAAACAATGTAGATACAAAATTCAATACTATGGATTGTACTTATGCAAAAAGGGTATGTTAATGACAATAAATTGGGGCACGTAGCACTTTATGCTTATACAATCTATTTAATCTTCACAGCAACTCTGTAAAGTAGATACTGTTATTTTCCCCATTATACAGATAGGAAAACAGAAGCACACAGAGGTTACCTCGTTAGCTAGTTGAGGACCTGGACCTAAAACAAGGCAGCTTGGCTCTAGAGGCCATGCCCTGTGCCACTATGTACGTGGAAAACTGGAATAACACACAGAAGATTTAGTATGTGTTAGCCTGGTGGGAATATAGTCTTACATCCATCATATTGTAAATTATTTATCATAGTTATAGGCTATTTGGAAAATAAATCCTATAGTTGTAGTATCTGCTATAAACTGAAGGTTTGTGTCATTCCCCCCATCCCGTTTCATATGGTGAAACCTCATCCTCATTGTGATTGTATAAGAAGGTGAGTCCTTTTGGGAATGATTAAGTCATGAAGTGGAGCCTTCATGAATGGGATTAGTGCCTTTATAAAAGAGATTCGAGAGAGCTCCCTCATCCCTTCTACCATATGATGACTCAGTGAGAAGACAGCTGTCTACAAGTAGGAAATTAGGTTCTTACCGGATACCAAATCTGCTGGTGCCTACATCTTGGACTTCTCAACTTCAGGAACTGTGAGAAATAAATGTTTAAATCACGCAGTTGATGGCAATCTGTTACAGCACCCTGAAGGGACTAAGATTGTATCTAATTTGAAAAGACAGAAATTCTCCAGACATTTCAAACAAACAGGGTGTATCAATTTCCTTTGGCTGCTAATACAAATGTCCACAAAATGGTTAGCTTAAAACACTTTGGCTTAAAAAAGAGCAATGCGTTCTCTCACTGTTCTGAAGACTGGAATGAAGACAGGGCCATGCTCCTTCTTAAGATTCTAGAAATCCTTCTTTGCCTCTTCGTAGCCTCCAGTGATTGTTAACAATCCTTGGAATCCTTATGATGGAGATGCAGCATTCTG
The DNA here is from genome assembly GCF_029378745.1 of Bos indicus. Classification (NCBI taxonomy): domain Eukaryota; kingdom Metazoa; phylum Chordata; class Mammalia; order Artiodactyla; family Bovidae; genus Bos; species Bos indicus. The sequence goes on from NC_091786.1 coordinate 12,315,072, forward strand.
ATCACTACCCCAGTGTCACATTGGTTCTCTTTATTCATCTGTCTCTGTGTCCGAATTTGTCTTCTTAACACCAGTCACCATATTTAGAATCTCATCTAGTATAACCTCATCTTAAAGTGATTTAGTTGAAAATGAAGTCACACTGGCAAATCCCAAAAGGACATGAATATGGGGGCACACTATGCAACCAGGAACAGGCAGGGATTTGATACAGAGAATTGATTAACTGAATGTTAGGGAACAACTTCACATTGCCAAGGCTAGCCCAGCAGCCACTAATGATGAGCAGCCAGTCTGCCAACAACGTAATCAATCATGAGCCCCCGTGCGGGCTAATGTCTTCAAGACCAGCCAGTCACGTTACTAACAGGGGACCCCTTCCCTCTGCTGTTCTGTATGGATTTGCCTTTCCTGACCATAGTGTTTCTGCCAACACCACCAAACGTGTGGACATAAGGATGCCTTAATTAATGTCCTTGATTTTATCTTTCACAATATTGAAATAAGTATGCCTAACCCCTGACAGGAAATCCTGTAGCATTTGAGATTTAATCACAAAAAACAGAATATACTCCATGCACTTCACATAGAGAGGAATTTAATACAGGGATTTGTTGCAAATGTATTGCAAAAGCTAAAGGAGAAAAGGTGGTTTTAGCGAGAGATAAGAAATTGCAGGAAGCAGCTACCCCTAGTCTCCAGGGTGCAGAAGTGGACAAGGGGAATGGCATTGCTCAGAGCCCGTGAGCCCACACTCTGCACTCACACTGCTGGTGGGGCCATTGTCATCTCTGTTGCTGTCATTAGAATTGTGACTGCTGCTAATCTCGAGCATGGATCCTGTAGTCCCTGCATGAGCTCCTGAAGTTGAGATTGATGTTACTGCAACTACTTTCATAGCAGCTTTGAAAAGAAATAATGATGAAGATTATGTCTGTGCGATGCTGCAGAATTCCTTTGCCTCTGAGTTATAGTTTGCCAATAGTATTATTTTCTGGTGAAGTATTGAGTTATCATACTGAGTTGGAAAATAAAGTTGATTGGCATACCTCTAAATGCTGTAGTTAGACTGAGCCTGATATTTGAATGACCTCATGTTTAACAGATAAATCATACATTTTCATATAATGTTTACCATTTTCTTGAATGGATTATCCATCCAGTGTTACTTATACTACATTTATGGATTTTTGCCATATAGTTTACATAGTTTTTTTTTTTTTATCACTTTTATCAACTAGTAGATTTCAGTTCAAGTCGAAGACTGACAGTCTAAAAGAAGGATCAGGAAATGTTTCTGTAAAGAACCATATTGCAGATATTCTTGACTTTGTGAACCATACTGTCTTTTTTCAAAACCACTCAGCTCTGCTACTCTAGTGCAAATGCAACTGTAGACGGCATGTTAACAAATTGGTAGAATAGGGTTCCAGCAGAATTTTATTTACAGTGTATGAGGCAGGCTGGATCCCCTGGGCCACAGTATGTTGACCCGCCTTGATCTGTGGAAATATATTAATAGCAATCCTTCTGATGTCCTCCATATCTGATGAATCCACATAGACTATAGAAAAGCTAACAGGATTCTATAGTAAATGTTCCCTAATTTGAGGGTAGACTAATTGATTATAAACATTGTCATAAAACCAAAATTAAGAAAATGAATCACTATAGTACTCTATTGTGATAAGCACATTGAGTACCTTATTTTAATTAATCTTTCTAGTGAGCCATGAAGTAGATATTAGCATCTCTGTATCACCAGTGAAGAGACACTGGAGAAGATATGTTAGCTTCTCTAGGTTCATTCAGGGAGTGAATGGTAGGATTCAAACCTATGTTTATCTGATTCCATATATATTATTGCTACAATATGTCTTATAATACATGCATTTCTATAGCGTTTCCTGCCTTATGTTCTATAACCACCAGGATTTTGAAATTAAAATCAAAACATGATATGATGCCCATACTCATATGCATATGTATGTATACACACAGAGTCAATTAGAAGATATTTGGGTCAGCTCCATAAGAAAAACTCTCTCTTTTAACCAATACTTATTAGAAGAGGCTCCCTGTGAAACACTGAGAATTCTAATTATCCTAAGAAATCATGGAGAGATGAAAGCTTTAGGTACAAGGCAGAGCCCTGTCCTGCTTGCCACCTGCTTGCTTAGTTTTATTCTGCAAATCCTTGCTAGACCCTAGTCCCTAGAAGCCTGGACCCTTGCCCTGATCACAGCCATTGACTGGTGTCTTTATTCAAACCCCATCACCTTTCTCCGCAATTCAGAATCCTTTGACAATATGAACCACTATTGCCCTGAAATACCTGTAGATTTCCCTTTGTTGTTGTTCAGTCTGGCTCTTTGCAACCCCATGGGCTACAGCTCGCCAGGCTCCTCTGTCCTCTACCAACTCCCTGAGTTTGCTCAAAGTCATGTTCATTGAGTTGGTGATGCCATCCAACCATCTTATCCTCTGCACCCACTTCTCCTTTTGCCTTCCATCTTTCACCACGGTCAGGGTCTTTCCCAATGAATCAGTTGTTCGCATTAGGTGTATTGACCTTTATGTGTCTTTGGAGAATAAGCTTCCTATGAATTACCCTAGCTCTACAAATCTACTTCTACTCCCTCCCCACCCTCCCCAGCCCTTCCCCTGAAACCACATAAAGTTCAGAGAAACCCTCACAGGGTCTTTTCTATCCACCAGCCCAGCTTTGCTTGTCTATGTTCCCATTTTTGCTTCCTTTAGTAATCTAATCTCTAAATCTCTTGGCATCTCTCTGCTTCCTTTAGAATAGCCTTGAATGTCACTGATGTAAATTTGGCAAAACCACTGTGAAGAAAAACACTGATACTTAGTCCTGATCACAGAGTATATGTTGTTCTAGGTTCATGGTTTACATTAGCTCATTTAGTCCTTCCATCAATCGTATGAACCAGATATGAGCGATCTGAGACTATTCAAACAACTCATGCTCATCTTCTGAGGACACAGCAGACATACTAACGGCATCTTTTCATGGTGTAGATTCAAAAAATTCATGTTCTGTTCAATAATCTGTCCTGATGGTACCCATAGCACCTAGCCAATGAGCCCAGTACCCTGTGATCCAAACTTGTCCACACAAGCCACCTTAGCAGGGGGTGGTTTGGTTTTAGGTAGCTGTAAATCAACTATGAGAGATCCCCATCAGATCCCCTGAGGATACCTGCAGCTACATGAAAGCCATGAACTCTTGTTAATCTATGAAACTAGTAGACTAGTTTGGTTATTACATCTTTAAATGCATCATGATTTAGCTCCATGACCCTACGTACAAAGATCAATATTGACATCGCTGGATAAACACCAATATGGAGCCAAACTTGAAAAGTAAATGGGTCTTTCAACATTCCAGTTTCCTATCTTTTCTTTCTTTGGAAGCCAGTAGATTCTGAGCATGTGAGTAACACGGTAGACTAGTTCAACTACATGTAACATGAAGGACAAGCAAAAGTTCCATGAATTCCAGCTAGTTATTCCTTGATTTACAGTACTGGCAATTTTTACACTTTTCCTTCCTGCATTTCTGAAAAAAGAATGGCTATTTCAGTCAAGGAAACATTCCAGAGCCTGCAATGGCATTTGATTTTGGCTCTGCGTATTTTGCCTGGACTGCAACCAACTATTTGCATTTGAAACAGATGTATTGATCTTGGCTCTTCATAATATCCCATCAGAAGAACGCAAGGCTGGATCCTACTTCTGTTTGCACACATCTTGAGGAGGTCCAACCCGATGAAATGCACCGACTTTCTCTGAGGGAGAAAAAATTCCTATGTATGAAGCATTAGTTTGAGGACTGGCAATGGATCAATTTGGATCTTCCAAGAAACAGATGACAGAATGGACTTATATGTATAGGAGATTGATTGTGGAAAATGTGAAGAATAAAGGAGAGAGACAGGCAGGAGTGAACAAGGAGGGCATTCAGACCTCCATACAAGTCTAACACCTGTGAAGGGAAAGAAGAGTTGGGGATGGGAGAATTGGGTGGAAGGAGCTCTGGCCACAGTGTAGCTCAGAGTTAATCCTAACCAGACCAATAAAGAGCCTCAGTGGGGAGATCCTCCTCTGAGGCATCCCCCAGTGGGTAGAAAGAACGAGGCTGTAGAACTCCACTTGGGCTTGTGGTCAGGCTTCAGCTGTGAGCAACCCGGGAAAGCATGGCCTGAGTGAGAATCCTGTGTGAATCCTGCAGCTGCAACAGCCGGGAACTCATTACCTATACTTCTTGCTGCTGTGGGGTCTCTCTTGAATGGAGATCGAGATCAAGCCATGGTGGTGCCCTTCCTTGGTGGTCATGGGCAGGGAAGGTTTTTAAAAGCAACTGTGGAGACTGTCTTCCATCAAAACTTGTAAACTAGACATTTCCTCAAATGTGGAAAATAGTTCATAACTTAGGTGCCTAAGAGTAATGATGTTTACTGCACAACTCCAGACATAAACCTTGAAATAGAGATAAAATTAGTCAATGGCTAAATGGCAAATAATATTGTTTGGCAAAAGTTCATTCAGGTTTTCCATCCTATCTTACAAAAAAACTTGAATGAACTTTTTGGCCAACCCAATTATAATTGCTTCCTACCTTTTTGTAGAAATGATAGATATTAGCAATTTCTACTCCATTCTGGAGGGGGCCAAACTGTTAAGAAAAAGTAACTCAGTGTTATAGTCATGAAACAATCTCATCTTTGCTTGAGCAATTATACCAAGCCCACTCCCAGTATACCTATATAGTTTGACAAAGAGTGGCTCAGATGGTAAAGAATCTGCCTGCATTTCAGAAGACTTGGGTTCAGTCCCTGGATTGGGAAGATCCCCTGAAGAAGGGAATGGCTACCCACTCTGGTATTCTTGCCTGGAGAATTCCATGGCAGAGGAGCCTGGTGGGCTATGGTCCATAGGATTGCAAAGAGTCAGACATGGCTGAGCAACTATCACTTTCTCTGTACATGTCAATCAAAAGTCATTCTAAGCGTCAGCAACATGACTGAAGCACATAATTTGAGAACTTAAATGCAAACTGAAATAGACTGTGGTGTGATCACCCCTATTATGGCTACTTCCTCATCCTGATTCACAGCCAAAGCTTTTGGGATGGTTACTTGTTCTAAACAAATTTGTCCCAAACCCAGACATGAAAAAAAAAAAAAAATAAATAAATAACAGGTCCAAGGAAGAGAGTGAATAAAATCAAGTGAGACAGTTGTTTATAATCCACTGGATGTTGGAACTATGACTCAGGTATCCAAGTTAATTTCAATTCTGCTTGCTTCTCCCTGAATCCTTTTTCAAAGAAAGGATTTTCACATAATTTAACCTAGAGGGCTGCTCTTACATTTTACTGCAATATCAGAAAATGAGATCCCTCTTTGTTTTGATTGAAGAACATACACGTCTAGAGAAGAGCTTCTGGGGAAGTCTTCTGAAACAGGTTAAGATGTGTGATGTATCAACAAGGACTTCTGAATAGATTACAGTCTTTCTTTAAAAAGATATCTGGATATTATGTTTCTTATTTGATTTTTTTCAAGGAGAAAAATAAGTTTGTTGTGGTTTGAACATGCTTGGATTGTTTAAAAGGAAAGAGAAACTCACATCACTTTATTCTTGTTTTTTTAATTAATTTTTTATAACCCTCTAAACATCTAGTTCCATGTCACAGAGACAAAGCTTATGTAAAAAGGAGGACAAGGAATAAGCCAAAGGCTAGGAAAGGAAGTTTTAAATTAATTTATGTTCTATTATTTAAATATTTCAACATGGCCAATAATTGACTTTGAATGATGCGACAAGATTTGTGTGTGTTAAAATTTCCTTGCCTATCTCTAATATTTACATCTGTCCAATTCACCAGTTGATTTTATTTAAACTCAATTAAAGTAACAAGATTTTGCTGTATAATTAAAACTGATTTTATTTATGACACATTTGTGAAACAGTTTACTTGAGATACTGCCCAAGTTGCTTAAGTCAATGTTTTCTTTCTGGTTTAATGTACTGTTTTCATGTTAAGCTGACATGAACCCAGCAGAGGTCTTCCTTCTCTTACAAAGCTGGCTTCAGGTCCCTGGATCTGTCCCCCTGGGTCCCTGAACGGACTTGTTCCCTCTCTGGGCCCTTCATCTTCACTCACCTTCTTCTTTGGGGACCTGATGTTCTCCTTTATCTCCTTCCCACTTTGAATATGTTTAAAAACACAAACTAAACCTTCCCACTAGATCCCATCATCCCCTCTATCAAAAAAATGTTCTTTCGTTTACTGAGGCACACCCTGAACAAGTGTGATTCCCTCATTGTCTGCATTTTGTAAAACATGTATGTTTTCCTTAACCCCTTGCCATGAAGTGGTTCCCTCTTTACACAGTAAATTGCTAATCAGTAGACCCCGCCACCATTTTCTTGGTCTCATTTTCATCAGCTGCTTCTCAGGGTCGCATACTATTGATGCTCCTTTTTTTTTGGAAATATCCCGTGACTTCAGGGACCCCATGCTGATGATCCATCACTTTTTTGGCCTCCTTTTATAACCTTTCTCCCAGGCCTCATTCCTCTTCGTTTTTCTGTTTTCCTTCTTTTTATTTATTTATTTTTTAGCATCATCTTGCATTCAAAGTAGCTAAAAATTGTGCCAGACAGTGTGCTCATTGGCCTGAAGGTATCATTTCTGTTACTAGTAACAACATACTATGAAATACTCAGGGTCAAATCATGGGCTGCCCCATTCCCTTGACCAACAATTTCAATTTGGAAAGGAGGATGAGTCCTGTGAACAAACCACACTTAAAAAAAAAAAAAAATTACACACACATCTTCAATCCCTGATTCATTGGGTAACAACAAATTGTTCAACATTTACTCCCTTTCTCATCCCTACCATCAAAGAGTGTATTTCAGACTCTAGAGAGCAATTAATAAGGCCAATGTAAGTGCTGTCTTATAAATATATGGACCAAGGAACACATGATCCTTAGAAATTCTTCCCCAAAGATTTTATATAACATGCTCAACCTTAAAAAAAAAAAAAAAAAAACCTTTTATCTTCAACACTTGAAACTCATCTTTCACTTCCATCCTGGTTTTCTGAAAACATCTAAAATGCTGTCTTCATTTTTGCTTATTAATAAAGGATTTTGGAACTTTTTTTTTGCTCCTGCATTTTTTTATGATAATAATGACCCATCATTAGGTACCAGGCAAATGACCAAATTGTCATGATTGTGTTGGTGCTATGAACTCGTCATAGGCGGAAGCAAAGAGAATATGCAGTATGGTGCCTAAAAATGCAAACACAAATTAAACTTCTTTAATTTGTGTGGGGATAGATAAATAATGATTTGCAGCAACTAGGAGTCTCATATGGCTTTGTTCATATTTTAATAGTGTACTCCTCTTTGCAGTCTGAGTAATTAAGTCTTATGACATTCCTGGAACCATAAATCCTGCTGAGATGTTTAAGTTTAGAACAAACTCTTGATGTACAATCAAAATATTAAAAAAAGACACTTCTCTGGTTCTTAACAAGCTGTTTTGCTTTCACCTTTGAAACACAATTGAATGTGGCCCACTCCAACTGTTCGGCCTCATTGTTAACTGGAAGTTCCTTTTGAAATTCATTGCCTTCAATTATATTTTTTAAAAGAATTTTAATTGCATGGCTGTAAAGAATAAAGATGCTCTAGGCTCCATTTGTTTATCATGGAGGGGCCAAAAAAATGAGGACAGAGCTTCCCAGCTCATGCAGGGGTTGCAGAGAGAGGGAGATGACTTTTAATTCGACAAGTTCAGAGAGATTTCTTAGTTTGACGCGCTCTGCAGGGGGTCTTTGAGCGCCTGGCAATGCTTCAGCATTCTGAGCTTTGAAAGTCTTTCCCTGCAGCAGAAATTGTATCAAAAGCCAATGATAATATTCCCTGCAAGGTAAAGCACCCTATTGAAGATTTCGAGAGCTGTTTATTTATTCATCACAGTTTTTCTTTTAGGACATATCAGGCATCTAGGTAATAATTCACATAGATGATAGAAAATGCAAAAAAAAAAAAAAAATCCTCCTCATTAATCTTTCACCTTTTCCTTCTTCTTCTCTGTAGGCCACATGTAGATATAAAATGTTCTTTCTGCTTGTCCCAAACATATATATCTTTATCCCAAATCTCAGTCTCTTCCCCTCTCTTTCCATTTTTTTTTTTTTTTAACAAATTGTCATTTCAGCTTCCTTCTACCACCAGCTGAGCATATAAGATGTTTATGGCCATTTCCCCATGCTAAATCCTCAAAGTGATTAATTAATTTTACAGAAGTAGATTCAGTTTCTAAGGCTCTTTTTTGAATCCTGGCATTTTCAGTATGTTTCAGGAAGCTGTTTCCAAAGCAAATGTTAACAGTCCTGTTGATCTCTTGAAGGATATACATATTTTAATATTTTGTATTATATTTTGTATACATGGTAGGAAAAAGTGTTTCTCTTTCGCTGTTTCCAGGACAGAGCTGGGAATAAGGGACTGTGACAACCTTTCCCTCATGTAACATCAATGTCTGCTCTTGGTTTGGCAGAACCGGTGAAGACAAAAACAGTCCCCCTGTTTTTTTGTTTTGTTTTGTTTTTTCCTTCCATCTTCGATGGCATTAAAAGTGACCTTGCCTTGCAAATATCAGTGAGTTACCTCGGGGGAAACAGTTGCCATACAAGAGAAAGTTAATTTTTTTTTTAAACTATGGGGATTTAAGGATAGTGTGATGCTTGCAATTGCAGTTTTCCTTTTTTGTTTTAATGGAATCAATGAAGGAAAACTACGCATGCAAAGGAAACTTGGAAAAAATTCAGTACCTCATCATATTTGGGCTTATTTAAGTACATTTCACTTTACAAACATAAACCAGGTTGAAGATTGTATTTAAATATCAAAAGCATGAGAGGAAATCAAGTAACCACTTCACTAACAAAATATCCATAGAGTGGCATCAGCAAATATTCCATTCAGCTATTAATATTAATTGAACTTCCATAGAGTGTGAAGTAGGTCACAAGGCACTTTACAAACACAAACTTAACCTTAGGATCTCAAGCTCTCAGGTTGGTCTGGATGATTTCTACACATGGAAAAGATCAGGACCAAGGATAACTGTTCATTTTCAGTTTGCAGAAGGGGAGGATATATTTTACAGAAATATTTGTGTACTTAATCCTAATAATGTGATTTTAACCATTATACCCAGCACAGGAGAGTCTGAGGAACTTGCCTCTGCCCAACACTGTCACCATAAAATCATTGCCATCACAACCCAGAGCACCACAGGAATACATTTCAATTTTTTTCTCTTAGCTGATTGTAGGTTTCACTCTCTCAAACCATCCTTGGGGTTGGAGAGCTCATCATCTGAGTGTCTCCATGTACAAATGAACATAATCAGTCACCCTTTCAAACTAATTAGTTCTGATAACAATAGAGTTTATATGTGAATAAACTCTATTGGTAAACCAAAAGTAAAATAAATTTAAATGTGATATATAATGTATAGCATCAGTTCAGTTCAGTTGCTCAGTCATGTCCAGCTCTTTGCTACTGCATGGACTGCAGCACACTGGGCCTCCCTGTCCATCACCAGCTCCCGGAGTTTACTCAAACTCATGTCCATTGAGTCGGTGCTGCCATCCAACCATCTCATCCTCTATCGTCCCCTTCTCCTGCCTTCAATCTTTCCCAGCATCAGGATCTTTTCAAATGAGTCAGTTCTTCACATCAAGTTGCCAAAATATTGGAGTTTCAGCTTCAGCATCAGTCCTTCCAATGAACATTCAGGACTGATTTCCTTTAAGATGGACTAGTTGGATCTCCTTGCTGTCCAGGGGACTCTCAAGAGTCTTCTCCAACACCACAGTTCAAAAGCATCAATTCTTCAGTGCTCAGCTTTCTTTATAGTCCAACTCTCACATCCATACATGACCACTGGAAAAACCAAAGCCTTGACTAGATGGACCTTTGTTGGCAAAGTAATGTCTCTGCTTTTTATTAAAAAGCATATTTGCTGTCTAGGTTGGTCATAACTTTTCTTCCAAGGAGTAAGTATAACTTACCATACCTTTATTTCATATCATTTCTCAATGAAATAACTGTGAAACATCTTATGAGTTGTGCGTTTTTAAGCAATCTCTACTTAAAATTCATTCAACAATAGAGGTGGGTAAGAAAATATTCAGGTATATTGTGGAAGGGTGAGTAATGTCAAGCATGAGTCTTTTAAAAACACACTTACCTCTCCTGTCTAACAAAAGCGTACTGCTTTTTCTTACTTCATCACAGTTTCCCCAATTGCCAAGGGTTTTCCATTCACAGTAGTGGCTCCATAAAATGATATATAGGAAAACTCACTTTTGATTCTGTCAAATTATTCATTGACCCCACTGCCTATAGAACATAATGTCTAGTTATTTGTATAGTGCACTCAGATACCAGTTTATGTGATTCATTCATTTATTTTTGAATTTCTTTAAAGCTATATGATAGCAAGCAGATTATCCCATGACTGGATTGAAACAGTTAAACTGAATAAGTATTTCAAATTATTAAGAATTTTCACACCAAAGCTCTGAGTTTAGTGTATATTTATGTTAATTTTTTAATTTTGTTTTATCATATGCTTGTAAAAATTGCTTAATTATTGTTAGGTATGGAAAAAATATTCCTAAGTGATTATATTGAAAGAATATTTTTTCTCTTCATCGTAATGCCAGATAGTGACTTGAGGACTAAAATCAGCACATTGTTTGATAAAGAACAGACTTTATTTAAAATTTGATTGATATAATTTGATATTTTTGCATTTGAAGTTTCTCATAATTTAATGGACTAATATACTTAATGAGTGAGCTAGACCTTCCCAAGGCCTCTATACTAGTGGTTTTATTTTGGATCATATAAACTGTTTGAAAACATGCAAATAGTCTATATGCCAGTATAGTCAAATAGAATAATAAACGTATGTGAACAATCCCAGCATTGCAATGAAAGAAAATCTACTTAATATTCATCAATGAGGGAAAAATCAACTTACCATTACCTAGGTTGTTTGAAAGTCAACATTTTGGGGAGAAGTATTTTGTCTCATATAACAAAATGGAAAACTCAATATATAATGGGATAAAACACAGCCATTGTACATCTTGGACATATCTATTCTGTATTTGTGTTTGCATTATTGACAAGAACAATTATCAGTGATTTGTATGATGAGACCAGAATGCCAATGAAGGCATTTCCTAGGTTGGCTGTTCCCTGTTTGCAAAAAAGGACTCTGCCTTTGTCTCCTCAGTTTCTGCTTTCTTATTCTAGGGAAGTAGCTGTCAGATCCTTTGGGGGACTCTACAGACCACAGAATCTAGAGAAAAGGGAGAAAGGAATGGATAACAGCAGTCAAGCTACCCTGGGCATTGAATTTCTCAGGGTATTGAGGAGGATATTGTAGGAGCAAATGGGATGGGTGAAAGAAAGGGGTATTCATAAGTGCTGCTTATCGATCATCTTGACTTTGTTGAGAAAGGCAGGTGAGGAGCTTTGGAAGCATGTTTCGATTATTGTATTTTTTCTCAAAAGGACCATATGGTAACCATTTTATAAAGGTAATAATTTACATTTGCATTATGTTCATCCTGTAGATACAGTTCTTGGGCAGTTGTTGCAGATAAAGTGAATGTGAGGACCAGAACTGCCCTCTTGATCAGATAGTAGTACAATTAAGCTCCAACCTGGTTTTTAAAAACCTTGGCAAAAGCCAAAATCACCATTTACTCCTCTTTGCCTACTGAGGTGTTGGTGTCTGTCCAGATACTGAGATGGTGCTACTCACCGAGATGATTGAGCCCCGTGTGGTAGATAGAAATGTGCAATGAAAGGTAAAGATGCACACACACACCCTCTTTTTTTAAATTGACTCTAGGAGAAAGGGTTACAAATGATGTCTCTGGCAAAGCTAGAAGAGAAAACCGATGGAGGGCCACCCAAAGGAAACAGGAAGAAATATGAGAGAAAGGGATCAGGACAGTTTTCGAGTTAGGGAAAAAAGTAGGACATTTGCTTTGAATGGAATCTCAGGTTCTCTTCACATCAGGTGGCCAAAGTATTGGAGCTTCAACATCAGTCCTTCCAATGAATATTCAGGATTGATTTATTTTATGATTGACTGGTTTGATCTCCTTACAGTCCAGAGGACTCTCTAGAGTCTTCTCAAGCATGACAGTTTGAAAGCATTAATTCTTTGGTGTCCAGCCTTCTTTATAGTCCAACTCTCATATCCATACATGACTACTGGAAAAATCGGGGCTTACCTGGTGACTCAGAGAGTAAAAAATCCACCTGCTAATGCAGAAGACCCAATTTTAACACCTGAGTTGGGAAGACCCCCTGGAGAAGCAAATGGCTACCCACTCCAGTATTCTTGCCTGGGGAATTCCATGGACAGAGGAGCCTGGCAGGCTACAGTCCATAGGGTTGTAAAAAGTCAGATATGACTGAGCAACTTTCACTTTTTCACTGGAAAAAAACATAACTTTAGACAGACTTTTGTTGGCAAAATGATGTCTCTGTTTTTTAGTATGCTGGGTCTGTCATAACTTTCCTTCCAAGGAATAAGAGTCTTAATTCCGTGGCTGCAGTCACCATCTGCAGTGATTTTGAAGCCCAAGAAAATAAAATTTGTCATAGCTTCCACATTTTCCCCTTCTATTTACCATGAAGTGATGGGACTGGATGCCATGATCTTAGATTTTTTAAATGTTGATTTCCATTTTAATAAAGAGCCTCAAACTTTAGGGGTGGAAGAGGGTGATATATGCAGTGCAGTGTGAGATTTCAAAGATAACATGTTTCTCAGATAAATATTGCAAGACTTATTAGTTATTGCTTAGTTTATAGAAGAAAATGATAGGAGTACAAACATTTAAAAATTCCCTCAGGGTTAAGGGAAATCTAACGATCTTACTGAGGTTTTCTCCTCTATGTATGAAATTCTTTAGAAAAAGGACTCTTTATCTTTGCCTTTAAATACATATCATCTATTAAAAAAAAAAAGTTGTTATAGAGAAGACAACCAGGAACTATTGCTGGTATGAATGAAAGCAGAAGATGAATCATTGACCATAGTAATTTTTCCCTGTACTTGATCCATCCATATTTTCATTTAATTATTTTCCTTTTTTACCTTTTCTCATTGTTCCTTTGCCTCACTTCACAAACATGGTTCTTTTCCTTTTTTTACTTTTGATTTCTGTTTTTCAACCTCCCACACTATTTTTTTTTTTAACCAAAAAAATATGAAGTAGGAAATGAAAGATTCCCAGGAGAGAAAGGAAGGTAGGCAGTGCCAGGTCAAAAGTGGTGCTTCACATAACAGGGAGATAATTCTTTAACTAGATTGAATGAACCATGAATCTGACCAATATGGAAATCCTTGGGTTCTTAAAATTCAGCATCTCATGTGGGGATATTGATTTATAACGGAAAGCCCAGAAAATGGAAGCTTCATTTTCCTGGCCAAAAATATAGTAGAAAAGATGTGACATAAATATATATGTGAAATGCCCATGGCATTTATCTGCAAACCCATTGCAGAAATTAACTTGTAAACAAAGCTCTTTGTATATTATGTATCCATTCATTGGGCAGTGGCTTTTAAAGTCTAAAAGTAATTATGAAAATAAATTTCAACTGGTTTTGGAGGCTGCATTTTTCATTCCATGAAAAGTTTGTTAGAAATGGGGTTCAAGTCCATAGGCTAGTCTATAAGTTTATACCAAATATAGTGGAATCAGAATACTAACATTATTTCTCATAAAAGTCAATAAACTGAAGTTTAAATGGAAACTTTACCATTTCCAAGAGACTTGGCCTCAATTTCTTCCACTGCAAAACTGAGATAATGATTCAGACCTCATAGATTTATTGTGAGGAAAAGCACTTAGCACGGGCCTAGCTATTGTATATCATGGAGATGGTAGGACTATGGCCAAATGAGTACAAGGTGCAATTTCCAGTGGACCCTAAGCCTTTAGATAGGGCTGCAAATCGACACTGGTCATCATTTGGGGTTAGAATCATGTCTGGTATTTTCACCCTAAGCTTCTTTGTCTATACACATCTTTGCTGCAAACATTGTTGCCATGTAACTGGTTGGCTATAAGGCACTTTTGCTATAAAAGATAAAAAACAAAAGAGAGATACTTTTTTGTTTGCTGATTTGTATCGTTGTTTAGCATTGCACTTTGACTTTGTTACTAAAACATCTTCCTTCAGTAGGAGAGGTATAAGTTTCCAGCTGCTAGGAGGCACGTTTGTAACTGAGCTTTGCATTGCATCGTGAAAGCCTCTACACACTTGTTTCTCTGTGTTGTCACCCACCTCTTTATATTGATAGACGTTCTGTGGAAAATGTGGGTTCAACTCTGCACCTTGGAGGCTCTTGTCCTCTTTCTCTTCCAATAGAGTGTGTTTGAAAATAAGAAACCAACTCAGGACAAATCATTGTCATCTGTCAGCTCGAGAAAGCCACGCTGTCAGCTGCTTGAAACCAAGCTGTCAACCCAAACTGTCAACCAGTTATTTTATCTTTTATGGCAAAATTGCCTTACAACTGATTGCTTATGCAACAAAAATGTGGTAAAAGTGCTCACGGCAAAGACATCAGTGCCAAAGAAGCTTTTGGTTGAAATACCTGTAATCACTTAGAATAACTCAACACTGGCTAAAAAAGTAGGAGCATACTCCATGTGCACACACATATGTAGATTGGCAAAGATGCCTCATCTGGATAATGGCAGGAAAGATTAATGGAGCAATGTCAGATATGCATGCATACATACTCACTGATTCAGTGGACATGAACTTGGGTGAAGTCCAGGAGATAGTGAGGGGCAGGGAAGCCTGGTGTGCTACAGTCCATGGGGTTGCAAAGAGTTGGACATGACTTGGTGACTGAACAACATCATACTTTCTGTGTCCAAGAAAATTTTACTGGGCTGGCTGGCCCTGTGGAGGAATGGCCAGGGCCCTTCTGCTGGCACTCAATTTATGGATACTTCTGGCCTGTGACAGTCTTTTGGTATAAATTTAATATATAACTGTGGTGCTGGAGAAGACTCTAGAGAGTCCCTTGGACAGCAAGGAGATCTAACCAGTCCATCCTAAAAGAAATCAGTCCTGAATATTCATTGGAAGGACTGATGCTGAAGCTCCAATACTTTGGCCACCTGATGCGAAGAGCCAACTCATTAGAAAAGACCCTGATGCTGGGAAGCTTGAAGGTGGGAGGAGAAGGGGACAACAGAAGATTGAGATGGTTTAATGGCATCACCAACTCAGTGGACATGAGTTTGAGCAAACTCTGTGAGTCTGTGAAGGACAGGGAAGCCTGGAGTGTTGCAATCCATGGGGTCACAAAGAGTGAGACATGACTTAGCAACTGAATAACAACATCAGCAAAACACACACACACACACACACACACACACACACACACACACAACAGTTTGACTAAAAAGTTTGTTCAGATTTTTCCGTAAGATGTTACGGAAACCCAAAAAAACTTTCTGGCCAATGCTACACATATGCCTTATGCATATTTCCATGGTTAAGGGGCTGATGTTAAGGTATAAGGGAGAAATTACCGTATTGGTCTTTGTTAAATGTAGTTATTGGAGACGTAGAGGTTAGAATCAGTTACCCGAGCCATAAGAAAGGCAGATTTCTGTTTATAAACAAAAATTCCTAAGGACAATTCCATCATCCCTTTCTTTATCTCCCAAATATTTGTTGAGATATTTCCTTTATAAAATTAACAACTGTTACTATTTAGTGAATCATATAATAAATTTACATTTTCCTGTAAATTACATTCCATCTCTACATCCTATACATTCCATCTCATGTTCCTTTAATTTTTCAAATTTATGTTATTTCAATGTCATGTTTGACTTTGATTTTATTCCAGCTTTTATTTTCCACACTGATCTGAATTCAGGAAAGCCTCTGAGGGCTATTGGTGTGTGCCAAATTCCACTGTGCAGATTCCTGAATTGCTGCCTGGACTTTCTAGTCAGCTTTCCCTCGATACATATGAAAATGGTTGTTTTGTTTCTGTTTTCATTGTTACCCTAGAAGCGACAAGCTTGTACTCTGAAACTCTCTCTTTATCTAACATTTCATTGTCTGGTGTCCGGAGAAGAGCGGCTTGCATTTTGAATGCTCATGATTACCACAATTTCTCATGGCATTCAGAGCAGAATTTTTTTTTTTTTTACTGTATCTCATTTTTGATAAATAATTATAAAAATGCTTCTTTGAGAGAAAGGTAGCTTTTAGAATACCTGAACATGTGGTGGGGGGGAATGTCATTATAAAGCTTCATAACCATGTGGTCATCTCAGAGGCAAAATAAAGAGAAAAACATCAACTCGGGTTCAACCTTTCAAATCACAAGAAGTAGCTCCTCTGTCATCCAGACAATACCTGATGGGTTCTTGTGTCTGATTACCAAAGGGAATCTAAAATGAGTTTTATGCAAATTTTTCTACAGTGAAACATTTTGTAAGTCATTACACTAAAAGGAACTTTTTCAAAACACTTGCAAAATAAAATCAACTGATAATTCAGCAACATCTAAAGAAAGTAGGAGACAATTCAACTTTCTCATGATTTGCCAAGAACTCTACTTAGATATTCTTATATCATTTTGGATGTGGATGTAGATATTTTCCCCAGATTTTCCTTCCTCAACTGTCATTTCCTCCTCTTAAAACTGAGTTTTAAGGCTATTTTTGGTCTGTTTCCTACTGCTTCTGAGGCATTTAAGTTATAGAACTTGATTTTTATGTTAGTATCAGGAGAAATGGTTTCAACTCGGGGAAGCCCAAACTTCAAATACCTATGGAAGTAAGATTAATGTAGTTTGAATTTTGCAGGAAAATAACTTCAAAGGTGACATTTTTGTTGGAGGTACTGAAATATCTACAGTAATACTTTTAACAAGGGTGAGTCTAGAGCACTGCTTGGAGCAAAGAAATCTAACACATCCTATAACTGTCTAAAGGCAAGCCAGAGGTGGATTTATGGGCCATACTTAGCCCTGTCACCTTGAAGTGAGGCACTTTGAAAGGCTGAATGAAGATGAACAGTCAGTCTCTTTGGGGGAAAGTCTTTCCATTTATTTTTTATTAGTTTTAAGAGTGATACCATATTGTGTCCTGGGTTGAACAGTGTCCGGTGAGAGTAGCATGCTTTGCAAAGCATCCTTCATGTGTTTCCAGCCGCCACCGGGAAAGTGCTTGAGGAGAGAGGAGAGGAGAGGAGAGGAGAGGAGAATGGGACATCCCTGAACTCTCTTGGAAGCATCAGAAGATTCCAACCTAAAATGTTCTTCCTGCTTCCCCACCCTCCTCCCCCAACCCCAACCAGTTCCTCTTGTCTTCTCTTGGTCTTTCCTATCACTTTCCAAAAGTTAAAGTAACTGGCAGATAAGTAGGTTGTGGTTTGAGTAACTGAAGTGAGAAACTTAGTGTCATTATCCTTTAAAGGCACATCATATTATGTGGGAGCCTGGTAACAACTAGACCATCAAAAAATAACCTGAAACCCAGAAGATTTGACATGTCCTTAACATTAAGATGATGTAATCTGTCACAACCAGTAGTAAACAAATCCTAGCGATCTGAGGCACCGTATAGTATACTTAAACAGCAATATTCTATTACCATCATCTAATGTGCTAACAGACTGCTGCCGCTGCTGCTAAGTTGCTTCAGTTGTGTCTGACTCTGTGTAACCCCATAGATGGAAGCCCACGAGGTCCCCTGTCCCTGGGATTCTCCAGGCAAGAGTACTGGAGTGGCTTGCCATTTCCTTCTCCAATGCATGAAAGTGAAAAGTAAAAGGGAAGTCGCTAGATCTTAATTATTCCAACCACAAAAAAGAAATGATTAGGATGTGATGTTATAGACATACTTTTGTAGCAATAACAATCATATAAGTATATCAACTCAACATGTTGCACCCCTTAAATTTAAACAGTTGTTATTGTTGTTCAGTCACAACAACAGTTGTGTCTGACTCTTTGTGACCCCATGTACTGCCACACCTGGATTCCCTGTCCTTCACTATCTCAGAGATTGCTCAACCTCATGTCCACTGAGTCAGTGATGCCATGTCACCCCCTTTCTTCCTGCCCTCAAACTTGCCCAGCATCAGGGTCTTTTCTAAAGAGCTGGTGCTTAGCATCAGGTGGCCAAAGTATTGGAGCTTCAGCTTCAGCATCAGTCCTTCAAATGAATATTCAGGGTTGATTTCCTTTAGGATTGACTGGTTTGATTTCCTTGCTGTCCAAGGGACTCTCAAGAGTCTTTTCCAGAAACATGGTCCGAAAGCATCAGTTCTTCAGTTCTCAGCCTTCTTTGTGGTCCAACTCTCACATCCATACATGACTACTGGAAAAATCAAACCTTTGACTAGATGGACCTTTGTGAGCAAAGAAATGTCTCTGGTTTTTAATATATTGTCTAGTTTTGTCATAGATTTTCTTCCAAGGAGAAAGCATCTTTTAATTTCATGACTGAAGTCGCTATCCACAGTGATTTTGAAACCCAAGAAAATAAAATCTGTCACTCTTTCCACTTTTTCCTCATTTATTTGCCATGAAGTGATAGGACCAGATGCCATGATCTTGATTTTTTGAATGTTGAGTTTTAAGCCAGCTTTTTCACTCTTCTCTTTCTCCATTATCTAGAGGCTCTTTAGTTCCTCTTCAGTTTCTGCCATTATAGTGGTATCATCTGCATATCTGAGGTTATTGATATTTCTCCCAGAAATCTTGATTCCTGCTGTGATTCACCCAGTCTGATGTTTCACATGATGTACTTTGTATATAAGTTGAATAAAGGGGGTGATAATACAGTCTTTATGCACTCTTTCCCCAGTTTTGAACCAGTGTGTCATTCCATGTCCAATTCTAACTGTTGCTTTTTGACCTGCATACAGGTTTCTCAGAAGACAGGTAAGGTGGTCTGGTATTCCCAGCTCTTTAAGAATTCTCCGTAGTTTGTAATGATCCACACAGTCAAAGGCTTTAGCATAGTCAGTGAATATACACAATGGTGGATTTCAAATATACTTCAAATTTTTAAAATGTAAAATCACTACTTATCACAATGTATTTTTTCTATATCTTGCATAATTGTTATTCTTTTGATAGGCAGGGTAGAAAATTCCTATTGGAAAAAAATTTATTCAACAATAAGGTTTTCAATGCTTGATTTACTATAATACCAATGATAATAACAACTGATTATTAGCAAGTGTTAATTAGCAAGGTGTGATCTCAATATAGTTACTGTTTAGTTATAGTATACACATTGGCACTATGGAAAAATAACAAAGTACTTAATCCTTTGCCGAAGTAATTTATGATCCAGATAGGGAAGCTAGTGTACGATATAGATATTGATGTGTAATAACAATGTAATGTGACACACAAGACCACCTTTCTGGGTATACCACCTATGTAGTCTCATGGGGCCATGTACTCAGAGGGGTCCTCTACTTGGCTTATGGTTCTGTTGTTGTCTTGAAATTTTTTGAAAAATTTATACTAGGGCTCTCGTGTTTGGATTTTGTATTAATCCTAAATCCGATAATTATGTAACCAGTCCTAATGGTAAAGCACAATGAATAACTGATGTAGTGTTGCTTAAATAATACATAGACTTGATTTTGTGCTTTGAGGATAGGAGGATGAGCTGGGGCTGGGCCTATGGGAAATGACTTCTCAGTGAATTTGTAGCTTAAGCTGAGCTTTGAATAATGTGAAGAATTTGGCTGGGCAGATGGAAGGGAGGGGAGAGTATTTCAGGTGGGGAGAATTGTGCAAACAAGTTTCAGGGACAGGAGTAAGAAGAGGATGCTGGGAAGTGGATGGCCTGGATCAAAGGTTTTTGTACAGCAATTGTGAGAGACAAGGCTCCACTAGGTTTGTAGAGACCTTTAACCACTAAGATAAAAACTATGTTTTCTACTATATAATTATGGCAGAACATGAATGAACTCAGAAAGATAAACTCAGCAGCAGAAATAAAGCTTAAATCTCAATAATTATCAAGGAAATAGAAAGAAGTGGCAGATGCAAAAGATCTGTTCAAGAAAGACACATGGCGTGTGACACCACCTTGATTCTAGAGGCAGTGATGAAACCCCTGGCATCAATAAGAAAATCACAGCGGAGGGTAGAGAGTGGCAGATGTAAAGACTGATAGCAGCATATATGGGGTTTCCCTTTTGGCTCAGTGGTAAGGAATCCACCTGCAATGCAGGAGATGCGAATTCAATCCCTGGGTCAGGAGGATCCCCTGGAGAAGGAAATGGCAACCCGCTCCAGTATTCTTGCCTGGGAAATCCCATGGACAGAGGAGCCTGGCGGGCTACAGTCCATGGGGTCATAAAAGAGTCGGACACGACTTAGCAACTAAACAACAATCATCATATATAATTTGAGGATGAAATAGGTTAGCTCACACCTGAGTGGCCATGTGCCTTCTAAACTAAAACCCTTCACTTACTTTGATATTTTACAAATATTTATAGAACATATCCTTTTGGACAACTACTTTAAATACAAAAGTATTTCTTCATTGTGAAACTGAACCACAGCAAGTTTTTAATAGGTTAGCCCCCTGATCTTTTCACAAAATAATGTAATATTTGAATACCTTCTAAAGGAGTTATGGAGCAAAATCATTTGAATATGTGTCTACATCAGACATGCCCACTGACAACAGAAACGCATTCTGAATTCCTGTTTTGTGTGAAGGTAAAGTGATAACATTCCATGCCCCACACAGTTATGAAGAGTTTTGATTTCTGTCACCTTTTCCTTCCTACTTTCCTGTGCAAAATATGCTAAAATGAAATATTTATTGTACAACAAATGTAAACCACCAATGCGATGCAAATGTGAGGCAAAGCTCAACTTTTCTTTTCTCTTCTTTTTTTTTAATTCCTGAAAAGCAAGGATTTCAGGCTAGGTAAACTTATGCATCAGTGCCTTTCTTCCGTTTCCTGCTGATAACGCCTGATTGACACCCCTACAAGCATTACTTTTAAAGAAACCAGAATGAAGCCCGCAGCCTCATGTGGTTGGGCCTTAAACTGTCAGTGCTTTATGTCCACTGAGGCCTGACTGATGCCACCAGCCACGGCGTGAAATGTAATCTATCACCTGTAGATCCATGCTGCCGTGTTTTTAACTTACATAATTAGATATTGTGAAGGAAAATCAGAAGTCAAGCTAGTCGTAAATGCGCTTTCTAGCTCTCTCTCTTTTGGCATTTTTATAGACTTAAAGGGACTATCCTAATGAAAATGGGTTACCCCTGCCTTTTTTCTTCTTTGCTTGAGGCCAAATATTGTGATTCTCCATCGATTCGTTGAGCAACTCCCAATTATTCCAGTTGTGATTTATCTAAAACATTTGATTCTTTTTCAGTGTTCTATTCTCTTAATCACTTGACTGCCTTTCGAAGGATGGATAGAAATGCAGAGACAAGGAACACTTAAGTCAATTTTACCATATTACTGGGAAAAAAAAGGAATATTTCTGTTCAAAGGCACATAGAGGTATAAAAGATAGAAGCTGCTAGCTAATATGAGACCCTCACTCCATGTAGCTTCAAGTGATTGGTGCTTCCTTCATTATCACAGAGATCTGAAGAGTGATTTATGTAAGCACAGGTAATATATACTTTTATTTTAATATTTTTATTTTATAAATTAATAAGCCACCACGTGAATTTTAAGTATTTGGTAACATACAAATGGATGCCCAAATCCCAAAACTCTACAAAGAAAAAAGTGAAACTTAAAGATGAGTTTTATATGTAATGCATGTAAATTGGGCTCTTGTATTTTTAGATGGCATGGATTAAAGCTTATCAATGTATTCAGACTAAGCATTCTGACTGCACTTGAGCCAACTTTGATTGAAGAAAAATGAAATGTTTTAGTTGTTATCCCTGGTGGCTCAGATGGTAAAGAATCCACCTGCAATGCAGGAGACCTGGGCTCACCCTGGGTTGAGGAGATATCCTGGAGAAGAGAATGGCTACCCACTCCAGTATTCTGGCCTGGAGAATTTCATGGACTGTACAGTCCAGGGGGTTGCAAAGAGTCAGACATGACTAAGAGACTCTCACTTTCGCTTAGTTGTTAGAGGGGTGCATAGCAATAATAATAATAAAAAAAAAGAGAGATACGGGGCCTAGGAAGGAGAATAACTTACTAAAACTAATTTTGTCTAAAATTAAAGGACTTTCTAACTTGCTGGAAATAAATGATTTTAGGGCTAGGTCCTTGAAATCCTGCCAAAGCGGTATATCTCTGGGGCAGCATGTGACCAAGCAAAGATCAAAGACAGTGATGACAGATTTTGTTCACTGAGATACAGCTCACCTTGGCTTAACCTACAGAAGATGATGCGAATGATGAACACCTTTCAGGTTCAAGTTTGCGTACCTAGACCCAGGGAGAAACGCAGAGAGTTGTAAACTTTGCTACTTTCCCTTTGCATCACTAAGAAGAATGACTACAGTAAATATATTGCAGACGGTGGAGAAAACCTGACTGCACTAAGTAGAAGTCAGGAGCTGAGGTCGGAAAGTATTTTGAGAAACAGGAGATGGCTGAATGTGACAAATGCTGCAAAGAGGGTGAGGAAAGATGAGGGTTGGAAATTGGACTGGCCCTTGGGCTTAGTTGTAATGAGGTCGTCAGAGACCTCACTGAAGGTCAGTTTCTCCCCAGCAACAAGGGCACAAGCTGAACTAGATGAGCTTGAAAAAGGAGTTTTTTGAGAAGAATTGGCAGCAGTGCATACAAACATAGGTTAGGATCCAACACGTGACAAGGAGTTAAGATCACGAATCGACTGGTCAGATAATTTTATGGTGCTTATGAAAGTTTAAGAAGCTTTTCAGATGATAAAAGGGTCACTGGACTTGAAACAGCTTCACTAGATATATACCTGATATGTAATTTCCATTGCTTTAAAAAAAATTCTTGTCTGCTTATCGTTAGGCTAAGAGCACATAACTACCTCTAGGTACCTAGAAGGAAAGAGAAATTGAAGTAAAAGTGAGAGAGAGGAGAGAGAAAGGAAAAAAAAAAGGGAGACTGATAATTACACAAGTGTATGCATGTGCACACACAGATGCATATGACCACGCTTACACACACACACACACACATACTCACTAACAGTAGTAGGAAGAAAGGCAGAGAATAATAGAAACACTGAGTTAGCCTTTCTGTGAACTATGTTTATATTCATGACTGTTTTCTAATTAAAAATTCTAAATTTGGGATAGGGGATTTGCTCATTAGTCGGCCAAAGCATGTTTAATGTTGTTAGTTAGCAGAAACGTGTTTAATATTGCTCACATTCTAGCTTATACTGTACAATACCACATCTGATCAAAGCAAGCATCTACTATCGTATTAAATGATTGATTAGAGAGTAGTAATTCAGCATTGAGAGAGTTAATGGTTGTAGACAAAGATTGTTAACACATTCTTTTAAAAATGTGTCAGCAGGCGTTAAATCTAAAAATGCAATGTTTAAATCATTCCTCTAAACAGGCAGTGTTATAAGTAAACTTGTTTTCTGACTGGAGTGAGAGACTGGTGTGGAATATTCCATACTGTGTGAGGGCAGGGTTTCATCAGGAGGCTATTATGGTCATGCCAGCACCAGGCATGGATAAGTGTGAAATTATCAGCCACTGAACATTGGACGAATACATTTTTGCATCAAAGGTGCCCTTTACTCCTCAACCAGAAAACCAAACTGCTGATTCAAATGAGCAGACCACTTAAAATTAAGTGATTTTTCATCTGCAAACTCCATATGCTGTATTTAACTACCTATTTCTAGGGATTTACCTTTTTTTTTTTTTTTTAAGTAGAACTTGATTTTACTATCTTAGGAAAATTTTAGTGAGAAAGGTTTACGTTAAACAAAACACAGCTCTGGGAAGTCTACATTATTTGGTAAATACGTTTAATGCGAATTGACAAGAAGGATATATGTCACTGTGGGTCACTCTTGAATATTCGTTTTTGGGCTTTCTAGGTTGGATATGCAATCTCAGCTAAATGTTTTGAAGAAGGAGGAATCAAATAAATTGCCCTGTTTGGGGTCTTTCTCATCTGTATACAGTTGTGCAGCTCTAGTAGACCTGAAAATTGCCCAGAGACAAACTTTAAAAAAAATAGAGTGCTTTTGAGGCAGAAAATTGCTTTTCTGCAGTGTGGTCTAAAGGACAGACGGTGACAAGAGGACAAGGAGTTGTCACCACGCAGGGATATTGTAAAGCATATCCTCCATAACAAAGAGGATAATTTGTTTTTATGTTTTTCCTCATTAGACCACAGAAGGATTTGGTGCAATAACTTTATGGTTTTGATTTAAACCCTGGAAAGCAGATGCACAATTAGATTTTTGAAAGTCCATCTCTAACCTACACGTGACGCTTAGTTTCGATGGAAAACAAATAGCTTAATATAGTAGATCATTCACTTTTTCCCAGTTTCTTCCATAGCCCTAATTGTTTGGGCTTTGGGATAAAATATAAACTCATTTTCAATCGCCTTGGTTTTTGTGTATATAAGTCAGTTCCGCAGTAGCATTTCAACAAGGCTTTTGTAGTGTAATATTAAAAAAAAAAAAAAACAACCTAGTATTTTATGTATTTGGATTGGCCCCTTGATGTTTTGGAAAGATTTTTTATGTGGCTTAATTTCCATTTTTATGGTGGTGTGAAGGAAAAATGGGAGAAAATATGTCTTTTGTGTGTTAAGGGATTTGAAACTCCTTTGGGCCTGTTATCATGTTAATGAGACAGTTGAGAGATATCAGGATTCTGTGTATTAATCTTAGCAGGCATTTGCTCACCAGAACTGCTCATTTAGAGTTTTAATGGCATTAGCTGTGAATTTGCACAAAATTAACAACAACAACAACAACAAAAACCAGCTCCACAGCATGGCTCCATAATATCAAATGTTTATGAAAAGCTATTTAAAGTATTAGGATAAAATATTTACATTTTTAAAAAAATATATTTTACAGTTTTGAAAGGCCACTCTTTAATTGCTTATTCTAAATAGCTGTATATCTGATCATGAAATCTGCTCTAATGCTAATATTCTTTGATCTCAGTAACTTTTTTTTAAGTTGAAAAAAAATTTTTTTTTTATTTTTTTTTTCATTTAAAGCCCATTTCTCTCGCCCTACACTGATGCTCAGATGTGTATAGGGCAGTCATACCTGTAGATTTGACGAGCTGGACATTCTTCACTTGGCAACTTCCACTAAATGATTCAACTATAAATTCATAGCGTGGAAGGGACATGAAGGCTCATCCAGGCCTGCACTCACATGCCCCATGAAGAATCACTGCCATTTAAGTAAAAAGAAGTATCGCAAGTTTACTTCTATTTTTTCACTATACTAGAGATGCTAAGTACCAATAATGTCTTTTTTTTCCATTTTCCTTCTTCTAAATTATGTATCATATTTGTACTAAACATCTTTTTTTGATAAATCATTGTTCTTTCATTCAACAAATTTCTTGAATATTTATAAGAAATAGTACATACTATGGATTGGTCTGCCAACTGGCACTAGCAGTAAAGAACACCTGCCAATGCAAGAGACATAAGAGACGCAAGTTCGATCCCTGGGTCAGGAAGATCCCTTGGCGGAGGGCATGGCAACCCATTCCAGAATTCTTGCCTGGAGAATCCCATGGACAGAGGAACTTGGTGGGTTATAGTCTGTAGCGTCATAGAGTCAGACACAACTCAAGTGACTTAGCATGAAGCATGCAAGAAAAAACTGCTTATCTGGGGGATGTCTCCCATGATCATAAATTACTGATCTATGGTTTACAATGAGTCCCCATTTTGAATGATAATTACAATCTATTTCTGTACAATTGTGTCCATGTACATATTTCCACTGAAATGTTGCAAATGTCACCCAGATAAACTTTGCTTACAAATTTCACAGGGAATCAATCTATAATGAGGCTGCCCTGTAAAATCTACTGTAGAGTATCCTACAAATCAGCATTGCACAGTGACATTCAGCAGGGGGGCCCTGTCTTCATTAGGTGGGGATGTCCTGAGCCGTGTGTACCCCGGCTGTTGCAGCTTCTTGCTGACAGATGCCACTGCCTCCAGCCTGCTCACCTTCCTCTGCTCTGTCCATTGTAGTTCTTATCCTCTGACTCCTTTGGTGCAAAATGCTCCATTATTTTCAATTTGTGTTATGCCCATCTCCTGCCTCAGCCTATTAATCCATGCCAGCCACAGAGACAAAGGGAAACACATGATTGCACCGTCAGTATCAACACAGTTGAGTTTCAATCACAGATTCCGAGGACTTTGCTAGAAGTGTACTCGGAAGACTTGTATGGTCTAAGTGGCCCTTGGTTCACAGATGGGCTATCTTGTACCAGGATCTGTGACAAGCAGTGCAATAATAACAGAAAAATTACACACCTGCTCTCAGAGATAAACATACCAGGGACTTTGATAGGATCTTGTAAAATATTAGCTCAAGAATAACTTGTCTATTTTAAAGGCCTTACTATCTAGGATGGAAATACCAGACCACCTGACCTGCGTCTTGAGAAATCTATATGCAGGTCAGGAAGCAACAGTTAGAACTGGACATGGAACAACAGACTGGTTCTAAATAGGAAAAGGAGTACTTCAAGGCTGTATATTGTCACCCTGTTTATTTAACTTCTATGCAGAGTACATCATGAGAAACATTGGGCTGGAGGAAGCAGAAGCTGGAATCAAGATTGCCGGGAGAAATATCAATAACCTCAGATATGCAGATGATACCACTCTTATGGCAGAAAGTGAAAAGGAGCTAAAAAGCCTCTTGATGAAAGTGGAAGAGGAGAGTGAAAAAGTTGGCTTAAAGCTCAACATTCAGAAAACGAAGATCATGGCATCTGGTCCCATCATTTCATGGGAAATAGATGGGGAAACAGCGGAAACAGTGTCAGACTTTATTTTTCTGGGCTCCAAAATCACTTCAGATGGTGACTGCAGCCATGAAATTAAAAGACACTTACTCCTTGGAAGTAAAGTTATGACCAACCTAGATAACATATTGAAAAGCACAGATATTACTTTGCCAACAAAGGTCCATCTAGTCAAGGCTATGGTTTTTCCTGTGGTCATGTATGGATGTGAGAGTTGGACTGCGAAGAAAGCTGAGCACCGAAGAATTGATGCTTTTGAACTGTGGTGTTGGAGAAGACTCTTGAGAGTCCCTTGGACTGCAAGGAGATCCAACCAGTCCATTCTGAAGGAGATCAGCCCTGGGATTTCTTTGGAAGGAATGATGCTAAAGCTGAAACTCCAGTCCTTTGGCCACCTCATCCGAAGAGTTGACTCATTGGAAAAGACTCTGATGCTGGGAGGGATTGGGGGCAAGAGGAGAAGGGGACGACAGAGGATGAGATGGCTGGATGGCATCACTGACTGGATGGACATGAGTCTGAGTGAACTCCCTGGTTGGTGATGGACAGGGAGGCCTGGCGTGCTGTGATTCATGGGGTCGCAAAGAGTCAGACACTACTGAGCAACTGAACTGAACTGAACTATCTAGGATGAACGTATAAAATTCTTCACTTTTTCTGGATCAAATTTTACTCATTATAAAATCTACCCATAGAAAATTATGTTTTTAGGTTGTTTGGGAAGATTTACTCTTGAATTTTAATCACAGGAAAGAAAAGTAAAGGCCATGGCTATTTAAAATACCACCATCTTATCCTCTTAGTATCCCATTTTGCGAAGATAAATTTGTCACTAAGTTAATGTTGTCAATTTGCTAAGAAACAATTTAGAGGGAAAATAAATGTGCCAGCACATCTAGATGGTAGTTCCAAGGTGTTGTCCAAAAATTCTCAGAAACTTCCAGTAAGAGCCAGGACCTGGGGTACCCAGGCTACTCACCGCTCCCCCCCCTCCCCACTCTTAACTCTTTATTTTTCTTTTCTAATGTTTTATATAATTGGCTTCCTTATAACAGTGTATTTGAGGAAAGAGATTTGTTGCTAAAAGTTTGGAATTCAGGGTGGAGTTGCACTAGAGAAGATGACTATCACAAGATAGGATCTCAAAATATCTTCACTATTATCAGTGAAATTAAAGCATATTTATGCTCAGTCTCTCAGTCATGTTGTATTATTTGCATCCCTGTTGACTGTAGCCCGCCAATCTCCTCTGTCCATGGGATTTCCCAGGCAAGAATACTGGAGTGGGTTGCCATTTCTTTCTCCCAAAGCATATTTATATAGGAAAAAAATACAAAGTTAATCCTGTCTGTTATGAATATAATACAAATGCTAAGTATTGTTTTGAAGTTCATATTTTAGTATATAGTCATGTGTGCTACATCTATTCACTATATCTGTATTAATTCCCTTTGAGTAAACTATTCAGTTGAACATATTTATTATTTAATAATTCTAAATATAAATTTAATTAATTATAAATTTTAGAGTCCTATAAAATATACTTAGATCAAAAAGCAGTAGAGTATGCACATAACTGTATCTTGTATTAACATAATTTTCACATTAATATACATGCTTCTTTAAAATTGTGCCTCAAACCACATTTTGAAAAATCAACATTTAAAAAAAATTTTTTTCTTTATCTTTAGACTTTTACTGTTCTGATAATTTTTTTTAATTTAAAGTTCAGTACTTCATAATCAAAAGTAGTACAAAGTGTCTGATAGAACTCTACTGTGAAAGAGCTAATGCCTATCCTTCTAAAACTCTTTAAAACAATTGCAGAGGAAAGAACACTTCCAAACTCATTCTACAAGGCCCATCACCTCTGGTTTTGATACCCAAACCAGACACAGACAATGCAAAAAAAAAAAAGAAAACTACAGGCCAACATCACTGATGAATATAAATGCGAAAATCCTCAACAAAATTTTAGCAAACAGAATTCAGCAACACATAAAAAAGCTTATATGCCATAATCAAGTTGGGTTTATTCCAGGAATGCGAGGATTCTTCAATATACACAAATCAATCAATGTGACACACCATATTAACATATTGAAGGATAAAAACCATATGATAATCTCAATAGATGGAAAACGCCTTTGGCAAAATTCAATACCCATTTATGATTAAAACTCTTCAAAAAATGGCCATAGAAGGAACCTACCTCAACATAGTAAAGGCCATATATGATAAGCCTACAGCAAACATTATTCTCAATGGTGAAAAAGTGAAAGTATTACCCCTAAGATCAAGAACAAGACAAGGGTGTCCACTTTCACCACTACTGTTCAACATAGTTTTGGAAGTCCTAGCTACAGCAATTAGAGAATAAAAAGAAATAAAAGGAATCCAGATCATAAAGAAGAAGTCTTTTGGACTCTGTGGGAGAGGGAGAGGGTGGGATGATTTGGGAGAATGGCATTGAAATATGTATAATATCATATATGAAATGAGTCGCCAGTCCAGGTTCAATACACAATACTGGATGCTTGGGGCTGGTGCACTGAGACGACCCAGAGGGATGGTATGGGAAGGGAGGAGGGAGGAAGGTTCAGGATGGGGAACACATGTATACCTGTGGCAGATTCATTTTGATATATGACAAAACCAATACAATATTGTAAAGCTAAATAAAATAAAATTTAAAAAAATCTTATAAAAAAAAAAAGAAGTAAAGCTGTCACTGTTTGCAGATGACATGATACCGTACATAGAAAACCCTAAAGATAGTATCAGAAGATGACTAGAGTTAATCAATGAATTTAGCAAAGTTGCAGGATACAAAATTAACACACAGAAATCACTTGCATTTCTATATACTAGCAAGGAAAAATCAGAAAGAGAAATTAAGGAATCAATCCCATTCACCGTTGCAATAAAAAGAATGAAATATCTAGGAATAACTTACCTAAGGAGACAAAAGAACTATACACAGAAAATTATAAGAAACCGATGAAAGAAATCAAAGATGACATAAACAGATGGAGAGATATTCCATGTTCCTGGGTAGAAGGAATCAATATTCTGAAAAAGACAATCTACAGATTCAATGCAATTCCTATCAGATTATGAATGGCATTTTTCACAGAACTAGAACAAAAATTTTCACAGTTCATATGGAAGCACAAAAGACACTGAACAGCCAAAGCAGTCTTGAGAAAGAAGAATGGAGCTGGAGGAATCAACCTTCCTGACTTCAAATTAAACTACAAAGCTACAGTCATCAAAACAGTGTGGCACTGGCACAGAAACAGAAATATGGACCAATGGAACAAGATAGAAAGCCCAGAAATATACCCATGCACCTATGGGTACCTTATTTTTGACAAAGGAGGAAAGAATATACAATGGGGTAAGGACAGCCTCTTCTAAAACTGGTGCCAGGAAAACTGGACAGCTACATGTAAAAGAATGAAATTAGAACACTTCCTAACACCACACACAAAGATGAACTCAAAATGGATTAAAGACTTAAATGTAAGACCAGGAACTATAAAACTCTTAGAGGAAAATATAGGCAGAACACTCAATGACATAAATCAAAGCAAGATCCTTTATGACCCATCTCCTAGAGTAACAGAAATCAAAACAAAAGTAAACAAGTGGGACCTGATTAAACGTAAAAGCTTTCGTTTGCACAGCAAACGAAACCATAAGCAAAGTGAAAAGACAGCCCAGAGAATGAGAGAAAATAATAGCAAATGAAACTGACAAAGGATTAATTTCCAAAATATACAAGCAGCTCATGCAACTCAATATGAGAAAAACAAACAACCCAATAAAAACGTGGGAAGAAGACCTAAACAGACATTTCTTCAAAGAAGACATACAGATGGCTAACAAACATATGAAAACATGCTCAACATCGCTCATTATTGGAGAAATGCAAATCAAAACTACAATGAGATATCACCTCACACTGGTCAGAATGTCAATCATCAAAATGTCTACAAACAATAAATACTGGAGAGGGTGTGGGAAAAAGGGAATGTTCTTGCACTGTTAGTGGTACAGCCACTATGAAAGACGGTATGGCAATTCCTTAAAAAACTAGGAGTAAAACCACCATATGACCCAGCAAACCCACTCCTAGGCATATACCCTGAGGAAATCAAAATTGAAAAAGACAGATGTATCCCGTTGTTCATTGCAACACTATTTACAATAGCTAGAACATGAAAGCAACCTAGATGTCCATTGACAGATGGATAAAGTGTGGTACATATACAAAATGGAATGTTACTCAGCCATAAAAAGGAATGCATTTGAGTCAGTTTTAATGAGGTGGATGACCCTAGAGCCTATTACACAGAGTTAAGTAAGGCAAAAAGAGAAAGATAAATATCATATCAGATCAGTCACTCAGTCGTGTCCGACTCTTTGCGACCCCAGGAATCGCAGCACGCCAGGCCTCCCTGTCCATCACCAACTTCCGGAGTTCAATGAGACTCACGTCCATCAAGTAGGTGATGCCATCCAGCCATCTCATCCTCTGTCGTCCCCTTCTCCTCTTGCCCCCAATCCCTCCCAGCATCAGAGTCTTTTCCAATGAGTCAACTCTTCGCATGAGGTGGCCAAAGTACTGGAGTTTCAGCTTTAGCATCATTCCTTCCAAAGAAATCCCAGGGCTGATCTCCTTCAGAATGGACTGGTTGGATCTCCTTGCAGTCCAAGGGACTCTCAAGAGTCTTCTCCAACACCACAGTTCAAAAGCATCAATTCTTTGGTGCTCAGCCTTCTTCACAGTCCAACTCTCACATCCATACATGACCACTGGAAAAACCATAGCCTTGACTAGACGAACCTTTGTTGGCAAAGTAATGTCTCTGCTTTTGAATATGCTATCTAGGTTGGTCATAACTTTTCTTCCAAGGAGTAAGTGTCTTTTAATTTCATGGCTGCGGTCACCATCTGCAGTGATTTTGGAGCCCAGAAAAATAAAGTCTGGCACTGTTTCCATTGTTTCCCCATCTATTTCCCATGAAGTGATGGGACCAGATGCCATGATCTTCGTTTTCTGAATGTTGAGCTTTAAGCCCACTTTTTCACTCTCCACTTTCACTTTCATCAAGAGGCTTTTGAGTTCCTCTTCACTTTCTGCCATAAGGGTGGTGTCAACTGCATATCTGAGGTTATTGATCTTTCTCCCAGCAATCTTGATTTCAGCTTGTGTTTCTTCCAGTCCAGCGTTTCTCATGATGTACTCTGCATAGAAGTTAAATAAGCAGGGTGACAATATACAGCCTTGACGTACTCCTTTTCCTATTTGGAACCAGTCTGTTGTTCCATGTCCAGTTCTAACTGTTGCTTCCTGACCTGCATACAAATTTCTCAAGAGGCAGATCAGGTGGTCTGGTATCCCCATCTCTTTCAGAATTTTCCACAGTTTATTGTGATCCACACAGTCAAAGGCTTTGGCATAGTCAACACATATGTATGGAATCTAGAAATATGGTACTGAAGAATTTATTTGCAGTGAAGCAATGGAGAAACAGACAAATAAAATAGACTTATGGACATGGGGTCGGGGAGAGGGGAGGAGAGGGTTAAATGTATGGAAAAAGTAACATGGAAACTTACATTACCATATGTAAAATAGATAGCCAACAGGAATTTGCCATATGGCTCAGGAAACTCAAACAGAGGCTCTGTATCAACCTAGAGGGATGGGGTGGGGAGGGAGATGAGAGGGAGGTTCAAAAGTGAGGGGATATGTGTATACCTATGGCTAGCTGTTGTTGAGGTTTGACAGAAAACAACAAAATTTTGTAAAGCAATTATCCTTCAATTAAAAAAAAATAAATTTTTTAAAAATTGTAAAAAAATAGTAATTCAAGTGTTGTCTCTGTTTCTTTATTGTATAACTGTAGTGCTAACAGAGTCATTAATTTGATTTAATTAATAATTTGATTTATATTAAATATTTGGAATATTTTGAAACACTGAGCAACTTTGCATAGCACTATGCACCTTAACTGCCTGAAGCAATAGTGAAATATACATATTAGATGTTTCAAAATGTTTAAAATATTGTCATCTTTTCATTAATTACCTGAGGTATATTTGAAATATTTATTTTAGTGAATCTAGAAATGTGGGCAAATGCTTAATTAAGTTGGACACATATGTTACCCCAATAGATGTATAGAAATTTATAATATTGTACAAGAATTCTTATATATATTATAATTATTATTATATATAATATTATTATACAAATTCTTCTACCTCAATTTGGTATCCAAAAAGATGAGTAGAGAAAGTGAAAATAAGATTTCCAGTAATCACTGAGTGAACTGAGCTTGACAAAGATTAGGGGTGGGTTGCCTGCATTCCCACTTCTTCTCTGCCCAAATGCCAGACAGAATCTTAAATGCAGATCATTTTTCTTGGGCTCAACTATTTCTGTCTTGTTTGGAGGATTTTCCCCAACCTGTATAAATCCCACATAATATACAGTAGATACAGGGCTTCCCAGATGGCTCAGTGGTAAAGAATCCACCGGCCAATGTAGGATATGTGAGTTCAGTCCCTGGGTCAGGAAGATAGGTCCCTTGCAGAAAAAAATGGCAACCCACTCCAGTATTCTTGGCTGGGAAATCCCATGGACAGAGGAGTCTGGTGGGCTACAGTCCGTGGGGTCACAAAAGAATCGGACACCACTTAAGCAACTAAACAGCCACAAATTTTAAACAATAAAATTCTCTAATAAGTGTGTTAGCCTTACCCTTACTTATCTCAGGCCCCCAGCGCTTCTTTCGGCATTTTTATGTATGACAAATAACTCTGTGTCCAGATAACTCTGTGTTCAAAGATTATGACTGGTCAAAATGAGACTTTAACTTTCTTTTCAAATAATATTTGTGCCTTTTCTAAATGATCTGTGTTTTCATCCTCTTCCTTCCTATTTCCTCCCTCTTCTCCTCCTCCCTGCTTTGCCCTCCTACCCTGTAAAATTGACCCTCTCTTTCTGCACTTCTTTTTATGATCTCCAATGCTTTCTTTCTTCTTCACTTTGGGATTTTATTCTACCAATGAGTTCTCTCCATTAGCTGTTATTTCCCTGCTAGGACACTAAGTCCCTACATTATTAAAAACAATTCTAAATTAACAGGTTCAAAGGTCAGTCAACCAAAGTTAACTGTACTATTACAGGAAATGCTTCTTGTGTGTGTGTAGCTTGAAGAATATTGACATTATCTATGTCCTTGTCTTAATAGTTTATGGAGCTTAGATCTCTTCCAATCAAAAGAAAAATAATAGTATTCAAATTTAGCACACTTTATTTTTGATTATTTAGCACACTTTATATTTGATTATTTTGATTTAGACCAGATAACATGTTTTGCCCTAAAATAAGCATGTTGTTTAAAATCCTGAAACTAAGTATTGAACATATCTGGTTTTTTTTTTTTAATCTGTTGAATAAAATACAAAAGAAAATAAAGAGGGCTCATTTCTTAATAATGGCAAAGTAATCAACATTTTCATTGAAAAAATTCCATCAAAAATTTACTCGATGCAAGTTCTGCAATTCTAATAAGATTATGCTTCATTAGATCTAACAAAGTACCTGCATACATACTAAAAAATTCCTCAAAGTCTAATTAATGCAAAACAAAAAAGCAAACTGCCTCCTCAAGAATCTATTTGCAATATGACCTTTAATGCCTGCACTGTCCTATATGGTAGCCCCTAGCCAATGTGTTCAATAACCTCAGATATGCAGATGACACCTCACTTATGGCAGAAAGTGAAGAGGAACTAAAAAGCCTCTTGATGAAACTGAAAGAGGAGAGTGAAAAAGTTGGCTTAAAGCTCAACATTCAGAAAACGAAGATCATGGCATCTGGTCCCATCACTTCATGGGAAATAGATGGGGAAACAGTATCAGACTTTATTTTTGGGGGCTCCAAAATCACAGCAGATGGTGACTGCAGCCATGAAATTAAAAGACGCTTACTCCTTGGAAGTAAAGTTATGACCAACCTAGATAGCATCTTCAAAAGCAGAGACATTACTTTGCCAACAAAGGTTTGTCTAGTCAAGGCTATGGTTTTTCCTGTGGTCATGTATGGATGTGAGAGTTGGACTGTGAAGAAGGCTGAGCGCTGAAGAATTGATGCTTTTGAACTGTGGTGTTGGAGAAGACTCTTGAGAGTCCCTTGGACTGCAAGGAGATCCAACCAGTCCATTCTGAAGGAGATCAGCCCTGGGATTTCTTTGGAAGCAATGATGCTGAAGCTGAAACTCCAGTCCTTTGGCCACCTCATGCGAAGAGTTGACTCATTGGAAAAGACTCTGATGCTGGGAGGGATTGGGGACAAGAGGAGAAGGGGACGACGGAGGATGAGATGGCTGGATGGCATCACTGACTCGATGGACGTGAGTCTGGGTGAACTTCGGGAGATGGTGATGGACAGGGAGGCCTTGCGTGCTGCGATTCACGGGGTCATGACTGAGCAACTGAACTGAACTGAACTGAACTGAATGTGTTCCTACTCAAATTTGAGTTAAAATTAAAATTTAGAATTTGTTTCTTCAAATGTAATAGTCACATGCCAGGTATTCAATAGACACAAGAGGCCAGTAGCCACCATTTTGGAAAGTGTAGGTTTATAGAAACTTATATCATTGCAGAAACTTCTATTAGATATTTTTGCTTTAAATCTTTCAGAATACCTACTCTGTCTTTCTACATAAAATGATGGCAAATACTCAGAAAGTTGATAAGGAGGTTATATGAAAGCATGTGCATGATGCTTTCAGTAAATGTCTGTTCAGTAAAAAATGTTTTGTTTCCTCTCTTCCTTCTTACTCTGGAAACTTTTCCATAATTATGGTTATTCCATAAATTGAGAAGCAAACCATCCATGGAAAGATATGTGAGATCATAGAATTATTGTTCTTCTGACTTTTAAAATGTTTTTATGGATGCCTTTCTTTTTTGACAATCTTAACTATATTTACCATTTTACTATCTCAAGGTGGTAGTGGTT
Source organism: Bos indicus (assembly GCF_029378745.1). Lineage (NCBI taxonomy): Eukaryota > Metazoa > Chordata > Mammalia > Artiodactyla > Bovidae > Bos > Bos indicus. The sequence continues at coordinate 12,351,261 of NC_091786.1, forward strand.
ATCATTTTGTGTGTGTGTATAAAGTTCACTGGAAAACCACAAGGACCATAGTTCAATATTTTTCTGAAATATTTAGAGTAATATTTTGATCTGCTTTTCCCAAAAACAAAGACTTAGAATAGACTCTATAGCCATTAAGATGTCTATCTGCAAGCATCCTATCGATGACCACTAAGCAGTTACTCTCTAAAGCCGACTGAACTTCACCAGTCTCTTCTTCCATTCTCACTTTTGGCAAGAATGAAGAGAGGGAATCCATTTTAGACTCCATCCTTACCAGCACAGAGAACTCTGATCTGAAGAATCAAAGCCCAGCCCCAAACCAGCAAAACACACAAAAATAACAACGTTTTAATTTCTTATTGAGTCATTGAATTGAAGCTAGTTGGAAATTTCTACAACTAAATAGATGGATTCTAAAGCTTGACTTGCAGTTGTTGCCCCCCCCCCCATCATTAATTGATATTTCCATAACTGTAAATAGGAAAGGAAGGGAGGGAAGTGGGGAGGACAGTGGCGGACGATGATGAGATTGAAAAGTGGCTGGAGTCAGTTCCAGAAGCCTCGAGGCTTTCACGTTGGTCCAGCCAGTCCCTGTGGTGCGGGGATCAGTATTACATTGTCAGGAGGATGAACGAGGCTATCTTTTTTTTTTTTTTCTTCTCTTCATCTCTCATTTCCACTGCTCCCTGGGTTAAGCTCTCAGGGTGAAGTACTCCCAAGGAGAGCTAGAAAATTTGTACAGCTCTTGCCATAAAAGAGCCCAGGAACCCGAAGAGTCAAATACAGCCTAAAATTAGCCTTACAGGTGCTAAATATCCTATCGGGGCAGCCGCTTCTGCAAGTGGAAAACAAACATTGATTAAAGAACCTAATAGCATGTTTTGCTTTGATAATTGCAGAAGCTGTGGGAAAGAATACGCATTCTCTGGATCGAACTTTGCTAAATGAGGGTCAGTAGCTTTAAGCTTTTTATAGTAGAAGCTCAGCCCTGCAGTAAGTGAATATTTTAACCACAGGAACACTGAAAATTCAATGATATTTTCATAATTGCATTTCGGATAGTCAATAAACACTGTAACCTGAAGTAGCCTGCTTTGAAGCAAACTTGATTGCCTTACTGAAAACATTTTGCTACCTAATATTAATAAACCTAACTGCTGAACTCTGAATATAATAGGACAATTACCTCCAGGAAGCATTAGTATTCATTATACCCAAAACATTAGTTTGTGTAGACAGCTGCAGACACAATGCATGTAGAACAATTATGGTGCATGCTATTTGAATTTTCTTGTTCGTCTGAAATACTTGTGTCTGAAATACTTTCTTTTAATAATGTCCTGGCTAAATAGAAAATGTATTTACTTATTTATTGTATAGATAAAATACAGATGTGGAAACATAATTACTAAACTCAATGAGATTTATTAAAAGAGAGACTGGGAATTTATACATATTTTTCTTTTGTAGCCAAAGTATTTCATAGAAATAATAATACATCTTAAAATAGATATTAGATATTAGAAGGGCTTTATACTTACCACTGTAACTTAAATATCTTCTTTAATTCTTTGGTTTCTATTTGGGCTATTGGTTGCTTCTCTTTACTTGAGTATGCATATTAATTTCAGAATATCCTAAAATGATGAAGAAAAAGGGATTCATTATAACCAATCTTCCAGAACAGAGTATAGCTTTAAAACTAAAATTTTTGGATAACGTTCAAAAAGTAATAAATACCACCCCAAGTTCCTCAAATGTTGCTTCTTAGAAATCAAATACATCCTGATTTAGAATATAACATTCAGAACTGACATCTCTCACAAATCCTAAGTAATTGATGAAACTACACACAAATCCCAGATAAGTAAAGGACTACTTAAAAGGGAAATAAACTAGAAAAGATTATGGCATGAAGATGGTAACCAGCAACAATTAATTTAGCAGAAGTATCAAAGTTCCTTTTCCCTCTCCAACCCTTCTAATGCTTAGTGCTCACCTATGGTGCGTTGCTGTTTTGTCACTAAGTCATCTCCAGCTCTTTTGTGACCCATGGACTGTGGCCCACCAGGCTCCTCTGTCCATGGGGTTCTCCAGGCAAGAGTACTGGAGTGGGTTGCCATTTCCTCCTCCAGGAGATCGTCCTGGCCCAGGGATTGAACCTGCGTCTCCTGTGGCTCCTTCATTGGCAGGCAGACTCTTTACCACTGGGCCACCTGTGAAGCCCATGGTGTCGATGATTGGAATCTAACTGAAGTAGCTTGCATGTTATCACCATACTGGATGCTTGGGGCTAATGCACTGGGACGACCCAGAGGGATGGTATGGGGAGGGAGGAGGGAGGAGGGTTCAGGATGGGGAACACATGTATACCTGTGGTGGATTCATTTTGATATTTGTCAAAACTAATACAATTATGTAAAGTTTAAAAATAAAATAAAATTAAAAAAAAAAAAAAAAAAAAAAGGATTCCAGGGTCTAGAATTTTTAAATTCATAGTATGGGCCTTCAATAATCACTTCCAACAGCTGTGATACAGAAAATAAGCGGCATTGAGGGATCTGACAAAATCAAGCTTTTGTCAGTTTTGTGAAGTTAGTGCAAAGGTTATTTGAAGCATGATTATTGACTGTTTCTGTTCTTTGCATGAAGGAAAAGAGAAAGAACGTGTTTCTGTCAGACATATTTAATTGTTATTAATTTAAATCAATTCTGCAGTTACTTTTATTGACTCTTAGTTTGCATCTCTCATTGTTCTTTCATCTGCTTTTTATGCCTAGGAAGGAAAACCTCAAGAGCATTATTAATTGGGTTTAAAAAATAGAATGCAAAGTGTACATTATCCATCATTTCTATTTCCTTAGCTAAACAAATTGGCATTTGTTTAATATTTTGATTATAAAATCAATGATATTAGTTATAAATGATGTAGAATATACAAGAAAGTAAAATTAACAATTTTAAATCCTTCAAATTTTTCCACCAGAGATAATTGACAACATTAGGATAATTTTTAAGAATCTTTTTCTAGGTATATATGTATATCATTTATATTTACTATGTTTTGAGCATTTTCTGAGGCTATCAGACATTCTTGAATGCTTGCTATTAACTGTTATTGACTGCATAATTTATTTAACCAATGCTGGACAATCAGATTATTTCTAATTTTTTTTCACTCTAGCTAATTTTGCAAAGAGCCCCATATAAGTACATTTTATACCAATTTCTATGTATTTTTAATTTGAATATAATTAACATATAATATTATTTACTTTCAGGTTTAAAACATAATGATTTGATATTCATGTATACTCAGAGATAATCACTATAATAAATCTAGTTAACATCTATCACCATATAGGGTTACAAAAGATCTTTTGTGTGTGTGATGAGAACTTTAGGAGTCTACTCTCTTAGCAACTTTCAAATATGCAGGGCAGTATTATTAACTGAGGTCACTGTGCTGTACATTTCGTCCCCATGACCTATGTATTTTTTAACTGGAAATTTGTATCTTTTAACCCTGTTCATCAATTTCGTTCACTCTTTACTCTCCCTGCCTCTGGCAAGTCACCAATCTATTCTATGTATCTATGAGATTGTTTATTTATTTTTGTGGTTCCACATTGGAGAAGGAAATGACAACTCACTCTAGTATTCTTGCCTGGAGAATTCCATGGACGAACCTGGTGGGCTACAGTTCATGGGTTCACATGGTTCCACGTGTAAGTGAGCACGTGGTATTTGTCTTTCTCTATTTGTCTCATTTAAATTAGCCTAATCCCCTCAAGGTTCATCCATGTTGTCACAAATGGCAAGATTTTGTTCCTTTTTAAGGCTGAATAGTAATCCACGGTGTGTGTCCGAGTGTGTTGTGAGCCATAGTTGCTGTATCCATTCATCTGTTGATGAACGTTGAGGTCATTTCCATATTTTAGCTATTGTAAATAAGACTGCAGTGGATGTAGGGTGCAGATATCTTTTTGAGTTAGTATTTTCAGTTTCTTTTCGATAAATATCCAGAAATGGAATTGCTGGATCGTAGAGTAGGGTCCTCTTTAATTTTTTGAGGAACCTCCATACTGTGTTCCATAGTGGCTGTACTGGTTTACATTCCTACCAACGGTGCACAGATTTTCTTTTCTTTGCATCCTCACAGTACTTTTTATTTCTTGATTTTTTATAACATCCATTCTAACAGTTGTCAGGTGATAGCTCACTATTTATTTATTCATTAATTCTAGCAGAAGCCTTGTTTCTTCACTGCTGGACAAAGATATGGCCAATGATTAAACTTCTCTGACCTTCTGTGTTATTTACAGGATGAGTGCATCCCTTCACCTGTATGATACAGTATAAGTTTTTATAATTTAATTTTTTAGTTAGTCAAATTCATTATTTTTAATGAACCCATCATTATTTTACTATAAAAATAAAGATTTATATATATGTATGTATGTATATGTGCATGTATGTATGTATATACATATATATGTATATACGTGTATGTGTGTGTGTGTGTATATATATATATATATATAGCTTTGTGGTAAAGTCCTACTCCAAGTAAAAATATGCACCAGTGAATAACTGAGTTGAACCCTGTATATCTTTATAATTCTGGTTTTCAAAACTTAACAAAGCGAAGCAGAAGTCACATCGTAAACTTCTCAACATTATTTCTGTAGTCTCAATAATATTTTCCAGCAAATAATCCTGAAATAATTGGATTAATAATATGGAATAATTAATAATATGGAATAATTAATAATACAGAATAATCCATCCTTGATTATTTGATTTATGCTACCATGTAGTTCTTCTGAGTATAAGTATGGAGATATGAACAATCTTCTATATACATTTCCTGATGGATTTTTAGCACCCATCTCTTCTTTTACATTTCTTGGAAATGTCTGCCTTTTATTTTAGAGTCTGAAGACATTATAAGCATAATCTATCCACAGATACAAAATGCATGTAAGATAATAGCCCCATTCACCACCATTAAATTAGGATGTAAATATTGAATACCAGATTAGGAAAGTAAAATAATGACAAATTTGTTCCTAAATACTTGAAGATACAATGGATCTCTTACAAACAGTAAAAACCAGATGATAAACAGTCAGTTTTATATCCTATATGTACTTTCTAGGGCTTCCCTGATAGCTCAGTTGGTAAAGAATCTGCCTGCAGTGCAGGAGACCCTGGTTCATTTCTTGGGTCAGGAAGGTCCCCTGGAGAAGGGATAGGCTACCCACTCCTGTATTCTTGGGTTTCCCTTGTGGCTCAACTGGTAAAGCATCTACCTGCAATGCGGGAGACCTGGGTTCAATGCCTGGGTTGGGAAGATCCCCTGGAGAAGGGATAAGGCTACCCACTCCAGCATTCTGGCCTGGTTGCAAAGAGTCGGACACAATTGAGTGACTTTCACTTTCACTTTCATACGCACTTTCTCCTGTATTCAATAAATCACCTGTTACAAGTTTTAGGTTTTCCCATTATAAATAGGTTTATTATATTCAACACACAGAGGCTAACTGAAATGAAATGATATAGTATCTAAGAAAGTACTTGGAGTAATTTTAGAAACAATATAAAATTTAGATCTCATATTTTGTAGCACAAATGTACACCTGGTACAGTGTTCCCTTTCAGATGTCACCCAGATATGGCTGTACTATCTAAGGCCAGGATATTTCCAGGGAGAAAGGGTCTCATACCCTCCCTAGGAATATCTTTTTAATTTTAAAGATTGCATCCTCTATACGTTTAATAGCCTACTCCAAGGGATACCAAATAATTTTAAAGTCTTACTTGTATTTTCAAGTTTCTTACCATCTGTTTGAGGAGACAAGGTTAACACACATGAAAGATAGAGCGACGTCAGTACACAGATGCAACCCAATGCTACATCTGATAAAACACTAAGCCTCATGAGAATTTAAAAGAGAAAAGGAGACCCACATGGACCAGAGTCAGAAGGCTTCATAAAAGAGGTGGGCTTGTGGCAAGCCTTAAAGGAACACATTTTCTATGGGAAGAAAATTCAGAAAGAGTTAATCCAGTAAAAAGTAGGAAATATCAAGAATATTGACTAAAAATAGGTTTATATGTCAGCCAATTTGGCCACCTGATGTGAAGACCTGACTCATTGGAAAAGACCCTGATGCTGGGAAAGATTGAAGGCAGGAGGAGAAGGGGACGACAGAGGATTAGATGGTTGGATGGCATCACTGACTCAATGGACATGAGGTTGATTGAGTAAGCTCTGGGAGTTGGTGATGGACAGGGAAGCCCAGTGTGCTGCAGTCCATGGGGTCCGAGAGTCGGACACGACTGAGCAATGGAACTGAACTGATGTCAGCCTAAAGATGAAAGCCACGTTGCATAATTAGAATGGGACCAAACTGAGATTCTGGAATATATATAGATATGAATGGACTTTCATTTTAGGTGCTCTTAAACCAGTGAGAATTCCTAGTCAAATGGAATTTCTTTGGTGGTAGAGACTCCAAGAAAACTTGTTGAAATGATCTATTACAAAGTATAGTAGTTATTTTCTATGGACAGTATTGTTGAAAATGTTCTAATGTCCACCTGTTTTTCATAACGCATATGAACATCTGTCTTTTTAAAAAGCCCCTCCATAGTAGTGATTTTTATAGCATGTTATAATTTATTTCTGTGCAGGGTGATTGTTTGTATTAAATGAAAATATGCAGAATTAACCATTCCAACAAGATTATAGGCAAAATTATATTTAGTGGGTAAAGTAGTAATAAATCATAATAAACAAGAACTTCTTTCCTATATTGTGTTAAAGTTCCCAAGCTTTAGAATGGTCAGTTTTTTAAACATCCAAGAGGAACATAAGGTGGCTAGATATATGTATATATTAAGGTTATTTTTCCTTCTTCACACACACAAACATACATATATATATATATATATGTATGTATATATGTATATATCAGGAGTTGGAGCCAAATAGCCCCAATTAATCCAGCACTATTTGGCACCATTGGACTCCCTGCTGAGAAGAAACCCAGATCTGATACAAGCGAAAGGTCTGAACTGGCTCTTTATCTGGCTTCCCCAGGTGAGCCTTAAGGGCGGTACCTGGATTGTGTTCTAGGGACAGCTAACTGCGAGTTGCTGGTGTCATCCTCAGCTAGTGAGTAGAGAAAAACTGAGATCCAACCTTCCGCCCAGATTTAAGAAGAGATTTGAGATGTACGTGTGTATGCATGTGTACCTATGCATGGAGTTTATTTGCTAACTTGCTGAGTCTGTTCAAAAAATTCCATGAATCTTCAATTTTGCTCTTGTGTGAGAATGTGCACACTCTTAAAGTTTGTAGCCAAGGGCATACTCCCCTGCTATCCATTTGTATTAAAGAACGTTAGGCTCACCTCCACATCTCTAAGGCTTTCCTTGTTTTTTGTTTTTTCCCCTAACCATTGGCAATTCAGTGTCAACAGTTTTGGGACCAAACCTGTAAGGGATTTTCAAAACCATCTGAAGTTTTATTCAAAGAAGAGCAAATTTCTTAATAAGATGCTAAGAAATCAGTAGGTCTGGGTGCTTTGGCAAGCCAAGGCTAAAATTTCATTTTATCCTTACCATCATGTTAAAATAGTCACTTGCTGACATTTATTATAAGGCTGCTGCTAAGTCGCTTCAGTCGTGTCCGACTCTGTGCAACCCCATAGACGGCAGCCCACCAGGCTTCCCCGTCCCTGGGATTCTCCAGGCAAGAACACTGGAGTGGGTTGCCATTTCCTTCTCCAATGCATGAAAGTGAGAAGTGAAAGTGAAGTCGCTCAGTCGTGTCCGACTCTAGCGACCCCATGGACTGCAGCCTACCAGGCTCCTCCATCCATGGGATTTTCTAGGCAAAAGTACTGGAGTAGGGTGCCGTTGCCTTCTCCGTATTATTTTTCCTTAATAACCAGAAATCGAATAAATTGCTCTTTGGTGAGGAAGTTAGTACATTTTGGAAGCCTTTCATCTTTTTGTTAATACAAATAACTATTTCATTAACATGGATATTTGTAGGTTATTTAAGAAGTTTTTAGGGTAAAGAGGTTTTAAGATAAATAAGGTGCTTTTTTTTAATAAGGACAATTTTTCTTCAACTAAATTCTGTTAATACTCTATGCTTGAATAATCTTAAGAACTATTGTGTATTTGAGGAGTGTTAGAATTTTATCTGAAATTATTTTCAGTACTATGAACTGGAGTGTTCCCTTTCCCAATTCCTACAATTGAACAACATTGGTTGCCTCTGTACTTCCATAGCCCTGAAGGCAACATATGTTATTAAACCACAGACAGTCACCAGGGAGAGCCATGAACATGTGGGAAATTAGGGTTCCTAAGTAGAGAGAAGTTGGTAAATCTATAAAACTGTAGAAAATGTCTCTCTTGGGTCATCTCCCTACTTTAAATTATCCCTGTTAACCAAAATAAACCTAAAGGAATCATTCCATGGTTAATGCGCTTTGATATACTTGGTTCAGTTGTGGTCAGGAGGTCTGCCTTACATGTCTATAACAAATGTTTTCTCTGGGCACTCAGTGCTATTGATTTTGTGGGCAAAGGGGTGTGATCAATGGAGTTACAGCTGGCAGCCTAAAAATGATTGAGGCAGAAGTACCATAATGAGGAGCTAACCTCCAAAGGCTCAGCTTTGAGATGCTTATCCAGACCTCTTGCCTTCTCAAAACTAGGAGAGAACCTGGGAAGTGCTTTTTTTGTATTTCCTTTTGCAAGGATTCTGTTGGTATATACTTCATGTCAGATCAGAAATTCCGTAAGAACATCTTTTACACTATTTTTTTTTTTTTTTTTTTTAGCCAAGGGGCTATAAACTCTTAAAGGGCACTGTTTGAAAACTCAGACTTTTCTTTGTTATATTATGGAGAGAAGTGACATGGAGAATTCTTAGCTTCAAAAACTTAACTTGTTCTGTGAAAGAATAAAATTTCTTATTAATTTTTAGTCATAAAGGTGGCCATCTAAAAGTAAACCTTCTCCTGCTGTGGAGACATTGGTTGACAAATATATTTTGTCTTTATCTATATTGGGAAGCTTCCCTGATGACTCAGACAGTAAAGAAGTCTACTGTAATGTGGGAGATCTGGATTGGAAAGATCCCCCTGGAGGAAGGCATGGCAACCCATACTCCAGTATTTTTGCCTGGAGAATCCCCATGGACAGAGGAACATGGTGGGTTGCAGTCCATGGGGTCACAAAGAGTCAGACATGACTGAGCAATTAAGCACAGGACCCAGGTAAGCTCATGAATAGGGTAGCATGTCGTAGAAAGGAACTTGACTTGCCTGCAGACAATGGCCCATCTCTAAAGGATTTTAGGCAAAGAAAAAAGGCAGAGCTGATGGCAACCATAGAAATGCTGATCCAACTGTACTTTCAGCCAAAGAAGTCACGATCACTTATAGTATGCCAGTTTGCCTAGAAGTATACTTGGAATAGTTCTGAGAACCAGTATACTCCTAATGAAACTGAAATGTTAGTAGTAATCTTCCTTCTAGTGACACTTTGCATGTTTTGAAAAATACGAGCAATTTGACAAATTATATAAATGCCCCCTATAACTGCCCATTGTATTAAAAATATTATCATGGAAGACTTTACATAATTCTCACACTACTCTTATTGAATTATTTGAGCAATATGGGTATTTACAATTTATTAGATGATACCTTGATAGCATGAAAAGTTACTAACCAGGTACGGGGAAGCCTGGTGGGCTGTCGTCTATGGGGTCGCACAGAGTCAGACACGACTGAAGCGGCTTAGCAGCAGGAGCAGTGTATTATCAGAGTACATTGAGCACTCTATAAAGTTAGACTTATTTCAGGTAAGAGTGTGTAGACATGGTATCTATCTTGTAGCATTCAAAGACACAGCAGGAAAGAAGAAATTTTTAGTCTAATACATTTATTTCAAATCTGAAATATGCCTTTGGATATGTCTCTTAAATCTGCTTTTCTCATAAATAATATGTAATAGTAATTTTAAAGACTATTGATTAGTTTAACACAAAAATCTACTCCTGGCTCCCTGTCTGATATCACCTTCTTTTAAAATTGAGGAGTTTTTGAGTATTATTTAGATATTTCATTGATATGAAAACTAAATATTTGAGTCTCCAGGCAGCAGAATGCCTTAGGCAACCAAGCATATCAAAATATAGTGCTCAGAGAGACTTTTACTACTCCTGCTATTTAAAGACCTATTTTCATGAGCTTATTAGCTACTAGTGATCCCAAAGGAGAAATACAATTAAAACTTAATCATACCAAAAGCTGGGATTCTTCTGATTCAGCGAACTTGTAATCTATTATATTTAGTAGTTTACTTGTAAATGTCTGAACACCGAGAATGAGAATCATATAAATGGACTTCATTCTGTAGGGGTACAGCTTCTTTGACCTCACATCACAGGATTTGCCATTTCTGTGTACATTTCGCTATATCAGCCCTCCCCCTTTTTTTTTTACACTTTCCAGGGTTTCTAAATTGGCATCTCTCTTTTCTTTTGTGAAAGCAGAATAGCTTCCATTCCCTTTAACTATCACATTATCCCATTCCCTAGATCTAAGATATGAAATCAAATCCTTATAAAATAGATGATGCTGAAGAATTTGAGCCTGCATTAGCAAGTCAAGTAAAGAGTTTAGAGATATATAAAAACCACACTCAAATGATCTTATATTTGCCCAGGAGCTCGAGGTGAACAGGGAGATTTTATTACTCAGAGAACCAAAGTGACTACGCTGTTTCATTTACAAATATTGATTCTCCTGTGTGTCCCTACCCTACCTCCCTACCATCGCCACTGCCTTTTGTTATGGGATAGTTTGAGCTTCCCTAGAGCCAAGTAAAACAGAAAGGAGCAGTAAGAGAAAGGAGTACTGGCCTTGCCTCCCATAATGAAGGAGTGTTTTCTACTGCTTTCTTTGGGTCTCCTCTGCTTTGTTGCTGCAGAAGGAAGCCTGGTCAGAGTGTAGCAAGCGTGACAGGAGACCCGGGGCACCCTGGTATTCTGCTGGCCTTGTGGCCACTTCCTGAGTCATCTTCTATGTGCTGGATCTGACAGGTTGGTGACAGTGGGCTTTGCTGGCACCTGGTTTCATAAAGGTTTTCTCTTTATCCAACAGAGAATCAAAACCTTCAGACAGGACAGGAATCATTGAAATGGTCTGTGTGTCATTTGGGAATAGAACTAGATACCCTCACGGGCACATCTCATTCCATTTTTTGAGTTTACTGGTCTTATCCAATGAATGAATTTTCAAATCAGGTGCTGCATATATTTTAAGTTTCAAATAATTATTATTTTTATGTTCCCTCCTCTTTCTGTGGGGAGAGGGAACAAAGGACACTGGAGCAGAGGGTTCTCTCTACCAATGAAGATTCTCTCTCATAATTTTGATTAAATTTGATGAAGAGAAAGACCATGTTCTGTGGCCATAAAAGAGGATTTATAACTAAGACTATATTAGCCATATTGCTGATGGCCTAAAGGATCTCATTCTTGTAGTTGACTCTTAAACAATGCAGGGGTTAGAAGCTCTGAACCCTCTGTACAGACAAAAATCTACATATAACTTTTATAGCTGGCCCTCTGTATACACAAGTCCTCAATATCTGTGGTTCCACATCTGGGGGTTCGACCGACTGCAGAATGTGTAGTTCTGTGACGTTTACTATTGAAAATGATTGATGAAATAGTAGACCTGTGCAGTTTAAACCCATGTTGTTTAAGGGTCAGCTGTACTTGTGTTTCAAGTCGGGTCAACCAGTAGTTCTCATGATGAACAGTTTTATTTGGCAGAATCCAGCCCCGCTGTCTGTTAGGATTTTTTTTTTCAATCCATCCTTCTAATTTCTCCCCCCTCTTGGTTTCAGTTTTATTCTCGTTATTAGATCATTCCTATTCCATCTTGAGATTTAATGTCTGGAGAGTTTTGCCATTTGGCACTGGAAGTTTTTGATCTACTTTGAGGCAACTGGGACAAACTGCTGCACATTATCCAATGGTGTTAAAGAGCCCCACACTCTCCTTCCTGGGCAAGAGGGCTGGTAGTGTCCCCCTGAGGCACAGATCACTTGTTTTGTTGTGCATCTCCAGAAATGTGTATCATCTACTTTAGACGGATTTGTTCTCAAAGTGACACAGTGTTGCTTCAGTATAACCTACGTGCTTACAGATCAGAGTTGCATGAGGAGAAGAGTGATCTCCATTCATTCATTCCAAATATGTTTATTACTTGCCTGCTGTATGCTAGACGTTCTTAGAAATTGGGAGATTTCTATGGACAACAACAACAAAAAATGATGTATGCCTGTATGAGGCTTACATTTTCAGCAATATATAATAATCTGTATATTTATAACAATTTTATATGTATATATACATAGGAGGAGAGAGAGGGGTGGAGTATTTTTCAGGGTGAAGCATAATTCTACAGAAAATAGGAAAACACGCAAAGGAGGACTGAGTGTGTTGAGGACAGAGTGGAGGGAACTTTGTCTCTTTCCTTAACCTGAGAGCAGGCCTATCCATTCCAGAGGTGCAGTTGGCTTTCTTGTGCTCCTGGTTTACACTGCTCTCCTCTCACATAAGACCCAAGGGATCAATTTCTCTGGTCTACAGGGATGTGCAACTGAGAGGCTTGCTCTCTCTCTTGCTTGGGGTCACGTAAGAACGGCATATATACTTTTTGATTGTTCGTTCCTTTGGTGCACAGCAAACCACAAGGCTGAGCGCTCAGAGTTCATGATATCATGAGCAAATACTATAATCACCAAATTTGAACAACTTCCTTTCTTGCTATTAACCCACAAAGAGCAACCAAATAGGAAACGGCTTGTATAAAAAGATTTCGTTTTTCCAAACAACATCAGGGAAGATTATGTATAGGTAAATAGCTAAAACTGGTGTGTTGTGAAAGAGTATTTAGAAAGGACCAGGCAGTGTTCTAAGAATCATTCCCCGTGTAAATACATTTCTCACTGAAAATAACTTGATATTTACTGCTGTCATCTGCATTTTGTAGGTGAAGGATTTTCAGTGAAGCATTGGTATTAAACTATATGTTTTTGATCATTGATTATAGAAATACATCATTTTGCCTGTTGTATGTTTAAAAGGAGGTTAACAGTACTTTCCTTACATATATTATATTTTGTGTGAATCAAATAGCATCCTTATTCAGTGGCTCAGCTTATTTTCTGAACCATGGCTGTGTTCTCATGAACTTTACTTCCTTTACTTCTTTCTGGAATATTCAATTTTCCTGGTAGAATTAAGACCTTTCTTTTTCCCTGTGCTATAGTTATACCAACTTCCAAATTTATCATATTTATTCCTTCTTTCCTTATTAATTAATGAATTGGGAAGCAATATTTCAATTATATGAAATAAAATAATAATAGCAAATATTCATATAGCACTTCCTATATTACAGGTACTGTTCTAAAATCTGTATGTGTATTTATTCAGTTTTAATTATTTTTGTAGGCAGTACTGCTAGAGAGCTCATTACACAGACATAGAAACTGAAGTACAGAGAATCAGAGTACCCACCCAAGGTCTTGTTGAATGAGGGGAGAGTCCAGATTCAAATGCAGACATTTGGGTTCAGAGTTTGTGCTTCCAAGTATACATGCATCTGCTTGTATGCACTGAGACCATTAAGAAGTAGAAGAGTTTATAAAATTAGGCTTCATTACAATGACAGTTTGAAGGTCTATTCCATGGTTTGGGACATTTGGAGGGTTTTTTGTTGTTTTTTTGTTTTAAACACCCAAACAGTGCTGTGGCCAGGAGCAGTATGACACACTCAAAGACAAATCTCTCGTCATCACCTAGTTTCTTCTGATCCAAAATGCCACTGTTTGGTTCTTCTCTCTAGTATCATATTTTAGCTATATGTCCAGAATTGCCTTTTGAGCTTCCTAGATGGCTCAGTGGTAAAGAATCCTCTGGCCAATGCAGCAGGCACAGGGAATGCAGGTTTGATACATGGGTGGGGAAGATTCCTTAAAGAAAATGGCAGTTCACTCCAGTATTCTTGCCTGGAGAATTCCATGGACAGAGGAGCCTGGTGGGCTACAGACCATGGAGTCTCAAAGAGGCAGACAGGAGTGTGACTGAGCTTAGCACCAGAAAGAATTGCTTTAGAATACCACAAGTTTGGAAGGGATATAGTCATGCAGACAGGGTATTAGCAAGCATTCAGTGCTGAAGCCTGCTCCCCTAAGGACACATTGTAAACCTAGTTAGGTTTTGTAGTTTTGTTTTTCATAGATCGAAACTCAACTATCTAAATCATATTACCTTTTGTGAAAAACTTGATCTCAGATTATTATTTGTGACATACTATGAATTTGAAAATTATACCAAACTGCTCCTGGAAAGGAATGTAATTAAAAGTCTTGGAAAACCTTTTAACTTTGAGTAATTGTAGTCAGTGATATGTTTCTAGCAGCACATTTTTCCCTACAAGCTGTTTACAAAGGAATTGTACTGAGACGCACTTCATTCTGATGTGTTTTTCTCTTTTAACGCTACTGAAATGGAATCTGCTCTCTACTAGTGGAGGGTGATCTCACGCAAGACTTTTACAGGTAGAAAAGATTGCCTATTACCTCTTTCTTGCCTTCAGACATTTGAAAAGTACATAAATACTGAAAAGTTTCAAGTGCCCATTTAGACATTATTACTGTAAACTAAGTATTGACAGGTATTTCATATCCTGTATCCTACATTTAACAAAATTCTTCAATTTCAGTTTTCCAGATAATCTTAGAGATTGGAAGAGGAGCTTGGTATCTTTCTCTACTTGTCTCAACTGAGGAGCACAGGAAGGACGTGAAATGTCAGGGGCTTTATCACCATAAATATTAGAACCTCAAGGTTCTTGTATTTGAAAGATTATCTAAAAGGGTCAACATTATCTAAAAGAATTTTTTTTGTGTGAAAATTGTCAATATTTTCAACTTCTGAGCAGCTTTTTTTTTGGAGTCTTTGGCCAGAGCCATGGGATATGACCCCAGGCAATAAAAAGCAGAGATTTCTTGTAACCTCCAGGGACTTTGTTGTTGTTCAGTTCAGTCTCTAGGTCATGTCTGACTCTACAACCCCATGGACTGCAGCACACCAGGTTTCTCTGTCCTCCAGTATCTCCCAGAGTTTGCTCAAACTCATGTACCTTGAGTCGGTGATGCTATCTAACCATCCCATCTTCTGCTTCCACCTTCTCCTTTTGCCTTGAGTCTTACCCAGCAACAGGGTCTTTTCCAGAGTCGGTTGTGTGGTCTTTGGAGACTCCCTTAGTTATCAGGGCCTCTTACTGACCTTGGCTTCAGATGGAACTATGGATATTACCCTTAGCAGCCATCGCTACAAGAACTACTCCTTGGGGGCCTAATATGTGCCAAGCTCTGTATTATCTACTTTAGTTAATCCTTTCAACAACCATATTAAATAAATATTATTGTTATTCCTTTTTCATCAGTGAGGAAACTGAAGTCTAGAGAGGTAAATAGCTTGTGCAAGATCACTTGGTATCTATCATCCCAGAATGCAGTCCTGGTCAACTCAAATTAGGAGGCTGTGTCTTAACCACTAAACTATCTTGATTAGAATGTGGTTGGAGTCATCAGTGAGGCTTTGCATACAGATGCTAATTTTAACGTTGCCACTTCATAATAAGATCTAAGAAATTTCCCATTTTCCCTCATAAAACATGAAATAAAAGTAGAGATATACTTTATTCAATCAGAAAAAAGTAATGTTCACTAGATGGTTGGTGTCTGTATGAAGTAATTTGATAAATTAGCTGGTGAGCTATTTTTATTTATGATTTTCTCTTCTAAAGGGTATCACCTCTGCTTCAATATGAGCTGAGCTATTTTAGACAGGTGTCTGTCTGAAAATAACACCCTGAGCTAGGAGATGCATAAATATAATCTCATTGTAAACAAGACTTATTTACTGATTGTCTGTAAGAGGTGGAAGGGTGTATTCATTTCCTAGGGCTGCCATAACAAATAACCACATTCTGGGTGGCTCTAAATAACAGAAGTTTATTCTCTCACAGTTGTAAAGGCCAGAGTGTGAAATCAAGTTGTTGGAAAGCTCTCTCTTTAGACTCTAGGGGAGAATCATTCCTTGCCCTGTGCAGGAACCGTTCTGGTGGGTCCAGGAGTTCCTTGGCCCATGGCTGCGTAACTTGAACTTCTTCCTCTGTTGTCACATATTCTTCTTCTTCTACCTACACCTTCTCCTCTTTACTGTGCATCTTTTATAAGGACATTTGTTGTTGGATTTGGAGTATACTCTGATTATCCAAAACGATCTCATCTTGAGATGCTAATTTATATCTGCAGACACTTATTCCAAATAAAGTCTCATTCGTGGGTTCTAGAAATTAGAATAGAGACATAACTTTTTTTAGGGGGCTGAGTACTATTTACCCAACTCTAGTGGTAAATGAAATATGAAATGGTCCTTTGATTTCTAAACTGTAGGCTCTTAACTGAAGTAATAAATACAGAAATGTGGAGAGAAAAAAAAAAAAAAGGAAGTGATGTGTTTTGTTGAGGACCTACTGATTATGCCTGGGAGTAGTTTCAGACCTTTAGCTGGGGACTCAAGAAGAGTCAGTACAGAATATACTGAATTGGGGAACCCTTCAGCACACATGGGAGTATTTTAGTTTGGGTAAGGGAAGGGTATTAACAACCAGAGTGGGATGAGAAGGAAGTCAGAGTGCATGCTCTGCATTCACTTTTCTTCCACTTGATAAATAGGTTAAAGAGGAGCTGTCAAGAGAGACTGAAAAGGAGTGCTGGTTTGCGGCAGTCAGATAACGTGTGCATTAAATACGTGGGAGACACAGGAGGGGGATTCAGGAAACACAATTGAGGAAAAGTGAATGCAAGAAGACACCAAACATAAATACCCTGTTTCTTAACATTGTCAGAAAGCAATTCTATGTCTCGGTAATGGGGAGAATCACGTTAACATTTCACTTCCGTCTTTGCCCAGTGGTTTTTCATTGCCTGCAAACTCATCAGAATGGTGCATGGATTCCATGCCTTTGTATTTCCCCCAAGCCCTCTGTTTGGCTCCGAGTGTGTGGACAATGACAGCCTAAGATAACTGCACAGCAGCAGACTGACCAGTGTGATACACACCTGTGGTTGTCATTTGCAGACCTGACCCGGGGTCTCTGTGGACCAGAAGGTTCTGAGTGACTGCTTTCCCTGTCCCTCTGTGCACGTGAAGATAGTTAGCAATTCTGTCTATTAGACTAACCAAGTAAACAGGCCTGGCCCTTTGGGCCACCAGGATGACAGTGTCCAGTGGACAGCACATTGTTTCCTGTCATTGTGTCGTTTTTTTTCTTCCTTTCCAAATGTTGTTTTGTTTGGTTTTGATGAAAATACAAACTCTGAATCTATAGCTTAAGAAAAGTTCTCTCAGTAAGCCTTGCACCTAAAACCCAGTGTTTGTCAAACTTTCTCCATTATTATTCCCGTAAAGTACCTTTATGCTTTTTCTAATCACCACCCACCCAATTATATATTAATACAATTACAATGACTAGGTGTTAATACCACTATATATCTGTGTGTGTACTATGACCTTTGGAGGAACAAAAACCATTGTAATATATGAGATTTTTGCAACAACATCCCCAACCAATTTTTGCCCTCTGTGGGCAATATCATCCTATTGAGAATACATGGGTTAGGGTCTTTCATTAAAGTTCATTTTAGCAGCTACAATAGTAAATGACCATCCAGTACATGGAAGTAGGTACTTTACTTCAAATTAAGGATAATTTTATGTCCAGGAGAGCATATTTTACTTTCTTTTCTCCACTAGAGATTTGGAAACATTATTAATAAAACTAATGAAAATTTAATTTCATAGAAACATATGCTGAAGCTAATTTTTTGTCACTATTACTTATGATTTCATTTTAATCAAGTGCCACATGGTACTAAATGCCTCCGTAAGTTCATACCCTGACTCCATGAATTGTTTCCGGATGACCTTTACAAAAGTCACCTGCTGAAATGAGTCCAGCAGAAAGGAAATTCAAAAGCATCCCCGCCTATTAGTATCAATCTTTATTCTTTAAGCTGCAGTAATGGAAACCCACATTAGCCTGTATCCTCAATACATAAATTAAATATATAAATTAATTATCCACCTCACAGACTTGCCACTTAAGAAGGATTTGGTCAACAAAAGCTATTGGGTTGGCCAAAAGTTTCTTTCAGTGTTTACAGAAAATGAACTTTCAGGATTTACAAATGAAATTTTGGCCAACCCAATATGTATGTGTGTGTGTGTGTGTGTGTGTGTGTGTGGTTGCTCAAACTAAAATCGTTGGAATTTGTCACCAGCAACCCTGTCCACACAAGCTGTTGACCAACAAACCCTGTCAACTGTGCCTTCAATAGAAAATGAGAATCCAGCCACCTCCCGCCACCTTCACCCTGACCTGAGTCACAAGCCTCTCGCAGAAGCATCATAGAGGCCACCAGCTACATCCCTAATTCCACCCTTGCCTTCTACAACCTGATCTCAACAGCAACCAGAGGAGCTCTTAAAAGAATTCACATCACACCACTTGCTGCTCACTACCCATTAGTAACTTCCATCTCCTTCAAGGTAAAAGTCAAGCCATCATGGCCTGTGAGACCCATGCTGATGGGGCCCCTGTTGCATCTTTGGCTTCTTTTCTTGTATTCCCTCTGCTCTGGCCACACTGGCCTCTTTGCTGTTTCTTGAACAGTCTGAAGCACAAACCCCACTTCCCCAGCTCAGAGCTTTTTCATGACATTCCCTGAACCCACAAGACTCTTTGCTCATGTTCTCATGGTTTGCCTCCTTGCTTTTTTCTTATCTCAATTCAAATGTCTGCATATCCCTGAGGCTTTCTCCAGCCACGTTTTAAATAGCCAAAACAAAAACAAATTCATGAAGGGGACTCCTTATCCCTTTTACTCTGCTTAATTTTTTTTCTCTCAGCATTTACACCAACACTATCTTTAATATTTATAGAAGATTTGTCTATCTCTGTTCACCATTCAAGTCCTCTGGGATGGAAATTGTCCTTGTGACATAAACATAGAATGCATATAGAGCTTACAGCTCTTTGTCTGGCAATTAATGGGCACTCAAAAATGTTTGTGTAATTCACCAATTAAATTTTATCATGTATTATGTATTTAAATATTTTAATAGTGTGTTACTTACTTAACTAATATCAATTAAATATTCTTTTCAGTGACCCTCAAAATCCTTGTCATGTTGACCTCAGTGCTTGGTACCCCTGCAGTAACTTAAACCCAAGGGGCTATCTGCCAGAAGCTACTCTAGAGTCAGGGGATATAAGTGAGGAGACAGACTAGGTCTCTGCCCTACAGTTTACAGTTTCTGTTTTGTTTGCTTCTGTCTCACACATTTTCTTAAGATTTTTAGTTAGTCAGGAGAACTTTGAAGTATATATCGAGTGTTCTTCTTATAGACTGATGTCCCCTGGAGAAATACAAATGATTATTATTAAATAAAGTCTGAAATCATAAAGACAGGTTTTTTCCATAAAATTTGTTTTTTAAAATATATTCCATTGGAGGGAAATATCCTACCAGGATATATTCACCAAATATATCACTCTGTAAACTGAAACAGGCTCAAGTACAACCATGAGGTGATATAAACATTTACATAGAAATGACTGCACCATTTAGAAAACTGCAGGCAAAAACAGCTAAAAATTAATTAGATCTACACTAAATTTTTTCTGTTGTTTTACAGGCACATCTTATTTTGCCCAAACCAGGTAATTACATACAGTAGAGGTAGTGTTTTCACGTTAAGAGTCTGGGGGCTAAAAACCTGAATTGCTCTTCTAAAGATTCTTCTCATGTTGATAACACAATGTAACCCCACACAAAAGAAATGAACAGCCAGTTGCTATAATTAATGTAATTAATTTTAAAGCATTAAAGATTTAAAATGACTCATAAAAAAACACAAGACATGCATTTCCTTTTCCCACAGTTAAGGCCTATATTTCATATGATATCTTTATGTTGAATTTAGAAATGTTAGATTGACTTTTTAATTACCTCTCCAATGACCACTGATGTGACTGACCTTCAAGGCAGTGTTAATTACCTGATCTAATATCTTGCAGGTGCTTACTATTAAAAAACATAGCACTGTGCTTTACCATATCTATATAGTGACATATATTATTTTAGTGTGAAATTAAAATGGAAATTTTGAAGTTTTGAAGTTTGTGGCTGAGAAAGTATAAATAAATAAATGTGTTATACACTCTCATCAAATACCCACAAATTGTGTGACTATTAATTCTTTTGGGATATCTTACCATAGATAGCAAGGAAGATAGTTGTCTCTTGACTAGTTTTAAGACTTTTTTTGCTTGATGTAAATGGATTTTATTGAGAATTTTCTTTATGTAGGCTTTAGAATGACAGAAAATGTGTCTCATCTCTATCATTAGGAAAGAGAAAGTCAGATATGAATGAGGAAGAAATGTTTGCAGTTGATATTACATATCTTGCATGGAAAATTATAAAATACACTGAAATTTATTTGGGGAAAATGTCAAATCATGCATAGACTTCACCAACAGCGATAATAGAGGACAACTTAGTCAGTGCCTAAGTGTAACAAGATACACCATGAGTCAGATCCAAAGAGGGGGTATAACAATTTTTTTTCTAAATACACAGCTGGATTTTGAGTCCTAGTTGGAGCCACCTGGTCAGCATGGGATGAAGGTTAAAGGACTTATTTCAGTCTTCTTGTAGTCTTATCTAAACTTTACACAAAAGGACACCTCTAAGGCCAGCCTCTTTTATCCCCTTGAACTGCTTGAACAGCAACTCTCACTTCTAGAATCAGACTTAATATAGGGATGATGGCAGAGATTCCAGGCCCCCTGCATTGCGGCCACAAGCTTGGCAACAGTGCTTTTTATCAGTGAGGGAGTCCAGCTGAGTATCAGAGATGGTTTTCCAGAAACTGATACCCCCATAGCCCTCAGGACACACAACTCCACAACTCTCCACAGCTTCCAACTGAGTCTTCCTCGAGCCCCAGTCCCCTGAGGTGCCTCCGTGTCTGATCATTCCACATGCTTTCTATTAATAGCCTCTAATGTAGCTCTGAAGAGTCATTTGTTGGCTAGGCCATCTTAAAAGGTTTTCTCATACTGAAGTAGTAGGAAATAGATGAAAAAAGGTGTTCAGGATTTACAAAAACACTCTAAATTCTATTCTCTAAGGTTAAGATGCAGAAATAGTAGCTCACCTAAGACTACAAGGTAGGAAGCTGTATCTGGAAAAATAATACATACAGTGTTAAATTAAAATGTCTTTAAATTAATTGGATAATCAGTATAGGTCTGTATTGGTCAATCAATGGCTTGGAAAAATTAACTTTTTTATTGGAATATCATTGCTCTACTTACAAACTGTTTACCGATACTTTGGCCACCTGATGCTAAGAGCCAGCTCATTGGAAACATTGATGCCGGGAAATAATTGAAGGCAAAAGGAGAAGGGAGTGGCAGAGGATGAGATAGTTAGATAGCATCACTGACTCAATAGACATGTTGCTATTGTTCAGTTGCTCAGTTGTGTCCAACTCCTTGTGACCCCATGGACTGCAGCACATC
This sequence comes from Bos indicus, assembly GCF_029378745.1. Classification (NCBI taxonomy): domain Eukaryota; kingdom Metazoa; phylum Chordata; class Mammalia; order Artiodactyla; family Bovidae; genus Bos; species Bos indicus. Next base: position 12,373,043 of record NC_091786.1, read on the forward strand.
AGGCTTCCCTGTCCTTCACCATCTCCCAGAACTTGCTTAAACTTATGTCCATCGAGTCAGTGATGCCATCCAACCATCTTGTCCTTTGTCATCCACTTCTGTGTTCAATCTTTCCCAGCATCAAGATCTTTTCTGAGTCAACTCTTCATATAAGATGCCCAAAGTGTTGAAGCCTTAGCTTCAGCTTCAGTCCTTCCAGTGATTATTTAGGATTGATTTCCTTTAGAATTTACTGGTTTAATCTCCTTTCAGTCCAAGGGACTCTCAAGAGTCTTCTCCAACATCACAGTTCAGAAGCATCAATTCTTCAACAGAATAAGCTTGTGCTTGAGCAAACTTGGGGAGATAGTGGAGGACAGAGGAGCCTGGTGTGCTGCAGTCCATGAGGTCGCAAAGAGTCAGACATAACTTAGTGACTGAACAACAACAAATATTGCTTTATGATTTGCATTAGTTTCTGCTGTACAGTGAAATGAATCAATCATAAATATATATAAATATATCCCTTCCCTCTTGAACCTCCCCTGCACCCCTCTTCCCACCCCTAGAGGGAGAGGAGGAATATACTTTAACACAGGAGCTGTGTGTAACATCTTCACCCTACCACTTACAAGGGATCCAGCTTAGTATTTAATCATTTTCTGTAGCTTCAGGAATTTTCTTCTTTTTCCTTTTTTTTTTTTTTAAAGTAGAAATCTGAAGCAGGTGATGTATTTAGTCCAACCTGTTATGATACTATAATCTCGTTTCCTGGATTATGAGTCTATAGTTTTGTAAGGGCCACAAGTAGTTACTGCTCCAAAAGAAATACAATGCAGTTCAGTCAGTTCAGCCACTCAGTTGCTCAGTTGTGTCCGACTCTTTGCAACCCCATGAACTGCAACACACCAGGCCTCCATGTCCATCACCAACTTTTGGAGCTTACTCAAACTCGTGTCCATTGCATTGGTGATGCCATTCAACCATCTCACCCTCTGTCGTCCCCTTCTCCTTCTGCCTTCAATCTTTCCCAGCATCAGGGTCTTTTCCAATGAGTCACATTTCCAGTTCTTCACATCAGGTGGCCAAACTATTCAAGCTTTTGCTTAAGCATCAGTCTTTTCAAAGAATAGTCAGGGCTGATTCCCTTTAGGATGGACTGGTTGGATCCCTTTGCAGTCCAAGGGACTCTCAAGAGTCTTCTCCAGCACCACAGTTCAAAAGCAGCAATTCTCCAGCACTCAGCTTTCTTTATAGTCCAACTCTCACATCCATACATGACTACTAGAAAAACCATAGCTTTGACTAGATGGACCTTTGTTGGTAAAGTAATGTCTCTGCTTTTTAATATGCTGTATAGGTTGGTCATAACTTTTCTTCCAAGGAGCAAGCATCTTTTAATTCATGGGTGCTGTGTACGACCTCTCTGTATTACTATGTTAGAAAACCTGTCTCAGAATTCTGATCCTGACCAGAACATCCTATCTTCCTGACATACACAAAAAAATTATTCAATTCAAAGATAGTGACAATTTGGCTATGATTTATATAGACTCACTCTGGAAACATGTTAAATGTTTGGAAACAAGTTAAATGTTTGGAAATACCACTACCACCATCAGCAGCAGCACTTAAAACTTACTGAGCATTCATGGAGAAATAGAATTATACCCATTTCCCAGATGGAATTATAATACCCATTTCACAGATTAGGAAACTGAGACTCCAGAACTTGAGTAACTTACCCAATTCCACACAGATAGTAAGTAGTGAAGCTAGGAGTCAATTCCAAGCATTTTGTTTGACTCTGGAGCCTGCTGCTGTGCTATACTGTCCTGGTTTCTACATTGCGCCATCATCAAAAGGGATGGATATCGAGTGCACAAATATAATGGAATATGAACCAAGCAGAAAGAACCCTATGTTTGAAAAAATATGTAATAGTTGAGAAATGTTCATCATATCTTAAATAAAGAAAAGAGAAAACTTTTCTCCAGAGTATTTACTGTATGCCAGACATTGTGGTTAAGTTGCCATGTACACAACTGTTGCTTTTAATCCTCAGTTCAGTTCAGTTCAGTCGCTCAGTCGTGTCCGACTCTTTGCGACCCCATGAATCCCAGCACGCCAGGCCTCCCTGTCCAGCACCAACTCCCAGAGTTCACTGAGACTCACGTCCATCAAGTCAGTGATGCCATCCAGCCATCTCATCCTCTGTCATCCCCTTCTCCTCCTGCCCCCAATCCCTCCCAGCATCAGAGTCTTTTCCAATGAGTCAACTCTTCGCATGAGGTGGCCAAAGTACTGGAGTTTCAGCTTTAGCATCAGTCCTTCCAAAGAAATCCCCGGGCTGATCTCCTTCAGAGTGGACTGGTTGGATCTCCTTGCAGTTCAAGGGACTCTCAAGAGTCTTCTCCAACACCATAGTTCAAAAGCATCAATTCTTTGGCACTCAGCTTTCTTTATGGTCCAACTCTCATATCCATACATGACTACTGGAAAAACCATAGCCTTGACTAGACAGACCTTTGTGGGCAAAGTAATGTCTCTGCTTTTTAATATGCTGTCTTGGTTGGTCATAGCTTTTCTTCCAGGGAGCAAGTGTCTTTTAATTTCATGGTTGCAGTCACCATCTACAGTGATTTTGAAACCCCGAATAAAGTCTGACACTGTTTCCTTTGTTTTCCCATCAATTTGCCATGAAGTGATGGGACCGTGAAGAGGTGATGAGACTGTGAAGTGATGAAGCTGGATGAAGCACAAAGCAGTTAGGGAACAAAGTTAATACACCAATCAAAGGCTAACCTGGATGGCAAATATATGTATACCAGTGAAAATATCAATGTTAATTGACATAAGATTAGACAAGATGTCAGAAAAATGGGAATTTTGTGCTGAGAAGGAAAGCGAGTTCTAAGGCAGAGAGATGAATATCAGAAAGGTTTTGGAAGTGTCTGTGAGAACTCTGAGGCAATAAACCTGTTACAAATGAAGTGAAACAAAGGAATTGAGATTTAATGATGTAACCAAAAAGAAATGTTTCTTTAGGTAACAAAAAGAAAGCAATATTTAATTTAAAATATAGGCTGACTGGTGAAGGATTTATTCATTCAACAAATAGTTATTGAGTACAAATTATATGCCAAAATCTCTATGAAGCACTAAAAATTCAAATGTGAATGAGAAGATTCTCATTTTCCACCGTCAAAAAGGACCAGAGCCTACCAATACTAAGAACCAGAGATATAAACACTCTATTATGCAGTGGGATCTACTTAGTCTTGGAGACAGAGTCAGAGAAGACTTTGAGAGATAGTTACCTTTGTTTTGCAACTGGAAAAGCAGAAATTAGTCAAGAAAGGTACTTGTTAGGTGTAGGATGATTGATAAGGAAGTGTGCATCTTCTAAATTTCCAAAGAGAAAGGAAGATGAGTTGGGTAGATAAAGTAGGATGCCATTGTAATTATCCAAGCTTGGACTAATAATCAGTTCAGTTCAGTCGCTCAGTCGTTTCCGACTCTTTGTGACCCCATGAATCGCAGCACACCAGGCCTCCCTGTCCATCACCAACTCCCAGAGTTCACTCAGACTCACGTCCATCGAGTCAGTGATGCCATTCAGCCATCTCATCCTCTGTCGTCCCCTTCTCCTCCTGCCCCCAACTCCTCCCAGCATCAGAGTCTTTTCCAATGAGTCAACTCTTCACCAGTGGTCATGTATGGATGTGAGAGTTGGACTGTGAAGAAAGCTGAGCGCTGAAGAATTGATGCTTTTGAACTGTGGCATTGGAGAAGACTCTTGAGAGTCCCTTGGACTGCAAGGAGATCCAACCAGTCCATTCTGAAGGAGATCAGCCCTGGGATTTCTTTGGACTGGTAATAGTCTGGGGTAAATCTGTAGCAATTAGAAGGGAAGGTAAAATACAAATATGAAAGATGTTTTATTATATTTATAGGCCACAGATACACATTCAGAGAGTTCCAATATCAAAATATAGGTAGTTAAAAGGGAAATTGTTCTCCATGATTTTATTATCCAAATATGCCAGTGAAATACATGCAAAATGCCTTTCCTTCTGTCTTTGTTTTAATATACACATCAGGATGAATTGGAGAGTATAAATTATTTATTTGTCATCAGAGTTACAGGAAAAGCTTTATAAATTAGATGACCTAAAGAGCAGAATTTCAGAAATATTCAGATTATGTTATCACCTTATATTTTAGGTCACCAGCGTTAGAAAATTCAATTTGGTTTTCTATATGCCTCATCTCTTATGTAATTATTTAAAAGCGATTATTTCACTTTGTCCTACTATGCCTCAAATGAGAGGCATATTTCTCATTTCCATTTAGTAGATATAAGATAGGTAAATGGACCCTTAAAAACCCTAGGCTTCATATTCTGAGCAAAATCTCCTAGATTTTTTATCTGCCTTTCTTATCTACGTATCAGATGAATACTGACTAAATCTGGAACAAGTTTAACTCATGAGTTTTTTTTTTTTTTTCCCAAAGTTACTTTATGGACTTTTACTGCAGTGAGTTCAAAAACAAAGAAGTTAATTTTAAAAGCTCATTTTATTGAGTTAACAGTGAATTAAAAAACCAATGAAATTAATTTTAGAGCCATTTAATTTAGTTCAGAAAAGAGCAAGACTCTTTTTATTAACTTAATTATTTTGGAATTCACTGTTTTAAAGTCCAATAAGTGTTATGTATTTTATTTCCAATTAACTTCATTGTGCTACAAGTTGTGTTTACTTTCTCCATGTAGCAAAATCTCACCTCTCGTTTTGCACATAGGCTGACCCACTCAAAATGGGCTGGTGTCAGTAGGTGGACCTGAGTCAATATATGTAGATGACATCTTGAAAAATTTGGTATCTGTTGGCTGACTATTAATTCCAGAACTGACCTACTCCTTTGTAATATAAGGATAGCAAATCAGCAAATTTTTTAACTATGCCTCTTGCCAACAATGTCAAGTGTTGTGTGATCATTGTCTGTGATAGCCTACATGCCATATTCACCAATTCATAAAAATTTAATGAGCTGGGTTGTAAAAAGGGAGTAATTCAGTTTTTTCATCATACTTTGAGAAATATAAATCTGAAAAAGGTAAACATTGTATATATTAAAAAAAAAGCATTTTACTTAAAATTGTATAGAATCCAAAGTTTCTACCTTGACTTTTGGAGAATTCTGGAGTAGGTTATATGAAACTGCTAAGTGCATCAGAATCTGCAAATCTTAATTTTTACATTTCCCCATCTCTATTTCTTAATTCATTGTATGAAGAATGGAAAAATAAAATTATACTATGTCCAGTGAGAAAATTCATCTCTTAGCTGACATTTATTCAATAGGAACCTCAGAACATCATTTTATGCATTCATTCATTCGTTTCATTTGGGGTGGGGTCATGGATTATGTTGTGTTTTTTTGAGTGAGCAATTTTCAGAAAAAGTTCAGCATCTTTTACCTGCTGATTTTACTTCTGGATGAAATGGAAAGAAAAAATGGAATTAATATAAAGTCTTACCTCCCTGGTTGAGTTTGAAAATGGAGCTGTCAGACAGGAAAACCAGTTAGGGCAGAAGCCATGTAAAACTTCTTCACTAATTGGCTGACATTCAGAGCTGGAGGATCAGCAGCTGTGAAAGCAAATTCAGTATGGATACAAGGCAGATTTTTCATTTATTTCAATTAATTACCACACACATCAAAAATTGCTGCTAAAAAAATTCTCCAATGAATACCTGTAAGGAAGAAAGAGTGCTTAGGTGTGCATAGACTTCTGCCTCTTTCACAGCTTTCAATATACAGTCAACTGATTGTTATTTGTAAAGGAACTTGCTTGACCTTTTGTAGAGTTATGAAAATAACATATGTACATTGAAAACAATCTCAGTTACATTCCGTGGAGAAGTTGCTAATGGTAGGGTAGCTAATGGTAGTTGCTAATGCTAATGCTGTAATGCATATTGAGTATGTGGGTGATTATATGTATTTAGTATACATGTCTCTGAATGTGGAAATAATGCTATAAAACAATTGAAAATTGTCATTGCTGCTTGCTTATAATAGCTATAAAGTATACAGCGTGCATATTGCAATATCTGTGCACTTTACCAAAAGTTCTTTATCTGGAAACAGTGTAATTCTGTATGATGCAGTACTCTAATTAGAAAAGGACTTTATTGGACAGAAAAGTAAATAGGCCATTCCAACCTACATAGTGTAATTGGTTACTATAGAATGTATAATGTGTATAACATATTTTTAAAATGTATCCGCTTGTTATTTCTACTGTACTTTTTCTTCATATATATGAATTGAGGGTAGTTGTTCATTTTCTGCCTAACAACTGCTGTAAAAGAATAGGAGAGGAACTCGTTCACACAGTAAAAGATCACATGTATACATTTTAGCTTTAAGAAGAAAGCCTAAATACATTGTTATTGCAATTAGGTCATTACTTACTATTGCAGTTTCTGAAATCATAATATTTGTCATGTTTTAGTCCAGTCCACCCTTGTGAATTAAATATTTATGAGATGGATTTTTATTATGAAGGTATAAAGAAAATAGACCCCTTAATATATGTGTATATATACAATCCCATGCTAAGCATGTGTGTTCCCACTTATTTAGAACAGAGAAATAGAAACACTTATCATTTACCCCATATAATCTGGCAAATCTTTGTTCTTTCTTTGAATTCCAGAAAAAGCGAAGCAACTGCAGTGAGAGAACAAATTAGAAAATAGATGATTAACTCTCTAGTCCTCTCTGTCTGTAAAACTGTGGCATAAGATAATTAAAATATTTTTTAAATTTTAATATAATCATGCAGGATTTTAGACATTCAAAAAAAAATAATAGGATACAGTGATATATGCATATACCCACCACTCCACTTAAAACTAAAGCTTTGTCAATAATTAGACTCTCTTTTGAACCTTTTTGAGTCACTTCTCCTATCCTCCACCACTGAATTGGATTAGGTATTATAAAAATATGTGTTTTAAGTGTCTAACTGTAATTTTCTTTGAAAACAATCAGACAGTTAAATTTGTACATAAAATGGCTAAACACAACCTAAGTATCTTCAAATGCACTAAAGTCAAACCATCTTCATTGCGAATGTTTTGCTTACGTACCTACCACTCAATAGAAATCAAACAAAACTAAGCCTCTGGCAATTATTTTTCTCTTTATTTTGAGGCGGGTTAGGAGCCATATACATATATATACCCTAGGAATTGCCTGAACTACCTGGGAATGTGCTTTCAGATTATCCCTCTCTCTAGTCTTCACAGGGGTATCCTTGCCAGTGAAGCTCTTTGAAACAATGTTTAGCTAATGACTCAAGAGGACTACTCAGAACCATTGAAGAGCACCTCAAAAACAGATGCTAAATGGACTTCTGTCAGGTTCTGCTAGTAGAGCCATCAGTAGCGCACCAAGTTGGAATAAATTGAATTGAAATCAACAAAGGCACATGCTGTTTATAGCATTACATCAACTTTCCTTTCCCTTTAGAATTCAGAGACAGTTTATCATAGGATAAACGGTGTCTCTATGAGTACTTCTGGAAGTCCAGTGCATTCTCTAAGCCCAAAGGAGGATATAAGAATTATGTGATTCAGATCTTAGTTCTTTTAAAATGTTATTGCATGAATATAACACATTATTGTGTTATTTTGGCTGATGAATTATCATTATGATGTCCCACTTTACATTGTCTGTATCAATAATCCATATTATATTAAACAAATCTATGCAGAGAAATGTTTTTATTGGGGGATGCAGTGAGGAAATATGAGCATCTGGCAACCACACCTTGATTCATTTTAGCCCCTAGAGTCATGGTATGGTGCATTAATTTCTCAGTTTGTAATTTGCCAGCTGCATTTAATGGAACCAATTTTCATTACATCTGTTCTATGGTTCAAAGAGCTCTTTTAGTTGCCAAAGGGGGCCAGCTTCACACAGATTCTGAGAGGGGCTAACACACTGTTTCTTAAAGTATTCAATAACCAAGGATGATTCCTAGTTTTACAGCAAACACATTATTTTTACAGAGGCAAGTTTTATATTCATGACTTACCACTGGTAGATTTCAAATTAAAAATATAGCATGCCCTTTTCCCAGGCATTACATATTGATTTTCATATCTTTCTTCATAATACCCACTGATCTCCTGTCTTTGCAATCGGTGGTAGATTTATTGTTTACCAGTTAAAGGAAACATAATTATGCTTAAGCAGATCCTCTTTGTAAATTGCAGGTGGTTAGATGAATATTTCTTAGCCAATTATGGAATTTATGAATGGTTTTTAAATTTATTATAGTAAGCATTATTTATGGACAAGAGCAGGTTATAGCACTTCATAGTGTGTAGTGGGAGCATTTTTAATAGTAGAAATGGTTTTGCCTGGGCAACTTTACATTCTTGGTGTGTAATTTTAATCTCCATAAAAATATGTCGCTGTTGTGTAATACCAAATGTAGGATTCCAGTTGAAAGCAACTTTCAATGCAAAGGGTTTTCTCATGGGCAGAAGAGAAATTTAAAATGTTCTACAGTGCTTTGAAGTTTTAAAGCTTCAGCTGGGAGAATTATAAAGCATTAAACCTGGAAAGTTTCTACCTGATGGTCATGAAATAGCGAGGCTATATGAAAACTGACTCTGCCTCACTTCCTCAGGCAATTTTTTTCCTTTTCAAGATTTTCAAAAATATCATGCCTCATGTTATATTGAGAAGATCATCTTAGACTTTATTCTTCTGAAATCATTAAAGTATACAGCATAATTGTATTTATATATGAAGGTTCAATGGAATAATAATCTGTACTGAAGAAGTCAAGTTTGTTCCCAAGTTAGAGGTGATTTGGTATTTTGTACCTAGATTCAAATGATCATTTTTTGTACGTGCCTAGGAGTAGAAAAATAAGCAGTTTACTTTTAGTTTCCAAATGTATTGTTCTATTTTTACATTCACTTTCCTTAATGGTTTTGCCACAAAGAAGTGACATTACAACCTTTGGTCCAGGTCCCAAAGTAAGAAAGGAACAAAACTTAAACTCAATGCATATGACTCCAAACACCACACATCCACTATTATCGTATTATTAGGTCTTATGTCAGGTTTCTATTTCTAGCATTGGAAACATAGGTAAGGAGATAATAGTAACTTTGAAACATAGTGAATAACTTAACATTACAAGACTGTTTTCCTTCCATCAGGCTCAAAATATAATTTCACAACTAGTAACCTTAAACAATGCTTCCCAGGTGGTGCTAGTGGTCAAGAATCTGCCTGCCAATGCAGAGTCTGCCAACCCCTGAGTCAGAAAGATTCCCTAGAGGAGGGAATGGCAATCCACTCCAGTATTCTTGCCTGGGAAATCCTATTGACAAAGAAGCCTGGTGGTTTACAATCCATGGGGTAGCAATGAATCAGACACAACTGAGTGACTGAGCACCAGTATCATTAAAAACTATTTACTGACCCCCTAAAAAATCCAGCAGGCATTGATAGGAGGGCTGTAAAACACAACAGAGACAAAGCCCCTGCTCCCTAGGAAACCAGGTAAAAAGAGAAAGCCTCCGGAATGACTCAGTGCCATTATTCTAAGATGCATGTTTCTCAAATTTTAGCATTTTTGAAATTTGAATTCATCTTCTAAATGATGGCATCTTAGTAATGTGTCTAACTTAGTTAACACTTACTTTTCTCTTTTCCAGTGATAATGGATAATAAAATAATGAATGTTATTATCAACTATAATTTAGATGTGATAAAATACAGAATATAATTTTTAAAATGCCCTGAGTTACTTATACGGTGTAAACATTTACAATTTTAATTAACTTTTTAATATTCCACATGTAATATTAAAATGCTCATCACTGGTAAATCAATTCCCTTGCCATTTTGCTAACTGCTTTAGAGATGCCATTTTACTCAATCTTTGAAAATTTCCTACAAAGCATATTTTACTCATGTTGCTTTATAGGTGAATGAACTGGGGGCAGGGAGCTTGAGTAGCTTGTCCAAGATTATAGTGGAGTCAGAATTCAGACTGGATTTGACTAACTCATTTTTTTTTCCTATTTAAAAGAGTGTTAAACAATCACCTATAATGAAGTAGCTAACTTAATAATTATTTGTTTACCGTCTTAACATGTAAAATTTTTTAGAGATGGCTTAAATGATGTGGATCTCTTCACAAGGGTTTTTAAGTGAGTATGAAATGATAGCCTCTCTTCCTTTTTCTTGATGAATTTCCTCTAGTGGTCAGGATCAGTCAGTCATTTCACTGACTTTTTAAAAATTAATTTTTATTGGTGTATAGTTGCTTTAAAACGGTGTGTTTTTTCCTACTATACAGGAAAAGGAACCCACCATACATGTACATGCACGCCCTCCCTTTGAATTTTCTTCCCACTGAACTCATCTCAGTGCATCAGGTTCCCTGTGCTATGGAGTCGGTTCTCACTGGTTATCTGTTTTATAAATAGTATCAGTAGTGTTTGTGTGTCTTCTGAATTCATAAACTTGGGTTGTATTAGAGCTGAAAGGCCCTGACACAGCATCCACTCAAGCATCATTAACCGCCGTTGCTCAGAGAGCTTCCGCCGGGGTGGATGATCAGTTCCAGGAGAAGCTGGGACCCTGGCAGAGCCCTGGGTCTGGGTGCTACTCCATTTTCCTCTCTCCTTGATCTCCATCTGAATGGATTGTTTGAACTGTCCTTCAAGACAGATGTGCTCAGCCAGGACTTGTCATCGGCAATGAAAACTGTGTTGTTTCTCTTTGTCATAGAAAATTACATTTACAGCTCTATACTGCCCCAGCACTTCTTTCGTCTTTTCCCTTTCTCCTTAGTTCCTTCAAACCAGCAAAGCTGTCCAAGTCTCCTTCCTAAAAAACCACAGTAGGGAACAAGAATAGCTTTGGATTCTCCTTCATTTTGTATATCCGCAGCCTTGGTGTTATCAGTCACTATCTTCAGTCTGGCTTCCTATCCCAGAGGTTTGAGCATCTCCCAGTGGAATTTCTACACATGAGATGTTAAATCCTGTGACCCTCCTGGGAACCTAATTCTAAAACATCTCCCTTCCACCCCTCATTTTTTTCCCTCTAACATCTTTATTTAAAAAGGGAAATAATTTAGAACTGTTTCTCTCTACATCAGGATTGGCTCCCTCATCTATCCTTCTGTCCAGTAGGCAAGATTCTTGTTCTGCAAAACCCAAAAATGCAGGGACCCCAAAACACCACATCTCCAGTTGCACTTGACACTTCATTGATATGTAGGGAGTACTTCACTCGTCACTGAAAAGTCAGCAGTATCATAAAGTCATTAGCGCTCACAGTTGAACAGAAATGGGAAGAAATGCCCATGATGCAAAGACTACACTGAGGATGCTATTGCCTTTTTGACATAGAAGTTACCTAAGGAATCGGGGAAATAAAATACATCATAGAAAATGAAAAGATGCTGGCCTTTCCCTGGATGGATAGACAAAGTGAACAGTCAAAGTGCAAGAGAGGAATCTGGGACCCCCCTGCATGTCTTACACTGGCCAAAATTCAATGTGCCTTTTTCTTTTATTTTCTCATTTCCACTAAGTTTTGTCTGGTTTCTGAGTATCCGACCTGTGATCTTTTACTAATTTGCTTTGCTCAAGTAAAGCTACGTATATGATTGGAGCCAGAACAGAAGGCCAGATGCTAGCTCACTGTTCGCACCTGTCTCCAGCCAGCCTCACACATTTATCTGTAAAGATGACATGGAAGTGTGTGCACATATGGACTCTGACCATATGTTTAAATCCACACAAAGCGCTACAGAACATTTCTTCTCTTTTGGAAGACGCTTCCTCAGGATTTGCTGAAGGACGAAAAAACACACATGTTGAGCTCTCTACTTCCATCTTCAAAATACATATTTATTGTCCATAGTATTTAACATAAATCAGTGAGGACATTTTTTAGTTGCTGGAAAATGATGCTGCAGCACATATTTCTTTGCCATCTAAAAAGCAACAACAAAAATAACTTGCCCAGCCTAGTCTCCAGACACTTAGATTTGCCTCCTAAACAAAAACAAGCACAATTATTCATCTTACTCCTTTTCAGGTTCAAAGGCAGCATAGAACATTGCCATAAGTAATTGCACAAATACTAATGTGGATAAATTCTACTTATGCATTTCCAGTCCTATACTTGAAGTAGCCTGAGATTTTTTTCCTCCAATATGAGCTAAGATCAATCACAAGATTGCAGGTTAGACTCCCTTTGGCTTTTAGAGTGGTCACTTTATTTGGAAAGAATCGGGATCCATATCGTCAGCTTTGGATGCTCAGAATACAGGTCTTTCTCTTAAAGCAGGGAGGGGGTGGGGAATCCAATCCTCTGAGGCTTCTAATCTCTTGGCTTTTTTCATTACACGGAATCAAAAGAAGAAAGGCAGCCCTAGCAGTTTCTAAACATTCTGGCAAACAGCAGGACAGTTGTGGGAGTAGATTGTTTTCAGACTTTTTTCTTTTGTATTATTTTATATAGTAAGTTAATGATCACATTTACATTCTTTAGAATAAAAATGCATCTTGTTATGGGGGTGAGACGTTTGTGGTAGGACCTGGAGGAGTCAAAATTCAACATTTGTGATTATAAGATAATGCCATAATAATTTATATACCAATTACCAGGAGAAAGATCCTCCTAATTTATACTCTGGTGGTAATTTTAAACAAAACACACTAACACAAACAGAAGCAAAGCCTCCAGACTAGTGTTCAGACTTGATGATTCCCTTTGTTTTAGTTTCAGGCTCAGGAACACAAACCAGGGCGCTGTAGGTTTTTCGGTTGGTTTTGAATGTAAGTGTCATTAGAGGAGCAACATAAAAGTGTCATAAAAGGAGCAAATGGAAATGACATAATAAGCAGCAAACTGTAGGAATTTGAAACAAAGAAAAAGTGTCAGTTTCACGGTCAGTTGGGGAAAAAATGTCGCTATTCCCGAAAACAATGGAATCCTAGAACCACGCTTTTGAGAGTTAACCCCATAATATTGCTTAAAGAACTTTTCTTCTTAACATTTCATTTGCCTCAATGTGATATTCATTTCCAAGACAGTATCTAAATTCTGGTTTTTTTTTTAATTTTTAAGCTTTTTATTTTATATTGGAATATAGACATTTAATAATGTTGTGATCATTTCAGGTGGACAGCAAAGGGACTTAGCCATGCATTTCCATGTATCCATTCTCCCCCAGACACCCCCTCCCATCCAGGCTACCACATAACATTGAGCAGAGTTCTCTGTGCTGTACAGTAGGTCTTTGTTGGTTATCCAATTTAAATGTAGCAGAGTATACATATCATGTATCTAAATTCTGATTCCCAATGTCTTATAATAGTTAAATATTTACTTATCTTTGGGTTTCCCTGTTGGCTTAATCTGTAAAGAATCTGCCTACAATGCAGGAGATACAGATTGGATCCCTGGGTTGGGAAGATGCCCTGGAGAAGGGAATGGCCACTCACTCCAGGATTCTTGCCTGGAGAATTCCATGGACAGAGGTGCCTGGTGGGCACAGTCCATGTGGTTGCAAAACGTCACGCATGTCTGAGCAACTAGCACACTTACTGGTATTTATACTTACTAATGTCCATCTTGAGGTATACTGAATAAATGTTTGTATAAAAATTGGAGAATTTTTGCTACTACTCTAGATTAGTGGAGAAAATACATTAGAATCTGCAGGATATGACTTAAGAGAATGTTGCCCTTGATGTCACCTTGCAATATGGAGATATTGTAGTTCATTCACCTTACTTCAATTAAACCTATCATAGTCAATACACATGATTCAGAAGAATTGTAAAACATGGTTCCTGCTGTCAAGTAATGTGTGATCTAGTCAGAAGAGAAAAATGATGTATGTAAGAAAACTTTAATATCAACATAGTAAATCGTAGACTGCCCATGGCCTATTATAAGAATTTAAAATAATAGGAATGAGAAGATAGAAATCGTGAGTTATAGCTGTATTGTCGATTCTGTTGTTGTTCAGTCCCTAAGTTCTGTCCGACTCTTTGTGACCCCATGGACTGCAGCACACCAAGCTTCCCTATCCTTCACCATCTCCCGGAGCTTGCTCAAACACATGTCCATTGAGCGGGTGAGGCCATCAAACCATCTCATCCTCTGTCATCCCTTTCTCCTCCTGCTTTCAATCTTTCCCAACATCAGGGTCTTTTCAAATGAGTCAGGCTCTTCACGTCAGGTGGCCAAAGTACCTACCAGAGCTTCTGATTCAGCATCAGTCCTAATGAATATTCAGGATAGATTTCCTTTAGGATTGCAGTCCAAGGGACTCTCAAGAGTTTTCTCCAACACTACAGTTCAAAAGCATTAATACTTCTGTGTTCAGCCTTCATTATGGTCCAACTCTTACATCTATACATGACTACTGGAAAAACCACAGCTTTGATTAGATGGACCTTTGTTGGCAAAGTATACAACAAAGACCTTTGTTGTCTCTGCTTTATAATATGCTGTCTAGGTTGGTCATAGCTCTTCTTCCAAGGAGCAATTGGCTTTTAATTTCATGGCTGCTGTCATCATCCGCAGTGATTTTGGAGCCCAAGAAAATAAAATCTGCCACTATTTCCATTGTTTCCCCAACTATTTGCTGTGAAATGATGGAATTGGGTGTCATGATCTTAGTTTTTTGAATGTTGAGTTTCAAGCCAGCTTTTTCACTCTCCTCTTTCATCTTCATCAAGAGGCTCTTTAGTTCCTCTTCACTTTCTGCCATAAGGGTGGTATCATCTGCATATCTGAGGTTATTGATATTTCTCCTGGCCATCTTGATTCCAGCTTGTGCTTCTTCCAGCCCAGCATTTCTCATGATGTACTCTGCATATAAGTTAAATAAGTAGGGTGACAATAGACAGCCTTGACGTACTCCTTTCCAAATTTTGAATGAGGCAATTGTTCCATGTCTGGTTCTAACTGTTGCTTCTTGACCTGAGTACAGGTTTCACAGGAGGCAGATAATGTACTCTGGTATTCCATCTCTTTAAGAATTTTCCACACTTTGTTGTGATCCACACAATGGATCTTGTAAAGATGAGGATATTTCAGGTGTGGGGATGGTCTTTAACATGGTTCTATCTGATTTGGTCTGAGTATTTTCATATTTTCTTTATTAACTCATATTCTGTCAATTATCAATAACTAAAAAACTATGACTATGATCAATTTGAATATTTTTCCTATCATTTTTAAAATTAAATTGTGAATTGAAAAAAATCTTTTGAGTGCTTTTATGTCCTCCTATAATTACCATCTTTTTGAACTTTGGCTCTCAATACTATTGTTCTGTAAAAATTTTGCTTTGTTTTTATTAAGCATTCAGATTTACACATTAAATGTATCTATCCATTCTTCCCCTTCATCTGGTGAGCTTAATATTCTTTGTTTTGGAATATTATATTTTAATTTAATTTTTATTTAGTGACCTATATATCTATAAAATTATTCTGCTGTATGCTATCAAAATTTTCAAAAACTTGTCTCCAAAATTTTTACTTCTATTTTCTGGAAAAGTAATCCATTTTAATAACAATATATTTGTTGAAAAGATGTCTAGATATTAAATATAGATGTCGGAAAAGCTAAATTTAAAGTGTCTAAATATTTAACAATGGATTCATTGCATGTAGGGGAAATTCTCAAAAAGAGACAATACAGTGATAAATGTGATAAAATTACAATCCCATTTTTTAGTGAAAGAGAGTCTAGTGTTGCATTTCTGCTTTTTCCTGTCAGGGTATGGAATTTGCTAGAAAACTTTAAAAGCAAATGTTCTAATATTCCATAAGGACAGTGTGTATGCTGTATAAATAGCCTTTTGATATATTTCAGTGATTCCTTCTGACAAGGTAGCATACCTAAGAGGAATCAATAGATAGCATCTTGTCCACAGTCATCTCATATTTGTTTTGTAACATGAAAACTATAATCCCTGGAACAAATTTTTTTATCACTAAAATTTTAGAAAGATATAACATATCTTGAAGATAAATAGTTTCCCCTCCCCTTCTTTTTCATTATAAATATCAAGCAGTATCTGTTGAGGGCAATAATCAGCATAAAGAAAACATTAGTCAAAAGAGGATGATACAAATGCCTAATGTGTTTTCTTGGTTGAAAATAACAATACAGTAGAAAATACACTGAACCATATGTAGCTTGTATATTTCAACATCTTGCAAAATCAGCTACTCTTTCCATGCACAAATGTGCTAAAGCTGATTTTACAAAATAGGCAACAATGTTTGTCCAAGTACCTGATTCAGCAGCTGGCCCACATTTTTTATTATGAAAAATGAGGATTAATTGATGAGAATGTTGACCTTCCCTCTGAAGAATCACACTTGAAACTTAGCATTTTTGTTTGGGTTGGCAAATGAGTATTGTTAGACCTACATGTTGTATTTTTAATCTAAAGATACATGAATTTAAACAACAACCAAAAAAAAAACACAGTAAATGATATAGTCAATTTTTTACTAGGTTTTGGAGCTGCTGTTCACTGCTCTAGTTTCAGTTACGAATTGCTAAGTAACTTTGTCTAACTATAATACTTGCTTTGAAAGTTTTGCATTTCTCTTCACTGATGCAAACTAGATACTTGGCATGTAAAATGATTTGAAATGCAGATGAAATTATTCTACAAGCAAACTGTTGATGTATTGTAAACCCAATGGATGTATTCTGGACACTGAAAGATGACAGAAATTAGTTAGACATAAATCTTGTTTTCAAGGAAATACTGGTCATCTGGAGAAAGGGACATATATTCAAGTTACTCTTGTTTCTGCAAATATTGATAACTCGCCTTGTTGCTTTAGGCAAGTCAGTTCAGTTTTGTGGGCCTCAATTTCTCTTCCCTAGAAGCTCAGATGGTAAAGAATCTGCCTGTAGTGAAGGAGACCAGGGTTCAATCCCTGGATCAGGAAGATCCCATGGAGAAGGGAATGGCAACCCAGTCCAGTATTCTTGCCTGGAGAATGGATTATTCTGCCAGTTTGCAAATTCTATGATTATATTACTTTTTTAACCTCAGAAATGCAAATATGTGTAAGAAATAGTTTTTAGATTTAAAATATAGGTCCACTAAGTTTTACTTGGGTCCATGTGATTTTTTTTTTTTTAACTTTTAAATATGCTGAAAATTAGAGGGGATAGGATAATAAATACCATATACCTCATAAGCTAGATTTAATCCTTATTGTTTCTGTTTCTGAAACATTTTAGTGTAGATTATAGACATCATGACATTTCATTCTGAAATGCTTCATTATGTAACAACATCACGAATCCATTATGGTATATCATGAAATTAACAAAAATTCCTTTATATCGGCTGGTCATGACTTCCTGATTGTCCCTAAATATCCCTTATGGAAGATCTAATCAGTGTCTGTGCACTGAGCTATGGTGTCATGTCTCTTTTGGTCTAGACTTGTCCTTCTGCCTCTCACATCGTGTTTCCTTGTCATGCTTTTATGGCCATGACATTGACATGTTTAAGACAGTAGATCCATTGTTGTCCTGAAGAATGACACACACTCTGTGTTTGCCTTATGGTTTTTCTCTCTGTGCGTTCTACTTCTCTAGGCTATTCTAGTTCATAAATTTGAAGTTAGACTCACAAGCCTGATTAGATACAATTTAGACATTTTGAATACTTTCTCAGTGAGGCTGTATATTTCATACTGCCTCACAGAATCCCTTTCACTATCAGTGATGATAGGATTGATTGATCACAAAGTTGAGTGGTAACTTGTATTTTCCATTGTAAAATCTCCCTTTGCATGTGTTCTTGCAGATGATAAAATCCCTTTTTGTTTTAAGTTGATGTCTATGCTGATTGGTAGTTGTCTGAAAAGTTTAAGTAAATGTGTTCTCTCAGCAACCCTATTGTAACATTGAAGTAATATGTGTATAATCAGCACATTTGCTCTCTGATAACATCTTATCTTTAAGGCGTAAATTCATAAAGATAATAGGATAATCTTGTCATCTGAAATACCTTTTCTCCTTAGAGTCAAAATCTTTATTTCACTTTATTTCCTAGAGAATGTCATCCTCAGATCATTGTCATCATTGTTTTACAGAACCAACCTTTGGATGTTTGCCAGGAAATAGTATTTAACCAAATTTTAAAACTACATGAGGAAATATAATTATAGTTTATGATTTAACCATGGAGTATAGTTTTAATATTGATGTTCATAGGCTTTTACAAATAAATATTGGCTATTGTTGTTTAAATTTAAGATATATTTGAATCCCCTGATGCATACAGTAAAATACTTAAAATGTAACTGGCTCCAGTGATAAGTGATTGAAATTTGCACAGCCACCTATTTTAACTAACAGCGTTAGGATTTTACTGGTACCTTCAAGTGTATGGAGTCACAGCACTATGAAGCCAGTCTTCTTGGGTGGAGTCATCAGCCATGTTACGTTTCTGCCCACTTCCATCATGACCACATTGTAGCTGACCTTGTTGGTGCCTGGCCCCATCCCTTTGATCTGTCAGTACATCTTGCAAAGTTTTGAAGCATTTCCCAGGCCTCTGCCCCCCTTGCCATATGATTAAGCTGTCATTATGCATTGCATCTGATTTAACAGAGCCTGTTTATTGTCCAGATTCATTCACATCTGTGTGTCATAACCCATCATCTTTACCAGAATTCTCACTATTTCCCAAGTAAACTGTTTAGACTCAAATCTTTGTCTCCAGGTTTGCTTCTGGAAAAAACCCAAGCCAGGACAGCCATTCTTGTTCCTGACATACTGAACTGTTGGCCAAATTTCAAAGAATAGATCTATTTTATCTTCATATTTGTTCCTACAAGGAACACCATCCTTCCCTCCTTCTCTCTCTGGCTAACAGGTATGCATCTTCATTTTTAACACTTAGATTTATGTCTAATACATATATAGAAGAAAGTGGTTCTATAAAGTCTGTTATTTTTAAAGACATATATTTTGGCTTTTTTGTTTCTTTTTATTGTATTTAATGTGTTTCTCTAGTCCTCTACCTTTTAAATATTTCATTTCCTAAGGGCAGGTAACCATTTTCAACTTTTGCCCTGGATTCTTGTGGAATTTGCCTCCTAGTCGTATGGTAATATTGTTGTTTCTTGATTATTAGATTTTTGTCATTGACTCTGCATTTCCAAAATGGAAGAGAATGATTTCACTTTCTTCACTGGCACAGTACCACATAGATTCACAAACATTTCTGTCTCCCAATTCTCCTAATATATGTGATTGCTAAGTCGTTCAGTCATGTCCGACTCTGTGTGACCCCATAGACGGCAGCCCACCAGGCTCCCCCATCCCTGGGATTCTCCAGGCAAAAACACTGGAGTGGGTTGCCATTTCCTTCTCCAATGCATGAAAGTGAAAAGTGAAAGTGAAGTCGCTCAGTTGTATCCAACTCTTAGCAACCCCATGGACTGCAGCCCATCAGGCTCCTCCGCCCATAGGATTTTCCAGGCAGGAGTACTGGAGTGGGGTAATATACATGGTAATCTTGGCTAAAATAAATATTCATTGTTTGCATTAGTTAGACTATATAAACATCATTGACAGAACTGTGCTATTATGATTTTTCTTTTTCATACAAATTTAGTTTCCCATGCAAATAAATAATTATCCTAAATTTTTAAAAATTCTGGTTAACTTAATTAGAATCTTCTGCTCTGTGAAAAAAAAATTAAGAGAATAAAAAAACAAGCTTTAACTCAGACAGGGTTAAATATTTGCAAAATACATTATCTGATAGAAGAATGACATCTAAAATATACCAAAAAATAATAATAAAAGCTAGAGTGCCTGATGAGCTATGTAATGAGGTTCGTGACATTGTACAGGAGACAGGGATCAAGACCATCCCCATGGAAAAAAAATGCAAAAAAGCAAAATGGCTGTCTGGGGAGGCCTTACAAATAGCTGTGAAAAGAAGAGAAGCGAAAAGCAAAGGAGAAAAGGAAAGATATAAACGTCTGAATGCAGAGTTCCAAAGAATAGCAAGAAGAGATAGGAAAGCCTTCTTCAGCAATCAGTGCAAAGAAATAGATGAAAACAACAGAATGGGAAAGACTAGAGATCTCTTCAAGAAAATCAGAGATACCAAAGGAACATTTCATGCAAAGATGGGCTCGATAAAGGACAGAATGGTATGGACCTAACAGAAGCAGAAGATACTAAGAAGAGATGGCAAGAATACACAGAAGAACTGTACAAAAAAGATCGTCACGACCCAGATAATTACGATGGTGTGATCACTGACCTAGAGCCAGACATCCTGGAATGTGAAGTCAAGTGGGCCTTAGAAAGCATCACTACGAATAAAGCTAGTGGAGGTGATAGAATTCCAGTTGAGCTATTCCAAATCCTGAAAGATGATGCTGTGAAAGTGATGCACTCAATATGCCAGCACATTTGGAATACTCAGCAGTGGCCACAGGACTGGAAAAGGTCAGTTTTCATTCCAATCCCAAAGAAAGGCAATGCCAAAGAATGCTCAAACTACCGCACAGTTGCACTCATCTCACATGCTAGTACAGTAATGCTTAAAATTCTCCATGCAAGGCTTCAGCAATATGTGAACCGTGAACTTCCCGACGTTCAAGCTGGTTTTAGAAAAGGCAGAGGAACCAGAGATCAAATTGCCAACATCCGCTGGACCCTGGAAAAAGCAAGAGAGTTCCAGAAAAACATCTATTTCTGCTTTATTGACTATGCCAAAGCCTTTGACTGTGTGGATCACAATAAACTGTGGAAAATTCTTCAAGAGATGGGAATACCAGACCACCTGATCTGCCTCTTGAGAAATTTGTATGCAGGTCAGGAAGCAACAGTTAGAACTGGACATGGAACAACAGACTGGTTCCAAATAGGAAAAGGAGTTCGTCAAGGCTGTATATTGTCACCCTGCTTATTTAACTTCTATGCAGAGTACATCATGAGAAACGCTGGATTGGAAGAAACACAAGCTGGAATCAAGATTGCTGGGAGAAATATCAATAACCTCAGATATGCAGATGCTGCTGCTAAGTCGTTTCAGTCGTGTCCGACTCTGTGCGACCCCATAGACAGCAGCCCATCAGGCTCCTCCGTCCCTGGGATTCTCCAGGCAAGAACACTGGAGTGGGTTGCCATTTCCTTCTCCAATGCATGAAAGTGAAAAGTGAAAGTGAAGTCGCTCAGTCGTGTCCGACTCTTAGCGACCCCATGGACTGCAGCCTACCAGGCTCTTCCATCCATGGGATTTTCCAGGCAAGACTACTAGAGTGGGGTGCCATTGCCTTCTCCAAGATATGCAGATGACACCACCCTTATGGCAGAAAGTGAAGAGGAACTAAAAAGCCTCTTGATGAAGGTGAAAGAGGAGAGTGAAAAAGTTGGCTTAAAGCTCAACATTCAGAAAACGAAGATCATGGCATCCGGTCCCATCTCTTCATGGCAAATAGATGGGGAAACAGTGGAAACAGTGTCAGACTTTATTTTTCTGGGCTCCAAAATCACTGCAGATGGTGACTGCAGCCATGAAATTAAAAGATGCTTACTCCTTGGAAGGAAAGTTATGGCCAACCTAGATAGCATATTCAAAAGCAGAGACATTACTTTGCCAACAAAGGTCCGTCTAGTCAAGGCTATGGTTTTTCCTGTGGTCATGTATGGATGTGAGAGTTGGACTGTGAAGAAGGCTGAGCACCAAAGAATTTATGCTTTTGAACTGTGGTGTTGGAGAAGACTCTTGAGAATCCCTTGGATTGCAAGGAGATCCAACCAGTCCATTCTGAAGGAGATCAGCCCTGGGATTTCTTTGGAAGGAATGATGCTAAAGCTGAAACTCCAGTCCTTTGGCCACCTCATGCGAAGAGTTGACTCATTGGAAAAGACTCTGATGCTGGGAGGGATTGGGGTTAGGAGGAGAAGGGGATGACAGAGGATGAGATGGCTGGATGGCATCACTGACTCAGTGGACATGCATCTGAGTGAACTCCGGGAGTTGGTGATGGACAGGGAGGCCTGGCGTGCTGCGATTCATGGGGTCGCAAAGAGTCAGACATGACTGAGCGACTGATCTGATCTGATCTGGAAACTTATCAGTGAAACAACTCAATTTAAATATGGGTAAAGATGCTCAACTCATATGTCATTAAGAAATTATAAGTTAAAATAATGAGATACCTTGGCACTCCTATTAGAATGGACAAAATCCATAACACTGATAATACCAAATGCTGAGAAGAACATGGATCAGTAGGAACAGTCATTTGTTACTGGTGGGGATACAGAATGTTCCAGCCACTTTAGAAGAGAGTTTAGCAGTTGTTTTCAAAACTAAACATACTCTTAACATATAAATTTTTGGTTGATTGTCTATTTAGCGTCATTATTCAACCTCAAACTGTTTGATTACTATTAAATATTTAGATATCCTGTCAGTTTCTTCATCTTGAAGAAATTTCTCTCTCCATATTCTTAGAGATATGACTGATAGTTTGGTTAGGTATACAATCCAGGTTATAAATAATTTTTTCATTAAAAATTTCAAGACATTATTTCTCTTTCTTCCTCCTGTCTGTCTCTTTCTCTCTCTCTTTCTCCCTCCCTTGAAAGTTTATAGCATGATCTTATTTGCTACTGGTTTTCTGAAATTCTTTAAATTTCATAATAATAAGTCTGATGATTGTGAATCTATGAGCACTTATAAAGTAATTTAAATCTATAAAAATCATATCCTTTGGTTTAGGGAAAATTGACTGACTATGTTCTTTGAAAACCTATCCGCCTCAACTTCTTCAGTTCTTCTTCCATGAATTTTGTATTACTTAAATGATGAAATTCCTAGACATAATCTCTATGTTTTTTTCTTTTTTGTCTACATTTTCCATCTCTTTTGTTTTTGTTAATTTTCTCATAACATTTTGTTTTCCAAATCTCCTACTTCTATATAATGTTAGTTTCAAAAAAAAAAAAAATTTATATCTGTATTTTTCCTCTTATAACATACGATTCATTTTATACATGAAATAACTCCTCTCACTTCTCTGAAGGTGCGAACGATAATTGGTGAGTCTTGTTTTTCTCTTTTCCTTGCATGATTCCCACTTCTCCCAATATGCATGCTTTCTTGTTTTGGTCTTTGTATTTCATGTCATATATTCTCTTCAAAATCTGGAAACCCTTTGCTAGGAACTTATATCTAAAAATACCAAAAAAAAGAACTGTATGAAACTCTTGGGCCCCTTGCTGAGTTGGCTGTAGTGCCTACCATAGGCTGACCTGTCTGGACAGTTTCATTGCAGAGCCCCAAAGGTCATTAATTCCCCCCCCCCCCCGCCCAGAATTAGCCGGATTCCCTAGGGAAGGGTTTTTCAGTGAAGTTTTATAAGTTTTATGTCTCACTTGGAGCATTCTTCACGTCAATATGTGACCTCGATCTTCCATCAACCTGTTATCCCCAGTCTATAATCCCTCTGTTTTACCATCTCTGGAGATTCAACATATATTCTATGTGGACGGAGGGGTTGGTTATGAAGCAAAGTTCTCTGGTTATGGGGGAGAAGCTGCAGATCTAATTGCTTCTTAAATAGCTTTCAAACAAGTGTGCATGTACCAATTACAGGGGTACTTGCTCAACCAATGCCTGTTGCTTTTGGTGATTCTCTGATACAAAGTAGGTGACATCACAGCTTCCTCTACTGCTGGCATAAGGCCAAGTCTTTCATGTTCGCTGAGTCAATTACCAATTATTCCTGTTTATGTGAGTTTGTAAATAAAACAAGGAAACAGAACACAACTTTTGACTTACTTCAGTGCAAATACCTGTGGTTAGTTCTCCATCTTAAGCCAGAATTGATTTCACTTAACCTGTAAGAAGACTTAACTCCCAAAGTTTTCCCTTGGGAGACCTCTCCCACCATAACCTACCTTCACACCATCCTCCTCGTGCTGCAGAGAATCCTGAGTATTCCGGAGTCTAAGGCAGTGCTTTCAGATTGCATATCAACTCTTTCCCTATCTGTCTTTTTATCCTCAATCTATACAAAAACCTTGAGATGAAAGCCTGTTTTTTATCCCTGTGCCTTTTTGCTTACTCAGTGTCCAGCTCATGGTAGGCTTTCTTTATCTTTATTGAACACATAGATGATTGAATGAAGTGTTAAGGAATCGAGAAAAAGCTAAAATAAGAGGAAATGGGATTCAGCCATATTCTAGCTCTTAACAAGTAATTAATAAAATCTGCTTTGCTGTCACATTTATGGGCAGTTTCACTGAAGTTGGATGAAAACAGGCTGAAAGGAGGAATAAAGAATTTAGGTGCTTGTTACCTGTTTATGTTAGTAAAAGTCAACATGGGTCCTGAGCATGTTTTGTGAAACTCTAATTTTTGTATCAACATACCATTTTGCCAAATTGTATTTTCTATTTTTTGGTGTGTTCCCCTCTCATCTGAACAACAACAACAATAAAAAATGTCCTGAACAAGTAGTTGCAAAACTTCTGTATATACTTGATAGCTCACTATGCCTCATCTAAAGTCCTATTTATTTGTTTTAACTAATGTTCCAAGGAAAATGTGCAGACCCTCTAACATATTGCTTGAAGGTTAAAGAGTGTGTTCATTTCATAACCCTAAATTAATGTTCTGTGTTCTGTATTCACTCTAACAGAGCCGTATCTATCTCCTGAACATCTATGAAAGGAAACTCCCCTAGGAAAAATAATTCATAAATATCTGACCAGTCTCAACTGGATCTTTGATGTTACAACTTCACAGGGAGCTGCTTTTGGTTATGGAGGTTTCAGAAAATTTGTACTCCAGGTTCTTAGATCATTCATTTCAGGTTTATTAGTTTATCACTTTCGGGTCTTCATGTAACTGAAACATTCCACTTTGAGTATTGTCAACTGAAAGGGAAAAAAAAAAAAAAACTCACAACCTGAGAGTTAAGATTTATTTATTTATTTATTTGGGTTTTTTAGGCTTTTTTTCCCCTTGCCTTCGCTGAGGGCTGTAACCCAGCCAGGCAGCCTCTTAGACAGTTCTGAGGCACTGTTCCAAAGAAATAAAGGAGGGGCCAGGATTTGCAGGAATTTTTTGCTGGGTGAAAAAAGTGTAACGTCAAAAATCACTGCTAACCACACACATACACACACACAACAGTCATCTTAAGTCAATGAGTTTAGTCCTATTCTATATATGGGAAAATGCAAGTGTCCAGGCTTGAAATCATTCCTTTGACATGCACCTGAACTCTTGAGGGCTAATATCCTCTTTTCTCCAGTCTGAATTCACCTGGGCTGCTGCAATGGCTGATAGCTTTATGTCTTCTCAGGGGGCTCAGCAGGTACAGAATCTGCCTGCCAGTGCAGGAGACCCAAGAGACATGGGTTCGATACCTAGGTCGAGAAGATAGATCCCCTGGAAGAAGAAATGGCAACACACTCCAACATCCTTGCCTGGGAAATCCCATGGACAGAGGAGCCTGGCAGGCTAGTATCCATGGGGTTGCAAAATGTCAGATACTACTGAGCACAAGCGCAGCTCTAACTTATGGTCGTAACATCCTATGTTTACTGAAATGGCAGGTGACGTTCATTGTCCATAGTATCAAACCTGGGAGGCAACCTTACCTGCTAAGCAAAGATGAGAAAAAAATAGAGTCTTCCTCATGAAGACAGCATTTTCCAGTTCGGCCTGTTCTGGAGCCTGGAGTCAGGGGCCACTGGTAGTACACAGCCCAGGTAGCTCTGCCTGGGCCATGAATTTAGCATCAACTATAGTGTTGGAGGGTAGTGACAGAGAATCAAGACCATGCTCTCTGTACCATACCTGAAAGGTCCTCTTGGTCTGAGGACTCTAGAAATAAATGAATTATCATGGAACAACCAACTGGATTGGGATAAATTAATACAAATTGGATAAAGATTTACTATACCATAAAGTGACATAGTAAATAATCCACCTGCTAATGCAAGAGACATGAGTTCTGACCCTGGGGTGGAAAGATCCCCTAGAGGAGGGCATAGCAACCCACTGCAGTATTCTTGCCTGGAAAATCCCATGGATAGAGGAGCCTGATGGGCTACAGTCCCTGGGGTCAAGAAAGAGTTAGAGACGATTGAGCAAATAAACAAACAAATAAACAACAAAATGATGTCTCAGCTAGTGCTCATCAAGAAGGCCTTGGTGTCTTTCTCCCCCAGGAGCACCTCGTCTTGGGTTTATATCTATACGTCTTGGTTTTCCCCTCTTTTAATTTTGTCTTTCCTAGTTCCCTGATACTTTACATCTACTCAGACTCTGATCAGATTTTTAAGGGTAAAAAGATGTTGTGAAATTGTTTGCTGCTGTCCTGTCCATTCTCTGGACAGTGATCACTGTAACTCCCCATTCCTTCTCCAAAAGCTGTCGGCTCGAACACTCCTGTAATCCTGCACTGGGTCCCTTTCCACACTGTGTTCTTATTCCATTGTTCATGCTATCATTTATTTGATTTTTAACAGACTTTTAAAAACTTCTAATTACAATGCAGATTTTCTGTAGGATGAATGATAACACCAATTAGCATTGAAAGATCTGCCAGACTCTGTGAAAGCACTTTACAAACATGATCTGAAATCACTTTCAAATAATCCTTTTGTCTGCAGAGGCTGTTGTTCCTCACTTTATACATGAGGAAAAAAGATGAGATTCAGCAAGCTTTGGTGTTTTCCCCATAGGCACACAATTAGAAAGTTCTAGAGGTGGAACTTGAACCTTAGTCTACCTAGATATTTATCATGGGAGTTAGATCTTTATCAAATGTGAAAAGGCACTCGTAGTTCTATTATCTAAAAGAGAACTTTGTGATATTCTTTCTTTTGTTTATGATAGCACATGCATAAATTTGTGTATGCACATACAAATTCATCAGATCAGATCAGATCAGTCGCTCAGTCGTGTCCGACTCTTTGCGACCCCATGAATCGCAGCACGCCAGGCCTCCCTGTCCATCACCAACTCCCGGAGTTCACTCAGACTCACGTCCATCGAGTCAATGATGCCATCCAGCCATCTCATCCTCTGTCGTCCCCTTCTCGTCCTGCCCTCAATCCCTCCCAGCATCAGAGTATTTTCCAATGAGTCAACTCTTCGCATGAGGTGGCCAGAGGACTGGAGTTTCAGCTTTAGCATCATTCCTTCCAAAGAAATCCCATGACCACAAATATATTTACATGAGTTTTAAATTACATGTCTATTTAATGGGATACTTTTATGTATGTTTTTATTTATAACTATTCTGAAGCTTTTTGTGTGTTATTTTATATACTTTATGAAAACAAAATAGTTTTGTGAAAATAATAACCAGTATTCAAAATAATCTTCTTTTAACCACTCCTTTACTGGTGTTGATGTGGATTTTTTTCATTTTATATTTTCCTACTCTTTCATTATGAAAGAGGTGGTCATGTGCAGGGTTTACAGTCCACCTTTTAAGGACACACCTCAGCCTAACTCTAGGGGGCCTCCTTTGCTGTATACATTCTCTCATTAACCACTTTCATTGTTCTAGCCAAAATGGCCAGTCTTCCAGCCTGTTGCTTTCACAGACCAGCTCCCAAGAGAGTATATTCCACCTGTTCTAAATCTAATCAATCTTCATAAATGCGTGCAGAGAAAAAGGCTAGCTTCACGGCAGAGTGATGTTAGAAAGACTATTTCCCTAGAAATCAAACCCCAACCTCCTTCCCCTCCCCCGCCCCATCCCCCTCTCCTGTCTCCTATTTCCACATCCTCATTGAGGCCAGGACTTGTCCTCTGTGGGAGCCCAGCGTTAATCAGGTCATCACTAACTAATGTGTACAATGAACTTGAGCAGTATAGTCGTCAACTACGTGGTCCCTGAAATTACTTGTTTCCTTGTTTCCAGCTGCTTCCTGAAATACCACGTCTTAGGAGCAGATGCTACCTGCTTACTTTTATGTAAATTTGGATTCTGACATTAAATCCCAAAAGTATTCTTAAGTGTTGAAACATTTGTCATGTCCAAACAGGATACCTGTAAACACTTTGCTGTTTTAAGCTGTAGTCTTAGTCCAAAGAGTAGATTTTGTCATTTCTTAAAATTACCTTTAAAAAAAAACAACAGACCTTTGTTTTACTAGCTAAGACTTACAGGAGGAAAAACAAATTCTTTAGATCTGTACTCAACTCCTTATTTCTCATTTTTTTGGCATTTAGGTGACTTACCGAACTTCAGAAGGTCGAACATGCCCACACTTTTGTAACCAGCCTGACTGCAGTTTTTCAAACAGAATTGTGTAATGTTTTCTGTCTCCCAGAGCACCTGAGGAAACTTGTGGGTTCGAAGAACCTTTCTAAATTCTCTGCATATCACACATAACTGCCTTTTTCCTTATTTAGAATATTTGCATCAATATTATGAGCAGTGATGGAAAGATAATACTTGTACTCCAACATACAGAAGCTTTTTATTCCTTCTCTCTCACTGTTTCACACACACATACGAGAGAGAGATAAATATGTGAGGTTCAGTACAGTCACTCAGTCGTGTCCGACTCTTTGCAACCCCATGAACCGCAGCACGCCAGGCCTCCCTGTCCAGCACCAACTCCTAAAGTCTACCCAAACCCATGTCCATTGAGTCGGTGATGCCATCCAACCATCTCATCCTCTGCTGTCCCCTTCTCCTCCTGCCCTCAATCTTTCCCAGCATCAGGGTCTTTTCCAATGGGTCAGCTCTTCGCATCAGGTGGCCAAAGGATTGGAGTTTCAGCTTCAACATCAGTCCTCCCAATGAATACCCAGGACTGATCTCCTTTGGTTGTTTGCCTTGCAGTTCAAGGGACTCTCAAGAGTCTTCTCCAACACCACAGTTCAAAAGCATCAATTCTTCAGTGCTCAGCTTTCTTTATAGTCCAACTCTCACATCCATACATGACCACTGGAAAAACCATAGCCTTGACTAGACAGACCTTTGTTGGCAAAGTAATGTCTCTGCTTTTTAATATGCTGTCTAGGTTGGTCATAACTTTCCTTCCAAGGAGTAAGCGTCTTTTAATTTCATGGCTGCAATCACCATCTGCAGTGATTTTGGAGTCCAGAAAAATAAAGTCAGCCACTGTTTCCACTGTTTCCCCATCTATTTCCCATGAAGTGATGGGACCAGATGCCATGATCTTAGTTTTCTGAATGTTGAGCTTTAAGCCAACTTTTTCACTCTCCTCTTTCACTTTCATCAAGAGGCTCTTTAGTTCTTCTTCACTTTCTGCCATATGTGAGGTGATATATGTTAATTAACTAGATGGGAGAAATTTTGTTCACAATGCACATATATATCGTCACCACAATATATACTTTAAATATCTTGTAAATTTTAGCACAATAAAGTTTAAAAATATGCTTTTATTCATTTTCTGTGCAAATACATTTAAATAATGACAGTATCCCTACTAGTAGGCTCCTTTTCATCTAGTTTATAACTTTATTAATCTATTGTTAACCTTTGATCCTTATCAACCACTTGCCTGATAAAAATTGAAACACTATGTACAGCTCTTTTGAATGAAATGCCATTTGTTAATATATAATAATGCTAGTTATGATTTGCTGATCACCACGTGCTGCTCAGAACACTTTACATACTCATTTAGGCACCTTAACAGCTTTGCGGAAGTGATGTTGTGACTTGATTTTACAAATCAGAAGTAAAGAGTCAGCGAGGTTGAATAAATTGTGCAGTATCACTGGGTTAGGCTTCCCTGGTGGCTCAGAGGTTAAAGCATCTGCCTCCAATGCAGAAGACCCGGGTTCGATCCCTGGGTTGGGAAGATCCCCTAGAGAAGGAAATGGCAACCAACTCCAGTATTCTTGCCTGGAGAATCCCATTGGACAGAGGAGCCTGGTAGGCTACAGTCCACGGGGTTGCAAAGAGTCGACTGAGCGACTTCACTTTCACTTTCATCACCTGATTAGTAAGAGACAAAACTATGATTTGCACCCTGAACTCTAAGAGTTTATGCTCTTTGCACAGCTCTCCTCAGACTGTCTTAAGTCATTACCTGATGGCTTAAATGCAGTATTAACCTAATGCATTTATCAACAACTCATAGCAGATTTCAGTGAAAATTAGTCAATCTGAAGTTTAAGTGCTGTTGCACAGTTCAAATTGATTCATTGTGCATATTACTAAGTGAGCATCTACTGAGAACCAGGCAATGTGCTGGTTACTAAAAATATCATGGGGAGAACAAAAAGGCATGAACTCTAGCCTCATGATGATAGCTATCTGGTGTATAAGCAACATGCTCTTCCTGCATGGTTTCTTTCACCTGGGGATTTATAACCTGAGATCCTGTAAATAAGGGGAGTATACTAATCAAAATCTGCTGTGGCCGCGTCACCCCCACCAATTCCCATAGTCTTTGCTTCAGCTACATGCTCCCATTGACATTCTCTCCCAATCGTTCTCATTCCTGAATTAAAAAAAAAAAAAAATCTGAGCTAACTGTAAATATCCTTAAAAATACTCACACCGAGCCCTGACCCATTTCTTTTCCCTACTCCATCCAGCTCATACTTACTTCTCCTAAAGTGAGGCCCAGGCTTCAGTACTATAAGAATACACCCAACTGATTCCCATTGGCAGCAGTAGTCAGGGTATTTTAGTTAACTACTATATCACTTACAGCTTCCCATCATGAATCCATAAAGATTCTGTGGCTGCAACAGAAATCTGGCTCAGGGTCAAAGTTCTGTCCATTGCAGTGGCCCATTTCTAGTGCCCAGATTTTTCTCTGAGTTCCTGAGCTACTGTTAACATTTCCTTTTCTGAGTTTGGTGAATTGAGTTATACTCTCAGGCTCTACCTAGACTGCTGGTCAGTTCAGAGACTGGATGCCTTCTGGGTATTTGCATAGTCTAGGGAGGGAGTGTCTCCTGAAAAACAGATAGGAGAATTAAGGGTATAAGGAAGTAGCAGAAACCTGTGACAATGACAGTAGCTGGTGGCTTCTTGCCTGGCACTAACCACCCAGTATAATACATGCACAGTCAGTTTTGTGTGAACATTATCATGAGTATTCAATACTTAGGACAACTTACTGAGGATAAAGTTACAAGACACTCCAATGGCAAATAAACTTATGATCAGGGAGACAATTTAAATGATGATAAATGACAATGAAAAATAAGACCATTATGTCATAGTTGTTAAATAAATATTTAACAAGTGTTAGAATTTTAAAGAAGAGAAAGAGTTCTATAGAGTAGTGCTGTGCTTAGTCGCTCAGTCATGTCCAGCTCTTTTGCAATTCTATGGACTATAGCCTGCTAGGCTTTTCTATCCATGGAATTCTCCAGGCAAGAACACTGGAGTGGGTAGCCATGCCCTCCTCCAGGAGATCTTCCTAACCAAAGGATCAAACCCAGGTCTCTTGCATTGTAGGCAGATGCTTTATTGACTGAGCCACCAGGGCAGCTCTATAGGCTAGTAATGTCTTGCTTAATGAAAGGGGGAGATGAGGGATGTCCTGAAGGATAACTAGGATTGTTATGGTGATTAGAGCATGAAAAATAATTCTAGTAGAGAACTTTCTGTGAGCAAAAAAGTGGAACGGATAAACCCAGCTCATGCAATGCTAAATAGAGGCGTTATGTGGCGCTAGTGGTAAAGAACCTGCCTGCCAATGCAGGAGACTTAAGAGACTTGGGTTCAATCGCTGGGTCAGGAAGACCCCCTGGAGGAGGGCACGACAATCCATTGCAGTATTCTTGCCTGGAGAATTCATGGACAGAGGAGCCTGGCAGCCTACAGTTCATAGAGTCACAAATGGTCAGACACGACAAAAGCAAATTAGCATGCATAAACTGGGAAACATAGGGAAGATACAGAATGGATGAAAGATAAAGGCCATTTTGTTTATATGATCTTCTCAAGAGGTTGGGTTTATATTGAAGAGAAGAGTGTTTGAAGCCCTTAGGGCAAGGAAGTAATGAGCAAGCATTGCTTTAAGAAATACAGTCTTCCTTTGTTATCATTTAAATTAATTAGGGATAGATGAGAATTCAGAGAGATGAACTTTTTTTTTTAATAAAATGGATAAAAATAAATGTGAAGGACACTGCATTACTAGTTTGGCTAAGGGAAACCAAGAAGAAAAAGGAGGCCATAAAATACTGGATGTCTCAGAAAAATGATGCTGTCATCAACAGAGCTAAATCCAAAAAAGGAGACATTTGGCAAGATCAGATGCAAGAATATGTATTTTAAAAGTCTTACTTATGGCCTGAGGATCTAGGAAGGGCAAATCCATGATGAAATACCTGTTATCACATGAAACTAAACCATTTTAGACAGTGACATATGAAACTGACATGAAAAAACCTGAAGGAAATCTTCACAAAATTGTGTAGTGTGCAGAAAGTGGCAGATGAATGATATTATGGTCACATAGGATAATGCATTCAGGTGAAAGAGATAAAAACTATAATTTTAGCGTGATGAGTTCTCTTATAAAGCTGTCACTTCTGCTATATAAATTTGTAGTTTCAATATTCAAGGGGTTAATTGTACCAAGTCATTGTCACCACCTAAGCAAAGGATGTAGGAATTATTGCAAACTGCTTCCTTAAGCCTTCCTTAGGCCAACATGACACTGAGTACCATAGCCAAACAAATATTAAATGTTATTAGGGAAAGTTTAAAGAGCTACATAATATAACATATACATATAAAGTTGCGATAGCTGTAGAAGGTTTAAGTTACTTCTGGAAAAACATGCAAGTGATATGATAAAGATCTTTTTAAAAAAGAATAATTCTGAAAAAAAAAAAAAGAATAATTCTTCTGTTGGAATAAAAATGAGTAAGTCAAAGCCCCAATCAGTGAGGAAATTACCGTTTTGTGAACAGAGAAAAAGTTTGGACAATTAAATTACTGTAAGCTATGATACCAAATATATCAGAGGAATGAAAAGATTGTTTTGATAGCACAGAGGATGAAGCAATTGATTTTTCCCCAGGTACTTAGGAGAAGTTAACCAGAAGAATGAATATTTAAGTTGAAAATGAAAACTGGAATCATTTCAGTAAAAATGTATGTCAAGAGTTCCAAGTGCAGAGAATAGCACCTGCAAGGCTGTAATGTCATGCAACAGCTCAGCAGTTTTACTGAACAGTGAATTCAGGATTATTTGGACAAGGAGTAGGGGAAAGGAGAAGAAGAATTGCAGGAGCCAAGATGGAGAAGGTAAAGTGAGAATAGGGAAGCTTATGTTGCTGTAACAAACACCCCCAAACCTCACGAATTTAAAGCTGTGAAGATTTCTTTATTTCCTTCACAGCATGGCGATTCCAGTCAGCTTGGAGCTCTGCTCTTTATCTTCCTCTTTCTCCACCATCTGAATGCTAAACACTGTGACAGGGAACAAAAGGAAACCTGGCAAATCACGTGTTGGAAACTCACCGGAAGTAAAACGCATCTCTTGCATTGGGTTAGCCACAGCAAGGACATGACACACCTAACTTCCAAAGAGCAGGGAAGTGAAACTTGACCATGTTCCTTAAGGAAAAGCTGAAAATATTGGTGAGCTATATTGATTCCTGACCCAGGCATGCCCATGAGTAGCCAGGAGTCTCCAGCAGAGGCATGGGTCAGCAGCGGCCTGCTGCAGGGTCAGGGGCCCTGAGGGCAGCAGGCCTGCCTGGGACCTTTTGAGCTCATCTTCATTACCTCCTCCACAGTTTGGCCTTAGGTTAAGCAACAAGGAGGAAACACAGCCCCGCCCTTCAACAGAAGATTGGATTAAAGATTTACTGAACATGCCCCACCCACCCCACCCCCACCATCAGAATAAGACCCAGTTTGCCCCTCAGTCAGTCCTGAGTCTTTCCCATCAGGAAGCTTCCAAAAGCCTCTTATCCTTATCCATCAGAGGGCAGATAGAAAAAAAACCACAATCACAGAAAACTAACCAAACTGATCACATGGACCACTGCCTTGTCTAACTCAATGTAACTATGAGCCATGCCCTGTAGGGCCACCCAAGATGGACAGGTCATGGCGGAGAGTTCTGACAGAATGTGGTTCACTGCAGAAGGGAATAGCAAACCACTTCACTTTTCTTGCCTTGAGAACCCCATAAACAGTATGAAAAGATAAAAAGGAATGACACTGGAAGATGAACTCCCCAGGTGGGTAGGTGCTAAATGTGCTACTGGAGAAGAGTGGAGAGACAACTCCAGAAAGAAGGAAGAGACAGAGCCAAAGCAAAGACAACACCCCGTTGTGGATGTGGCGGCTGATGGAAGTAAAGTCTGATGCTCTAAGAGCAATATTGCATAGGGACCTGGAATGTTCGGTCCATGAATCAAGGCAAATTGGAAGTGGTCAAACAGGAGATGGCAAGAGTGAACGTGGACATTTTAGGAATCAGCGTACTAAAATGGACTGGAATGGGTGAATTCAACTCATGACCTTTACCTCTACTACTGTAGGGAAAAAATCCCTTATAAGAAATGGAATAGCCCTTATAGTCAACAAAAAAGTCCAAAATTCAGTACTTGGATACAATCAAAAACAAAAGAATGATCTCTGTTCATTTGCAGGGCAAACCATTCGATATTACAGTATCAAAGTCAGTAAACTCACCAGTAATGCTGAAGAAGCTTTAGTTGAACAGTTCTATGAAGACCTACAAGACCTTCCAGGACAAACACCCAAAAAAAGATGTCCTCTTCATCATAGGGGACTGGAATGCAGAAGTAGGAAGTCAAGAGGTACCTGGAGTAACAGGCAAATTTGGTCTTGGAGTACAAAATCAAGCAGGTCAAAGGCTAACAGTTTTGCCAAGAGAACGCACTGGTGATAGATACCAAACACCCTCTTCCAACAACAGAGGAGAAGACTGTACACATGGACATCACCAGATGGTCAACACCGAAATCAGATTGATTATATTTTTTGCAGCAAAAGATGGAGAAGCTCTATACAGTCAGCAAAAACAAGACCAGGAGGTGACCGTTGCTCAGATCATGAACTCCTTATTGCCAAATTCACTCTTAAATTGAAGAAAGTGGGGAAAACCACTAGACCATTCAGGTATGACCTAAATCAAATTCCTTATGATTATACAGTGGAAGTAACAAATAGATTCAAGGGATTAAATCTGATAGAGTGCCTGAAGAACTATGGACGGAGGTTCCTGACATTGTACGGGAGGCAGTGATTGAGACCATCCCCAAGAAAAAAGAAATGTAAAAAGGCAAAATGGCTGTCTGAGGAAGCCTTACAAATAGCTGTGGAAAGAAGAGAAGCTAAAGGCAAAGGGGAAAAGGAAAGATATACCCACTTGAATGCAGAGTTCCAAAGAATAGCAAGGAGAGATAAGAAAGTTTTCCTCAGTGATCAGTGCAAAGAAATGGAGGAAAACAATAGAATGGGAAAGACTAGAGATCTCTTCAAGAAAATTAGAAATACCAAGGGAACATTTCATGCAAAGATGGGTTCAATAAAGGACAGAAATGGTAAGGACCTAAGAGAAGCAGAAGATATAAAGAAGAGGGGGCAAGAATACACAGAAGAACTATACAAAAAATATTTTCATGACCCAGATAACCATGATGGCGTGATCACTCACCTAGAGCCAGATATCCTAGAATGCGAAGTCAAGTGGGCCTTAGGAAGCATCACTAGGATCAAAGCTAGTGGAGGTGATGGAATTCCTGTTGGAATTCCTAGCATCACTAGGATCAAAGATAGTGGAGGTGATGGAATTCCTGCTGGAATTCCATTTGGAATGAAGCTATTCCAAATCCTAAAAGATGATGCTGTGAAAGTGCTTCACTCAATATGCCTGAAAATCTGGAGAACTCAGCAGTGGCCACAGGACTGGAAAAGGTCAATTTTCATTCCAATCCCAAAGAAAGGCAATGCCAAAGAATGTTCAAGCTACAGCACAATTGCACTCATCTCACATGCTAGAAATGTAATGCTCAAAATTCCCCAAGCCAAGCTTCAATAGTATATGAATCGTGAAGTTCCAAATGTTCAAGCTGGATTTAGAAAAGGCAGAGGAAGCAGAGATCAAATTGCCAACATCTGCTGAATTATTGAAAAACAAGAGAGTTTCAGAAAAATACCTACTTTATTGACTATGCCAACGCCTTTGACTGTGTGGATCACAACAAACTGTGGAAAATTCTGAAAGAGATGGGAATACCAGACCACCTGATGTACCTCCTGAGAAATGTCTATGCAGGTCAAGAAGCAACAGTTAGAACTTGACATAGAACAAAGCACTGGTTCCAAATAGGGAAAGGAGTACATCAGGGCTGTGTATTGTCACCCTGCTTGTTTAACTTATATGCAGAGTACATCATGCGAAATGCCAGGCTGAATGAAGCAGAAGCTATAATCAAGATTGCCAGGAGAAATATCAATAACCTCAGATATGTAGATGACATCACCTTTATGGCAGAAAGTGAAGAAGAACTAAAGAGCCTCTTGATTAAAGTGAAAAAGGAGAGTGAAAGAGTTGGCTTAAAGCTCAATGTTCAAAAAATGAAGATCATGGCTTCTGGTCCCATCACTTTATGGCAAATAGATGGGAAAATGATGGAAACACCGACAGACTTTATATTGGGGGGCTCCAAAATCACTACACACTGCACCCATGAAATTAAAAGACACTTGCTCCTTGGAAGAAAAGCTATGAGTAAACTAGACAGCATATTAAAAAGCAGAGACATTACTTTTTGAACAGAGGTCCATCTAGTAAAAGCTATGGTTTTTCCAGTAGTCATGTATGATGTGAGAGTTGGACTATAAAGAAAATAGAGCACTGAAGAATTGATGCTTTTGAACTGTGGTGTTGGAGAAGACTCTTGAGAGTCCCTTGGACTGCAAGGAGATCCAACCAGTCCATCCTAAAGGAGATCAGTCCTGAATATTCATTGGAAGGACTGATGCTGAAGGTGAAACTCCAATCCTTTGACCTGATGCGAAGAACTGACTCATTTGAAAAGACCATGATGTGGGAAAGATTGAAGGCAGAAGGAGAAGAGGATGACAGAGGTTGAGATGTTTGGATGGCATCACTGACACAATGGACATGAGTTTGAGTAGACTCTGGGAGTTGGTGATGGACAGGGAGGCCTGGTGTGCTGCAGTCCATGGGGTCTCAAAAAGCCGGACACGACTGAGCAACTGAACTGAACTGATATTGATTCCTGCATAAACTTCACTGAAGACACTAATCTAATCTTACAGGTAACCAGTGGAGGTTATCTATGGATGATAGCAGTGGACTTCTTAGATAGTAAACCATTCAGCCAGTAGAATAGAGATCAACTCAAATTAGTGATTCTCAAATTCAGCATTCATCAGAATCATGTGGAGATCTTGTTAAAAACACAGACTGCTGGTACTCACACCCTGAGTTTCACAATCAGTAGGCCTGGGGGTGGGTCTTGGGCCTTGTCTTTCTATCACGTGTGATGTTGATGCCCCATTTTTGAGGATCACAGTCTGAGAACCATTGAACTGGCAGAGTCAGATGTTGGAGTTACTGTGAAAATATGATGGGAAGATGACAGATAAAATGAAAGCAAGAGCAAAGTAACAAGAGAAGCAATAGTAGACATTTTTTTGTCTACTATTTGTCTACTAAAATAGAGACATCTTTTTGTGGTTGCATTATGAGAATTTCATAATATTGGATGTTAGAGGTGAGAGAAGATTTGAAAGTGACAACGGAATATCTTCTTTGGATAGGTAACTGCCCCATTAACCACGATGAAGTCTATAGAGGATGGAGCAGGGTTAAGAATGAGTGGAGAAAGTTTTAAGGGAAGAGAAGGAATTTAGTTTATGATATTGCATTTCTCAAGTCCCTGAAGGCATGCAAATTCGATATATCCAGTCAACCACTAAAATTCAGCTCTGGATCTTAGAACAGTGCTAATCTCTGAAGAGAGTAATTGAGAATAGGCAGAGTACTTATGGAATGGCAGCCAATGGATAAAGTGATCATCCAGGAAGAGTATTTTGCATGAAAAAAGGCAAAGAACTACGAGTAGAATCCTGAAATGCCCTAATAATTAGATACATGAAGAGGATGTTGAGAAGCCAGAATAGGACAATAAAAATGATTAAAGAGCAGAACTAGCAAAGATATGTATCAGGAAATAAAAAAAGGAGACATTTAAAAACCAGGGTGTCAAAAATGTTAAAAATCAATGGTGTCAAATACTTTAAAGAGATCAACATGACCAGGGCTTAACACAGGCCTGTAATAATTAAGTGCATCCATAACTTTATTTAGGGCTTCCCTGATAATTCAGTTGGTAAAGAATCCACCTGCAATCCACCTGGTTCAATTGCTGGGTCAAGAAGATCCACTGGAGAAGTATTCTTGGGCTTCCCTTGTGGCTCAGCTGGTAGAGAATCTGCCTGCAATGTGGGAGACCTGGGTTCAGTCCCTGGGTTGGGAAGATCCCCTGGAGGAGGGAAAGACTACCCACTCCAGTATTCTGGCCTAGAGAATTCCATGGACTGTATAGTCCATGGGGTCGCAGAGAGTCAGACCCAACTGAGTGACTTTCACTTCACTTCATCACTTTATTTAGCCAGGCCCTAAAACACCTGTTGAATACATTGTTGGCACAAGTCTTTTATCCTCATCCTTAAATTAATCATGGGAATCTTCTTAGCCACCAGGTTCATTTTTTAAAGCTGAAGTCACCCTTGAGGAATTAGTCATCTTGCAATCATAGGCACCAGTGAGGTTGTCTTATTCCTTTGGCAAAGGGAGGGATAGTGAAAACTGAGATGAGTCTAAACCTTTACTTGACAGCACTTCAAAGATGACTAGAATCTGGAACTGAAAGCATGCTGCTCTGAGATCCACAGTTGCTTGTGTACAAAGGGTCATTGCACAGGCCACACTCTGGCTCAAGTTTTAGAAATTCTTCCCAGTCACTTGATACAAAATCTATATCCCTACTTCTATTCTCAGGCCCAATATGAGCCCTAAACTCTAAGTTGAATCTATGACTTTTGTTCATTATATATATGAATCTATATATGACTCTATATTCCCAAATGTGTTTATCTCCACTGGGACTACCACCTAGCCCAACCAGTCAACATGGTTTTTCAAGTCAGACTTCAGAGAATTGCTAAGGTCATCTCAGGTCATCTACAAACTACATCTGACCTCCACCTTTCTTTTCCCAGATGATCCTATCTAAACCTAACCCCTATCTGCTTCTTGCTCTCAGCAAGTGATGCCCCTGTCTTGCTCAGGCAGGTGAAGCTACCAAGTATGGATGCTATGGGCACATAGTTTTATTAGAGAAAGAAGCCAAACAGATTTAAGCAGATCAAGCTAAGCCTTCATGACCATGAATGAGAGATGATGTGTCTTGCTCTTTTTGTTTGTGCTTGAAAGGATCCATTTGGGAAACTTCTTTCACTTCATTATAATTGAAAGACAAAACTATTTTCTCTTGGACCATTATCAACAAATTGTGGTTTGAGTTATATGCATGTTTTCTTGATTAAAAAAAAAAAGAAAAGGAAAAACAAATGATAAATAAATGAGAAGGTATAGACTGGTTGTCAGAAATCATCATAGTCCTTTATAATTTTCAATCAAAACTATGTTAATGTAGCAGAAACGCTCCCCAAATAGTCACTAATTACAAAAGAACAAATAAAGAGTACGTGATGCTAGGTTTAAGAACCTTGGTCCAGTTATTGTAAAGAACCTGAACTGTGTATACCTTTATTTTCTCACATCCACAATGAAGAGAAATTCATGTATGAGTACCTCATGTCATTCTTCAGTTATATATTAATTTATAAATGTTCAGTAGTCATTTTATGGAAGTGTAGATGAAAAAAATTCTGAACTTGATCTCTATTTTATCCTTGTCTCTGTTATTAGAGACTGAATATGAGCAACACCTGCTCCATAAATAACTCCCTGATTCATCTGAACAACAACAAAAAAAGAAGTTCAGCAAAATAGTTGACTGCTTTAGGATACAGATGGCATCTGTCATTTAAATTACTTAAGTTATTTAAATTGAGTAGCAAAAATATCTGATAAATCTTTTTCAGACAAATACAGCAAAGAAATCTGGAATAACATCGAAGACATCAGAAGTTGTTTTTAGGCCTTCAAGATTTTCTTTTATTTAGGGGTAAACTATTGTGTCTGTCCCTCTCTCTCTCTCTCTCTTATTTTATTTTTTCTTTCTCTCATGAATCCCATCTGCTTGTAAGTGTCATTGCTGGAGTTGCAAGGAAACACTTTTGCTTAGTACTGAAAAGGTCTAATGTTTGAGACCCTGAATGCAAAACTTCTGATAAAAATAAACTTCAAGGTCTCCAAATACTCTGATCAGATCAACTGTATGATCCCAGAGTAGGTTGCTTAAATCTTCTTGGCTAAGCTTGAGAGTGCAAAGCTTAATACCCACAGGCTTGCAATCTTTTTGAATGTGATTATAATTCAGCACCAGCTTTGCATCCTGGATAAAGGTTTGCCTTGAACACAAAGTATGTTACATGCCTGTGTGCTAGTGATCAAAATACTCAGAGGATTATGGCACTTGCTGTTCTTAAACCTCCAAAATGGTGTTAAAATGCTCCATCCAATCAGCTAAGCTGTAAATTAAATTTTTGTAGATTGAAGACATAATTTTATTTCATATGCCAGAAACTCATTTCAACCCTAGCATTTCTGTTAGCACGTTGCATCCAGCAGCATAACTCAAGAGGTTTAATGAAAGTTTAAAAACAATCTGTTGCAGATTTTGTGCCTAATTTATTTTTAATTGCAAATTGTACAACACATTATTGCCTGTGAAAATAGAAATTTAATTTTCTTCCTTTTTTTTTTTTTATAACTCTCATGCAAACTCAGATAGGAAACGAGTTTTAACATGCTGTTTTCTGGGTTTTATTTTTTTGTTTTTAGATCCTTGATGTGACGTCTTTGGAAAATATAGCTCATGTCCCTATCATTATCCTTCAAACACACTTTCATGGTTTCAGAATGCACTATTTGAGATTTCTCTAAGAAGTCTGCATTGACACAATGGTTGCAATTGTTTAACATGCGCTGTGGTTACAGTGTCTCTCTTTTCCACGTGAAAATCTGATAGTTTATTCCTGCTAACAGTGTTCATCTTCATATTTAGATCATGAAGCTTTATTGGTGATGGGGAAAAGCACACACAAAATAGCTTTCATTGTAAGGACAGCTGGATAGTTTGTGAAAATTAGATGTGCTATCATGGTTTCTAATAGGAGAAGAAATAGCCTCTTATTGTGCAGTTTGCTTCTTTCCTATGACCTTTAATTTTTGTAATCAGTCTTAGGAATGCAGCGAATGAAAAATCAACACAAGCGCTCATTCTGATCTTTGGGAAAGTTTTGTCACACTCGGCTGCATCTGGTAGTTTGACTTTGGACAGAATCTGAAATGAAGCTTAATGTGAGTGCTATCAAGTGATTCTAGGAAAATGTCAGAATACAAGAGAAGAAAACAAAGGTCTTCTGTGCTGGATTTGCATTCCCTTCTGAAATCTTTGGCACTTGATATCAGAGAGGGAGTTGTGTTATTTATTTTCAATATCCTGCCTTTCTCTTCTTCCCTGTCCGTAGAGAGGGGCCATCAGCTTGC
The DNA here is from genome assembly GCF_029378745.1 of Bos indicus. Taxonomy (NCBI): domain Eukaryota; kingdom Metazoa; phylum Chordata; class Mammalia; order Artiodactyla; family Bovidae; genus Bos; species Bos indicus. The sequence goes on from NC_091786.1 coordinate 12,414,854, forward strand.
TCCCCACAGCTCTTCCCTCCCCGTGCTGGGGCATTGTGTCCACCCGGCCAGCTGCCTTCAGAGCTGGTGATGAGATGAGAGCTGTGTCTCGCTGGAGAGGGGTGGGTGGGGTGTCCTGACTAGGTCTCCCTGCCTGCCACAAACTTCTTGTTGCTTCCACAAGGCTCAGCTTCCAGGGATGGCCAGATCAATGTGATACCCGGTCTCACGTGTGCTCCTCTGAGCAGGGTCCCTGCAAGGAACACTTGTTGTGAGTGAGTACCTTGACCTTGACCTCGTATAAAACATCAGAGTTCAAGTTCAGGTAGGACTTGCCCCTGGGTTGGTGGAGCCGGACTTATGGTGTAACATTTTGAGCACTTGAACAGCATTACAGCTAAAAAAAATTAACCTCAAATTCAGTGGGAAAATGGTCAGGACAACTATTTGTCAATAAACTTCAAGTATAAAGTATAATAATCTTTCTAAACTTAAGAATGTTAATCATTGTAAAACAGCATATTCCCATAGAACACATCTGATTCGTTTAAACTTACACAGCTGTTTCTTTGAGACATTTTATGTTTCTATTTTAATTTTTCAGAATAGCCTGCAATATGATGGTAACATTTCTCCTTTCATGCACCACTTGCCCTTAAAGGAAAATTACATTGTTTAAATTATTATTTCTTAAAGTATTTGTTTCCTTCTTTGACATATTAGTTCTGATCAGAGCAAAATATTAATGTAAATTATTCTTAATGAAGTAAATAAATATAGAAATTCCAAATGAATTAGGTCTTTGTGATATACAAGAAAAACTTATCATCTGTTGTATTTGTGTAGCGTTAAGTACAAGTATGTTTGAAAGAGATTTGATGGAATGGGCCAGACATCCCAAAGAAAGTTTGGATGGATGCTATTTATTGACCAAATCTACAGAAGAATGCATGAATTGATGGAATCAGTTGCAGTACGTTTTTAGAATGTAGTGATGTACAGGTTAGGCTAATAAAACTGATGCCTGCATATATAGAAATAATTGTAGAGAAATACAGTGATTATTACTAGGACATAAACTTGCACCTATTTTTATAAACTCCTGTCAGAGAGTGAAAGACAGGTTTCCAAAAGGAAATTGCTTCTCCCGCTTTCTCTCCTTGCTATTTCCACAGGTCAGAGAGCTATGGATAAAAAGAGTAAAGCCAAAAGATCCTTTGGTGGAAGTTTTGCTGATGGGTGTGAAGGCAGCTTGAATTTCCACTAGTCTCAGTTCTTTCCAGATAGATCTGTGCTAATTCTTAATTCTTTGCTTATTAAGGGGACGCCTGTCTTTTTCTCTATATGTATGATAAGCTCAGTGTAGCCTTGAAATATGTTCAATGCATGACACTAGGTGCATGCACACACGCATGCACACACAGACACACAGACACACACAGACACACACACACACAGACACACACACACACAGACACACAGACACACACACACACACACACACACACACACACACACACACACACTGACCCTTGCTGGGGTAGAGATTCCACTAGAGCGTTCGTAAGCTTTGGAGTTTCAGCAATCTGCTGAAAACGAATATCTTCCTTTTAATCAGAATCTTCAAAATGTGATCAATCTTTAACTCAGGTCAGGAGATGGACTTGAATATACCTACCTTTTTATTTATAACTTTACAACTGTAATTTATTTCTGAAAACTATTCATTGAGTTAAAAAAGCTGTTAGATGAAAAACAGTATTTTCCCTTAATTTGTTTGTATGATCCATTTCATTGAAATTCAAGACACTCAAAGTTGTTCAGTTTAAAATATATGTCCACTGAAAATGAAAACAAGTTTTTACTAGTAAACAAATTTGAACATAAGTACAGTTTGTATATGAAAGGTAATCTAATGAAAGATTATTGCAGTTTTACAAAATGTTAAACTCTTTTAGAGCTTATGAATTTCTTAAATTCAAACTAAACTTAAAAAATAAAGTTGTAGTCACAGAGTGGTTAGATGGTATTTTTTTAATATAATTGACTTACAATAGTATGTTAGTTTCAGATGCACAGCATAATGATTTGACATTTGTACACATTATGAAAAGATCAGCACTGTAAGTCTAGCAGCCTTTGTCCCCGTGCAAGCTTATTGCAATATTATTGACCACATTCCTTATGCTGTATATTACATCGTTGTAACTTATTTATTATATAACCAGAGGTTTGTACCTCTTAACCCCCTTCATGTTTCACCACCACTACCCTTCTCCTCCTTAGCCACAGCTCATTTATTTTCTATTATCTATGAGTCTGCTTTTATTTTGTTTTGTTTGTTTTGCTTTTGTTGATATAAAGTTAGTGAAATTTAAACCAAGTGATGCTCATTTGAAAATTGTATATTTAAGGTGCATGTGTTTCCATATTGAGTATATTACCAATGTGCAATTCTAAGTTGTATATATATACACACACACACACATATACATATATAAAATAAAACTGTAGTCGAGAGAAACATCATGAGGATGAAATAAAGGCAAATTATGAAACACTTGAAAATAGAATATGCATGTGAACCTGAAGAACTGAAAAATCTTACTATTTGTCTCTCTCTAAAATGACCTGTGCAGCTGCTGCTATGATGCTCAATCACTTCAGTCATGTCGGACTCTTTGGGACCCCATGGATAGTGGCCTACCAGGCTCCTCTGTGCATAGGATTCTCCAAGCAAGAATACTGGAGTGGGTTGCCATGCCCTCCTCCAGGGGATCTTCCCAACTCAAAGACTGAACTGTTGTCTCCTGTGTCTCCTGCACTGGCAGGCAGATTCTTTACCTCTGAGCCACCAGGGCCTGTGCAGATCAAATCCTTTTGGGTTCATTCAAACACAGTGTATATGTGTGTGCCTCATAGATGAGTGCATTGTGGAAAAGACAAAGTTTCTGCCCAAGTATCTGTAAGAGCCTGGCCATTCTTTTTAAATACTGAGGCCAAAAAATGAGAAAGAGGGTGAAAAATATTTTTCACTTATCTACACTCCTGGATTATATACTATCTTTGAGTAGAAAGTGTTCATCAGTGAAATACATATACATTGAATATCTAACTTGGGTCCAGTACTCTACCTGATGCTGGGTACAGAGATAAAAGATTCAGACATATTCTATGATCTTATAGGATATACTCTTATAGCTAAATATGTACATATATTCATCATAATTCTTTTCACTGTGTTACTTTACATCAATCAGTGATCACTTTAACCAATGTAATCAGATTACCTGGCCTAGCCTCATTCATTCAATGTTAATTATTTCCCCATTATATACTATGTGATATAATGCAGTGAGATTTCATAATTTTTTTCTCTTGATATCGTGTCTCACACAAAACAACAGGATGGGAGAGGCAGAGGCGAATAAAATAAAATCCATGAACAGAAAGCTGATTTGTATTAGCACTTTCACAATATAATCAGTATTTTATAAATACATGTGTGTACACAGACTAAACCAATAGGAAAAGTGTCATGTGTTTTTGAGTCCAACTCTTTGATGTTAAGCTACATCAGCCTATAAATCTTTCTTTCTGTTCTAACTAATCAGCATTCTGATAACTTATTATTTGTTTAAGATTACTTTTTAAAGATTTCATTCATCATTATGATATTCTACTGGCAGCTTACTCAATAAATGTGTCCTACAGATTTCATGGTCTATACTTACAGATATGTGATAAAGATAACAAATACACTAGTTCTTCAGAGGTGCAGTGCCAAGACATGTCTAAAGATGTGACTTTATGTTTGACATTGCCACTAGTTCATTGAAACTTTGGACAAGTCATTTTAGACATGCTGATCCTTAGGGGACTTAGGATAATATTCCTCACTTGCTCAGCCATGTCCAACTCTTTGCAACCCCATGAACTGTATCACACAGAGTTCCCTGTCCTTTACTGTCTCCCAGAATTTGCTCAAACCCATGTCCATTGTTTCAAAGATGTCATCCAACCATCTCATCCTCTGTTGCCCCCATCTCCTGCTCTCGATCTTTCCAAGCATCAGGGTCTTTTCCAATGAGTCAGCTCTTTGCCCATGTATTGAAGCTTCAGCTTCAGCATCAGTTCTTCCAATGAATATTCATTGTTGACTTCCTTGCTGTCCAAGGAACTCTCAAGAGTTTTCCCCAGCACCATAGTTTGAAATCATCAGTTCCTCAGCACTCAGCCTTCTTTATGGTCCAATTGTTTGCCACCCCATGGACTGTAGCCAGCCAGGCTCCTTTGTTCATGGAATTCTCAAGGCAAGAATACTGGAGTGGGTAGCCATTCCCTTCTCCAGGGAATCTTTTTGACCCAGGGATCGAACTCGGGTCTCCCACATTGCAGGCAGATTCTTTACTGTCTGAGCCACCAGAGAAGCCTGGGATAATATAAGGAGTTCAAACTGTGGCCCTCAACATAGCTTGCCTAACAAGGAATGACCAGGAATGCATAGGGGTTTCAAAGACTGCAGTTCCTTTCCAGAATTGCTTGAGATACAGTTTCTGGGTGAAGAGATAAAAGTACAAGTGTGGAAAACTTTCTTTTATTTCCAGATCACATTCACATCACCAGTAATTTGAATTGTACCTTGGCTTTTTAAACATAGCTTCAAAGGTATAGCTTGTGAGTTATGCAAAGAAAATAAAACATGGTTCTTTCCATTAACAAAGTGAAAACCTGAGTAGAGAAAATCTCAACCTGAGATAAGGAATAAGACCAGGCATTATGTAAGCAGTCAATTTGTACTATCAACTGAACTTGAGTTATGAGGAAAAAAGGGTGGTCTTGGAGATAGACACAACTTCTCATCCTAGAGCTTGCCCTTTATAAGCTGTTAACAAAATGCTACATGAACCCCAATTATGTTACCTGTAGAATGTGTTGAAGAACATATGCACTAAAAGGAAGACATTGATCTTGGGTGTCCTCAGCCTTCAATGGCTTGGAGCAGGGTTCGGGTTCCCAGCCAGAAACTGAGTCTGGGTCATGGCGGTGAGAGCACCAAATCCTAGCCACTAGGTCAGCTCAGTTCAGTTCAGTCACTCAGTTGTGTCCGACTCTTTGCGACCCCATTGACTATACCACTCCAAGCTTCCCTGTCCATCACCAATTCCTGGAGGACCCTGGCCCTTCGACTTTGCAGAAAATAATTCCCACAAAGACAGAAGGTAGTGAAGCAAGTATTTATGTAGTGAAGCAAGTTACATATTTATTAGGAGGAAAAGAGTCCAGTACCTGGGGATAGACACATGGGTGGTCTCGGGGAGAGTCGCAGAGTTGCACCCTCATGGCAGTTTGAATTACTTTTGTGGAGCACTTCTGGGTTTTTTTGACCAATCAGTTTGATTTTCCTCGGTCATAGTCCATATATGGGGCTTCCCTTTTAGCTCAGTCGGTAAAGAATCTGCCTGCAGTGCAGGAGAACTGGGTTCGATTCCTGGGTCAGGAAGATCCCCTGGGGAAGGAAATGGCAGCCCACTCCAGTATGCTTGCCTGGAGAACCTCGTGGACAGAGGAGCCTGGCAGGCTCCATGGGGTCGCAAGAGTTGAACAAAACTCAGCGACTCAGTTCTTCTTCTAGTCCATATATGGTATATCTCAGGACCCTTCCATGTGTGTTCACAAATCTCTTAGGCAAAATGGATCCAGTCAAAAAGGCCTACAAGTAAAGCATTCCTTGACTTCCCCTTTGACTGCCCAAGTGTCTGTGCACGTGTGGTCAGGGAGGTCTGCTGACTTTGGGAAGGAGAAATATGTGGTCTGGGCAGGGCCCGACCTCCTCCCTTAATTGTCCTGCTATTCTCTTGGAGTTTCAGTCCATAGGGAACGAATCTCCAATCACTTTACGCTAGGAGGGGGGATTCTTCCTCCTGCCTCAGTATGTGAATTTGAAGGGAGAATTTAGGTACTTAAGTAGTGTCCCCAAGTAGTTGATTCTAAACAATCATTCATTTCTCTTCCATACTTTCTCTTTTATCATCTTTCTCTTTTAAGTAAATGGGATGATCATGGATCAGCTGTGTCTGACAAAGATCTATCTTGAGAATAAAATGTAATCATAGACGTGAAAACCTTGAATGTTGTTGAGATTTAAGTATTGGTGAGGTGTTATTTCTGGTAATAGATTTTCTGAACTCATAGTGTCAAAAGGCCTTACCAAGAAGCAGAATTGTATTCCCAGAGACTTTATAAATAATCACAGAAATGACAGGAGTATAAAGAACTACCACTTGAATATGGGTTCCAGCTCATGTTCATCTCTATATTCAAGAGAACCACTTTTGCCTCAGATAGAGTCTGTGGATGGGGATGCTATTAGCAAAGATAACACCAGCCTGGATTCATGAGAGCATCAGAACCCTAACCCCACTGCATTAGACACATAATACAGATAACAATGTGTTTAGAGGCTAGAATGTATGGAGGAAGTGTGTGCCTAGTAGAGGCTCTGTTTAGCATATACAGAGACCTGATTTTGAACCTGAACTTGCACCCAAGTTCTCTTTCCACCACATACTCTATGATCTCAGTCATGGTACCCAGCTTCTCTAAGGGGTTAATTCCCTCATTTGTAACGTGGGACTAATCATCATGCTTCCTGCATGGACTGCTTGGAGGGTAAAGTGAACGTGTGGCACATGATAAGTGTTCAGTGAAGCTGGGCCATTTTCCTTAGCCCTAAGTATGTGACTATATGATCATCTTTTGTGCATTTATTAGAGAGATAAGTGAGTAACTCTAATCGAAAGGATAGAGGTGGTGGGGTGTGCTTCCTATCTCCTAAAGCCCTGGGAAGGAGGTTGCTCTTTGAAGAGCATGACTAGACTGTGAGAGAGGTTTGAGGTCATCCTCAAGTAGGAACTAAGCTGAAAGTGGAAGGAATACTTGGTAGACAAAGACAAAAATTTTAAAAAAAGCTGTACGAGATTTAGGGAGGCCAGTAAGACTTTTAGTAGTGAGCGAAAGAGGTGACGCAACAGTATGTAGACCAGACAAATACACGTCAGGACTCATATTTCTCTCTCAGATTATCTGTCCCGTCTACTTGAAATAACTCTCTTATATTAAAACACATAACATAACACAGTGACCAAACACTTGAGTGTTTGGTAAACACTAAATAAACACGTATTATTTTACCCGCTGTGACTAGGTCTGAATGACCTCAAGATCTGCTGTCACCTCCTTGCTTACTTTGCTAAAACGTGTGAAAATATCTTACATTGACCTCTAAAAATTTGGTAGGCAACAGGGACCAATTTAAATAAGATACTTGTGTGAAGAATTTAGTCTCATCATCCCTTTTTTTCTTACTGGGTAAAATGAATGAAATAATAAAAATCTATTCTGTAAGAAAATGTGATATATACATACCTATGATTTGTTTAGATCACTTGGGCTAAACACAAAAGACTCTATTTCATAAAGTCCATTACAGAGACTGCTATAGCAAAGTATGAAATGAATGAAGGAGCAGGCAAATATTGAAGCTGGTATTTTAGAAAGAGTATATACATATATATATATATATATATATATATATATATATATATATATAGGTGAGGGGATATTGGTTGTTGCTGAGAATTAAAAAGAAAGTGATCTGAAATGTGGTTTTATAATCACTGACTTTAAGTGTTTATCTTTAATTAGGCCCAACACAAACTAAATGATGACAGTGGGTTGATGGATTTCCCTGTTAGATTTCTAAGCCGTTTAAATATAGGTAGTTACTGTAATTATATATTTACTATCCCATTTTTGCAGCTTTCCGAGTGACAAAAATTCAGCAGCCCCCCGTCATGAGTTTGAGATGTTAAACTGTCCTAAACATTGGCAGTGCCGTGATAGCTGAACGCGAGCAGCACATGCTTCATACATTGTCACACGAGGCTAATTTTGGCTGCTGTAAATGAGTGGTTTCTAGGAGAGAAACCAACGTGGCGGAAGGAAGAGGTGTGAAGCCGCCTGGTGACAGTCTCGGTCTGTGATACGACGCTGTTTTATTAGTATCTTATGAGATCTAAAGCAGTTTTGCCTGGCTTTTGTGTCTGCACTCATCATTTGACTGTGTAAGCTGACCCAAGAGCAGTGCTACGAGCAAGACCCTGCCTTTGCATAGTATTTGTTCTGAAAATATGGATTAGACATGAGCATTACAAACAGGACTTGTCAGAGGAGAACCACAGAGACATTTTGCTAAATCAAAGATCCATCCCTTCACAAAATAGACTTATATTTTATAGTTAATGATTTGTCTCAAGATCTGATAAGTATTTTTCAAATATACAGTTGATATTAAAGGAGAGGCATTGAATATTCTGCCACACTAGGTCCTTTGTGAAATCTGTACATGGGATCTGCACAACTTACCTGAAAACTATATTTCAGTATTCAATTTGCTCTGTTTTTTTTTTTTTTCCAAGCAGAATTAGTTTCAAGAAGTATTTTTGTTCATTTATTATTGGAAAAGACCTTACTCGCTTATTCAAGCGAGAAAATTACCCCCAAAGCTTGCAAGATTTATAACGCTTAAGGAAAAAAAAAGGCAATTCAAAACCTAATGAGACACTTTAGGCCTCATTTACATCTCTAACCTGACCCATTTTCTGCAAAATGTTTTTGTTGGTAATTTACATACTAAAAGCTAGTTATTTATCCATCCCTAACCAAAAAGTTGATGAGATTACTAAAACAACAGTGAAGTTAGCATTACCCTAAAAGCTAACTATGGCTGTTTCTAGAAGGTTGACTACTGAGTCATTTATTTAGCTGTAATTTCCATTACTGACTGGCAGTGCATCCAGATTCTGAAAGGATGACATGAAAGCTCAAATATAGCTTTGTCACACTCACTTTATTAGCAGAAGTCTTTCCAGGAATGCATACTCTGGAAATAACGTGTATTAAAATGCTCTGTGTGTGGATACACATGTATCTACCCAGGACAATAAATAATGCGGTGCAGTGCATTCTCTAAAACAAACTTCAGTATCGTATTTTTCTTTGAATGCCAAAATCCTTTGTGTATGTTCAGAGACTAAAATTGTATTGATGTAGTTCTTACTTTTTAGCAATTTTTAATTCCTGATATTTGGAGAGAAAAAGACTACAAGGAGGAGGTGAAGTGTATAATAGCTGAGAGAGCTATTTCTCACTATCTTCAGGAATATTTATATTTTTTCATGGTGAAAAATAAGCATCCATAAATATGTAGTATTAGTACTAAGTTGCTTCAGTCATGTCTGACTCTATGGAGACCCTATGGACCACAGCCCGGCAGGCTACTCTGTCCAGCAGATTCTCTAGGCAAAAATATTGCAGTGGGTTGATGTGTCCTTCTCCAGGGAATCTTCTTGACCCAGGGATCAAACCCATGTCTCTTGTATCTATCTATCTATATATATATATATATATATATATATATAATATTTTTATTAAATATGGTGGTGGTTTAGTTGCTAAGTCATGTCTGACTCTTACAACCCCATTGACCGTAGCCTCTCAGGCTCCTCTGTGCATGGGATTCTCCCCTGTGCCATTTTCTTCTCCAAGGGATCTTCCCAACCCGGGAATTGAACCCTGGTCTCCTGCATTGCAGGAAGATTATTTTCAACTTAGCTACAAGGGAAGCCCTGTATTAAATGTAGATTTGTCTTTTTATTAAAACATTTCTATTTTCCATTTTATATATTTGTATTTCAGTATTTAGTATTTGTATTATACATAAATGCTATATATTTTATTATGTTTATGTTATATATGTTACAAATATATATAGTAATATCACCATTTGTTGGTAATTGTTACCTTGATAACTTAGTAACTTGGCTCATATTCATAATATAGTCATCTATGAAATATGAACTATTGATCAATCAATAATTTCAGTTCAGTTCAGTTGCTCAGTCATGTCCAACTCTTTGCAGTTCCATGGACTGCAGCATACCAGGTTTTCCTGTTCATTACCAACTTCCAGAGCTTGCTCGAACTCATGTCCATTGTGTCAGTGATGCCATCCAACCAACTCATCCTCTGTTGTCCCCTTCTGCTCCTGCCTTCAGTCTTTCCCAGCATCAGAGTCTTTTCCAATGAGTCAACTCTTCGCATGAGGTGGCCAAAGTACTGGACTTTCAGCTTTAGCATCATTCCTTCCAAAGAAATCCCAGGGCTGATCTCCTTCAGAATGGACTGGTTGGATCTCCTTGCAGTCCAAGGGACTCTCAACGATCTTCTCCAACATCACGGTTCAAAAGCATCAATTCTTCAGTGCTCTGCTCTCTTTATAGTCCAACTCTCACATCCATACATGACTACTGGAAAAACCATAGCCTTGACTAGACGGACCTTTGTTGGCAAAGTAATGTCTCTGCTTTTTAATACGCTGTCTAGGTTGGTCATAACTTTTCTTCCAAGAAGTAAGCGTCTTTTAATTTCATGGCTGCAGTCACCATCTGCAGTGATTTTGGAGCCCAGAAAAATAAAGTCTGACACTGTTTCCACCGTTTCCCCATCTATTTCCCATGAAGTGATGGGACCGGATGCCATGATCTTCGTTTTCTGAATGTTGAGCTTTAAGCCAACTTTTTCACTCTCCTCTTTCACCTTCATCAAGAGGCTTTTTAGTTCCTCTTCACTTTCTGCCATAAGGGTGGTGTCATCTGCATATCTGAGGTTATTGATATTTCTCCCGGCAATCTTGATTCCAGCTTGTGTTTCTTCCAGTCCAGCATTTCTCATGATGTACTCTGCATATAAGTTAAATAAACAGGGTGACAATATACAGCCTTGATGTACTCCTTTTCCTATTTGGAACCCGTCTGTTGTTCCATGTCCAGTTCTAACTGTTGCTTCCTGACCTGCATACAGATTTCTCAAGAGGCAGATCAGGTGGTCTGGTATTCCCATCTCTTTCAGAATTATGACACAGAAGAATTATGATTTTTGTTCCCTATTTTGAGGCTGTCAAGCCTTGTTGGTGCTGATGCCACTGTCTTTGTGACTGTTGCCACCATTAAGCCATCTGAAGAGTTTGATTTCTCAGCTCTACTGAGTGGTCTGAAAACAGGCTGTGTTGTCCTTACCCTCTGCCTGTTGGTCTTTCAAAGACCATGTGGCAACTGATTGTTCAGTTTTCTACTCAGCTACTTGGAATGTCTTTGAAAAATGTCTCTAGTGCTGAAATTGTAATACTCAATGAATACTATATTTTCTATGAAAACATTTTATCTTGTCAAAGATTCTCAGCTATGTGCTGCTAAACCATAGACACCATCTCCAGAGGTACTATCATATGCTAACGTCAGGCCACTGAGCAATGTATTTCTTTTTGCATCATCTGAGGATTCTTGTGCTTGATCTGTGAAGACAGTGTTATTTAAGTGCCACAATTCCTATTCACTAATTTAAAAGATATTTCATGATGATCTGAAACTATTAAAGACATTGGTAGATATGAAATCAAAATATATTTAATTAGGGAGAAATATTATATGTCCTTCTTAACATTTCCCCCCAATTAAGTATATTTTAAGATTCCATGTCTACCACTCTCTTTTCAGTTATTTTTTCCAGAAATGTTGAGTGAATATTTACTATGTAATAGTTATGAATGAAACAACCATGATCCCTGACCTCATGAATCTTGGAGTCATGGGGAGGAAGTCAGACCGACCAAAAGACCATGGTATAATGACAAGTTGAGTTAATTTAGAGGCACATAATGTTCAGTGATGGAGAGAGGGTTGTATTAATATTTAGATAGAGTGTTCAAGAAGGCTAGCTAGCAGGGGACATTCAACTCAGGGCTGAAAGATGATACAGAGCCAGCCATAGGGAAATCAATGGGGAAAGCATACCAGGGAGAAGATGGCTGTGTGGACGATATTCCTGATGTAGTAAGGAGATCACTGTACCTAGGAATTGGAGGAAGGCTACTGTGGTTGGAGTGTGACGGTTTGTGTTGGAGAGATGCACAAAAGCAAGACTGGAGAGGTGGATGAGGAGAGACCGTGACCAAGCACGGGGTGCCATCGTCACCCGCGGACTGAATCTACAGCCCCGACTGTGGCCTCCACCCCAACTGTCATTGGTAGTACCGGTTCCTGAGTAAGCTTGTGGCATACAGGAAAACAGAAAGGAGCATGCACTTTCAGAGGAAAGGCCACCTCTGAAGAGAAAGGGAGGAGGAGCATCTGCCCTGAATTTGTTCATTTTCTTTTTCTTTTTTGTAAATTCATTAATGAGATAAGTCACGTCACTTTCCCTGTGGCAGAGAAATGAGTGGCGGAAGTTGCCTGGATTTGTATCCTAATGGAGTGCCCACAACACTCCTGTTGTCTCCCTCACTCTTCTGAGAGCAATCTATCATTTTATAAAGCAAAGTTCTTTTCTTTTCCATAAAGCTGAATTTCTTTCTGTGTGCTACCAAAATGCATAATGTATGTTGTTATTGAAAGTGAAAGTGTTAATCACTCAGCTGGGTCCAACCCTTTGTGACTCCATGGATGGTGTCCCACCAGACTTCTCTGTCCATGGAACTCTCCAGGCAAAAATACTGGAGTGGGTTGCCATTCCCTTCTCCAGGGATCTTTCTGACCTTGGATTGAACCCAGGTCTCCTGCTGTGCAGGCAGATTCTTTACTGTCTGAGCCGCCAGGGTGGTTCATGTTGTCATTGGGTTAGCCCAAAAAAGTTTGTTCAGGTATTTCCATAATATGCTACTGAAAAACCCAAATGAGCTTTTTGGCTAACTCAATATAAAGTGAACATGTTAGATATACCCAAGTTATACATGGTCAGACTAGACTTGAATACTATAACCTTTGAATACCCTAAGAAAATTAAATCTAGTGCCGAGAAGATCAGAACCAGAGTTTTGATTGATCTAATTAACTATAGTCAGCCATATGCTTCAGTGTTTTATTTGTATCATTAGTGAATGTTGTATACCTACAAATGCACAATTATATCATATTTATCCATTTATTCCTCTTTTTCAGAAAGTTTTAAAGCTCATGTAATTAAAATAAATGTTTTTGCATAATAATTACCACTAGAAATTGAATTTGTATCTGTGAATTGTTCACCTGCAGTCACAGTCATGGGTCCCTGTGTAAGGAATGCCTTCTCTCAACAGGCCAAGAACTATTTCCTAAGAAGAGCTGCTTCCCAGGGAGGCGAGGTGGCCCCCATCGCCCACAGGCAGAGCCGGGGGTCCGGGCCCAGGCTCGGCTGTCAGCTGGTCTACCTGAGGACCGTGCGGCCCCCGGGGAGGACACAGGAGTGGTGAGTACCCATGCGAGGCCGGGCGCTGTGATAGCCCTGTCTTCTGGAGAAACTTGTTTTCTGATTTTCCAGTCAATCCCGTCATTCTTTCAGACATAGCTTCTAAGAAACTGTCAAACATCTGCCTTTCCTTTTCACACTTTTTTCTGCACTCTGCCTATAGCTGTGGTAGTTCAGTAGATAAATGACATCTCACCTCCTCTCTTTGCATACATGCGCAGTGCTGCAAATGCCAATTCATGAAAGAAAGAGAGAGAAAGAAAGAAAGAAAGAAAGAAGGAAGGAGGGAAAGAGAGGGAGGGAGGGAAGAACGAAGGAAAGAAGGAGAGAGAGAGAGAAATAAATCAGGCTGTTTTGTAAGTCTTTAAGTTCACGGTCATAGTTCTATTAACATCACTTAGAATTATACCAAATGTCCAGCTGCCGGGAGCCTTTGAAATCCAGTAATTATTTATGAGAATTTTATACAAAAAAGGTAGAAACCATAAAAGAGCTTTGGTTCATAAAACAGGAAAGACAAATGTTGCCAGAAAAAAAAAAATCTATAACAAATGTGGAGTAAACTCTGTGAATGAAAATCTGCTGTATGCTGGTGTGATTGTTAAATGGAAACCCAGGGTATTTGTGTATTTGTTTTGTTAATGAGCAAATCCTGCCCATGTACATAAAGGCAAGTTTATTCCCAAAGATATGGTACAGAAATATAACTTTTATTATTAGAATATTGTTGGGCATCATGATTGTGAACATATTATAAAGTAAATATATAGCTGCAGTTTTCTTTCTTTCTTTTAACCATGGTCTTTTGAAGTATTTTCATATGGAATTTCTGAGTTCTTCTAAGCTTAATTATAATTTTTGGCCACTTTATGAACAAGAATTAGAAAATAGAAATCATAAAGAATTTCTATTTGCTGCATCGTATACCCTCTGAGTACTTGAATATTTTAAGGTCTCTGACTATTTTTAGAGAGAAATAATACCAGCATCTGATGCAGGCAAAGATTGAAAGCAAGAATTCTATAGAACGTCTAAATGTCACAGGTGTTATTGGAATGCAAATGTACTTTTCTATACGTTTTATAGGTGTTATATATAGCAAGTGTTCGACACCATATTTTTGCACTTTTTTTTTGACTTTTTCACCTATTACCTTTCTCCAAATTACTAGAAACTAAAAATACCTGCCTGAAATTAAGAGCATGGATGCTTTGGCAAATAAAGACAGTGTGGGTTTTCTGCTGTCATTAAGATATATGCTATCTATCATTTCTCAGTGGGCTGAACTAACTACTTACTGTGAGAAATCTTCCTGAGATGAGATTTCTGTCTGTCAACATAGGATAAATTTGACTTTGGAGACAAGGAATTTGTACAATCTCATTATTAAAAAAAAAAAAAAAAAAAGTAGAGAAAAGAGAAATAAAAGCATTATAAAAATTAGATTTCAATAAAAGCAGAGTCAAAAGTTAGAAAACACATATAATTAATGAAAGGATTCATTTTATTTGATATTTGAACCACAAAATTGAAGTCTTCACAGTCTTTCATGAACAAAACTTGGGTTTTGTGGAAATTAAGTGAAATTAAGAAATGATTTCCTTTCAGAGCAAAATGAGAGGGTACATTTTGAGTTAAACACATTGTATAAAAATGTAATGAAAATATGTGTGTTTAAATAAAATATGTGTGTTAAATACAATGTGTTTAACTCAAAATGTACTATCTCAATAATATAAAACCTGTCACTTATGTCATTCTGCATATTTTTAAGTCAAACTTCTCATCAATGAGCTACTAAGTAATATGTAAGAGAAATGCTATGTTTAAATAAATAATATCATTCTCTTACTGGATATTACATCAACGGGTATAACAATATGAATGCCTTAGCAGAAATGCTACTTAAACCTTTCAGAGTTGTCAATATCCAAATGGTGTCTTGTCTGATATCATCATAGCCTCATTTGTAGCCAAATGTGTATTTTTATAAGTACTGTAAGTCATAAATGCAATGGGTTCTCTTTTTTAGGATCACATTTTTGGAGTTAGTTACTTGAGTAATTTTCATTGCAAACACTTTCAGAATAATTTTGCAGAAATAAAACAACTCTTGAAGGAACACAACTGCTTTCTTACTAGGGACGGAAATATTTTAGAAAGAAAAGAGCATCTGTTCCTTTTCCTCACCAATGATTTTATTGTCTTCTGGATTGTGCGAATTTGCTCTGGGAAAATAAGAGAGGTGTGCTGCAATTCAGAATCATTTTGCCCACTTAGGGACCTGAGTTTCCAATTCAGAATATGACCTGGTTTATTCAGGTGACACCAGTTCCTCATATTCTTCTATTATCATTTAAATTTCTGTTCATGTTTTGACAATCTTCTTTAGTAGAAAGCTCAGAAAACATCCAGCTGCACCTCTTGAATCTTCATTCTTATGCTGGGATCCATTATTCTAGGACTAATATTTCCATAATATGTGATGTCACGAAGAAGAATGAAAATCTCACTTTGGAGATGCCACTGTAATAATTCTCACTTATAGTCTATAATTAATATGAATAATGGCAACAAAAGAAACACTTGAGAAAAGTAATTCTAGGCTTTAGTTAAAGAAGCTTAATGAAAGCAGCCTTCTTCCACTTAGCAAATATTTATGTGCCAGAGACTTAGTTGCTAGGTGCTGGGGATCATGAAACTTACACCTACACTGTGCTATCATTACAAGTTCTTCTGATTGATGGAAAAAATAGAGCACCCAATTTTACCTGGATTTCCATGTAATAGACCAGACTGCCCTCGTCATAGAGGGTGAAGGAAGGTGTGAGGAGTTTCAGACTTGAAGGTAGAGGCGGGCGGGGTGCAGGATATTAGGCGGTAGAAAGAACACTTAAGATGAAGAACTACTTGGTGTACTTGTTGCCCTGAAAGGGGCCCAGTGTGTCTAGATCAAGGACAGCAGAGAAGAGAGAGGAGAGAGATCATACTGGAGCAGTCAGTGAAGAACAGGTTATTCAGGGCCTTGCAGACCCCATTAAAGAAATTTGATCTCAATTCTAGGTGCAATGAGAAACCACAGGGGAATCGGTAGGCCAAGGGTGTGATGACGTCAGATTTCTATTAAAATTCATCACTGATTAATGTGCGAAGAACAGAACAGACATGAGGAGAGGATATAGGAAGACCAATTTGGAAAATTTTACACCAGTTCAGAAAAGAGAAAGGGATGATGTTGTAGGAGTCCCCTGGGAAGATAGAGATATAAGTCCTTGGATGTCATGGCTGGTTAAGGAAGAGAATGCACCAGATGGGTCAGAGATCACAAGGGCCCCAATGACTCTCATGTTTCTGGTTGGAGAAATTCGAGGATGTTTTTGATTGTCATGTTCAGTTTGGAGTAGTCACAATGTATCAGAGGGGTGTTTCAAAAATGAAGTTCTGAATGTAGTTCTGGAGCTCAGAAATCTGAACTAAAGGTTTGAATTTGGAGCCACTGGCTTTCAAATGTTAGTTGAAATCATGATAGAAGATGAGGTTGCTGGAAGAGAGAACACAGGAAGATAAAGAAGAAAAGTCCTAAACAGAAAGAATCTGAAAGACTCTGAATTTTAGTAATTAGGTAGAGGAGGAGCAGTTGGGAAAAGAGGCTGATGAGGAAGAAGTATCATAGAAGCCAAGGGAAGGAGAGTATTTCCACAAATTGCTGTAAGGCCAATGAAATGAAGATTATGACATATCCCCTTAAGTTAAACACCAAGAACATCATAGGTAAACTTTGCAACAGAGTTTTCATAGAGGACTGGGGCAAAATCCAGATTAAAGAAGGTTAGTCTATGAAAGAGAGGAAGAAAAAAGATCAACAAATACAGACAGCTCTTTCCAAATTTAGCTGTGAAACTCAGAAGATGAATAGAAATGCATAACGGGAAAGATGTGAAATAAACAGAGTGTTTTTGTTTGTTTGTTTTTAGTGATGATATAAAATTCCTGAAAAAAATAGGCACAGATGGGATCTGGCAATTCAGTGTAGAAAATGTGTATTTTTTTTTTCTTGAACAAGAACATTTTTATTAATATCTCAATAATAAAATTCATGTTTTGGTTTAACTCACATCTTCATCTTTTTTTGCTGAGAAAATCTCCAAGTTAGCTTGGAGCCTCATCGTGTATTCAGGTCACCCTCAGTGGTCTTCATCCGTCTCCATAGGACAATCACTTGGGATGCTGTATAAAATACAAATGCCTGGTTTCTGCTCCTGGAGAGACTGGTTTAATTGGACTGGGTTTTATCCAATGTACTGAGACTTTTAACAGTCCCAAATGATACTGAAGAGCAGACAAAAGAGAGAATTACTGATACAAGGGACTATTTTGTTCAACCTCTAAACATTTTCAAGATATTTTAAACATGCAAGCCTATTATATTAGAAAATGGTTTTTAAAAGAAAAAGGAGTATCTCTCCCACTGTATTAGGAGAGAAAGAGGAAAGGATGGCTACATGAGTTAAAAGGCTTTATTGGTTTGGTGGCAGGAGACTGAATTATTTGCTGAACCAAGGGAGACCATGTTGAGGGTGATGGGCAAAGACAGTCATGGTTGAAACAAGTAAACAGTGTTTGAAATAATCATTGCATTGAGTGGAGAAGAATAACACCTAGAGAAATGCAGGGAGATTACCCACTGTTGCTGGGAGGTTATTAAGGTTTATGACTATGAATATTCAGAAGGCTGCCTGATTTTCTCCAGAAACTTCCCAGCAGGAAAGCTCACAGATGGTATTAATCCAGGGCGAAATTTTCCAAATAGTATGTAAAGAACAAAGAGCACGAGAATGCAAGAGGGCAGTTAAAGAATGATTCCTCCATGGGGCTGTAGGTGGTAACCAGGATCCACAAGGGAAGTGAAGACAGGAAATCCTGGGGTAATGGTCCTACTGGAGTCAAATATAAATTCAAGGTGAGCAGCTGAGCAAACAGGTAGGTGGGGAGAGACTGGCTGTGAGAGAGGATATCTGCTTTAATGTTTCCAAGCTGGGTTATGGGAAAGGATACCCTGTTCTGTGACACTGCAAGTGGGTGGCTGAGGTGGAGATGAGAAGGAAGAGGTCACTGAAAAGGTGAATATCAAGAAACAGAGAAGTCAGATCATGTCATCCCAGGCTGGCAATGCTTGGATGCGGAGAGACAGTAGACAAAGCCCTCAAGTAATGAAGAGCCATAGCCAGAGCTTTAGCAGTTGACAGCAGAGTGTCGAGGGTAAGGGAGGCATCACTAGGACTCAAAGATAACATGGACTCAGAGAGTGGTTCCCCCCCACGAGGATAGAAGGGATGAGGTCCTGTGAACGGTGTGGACCAGGCAGAGTCCTTGTCAGTACTGTTCAGTCACTAATTCGTGCCCGAGTCTTTGTGGCCCATGGACTGCAGCATGCCAGGCTTCCCAGTCCTTTGCCATCTCCCAGAGTTCCGTCAGAGTCATGTCCATTGGGTCAGTGGTGCTGTCTGCTTTTTCATAAACAGTGCTATACTGTCTTTACTGCATATAAATCTGCCTGTGTTGCTATGGTTTGAGAGGAAACAGTAAAACTTTGGGTCCAACTAACTAACCCTTTAGTCCCATACTGATGCCTTAGTATTTTGTGAGAGTCGAGTCCTCCCCGATTTCTCCTGGGCCAGGAACATTCAAAGTCTTAAGGTTTGTACAGGAGACTCCTCTGGCACAGTGACTCTGAGGATCCTGGCTTTGAACTATGGCTGTACCACTTTGCTGCTTGCTAGCCTGTGGTCCTGGGTGTGTGGCTTAACCTTAATCTCTGCACTTCATCCATGAAATGGGAATAAGAATAATAAGTTCCAGTGTGGAATTGTGAAGATTAATAGAAGTAATGTACACATCTGGCATTATTTGTCATAGGAAGTATTTAAAAGGTAGAAGTCAATCACATTATTACTATTTTAATGTCTTACCCATTGCATGCGCTACTGTTTAAGCTCACATAATTGTAAAAGGCTTCTGAAAGCTTTCCCTGCCTCTCTGACATTACATATTTTGAAATGCTCCTCCAAGCGCCCATGATCTACATCTAACTGGCACATTTATTTCAAACTGATTCCAGCCCCAAATTTATTCTCACTTCAGCTTGTGGATAGTGAACAGATAACCTTATCTAATGAATCCTAGATAGCATATTGAAAAGCAGAGACACTACTTTGCCAACAAAGGTCCATCTAGTCAAGGCTATAGTTTTTCCAGTGGTCATGTATGGATATGAGAGTTGGACTGTGAACAAAGCTGAGCACCGAAGAATTGATGCTTTTGAACTGTAGTGTTGGAGAAGACTCTTGAGAGTCCCTTGGACTGCAAGGAGATCCAACCAGTCCATTCTAAAGATCAGCCCTGGGTGTTCTTTGGAAGGAATGATGCTAAAGCTGAAACTCCAGTGCTTTGGCCACCTCATGTGAAGTGTTGACTCACTGGAAAAGATTCTGATGCTGGGAGGGATTGGGGGCAGGAGGCGAAGGGCACGACAGAGGATGAGATGGCTGGATGGCATCACTGACTCGATGGACGTGAGTTTGAGTGAACTCTGGGAGATGGTGATGGGCAGGGAGGCCTGGTGTGCTGCGATTCATGGAGTTGCAAAGAGTCGGACACGACTGAGCGACTGAACTGAACTGAACTGAATGAATCCCATATCTATAACCCCTGAAACAGAACTCGGATCAAAGTAGGTGCTAAATATTAGCTTAATGTAAAATGATAGGAAGAAGGAACCTAGTATGCGTTGCTAAAAGACATGTTGTTATTTGTCTTCTGGAAGCAGTGTTGGGGTGGGAAGCAGGTGCAGGAAGGAGACAGCCTGTTAATCTAAACTGAGTGAGGAGAGAGAACACCCTTTGCTTCATCCATTGCAAGTGATGTATTCTGGTGCACTTGGCTGGGAGAAAGGATAATTATGAATTACAAGCATCCATCTTAGAAATGATGAAAGTTCTAGCATCCCCCCATCATGCCCGCTGAGCAGAGGTCTTAATCTGGCAATATTTCAAATATGATAAAAAGATGTTTGAATAACATTTTGGCAAAGGTTTATAAAACATTAAATCCCATAGAAACATATTTGAAAGACCTAGTTTTTCAAAGTTTAATGATTGGATTATTTTTAAATGAATCACTTTTTAAGATGTCATGCCCAACAGGAAGCCAACCATGTGAGCAAAACTTCAGTCTTATGAAATTATAATTAAATTAAATCGTATCTGGTAGCTTACATGCAATATGTATTACAGTGGTGCTGATCATATGGAACAAAACATTATCAGCTACAAAGAGGTATAATTAGCTTATTCTTGCAATATATAGTCACTTAAATTTAAAAATATATAAACAGGAAAGAAAAGCTAAAAAATCTGAAGTACCAAATTTAATTTAATTTTTTAATATTAATGACCAGGTTGTCCTAACAAGCTGGTTTACTATAGAAATTAGCAAATGGCTATCCTTATATAATGATGGCCAGGAGAAAAGCAAGTAGCATTGACTAAGCACTTCTCTTCTGAAAAATCCTATAGACGCTGCATGTGTCATATCTCATTTAACTGTCATTCACTATTGTCCTCAATTTTCATACGGTTTAAAAATATGATGCCAAGAAAGAATGACCTGGTGCAAAACAGCTATTAAGTGGCAGATCTGAGGTCTGAATGCTGTCAGATGACAAAGCCAATATTTTGATCACTGACATACAAAGTGTCAATTCATCCTTGGATTGTCTAGAAAGTCCTGGATGAATTAGCTTATTCATTGCAAGTTCTTAACCGATTTGTTCTGATCTTGACATAACACAGATAAGCCACTTAAGAGTTTAAAACCAAGGAGTGAACAAATGATTTATGAGGTCTTAGAAAATGTGGCAGAACAGCTTGAATAAGTTTTGTCAAAATTTGTCATTTTCCTTTGATAGTTTTTAGACTGACAAAGCAGGAGTCAGAATTCTAAGCTAGAATAACAAAGCTTAATAATAATAAACTCATGAGCAAGATGGCGAATTGGGAGCAAGATGGTGGAACAGATAGGCAAAACTGGTGCTGAGATTATATTATCATCAAATAATTATCTTGACGAATGAAGGCTATAGATTGTGTGAATGATAGATTTTAGAGTGGGACTTAAAATGCATTGTTCAAAATTTTCTGTTTAAAATATCTTGGAAAGTATTTTGAATAAATAATATATTTGAGATATTTAACTCTAGAAAATAGATTAAAAGGCTTTAATCACCAACTATGCTTTTTATGAATAATTAAGAAATTTAATTTAGAACTCCTCACAGCATGGTATAGATGTTTTGCTAAGAATACAAGTCTGTATAGCGCACTTCTTGCATTCAGTTCAGTTCAGTTCAGTCGCTCAGTTGTGTCTGACTCTTTGTGACCCCATGAATCACAGCACGCCAGGCCTCCCTGTCCATCACCAACTCCTGGAGTTCACTCAAACTCATGTCCATCGAGTCGGTGATGCCACCCAGCCATCTCATCCTCTGTCAGCCCCTTCTCCTCTTGCCCCCAATCCCTCTCAGCATCAGAGTCTTTTCCAATGAATCAACTCTTCGCATGAGGTGGCCAAAGTATGTAGGCATAATTTATTTCTGGTTTAAATATTCACTGGAGCTTCCCTGGTGGCTCAGATGGTAAAGAATCTGCCTGCCAATGCAGGAGACACAAGAGACGTGGGTTTGATTTCTGAGTTGAGAAGATCCCCTGGAGTAGGAAATGGCAACCCACTCCAGTATTCTTGCGTGGAGAATTCCACGGAGAGAGGAGCCTGGAGGGCTACAGTCCATGCGGTCGTAAAGAGTCAGACACAACTGAGCAACTCGGTACATACCCACACAGTAAGGGAGTGCTCTTCTTTGGATCAAGTCCCTAAGTGTTGGGAGTTTCTCGGTCACTTAATCGGTGATGAAACAGAACAGGAGGAAAGGAATTAAACCTAATTGGGAAAGTTTATTCAAGGTTTATATTATATAATGTTATATAATAGATGATTTAAAATAGTAAAAGTGGCATTTTAAGATGATTTCTACTAGTTTAAAATTTCTTAATATTGAATAGCTGATAGAAAGGATGGTAAATGTTGATGGGCTTTATAGGAGCTTAAACTTGGTGTGGTAATAATCCTCTGGTAAGCAGCTTATTATGAAAGATACAAGTCAAAAAAAAGGCAGAGCAAACAGAGACATCAATATGTTTGCCTCAAGTTTAGAATTAGTATTTATTTTAAAAGTTTGATTCAATTTCATTATTCTGTCTCCTTGGTAGTCAATTTATTGTTTAGGGCTCTCTCAATTAAACCCTGTCACTTCAGGGGAAGTTCAAGAGAATAGTGCATTATTGATATTACAGAAACAGTTGTCAGTAATCAATACATTTTGAACCACATACAAGGTATATCTTTAAGGATATAATTCATCAAAAACAGGCTTACTGGGGCTCTTCATGCTATTTTCATTGATTTTCCTGTTCTAGGAACACATGGTAGATATTCTGTATGTGACATGAGTTATATTCAAATAAAGAAGCCAGCTACTCAAAAAATGCTCAGTTACAGAGAAAAAAATTAAGGCTAAGGATTCTAAAGAAGAAATAAAATTGAATTTAAGTTGTTATTTTCACATTTGAATATTCCTTTCAGAAGAAGTTAATTAGATAACTTAAAATGTTTTAAAAGATTACACATAAGGAATACCAAATTCTAGGTGTGAATCCTGTTCTTTACTTACTGTGTAAAATAGAGGTAGAAAGGTACTTTTATTTAGTTATTTTATTGCTGCTGCATAACTTTCTTTAAAATGAAGCATAAAATATGCATTGCTTTATGCTGTATGTATTCTACATATTTGTCTGTTACTGTAAATTTTACAACTATTGGAGTTCACACTATGAAAGTATTCTAAGTGAACCCTAGTGTACACCAAGTGATTGACAAAGGGAATAATAACCTTCTAATCTTGCAAACCTGTACTTTCCTTTATAATGTGAGCTTCAAAAATCAAGATAATATATTCTTTTCCATAATTACAAAGAATCTGAAATGAGGGATAGATGAAAGTAACATCTTAAATTATTTGGTAAGATAGAATATTACTGTTCTTCAGAGTAAGGAAGAAAGAGTTGATCTAAAAGTGAGGCTTTTTACACTTAAAGCGGTGGTGGCTTGTTTCCTGAAATCCAGATGTTTTTGTTCAGCCCAAATCTAACCCTAATACCTGCTCAGGTAGCCTGTTATTCTCATTTTTGTATTAGAAAGGCATTGTTTCAAGCTACTTGAGTGAAAGTGCCATGAAGGCATCCCATTTGTGGAAAAACAAGCAGTCTACACACAGCTATGTGTGACAATTGACTCAAACAGCCACTGAGGGCACAGGTACTGTGTGTGTTGCCTCGATGTGGGTCAAACACTGATTTGGGATCTTACTTACAACTTGACCTCTCCACTCTTTCCACATAACACTTCACCAGTCCAACCCATCTGACGCATTGCTCTAGTTAACATTATCTTCAGAAAGATTCTCCTTTCTTTTTGTATGTGTCAGTGATTCAATACTTTTTATTGCTGAGCAGTGTTGTTTATGAATTCATAAATGGAAGGGTACTTAAGCTGGAACCCACATGTATTTTAAATAATTTGACATGAGAACTGGAGAGAGTATTTGTGTGAGTGTATATTTTTATTTTCCATGGGTAAATAGCTAGAAAATGGCATTTCTGTATCTTATTGTATGTATATATTTACTTTTAATTGCCAGATTTGTTGTTGTTGAGTCACTCACTTGTGTCTGACTCTTTGCAACTCCATGGACTGCAGCCGTCAGGCATGCCTGTCTTTCACCATCTCCCAGAGTTTGTTCAAACTCATGTCCATTGAGTCAGGAATGCCACAGAAGCATTTCATCCTCTGTTGTCCCCTTCTCCTCCTGCCTTCAATCTTGGCCAGCATCAGAGTCTTTTCTAATGAGGCAGCTCTTCGCATCAGGTGACCAAAGTATTGGAGTTTCAGTCCTTCTGATGAATATTCAGGGATGATGTCCTTTAGGATTGATTGGTTTGGTCTGCTTACTGTCCAAGGGACTCTCAAGAGTCTTCTCCAACACCACAGTTCAAAGCGTCAATTCTTTGGCACTCAGCCTTCTTTATGGTCCAACTCTCACATTCATACATGACTACTAGAAAACCATAGATTTGACTAGATGGATGTTTGTTGGCAAAGTAATGTCTCTGCTTTTTAATACTCTGTTGGTCATAGCTTTTCTTTCAAGGAGGAAGTATCTTTTAATTTCATGGCTGCAGCCACCATCCACAGTGATTTTGGAGTCCAAGAAAATAAAGTCTGTCACTGTTTGCATTGTTTCCCCATCTATTTGCCATGAAGTGATGGGACTGGATGCCATGATCTTCATTTTTTGAATGCTGGATTTTGAGCCAGCATTTTCACTTTCCTCTTTCACCTTCATCAAGTGTCTCTTTAATTCCTCTTCACTTTCTGCCATAAAGGTGGTGTCATCTGCACATCTGAGGTTATTGATAATTCTCTCCACAATTTTGATTCCAGCTTACGCTTCATCTAGCCCAGCATTCCATATGAGGTACTCTGCCTATAAGTTAAATAAGCAGGATGACAATTTATATACAGCCTTGATGTACTCCTTTCCCAATTTTGAACCAGTACATTGTTCCATGTCTGATTCTACTTGTTGCTTCTTGACCTGCATACAGATCTCTCAGGAGGCAGGTAAGGTGGTCTAGTATTCCCATCTCTTCAAGAATTTTCCACAGTTTGTTGTGATTCACACACTCAAAAGGCTTTAGAGTAGTCAATGAAGCAGAAGTAGATGTTTTTCTGGAATTATCTTGCTTTTTCTATGGTCCAACAGATGTTGGCAGTTTGATCTCTGGTTCCTCTGCCTTTTCTAAAACCAGCTTATATATCTGGAAGTTCACAGTTCATGTACTGTTGAAGCCTGGCTTGGAGAATTTTAAGCATTACTTTGCTAGCATGTGAGATGAGTGCAATTGTGCGGTAGTTTGAGCATTCTTTGGCATTGCCTTTCTTTAGGATTGGAATGAAAATTGACCTTTTCAGTCCTGTGGCCACTGTTGAGTTTTCCAAATTTGCTGACATACTGAGTGCAGCACTTGCACAGCATCATCTTTTAGGATTTGAAATAGCTCAACTGGAATTCCATCACCTCCATTAGCTTTGTTCGTAGTAATACTTCCTAACACCCACTTGACTTTTCACTCCAGGATTGCTGACTCTAGGTGACTGATTACATCATCATTGTTATCTAGGTTTTTAAGACCTTTTCTGTATAGTTCTTCTGTGTATTCTTGCCACCTCTTCTTAATATTTCCTGCTGTGTTAGGTCCATACCATTTCTGTCCTTTATTGAGCCCATCTTTGCATGGAATGTTCCCTTGGTGTCTCTAATATTCTTGAAGAGATCTCTAATATTTCTCATTCTATTTTTTCCTCTATTTCTCTGCATTGTTACTTTGGAAGGCTTTATCTCTCCTTGCTATTTATGGAAGTCTGTATTCAGATGCATATATCTTTTTTCCTTTGCCTTTTGCATCTCTTCTTTTCTCAGCTATTTGTAAGGCCTCAACCATTTTTCCTTTTTGCATTTCTTTTTCTTGGAGATGGTTTTGATCACTGCCTCCTGTACAATGTTATGAATCTCCATCCATAGTTCTTCAGGCACTCTATTAGATCTAGTTGCCAAACAATTTTTCAGATATTGTTGTTGTCTAGTCACTCATTCGTGTCCAACTCTTAAGTGACTCCATGGACTGTAGCCAGCCATGCTGTACTGTCCAGGGGATTTCCCAGGCAAAAGTACTGGAGTGGGTTGTCATTTTCTCGTCTAGTGGATCTTCCCAACCCAGGGATCAAATGAGCATCTCCTGCATTTGGCATGTGGATTCTTTATCACTGAGCCACCAGGGAAGCCCTTTCCAAATACAATACTTTGCATTTGCACGAGCAATGTAAGAGACTTTCATCCACCTCACCTTTGCACCAAAACTTGGTATGTCATTTCTCTTAACTTTAGCCACTCTCTAAAATAAGTACTAATATCTCATGGTGATCTTAATTTGCATATTTCTAATAAGTAATGGCATGTAATATTTTATGTGCTATATTGGTTATTGGAATATCTTATTTTGTCACCCACCAGAGCCCTTGGCCTTTCTTAATCAATAGAAATTGATGAAACCAGGCAAGAAATTCAGGCAAGACTTTACTGGGGCCCCTACTGCAGCACAGTAGGTGATTCAGACAGTAAAGTATCTGCCTGCAATGCAGGAGACCTGGGTTTGATTCCTATGTCTGGAGAATCCCCTGAAAAAGGGAATGGCACCTCATTCTAGTATTCCCGCCTGGGAAATCCCATGGACGGAAGGGCCTTGCAGGCTACAGACTACAATCCATGAGGTTGCAAAGATCAGACACGACTGAGTAACTAATACACAAAACTGAAGCAGGGGTGAGCGAAAACAAGTAACAGGTTCTCTTGCTTGCCGCCCAAGTTGGGAGGTGAACTGGTTCCTCATATGGAGTGATGGTAGGGGTGTGCCCAGGAGTCAGGCTAGAGGGGTGGCTGAGGTGCTTTGCCCACTTCTTTGGTGGTAGTAAGTACAGGGGCAGGCACAGTACCTTGCTTTTGCTTCTGACCTGTAGTTTTTGCTCCCAGCTCTTCAGAGGTGGCATTTGGGTTTTTTATCTTTTTATGTTTTGTTATCTAGTTTGTCCCAACTGCACACACACACACAGACACACACACACACAGACACACACACACACAGACACACACACACACAATTATCTTTAGTTCTTTATTTGTTATTGTTGAGTTGCTCAGTCATGTCCAACTCTTTGCAACCCCATGGACTGCAGCATACCAGACTTCCCTGTCTTTCACCATTTCCTGGAGTTTGCTCAAGCCCATGTCCATTATGGAGAAGGAAATGGGACTCCAGTATTCTTGCCTGGAGAATCCCATTGACAAAGGAGCCTGGCAGGCTACATACAGTCCATGAGGTCTCAAAGAGTCACACATGACTGAGCAACTCTCACTCACTCACTCACTCATGTCCGTTAAGTCAGTGATGCCATCCAACCATCTCATCCTCTGTCTCCCACTTCTCCTCCTGCCCTCAATCTTTCCCAGCATCAGAGTCTTTTAAAAGATCAGGTGACCAAAGAATTGGAGCTTCAGCATCAGTCCTTCCAATGAATATTCAGGGTTGATTTCCTTTAGGATTGACTGGTTTGGTCTCCTTGCTGTCCAAGGAAGTTTCTTTGTATTTTGTTGGTTGAGGAGACATTTGTCAGGTGCAAGCACTGCTGCCAAGGATTTGAGGTCCCAGCCTGTCTCAGTTTTATGAAATTTCTCTCTGTTCAAATCTTTTGTCCCTTTAAAAATAGTTATCTTATTATTGGGTACCTTGTGCATTCCAAATAAATTTATCAGATGTCTGTTCTGTGAACATTTTTCCCACTGCTAGCCTTGCCTTTATATTTTCTTAATGGTATCTTTTGAAGTGCACAAGTTTTAAATTTTGATTAGGTATAGTTTATCATTTTGTCTGTGTGTCCTGTTTAAGAAATCTTTGTCTAATCTAAGGTAAAAATATTTTCACTTGTGCTTTCTCTTAGAAGTTACATAATTTGGGGGCTTTTATGCAGATTTCTGATTCAAGTTACTTGATTTATATGGTACAAGATAAGAGTCAGTGTTTTTACCTATGGATACCCAATTGTTCCTGTACCTTGTGTTGAAAAATACTTCCATTCCTCACTGAATTACCTGAGATGCCACCAAAAATCAATTGGCTGTATAAGAATGGGTCTATTTGTAGACTATCTATTCTGTTCCATCGATCTTTGTATCTGTTTTTATGCCAATATTACATATTGTCTTAATTACTGTAGCTTTATAGTATGTCTTAAAGTCAGGTCATATAGATCTTCCATATTTGTTTTTTTGGAAAATTATGTTGGTCATCTGTAATACCCTTCCAATTGCCCTATAAATTTTAGAATCAAACTTTAAACCTGAAAGCCTATTGGAATGTTGTTTGGAGTCACATTGTAAACATAAATCAATATGGACAGAATTGACTCCTCAACAATATGATGTCTCCTAATTCCTATTCATTTATTTGGGTCTTCTATTAGCAATGTTTTGTAGTTTCAGAGTAAAGATCTTGGACATATTTTTTTAAAAAATTATCTCTGCATATTACTTGATACTGATGTTATTTTAAATGACCCAATAATAAAGTTCCACTTATATTTGTTGCTAATATGTAGAAATACAATTGATACTTGTATTCTGTGACATTGAAACCTCAGATATTCGTTTTGGGAACTATTCTGTATATTCTGTGTGAGTGTGCACTCAGTTGTGTCTAACTCTTTGCAACCGCCATGGACTGTAGCCCACCAGGGTCTTCTGTACATGGACTTTTCTAGGCAAGAATACCAGAGTGGGTTGCTATTTCCTACTCCAGGGGATCTTTCTGATCCAGGGATCAAACCCACGACTCTTGTGTCTCCAGCATTGGCAGGCAGATTCTTTACCAAATGCACTACTTGGGAAGTATATTCCATAGGATAATTAAATAGATAATCATTCCACCTGTGAGTTGAGTGAGTTTTAGTTCCTGTTTCATATCTTGGACATTCAGTACAAATTTGAATACAGATGAAGAAGTAGACAATGATGCCTTGTTACTGAACTTAGAAAACACTCTCTCATTCACCTAAAGTAATTGATATGTAGGTTTGCTATAGACAGCCAATATTTGAGTGTTGCTTTGTTGGTACAATCTGACAACCACTGGCTTTTAATCAGTATATGTACATACGGTTTATGTAATTGATATGTAGGTTTGCTATAGATAGCACATATTTGGGTGTTGCTTTTTTGTACAATCTGACAACCACTGGCTTTTAATCAGTATATGTATATACGGTTTATGTATATATTGTATTTATATTTTTATACTTTTAAAATATATATTTATATATTTATATTTAATGTCATTGTTGAAATGATAGGTGAAAAGGTCCCACTTTGCTATATTTTCCCAATTAGCCAGAAGTGTTTGCTTCCTTTTATCTTTTTTCCCCTGCCTTACTTTAGTTTAAATGAGTATTTTTAGTATAATATTTTATCTCTGCCATTGGCTTATTAGCTGTAGCCCGTTCTTATTCTGTTTTTTGTTTGTTTGTTTAGAAGTTGCTCTAGGGCTTACAATACACACCTCTACATTATCACAGACAGCTTTCAGCCACCTTCTACCAGTTCGCATATTATGTGAGGAACTTGCAACATTGCTCCTCATCCCCTCCCTCCTGTCCGTTGTGCTAACGCCGTCATACATTTCACTTCTGCATGTGCTATAAACTCTGCAACATATCATTACTATTTTATTTTGGAGAGGCAGCTATCTTCTAGTTTTATTTTCCCATGCGCCTTCACCTCTCTGTACATCTAAATTTCTGTCATTTACCCTTTTCCATTTGTTTGATAAGCATCCTTTACTATAATTTGTGGTGCATATCTGCTGGTGATGAATCTTCTTGGGCTTTATTTGGAGAAAAGGCTTTTTTTTACCAATGCTTGAAAAATATTTTCACTAGATATAGAAGTCTATGTTGGCTTTTACTCTAGCCCTCTGTAATTTAAAAATATTGCTCTTTTTTTTTTCTTTTATCATCTGTGTTACAAAGTCTACTACCGTTCTTATCTTTCTTACTCTACATCTAATATGTCTTTTATTCTGGGTACTTTTAAGCTTTTTTTTTTTTTTTTTAATAATCATTGATGTTCAGCAGTTTGGATATAGTGTTCCTTGGTGTGGTTTTATTTGCATTTGTTTTGTTTGAAACTTATTGAACTTTGATATGAAGTTTTCTTATTTATTTAAACATTTTCTTATTTTATTCTCTTTCTTGTTTAGAACTTCATTACACCTATGTTAAACAGCTTGTTGTCATTTTGCAGTTACTGGTCCTCTGTTGATTTTTTTTTTCCTCTCCGTCTTTTTTCTATGCTTTATTTTGTGGGATTTTTTTCTTTTTTTTTTTCTTTTTTTTTTTTCTTTTTGTCCCCATTTCCTTTTGGAATATTTCTATGTCTGTGTTTTCAGTTAATGATCTTTTTCTATTCGGCATACTACAATCTATTGATCTTCTCTATTATATGTTTCATGTCAGTCTCTTTTCTTTCATTTTTATAAGTTCCATTTCAATTTCTTTTTTATGTCTTTCATATTTTTCCTCATTATGTCTGCCTGCTCATCAACATCCTTAAGTATATGGAGCATATTCATTGCTGCTTCAATGCTTCTTCTGTCTAATCCTACCTTCTCACTTGTCTTTGTTAATTCAGTTGCTTGGTTTTTCTTCTAATCATGACTCACAATTACCTGCTTATTTGTCTGCCAACTAATCATGGGTTGGATACTAGATATGAAGATTACATTTTTGAATTCTGGATTTTGTTGTATTCCTTTATAGCAAAAGTATTAGATGGACTTTGTTCTGGAACACAGTTATGTTACTTGGAGTCAGTTTGATCCTTTTCTGTATTTGCTTTTAAGGTTTGTTAGGGAGGGTCCAGTATTCTTGCCTGGAGAATCCCAGGGATGAGGAACCCTGGTGGGCTGCCGTCTATGGGGCTGCACAGAGTCGGACACGACTGAAGCGACCTAGCAGCAGCAGCAGCAGCAGGGAGGGTCCAAAGCAACTTTAAATAAGACTAATAGCCACAGTATTAAAATGATGTCCCATTTGAGAAGTCTATAGAATTCTCCATGTATCATGATGTCTTTCCACTCTAGCTGATGGTAACACAAGCTCTTCTCAGCTCCGAGTGATCTCTAGGAATTTCTATTGCTGGTACTGCAGCTTCCCTGTGGTTCTTTCCCCACCTTTGTATAGTTTTCTCTCATGAACAAATTAAAGATTCAAGGGGCCCATCTGCAGTTGATTTTTTTTTTTTTAATTGTAGCCATTCAGGTGGGTTTGAAGTTGTATCTAATCTAAGGTGATATCTAGTAGGTATCTGAAAAGTGAAGTGTTGGTTGCTCAGTTGTGTTTGACTCTTGTGACCCCATGGTCTGTCCATGGAATTCTCCAGGCAAGAATACTGGAGTGGGTTGCCATTCCATTCTCTGGGGGATCTTCTGGATCCAGGGATCTATCTTGTGATACTGTTTTTTTGATTTGCTTGACTATAGACATTAAGTGTTTTCTCATGTGCTTATTGGACATCTATACACACATACACACACACACACATATATGCACATTTTTGAGAACAGTTTATTCAAATTATTTGCCCAATATTTACCTTTATTTCCCCATCATTGAGTTGTAAGAGTTCTTTCCAAACTAGATAAAATTCCTTTAACAGATATATAATTTGCAAATATTTAATCTTAATCTGTAGGTTGTCTTTTCATTTTCTTGATGGCTTTATTTGAAACATAATTTTTTTTAATTTAAATTTATTTATTTTTATTAGAGGCTAATTACTTTACAATATTGTATTGGTTTTGCGATATATCAACATGAATCCACCATGGATGTATTTTGACAAATCCAATCTATTTTTTTAGTCACTTGTGGTTTTGGTGTCATATCTAAGAAATTATTGTCTAATCCACAGCTAAGCAAATTTTCTCCTATGTTTACTTGTGGATGTTTTATAGCTTTAACCCTTACGTTAGTGACTATAATTTATTTTGTATAAATTTCCATATATGGTCTAAAGTAAGGGCCCAACTCTTTAAAGATACTTTTCTAAGAAATGACTTGCACCCATCTCTTTTAAACATTATTTTCCATTATCATATTCTTTAATCAAGTAAAGACATAGATGTGTAGAGAGAAAAAGAAAACTTAAGACAAGCTGGGTCAATTCATATACTTATTACAAATTAGTTTTTCACTTAGATACATAAACTGACTAAGGCATTCCTCAGATGGTGATCAACTGAGCATTTTGTTGCCCAGGATTGTAAAAAAGCAAAGAGCACCCCTACATAGACATCTTGCTGTTCATTCGCTAAGTTGTGTCCGACAGCAACCCCATGGACTGCAGCACTCAGGATTCCCTGTTCTTCACGGTCTCCTGGAGTTTGCTCAGATTCATGTCCATTGAGTTGGTAATGCCATCCAACCATCTCATCCTCTGTTCCCCACTTCTCCTCCTGCCATCAATCTTTCCCAGCATCAGGGTCTTTTCCGATGAGTCAGTTCTTTGCATCTGGTGGCCAAAATGTTAGAGCTTCAGCTTCAGCATCAGTCCTTCCAGTGAATAATTAGGGTTGGTTTCTTTTTGGATTGATTTGTTTGCTCTCCTTGCAGTCCAACGGACTCTGAAGGGCTTCTCCAGCACCACAGTTCAAGAGTATCAATTCTTCGGCATTCAGCCTTCTTTATGATGCAAGTTAGACAGTATCTCTTATCAGCTCTTCTTAAGCTTCTCTTATCTAAAAATATCATTCCAAGGAGATAACACAGATGAATCCACACTCCCTCAAATAAATAAATTTTAAGGTGTATGAATACATACATTTATATATGCTGTATTTATTTTCCAACAGAATTGTACACTCTATAAAATTTGTGCTTTAAAAAGTAAGATTTTATAGACACGTATTTAAATGGTTCGCAGGATTGACACATCCAAGAACCTCAGAATACTCAGAATAGTCCTGAAGCTTCACTTTCCGCTACCATGGGCATTTTCATTGGGCACCAAAAGGGGGCAGGTTTAGATGAGAAATAACTAGAACTACACATCACATCACAGAGTGGAAGACTGAGCCACAGAAGACGGACTTAAGTCCTCCTGTGACACTGGGCCTCTTGCTTTTTTGGGGGAATGACGTTTTTCCCTTCTAAAATGCCTTGGTATCAACTCCCCAACTGATTCCATACTTGACTTTTAAATGGTGAATCAGAGACAGCCTACATGCCATGACTTACTCCAAGCAGTCATGTTCTTGACATCCGCTTAGCCAGCGGGAGGCCCGTGCCATGTAAGAAGGCTGAGTCTCATGGAATTTAAGGGCACTGTTGTAAGAAAACTGTATGCTACAGTGTGATCGCACCATGCTGCATGAGCCGCCTACACTTTTCAGGAACTGATTGTGTGTATGCAGTTTATTCCTTGTGAATCCATTATTTTAACACCAGAAATCCTTGGGAAGGTAGAAGAAAGAACACATTGCAGTCAGATTGCAATGACTATGTAAGCGGTTTAAAGTCATTTCACTTGTTTTAGATGAGAAAAACAAACCCTACAAAGAAAAACAAAACTACAGTTATGCAGTTTATGCATTTGATGTGGCTTTCTGATTTCATGCTTGAGACTGAACATGATATTATACTTTTTAACGTTGATGTTTAGGGAAACAACTGCTTGAAATGTGAAATAACAGCCCCCAAATCTTTACAGGTTGAAGTGTAATATTCCTCTCCAATTTTTTTCTAGTTTTTAATCACGGAAAAGTTGAGCGTGTTAGCACAATGCCTTTATTCTATGCAAGTCTTTTGTGATATCCTTACTCATGTGGTAGGAGCTCCTTGCTGCATCTCTCAAAGTATTTAATTGGTGTTGTCTTAGATCTTAGGAAAAGATAATAATGTCCCTGTATCTGAATAAACTAGATATAGTCAGAGTTTTCCTTCAGCCTTCTTTAGTTAAAAATTTAGAACTTTATTCTACTTGACAACGGGCAACTAGCAATATTTTTAATGGTATAGAGTTACGTTTCCATCTTTTGGAACACTAGTTGCTGTTCAGTGACTCAGTCGTGTCCGACTCTCAGTGATCCCATGAAGCAGCATTCCAGGTTTCCCTGTCCTTCACTATCTCTCAGAGTTTGCTCAGTTCCATCTTACACAAGGTATAAATTTCTAGAATCACAAATGTGCTACGAATGATGTCTATTGCATTTATTATCTCCTTTCAATGGATAAAAAAAAAGTAATGGAGTATGAAAAATAATTTAACTGGATTAAAAAAACACTCCAGGTTGCAAAATACCTTCCTACTAAAAAATATTTAAGACTGCATGAGTGAAGGATTGTGGGAATATTCTTCAGGTGACACTTATAAGAGAAATTGTAAATCCAGGACCTGAATCAAAAGGACCAGGGTGGTACAGCAAGAAATAAATAAGAGTTGAAGACTCATTGACATTGATCTTTATTTTTCAAATATTTGTGATACAGTGAGTTTTTTTTTTTAGAACAGAAAAAAAGGAAAAGTTAGTAATATCTGTGTCACTGAATGATAATACTCTTATTTTTGATACTGCTACCATATTCAAGAAACAGGATCAATCCTATATTATGTACTTTAAAGATTTGTTAGAGTAAATAACTTGAAGTTAACAAACAATAACACTATTTGGCTCTATTCCATCACACTTAGTTAAGCAACTGTAATGTAAAATTAAGAAAAAAAAAAAAAGACAAAGTACTTCCTTTGTAAATCCACTAGTTTTATCCCCTCCCTCCCTTGATCTCTTTTTTACGTCTTGTCTGTATTTATTGCATATGTGCTCAGATTATCTGCATTTTATTTCACACAGTCAAGGGCACACAGAGCAATTTCTAGTTCAGTATGAATCATCCGCATTTGGGAATTCCAGTCAGTTTGAACCACAACTGATCTTGTGTGTTTGGTCACCATCTATGTAGGGCTCTCTTCAACCTCTCTCGTTTTGGTTCTTTTGCTCACTTTAACAACTACATTTGTGTAGTTTGACACATTAGTGTAGAAACTAGAATTTTTCTTGGGCTACTATGCCTAAGATCCAGAGCAGACAAATGAAGCCTAGAGCTCTGTTTCTCACTCTATATTGCTGCCAAGCCCCTGATGTGAATGCCTATCTTTTTATCCTTCCAACCTAAATTTCAGCTTCTTATATGCATTTTATTTTTGCCAGCATTTTGCCTTTGCACTCGCTGATTTAACATGCTTTTCGCATGGTATCCTCAGCTTTCCTTACAAATACAGCTTTTGGAAATATTGCTATTTTACTAACCTCTCTTGATTCCACCACACCTATTTGTCCCCTATGTAAATTTGCCTTTTATTTCTTTTTGGTAGATCAGTTTTTAAGTCTCAGATGTTAAATGGGATGTCAGAATTTCTTTCAGTCTGTACATCACTTGGTCACTATTTTTATAAAATTAATGAACGGTAGATCTATGGGTTTTGGATTCAAAGAGCTAAAATGTTTTTTTTTTTTTTTTTTTGTCAAATGGTTCTATTGTAATTCTAAACTGTCACGAAAACTTTTTTCATTGGTTTACTCTGGGTGTATCATAAATTTAGGCTTGCAGTGATGTTATACTTAGTTGCATAGTAGTACTATATGATTTTGCTTGTATTTGAACTGAAATATGTAACATTCTAGCCTCATACATAGAATTACTCCTCTTTTTTTCCTCCATATATATATAATATAACTTATGATCACTTCTACATTTAAAAAGTTTTATGGCCATTAGAAAACAATGCTCTAACTTTGGCCCAAATATCTTGTAATGTTGTTATTTGGGAAGAAATGTAGCTTATTTATAATCAGTCAGCTTTCAACATATTTGTTCATTGAAATTTTATTTTAAAGAATACTTGCATATTTTTATCCTCAGAAATTAGATCCGGATACAGTTTTGAATAACATTAGAGTTAAGAGTAGTAAGTCTCCGTTCATGGCTAGAACAGTAAAGCTGACAGAAAAATTGTGAGCCATTTCTAAATGTCTGTGCTCTTACATGAATATCACGAAATACCACTTCAAGAATGCTGTTGTGAATAATTAAGTGAAAAACTAATTAGTCTGGTTCTTTTTCTGCTATTTAAAATTACAGCATTTTACATATTTTCTATTAATTGTATTAATTCTCACCCAAACATGAACAAGTTCTTAAAATTATACTTTGGTAAAATTTTATGCCTGGGACTTGCTATCTTTACAGTTATACCTTTAAAATAATATTTAATCACAACCCCAGAGTCACAAGTATAATACAAAAAACCTCCATGATATTTTATCATTAAGTCTAATTATTGTGCACGGCACACGGTATCACCCAAGGACATCTGATTCATCTCAGAACATAGCACATGGGGTAGTGAAATGTTTCTCTTCTCAACATGGGACTGTGTTTTCTTTCTGCCAATTCATAGTGCCAGATTTACTAATTGATAAAAATGAAAAGTGGCTTACACTGTGAAAGATTACAAAGTATTCAGGAGGAAGTATCCTATTTACTAATGGCTAAAATAAATTATTTCAAGATCAAGGCAGGAATTTGAAACTTATATAGAAGGAAATTATTTTAAAGTATGATTGGTCATTTTCAATTTGCAGGATCTATCCAGAGGATGAATTTTGAAGAAGAGGTATTTTTAAACTTTTTTCCCCTAAAGTTCTCTTTAAAAATTTTTTTCAGCCTTTATAACAAACTAAAATATATAACTGGTGTATTTGTTTCATATCAGAAACTTGATGATAAGCTGCTTTTAATCTTGAAGCACAGTTTTTTTTTTTTTTTTTGTCAATATAAGAAGGGGTCCTAGGTGTTCAAATTGACCTTATAAGGTTCCTCAATGGCAAGCTTCCCTCGCCATCTCAAATAATGTGTTCCCTAAATCCATTATCTCCTACAGCAATGGAAGCATATGAGCTCACAGTAATGGAAGTCTAGTGAAGCTCTCTGTCCCTCAATTTCCGTTTTATGGTTAAATACCAAGTATTTCCTCTGTCAAAGATCTTGAATTTAAACTTGCTTTACCTTGCTTTCTTTAGAAATACATCAAAATTAATCAGCCCAGAGTAATACTATTTCCTAAAAGTATTTGCTAGTACTTTTAACCTTCTTTAATTCCTTACAATAATTGGCTTAGAAAACCAAACTGTAGAACTGGAATGATTTCCAAGTATCAACACTACAGGTTAGATGGTGAAAAGTTTTATTAAATACTGCTAATTTTACATCTTGACATGAAATAATGAATTTATTTTCATTTTCCCCAGTTCCAATCATATATTTTGACATAATTGAGTTTTTTATTTATTTGATAATTTGCTTAGTTAAAAACAAAACAAAACTGTGTATAATCTTATAAAAATTCCATTAGCCCTGACTAATGAGAAATAAAGTACAAGCATTGGATATTGATTTTTCTGTTGGTTAATATTAAGATATGCACAGCAATGTATCTTTTTAAATTGTTTTTAAATTAGAGGATAATTACTTTACAGTTTTGTAATGGTTTTTGCCAAACATCAACATGAATCAGCATTAGGTATACATATATCTTCTTCCTCTTGAACCTCCCTCCTGTAGCTCTACCCATCCTACCCCTCTGGGTTGTCATAGAGTACTGGCTTTTGGGTTCCCTGTATCATATATCAAACTCCCACTGGCTATCTATTTTCCATGTGGTGATGTATATGTTTCAATGTGGTTCTTTCATATCATCTGACCCTGTCCTTCCCCCACTGTGTCCAAAATGTCTATCTCCTTTGCTGCCCTATAAGTAGAATCATCAGTACTGTCTTTCTAGGTTCCACATATATGTATGTGTGTATGTTTGTGTTAATATATAATATTTGTCTTTATCTGTCTTTAGTATATTTACTTCACTCTGTATAATAGATTCTAGGTTCATCAACCTTATTAGAACTGACTCAAATGCATTCCTTTTTATAGCTAAGTAATATTCCATTGTGTATAAATACCACAGCTTCCTTATCCATTCATCTGTTGAATGACATCTAGCCATTGTAAATAGTGCTACAATGAACATTGAGATATCTTTTTTCAATTCTGGTTTCCTCAGGGTATAAGCCTAGCACTGGGATTACTAGGTCATATGGTAATTTTATTCCTAGTTTTTTAAAGAATCTCCACACTGTTCTCCATAGTGACTGTATAAATTTATATTCCTACCAACAGTATATGAGGGTTCCTTTTCCCCTCACCCTCTCCAGCATTTATTGTTTGTAGATTTTTTAATGATGGCCATTCTGACTGGTGTGAATTGATACCCCATTATAGTTTAGATCTGCATTTCTCTCATAGAATTTTTTCATGTGTTTATTAGCCATCTGTATCTCTTCTTTGGAGAAATGTCTGTTTAGGTCTTCTGCCCACTTTTTGATTGGGTTGTTTGTTTTTCTGGTATTGAGCTGCATGAGCTGCTTGTATATTTTGGAGATTAATTCTTTGTCAGTTGTTTTGTTTGTTATTAATTTCTTCCATTCTGAGGGTTACCTTTTCACCTTGCTTATAGTTTCTTTCATTGTGCAAAAGCTTTTAAACTTAATTCAGTCACATTTATTTTTGTTTTTATTTCCATTATTCTAAGAAATGGGTCATAGAAGATCTTGCTGTGGTTTATGTCAGAGAGTGTTCTGCCTATGTTTTCCTCTAAGAGTTTTATAGTTTCTGGTCCTATATTTAGGTCTTTAATCCATTTTGAGTCTCTTGAGGTATTATAATTTCATTCTTCTGATCAATGATAGTAAAATCACAGGATATAAAATTAATATACAGAAACCCCTTGCATTCCTATACACTAACAATGAAAAATCAGAAAGAGAAAATAAGGAAACGAACCCATTCACCATTACAACAAAAAGAATAAAATACTTATGAATAAATTTACCTAAAGACACAAAAGACCCATACGCAGAAATCAAATCTTTGATGACACAAACTGATGGAAAGATATACCATGTTCTTAGATTGGAAGAATCAATATAGTGAAAATGGCTATACTACCCAAAGCAATCTAGAGATTCAATGCAATCCCTATCACACTGACTATGGTATTTTTCCCAGAATTAGACCAAATAATTTCACAATTTGTATGGAATCACAGAAGACCCCAATTGCCAAAGCAATCTTGAGAAAGAAGAATGAAACTGAAGGAATCT
Source organism: Bos indicus (assembly GCF_029378745.1). Lineage (NCBI taxonomy): Eukaryota > Metazoa > Chordata > Mammalia > Artiodactyla > Bovidae > Bos > Bos indicus. Next base: position 12,454,225 of record NC_091786.1, read on the forward strand.
GCCTTCCTGACTTCAGACTACACTACAAAGCTACAGTCATAAAGATCGTATGGTATTGACACAAAAACAGAAATATAGATCAATGGAAGAAGATAGCCTGAAGATAAATTCACAACCTATGGTCACCTTATCTTTGACAAAGGAGGCAAAAACATACAATGGAGAAAAAACTGTCTCTTCAACAAGTTGTACTGGGAAAACTGGTCAACTATGTGTAAAGGAATGAAATTAGAACACCTCCTACACCATCCACAAAAATAAACTCAAAATGCATTAAAGAACTAAATGTGTCTTTTTAAACAATTAATGAAAATAGTATCTTAAAAAAAGAAAAAGGTAAGAGTAACTAGAATCTAGGTTTCTCATAGTTTAAGTACATAAATTCAAGCAATACAGGAAGCCACTATAGATAAATGGATAATTCAATTCAAAATTCAAATTGTATGTCTGCTATGTCTGAGAATATCACAGTTTATTTTTTATTTTATTATTGATTGATTTATTGACATTTGTTAACATGACTCTTTTAGTATTTCCATTAGAGTGTTATGTAGTCACTGTCTGTAGGAAGATTCAGGAACTGCAGGAATCCACTCTTCCCTTCAGCTGCAGAACTGATCATTGTAAGGGCTGCTGGGTGGCACTTCAGTGCAGCTCTGGGGAAGTTAGGACCTTCCCATGTGCCTCAGTGGTAAAGAATCAGCCTGCCAATGCAGGAGCTCCAGGAGACATGGGTTCAATCCCTGGGTCAGGAAGATCCTCCAGAGGAGGAAATGGCAACCCACTTCAGTATTCTTCTGTGGGAAATCCCGTGGGCAGAGGAACCTGGTGGGCTACAGTCCACAGTTGAAAAGAGTCAGACTTGACTGAGAACGCACGTGGGTGGTTAAGACCATAAAGAAAGAATGAAACCCACCAAACTTTGAATTTGGGTTCAAAGTTTGCAAAAATGGATTTGTGGAATCCTAGATGCTAGGGTTGTTTTTTTAAAGCCCCTTAATCTCACTCCTCCTCAAGCCTTTATAGGGGGAGGTATCCTCTAAACCCTAAATGATTTTGGATATAGGAGGCCCTTGGCCACCTGCCCAGCATCTATCCAAAACGTGATGTGCTCTAGGATTGGTTCATTTACCTTCATAGTCACTGAATCATAAGAGGAGGTGGAAGGCTGGGGTACAAGTGCTTTAGACATGAAGGTGGAGTTGGGAACTGGAGGCCTGATGGGGTAATAGCATTACGGCAGAAGGTGGAAGGGACCACCTAACAAAGTCAACTGACTGAAAAACGTGGGGCCCTGGTTTTTCAGTATGCAAAGAATGACACCCACAGCAGAAAGGATGTTTTCCTTTGTTCAACATGCAACACAGAGTCAGTTTAACAGAGAAGAGAGAGCAGGATAGAGGGGTGCCAGAGAGTACCCTTGCCACAGAACCTATTTCCAGGCCCCTGCATAGATGAGAAGGCCAGCACAGCTACTGATGAGGGCGTAGTTCCTGCACATAGAGGAGAGGTTACCGCTAGAGTCTTGGGGTAGGGGGCTGGGAATTCTCCAGCTAGTGAATGCGAATGGATAAGTGTAGATATATTCTTACTCTTGGAGGTTTTGGCTTGGAGCAGTTATTTTCTTGTTTTTTGTTGGTTGTTTCATTGTGTTTTGAGTAGCAGTGCAACCTAATGGCTAACAGCATGGGCCCTGGAATAGCCCGCCTGGGTTGAATCTGGGCTGTCAAGCCTGTTTATTGTTACATCCTAAGAAGTTACCTACACTCTGTGTGCCTCAGTTTCCCTGCAGAAAAATGGAGATAATAATACCTCTTTCACAGACTTTTACGAGAATTGGGTGAGTTAATACATTTTAGAATAGTGCCTACACAAAGCCTGGTTACTGGTTTTGATTTTGGATTTTGCCTATCTACACATAATTTTGCTTAATCCTGCTTATAATGAAGGCTCTTGAATCAGGCATGAAACATAAAGGGCAGGTGCCAAAGATTGAGGAATTGAGATCAACAATATTTTATTGAAGTCATTTTTAAAATCAAAATTAATGCAGAAGAGCCTGTAATGAACAAAACTTCACATAAATGCAAAGATCCATCAGCTTATGAATATAGATGTTTCCCACAGCATGGATCGGGCCTGGGTACTTGAGTAACAAAAACAGTATTTCTGAATAGATTTGGACCATCGTGGCTGAGATTCACTAATGGGACAAGACATGCCTACTCATTCATTTTCAACTTAACTTTCTTATCATTTAGGCATTATTGCAACTGTAATTATATAGTTATATGTATCTATACAAATACTTAACCTACTGTCCCTTCAGTCATGTCCAACTCTTTGCGACCCTATGGACCATAACCTGCCAGACTCCTCTGTCCATGGGAGTTCTCCAGGCAAGAATACTAGAGTGGGCTGCCATGCCCTCCTCCAGGGGATCTTCCCCACCCAGGAATTGAACCTGAGTCTCTTACGTCTCCTGCATTAGCAGGAGGGTTCTTTACCACTAGGGCCACCTGGGAAGCCCACATTTGTGCCTAAGTATATATAACAGCACTATATTGATAGGTTCAACTTTTAATGTATAGCACATAAATACATGTTGCCAGTTAATACTCATATACTGTGAAAGACTAGAAGATGATTCTATGACAAAGATCCCATAGACATGCCACATATTCATCCATCCGGTGCATATATATTGAGTGGCTCCTCCTTGCCCTAGTCCAAATGCAATCATGAAAGGTTCCATCTTTCTGTCTAATGTTCTTCAGCTTTTTTTTCCTTACGTGGAACTCCAGGGTGCAAAGCAGATAGATCTGGAGTTACTCTATGCGGATCAGAAACAGCGTGTTCTGTGGCCCCTGCCTTACTGTGAAATCTTCCACATACAGCCCTGCCCATAGACTTCAAGTTTGAAAAACACAGTTTCAAAACAAATGATTGTGTAATAAATTTCTTAAAATGAATACCAATGTAATCATCAAAAGACAAGAAATAATACACCTATCTCTATTGTTATATGAGATTTATATGATTTGTTTAGATGTAAATGTGTCTAGGTACCAAAGCCTAATCTACTCTCTGGGAGTTTGGCAATGAAATGGGAACCTGAGCATCTCTGAATAAGCTCTAATATCAGTGGTGGCAGCCTCTATCCTGCCTGTTGTTAGAGCATTTAGAATTTTTGTTTGGTGTCTTTATTTGGTTTCTGTAGAACTCTAGGATATAACAAGGTAACAAAGGCATGCAGATGAATTCTGTGTTTATTAGCTGATGCTCTTCCACAGGAAAATGTGTGAAGAAAGGAACAAAGTTCCAGGTTTTTTTTTATTGAGCAATTGCTTTTAATTGGCTGAAAGGGTGAAAATCAGAAATTCCTAACCCTGTTCTTTTGCTCTCGGAAAACACTGGAGATGTCTATGGAATATTTTTGCCTCTATGGCATATTTGAGATGTGAGACACATTAACAATGAGAGGGGTTTTAGGTCAGAATCACTCTGCATCAGAGATGCCATTATCTGCTGATTTAGCTGGGCTGGAAACTGCTGAAAATAATCCTTTTTGTGCCCTTGTCTCTGGCTTCAGCCTAGAGTTATAGAAAATGGGCTCTACCTGAGTCAGATAATCATTACAAAATGAATTTTGTTCCTGACTCAATGGAAGTAATTGGGGGGACATATTTGATGGGTATGATGACAATTATCTTAAGTTAAAGCTTTCTAGTACATAAAAAAAGAGACTAAGTGCCACTAATAATCAAGCCAGTGGAGGCATTGGCAAATTATCCTTCACTCTGAATGTAGGTGATCACCTGAAATGTATTTCTGCCCCCAAAGCTTGATATTCTCCTTTTCCTGGGCTCTGGCATGGTGCACAGGTTTCATCCAGCTGAGGTCCCCCCCTGCAGCCCACGAAGCTGATTACCCAGCAGGCGTGCGGTTCCAGCGGGGAAGGCAAGATGGTGCAGCCTGTTCCCTGGGGAGGGACATCCTGTGAAAACACCAAGGTTGAGAACTGTCATATTCACAGCAGTAGGTGCATTTTCCTCAGAAATTAATGGAGCAAGCTGGGCAAAAATGTTTTTAAGCTACATCTTCCCTAGAGTAAGATGCAAATTCAAAGCTCTTTTGAAGCCCTGGAATGAAAGTTAAAGATAAGACTTTTTAGTTTTTTGACATTGATAATATAGGCAACCCTAGCACAACGAATATTAAGTTGAAATGCTAGATAAGTGGGCTGGATGTTACTCAGGCTGGCTCGGAGTGAAGTCACAGCCCACTCTGGAGCCTGTTTTTCGGGGACACTTGGCGATAAAGGATTATTGGGAATTTTCTGTATATTTCTTCTTCCCATGAGCTGTAGACAAGCAATTGCGTTCAAATTATGACTGGTAAATTTTAGGATGTGATAAATATATTCAGTGAGTGACTTTGACCCTGAAAGTAACATCTGGAAAAGAAATAGTCACAGCTTTTGGAAGTTCTCTGATCCCTGTTCTGCAGGGTTGAGGGCCTGGGGGTTGGAAAACTGTTACTTTCCCCCTGCACAGCATATAATCTTAAAGTATGCATCCTATTCAAGAGAGGTAAGAGAGAATTATGTGCTAAACTTAAAAGAATGTGCAATTCATTTTAGAGAACTATCTGTTACACTTTCTCAAAGAATGTACCCGTAAAGGTTTTGAATGTGCTGGTGATGGCGACAGTCAAGGTTTCTGCCGCATCAATTACCTCTTCTCTTCACGTGGTTAAGTAGAAGAAAGCCCTTTCTATCTTAGATGTACGTGTCTCTGGCTGGGACTTTGATACTCATTTCCACAAAAAAGAACAATAATGATAAGAGCTTATATGTGTACAGTCATCATACTAGCTCATGTGTGTACAATGCCTGAAAAGGCACACACGTGGGATTCCTGCCTTATCCCATTGATCTGAAGAGCTGCAGAGCCTTCTGGATTATTTGCCTCATTTTACCAACCAGGAAACTGGCTAGCAGAGGTTTTAGGTAATTTTCCCAAGAGAAAACACAAAGACCTAACTAATTTGGTCATTCATTCATTCATTCATCCATTGAATTACTTAAATATTAGTTAAATTCTCTGTTATGTGTCATTATATTTTCTTCCACCACTCACTAGTTCTGGGCCCTCAACAAATCCCCAAATTCTTCAGTGATCTGCTGCTGCTGCTAAGTCGCTTCAGTCATGTCTGACTCTGTGTGACTCCATAGACGGCAGCCCATCAGGCTCCCCCGTCCCTGGGATTCTCCAGGCAAGAACACTGGAGTGGGTTGCCATTTCGGGCTACTTCAAGTAAGAACTTGATTAGAGAAAAAGGCCTGAAAATTGGGGTTTGAATAAGTGAACTTTTGAGACGCCTTCCTGTTTCAATATTTATACTTCCATTATTATTTTTTCTTTTCTTTAAATTTCCTTCTTCTCGCTGACTTACTAACAGACACTTGCAAACTCTGTTTCTATCTCACTTGTGTATTTTATACCTGATAGTTCAGGAAACATTCAAAATAGATTGGGTGACGTTTTTGTGTATTTTTTCTGATAAAATATTTGGGATACAAACAGAAAGACCCATATATACCATAGCTATCTAAAAAAATTTTATTGTCAAATATTCAAGGCCACCCAAAATATAACCTGAGTTCTGTTCCCGGATAAAGCCTTTGTTTTAAAGAGAGTTGTCTTTTATGTGCAAAATAATTTTCTTAGAGCTTGAAACCTTCAGTCACCAAATTGCTGGCAGCAACAACAACAAAAAATTCGGCTGCAACTAATTGGAAAGCATTGGAGCATAAGTATCTGGGTGTGATTCATTGTCGCTAATGACGTTTCCAATTACTCAAATGTATTTATTCATTCTGAACCCTGTGAGCACACATAAGGAGGAAAACAGGAGTCCACAAGTTCGGTTTTACATATTTTGAGTGTCGGCTGAGGGATTTTTTTTTTTACCAGCCTAATCATTCCTCTGCCCTTCGCAGAAAAGAGGATAGTCTAAATCATTAATGATGGAAAAATATTTGCAGTTCACTCTTGCACATGAGAAATGGACTGGATTATATTAAAAGTTGTCTTCAAACATTCCATAAAAATTATAATCATATCAATTAAATGCTAGTGGCAAATATTTCAATTATCCTTAATGGAACAGAGCTTATAAATGAGCATACTGGGAGACTATAGGGACTTTATGTGTAGCCATTCTCTTCGAAAAGCAACAATTATAGTTTTGCTCATGAAAATCAGTCCATAAAATGCAAATGTGCTACAAGCTTGGAGTTTATTCTAATGTAACATTATCATAGGGTATGATAATACCCTTACTAGTTCCTTCTGAAAAAGCTATAAACACAAAAACTTAAAGACATGTATTAGTATGATCTCTCATTAAAATGTCATCTTTAAGTGGACACAGAATTTCTTTTGTAATTGTGCTATTTCTCTTTGCTGGCTAATAGACATACAACATGATTATACCCCTACTGTCCCATGTTGTCTGGGCAACAAAAAAGACCACAAATCCCCAAACTTCCATGCTGTCCACCCTCTATGCAAACTTCAGGTTATAATAGTTTTTTTTTTGTTTTTTTAATCTAATCATTGCTTTTAAATATGCACTAGCCATTTCCAGAAGACAGATGGGTTTATTCATTCTCGCCGTAAAAGAGCATCCTTTCTCTTCCGCATACTTCCTTAAATATATCAAGAGATTTAAATTTAGATATCTGAAGCTCCCACTTGATGACACGTTATTAAAACATCTGCCTTTCCAGAAGCCATTCTGTTCCCTGCCATTCCACATGTCCTTTTCTACTTCACCAGACAAAATTGCCCAATCTAAATTTCAGCTCAAGTGTTTGATGGTTTTCACGCTGAGCTCAAACTGTTAATGCTTCCCTGAGAGAATAGAATTGAAACGGGATTTAATCTAAAATAACAAAATAGAATAAAGGTTTTACATATAAATAAGTAATGTCCTGTACATCCTTATGCAAGTTTCTGTTTTCTGGATTTTGCATGTAGGAGAGGGAAATGACAAAATGGCAGGGATTCAGAATCTGACCCCATGGCAGAGACCACTCTAAATAAATGAACTCTGTGTTGTCTGCTATCCAATTAATGAGGTCAATTTTTAAATTGTTTTTAACATCTATTCCTAATATTAACTTTTAATTTCATGTGGTTATTTTCAACAGTGACATTTTCAAATATCATGTGAGATAACCATTATGAACACCTTGCAAAATGCTAATTGGAAAGGTAGATAATTCCCTCCTTGGTAGAAGCATCACAGAAGGCTTAGACTTAATACTGAGCGTTTCTTGCAGAACCTAATGCTTCAGTGGACTTCACATCACAAACCAAATAACAAATTACTTGTAGGGTTTGGAGCCGGATTCTAGAGCAAAACCCTGTAGTCTTTGCTGGAAGGAATTAAAAAACCTTTCTTTCAACAAAATGAGTTTAGTACCAGAGCTGTCTGTCTGTCTACCCCTCCAGTCTTTCTTTCTCTTGTAAACATGGCCCTCTGTTCCACTCTCAGAAATGTCATCTCTCTCACTTATGAAACAGGGAGGCATTATGGTGCTGTGTGGAAAAATGTAATAGGACTCATTTAACATGAAATCATGATTTATCCTACTTTGTTGACACTTAGTAGATATTTTCTGACCTGTTTTCTGTATATACTGTATGCATTTTTTCCTTTTTCTGAACAGACTTAAAATGGTACAAAACATTGCCATTTCAGGGTATAAGTTGAGTTCCTTCAGCTCTAAAGTAAAAATAATAAAACTTCTGTAACTCAGCTCCTAGTGTAGGTGTGAAGTTAAAGGGGAGAGAGAATATTTTGAAAGTCCTGTGTAAGATGTTAACCTCTGTACCATTGCACCCAGTTTCAACTATTACCTAGAAATCACAGTGACCAATAATATTTATTTACATTTCACTTAGTGATCATACAAATAAAATTAAGTTACAGCTAATTCCAGTATTCTTACAGGGCTAATTATTTATCCATGATTATCCTACACAGAAACCCAGATCAATTTTTAATAATTGAATTGCTAAGAAACCTAACACATTTATTTAAACTGTTTCTGTTGCCCTCTCTAGTATCCATACAAAATAAAAACACATAGCATGTTTTGTTTATTCAGATTGGGACCTGGAAAAGCTGCTTGTGTAGCAAGTCACAAAAAGTGTGAGGTTGGGAGTACAGGCTCATATATGTGTTTCTTTATCAATAATGGAAACAAAGTGTGTTTAATAAACTCTATTTAAATTGGGGAAGATTAAAATCAACCATTAAATTGAGAGATAGATTCATATTTTATGGATATTTATTATCAATATTGAACATTAACCAAACATAAAATTCAGTGTTAATTTAAGTGTATAGGGACATTTTCATGCAGGCCATATCATTATAATACACATAAAGAGGACATTTTATTTATGAATGAGTTGGTGATGTTATTCTAGAATAAATGTCCACTGTTAATGAGTTGGTTGTCTGACTTAGATGGCCCCTACTTTTGTTTCTTTCTGCCAAAATTAATAAGTTCCCAAAATTTGGGGTTTAAAAGTTAAATGAGAGGTTTATGCAAATATTAATGACCAAGATTGATAAGTGTCAGCAACATTATCTCAAGGATAAAAGATAAGGGAAATAAGGATTCAAAACTGAGAAAAAATATATAGTACTGGAGTTTTTTTTTTTTTAAGCTATTTGTCATTAAACTAATGGAATAAAACCATCTCAACAATTCTCCGTAAGAAATCAACATTAAATAGTTCAATGAACATATGGCTAGTTCAGGATAAAGTTGATGAATTTTGCAATTAAGAGTTTTATGAGAGAAAAATAAAAATCAAAGAATATTTTTACCTTTTTCTTCATTTAAAACATAAAGCAATATTTATGCTTTAAATTTAAATTGTATTTATTTAATGCATAAGCATTGCTTTATTTATGTTAAAGCAATAAAGATGGCTTTTTAAATCATCTTTATTGCTTTAACACAAATATCAGAAGTAGCATAATCTACCTATAACACATTCACACAATACAGAAATGTACCAAATAAAAAGTCAAACTTCCCACCACCAGCATCTCCCCTCATCAGTTGATAACATCTATAAACAGCCAGTGCTCCTCCTCCAGGCTCTTTTTCCTAGAAATATACCGCTTAATGTGACAGTCCATATAAATCTCTCTTTTTTTAAGGTTTCATACTTTCCATTCATATGGACATCCACACTGGAGGGTATTTGAGTTGTTTATAATACCCTCCCTATCCCAGCTATGTTCAGATAAATATATTTTATGCATTGAGGGAAGGAATTGGTGTGAATATTTGCTGTCACCTGTTCTTATCTTCAACAAGCCCATGGAGTATTTATTATTATCTCAGTTCTTACAGAGATGAGACTAAAGGCACAGAGAGGTTAATTAACTTGAATAAAGTAACATAAGCAGAAAGCAGCAAATCCAGGCCATCTGGCTCTAGAATTTGCACTCATAGTGACTAATTTATTCCAGCAGCCTACACAGAACTCCAGCTGTACTCCCAACTCTCTGTGAGGCGTTGGGCACATTTCTCCTCTTTTAAACCTCAGTCTGTTCATGTACGAAAAGAGAGATCATCATTTTATATGTCTAGTACAGTGGAAGCGCTCAATAAAGGTTAGCGATCATCATTCTTATAATGAATTTGATCTTTATGTTCATACCTTCTTCCCGAAATGTCTAAAATACAGATCTCTAGAAGCCGTGCTGCCGGGTCACAGTGTTTCAGATTTGGTTCTTTATTAGGATGTTAGTTAGCAGTGAAAAGCTATCAGGCTTGCTCAGATAGAGTTGAACATCAAAGCAACTCAGAAGTATTGATTGATAATCAGTCCTCAGGAAAGTCAAGTTGACTGCCTTCTCATTAGAGGGAAAACTTGTAATGGATTCCTTTCAAAAAGCAAGCAAGTTTCTCCTTTCTACAACTAGCCTGAAAATTGTTCTCCACGTGTTTCCTCCCTCCTGTCACTTAATTCACCAGCATTAAGCACTGTTTTCTTTAACTTCCATATCCTGTATTTTGTCATTTATGCAAACTTGGTTTCCACTGTTGTTTCACTGTGGTCCAAGTGCTTATTTTGTTCATCCTCATCATTAAACTCTTAAAAAAGTGAGTACGTATGATTGCAGTTTCCAAATGCATAGGTATTGGCAACAGACTTGCTGGGAAGAAAGTGTGTTTGCTTCATATTGTGCATTCATAAGTGTGAGGCATTGGTCTGTTTTCTTTTTTTTATATATTCACTGAAGATGAAGCATCAAATAGATACTTTGTTGATGACGGCATAAAAAGTTTCTTTCACCTTCCCAAAAAAAGGCTCCCTTAGGAACATGAAAGATAGTCTCTTCTTTGTTTTTTTGTTACCTGAGCTTTTACCAAGTAGTTTCTGTAAGATCTGTTGGACGTTTTGTGTCTCTGTATTTTACCAACCTTTTATTTTATGTCTGTAAAATTTACCATCCTTTAATTATATTCCCATCTATTGACTAAAATCTCAAAGAATCAGACATAAGTAAAATGGATGAAAGGCAAAGGCCATTCAAAAGCGATGATTCTTCCTGACATATGATGTTATAAACAATCCACTTTTTGTACCAAAGATACAGAGTAATTTGTATGCTAAAAATGATTGTCACTATTTTGGGTGTATAAAATTGCCCTTTTCAGGCACAAAAACATTAGAATTTTATAAAAATACGACTGTGAGTGACTAAGTCTGAATTTCTTCTTTGACATAGTATAAAGAGAATTTGGGGGCTTATGCTGGAAAGACTTAATATGAACCATCAGGTTGAGTCTGGACAAATATTCCCTGCTAATTTCAGAGTGAATGGTCCAGAAACTGTATCTGTTTTGCCAGTTAATATTGCTTTCGGAAAGGTATTTTTTTTTTTAATTACTATTTTTACAGCTTGAGACCGCTGTGACACTTATCTGCAGTGAGAAGTATAATTTTACCATTTGTTGTCACAAATAGGACTTCATTCACACTATGATGCTAATTGAGTGAACCTCATCAGAAAGGAAAGCAGAAACAATCATAATCACTCCGTGGATTAAATCCTTAGCTGTAATAAGGTGGAACTCTTTCAAACCCACCTGCAGGTCTTAGAATTAATTCTGGGAGAAAGTCTTCCCAAAATAAATGTTAAGAATTAAAACAGAAGATGTGGAATATCCTGGGCTTTATCTCCACCACAGGTACTTTTTAAGAAGATTTTGATTTAAAGTTTAATTGCAAGTGAATTGTTTTTCTGGTGATAGATTGTTTTTTCTTAAATTTTCTTAGATGTGATTGTATGAAATATGTCGTGTTGATGTTTTATATTTGATTGGCTTTTTTTGCCAAGTCAAGAGAAAGGTTGATACAAGTTGATCAGCACCAGTCTGGGCTGTGTGATTTATCTGATTACAAAAATCTTTCCAACTTTTCTTTTAAAAGGCTATGCAGAAATTGTTAGGTGTTTCAAGCAGTTCTTTATCAGCAAACTTACCCCCTCCTACCTCTAATCAGTACTGAGCTCTGCTTTCTGTGTTGTCAAAGCTTGTCTTCTGTGTCTTGATTTTCTAGTTTATTTCTTGTGCATAGAATACTTATTTAAGGCAAAATGAAAGGTTCAGAAACTTTCAACTGTTTTCTTTTTTTTTTCCACTTAGAGCTTAGTGTCTGTACATTTTTAGTTTTGTGTTTTCTTTTTCTTTTTTGACTTTAAAGGATCTGACTTAGGCTTAGAACGCAGCTTGTTTTGTTACTTCCCAGGTCTTGTGTGCATTCCTGCGTGTGTGTATTTTATCCCAGCTAGTTATAACCTGATAACCTGATTTCATACTGTGCTTTAGCACAACAATACAGTCATCAAACTAAAGCAACACAGTAAGCGGTCACATTAACCATCATTTTGCTTGATCACTCGGGAGAGATTAAATTTATTCATTTTTACTATAGATAATCAAATATTAAAACATGTTAAAGGGAGGTAGAACTATTGCGCTGTGACATGCTCATTGCCAAAACAATATCCTATATGTGATGTGTAATGCTTCTTGGCAAGACGTTTGGAAGAAATTTCATCAGGTCTTTTTTTTTTTTTTTTTTCTCATTTGCATTTGGTTTATCTAAAGTGAAATCCATTCAATTTTATTGAACTGTAATTCTAGTAATTTACAATATTTACATGCTGCAGTTAGATTGAAATCAGTCCTTAATTCAAATTCAATCTAAATTTACTGCATAGTAATTAGGGCTTTGTAACTGACACGAGGGGCCTATTGATTTAATGAAAAACTTAACCTTACAGTAAGTGTTTAATTAGTTGCTGCAGTAGATTCTGTTCTGTCCTAAATTGTGGACTTTAGAGAATCAGGTACTAATTTAAATTACACAACTATATAAAGATCAGAACTAATTTTTTTTTTTTACATGTAGCCTAACAGATGAATTAATTTCTTCCTCTTTGAAAGGAGAGGGGAAAGAGGCAGTAATGAAAGTAATTTCCTACCCTGCCTAATTTTATGTAAGGCCGGGCTAGCTATCCTGGAAATGATTGCCTACCTCTGTTAAATATTGATACAAAGAGTTATGAAAATTAAAAGTCAATGAGATTTCTTCCAGGATTATTTTGTAAATGGAAAGCTGAAACAATATGCATACCTACTGAGAGCAGAAAGAGTCTTGATACAGAAAGAAAAATAAAAGATTATCCAAAATAACACTGAAGTTGTTTTTCTTTAGGTAATATGAATCGGCAGCCTCAAGCTTCCTTTTTAGCAGCTATATTAATTTATTTTCTAGATGAGAATTTAAAGGATAAGTTGAGATGTACTGTAGTGATTTTAAATTGCAATCACTGATGATCTCCTTTGAAATAAACCTAAAGCAACACAAATTATTAATATTTTAATTGTAGTCATTAATTTTTCCTAATTTATTTTGAGAATTACACTAGAGTATTGAAAAAAGGACACTTTTAAACTGAATTTTAACCTGTCTATAATCTGACAGGTCTATAATTCATTTCTCTTAGTACATATTTGTGTTCTTGAAGCTAGAAATAGCCATGCTTCCATCTAAAACTAAGAGATTAATGCCAAAGGAAAGAAGATTCCTGCTGGCACATTTTTCATTACTTGTCTAATTTATATTAGATGTACTAAAGGTAGAGTGAAAGGAGACTTAAAAAAATAAAAACAGTGTTACTTTGATTTTCTATTTCATGTGAAAAACATAAAGCATTATTCGATAGCAAAAAATAATTTCTAAAGTGAAGTCTTTAAGTATGTTAAAACGTTTTCAAATAGTGAAGTTTTAAACATACCATGTAGAGAACGTGAAAAATGTACTTAATAGATGAAATTGGAAAGGGTTGATAATGATACGGCTAAGTCATTAATGCTGCCTGGCTGTGTAGTATCATAGTGAGTGAACAAAGCGTTTCAGTTTTAATCAACAAGGAGTTAGTCTTAAAACACACGAGCTATAACTCTAAGTAATGTAAAATAAAACTAACTGATGCCTAAAATGATTGGAACACCTGTTTCAAATGAATTCATTAATACTGAAATTAAAAATGTTGATTTCAAAGATATCTCATTTTAAACCCTTCAATTTTTACGTAAGGTTATAAGTGAATAATATTATTATAAAAAGTAAAACTCCTAACATAAATAGAGAAATGAGAATGACACTCAAAAATTTGGTGGGGGGAGGTGGGGAACCTGTAATATGTGTTTGTGTGTCTAAGACTGTATTTGTGAAAGCACTTTGCAAAACTATCTTTCTCTTCTTGACAATGCATCAGATCTAGACTTCGCCACCTTGACAATACACCAGCTTTAGCCCTCACTCCCCCAGGGCACCTCAGCGTGAAAGCAATACACACCAGGTACAGAAGGTTGAACACCACACACTCTCCCTCTCCTTTTAATGTGGGCACTGATGAATGGCACACACACAGCCATATTGCCCATCTCTCAGAGTGGCCTTCGCTGCCAGCACAGCTGAAATCTGGAAGCTTGCCGCATTCACATTGTCAGCTTAAATACCCAGTAAGGACTCAAACTGGGAATAAGACAAAGTACCATTGCATGTTGATCCACTTCACTGGCCCCACCAATTAGCTGTGAAGAATATGGCTCATTTAGAAGTGTATATGATAATACTGAAGCATAACTGAAAATTAGATATATAAAAAAGGAGGTCATTAGCTTGCACTTGTCTTATCTTCAGCTAAATGAATCGCAGATAAAATCAAATAGGGTAAGTTAAGTCTTCTTAAGCTTTTGAGCCCTTTCTTGTGTACTTACATTAGATCCATCTCGATAAAGTTTATAGCACTGCTATTTACAACACCACAGCTAATGTTGTGTTACAATTTTCATTACCAACCTCTATTTTCTGAGGTGCAGAACCTTAACATAAAAATGTGTTCCAGGTTAGAAAGAAAAGCAATGTAGTAGATTACAACCGGAAAATAAACCTAAAGACAGTATCTATGCAATTTTCAAAGTATTAGAATGCCAAGATAGCTCACAATTACATTAGCACCTGCTATGAGTTAATGAATTCTTATAGATTAAAAATATAATCTTCTAATAGAAAATTAAATGCAATTTATCCAAAATATATACTCGAGAGACGTGTTTGTTTGTGAGTGAGAAATTGAAATGTGACTCATTATTGATGGGATTTCGCTAAATAAAATAATGAAGTGTCACTGTTGAAAATCATAATTATAAGTTGCCTTCAGTTCATGGATTATGTACTTGCCATAAAAACATTATTAGGAATATAAAAATGTGTAATGTTATGTCTTTCTCCAGGAAAATGATTCCAATTTTAGATGTAAAACTTAGACAATGCAAAACATTTTCAATGAGCAGAGAGTAGAAGAGCTGTAATGGGATTCCAATTTATAATCTTGGTTGGCGAGGGTCATAGATCAGCGGTATGTGTTTTGTTTTGTTTCTGTTTAATTTCTACTTCTTAATATTGATACCAATACAAGCACATCTGACAGGTACCTGAAACATAACATCTGGAGATATCTTACCTTCTAGCAATCTAGAGCTCATCAGGTGAAAGGCCTAGGTCCAGAAGATCAAATCTGGGAGCCCTCTTTCAACATCTGTCTACCCCAGTTAGTTCTGGTCCCACTGAGTCCAGATCCTTCTATGTCCCTGAAGGATGATAGAAAAAGGGTAATACGGCGTCTGAGCTTTGATGAACACCTCTTGCTGGCAAGACCTGCCTCTGGAGAATAATAGGGACATGAAAAAATTCCCCACGCTGATAGTTTGGCTCCTGAAATTCTAAAGATAATATTGACTTCTAAACATCATGAAATTTTCTGGCTTCTGTCAAAGAGAATTGAACTGCATGCTGAAGCTGGTCTTCATAAGACGATCATGGACAATCATCGCAGAGTGTTTGGAGGGGAGGCTGTGGAACAGATCTGAACTTTGCAGTCAGGCATCTAGGGGGATTTTTGGCTTCACCATTGAGCTTCTCCATAAGTCTGTTTCTTTTAAATGGAAAGATGATATTCAGCTTGCATGGTGATTTGAGGGACTGAATCAAATTTTATACACACACCACATACTTAGTACTGTATAGGCAGACACAAACCTGGTTATCATTATGCTCACCATCTGTACCACCAGCGAGTGTTGGACAGTAAGTCTTTATGTTTCCATTGGGTTTTCTTCTAGGTTCTTCATCTCTGAACCCCCTGAATGTTCACTCTGTGGGATTTTCAAGATTACTAGGTGGCAAAATCAGGATAAGCCACGGGGTAAACATCACCTCATTCGCTCTAAGAGTTTCATTTTTTCATTCAGCCAGCAAAATCAGAAATTTGATTTTAGGTTGGAAAACAAAACTGTAAGAAATGTTTATTAATTAACCATGCTATAGACCGAGCTCCAAAACTTTTCTTAACCTTTGTTGACATTTAACCATCTACGTAATCATTTAACAATAACTGTGGGACAGCGGGGCCTGGTGGGCTGTCTATGGGGTCACAAGGGTGCTTGCCTCATCAGAAACCAGGCAGAATTTCCAGTGTAGGATCACATACAAGGTGCAGACCACCCAGCAGTGATGACTTCTTTCTGTAGCTGCTGCTGCCTAGATCGAGATCCTCTAAGTCTTACAATAATCTCCTCTAAAGGATACTGGGAGACCGAGCGGCACATGAACAGAGGGTGCCCTCACAGCAAATTGCCGGAGTGCTAAGAAGCCCATTCATTCATTTGCAGGCAACAGCCTTGAGACTCTGAAAAGGACCCATGATCCTTCCCAAGGCAGTCAGTGGCCCGAAAGCTTGTCTTCTGCTCCATGGACAATATTGGGTGGTAGGCCTCCATGGTCTCCTGAGAAGAATCACAACAGTCTACTTCATGTTTCTGCTCTTTAGACAAACCTCTCCTTGGCAGTGGCTGTTAGAAAATTCCAGAAAAAGCTACTGAAGCAACTTCAAAAATAGCCAGAGAAATCAGAATGGGCTTAAAAAGTACTGCCATATGTATGCGTCTGTGTGTGTATATGTGTGTGGATAGACAGATGGATCAATTCAGATAAGGCTGAGATTAAATAGTTTAAATTATAATCATGTGAGATTTTTTGTTGTTGTTTTTGTATTTTACTTTCAGTAATTTATTTACAGTCATAATCCTAATTCAGGAATTTCAACATTTGATCTAGGATCTCTTTATATCATCCAGGAGGCTCACTGTTTATTTTTTAAAGTTATATAAAATATTTGACGACACATATAGAATTGTATAGTAGGCAAAACAATCTTATATATATGTGTGCATGGAGGTGTGCATATAATTAGAAATTCCAGATATAGGAAGCTATCATTTGTTAAGTTTCTCCAGATAACTATTTCTACCTTCTTTTAATCCTGATTTTAAACAAAGTTCATGGAAAAGTTTATTTTCAGCTCACCATAGTACACATTTGTAATTATCGTCCAATTGTAAAGTATCCATCGGCGTGCTCTTCTGGGTTCAGTAAGGCCATTTGTAGTATTTCAGAAACAATTGATCTGAGATGAGGTTCAATAAAATTCTTTGTCTTAATTTAGCTATGTGTACCGTAGTATGCTTGCTCCAAGTTAAGATTGTAATTTATGTTCAGATAACCTCTTTTTTGTCTGTACTTTGATGTGGGAATATTTTCAGTGTGTATCTGGGGATGAGTCAGCTCAGCAGATGGTAGGTTGCCATCCACAGGTTGCACTTTGCCTGTTTTGCAGGCTTGTGACAGTCTGCAGGGACATGCTGAGTCACCCGTCCAGTCAATAATGTGTCTGGGACAGCATTAATGCAGCAAACATCTTTATGAGTTCAAACGCATCCATTTGTCCCACTCCAATAAAATTGGTCAACACAGTAAGGCATGGCATTTCGTTCAGAAAGAAGGTACTGTGTTAATTGCCCTCATCTGGGCAAGAGGAAAGAACTAATTGTGGTCATTTTTATGGAGTTTTCACATAGGACTACAGAAAATCTTCCTTTCTTTGTGCTGATACATAGAAGGAGTACAGAAAATCATTTTGGTAGAAACACCTTGCATATTGGTAAGCATTAGAATAACAACAATGGTGGCTATTGTTAGCAGCAGTGATCACCTCTGTTATTATCATCAGCCATGTTATTTTTAAAAATAAGAATCTATCATGTGGCGTATGCTGTGTAGAACTTTCACCCTTTGATGAGTCTCTAGAGTCTTGTGCTATGGAGCAAGTAATTTTCCATCTGTCTTCAGATTTCTCAAGTATCATGCTCTCTGATGACTTGAAACTGTCAAGGCATGCCTCCTCCCATCCTCCGCCACAATGTAATTTTACATTTTGCATATAAAACAAACCTGCCATATAACATATTTTAAAATTAAAATTATTTGTTAATGTCTTGCAAATTAATTTTGATTCTCTCTGTAAGTTTCTTTAAAATGCCTTCCAAGATTTTATGGTTTAGGAATGCAATTTATGGTCTTTCTGACAAAAGTTGGATTTTTGAATTTTCTGATAAGTCAGACACATATTTGTTCACTTCGTCGAGATGGAGTGGAATGGTACATGCCCAGATAAACAGGAAAGGGTATATTAAGATTCACGCTTTCAGTTTTATTTGGTTATTGCTCTTAGGCTCTTCTTTTTTACAAAATTGAAATTAAAGTTGAATTCACTATTAAAAAAACAGAAAATTCATGTTCACCTTATGAAGTATAAAATCACTGTGAAATAAATATATGTGGATTATTCCAAATAAAATAGGAATTTATTTTTTTCTCATACACTTCTACATATTTTCTGTCTGCTCCACTTACCCCAATTCTCAGAAAAAAAATAATAAAAGTATTAAAAACCCTAAGAACAGATGATGATAGATGGGTTATTTCTCACATTTTGGAAATGTATTATATAAATATACATATATTTTAAGATTATGCCTTGATAAAGTAAGTAACAGGTAGAATTTCCCATTATGTGAGAGATGTATTTCAGGACTTCTTTAAAAAATAGATACAGAGATAGCACTGACAATTAATCATTTTTGAAGGCTGTTGAATGGTACTAAGTAATGATTCTCTTAAAACTCATTGTTGGAAGTTCACACAGATGAGTGCTATTAAAATATATTATTTTAGGTATGACTTTGCTTTTAAGTCAGAAAAGTGGACATTAATTTGTAGTTTTCTACATTAGTAATTTATCTACTTATGTAAATCAATTCATTCAATATATTCTGACAGTTTGGTCTTAACGAAGAAAAAGTGAATACCACTTCCTTAACATATTGTATGAATTTTTAAAAATTGAAAATCATATGATAATGTTTCTTTCATCATTTCTCCTTATCTAGTGAATGTCATTTTGGAAGCAAAAGCATATTTGGCTGAATAAACCTAGGTAATAGTCTTTCTCCTTTGTGATGCTAAAGTAACTTCCTTGTAGTTTTATTACTCGTCACTTACTATTACATAAACACAGCTGCATCTATAATGTTTGGACAGTCGTTAATAATACCTTTTAAGTGCTTGTAGTCTGACAAACAGGTGTGTCTGTGTGTAAGAATGTATGTCACAATTATTTTAAAAGATGTATTTAACTAGAGAATTCTTTAAAGGTGGTAAAATTAAGCTTGTACACAGTTCTGGGAAAAATATAAATACTGTTTCTACTTTTTCACAAAACACCATGTGTTTTAACAAGTCCCAAAAGAACAGTTTGTAGAAATTCATTTCATCCAGAGACACTCTAAGGATAAAATGAGATAATATGTGTAGATGTATTGACAGTATAAAAACAAACACAATATTGGGTTGGCCAAAAAGTTCATTCAGGTTTTTTCCGTAGGATGGTACGAAAAAGCTCAAACCAACTTTTTGGCTAGCCCAATATATTGGTTGTCTTATTATTAAAGCTTTTATGAGTGTAAATAATAACTCTGGGCACTAGTGGGATCTAGTTCTGGCAAGTTTGTCTGTCTTATATTAGCATAGAAGTGTCTTTTATTAAAATATTAGTGAACAAATTCAGCTGTGATAAAAATCATGACTTCCACAGTGAGTACTTTCAATGACGCAATTGGCATAGGGTCTATCTCTACACTATAGATTTTCTGTTCTTGCTAAATTGTATTGTAAAACTCAGTGTGCAAACAAATTCTTGTGTGATCAGAGGCACATCAAATAATCTTTATGGGTCCACTGTTTGCATCTGTAATGTGAGAGGGCTAGACTAGACAATATTTTGTTCTCTTAAAACTATACATTTTCATAAAACTATGCATTTCACATATCTAATGCTACTTTATCAAATTATGGAGATAATGCCTTTACTTCTTTTTAACTGTGTGTGTGTGAGAGAGACTGGGAGGGAGAGAGATTAAAGATATTGGCCATAATAACCAAAAAGAAATGGTTTGTATACATCTATTTGATGACTTCTAAGTCCCCCTCCAAAAAATTCAAATATAAACAAAAGTAAGAATGCGTTTAGTGCATTGTCCAGAAAACGTTGAATGCTTCAACTCTGAATAGGAGGAAAATGCTTAATGAAAAAGAGGCACCAGGGAGGTTTTGGTGTAAATGTGTAAAAAGTCTTTCCGAATCAGAACTTATACATCATAGATGAGATCTGCAATTGCAAGCATCCCAGAAGAGGAAGGTAACCAAGAGATGATGATGTTACTGGTTACTTGACACGTGGAGCTTTGCTATCCCGGGAGAGAAGGGGTGGGTTAGAGGTAAAGAGATAGGCTATTTTTTGCATGTTTTGATCTATTTCACCTCTAAACATTGACATTTACATATTTGTCAATACTACAAAATTTACATATCCACCCCAGATTTTTCTATAGAGCTCAGTATCTCTATAGAACGCCAATAGTAATAACAACATCAGATATGTATATAGAGCTTACTCTGTACCCCTGGTGGCTCAGATGGTAAAGCATCTGCCTATAATGCGGGAGACCTAGGTTTGATCCCTGGGTTGGGAAGATCCTCTGGAGAAGGAAATGGCAACCCACTCCAACACTCCTGCCTGGATAATCCCATGGACGGAGGAGCGTTGTAGGCTACAGTCCATGGGGTCGCAGAGTTGGACACGACTGAGCAACTTCATGTCTCACTTCTACTCTGTACCAGGCAGTATTCAAGAGGCTTTACCTACACAAGTGAAGTATTTAATCCTCACAGAAACCCTGTGAAGTAGATGCTATTATTTTTCGCATTTTGTGAATGAGATGGCTAAGACACAAAACAGTTCAGTAACTTGTTCAAGCTTACACACATCGTTAAGTGGTGGAATCAATGTTTGAACCCAACAGTCTGGTGTGCTACTTATGACTGTGTTATATTCCTTCTCAGCTGTCCATAGGCTATCTCCACTTAAATGCCATGAATACCGCCTAGAAGGTCAACAATTGAAAATCCAAACCTGCCAAAGTCTGCTTCCATTTTTTTCATTGTTCTTACAATTGTGTTCTATTTGTGGTCTTGTACATAAAGGTATTTTCATCTGTTTTCTTTATCCTCAGTATTTAATGAGGCACTGAGGAGTTTCCCTCTGCCAAAATTTATCTGTTTCATCTTCTTTTTGTCTTGCCTTTTCATTAAAAGTTTCATAATTTTTCACCTAAACTGGTAAAATAGACTTTGATTTGCCATCAGACTGTTACTCATTACATTCCAATCTATCTTCCAAGCCTGTGCTTACAGGTATCTTTATAAAATACACATGTACTCATGTCATTTCTCTATTAAAGTGCTCTAATGGTTCTTCTTAATCTTCAAGATGCTGAAACATCCTGCATCTTTATCAAATTAATTGATAAGCTCTAGTTTTTCTTTATGGTAGCATCTTTAGGATTTTCTATAAATAGTATCATTTCATCTGCAAATACTGACAAATTTTTCTTTTCTTTTCCAATTTGGATGCATTTCTTTTTCTTCTCTGATTGGTCTGTCTAGGACTTCCAAATCTGTGTTGAATAAAAGTGGCAAGAGTGAATAAAAATGGTGAGTGTGGACATCCTTGTCCCTGATCTTAGATGAAATGATCAGAAACTCTCACTTGTCACACCAGTCCCATCTTTCCAGATTATCCCCAACTCTCATCCCCTTCCTTAATGTCAACCTCACATACCTTCTTGTTCTAAACAATTTTCTTCTGTTTTTTTTCCCCCCTTGGATGTTCAACTCAAATGCCATCTCTATTTTATTCATCCATTGAAAATGACTCGTTGAGAATGTGTTAAGTGTTCAGGCACTGAGAAACCTATGTTAGAAACCCAAGTATAATAAACATGGATATAATTTGTTTCTTCCCTGAGTTTATGGTTTAGTTAACTATCAAGACAGACAAGTCTTCAGAGAATAAGAACTACAAGACAGAGGAACTATGTTCTTTAAACATGGACTCAGGAGAAGAAATTGAAGACTTTCAGGAATATATTATGTCCAGGTTGCAAACTCAAGGAGTAATAGAAATTCATCACAGAGTCATAAATATGGTTGTTCTGGCACCAGTAACAGTGCCTATAATATCCTGGAGGTCTTTGGGATCTTAGAGGAGAAACAATGTGTTAAAAAGTGAAATTTCTCTAGAATTCCCTTGCACTCCCCTTTTCCCTGCTTCAATGAAGTCTCAAAGCATCCATCCCTGTTTCATTCCATCATGATACAGGATCACCAGATACAATCATTCTTTCTTTGCACACTTCATGGCAGGTCCTTTGCAAACATTTAGCATATACTTCAGAGATATATGAATTGATTTTAAAAGATGCTGAGATCTCAGCAGCATTGTATGATGATGAGGCTTTGTGTATAAAGTTGATGTAGAACAACAACAAAAAAATCAGACTCTATAGATTTAAGGAGATTGAGGAGATACAAGAGATTTTGTGTTTTCCTTACATGCATGTAAAATGAGAAAGGGGAAAGATCTGTGAAAAGGAGCAAGATCATCAGCAAAGAGAATTCTCATAAAAAACAAGTGTAGTTGAGAGATTTTTTAAAATGAAATCCCTGTAGCTATCACACAAGTCATGCGGAACTAGTATAAAGCTAGGAAACACCCAGCAATGCACCAAGCGCTGTGGAAGGGTGCTGTGCCGTGCGTGGTCACTCAGTCATGTCCAGCTCTGCAACCCCATGGACTGCAGCCCACCAGGCTCCTCTGTCCATGGGATTCTCCAGGCAAGAATACTGGAGTGGGTTGCCATGCCCTCCTCCAGGGGATCTTCCCAACCCAGGGATCGAACCCAGGTCTCCTACACTGCATGCAGATTCTTTACCGTCTAAGCCACCAGGGAAGCATGGACGGGTAGAACAAGACAAACACACATATATATATATGAAATGTTGTTCACCTAGTTTATTTGAGGCACTTACTATTTACTTTTGAAGATATTATATCCCCCAAATAAATGTAGTGACTAAAAATAAAATGTCAGCAAGCTGCCAGGGCAAATGACCAGAAAATGACCAAATCTGGATACTAAGTCCTGGCCATTAGTGAGCAGGAATTGAACTTTTTTTTTTTTTTTTAATCACTTAGAGCTATCACAAAAATGAAAACCGAGCCTCAAAGAAATTTGAACAGGCCCAAGGGAAAAACATAACAGAGTAGAAGACTGGACACTTGGGGAAAAGAAAGAGAGACTGGTGTTGGCAGATGTGGTATCTGTGTTCTGGAGCCAACATTCAGTCTTTGACTATGCAGTATTTGAAAACTAGTCAATACTCATACATCTCCCTTCAGTGTTGGTCATGCTTATGTCCTTATGATTAAAATTCCTCACTATTCATCCATGTATTCATGTTATTTTTCCCCTGAATGTCCTGTTGTACACATATCTACTGAAGTGTTCTTCAGAGACCACATGCCATTAAAGATTTAGTAAAATATATCTTTAAGATGAGACAAAGTTATTTCACTGCTCTCCACTAATTCTTGCCATAAAAATACAATATCAATCTGTAGCTTTCCATTGTATGATTCTAAAGGCTCCTGGGTTTTTTTAAAATATAAAAAGTCACAGTTTTTTCTGTTTTCAACACATTGATTAGTACTGATTTACAATGGAGCACGTTAGAAAGTACAGATAATATGCACATGCCAAATGAATTCATTAAGACCAGTGCGATCACAGTGAATGTCAAATGAATTAATAATAATGGGGCCTCTATGTATTACCATTATTTTCACAGTGTGTTACTGTTTTTATACGTGTGAGTCCTGAGGATAAGTGACACACACATATTACCCTTGTATGTTAATTGTTTCTTGATAATCAGAGGTTGGTCTAATAATCTCATGGGCAGTAAAAGTTTCTACCCCTTATACGTAGAGAAATTACTATTATTTATATGTTTCATTGAAGAGTAATTCAATATTTTAGATTCCAATTAGAAATGGCATTTATACGAGACCTCCCACACATTCACTGAAATGTTACAGCCTTTTAGACATATGTTTTCTGTGACTAATATTTAAAAAGAAGAATTTAAATTGCTCTAAACTTTTTCTGGGAGTTCGTGTTTTATTTACTTGACAATTGACAGCTCATTATACATAAGCACATATATTCATGTTGATTCTCCATCCTGATAAACACATACAGAGGAACACAGAGTCATTTTGTCACATACTTGATCTTGGAATAATTTTATCTGGAACAGTGGCTCCCTTGTCAGGAGTGGCAAAATTATAAGGAAACTACCTATCATATAATTTTTTAGTGAATTTTGAAATGTATGCCTTTTAGTATGTAGTCACCAGGCTTTCCTGGTGACTCAGCAGTAAGGGATCCTGCCTGCAGTGCAGGAGATGAGGGTTCAATCCCTGGGTCAGGAATATCCCCTGTAGAAGGAAATGGCAACCCACTCCAGTATTCTCGCCTGGTAAATCCTATGGACAGAGGAGCCTGGTGGGCTATACAATCCACGGGGTCTCAAAAGAGTCAGATATCACTTCGCAACTAAACAACAACATATATAGTGCATAATACTTCTCTTTCCTCCCATTCCTAACCCAGCTTTTTATTTTTCATTCTAGTGATGACTGGTTGGACTTAAAGGTGTTAGGACGGATGAAGAGGAAAGGGTTGACATTTAAGGCTGTTGCAGCTGCAGCGAGAAGTAATGGATAAATCTTACTTTAATTCCTAAAGAAATCATGAGGTTCAGACCTTCATATACAAAGGAAGAAAAAAATGAAGGCAAAGTCTTCACATTGTATAAGATAGAAACCAGGAAACTGTAGTACTCTCATGTTCTTTTGCCTTGAAGCAGTGATATCTCATTTCTTCTATGCTTCAATAAATAGCAGACTCGCTTGCAAATTTTAATGATCAATCTTAGTAAATCTGCACGTTCCCTCCCCACCTCTTCCTCTCTACTCATTACTCTTTCAAACTTCTTGTTTCTGACCAAAAAGAAGTTCAGTAAGTGTTGTTTCTATCTCAATGATAGGTACTCCTCTAAAGAGAACTGAATGTTTTGGAAATCCGTCATTTGGAATAGGTTTCCTAATAGAAAATATTATGAATTTCAAATAGTCAACTCACAAGCATTCTTTAGCAATACAGCATTTCAAAAATGGATACTCTCCTTTCTGGTCAAGATTTCAGTTACTTCCTTCAATGTCATGAGTGATATGCATCTCAGGCTTTTAGATAATAGGGAACTGTGACAAGCAATTTAAAAGAATGCAGCATGTAGATTCAGAAAGATTTGCACAGTCTTGAACAATAGGTATACACCTTAACAAGAATAGATGTAATCCTAAACCTACATTCCTTCTCTCCACCAAAAATATTTAAGCACATTTCAATGAGGCTTGGCAGAAAGAGCCATGGAAATTACATTTTAGTTGACTATAGATTTGATAATAGTCAACTGTATGTTAATATTATTGAGGGCCAGATTAATAGAGGTATAATATCAAAATCAAGGAGTTGATAACTCCTAAATCCCCTGGTTTGGCAGATCAAACATGAAGAACTGTACTCAACTCTAAATATCCTGGCTCAGGAAGACACTGCCATACTTGATGCTTCCAGACAAGCGATATGATATACTTAAGAGGCTTTTATAAGATGCCATAAGAGAAACTACTGAGGAAAATAGAACTAACAAAACTCAGTGGGAAAATTATAGCATCTTCAAATAATGGGAAAGGACAGACATGTGGAAGGGGTAAAAAATTAGTCTGTGGTACTCCAAAGATTAGAATCTTACCTAATCAGATACAGATTTTTGACTCACTGCAAGAAAGAAATGTAACAATTAGAGCTGAACATAGAATCACCTGTTACATGAGTAGATAAATTTGTCATTGCTGGTGGGATTCAAGTGGATATTTAAAAACCATTCTATCAGGAGGAGGGAGGAACATCACCCAGAGGGATGAACTTGATCATGACTTTCAGTTTTGGGTGTTTTTTTTTAAGCTGTAACTCACAGTAAGAAAGACATTTTACATTATGAGCATTCACACACATCAGTATGTATAACTTAAATAATATATTCTCAAAGTAATACTTAGCCTTATTATACATAATTCACTCATACATTCTTTCTAGTCTGGCTGGACCACTTTCATTTTTTTTTAATACAGTTGCATCTTGCTAGATTGACCTCACATCTCAATAATGGAACGTGGTCCAAAATTTGAAAAACACTGAACTAAATGACCGCTTTCATCTCCAAGAGTCTCTCATTCAGGTAGATGTGATGGAGAAGGCTGACCACCCAATGGTCAGAAATAGATGCTCCCTCCAACAGTCAAAAGGAAATGGAAAACATGATAATGAATTTCTTGGGATTCCCTCACAATTTTGACTTCATTTACATTTAGAAATGCAGTAATAAAAATAGTACTTTTGAGCACTTTATTAGGTACACATACAGAACCTATTTTGATTTCACGATAACGTTCAGCAACAGAGCCTCACATCTAAAGACAGCGGTGCAACTGAGGTTCTTGCCCTGCTTCTTGACAAATCCATGTAACTCTTCTTACCATTGATGAGGAAAATGTGCCATAGTGAGAGAATGTGGCTAGGGACATGAAGGGGCAGAGCTGGAAGAGGATTAGTGCCTATGAACACCGTATTACCAGAATGAGAGAGGAGGTGGGGGAGAGAGAACTGGAAAGCAAGGCTTGAAAATCTACCTCTGATTGCTACTAGCTACCAACAGGGTTCTGTGAGTACATTTTATTCAATTATAACAGTCCTCCAAGGAATATCTTATACAAGTGGCTTAGTGAAGTAGAGGGACTTGCCCAGAACTTGGTATAATTTTTGTACCATTAAGAACATTATTTTTTAAAAAAGAAAAAAAAAAAAAATAGTGGCTTGGTTGGATTCTTTAAGTGCCTCATTTTTTTTTTCCCTTGAGATATAGAATAAGTCTTTTTTCAGATGGGAGATTTTTTCAGGAGAGATATGAAAAAAAGAATTGCCAGAAGTGATGTGGTATATAAAAAAAAAATCAGACCCATCTTATTACTTAAACACATCTTTCCAAATGCTTTCTGTATTGGGGATTAGTGATTTTGACTTATGTTTCTTTTAAGAGATCATTTTTCACTGAAACTTCTGAAGAAACAAAATCCACTTCTTATAGGAAAAAATTATGCAGATTCTCTGAGGCAGATAGCTCTTAAAAAAACAAACACACTCCCCAGTCATACTCCCAAACTCCCAGGTGGCTCATGGCCATGGTTGAAAAGATTGCAAATCCGGACAGGTTGGTCTCTCTGTATCATCAATCAGATGTTCATACACTTGAGATGTTTATACCCCGTAAATTTCGTTGCTTCTCTTTTGTAAATCAAATGTTTATCGTGTATTACCAAAACGTCTATATAGACAGGAAACATAAAATAGTCTTCCTTGCCAGTTTACTTTGTATCATTAAATTTGAATGCACAGAGATCTTATCTGTGGTATATACCCTCTGTTTGTCCTCACAGGCATTTACCTTTATGTAGAATAGTCAAAGCTACACTACTCCGAAGTGCAATACTTTTTTATTCTCTCAGAGAAGGTTAGAACTCACTTGCTCTGGGAATCTTCCAGAGACTGCTGGTTTGTTCTGTTAAGCTCATACAACCCTGGCAGGACCTGACCCTTCTTCAGTCATTGCAAGATTTACTTTCAGAGACAGACCTAAACATGCAGGGCTGGCAGGACAGTCCGGACACGAGGAACCTCTACCCCACCTCTCAGTGACCCCTCCTTTCTTGGCATTTGTTACTGGGGGCGCTTCCCAGCCCGTGACCTGACCGTCTACCTGCCCCTGCCTGGCTCCTGGCCCACCTCACAGGGTCGCCAGCTGCCCTCTCTGGGCCAATCAAAGGAAAGAAAGGAGAACAGTGGAGAATGACTTAGGGACTTGACTGCAAGTGGGGACTTAAAGATTTGGCACCATGTCTAGACTTCCCTGGGGGCTCAGACGGTAAAGCGTCTGCCTACAATGTGGGAGACCCGGGTTCGATCCCTGGGTCGGGAAGTTCCCTGGAGAAGGAAGTGGCAACCCACTCCAGTACTCTTGCCTAGAAAATCCCATGGACGGAGGAGCCTGGTGTCCACGGGGTCACAAAGAGTCGGACACGACTGAGCGACTTCACTTTCACTAGGTCTTGCTGGTAGTGGCGGGTGGTAAGAGAAGGCAGCTCTGTCAGACCTCCCTCAGCGATGGCTTTGGGACACAGAGGCAGCCAAGATCTGGGAGATGTCCCAATC
The DNA here is from genome assembly GCF_029378745.1 of Bos indicus. Taxonomy (NCBI): domain Eukaryota; kingdom Metazoa; phylum Chordata; class Mammalia; order Artiodactyla; family Bovidae; genus Bos; species Bos indicus. Next base: position 12,482,594 of record NC_091786.1, read on the forward strand.
CTTTGAAGTCAATTTTCTTGCTGCGGCTCCAAGCCCTACAACGTTCTCTCAATGATGGTACAGGTGTTAATTACCCTGTCTATGCATGGGACCACTCATGACCATGAGCACCTCCAACTATTTCCCTGAAAATTGTGAATTCCAAGGGAAAAACAGCAGTTGAATGAATTGATCAGACAATCCAGTCAACTCAACATTAAAATAAATTGAGCCTGTGATGCTGAGCTCCATCACTGCAGGTCCGTGCTGGGGATCTGAAGACACAGATGCCATACTCAGTTGTTTTAGGACCCCGTGGACTGTAACCCACCAGGCTCCTCTGTCCTTGGGATTCTCCAGGCAAGATATTGGAGTGGGTTGCCGTACCATCCTCCAGGGGATCTTCCTGACCCAGGGATCAAACCTACCTCTCTTTCCATCTCCTGTATTGGCAGGTGGATTCTTTACCACTAGGTGCCACCTGGGAAGCCGAAATAAGTCAGAAGAGAAAGAAACCAAGATGAGCTGCAGGTTCAGCTGCAGGACTGAGTAATAGACCTGCATCTGTTTCAAGCTTAGAACATTAAGTGGAATTCAAGACAGTGGGGCATAGCAGGCAGGGTCTCAGGGCCAGCTGAGTCTCAGAGTTGGGGCAACAGTATTGATATTCTGGGGGACTCAGCTTTTTCTTTAAATTATTTTTATTGGAGTATAGTTACTTTACAATGTGCTAGTTTCCTATTGTTATTCAGTTGCTCAGTCATATCCTACTCTTCATGACCCCATGGACTGCAGCATGCCAGGCTTCCCTATCCTTCACCATCTCTGGGAGCTTGCTGAAACTCACCTCCATTGAGTTGGTGATGCCATCCAACCATTTTATCCTCTGACATCCCCTCTCCTCCTGCCTTCAGTCTTTCCCAGCATCATGGTCTTTTCTAACAAGATGCCTCTTTACATAAGGTGGCCAAAGTATTGGAACTTTAGCATCAGTCCTTCCAATGAATATTCAGGGTTGATTTCCTTTAGGATTGGCTGGTTTGATCTTGATGTCCAAGGGCCTCTTAAGAGCCTTCTCGAACACCACAGATCAAAAGCATCAATTATTCGATGCTCAATCTCTTTACAGTCCAACTCTCACATCCATACATGACTACTGGAAAAACCATAGCTTTGACTAGATAGAATTTGTTGGCAAAGTAATGTCTCTGTTTTTTAGTATGCTGACTAGATTGGTCATAGCTTGTCTTCCAAGGAGCAAGCGTCTTTTAATTTCATGGCTGCAGTCACCATATGCAGTGATTTTGGAGCCCCCCCAAAAATAAAGTCTGTCACTGTTTCCATTGTTTTCTCATCTATTTGCCATGAAGTGATGGCACCGGATGCCATGATCTTTGTTTTTTGAATATTGAGTTTTAAGCCAGCGTTTTTGACTCTCCTCTTTCATTTTCATCAAGAGGCTCTTTAATTCCTCTTTGCCTTCTGCCATAAGGATGGTGTCATCTGCATATCCAAGGTTTTTGATGTTTCTCCCAGCAATCTTGATTCCAGCTTGTACTTCATCCAGCCCAGCATTTTGCATGATGTACTCTGCATATAAGTTAAATAAGCAGGGTGACAATATACAGCCTTGATGTACTCTTTCCCCAATTTTGAACCCGCCTGTTGTTCCATGTCCAGTTCTAACTGTTGCTTCTTGACCTGCATACAGGTTTCTCAGGAGGCAGGTCAGGTGGTCTGTTATTCCCATATCTTTAAGAATTTTCCACACTTTGTTGTGATCCACACAGTGAAAGGCTTTAGTGTAGTTAATGAAACAGAAATAGATGTTTCTCTAGATTTCTCTTGCTTTTTCTATGGCCCAATAGATGTTGATATTTTGACCTCTGGTTCCTCTGCCTTTTCTACATCCAGCTTAAACATCTGGAAGTTCTTGATCCACATACTGTTGAAGCCTCGCTTGGAGAATCTTGAGCGTTGCTTTGTTAGTATTAGTTTCTACTGGACAGCAAAATGAATCAGCCACAACATACACATATCTATCTTTTCTCTTTTGGATTCCCTTCCCATTTACGTCACCACAGAGCACTGAGTAGAGTTCCCTGTGATGTGCAGCAGGTTCTCATTAGTGATCAGTTTTATACATACTATCAATAGTGTACATATATACACACACTCACAGTGAACATTAGGGTGCACGTGTCTTTTTGAATTACGGTTTTCTCTGGGTATATGCCCAGGAGTGGGATTGCTAGGTCATATGATAGGGCTGCCGTCTATGGGGTCACACAGAGTCGGACACGACTGCAGCGACTTAGCAGCATGATAGTTCTATTTTTAGTTTCTTAAAGGACCTCCATAATTTTCTCCATAGTGACTATATCAATTTACTTTTCCACCAACAGTACAAGAAGGGTTCCTTTTCTGCACACCCTCTCCAGCGTCTATTGTTTGTAGATTTTTTGATGATGTCTATTCTGACTGGTGTGAAGTAATACCTCATTGTAATTTCTATTTGTATTTCTCTCATACTTAATGATGCTGAGCATCTTTCATACATTTTTGGTCATCTGTATTAGATAAATGTCAATTTAGGTCTTCTGTCCTTTATTTTTTTTTTTTTTTGATTGGGTTGCTTGATTTTTTCTTTTCTCATTTAGTAGGTGGAACACAGGGGATTTTAGGGAGTGAAACTATTCTGTTTGATACTAGAATGGTTGATACATGTCAGGACACATTTGTCAAAACTCATTGAATATATAAGAGGAAGTAAACCCTATGGACTCCAGTTGACAACAATGTGTCAATGTTGGTTCATCGATTGTAATAGACTGCAGTGGTGCGGGATGTGGATGGGGAGAGGCTATATGTGTGGGAAATGGTATAGGAGACCCTTCTATACTTTGTGCTTAGTCTAGTGACAGTCCTGAAACTGCTCTAAGCAATAAAGTATAATAATAATTTCAAAAGCTAAATTTCGTCATCTAGGTCCAGGGACCAGACAGAAAGCTGTATGGTCATGGTCAAGCTGGGCCCTTTCCTAGTATGGGAGATTCTGGAATAAAAGAGAAAAAAAAAAAAGTCAAGAAAGTTAGGCAACTAAAGGGAATAGATGTTTAGCTCCCCAAGGACTCTGGGAACACTGGACCAGAAGTTGTGGGGATTCCCCACAACTGTGTCCTAGTTTGTGGGCCAATGGCCAGGATGAGCCCAGCTTGGTTTGGTGGCGGAGACTGGGTTTCATTGATTGCTGTATGCCTGACTCTAACTTAAGAATGGGTTGGGTTTCAGGTTCAAGAAAGCTCAGTTCTTTCAGAAACTCCTCCAGGGTGGAGTCAGGGGTAACATTTCAGGTGTGCTGCCCTGACAGAGGGGGCATCATTAGGGAACAGACCCCCAGCACCACTGATCTTAACAAAGCAGCGCGAGGAGTGTCTTCTTGACGTCCGCTATAATCAGTAGTGAGCGTGTATTGCATTTGTGGAATGAGGTCTGAGGCCACCTCTAGGTCTGGACCACTTGTGGGCTATGACAACTTACAGCTTCCCTTCTCTGACCTCCAGTGACTTCTTCAAAATGTGAGGGCACTTTGGGGACTCTAACACCAAGATGAAACATGATTATTTGTATAATAAATATATTTTACAGGTATACATTTTCTTCCTACTTCTCTCCATTTTTATCTGCAGACAGCAAAAGGAAAGGACCCAAATTACCCTCAGAAAGAATTATCTGCCAAGATGAAAGGGATCAGGTACTGTCTTTAAAGCCAATCTAGTGAGAGGCAGATAATCAACCTGTTTTCTTTTCTTTTTCTTTTTTCAACAAATTCTTCTGGCCCAAAGGCAAAGTGGGCTTTCCTCCAGCTGAAGACAGAGGGCATCTGATGGGTCCCCCTGTTCTCTTGTTTCATCCTGAACTTTGTCCACTCAGAATCCATGACCCCCAGATGATCTGTTTATCCCAATGGGGACAGAAATGTCCTTCCTACCAGTTCTCAGCTGCTATTTTAGCATCTGAATTTTTCCACCCATTCCATTCTGAGGGTAGCATTTGCCTCACAGCCCCTGCCTGAAAAATAGCTGTCAGGCTCCTTAGAAACCAAGCCTTCCTTGGCTGAAAATGTTCTCAAACGAAGCAGTACACTGTGTATTTCCTCTTCTTCCTAAAGTGCCAGCAGCTTTCCCACTCATCCTGCTGTTTAATCCGAGGCTTTAGTGACAAGGCAGGCTGCACTCCAGCACTGCGCCTTCAGCACGCTTTAGCTTACTTACCTGGTTCACTCTTGAGCTGCACTCGAGCGAGGACGGATCTTGTTAACTAGGCGTTTTCACCATGTGACCTTGGGGCCTCCAGCGTCAAGTCCAGTGAAACCCAGGCAGCCATTCTGAGTGAAAGCAAGCCCTTGACTTGGAGGCACCCAAGTTTCAGATGAGCCTCAACTGGCTGCCATCAGCTCCCAGCTGTAGATGGTAGGAAGTCCCGTCATGTTCATGTTCAGGCTTGATTCCCCTTTCTTCCTTCTCCTGCATTTTCTTCCACCCTCTTCTTTCTCCTTTTCTCTCCTTCACTTCTTCCTTATCTTCATCCTGTTCTTCCACTCCTACTATATGACCGTGTGACCCCTGCCCCCCATTCTCAAGACCCAGAATTCAGGATAATTCTAGTAGCTGTAGAGTTCAGCCAATGGAATAAATAAGCTTATGGGGGAGAGACTAGGAACAAAGCCACCTTTTCTACACTTTAAATTCCAAACAACCCACTGAACATGTTAGGACCTCGACCCAGCCTTAAATAGGGGATAGTCTGTGTATATTTGGGACCTCTGTCTCTTGGAGTTAAGAAATCAAGATAATCCCCAAGTATGAAAGTCACAAATAGTTGTATATTTTGCTAAATCCTATTAATCCCTAATAACATCATAAATGTGTTTATTTAGCCCTGCCAGCCCAAGCAATGACATGCAATTGATCTTTGTCTGACAGAGCCTGAAACACTGGCTCAAGACAACACACTGATTCGACTCCAGAGAAAGCATTTGGGGTTAACTGTGCCAGGTGTGGGCTGGGCAGATGGCATAGCAGCGGTGCCTTGTGTTGTCATGCACGTAATCTGATTTTCTGAAATGACCTCGAGACACCAATTTGCTCTGCTCACTATCAGGTGTGCGGTGAGGAGCCCAGCCTCTGGGGACCGCCAGCACCACTTCTGAGCCCTCTTCATCTGTGCGCTAATGGACAGCACTCTCTTTGGAAATGGCGCTGCTTGCTCTTCGAACAGGAAAAAATTGTTAAAATGCTGGTAGCATTAGCAGGCAGCAGGTGTGGCAGTACATCCTGAATAGATAATTGAAGAGGTTTTTTTTCTTTTTTCTTTTGTAGTTGCAACTTTGGCACCCAACAGCAAATAAATAGTGCCATTTGGAGCGCCTACAGTGTGCAAGGATTGAGCTTAATATTTACTCAAACTGTTGATACCCATCTTTCCTCCCTTCCTTTCATCCTCCCTCTCTTTCTTTCTTTCTTTCTTTTCTTTCAAAAAAAAAAAAAAGCTGCTTATTTCTCACTGTTAAACCTTGAAAAAAACTTAAGTACATTTTGTAGAGATATGCCACACCATTATTATCTGATCAATGAATAATGAGAATGATTACCTTTGCATTTATTTCTAGTGAATCTTCAGTGACTTCTAGTAGGATCGGTTATATGGGAAAGGTGTATGCTTTTCATTTAGTCAGAAAATTGGAGGAACCAGAGGCTTGAGCTTTCTAAGTTTAATGACCCAATGACAAAGTGTTTTGCAAAGTACCAGGCATTTACTTAGGAAACTCTTCTAACTTTCTCAAGTTGATTTTAGTACATTTCTATATTTTGCTGAAAAAAATCAGATATTATCAGCCAAAATTACACTCTTATATACTAAACCTAACAAGTAGAGAACATCATTTCTCTGCTTATATGTGTAAGATATTAAAATCACATTTTCTATTGGTTGTTAAGCACTTCTTTAATAAGTCAACCAATTATTTCCAGTCTTGAGAACTGAATTGTTGATGGATTGATAAAGATTTTTTTTTCCTTTTTAATGACTTGGGTTGATAATATGAAGACAAGATTTTATCATCAGCAGAAAATTTACAGTCTTAAAGACAAATATGTACTGAATAGGATAAAAAATTTGATCAGCTTTCTCCATAAGATATTATGGAAAACCTGAACCAACATTTTGGCCAACCCAATAAGTGATGACCTAACAACAATAGTTTTAAATTAATGGCAGGATCCATGGAGGGTGATATTTCTCCTGCTAACTTTGAGTTCTGAGCATGCCATAAATGGTTAGGAACTTCTGTGTACAAAACACTGTTTTGATTTATCACAAAATTATTCTTATTTCCTATAACAGTCCATTTTCAATCTTTGACATTTTGTTATTACTTGATAACATACACAGGGAAGCCCTGCCCACATGTGAACTATGTGAATTACAGTTCATTTCTGTCTCTTAATTTCTGTATCTTAGTTGGGAAATTGACACCCTGGGATGTATCCATGAAAAAGACTGGGGTCTTGAAAAAGCTGGGGAAAATATTATTATCTGAAGACTGCCTGCAGGAAGTAGGTGTTCAGCATGGAGAATTCAACCCACTCCATTGTTCTTGCCTGGAGAATCCCAGGGATGGCGGAGCCTGGTGGGCTGCCATCTATGGGGTCGGACACGACTGATTTGACTTAGCAGCAGCAGGGCAGCACAGACTTGCTTTCAGAACTGAAAGATCAGACAGGAAGGTTCTTATCTCAGACTGGGACTCTGCAATTCATACTTCTCACCACAGATTAGAATGAAGAGAAAGGCAGTCTTTAATCTACTAAAGGAATGAAGTTTCTAATTCTTAGAACAATTGTAAGTGAGTGTGTGCGCCAGCATTCCACAGTCATGGTCACTGCTGCTGCTGCTAAGTCGCTTCAGTTGTGTCCGACTCTGTGCGACCCCATAGACGGCAGCCCACCAGGCTCCCCCATCCCTGGGATTCTCCAAGCAAGAACACTGGAGTGGGTTGCCATTTCCTTCTCCAATGCATGAAAGTGAAGTCATGTCTGACTCTTAGCGACCCCATGGACTGCAGTCCACCAGGCTCCTCCGTCCATGGGATTTTCCAGTCAAGAGTACTGGAGTGGGGTGCCATTGCCTTCTCCAGTCGTGGTCACAGTTATAGGAATTTCTAAAGTAGCAACGGGAACCATTTGATGGTTTAGAAGCAGGTGAGAACTTGGACCCGATCACCTTGAAGTTCCCTTCCAAAAGGCTGAGTTCTGCTTTTCTAGGTGATCTATACACATTCTTTCTCTCTGTGAACAAACACACTTTGGTCCCCACTCCTGATTGAGTGGCTTCTGGTCCAGCCTTACCTTCTTCCAAGATAGACTCGCTCTTGAATCCTCTGCCTCCAACCTTGGTTCCCCATGCTGGCTCATCTAGGTCCCACAGAAGTATTTTTTCTCACATCTCTAAAGTTTAGGGAGAGAACAAGCTAAAGTCAAGAAGTGGTCCAGGTGAGCATTTTCCTTTTGCAAAACTGAGACAGCTATCAAGGGTAGAGAAGCTCACGTGTGTCATCTACAATTACATCACAGGAGCCAATGGCACACTATTGCATCTAAGTTCCCTGCCTTCCTTTCAGAATCTGTTTACAGAATTATTCCTAAACACAGATGGAGTCTTTTCTGCCTGCACATATTAATTTGTGTTTTTATTTATGCACTTCTGATCTTTGTGACGTGTTGTCCTATAGCCCAACACGAGTCATTTTTTATACATGTCCTGTGGAAAGGTGGTGCTTGCCCTGCAGTCAGCCTCACAAATCCCTGACACACACACACACACACACACACACACACACACACATTTTTTTATTGTTCTCACATGTTGCTTTAAAGCCTGCATGATTACTGCTTACAGCACAGCAGATGGGGTTCTTGCATAGCGGTAAAACAGATGAGATGCTCAAATCGATTGTTTTATCAACAATCAGTTGCAGATAAAAATCATTTTAATGAGAGAAATTAATGGTGTTTGCAAACATGATGTTAATTAAAGAACATTGCTTACGCATTTTTTTTCCTCCTCTCCCCTTTTTTTTTTTTCTTTGCACACAATTTTTTGTTACCCCTGACATCTTTCATTATTGACTCATGCCCCAAAGAAAAGGCGATTAAAATCTGCTTTTGTTTGATGTAGCTTTTATTGAAGAAAGAAATAGATCTTTCTGAAGCTTCCTGGTGAGATGAAAGTCTAATTATCTCCACAAATGAAAGGAAAAGCTTTAATTAGGCCTGTGCTGAATCCGCGCGCTGCGAATTTGTGCATTGTGATGGATGGAGCCGGCATCTCCTCCGTGACTGCCTCTGAAATAATGAAGGAACAGCGCAGTAGCCCGCTCTCAGGATTCAGCTGGCAGAGTGGAGTCGGGGCACACCTGGGTTGCGAGCCTGCGCCCGGAGCAGCTGCCACGGGCCATGTTTCAGTCCTGGGCGTTCGGCTGTTTTACAGCCTCCCTCTGAGCTTTGATCTCCTTTCAGACAGCAGGGGTCCTAACAAATCAAGCTTTTCATGTTTCACTCACTTTCCCTCTCTTTCGCTTCCCCATTCACACTCGAACTCCAAAGAGGATGGGTAAAATATTGTCTTTTTCTGAAGCAATTAATGATTAGCAGCTGACATGATTGAAGTGGGTGTTATGCCTTACAAGCAGTATTTTGAGGCTGGCTGGTGGGACGATGCCGGGGCAAGGGAGGAATTCTTGAGCTTTTTTATTGTTTGCTGCGATGTTCACGATGTGACCGGTTTTGCTAATTGTGCAGAAGGCTTCATCTGTGCGTCCACTTATGGGGGAAAAAAAAATGCTGATACATCCATCCGAGGATGAAGGGTGACATTGCGAATTATTTTAAACCGCTAAGTGTCCCACGGGAGAAAGCTGAAAGCGCCAAGGACGGCCCAATCCCTTATCTTGCCCCACTTCCCCATGTTGCATGCAGTTCGGTCTATTTTCGTGTCATCTGTCCCATTGATGCCGGGAAGGTTAAATTTGTCTGGCACTGTCATTGCTGCCGCTAATCAACTCTTTTCAGTGACTCCAAAAGCACTTCGGACATAGAGAGTGGTGGTTGGGATTATTTCACTTCTTTTGGCCAGGGTTACAAAAGAAGTCAGAAAGGGGGAAATGAGAACAAAAATTGAACAGCATGTATAGGGACTCTAACCTCACCCTGCCCCTTGCCCTTCTTTGAGTAGCAATTTCCTGCCATGGAAGAATGTTACATTTGTTTCAAAGGTAATAAAAGCAATAATAATAATTGTTAATTAAACTGTCCACCCAAAAACTGGGGAGAGAAGAAATTTTGCATGGAACACAGAACTTTCACATACTCTTGAGTGAGGGGGTAAACTGAAAGGTGATTTTTGTGATCTAAAGAAATCCTAGCTCTTGACAACCTTCTGTTTTATAGAGGTCAAGATCAGGCAATAAAGTCATGCAGTGAGTGGAATACACTCGAATTAACTGAGACAGTTACTGAGGAGGGGTCTGACTTGTTCTGTGGGATGGAAAATTTGAAATGAGTGCTTTCTTGAATGGAGTTTGAAGTTTATGAAATTTAGCCTTTAGAGCTAAAGCTTCATTCCTGTTTAAAAAAAAAAAAAAATGTTTTGTAATTCTTAGATCTCTCGACAATGCTTTGGACCTCCCTCCCACTCTGTTCCCTTCTTGTCTCTAAATGTTTCCCTCATTTAGAGAAAGCTTGCTTTACAGCCTGTGCGTTTCATTTTAGGGCAGTATCACTGCCATTTACAGATTTCACCCACAGGACTGACCTTCTTGCAGGTGGCTGTCACCCAGCAGGAGAGTCTTACGAAGGTCACAATACAAAATCAGAAGGTCTGAAACAGAACTTGGCAGCTGCCCTGCTCTCAGTCCGTATGGAAATGATGTCAGTTTCTGTCAAAACAGTGCAGAGCCGGAGGGGGTGGTGGGGGGTGGGGGGAAGGAATTTACCGAGGTGCTAAGGGTGAGCGATCTCTAGACAAAGTTGACACAAATTAGGAAAGAGTGGGTGCAATCAAGTAGTTCATTCAGCAGCACATGTGACTTCTCAGGCCCAGTCCTTCTCCTGAAATCAGGAGTATTGGGAAGGCTGGGGACTTTGGTAAGTCTATAATTTATTTCGTTGGAGTAGATGATCATCAGAGTGAGGTGGGAAAATAAAACCAAATGCCAGAGAACAGATGCCAGCATACCCCTCAATTAAGTGCTCGCTTTCCTCCTTCCAAGCTTTATCTATGTCAACAGACAAGTTCACTCTTTGGAGCTCAACATCCTCTCCTCCATATGCAAGTCCAGTGTTGGTGTAAGTGTCTTATGTGGGAGTGTATACAATGCTTACTACAAGAAGTGGAAATAGTGACACGGAGGCATCACTGTTTATTGGTGGTTAACTTTCACAGCTGAAAATATCTTAAATTACATTTTCTCTCCTTTTAAACATTGATATGATATTTAAGGCCACTTTATGCCAAAGTCAAGGCTTAAAACCCTTTAAACATGTAGGAAAAATAATCTGAGGTACAAACAGGAGGAGAAAAAGCCTTTGAGAGAGTCCCATACTGCCCCCAGAGCTTTGTACAACTTTCTGCTTCATCCACCCACCAATTCTCCAGAGAACGGAAAGTATTTTGTGATGGTAACTTCAAAATATATAAACTTTTACTAAACAAGTAAAGTCTACTACTACTACTACTAAGTCACTTCAGTCGTGTCCGACTCTGTGTGACCCCATAGACGGCAGCCCACCAGGCTCCTCCATCCCTGGGATTCTCCAGGCGAGAACACTGGAGTGGGTTGCCATTTCTTTCTCTAATGCATGAAAGTGAAAAGTGCAAGTGAAGTCCCTCAGTCGTGTCCAACTCTTCGTGACCCCATGGACTGCAGCCCACCAGGCTCCTCCGTCCATGGGATTTTCCAGGCAAGAGTACTGGAGTGGGTTGCCATTGCCTTAGATAGATAAATTACAATTACTTGAAAAATGTTATTTTTTAAATACTCATTGAGAATTCAAATGACTAATCAATAAACTAACATTTAAAGAAGCAAGTACATAAATAAGTAAATGTATGTATAAATAGCTTCAGAATGCAAAAAATAAAAAAATCTGAATGAATAACTCAGAGTAAGATACATATAATAGTCTGGAAGTGAGGGGAGAGAATTTCTGTTTTTAAAGAGCTCCATAACCCCTTAAAAAGTATCTCAGATGAGAGGGTGAAGAGCAGATGTGAGGGAATGCATTCACAGTAGCTCCCAGTCTGTACAGTGACCACAGCCCTTCCAGGGCCAGGGAGGGTGCTAAGACCTCAGAGACCAGCATGCCTGACCCTCATATGGGCCACATCTTCATATCTTTATCGTCTAGGATGTGGGGATTCCAAAACACCTCCCATCATGGCTATTATTGTGATGCTTTAAAACCATTAACCACTTGTAATGGTTAAGTGTAAGTTTCTTGATTACACTGATCAAGATAGTTGTTGCTGTTATAACTGAAGTTGAGTTGGTGCCATAGGACTGCCCCATCCCAGGAGACTGTCTCCTCAAGGTGTTATTTTCGCTTTCATTCTGGGATGAGGGGTAATGAGTGAGTACAAGCCATTTGCGGGGAGTCAAATGCTGTGGGCAAGGGGGAGTCAAGGGGTTCTGAAGTGGAGGACTTTGGGCAGCCTATTGGTCAGAACATGAGGGGGTGGCGTCCAGCCACGGAGAGGAGTGACAAGCAAGACTAGGATGTGGTGGAGACAAAATTGGCCTAAACTCCGTTATTGCCTAGACCTGGCTGGGCAGTGACCTGCTGCCTCTGGGAGTCTGCTCTGGGTACCAGGGGCCCGCCTCGTTCACGGCCGTTAAGTGGACTCTCCACTGGTGTCAGGACAGAGCACTCGCCGTGCAGCCCAGCCCTATAAAGTCCTGATGATGTACGGCTCACAGTCATCCTCTGAAGCCAATGTCTCAGCCACGAAAACTCCTTTTGGTACATGGTGGCCCCTGCTGGGTTCTGTTGGGGAGGAAGACATTTTCATCCTTCCTTCTAGTGCTTCTGTCCAGACAAAGAATTAAACTGACAGGAGACAATCAGATTAACAGGAGAAAAATCAAAAGGAAGTTTGTGTGTGTGTAGGTGAGACCTAGGAAAACTGAGTAAATCACCAAAATGGCATAAACTCTCACCTTAAAAACCACCCTCAGCTAAAGATAAAGGACGTTGAGGGTAGAGGTTTAGGACTTTGAAAGCGAGGAAGACAGTGGACACAGAGAAGGAAAAGCAAATGTTTGGTAAACATGTGTTTGCTGGGCCGGGCAGAAACAGTGAGACCCAGAGAAAAATTTTAACAGACTTTGAGGGGTTCCTACATGTTCACACACCCTGTTCCTACAGGTATTGAGTGATCCATAGTGATGACTTCCTTTCTGAACAGGAAGTTCTTTAGGCATTCTTTAGGCAGTCGGCGTGTGTGTGTGTGCGTGTTAAGTCACTTCAGTTGTGTCCAACTCTCTGCGACCCCAAGGACTGTAGCCTGCCAGGCTCCTCTGTCCGTGGGATATTACAGGCAAGAATACTGGAGTGGGTTGCCATGCCATCTCCATAGGCAGCTGGGGGAAAATTGAAGATTCTTCCAAGTCTTTGGGGCCTTGACTGTTTTCAGCTGGAAATAACCCACATGGCAGAGAGACCTTTGGGGGTGGCAACTTCTACTCCCCTACCTACACTTTGCTCCTTTAGGCCGTCAGCCCGAGTCACTCTCTCCCCACCGTTTCTACTATTCTGTATTGTTGTCCTCTGTTTGCCTAATGTTTCTCTTGGAGAAGAAACTCCCACGTTCCCCTAAGGCTAAGGACTGTATTATTACCTCTGTGTCCCCTAGAGGAAGTCTATGCAGTAGTTGAGAAGTGCCAGCAGCGGAAACCGATGCCTTTTGGTTTTCTTAAGAAGCAAATGGCACGCAAGAGGGGAGGAAGGCGTGGAATTGATGTATCTTTATAACATAAAGTGTGCATTCATGAATTTATTATGATGCAGACCTTTGTACTGTCTGGTGGTTCAGCCATAGTTTCCTCCCTTATATTTCAATACAAAAGTTTATTTCTTTATAGGAAAAGCTCATTGCTTACAAACATCTAAACTTGACTTTTTGGCTAAACCCTTTATCACACAGGCTCCTAGACTTCCACCTACATTTGAAACCAGGACGTATTTCTGCTGCAGAGTCTATGAGCCTGCTTATCTATTGCACTTAAAAGTGTTTTCATAGGAAACAACCAAACATAAATAATAAATAGTGAAGTACATTTTATTCCTCCATCACAGTGTTAATTTGCCCTCTGGTTCCTATATAATGTATCAGGTGCCTGAGTCCAGACTCATTTAGATTAGAAATAGCCCAAAATGTGGGTGATACACATATTTATCATGTTGATTTATTAAGGAGCAGCTGTAGAATGATGCTAATTAAGTGACTATGCTTTCTTTTTGAGACTATAATTGTTTTTGGAACAGGCAGAAATGGAAGGAAACAAGTAGCAGGGGTATTTGATTACATTAAATCTCTATTGTAAAGGTAAAAAATTGTCCACTTACATTTTTTCCTGAAATTTACATATTTCAGGAGGACATTACCACGGTTTACAAAAAGTTGCATAGTGTCAAGATTCCTCTAAAACCTATCTGCAGCATTTTTACCCCCGGTTTGAATCACTTAGTCAGTTGTTGCTGGGTGTCTTCAGCCTGCTGAGCTGAGCTTGGTTTACAGGGTTCCTATGGCCAATTTCTCAATCATACATCATTTTTTTTTAATTGAGTGGGATAACATTACATGCAAGGCAAAGCATATAGTATAGGCTTTAAAATATTATTATTCTTCAGACGTTCTGTAGAAGCTACATATTCTACCTTAACTGTTGAGAAGCAGAGTAACTATAAGTAAATTTTAGACAAAACAAACAAAAATTAGCCACAGCCCCCAGAGTTTAAAGTCAGTTTCTTTACTAACACAACCTAGAAAATCCAAATAAAAGCAAATGTTATTCCTTTGGATTGGTCATGTTAAAAAATGTATCAGTGAAATAAAAGAAATAGTTTCAAGAAGTTTTCAGTAGGTAAATCTTGTAAACCTAGTAAGAATAGGAGAGATTTTCATGGGAAACTCCTGGCCTAATACAAGAAAAATAGTCAATAACCCGAAATCTCAGTTTCCATACTACCTACAAAATGAAATACAAAAAAAAAAAAAATAGCTTACATACAAAGTAAAACTTCTGTAAGTAAGGAATAGACAAGTTTTAATAGAACATTCTCCCTGCACATTATTCATATCATCACATTGCATACTTTCTTGTTCCTGTAATTGTTTCCACTTAAATTTCATTTTCTTTAAATGCAAGTCCAACAACCTTCAAACTGGCCATATGAGTGGGTATTTCAGAGCATAGCATTAAACAAACTTTCTTCCCTCCTTATTTTTAGATAATTCTGCAAAAAAAAAAAAAAAAAAAGACTTTTTCGTTTACTAGAAAATTATTTTCAGAATCAGCTAGGAGATTTATGGAAACATTTAAAAACAAGTGTAATCAAGAAAAACCACCAGTACACCAGCAGTAATCCTGTCAACCCTTAGTAAGTAATACGCCCTTCAGCTGCAACATGAAACAAGAAATCAGATTTTGGAAAACAGTAAACACTCTTACTGCTTTAAAAACTTGACCCAGATAAGGTTCTTGAAAATGAAGGTTTGACTCTCATTTTCAACTCAGACCATTTCTTAAGCAGTGGTGTATGTTCCTAGGAGGATATAGGATTCGTAATTCCATTTTTGAAATTGTAGTAGCAGAGTTTTTTTAGAGCTCTGGTTCACTGACTTACTCTGTGCCTACCTTATTATCATCATATTAAAAGTTCCAGATTTGGAGGAAAGGTCGTATATTCAAAGCTTTCACTTCTTTCTTCAGCTTAGTTGAATCTGTACTTTTGCTGTGAATTCTCTTACAGAAAAAAAATGAAACACACTTAGTTGCAAACAGTTATGCTGTTCTCCTGAATTTAAAAAAAAAAAAAAAAGACAAATTTTCCATCTATGGAATAGGTTTGCATTAGATCACTCACTTTGCAGAAATTTGTGATTAGACCATGGCTTTGAAGTTGCACAAAGTGTAACATGTTAGACGGCAGTGAGTCATCTTGGGTGGCATGTGTACTTGTGCTGGGGGCAAGGTGGGGCGTCCGGCCAGATCTGTCTCCTCTGGATTGTCAGGCATGACTGCCATTGATGGCTCAGTCCTGTCACT
Source organism: Bos indicus (assembly GCF_029378745.1). Taxonomy (NCBI): domain Eukaryota; kingdom Metazoa; phylum Chordata; class Mammalia; order Artiodactyla; family Bovidae; genus Bos; species Bos indicus. The sequence goes on from NC_091786.1 coordinate 12,497,961, forward strand.
GTAACGAAATCTAATAAAGCAATAAGACAGTCTATTTAGAAAGGCTAAAACACACTTCAGAGTGTGAATTAAAGGGACTGAATATACATTCTCATGTTTACTAATGCAAAGCCCATTGCCTGGTAGACACTATTGAGATAAGGATTGGATATTGAATAAAAGTTCCAGGCAACCTAATTTCCTACATATTATGACACTACTTGGAACAGACTTGGGAGACAGATCTTGGTTATTCCCATTTCATAGATCAGGTAGAGTTGCACTAGTGGTAAAGAACCCTCCTACCAACGCAGGAGACATAAGAGAAGCAGGTTCAATCCTGGGGTTGGGAAGATCCCCTGGAGGAGGAGATGGCAACCCACTCCAGTATTCTTGCCTGGAGAATCCCATGGACGGAGAATGGTCACAAAGAGTGCACAAGACTTAGCACACATGCACAACTGAAGCCAAGAGGTGAAGTGAACTCCCCAAGGACACAGACCGTTAATAAGTGGTGGAGCCGAGGCTGAAATCCAAGTCAGCTTTGCAGTAAAACCAGCACTTGTTTCATGGTCTGACCCTTTCATAAGCATGGCTGTATACAAGCAACTACATATAATATGTGGTAGGGCTGAGACATAATGTCCCAGTGCATGAGAATTCTTAATTTTTATGTAATATTACAGTTGATTTACAATGTTTTTTTAGTTTCAGGTGTACAGCAAAATGATTCAGTTATACATACAGACATATCCATTCTTTTTCAGACTCTTTTCCCTTATAGATTATTACAGAATACTGAGCAGAGTTCCCTATGCTATACAGCAGGTACTTGCTGATTATCTATTTTATTTATAGAAATGTGCATATGTTAGTTCCAAACTCCTGATTTATATCCCCCCCCCAACCTTTCCCCTTTGGCAACCATACATTTGTTTTTGAAGTCTGTAGACCAGTTTCCCTTTTGTAAATAAGTTCATTTCTTTCAATTTTGTTTTTAGATTCCACATATAACTGATATCCCAGAGTATCTGTCTTTCTCTAACTTACTTATAATGTCTAGGTCCATCCATGCAGCTGCATATGACATTATTTCATTCTTCCTTTTATGGCTGAGTAATATTCTACTGTATGTATGTACCACACCTTCTTTATCCATTCCTCTCTTGATGGACATTTAGGTTACTTCTATGTCTTAGATGTTTATGTAGTGCTGCAGTAAACACCGGGGTGGATGTATCTTTTCTAATTATGGTTTTCTCTGAATGTATGTTCAGGAGTGGGATTGCTGGATTCTATGGTTATCTGACAGTGATGAGGGAGTTGCTTCTCTTCTCTCTGGCCGATATTTTTATATTTGCCTGGCCAACATTACACTATGGTTTTGTCTTTGTCCTTGCCATGGCAACTGGTTTGGGCTGGAATTGTCCCTTCCTGCATTACAGTTTATATCGATAACTGCACACCACTGTCTTTCTTATTTGTTCAATGCCCGGCCTGGTGGCTCAGAGGGTAAAGCATCTGCCTGTGATGCAGGAGACCCAGGTTCAATCCCTGGGTCGGGCAGATCCCCTGGAGAAGGAAATGGCAACCCACTCCAGTATTCTTGCCTGGAGAATCCCATGGACAAAGGAGCCTGGTGGGCTACAATCCACAGGGTTGCAAAGAGTCGGACACTACTCAGCGACTACACTTTCTTTCACTTTCTTTTCTTTTCACACTTAAAGCAGGAAGTTTCTAGCAGGTGTACTTCTAGGGGTCTTCTCCAATAAGCTTTGGAAATATTTGCCACTAAGAAGCCAGGAATGACCCATCTGCTCTCTGTTTCTTTTTCCTTGTTTTCTGTTTTCTGCCTCTCATGTTCTGTCCCTACAGAAATGGTAAAAAGGGACTATTTTCCTTAGATTTATTGAGACATGTAATTAACATATACAATGTGTTAGTTTCAGGTGTACATCATGATTTGATATGTTTATATTGAAAAATGATGACCACATAAGGTTAGTTAACACCCAACACCTAATGACAGTTTTATTTTCTTATGATGAGAACTTGTAAGATCTTCTATACAGTATTATGAACTTTAGTCACCCAGCTGTATATCACAGTCCCTTAACCTTCGTTTAATACCTGAAAGTTTGTGCCTTTTGACTGCCTTCATCCATTTTGTCTGCCTTCTTATCTCCTAACTCTGGCAACCACTGATCTGTATTCATGAGCTTGGTTTTTTAGATTCCACATATAAGTGAGAATATAATGAATTTGGTATTTGTCTTTTTCCGTTTGGTTTGTATCATTTAGAGTAATGCACCCAAGTTTCATTGATGTCTTTGCAAATGGAAGAATTTCCTTTTTATGGCTGAATAATATTCCAGTATGGAGACATTTATATAATATTTTCTTTAATCCATTGAAGGACATTTAGGTCATTTCCATGTCTTGGCTGTCATAAACAATGCTGCAACAAACAAGGGGATGCAGATCTTACTTTGAGATGATGATTTCATTTCTTTCAGATAAATACCCAGAAATAGAAATGCTGGATCATACGATAGTTATATTTTTAATATTTTGAGAAACCTCTATTTTGTTTTCTGTAGTGGTTCCACCAGTTTACATTTCCACTAATAATACATGAGGATTCCCTTTTCTCCATACCCTCACCAGCACATGTTATCTCTTGTCTTTTTGGTGATAGCCATTCTGACAGGCGTGAGATAATATCTCCTGGTGGTTTTTTATTTGCATTTCCCTAATGATAAGTGATATGGAGCATCTCTTCATATGCTTGTTGACAATCTTTCTTTTCTGGAAAAAAAAGTCTGTTCAGTTTCTCTTCCCCAAAGGGGGACTTTAAAATGTACTCACAGATTGTGGTTGAGGTTGAAAATAGATGTCTCCGATTACAGTTTAAATACACATGGTACTCCTTCTGGAGCACTGTCCAATACCCCTTTCTCTGTAGTGAATCAGTGGATTTAGACATCTCCATGTCCTTATCATGGTCTGTTAGCATAAATGGTAATGAGAAATTATTCTGAACCTTGTAAAGAAAGAGTTAAGTTTAAGGCAATCATTACACAGTTACAAAGAGCCTTTCCAGCTCTTTCTCTACACTGTTGAAGGCTCCATCTCTCCTCAGTCAATGCTCACAGACCTTAAGGAGATCTGAAACTCTGAAAGTAGATCAATTCTACAGCATTCTGAGGACAATTTATCAGGTCCTAGGCCAAACAAGGCAGGCTGGGCACCAGGCAACAGGAGCCTCAGAGTCTCTGCTTATAGCTTAGAGAAATCTTACTTGCTCCTTGGTGCCAAGTATAACCAACCATCCTTAAACTGGATATGCCATACCCCCTGCTGTCTCTGAGTGTGTGCAGCCTCTTCAGGCTTCTTCAGGGCTTCTCAGATTACACTTGTGGTAAAGAATTCACCTGCGATGCAGGAGATGCAGGTTAGATCCCTGGGTGAGGAAGATCCCCTGGAGAAGGAAATGACAACCCACTCCAGTATTCTTGCTTGGGAAGTCCCATGGACAGAAGAGACGGAGGGGCTGCAGTCTATGGGGTCTCAAAAGAGTCAGACATGACTAAGCATGCGTGCACACATGCACACACACACACACGCACACGCACACGCACACACACACGCACACACGCACACACACGCACACACACACACACACAGGTTTCTTCAAACTCATAAAGCTCTCTTAAAAGCATATGCTTGGGGCCTCCACATGTGCTTTTAAGGATTAGGGTGAAGCAAGTAAGCATTCATTTCAGGCACAAAATTTAAGAGGCACCCCACCAAGTCATCAAACTATATATTAAAACAGTGGGTTTTTTTTTTTAATCAAAATTAATGCCCAAAATGCCTAGTAAATAGAACTCAAAGATTTTAAGCACAAAATCAGTATTACCGATTTTTTCCTAAGGAGGACTTTAGCACAGCGCTGCTCCAGATCAATGCAGGCCTGGTATCCGATCTCACCTGGGAACAAGGACATTGGCTGGATAGGTAGTTGATCAGTCCCATAAAAATTAATATGATTTATGAGGCTCTAACTACGGACCACTTTATGTGGATTATTTAAAGTAGATCATTTCCTTATCTTCAAAACAGAGGTAACATAAGCCCCAGAGATAACATAAGACAGAGACGCACTTAATAAGTGACAGAGTAGGGATTCCAATCCCACAACTGAGTCCTGCGCTCAACCACCTGTTTTGTATTGAGTCCCCATGCAGTCATTTTAAGCATCCTTAAAATCCGGGGCATATCCTCTGCTTTGTATACGCCAATGTATTCAGCAGCCACAGAGCTATAATTGTATTCTTAACAAGTGTAACTGGATGGAAACTATGAAATTGGAGAGAACTAGAAAATAAAATTGTCATAGGGTCAGTACAAGATAGAGGGGAAGATTGTTCTCAAACCAGATGATGAGGCATTTCAACTCGTGACCCACTTTCAAGTTGAAGAATTTGGATTCTCTTAATTAGTTTTCAGCACCTGGAATTGTAGATACACTATGTATTTTTGAGTCATTAATCTTTTCTAACATCCAAGAAAACTCTATCATGGAAGGAGATGCCCCCAGAGTATGGAGAATAGGTACCCATCTATGCACATCTATGGTAGGCACACAGAGATTGTGTCAGGCATGAAAGGAGAGCATAAATGTTAGCATCGGCCCTGCAGAGCAAGGCTGCCTCTCTGCAAAATGCTTTTGTTACCTATTATCACAGAAATGCCACTGGAACCAGGATATTAACCAAAAAGGCTTTCTTTGTGCACACACATGTCTATGGTAGGGTTTCGTTCCCTAGTATCTTCCCATTGTCTTACAATCAGCTTGTTCATTTGTTTTCCGGTAACCAGAATGCTTTTTTCCACTTCACAACTATTTCATAATAACGCTGATGTTTGAACCATAGGGAGAACTCTGAATGGTTTACATACACTATCCCGGGTACATTTTCTACCTCATGGAGCTTTGCAAGTGATATAGAATAATTCCCTGTTTTTATAAAACACACCCTTTCGTTTTGATTTCTTTTTGTCCAGCTTGAGTATTATTTTGGTGTAGATTTCATACGTTACCTAAGGAACAGGCGTTGACGATTTTGCTGGTTTTAATTAAGCCCTTTACAGCAGGCTCAGGTGCTCTCATTCAAAGCTATCCATCACATCCAAGTGAATCAGGAGGCGAGCTTAACATGTGTTGAGTAGTGATCTTGTATTTGTGTTCATCTGTTCATCAAGGAGAAAAAAAAAGTCAATTTAAAGCAACAAGGGAGTGGTGATCTTTGTCTTTAAGGCAACAGTTGTATAATTGACCTCTTTTAGCATTTAATTTCTCAAGCCTCTAGGAAGCTTAATTTTGAACATCAAAGAGGTACCTGTGGAAAAAAATACTGTTCCAGGCTAGTGAGTAAACAAATTACAGTTAATAGGGTCGTTAGCTTTCATGGTAAAAATTTAGACTGGGTATTCCTTACTAACAGATATGGAAACTGTCAGGATGTTCAGGGTCTTTTGAAGCCTCTAAAAAATAAAATTAGACTTGAGAATTTGACAAAACATTCTATATTCTTTGCTGATGGCATTTCCTAGGTTTAGACAGGGCTCGGGTTTTATAATGCTGATGTGTTTATGAAAATCCCTTCCTAGCCACAAATAATCCACGCTGATAAATGTATTCCTATACATCCATGAATTATAGCGCTCTGTGGTTCTTGCCACACAGTAGCATGTCTCTCTCCCATCCAGGGTGCCAGCTGTGTAACAAAGTGCTGGGCTTCTAATTGCTCACAGCACAGTGTCCACAGCAATCTGCTTAAACACATGGAGTAATTCATGAAGATACAATGTGGGGGGTGGTAGGGAGAATTAATAAAAGAGTTTGTTTTGCATTAAACCTCAAGATGGGGTGAGCAAAAAAGATATTTAACATGAGGAAAAGCAAATATTTGCTAGCACTGACAAAGGAGATTTGCGGCAACAATTTAGACTTAAAGTCTGCAGCTGGTCAAGCACATCGGTGGTAAACCACCTTCTGACTGTGAGAGCTTATTGTACCAGCAGGATGCAGGAAGAGAGAACAACAATGAAAGCAAAGGCTTAAAGTCAAAGGAAAACTGAGGGAGGCAGAGACCGTGCAGTGCTCGAGTTTTTAAAATGTGTGCTTGCTTGCAGGGGCCGGGGGATGGGGGTGGGCGCTGCACCTTGTAACTTAATTATGAATGCATTTTTAAATGCATACTTACTCTTTCTTCTCTGAAAATGAAGCATATTAAGGTGCCATTGTAGCTTTGCTTATAATTGGTACCCATCAGTTTTACAGAAGCATTAGTCTCCTTCAATCCCTTTGTTCATCTTGCTGCCTCTAGTAGAAGCAAAATGTCTTATTTCCATCTTACTGCTTGCTCCAAAACAAAGGACGCAAATATACGTAAAAATAAAACTTCGATAATTACTACTTAAACTTTTTACAGAGATGTAATTATTGTGCTAGTTTAGATCAGCAGTTCTGTTTCGTGACTTTATGCCTACAGGTGATTGTGGCACATCATTTTTCTTCAGTGCTTGACTGTTTTTGTACTTATGGAGATTAAGAGCATCAAGTAATATTAACATATATTAATATATTAATAGCTTTCCTGAATAATTTGAATAGTTTTGTTTTGTTTCTGCAAAGAGGAGGAAATATTAGCCATTGAACTCCCTGGATCCATACCTCTTTGTCATCACGGTATGAAAACTAGAAATACCACAAGGAGCAGAGGCTGCTGGAGCACAAACCTTGGTGAGAGGAGTTTAGCAAAACTTCCAGGATTCAAACCCAGACAGCACCCACCTGACTCATTTGGTACATGGAGGCATCAGAATTGCTCAGGTCAAAATTTATGTCTTAGTTCCTAGTACATGTGGTAATAAATACTCACCTGGAACTCGGGCCCATGAGGCTGCCTGATTTCTCAAGTTCTTTGTAAGTCTGGGTCAGCAAATGAAGCTTTAAGCTTTTCTACAATATGCTGGCAAAACCCCCAACCTCCATTCTCTTTGAGCTCTGCCATCCTTAGGGAGATAAACTCTGGGGAACCATAAGTGCCTTAAATTTGCCACTTGTAAACAGCCTTATCATTGAATGTGGTACTGACACACCACTTCTGCACAATACGGCAAGGACCGGCGTCCGGAGATGCTGTGCTGTGTTGGCAAAAGGGAGAAAGTGCTGATGTGCATCCTGCTGCTGGATTTATGGCCTGAAGTTTGGAATATTTCTGCCCACCCGATCTTGCTGTCACTTTTTTTCACTTTTGCCACTGTCAAAGGGTACTTGCTTATGTGATATCTCAAGAGTTGTGAGAAAGAGTATTTTGTAATAGCAGCAAATAACTACATGTAAACACAAAAAAGCCATACTTCTCTAAGAAAACCAAAAGCTGTAGTTGCCTAAGTAGCTGTGTCCAAGAAAGCAGCAAAGGCTTTCAGCGAAGAGTGGCAGAGATTTAAAAAGAAAGATGGAAAAGTATTTTTCTAACAGATGGAGCTTTCTCTTTCAATATTCACCCAATGAAACTTACTTTATGGATAATATCACCCCTCCCCTACCCGCCCATGCAGGTGGAGACTTCCATCGGTCCACGTTGAACGCTAACCAATTTCACGACCCCAGAAGTTTCAAGCATCTGTGTGCTTTACCTGAATTAATGGTGGGGCTTAAATTAAAAGTAAATCATCAATCATCATTAATTATCCGTTCCACTGATGACTGCCCTTTCTTACACTTTAATCTTCATTAATGTAGAGGAAACGGAAAAATCCCAGAGGGCGTGCCCCATGTGTTTCTGCGCTGCGAGTCTATCTCTCCAGCACACTCAGCTGCTTCGGAAAAAGAGCGCTGCGAAATGGGAAGCCGATACCACCAGGGCTTTTTCTCTGAATGCTTCAGATGAAATCAAAGGGCTCCACCCGAGCAGCCCAGGGCCCAAAGCAACGTTCAGCACGTTATGTCTGAGACCCTGGTGCTCTGTCACCGGAACATCTCGGGCTGCACTTGAACTTGTCCCGTAAAACGCGTGCCTCTTGGACGGAGCTGCACGAAAGCGTCTCCATGCCAGACGTGCCTCTCTCATGCTTTGTTATGAGCTGTTCTGAGCAAAAATAACTCTTAAGAATACCATGAGCTTCTTGCTGGTCTCGTTAAATATATAAGCTGTGTAAGTGCTGTCTGGTGTATAAAAATCGCTTGCAGTTAGGTTACCTGAAATAGTTTTCCTCGCACAGGGAAAGGGAAAACGTGAAGCTCTCTTGATGAGCCCTGCAATGAATGGTGGGTTTGGTGCGGAAGCTTCCCGCGTTGCTTTGTGTGATATTCCCTCTACTGCAGGATGCAGGTGCTTGGCATGTGTGATCCTAACTCAATAGCAAATGATTTTACTGTATACAGCAACATCCTTAAACATTGGAGACACTTGGACTCAGCCTGTCCTGGTGGCGAAACGAATCTCCAGCTAAATGGGAAGTGGTGCTGTCCGTTTCTCAACATTTGATGGCTTCGCTTGCTGTTTTCCTCCGCTTATTCCCCCACCAGCTATTATCAAGCAAGTATGAAAGGGTCCATCCGACCCCATGTGTGCTGAAAGTAACGTTAAGTAATGAATGTGAGGAGAATATAGTGCTTGGCTTGGTGTTATTTCCAAGGGGAAAGAATACATCATTATACTTAACATAGCAGTGTGCCCCGGTGGATAAGCTCTTACCTCACTGAGAGGGTCTTGCAAAAATCTAATAGTATTCCTTAAAGCCTGAAGACGTTCTGTGCTTCTGCACATATCCCAAGAAGGAGATTACTTTTATTATCCATTCTTGAGCTTTTTAAATGTTCTGACGTGATTAGAGTAATCTGAGGAAAATTATTCTGTTGCACCCTGATTAGTGGAGCTAATCTTCCAGAAACAGCCTCCAACCTTTTCGCACAACATCTTTCTTTTAAAAAATGGTAATTATTAGGAGAACAATTTCAGTTTATCTTTCATTAGTAACAGAAAGGAGGAGACCCAATCTCCTCAGAACACTGAGCCTATGTATAAGAAAACCCATACCTTTGAAGACATGGATAAACAAGTTTGGTGTCTGTTCTTCTGTCCAGTCTGTGGTCATCTCAGACTACGGTGGAGGAGGTGGTTTTCAGAACTGTTTCTAGAAGCAAGAGGGAGAGAGAGGGAAAGGACCAGAAATCAGAAGTGTCTCTGATGCAGTCATCAGTGCTCTCCTAGCGATAAACAATCCGGCATCCCTGGGAGATGGGATTGTACATTATCTGCATATTCTTCTTCGGTTAATTCTGCAACTTGATTCACATGCTCCCAAATGTCCTGGCCCTGCCATGTCTATGATAAATTGGCATCCAGCATGTGTCTGTAAAGCAAGCTCTAACTGAGAGGAGAGTATGGTGCTCTTCTCCCAAGGATCGGGTGTCTTCACAGACATCCCTTGAGCGCCACAAAGTGGTTTCAACCTTCAAAAGTATCAGATGCTTTGGTGTACTTAGAGCAAAGCCACACGAAGTCACATCCTACAGGATTCAAACGGAGACAGACAAGAGCCCAGTCATCTCTGAAGAGCTTTCATTTGACAAAAGGGGAAAGGAAACAGGTCTTTGTTGGTGGCCCTCTTTTTTTCTTTAAGAAACAAAAGAAGGTTCGATTTTTCTCTTTCTTTTTTCCTCTCCATTCTACACTCCCAGAATTCCACATGGTTTGGCCGCGGCGGAAGACAAAGGCTGCTAGGTCCCTTGTCACCCACGACATAGACCTCTTAAAACCATGCACAATTTTCTTTGTAAAGATTCACCTGGGACAGTGTGAGGGGACAGTACAGGAAGGCATTTCCACAGTGTTATTGGTTTTAAGGGTATGGAATTTTTTCATTCCTAACTTTACAAATAGGGATCTCAGTGGGTCAGTGAGTCACCAGTTTATCACAGGACAAGTAGAAAATATGTCAAATCGGTGACTCATTTCCTATTGTGTTTACTAGGAAACACTTCCATACCAAGCACACCTGTTTAACAAATACATAAGTTATTGGAAAGATTTAAAAGGAGCAAAAATAAACTCACAATTCCTTTCCTCTTCTTTGGGATGACACCACAGGTTTGCAGGCGGCTGTAGTCTATGCCTTGCTTTAACTAGGAGTGAAAAGAGGCTATTTGATTAATCAGTTCATAGCAGGTTTTATGCATTAAATTTACTTTTACAAAATCCAAAAGTTATTCTTATCCATATCTCTCAGTTTGACTGATTAATTATCTATGGTTCCCCAGCACATACCATGATCACAGTAATGCTCTTTGGAGATATAATCATCAAAGAGCATCCTTTGGTTAGTGTGGTACATGAGAAGGGCATAAATAATGAAACAGAACAGGGGCCATTAATTCGTTCTGTTTTGTTTTCAGTGCTTGGAGGTTGGTTTACCAGGTAGGGGGTATGGAGCAGTTGGGGAGTGGATGGGAGGAGGCGGGTGATGGAACTGTGTATCAGGATTTTGCACTGTTGCCTTCAGCCAGCCCTGCTCTTTGGACCAGGAGCCCTGAAGCTCTGGCAAGCCTGGAGGGCTTAGAAGTTCTCATTTTGACTTGCCAAGCTTTGGGTATTCCCGGAGCATAGAACTCTCATTTGGAGCTGAATACGTGTTTCTCCAACATCAGATGACTGGAAGAAACTGCTTGCCTGTGACTTAGATGGTTTACATTTTAACCCATTGTTTAAGGCCGATCTTTAGGCAATTTTCCTTTTAATTGAAAAGTTTGACATGTTGGATTGCTAATCAAGAATGCAGAAACACAGGGCACAGAGCAAAGCTTGCAAAACCTCTGTGCATGCCCCTGACTTTTGTCGAGGTTGGAGAGTTACTAGCTGAGTTTATGGGGCCTACTTCTATTGTGTCTCATTCTTGGGAAGCCCTCACTCACATTCTGTCACATTTCTATCAAGAAATTGACAGGTTGAGTCTTTGTAATATCCCTCTGCCTGTTTACCTGTGTTTCCATTTTTCCAAGACTTGAGTATTTCCATTGTAGAGATATTTTAGAACCAAATTACTATTGACCAGCTTGTTGAATAGGGGTCGCCTTGTCTCCAGCGCAGCAGTCAAAGGCTGGGGCCTGGCAGGTCATTTCTGCCACGTACTCGCAGGAGCAGCTGGGTTAGGGCCCTCAGGCAGAGCTGAACTGTCCTCTCCTTACATCTCCCAGTGGGTAATTAAGTGCTATACTGCTCCAGCCTGCTAAGGAAATGTCAGCCCTACTCCTGGGTTGATTATTATTTCTTTTTTCTCTAGTGGAAGAGAGAATAGCACAATAGGTCTTAACCAAACAATGTTAAGTCCAGGGCACTTGAGAGCAAGCCTGTTTCCCAGGACCTCTGAATTTAGCCTTCCCAAGCAGTCCTAAACCAAAATCCTCAAAGGGAGCATTACTATAACAAGCTCAAGGAAACCCAGGTCAGAGAGTGGAGTTACTGTCATATACCTTTGGCATTAGTCTTGAATTTACAGGACTGGTTCCTTTCCCTGGTTGCAGGAATCACTCTTTTTAACCTTTGGAGAAAATGATTTCTGTGGAATCTAATCCATTTGGCTTGATAATTTTAAAGCCACCTAAAAGCAAGGAGGAAAAGAAAGAAATCACTTAAACAAGAAACCGAATAGAAAATTGGTGAATCTGTCTTAAAGCCCCAGAGGGCTCCCCATGTGAGATCTGCCAGTCCTGCATTTTTTGACCCTGTCACAGGTTTTTATTCGACAGGTAAAGCAACATGCCTTTTTTTTTTCTTCAGGTGTAAATTCCACTTCACTGGATGTGCTCAACCTGTAGCCTGAAGAGGTTAGGAAGTTTTACAATGTGATTCAGAAGTAAAGCTCAGCCCAGGTTTTGTCTGATCGCCATGTATTTAAAGGGCTTTTTTTTACCCATCCGTTGCATGCCGTCTTAGTGGCCACACAGCTTCTTCTTTCTCTGGGCAAGGACTTCTAACCAACAGCATTTTGAGACTCTCTGTGTTGTTAAGGTGGTGGTGTGTAGTTGTTCTTTGTATTGTTACAGTAGGGGTGGTGTGCAGCTGTAAAGTCCCACTGACAAAGGATTAGTTGCAAGGAACTGAATGAGTATAGTGGAGGAAGTTCTTTGAGTGTAAGTCATTTTCCTCCTGTTTCCTTTGGATGTTCTTTCCCACCTTCTCTCCTGTGTGTTTCTGTCTCAGGTTCAAAGTCAGTTCGTTCATCTCTGTCTCTCCAGTAGTCGTAAAAGCGTACCACTCTGATGACTGTCTGGTTCCAAGTGCTGCTTCCGTCGTGGTCCCGGGACCCTCCCCCTCGGTCGTCCTGGCTCGGGGACAGAGCCCCGGGATTCCCTTTCCAAGAATACCTTTGCTGAAACATATCCCCTTGACCCCTTTCTACCACCAGCACTCTTGTGTTTGCAGAGAAAGCTTTTGTGTTTGGGAAGTGTTAAATGTGATTTTCCAAGTGAAAATTTTAGAAGTATCCGACCAACTCTGCTGATGGCTTACTGCGAATGGAGTCCCAAGTAAGCACTTTATCTGTCTCAACATGTAATGGGCTAAAACGTTGAAATACACTTTTAAAATTAAGAAAAAAAAAAAAAACTGCTGTAAAATAACAAATTGAGAAGTTGGAAAACATAAATATATATGTTTGTTTATACATATTAAGAATAAATAAAAACATTCAGAATTCTACCACCAGGGATATTACATTTTATATGGTATGTGACATGTGAAGTCACTCTGTTGTGTCCAACTCTTTGTGACCCCATGGATTGTAGCCCACCAGGCTCCTCTGTCCGTGGGATTCTCCAGGCAAGAACTGGAGTGGGTTGGTATATTTGCTTGCAATATTTTTAATGTGATATATGTACATACACTTGACATTTTCAACTATAAAGTAATTTGTAGATTACCTTGCTTTTTATTTAGCCTTATATTAAGCCTTATACTTCTGAGTTATGCTCTTTAAAAATATGATTTTAAAAGCTGAATAATATTCTATTGTGTAACTGTACTATAATGTATTGAAAAAATTATTTTTGTATAGAGAGTTAGGTTTAAAATGAAGAACCTAATACTTAATCTTTATACATATCTTTTTTAGGAAAAAATTAATTATAGGAATAAAATAAATATTAGGAGTATTAGGAAAAAATTAAAATAGAATTCTGTCAGATGAAAACAACCTGTGATTTCAAATATAATTTCACAATCTAGATATATAACATATGCTCTGTTATGTCAAACTTTCCTTTTTCGATATATATCTTGCCTAATACAGTAATTAAAAATAAAGTCATTTAATTTCTACAAAGTACAGCATTTTTTAACAACAGAATCTCATTTATATTTATTGAATTTAGAAGAAAATATGGGAAAATATAAAGCAAACTGCTAATAATTATTAGGGTAATTAGGTAGCTATGAACTTTCATTTTCTATTTTATTCAGTCTACATTATTTGAGTTTTATTGGGATAGGCTTTACCAATTAAAGAAGATATTTTTACTTTAAACAATAAAATTTGTAAGCCTACTTCCTTTTGAAATATTTACTTTTTTTAATTTTGGAAGTTATATATAAATACATACTTTGTGTTAAAATTTCAAAAAATATGGACAAAGTTTTTCTTCTTAACCAACCCAAGATAACCACTGCTATGAGTTGATAAGTTTACCTCCAGGCTTATTTCCATGCATTTATCCTCATTTACAAAGGATTTATTATAATAAATAACTTTCAGTCCAAGTATTGGTTTAAAATCATTCTTCTTAATCCTGAAAAAATAACAGTCTTGTCTTTACTAAAAATAAGTGCTACTTTGATAACTAGAAAAGGTAACCTTTAGCATAATGCTAGACTTTTGACAAACAAAATTTTAAATATTTACAGGAGGGAGTCATGACTTTTTTGTATAAATGTGTAAGTAGTATAAACATATGAGAACTATTTTACATCTATAATCATTCCATTTGATATGTTTAAGGAGTTTTACTCACATTACCCCATCTATGGGGAAGGCACAGTAGAGAGTATTGAACCCATTGTACAGGTGGGAAAAACAAGCTCATGGAGAGGAAACTACCATACCCAGCACCTGAGAGCTGGGGAGGCAGAGTGGGAATTAGAGCCCGCGTCTTCTGACTTTAAATCCATAGCTGCTTCTACTCACCTCTTCTAAAGGATCCAAAGACATGACTAGAAACTAATGAACAGCAGTTAGGAAAAGGATCTGCCTCTGTTTAGATCTAGACGTTTTTAGAAAAGAGGAGGGAATGGCAGAATTGCTTTTCTGAAAATGAACAGAAAACACAGGAGGAAGAACTCATTTCAAGTTTTGCTTGACTCTCTCCCCTAAGAAGGCTTAACTTCACACAGAAAAACAGAGAAAGTTGAAGTGGGAAGGTAAATACCAAAGTCTGAAGTCCTTTTGAGAAACAAGAGAACTTACAACTGACAGCCTTAGATAAATATAGTCACATTTGGTGGTGATGGGGTAATTGTGATTAATCACAGTATAATATAAATTATTTCTAATGACACTAGATAAACAGATGCTGTGATAATACCTCACCTGGAAATGAAGATACTGCTTACTGATCAGATAACATAAGGCCGCAAGCACTGCATTTACACTGAGGGGTTCCTTGGCACATTTACCCACCCCTGTGGCCAGAGGCAAACATTGATAAGCCCAATACTTGGGACCAGAGCTCAGCTGTCACAGTGCTGTGGACATAGTAGGAAAAATGTTTGCTGAATTAAGTTCAATTGGACTGAAACTTTCATGAGATTGTCCGTGCACAGAAGTTCTCTTCCTCCAAAATGCAATCTTTCTACACAGCCTTTAGACCAAAGTTACCACAAATCTGTCTTGAAACAAAAAAAACAAATAATAATTAGAAATATGATACACACAAAAAATCGTATTTATACCATAAAGATGTGCTCTTCTCTTAATACTGTGATCTTCATAAACTAGAAGAACGACTGTGTACAATTAGATTTTAATTTATGCTGCAAATGAAAAAGTACTTTTTTAAAAGTAGCATTTTAAGTGTCAGAGGAAAGGCATATTAAACTATTATTTCTTTCTCGATGATCATAAAAACATGCATTCTGAAATCAGGACAGCTAGATGCTTAAAAGTCCTACGTATAGGGTAATAAATAAGATAAATGAATAATTGAAATTTTGCATTATGAGGCACCCATAGATTAATTTTTGCAAGGGAACTTATTTCCAGTAATGATCTTAGGAAGTGATCCCTCATTAGTAGCTGTCAGTAAAGAAAGGTGGCCAGCCTTTACCACATACATAAAGTGGCAAAGCTGAATTCTCACTAATTTCTCCTAAGACTATTTTACAGATAATTCATCCACTGTAACAAACCAAGCTGATCCTAAGGTTGATCTTGCTGACAGAACATAAAAAGCCTTTTTTTTTCTCCCTCATTGCTACCAAGCATAGAAGTTGTTAATTCAAACAACTGATAATGAGTTTTAAGGAGACACTTAATGTGTAACATGCAAAATGATGCATCATTTTTGTCAAATTCTGTGAAAAATTTCATCCACAAAACAGACATTACCATTAAAGCAAAACTGATCATTAATGGACATTGATTTAACAACAAAGTTATCGCCTATTCACATGTTATATCCTTTGGAGGGATGACTGTGTGTGTGTCCCCATATGCGTGTGTTACACAGTTATAAAAATTCAACTAGTCTCAAAAGTTATTTCTCCTAAGGCCTGTAGTCACCATGCCAGTTCTGTGTTTCACAAATTAGTAGTTTTTAGAAGTAGCTTTTGCTACCTTTTTTTTTTTTTTTTATGGTAGGTCTATTGTTCAGGTCTTATGCTGATACCATCCGAATGACTTTTAGAGTGTATCATGTCTTTTTATCTGTAATGAATGACTATTAGCATCAATTTTTATTACATTCAAAATAACCATCAATTTCTCCTTCAATTACATGTTTAAATGTCATGTGGTTATGTGCTGTCTCATGAATTAGATAGCAATCAGAACCAGAGTGACTTTAAATTGAACTGACCCATACAAGATAAGTGGTCTGAATTATAGAGAAAAGAAAGAGGGCGGGGGAACAGATTTACAGGGATCATCTGAGAAGAGAAAGAAAGGATAGGTACAGGAGGGACTGCCAAAGACAAGTGCCAGAGGAAATTTCTGCCTTCCTCAATTTTGGGCTTAGCCTTGATGCTAATACGTATCAAGAGATCGACGCATACACATCCCCGAGTCCATCTCTGCTGACGCAGTTGGCTCTCTGGTCTTCCTGTCACACACACAATGTCTTTTAGAGGGAGCACATGAAAAGCCCTGTTACATTTTAAACCACGAGTTTACATACAGGATGTGAACTTTAGCCAGTTGTTTACTGAGCGCCCACCAGTTCCAGATATTGTCGTCAGCTCTGGGAATCCAGCAAACAAGACATCTGGGATTCTGACTTTATGGGGCTTTCAGTATAATGGGGAAGAAAGGCATTAAACAAATAATCGTGGATGTTAAGTGCTATAGAGGAGAAGCCAGGCTGCCGTGGAGAAGTGAAACAGACAGGTGAGCACGAAAGGGACTGGGGAGAAAGCTTCTGCAGGCACTGCCACTGAGGCAGAAACCTGAAGGATGGAGCAGAGTTCTCGGTAATGGCTCCACTGCTGTTTAGTTCTCAACTCCAAAAGGTGCCATTAACCTTAACCATGATACAAATACATGGATCGCCATCTGTAATTGCACCCTGACTGCCCACTACTGCCTCTGAGGATGAGTAGGATTTAGTTAACTGATTAGCAGAAGAGATGGGGAGAAAATTGTTACACAAAGAAGAGCATTACATCCCTAGGGTAAGAAGAAGCAGGGTGGCTACAAGAGAAAGTAGGAAACCCAAAGGCTGAGTTTAGCATACAATGTTATAGATTCATCTTTTTCTTCTAAAATAAATTGAAAGTCCATTTACATGAAGTGCATTGAAAATGTTACTTAGAATTAAGATCTAATTTCAGGAGGACAAAATTGGATGTGGGGGTTAAGGTTTAGACTTTTCTAGCAGTAATGCCGAGAACTGGTTGTTGACCAGGATTATTACCATAACAAAATTCTAGCCAAAACTAGAATGTACACTACTTGGGTATGGGAAGTAAGAAATAGCAATGAATCAAGAATGACGCTGAACACCTATGGTCTATTAATCTTTGACAAGAGAGGCCAGAATATATAAAACGAGGGAAACACAGTACCTTCGGCAAGTTATGTTGGGAAAGCTGGATGACCAAATGTACATCAAAAAAGTTAGAACACACCCTCATACCATACACAAAAATAAATTTGAAATGGCATAAAAGCTTAAGTATAAGACAAAAAACTCCTAGAAGAGAACATAGGCAAAATATTCTCTGGCATAAATTGTACCAATGTTTTCTGAAGTCAGTCTACCAGGCAATAAAAATAAAAGCAAAAATAAATGAGACTTAATCAAACTAATAAGCTTTTGTGCAGCAAAGGAAACCATACACAAAACAAAAAGACAGTCTGCAGAACAAGAGAATATATTTTTAAATGATGTGACCAACAAAGGTTTAATACCCAAAATATACAAATGGGGGCTTTCCTGGTGATCTAGCAGTTAAGACTTCGCCTTTCACCTCAGGGAGTGTGTCTGACCCCTGGTTGGGGAGCTGAGATCCTATGTGCCTTGTAACCAAAAACCCAAAACAGAAACTATACTGTAACACATTCAATAAAGAATTTAAAGAAAATGGTAAACATAAAATCTTTTAAATATATATGTATATATTAACAGCTCATAAATGCTAATGAAAAAAATAGGCAGAATACCTAAATAGATATTTCTCAAGAGACAACATACAGATGACCAATAGACGAATGAAAAGGTGTATTTCTCTAATAATTAGCTAGTTAATGGTGTTGGACAAGTAAAAGCTACAATGAGGTACCACTTCACACTAGTCAGAATGGCCGTCTTGTAAAAGTCTACAAACAAATACTGGAGAGCACATAGAGAAAAGGAAATCTTCCTATACTATTGGTGGGAATATAAATTGATGCAGTCACTATGAAAAATGTTATGGAAGTTCCTCAAAAAACTAAAAACAGAGTTGCCATATGATATAGCAATCCCGCTTCTGGGAGTATACTTGGAGAAAATTCTAATTTGAAAAGATGCAAGCATCCCTATGTTCAAAGCACATCATTTATAATAGCCAAAACATGGTAGCAGCCTAAGTGTCCTTCAATAGAAGAAAAGATAAAGAAGATGTATGTATAATATACATGTTCTATGGTGTATCTCATATATACATACTTAGATTATTAGCCATAAAAAAGAATGAAATGAAGTCATTTGCAAAATCATGGATAGACCTAGAGATTATCATACTAAGGAATGTGAGTCAGAAATACAAAGACCAATGTCATGATATCATTTATATGTGGAATATACAATATAAACTTATCTACATAATAGAAATAAACTCATGCATAGAGACAGACTTGTAGTTGTCAATGAAGAGGGAGGTAAAGGGAGGGATGGAATGGGGATTTGGGACTAGCAGGTGTGAACTATTATATATAGAAGGGATAAACATCAAAGTTTTATTGTCTAGCACAGCAAACTATGTCCCATATCCTGTAAAAATCCTACTAGGATAAATACATATATAAATGTGGAGATTCCTGTCTTGAAAGCAAATGATTGTACTGTATCTGAAATAAAGCACAATGGTGGCCAGTTTTTAATACATACAGTTATAGTCATGGATGGAATATACAAATTGAAATATTAAATAGGAAGTGATATGTGGTTTTGAAGGGAAGAAGTGGAATTGTTGGAGATATAAACTTTGGAATAAAATATCCTATTTCAGCATACTTAAATCAACTTATTTACAAAAGTAGAGATTACAAATCAGTTCTACTAAAATACTTTATGAAACCACCTAAGTGAACAAGAAACTTTTATTTTATATTCAGGTAGCCTTTTCCCCCCACAGATAACTATGAATAGCTATAAAGTTTCTTGAATGCTACAATTTTTAAATCTAACATGCTATCATTTAATTCATAGCATATACTTTGTTTTCATATTGAAAATGTTGTATACAAATCTCTGAATTTTGATTATTTTTATTATATTATGTTTAGGCATTAGAAGCATTTGTTAAAGACGTGTATATTTCCAAAGTTCTCTCCATAGCTACTAGCTGAAAGTACCAATGACATTTTGCAATCAGCTGAAGCAAAGACCTTTTAGCCCAGGATATTAGAGGAGAGGAACTGTGACCAGTTTTTAGACTAGAGATCATTTCTACTTGTAAAGTTCCTGAACTCACAGTGATCAGAGTAGGATCCCAGGGAAAAGAAGCAAGGATGTGGCTACTCAAAACCTGTTCTGGGTTCTAAAGGGACAGAATGAATGTGGCACTTGAGGTTTAGTGCAGAACACTGGGTCAGAAAGAGTACTGGACTGGCTAAAATATTTGTTGAGGTTTTCCATAAGATGCTATAGAAAAAACCAGAATATTTTGGCCAACCCATATCCCAGTATTCAAATGCCAGGAAACCTGATCAGAATTAAAGAATATTCATGCCATTGGCTTATTTGGTAGCGGTACTCCTCACCCCTCCACCTCCCAAATATACTATGGACACAAGACTCTGATTTCTAAAAATACGTATCACAAACAATACACAAAGTTCACTCACTCATGCACAGATGCTTTTTCATGGGCACAATGGGAATCAGTCCCCTCTGGGAGAAGACAGGTAGATAGAAGGTTCACATTCTCCCTCATGTTCTCAGTATCAACACTTGTTTCCAACTCTACATTGGTCCTTTAAAGATTCTCTGGTTTTCTAGCTAATAGACACCAAGAAGAGAAGGAATTGCCCCCAGCACTCATTGTCTGGTATAAAATGTCTTTGAGGGATCCCCTCAATCCTCATATCCTTTTCTCTTCTCCAAGTAGCCCCTCAACATTAAGCACTCATTTAGTTCAGTTCAGTCGCTCAGTCGTGTCCGATTCTTTGAGACCCCATGGACTGCAGCACACCAGGCCTCGCTGCCCATCAGCAACTCCCAGAGTTTACTCAAACTCATGTCCATTGAGTCGGTGATGCAGTCCAACTATCTCATCCTCTGTCATCCCCTTCTCCTACGGCCTTCAATCTTTCCCAGCACCTGGGTTTTTCCAATGGGTCAGTTCTTCACATCAGGTGGCCAAAAGTAAGACTTTTAGCTTCCACATCAGTCCTTCCAATGAATATTCAGGACTGATTTCCTTTAGGATGGACTGGTTTGCTCTCCTTGTAGTCCAAGAGACTCTCAAGAGTCTTCTCCAACACCACAGCGCAAAAGCATCAACTCTTCGGTGCTCAGCTTTGTTTATAGTCCAACTCTCACATCCATATATGACTACCGGAAATACCATAACTTTGACTGGACAGATATTTGTTGGCAAAGTAATGTCTCACAGCCTTAAACCACTGCCAACTCTGCAGTGCCATCTCTGAAATATTGTCCAAACATATTAATATTAATCTTTCTGCCATTAATGTTTTTAAAATCTTCTCTAAATTTTCTGGGGATAGGCAGACCTTTATTCAAGCACATTATTTCTCGTTTTTTACCTACATACTTTCCTGTTGTACTTACTGGCATAAACTCCCATCTTAAGTTCGCCATCACCACTAACAACTTTAAGCGCCATTACAATCGACAGAGGTAAAACCAGTGTTAAATCCAAAACATAACCTAGACTCCTGGAATATAATTCAACTAGATCAAAATGGATTTAGTGAATACTGTAAATCATGCTGAGATTCATGCCAATATAGAGAACAAAATGTTAACTTAGAAACAACATTATATACATGCAACAGTTTTCAAGGGTTGTGTTCTTCTTAAAGAAGATGCTCTCTGAATTAGTATAAAAATATTAAACAAGGAGTCTTGAACTTCTTGTGTAAAGAGGTCAAAATATTTACCAGCCTCTTTTTAAGCCCTAAGATGTAAAGGACTTTAAAAAAAATTTTTTAACACTAACCCTCTTCATTTTCATTTAACTTTCTAAACATCACAGTGGCTAAGATATTACTTGAAAATTAAACATATATTTGAAGAGTGAACTGATACCAAGTCAGGTTATAGCACATTAGAGGGTGAAAAGCATAATTTAGTTCTTGTAAGACAGGCTCCAACTTAAGCTAAACCAGATAAGGGGATCCCAATGTCAAAGCACACCTTGGCTTCTACTGCAAAACCATCAGGAATCAGGAGGGGGGCTTTTTGAAAATTATAAACAAACTCAACTTTTTACTTCTTAAAGAAAAGATAAATCTTTTCACGGTTTTTGAGGCTTAGACATGTGAAATCAAGGTGTTAACAGGGTCATGCTCTCTTGGAAGACTGACCTTGTCCCGCTTCTGCTGGTTGCTGACAGTCCCCTCAGTTTTCTTGGATTGTAGCTGCATCACTCTGGCCTCTTCCTCTGTCGTTTCATGGCCTCCTTCACTCCGGTGTGTCTATGTGTAACCAAATCTCTCTCTCCTCATAAGGACACCAGTCACTGGAGTTAGTGCCCAGCTAATCCAGTATGACCTCATCTAAATATAGTTAACATAGCAAAAACCATATTTCCACAAGGTCACATTCATAGGTATTGGGAGATTAGGACTTAAATACATCTTTTGTGGAGACAAAATTCAACTCACAACTTTGGAAATTTATATGGGTCAGAAACTCTGGTCCATATAAAGAAAAGGACAGATTTGGTAAGGAATAAATGAAATACACCAGGAGCCACACTCACACAGAAGATGCAGAGGACCACGAGGCCAAAGTCAGCCGCCCATCAGAGCTCTGTGAATGCAGGTCACACTCTGACAGTGTTTTCTGGACCTGCTCAACCTCAAAATCTTCATCAGAAGTAGAAAAAAAAAAAAAAAAGGAAATTGACTAAAGAGAGGAGAGGCCTTTCAGTTACCCATAAATAACTTAAAATGTCGGTCCCTTTGGCTACTTAGACTAAATCTCACAATGATTAAACCTCCATATAATAAGGAGAGTAGCAATGCCATACATCCACTTCCATCTTGCAGTTATTGCAATTAAGATGAAGGTATCTTAACCCTCTTCCCCAAAAGAGAAGATGTAAAATCCTATCGATTACCACATCCATATCTGGGAGATATTAATTCCCCTTCCAGTTTGGCCACAATGCCAGCTGAATATTTTCTAATCTAATGATAAAATTGCAAAACTAACAATACCAACAAAACTGACAGACATGTAGCTAAACTGACCAATAAAGAGAGAGAGAGAGTTAGAAAGGAGGGAGGAAGAGAAAGAGATGCACAACCACCCACATTCCTTATATAGGATAGGAAAATAAGAAAGAAGGAAGATGACTTTTTAAAGTAAGATTATTTAAAATGTTACTTAGAATTAAGATCTAATTTCAGAAGAGCAAAATTGGATGTTGGAACTAAGGTTTAGACTTTTCTAGCAGTAATGCTGAAGACTGGTTGTTGGCCAAGATTAGGACTGTAGCAAAATTCTAGCCAAATGTAGAATGTACACTACTTCAGTGTGGGTAGTAAGAAAGACTAGTGAATCAAGAATGACCAGGAACACTTACGGCTAACTGATCTTTGACAAGGAAAGCAAGAATATATAAAACAAGGAAACACAGTCCCTTCAGCAGGTGGTATTGGAAAAGATGGATAGCTACAGGGAAATCAATAAAGTTAGAACACACCCTCACCATACACAAAAATAAACTCAAAATAGCTTAAAGACTTCAGTATATCAGAGAGTGTTTTGCCTATGTTCTCCTCTAGGAGTTTTATAGTTTCTGGTCTTACGTTGAGATCTTTAATGAAACGAGTCGCCAGTCCAGGTTCGATGCACGATACTGGATGCTTGGGGCTGGTGCACTGGGACGACCCAGCGGGAGGGTATGGGGAGGGAGGAGGGAGGAGGGTTCAGGATGGGGAACACAGGTATACCTGTGGCAGATTTATTTCGATATTTGGCAAAACTAATACAATATTGTAAAGTTTAAAAATAAAATAAAAAAAAAAGACTTCAGTATAAGACATGACACCATGAAACTCACAGAAGAGAACATGGGCAAAACATTCTCTGACATGTAACTTATCATTGTTTTCTAAGGTCAGTCCACCAAGTCAATTGAAATAGAAAAAAAAAAATGTACAAATGAGACCTGATCAAACTAATAAAATTTTGCACAGCAAATGAAAAATAAACCACAGAGACAATCTACACAATGAGAGAAAACATTTGCAAACTGTGAGACCAACAAGGGCTTATTATCCAAAATATGTAACCGGCTTCTATAAATCAGTAACAACAATAACAAAACAACCTTATCAAAAAATAGCTATAATACCTAAATAGACTTTGTTTCAAAGAGGACACACAGATGGCCATTAAGCACATGAAAAGATGTTCAACATCTCTAATTTTTAGAGACATGCAAGTAAAAACTAAAATGAGGTATCACCTCACACGGCTCAGAATGGCCATCATTAAAAACGCTATAAGTAACACATGCTGGAGGGTTTGGAGTAAAGAGAACCCTCCAAAACTGTGGGTGGGAATGTAAATTGGTGTAGACCCTATACAAAACAGAAGGGAGTTTCCTCAAAAAACTAAAAACAGACATGCCATATGATCCACCAATCCCACACCTGGGCATATATCCAGAAAAAACTTTAATTCAAAAAACTCTAATTCATCCATAAGGATGTCAGTTCCCTTTTTTGGGACCTCATCCTACATATCACTTTATCTGGCTGTTTATATGTATCTTTTGATAGCCTTTTATATATAATAAATTGGTAAACTAGCAAGGAAAAAGGATGAAAAACATACAAAAAAATTCAAAAAGACTCATGCACCCCTATGTTCATAGCAGCAGTATTTCAATAGCCAAGACATGAAACAACCTAAGTGCCCATTAACAGATGAATGCATAAAGATACACACAATAAAGAAAGAATAGAATAATGCCATTTGCAGCAATCAGATGGATCTATAGATATATCATACTAAGTGAAGTATGTTAGAAATAGAAAATATCATATAATATCACTTATATGTGTGATCTAAAATATGACACAAATGACCTTATGTACTAACAGGAAAAAAAAACCACATACATAGAGAACAGACTTGTGGTTGTCAAGGGTGAGGGAAAACAGAGGAGGGATGGATTAGGAATTTGGGACTGGCAGATGTGAAGTATCATACTATTATACATGTGCTTAGTCACTCAGTCATGACTCAGTCATTTGTGACCTCGTGAACTGTAGCCCATCAGGCTCCTCTGTCCATGGGATTCTCCAGGCAAGAATACTGGAGTGGGTTGCCATTTCCTTCTCCAGGAAATCTTCCTAATCCAGGGATCAAACCCATGTCTCCTGCATTGCAGGAGGACTCTTTATACTCTGAGCCATCAGGGATATAGAATGGATAAACAACGAGGTCCTGTTTTACAGCACAGGAAACTATATTAAGTATTCTGCAACACATCACTAGGAAAAATAAATAAGAACATAAATGAAGAAAGAATAAATAGAGATTCCTGTCTTGAAAGTGAAGGATTATACTATCTTGAAGCATAATTGTGGTCCGTTTTTAAGTTGCATATTGGATGTGGATGTAACATAGCAACTGAAATACTGAATAGGAAGTGGCATGTGGTTTTGAAGGGAAGAAGAAAGATCATATGTAAATTTTGGAATAAAATAACCAATTTGAGTATATTTAAGTCTACATATTAGCAAAAGTAAGGGGATTAGACAGAAATAATATTAAAATACTTCAGTGCTTTATAAAGTCACCTACATGATGAAGAAACCTCTATTTTACATTCTAGTAGTTTTCTTTTTCCCACAAAAATGACTAACTATAGAGTTTCCCCAGTGCTGCAATTTTGATACCTATATGCTGTCATTTAATTTAGAGCATATACTTTGTTTTCATTTTGAAAATGCTGTGTATAAATCTCTACATCTTTGATTTTCTCCATTAAATTATTTTGTTATAAATATTTGATAAAGATATAAACCAAATATCTTTATAAATATATAAACCAAAGCTCTCTCCGTAACTACTTTACTGACCAAAACTGCCAGTGGCACTTCACAAACACATGCAGCAAATACTTTCCAGCCCAAGATTTCAGAGAAGACCATTCATGACAAATATTTTAGATGAGTGGTCACCTCTGCTTATAAAGTTCCTTTGTTCCTGGAAAATTCACAATGATCAGAATAAAGGCACAGGAATAAGGAGTGAGGAATAAGGCCACTCAAAACTTGTTTGGGCTTCTAAAGGCATGAAATGAATGTACTTCAGGTTTGGTCCAGAACACTGGGTCAGAAAACAATTGACCAAAAAGTTCCTTTGAGGTTTTTCATAAAATTCTGCAGCAAACCTGAATAGACTTATTGGCCGACCCATATCTTAAGGCCAGGAACCCTGCTCAGGACTGAAGAATGTTCATGGCTCTGGCTTATTTTGTGACAGTACCAAGCCTTCCTCCACCCCCCAGTTGTACTGTGGACACAGGACTCTGATTTTGCAAAAACACATCACAAACTGTAATATACAAAGTACACTCACCCATGCACAGATGCTTTCTCGTGGGCACAATGGGTGATCAGTCCCCTCTGGGGAAAGACAGGTGGACAGAAAGCTCACATTCTCCCTCATGTCCTCAATACCGACAACTTGATTCCAACCTTGCCTTGATCCCTAAAGACTGTCTGGTGTTCTAGTTAACAGGCCCCCAGAATATAGGTGCTGACCCAGCATTCATTCTCTGGTATAAAGTTCCTTTGGAGCCCCCTCTGACCTCATATCCTTTCTCTCTTCTCCAAGCAGCCCCTAGACAGTAGCATAAGATAACCTTAAAATACTGCCAAGTCCGCAGTGTTCTCTTTGAAAAATTGCAAAACATTAATTTTAATCCTTCTGTATTTAACCTTTTTACATGCTTCCCTTTGTTTTCCTGGGATAGGCAGACCTTTCTTCAGACCCATTCTTTCTCATTGTTCGCCTACACGCTCTTAACTTGTTCGACACACGGTTGTAAACTCCCATCTTAAGTTCACCATCCCCACTGATAAGTTTACCTACCGATGACACAGGTAAAACTAGTATTAAATTGAAAACGTAACCCAGAAGCCTGGAACACAATCCTACTGGATCAAAGTGGACTTAGTAAATACTACAAATCATTCTGAGATTCATGCATATATAGGGAAAGAAAGAAAGAAAACGAGTTGCTCAGTCGTCTCTGACTCTTTGCGACCCCATGACTGTAGCCCACCAGGCTCCTCTGTCCATGGGATTTTCCAGGCAAGAATACTGGAGTGGGTTGCCATTTCCTTCTGCAGGAGATCTTCCAATCCAGGGATTGAACCCAGGTCTCCCGCATTGTAGGCAGACCCTTTACCATGTAAGCCACCAGGGAAGCCCCCTATAGAGGGAACTAGGTGGTTAATTTTAGCTCAGAAACCACAGTATACATATATGTAACAGATGTTTTAAAAAGGAGTATCTTGAAGGTTTTTGGAGCTATAAGGAAGATTCACGCAGAATGGCTGCAAAATTTAAATAAGGAGGTTGAAATTCTTGTCTGAAATGGTCAAATATATTTATCAGCCAACTGTGAAGCCTGATAATGAAGATGACTCTTTTTTTTTAACTCTTGACTTTCTTAGTCTTTTTATTTATTTTATTTTATTTTTAAACTTTACATAATTGTATTAGTTTTGCCAAATATCAAAATGAATCCACCACAGGTATACATGTGTTCCCCATCCTGAACCCTCCTCCCTCCTCCCTCCCCATACCATCCCTCTGGGTCGTCCCAGTGCACTAGCCCCAAGCATCCAGTATCGTGCATCAAACCTGGACTGGCAACTCGTTTCATATATGATATTTTAAATGTTTCAATGCCATTCTCCCAAATCTTCCCACCCTCTCCCTCTCCCACAGAGTCCATAAGACTGTTCTATACATCAGTGTCTCTTTTGCTGTCTCATACACCGGGTTATTGTTACCATCTTTCTAAATTCCATATATATGCATTAGTATACTGTATTGGTGTTTTTCCTTCTGGCTTACTTCACTCTGTATAATAGGCTCCAGTTTCATCTACCTCATTAGAACTGATTCAAATGTATTCTTTTTAATGGCTGAGTAATACTCCATTGTGTATATGTACCACTGCTTTCTTATCCATTCATCTGCTGATGGACATCTAGGTTGCTTCCATGTCCTGGCTATTATAAACAGTGCTGCGATGAACATTGGGGTACACGTGTCTCTTTCCCTTCTGGTTTCCTCAGTGTGTATGCCCAGCAGTGGGATTGCTGGATCATAAGGCAGTTCTATTTCCAGTTTTTTAAGGAATCTCCACACTGTTCTCCATAGTGGCTGTACTAGTTTGCATTCCCACCAACAGTGTAAGAGGGTTCCCTTTTCTCCACACCCTCTCCAGCATTTATTGCTTGTAGACTTTTGGATCACAGCCATTCTGACTGGTGTGAAATGGTACCTCATAGTGGTTTTGATTTGCATTTCTCTGATAATGAGTGGTGTTGAGCATCTTTTCATGTGTTTGTTAGCCATCTGTATGTCTTCTTGGGAGAAATGTCTATTTAGTTCTTTGGCCCATTTTTTGATTGGGTCATTTATTTTTCTGGAGTTGAGCTGTAGGAGTTGCTTGTATATTTTTGAGATTAGTTGTTTGTCAGTTGCTTCATTTGCTATTATTTTCTCCCATTCTGAAGGCTGTCTTTTCACCTTGCTAATAGTTTCCTTTGATGTGCAGAAGCTTTTAAGGTTAATTAGGTCCCATTTGTTTATTTTTGCTTTTATTTCCAGTATTCTGGGAGGTGGGTCATAGAGGATCCTGCTGTGATGTACGTCAGAGAGTGTTTTGCCTATGTTCTCCTCTAGGAGTTTTATAGTTTCTGGTCTTACGTTTAGATCTTTAATCCATTTTGAGTTTATTTTTGTGTATGGTGTTAGAAAGTGTTCTAGTTTCATTCTTTTACAAGTGGTTGACCAGCTTTCCCAGCACCACTTGTTAAAGAGATTGTCTTTAATCCATTGTATATTCTTGCCTCCTTTGTCAAAGATAGGGTGTCCATATGTGCATGGATTTATCTCTGGGCTTTCTATTTTGTTCCATTGATCTATATTTCTGTCTTTGTGCCAGTACCACACTGTCTTGATAACTGTGGCTTTGTAGTAGAGCCTGAAGTCAGGTAGGTTGATTCCTCCAGTTCCATTCTTCTTTCTCAAGATCGCTTTGGCTATTCGAAGTTTTTTGTATTTCCATACAAATTGTGAAATTATTTGTTCTAGCTCTGTGAAGAATACTGTTGGTAGCTTGATAGGGATTGCATTGAATCTATAAATTGCTTTGGGTAGTATACTCATTTTCACTATATTGATTCTTCCAATCCATGAACATGGTATATTTCTCCATCTATTAGTGTCCTCTTTGATTTCTTTCACCAGTGTTTTATAGTTTTCTATATATAGGTCTTTAGTTTCTTTAGGTAGATATATTCCTAAGTATTTTATTCCTTCCGTTGCAATGGTGAATGGAATTGTTTCCTTAATTTCTCTTTCTGTTTTCTCATTATTAGTGTATAAGAATGCAAGGGATTTCTGTGTGTTGATTTTATATCCTGCAACTTTACTATAGTCATTGATTAGTTCTAGTAATTTTCTGGTGGAGTCTTTAGGGTTTTCTATGTAGAGGATCATGTCATCTGCAAATAGTGAGAGTTTTACTTCTTCTTTTCCAATTTGGATTCCTTTTATTTCTTTTTCTGCTCTGATTGCTGTGGCCAAAACTTCCAAAACTATGTTGAATAGTAATGGTGAAAGTGGGCACCCTTGTCTTGTTCCTGACTTTAGAGGAAATGCTTTCAGTTTTTCACCATTGAGGATAATGTTTGCTGTGGGTTTGTCATATATAGCTTTTATTATGTTGAGGTATGTTCCTTATATTCCTGCTTTCTGGAGAGTTTTTATCATAAATGGATGTTGAATTTTGTCAAAGGCTTTCTCTGCATCTATTGAGATAATCATATGGTTTTTATTTTTCAATTTGTTAATGTGGTGTATTACATTGATTGATTTGTGGATATTGAAGAATCCTTGCTTAGTCTTTTTATTTAAATTTCTAAACACCACATGGGCTAAGCATTTATTTGAAAATGAAACATATATTTGATGAGTGATCTGATACCAAGTCTCATTACAACATGTTAGGGGATGAAAAGCACAATTCACTTCCTATAAAACAGACTCAATGCTAAACCAGACAAGGGGATCCAAATGTCTGAGTACAATCTGACTTCTACTTCAAAACCCCTTGGGGATCAGGAGGGGGATGTCTTAAAAATTATAAAGTAAATTCAACTTTTATTCACCTAAGGCAGAAACTATATCTTTCTACAAAATTATATCTTTCTAAAAAATTATATCTTTTTAGGGCTATAAATGTAAAATCAAGGTGTTGGTAGGAGCATGCTCTCTGTAAAAGCTCTAGTCTTGTCTAGCACCTACTGATGACCTGCAGCCCAGCTTTCCTTGGCTTGTAGGTGCATCACTTCTATCTCTGCCTTTGTCATCTCATGGCCTCCTTCACTCTGGTGTGTCTATGTGTCTTCAAATCTCTCTCTCCTTATAAGCACACCAGTCATTGGGGTTACTGTCCACATAATCCAATCTGACTTCACCTAAATTTGGTTAGATGTGCAAAAACCATTTTCTAAATAACATGACATTCACATGTATTGGGAGATTAGAACTTAAGTACATCTTTTGTGGGGACATAATTCAACTCACACATTTGGAAAATTACATAGATCAAAATCTCAGGTCTATATAAGGAAGGAAGAGTATAGACAAGGACTAAATGCAATAAGTCAGGAACCACAGTTGCACAGAAGATGCAAGAGACCATGAACCCAAAGTTACCTGCTAATCAGAGCTCCATGATGGCAAGACAAACTTTGCCACATTTGCTAAAAGGGCCCTGCCTAAGAAACTCCATCAGAAGCAGGAAAGTTAAAACAAAAATACAAGAAGAAATGTATTCTCCTTTCTTTAGTCAAGTTTCTGTCAGCCTCCCATAAATAACCAAAATAGTCTACCCTTTAGCTACTTAGCACCGTTCTCACCCTGATTAAGAAAATAACTTTCATATGATAAGAATAGTAGCAATATCATGCATTATCTCCAGCATCAACTATTGTGAAGAAGAGGAAGATATCCTCACCCTCTTCCCCAAAAGAGAAGGTGCAAAATCCTACCCATAACCACATCCTTATCTGAGATTATTAATTCCTCTTCTAGTTCAGCCACAATCTGACCTAATTATTTTGGAATCTAGAGATTAAACTGAAAATTTAACAATTGCCAAGAAAATTAACAGATGTGTAACTAGATTGATCAATAGAAGGAGCATCAGAGAAAGAGGAGGGAATCAACCACCCACCAACATTCCTTTACATAAAATTAGAAGGAAAAAACAGAAAGATTACTTAAAGTAAAATTATTGAATATGTTGCATATAATTCAGATCTAATTTCACAAGGAAAAAACTGGATTCAGAGACTAGGGTTTAGACTTTTCTAGCAGAAATGATGAGAACAGGTGTCGGCCAAACTTATGATCATAGCAAAATTCTATCCAAAAGTAGAATATGTACATCTTAGGTGTGGAAAGTAAGAAATAGCAAGGACTCAAGAATCACACTGAAAACCTAATGGTCAATTAATCTTTGACAAGTGATGCCAGAATATATAAAACAGGAAAACACAGTCTCTTTAGCAAGTGGTGTTGGGAAAGCTGGACAGCCACATGGAAATCAATGAAGTTAGAATACACCAGCACACCATATACAAAAATTAACTCAAAATGGCAGAAAGGCTTAAATATAAGAAACGACACAATGAAATTCCAAGAAGTAAATGTAGGCAAAGAATTCTTTGACATAAGTTGTATCAATGTTTTCGAAGGTCAGTTGATCAAGGCAATAGAAATGAAGGTAAAAATGAACAAATGTGACACTTGATGAAAATAATAAGCCCCTGTACAGCAAAGGAAAGCATAAGCAAAATGAAAAGACAATCTTCAGAATGAAAGTAAATATTTGCAAACTATGCGACCAACAAGGACTTAATATCCAAAATATACAACCAGCTTATACAGATCAATCACAGACACACTATCAAAAATAGGTAGAATACCTAAGTAGACTTTTCTTCAAAAAGACTTACAGGTAACCATTAGACAGATGAGAAGTTGCTCAACGTCACTAATTGTTAGGGCCATGCAAGTCAAAAGTACAATGAGGTACCACCTCGCACTAGTCAGAATGGCTATGATTTAAAACTACAAATAACAAATGCTGGAGAGGGTTTGGAGTAGAGAAACCTCTCTTACACTGTTGATGGGAATATAAATTGGTGTAGCCACTATACAAATAGTATGGAAGTTCCTCCAAAAACTAAAAATAGACTTGCCATATGATCCATTAATCCCACTCCTAGGCAAATATCTGGGGAAATTCTACATCTAAAAAGATCTATGAGGACATCTGATACCTAGTTTGAGACCTTGTCTTAGGTATCTCTTTATCTGGTTGTTGATTTATATCCTTTGATAGTCTTTTATAGTTAATAAATTGGTAAGCTAACAGAAAAAAACAATACAAACCCCCAAAGATACACATACCCCTGTGTTCAAGGAGCACTATTCACAATAGCCAAGACATGGATACAACCTAAGTGTCAATAGCAGATGAATGCATAAAGATATGTACACACACACGCAACAGACTATTACTTAGCAATTTAAAAAATAATGAAATAATGCCATTAGGAGAATATGGATCAACCTAGAGGTGTATCACACTAAGCAAAGTAATTCAGAAATAGAAAGACAAATATCATATATCACTTATAGGTGGTATCTAAAACACAACACAAATGAACTTATCTATGAAACAGAAATTCACATGCATAGAGTTCAGACTTGTGGTGGTGAAGGGAGAAGGAGGGCATGGGGGACGGATTGGGAATTTAGGACTAGAAATGGGAACTATTACAGAATGGATAAACAACAACATCGTATCGTGTAGCATAGGTAACTATATTCAATACCCAGTGATAAGTCATAAGGAGTGAAAGTCACTCAGTCGTGTCTGACTCTGCAACTCCATGTATTATAGCCCACCAGGCTCCTCTGTCCATAGAATTCTCCAGGCAAGAATACTGGAGAATAGCCATTCCCTTTTCCAGGGGGTCTTCCCAACCCAGGGATTGAACGTAGGTCTCCCACTTTGCAAGCAGATTCTTTACCATCTGAATCAGCAAGAGAGTGGAGTGGGTAACTTATCCCTTCTTCAAGGAATCCTCCTGATCCAGGATTCAAACCAGGGTCTCCTGCATTGCAAGCAGATTCTTTACCAACTGAGCTACTAGGGAAGCCCTACTAAGGAAGAAATAAAAAATAAAGATGTTGAGATTCTGTTTGGAAAAATGAATGATTGTATCTTGAAATAAATCATAATGATGGTTAATTTTTAACAATTGAGTTTTAGGTATAGGTGGAAAATACAAATTGAACTATTAAATAGGAAGTGATATATGGTTTTGGAGAGTAGAATCAGCATCGTGGTTGGAGATATAAATTTTGGAATAATAAAAAAAACCTTTTTGAGTGTATATAAATCTACATATTAGGAAATGTAAAGGAATTAGACATAAATACTATTGGAATACTTAGTTTTCCTATACAGCTACCTAAGCGAAGCAGAAACTTCCTTTTTATATTCTGGTAGCTTTTTTTTTCCCCACAAGAATGACTATGAATAGTGTATAGTTCCCTCGCTGCTATAACTTTTAAATCTAATATGCTATCACTTAATTTATAGTGTATAAACTGTTCTCATTTTGAAAAAAAGTATATAAATCTCTACATCTTTGATTATTTCCATTGCATTTTTCTTAGGTGTTAAAACAATTTGTTAAGACTTGGGTATATTTCTGAAGTTCCCTTGGTAACTGCTTTACTAACGGAAAATATCAATGGCATTTCAAAAACACACGAAGCAAAGACTTATCATCCCTGGATTTTAGAGGAGACAACAGTGACCACTGTCTTTTGATTAGAAGGCACCTCCATTTGTATGTTCCTTTGTTCTTGGAGAATTCACAGTGATCAGAGTAGGACCCCTGGGAGAAGAAGCGAGGATGTAACCTCAAAACCTGTTCTGGGTTCTAAATGGATGGAATAAATATGTCCCCTGAGGTTTACTACAGAACAGTGGGTCAGAGAAAGAGTTTTGGGCTGGTCA
The DNA here is from genome assembly GCF_029378745.1 of Bos indicus. Classification (NCBI taxonomy): domain Eukaryota; kingdom Metazoa; phylum Chordata; class Mammalia; order Artiodactyla; family Bovidae; genus Bos; species Bos indicus. The sequence goes on from NC_091786.1 coordinate 12,531,488, forward strand.
AAAACTGTGTTTGAGGTTTTCTGTAAGATGCTATAGAAAACCTTTTTGGCCCACCCATATCCTAGTATTTAAAGGCCGGGAAACCTGCTCACACTTGAAGAATATTCATGCTATTGGCTGATTTTGTAGCAGTACTCTTCACCCCTAAATCTCCCAACTATTGTATGGACCCAAGACTTGGACTTTTGGGGAAAAAAAACCTATAACAAACAGTAATACATAAGGTCACTTACTTCTTCACAGATGCTGTCTCAGGGGCATAATGTGTGATTGGTCCCCTCATGGGAAAGACAGGTGGAAACAGGTTCACATTCTCCCTCAGCTCTCAGCACCAACACTTATTACCACCTTTTTTTGGTCCCTTAGAGACTGTCTGGTTTTCTAGTTACTAGGAGCCCAGAAGAGACAGAACTACTCATTGTCTGGCATAAAATTCCTTTGGGGTCTCACTCCCTTCTCATATCCTTTCTCCCTTCTCCAAGTAGCCCCTCAACAGTAGGCACCAGGCAGACTTAAACCAGTGCTGATTCCGCAGTGTCCTCTCTGAAATCTTGTCCAAACCTTTAATGTTAATCCTTCTGCCTTTATCCTTTTTAAATCCTTCCCTTAATTTTCCTGGGATAGGCAGACCTATCTTCAGACTCATTCGTTCTCATTTTTCACCTACACACTCTTTCTTGTCAGAGGTACTGGTATAAACTTCTATCTTAAGTTCATTATCACCACTGACAACTTTAACCACCATTATCAAGATTGCCAGGAAAAATATCAATAACCTCAGATATGCAGATGACATCACCCTTATGACAGAAAGTGAAGAGGAACAAAAGAGCCTCTCAATGAAGGCGAAAGAGGCGAGTGAAAAAGCTGGCCTAAAACTCAGCATTCCAAAAACTAAGATCATGGCATCCGGTCCCATCATTTTATGGAAAATTGATGTGTAACCACGGAAACAGTGACAGACTTTATTTTCTTGGCCTCCAAAATCACTGAAGATGGTGACTGCAGCCATGACATTTAAAAGATGCTTGCCCCTTGGAAGGAAAGCTATGACCAACCTAGACAGCATATTAAAAAGCAGAGACATTACTTTACCAACAAAGGTCCATCTAGTGAAAGCTATGGTTTTTCCAGTAGTCATGTATGGATGTAAGAGTTGGACTATAAAGAAAGCTGAGTGCCAAAGAACTGATGCTTTTGAACTATGGTGTTGGAGAAGGCTCTTGAGAGTCCCTTGGACTGCAAGGAGATCCAACCAGTCCATCCTAAAGGAAATCACTCTTGAATATTCATTGAAAGAACTGATGCTGAAGCTGAAACTCCAATACTTTGGCCACCTGATGTGAAGAACTGACTCATTTGAAAAAACCCTGATGCTGGGAAAGATTGAGGATGGGAGGAGAATGGGACACCAGAGGATGAGATGGTTGGATGGCATCACTAACTCAATGAACATGAATTTGAGTAATCTCCAGGAGTTGCTGATGGACAGAGAGGCCTGGTGTGCTGAAGTCCATGGGGTTGCTAAGAGTCAGACGCGACTGAGTGACTGAACTGAACCGATGTATGGATGTGAGAATTGGACCATAAAGAAAGCTGAGTGCCGAATACTTGATGCTTTTGAACTGTGGTATTGGACTGATGCTGAAGTTGAAGCTCCAATACTTTAGCCACCTGATGGCAAGAGCTGACTCAAAAGAAAAGACACTGATGCTAGGAAAGATTAAAGGCAGGAAGGAGAAGAGAATGACAGAAGATGAGATGGTTGGATGGCATCACTGACTCGATGGACATGAGTTTGAGCAAGCTCTGGGAGATGTGAAGGACAGGGCAGCCTGGTGTGTGGCAGTCCATGGGGTCACAAAGAGTGGGACACAACTGAGTGACTAAATGACAACTATTGACAATGATAAAATCTATCTTAACATATACAAAATCCAGTTGGATCAAAGTGGATTTAGTGAGTATTCAAAATCATTCTGAGATTCATGCAAATGCAGAGAACTAAGAGATTAACTTAGAAACAACATTATATATATGCCACAGATTTTTTTAAAGGGTTGTGTTCAGAGTGTTTGGAGTCATAATGAAGATGCTCTGAATTGGTTCATATCTTAAACAAGGAAACTTGCATTTTGGTTCTAAAGAGGTCACTATATTTGCCAAGTAGTTAAGCCCTAAGAAAAAGATGCCTTAAAAAAATTTTTTTTTCAAAACCATCTTAATCTTTTCATTTAAATTTCTAAACATCACAGTGGCTAAGCATTTATTTGAACAATAAACATATTTAAAGAGTGAACTGATACCAAGTCAGGTTATACTAGGTTAGAGGGTGAAAAGCACAATCCAGTTCTTGTAACACAGGCTCCAACTAAGTTCAATCATGTAATGGGATCCAAATATCTAAGTATATCCTGGCTTCCACTACAGAAGTGCTTGGGGGTCAGGGGAATGGCTTTTTAAAAATTATAAAGAAAAATTCAACTATTTTTTCATAAGATATATATGTAATCTTTCTGTAATGTTCAAAGGCTAGAAATTTGCAATCAAGATGTTGTTAGGATCATGATCCCATTTGAAGGCTCTTATCTTGTGCAACTTCTGCTGCTTGTCTGACAGTCATCAGCTTTCCTTGGCTTGTAGCATCATCACTCCTGTCTCTGCCTTTGTCATCACACAGCCTCCTTCATTCTGGTGTGTCTATGTGTCTCCAAATTTCTCTCTCCTTATAAGGACACAAGTCATTGGGGTTATGCCTGCCTAATCCAGTAAGACCTCATCTAAATTTGGTTACATCTGCAAAGAAGACATTTCCAAATAAGGTCACATTCCTAGGTATTGGGAGATTACGACTTAAGTACATCTTTTAGAGGGAAACAGTTCAAGTCACAACATTGGAAAACTATAGAAGCCAGGAACTCAGATCTCTATGAAGAAAGGAAGAGATTAGAGAAGGAATAAATGAATACAGCCAGGAGTCACACTCACACAGAATATGCAAGAGACCACAAGCCTAGTCACCTGTCAATCAGAGCTCCAGGAACACAGGACACACTCTTCCACAACTGCCCTCCATCAGAAGCACCATCCAAAGAGGAAAAAAAATACTTCTCTTTACTCAATTTCCTACCAGGCGTTCCTATAAATAACCAAAATAATCTCCCCCTTTGGCCAATTCGTAGCATTCTCAGCATCGTTAAACATCCATATAATAAAAATACCAACAACATCATGCAACCACCTCTAGCATGCAACTATTGCAGTTAACAGGAAGATATCCTCACCTTCATCCCCAGAAAAGAAGGTGCAAAACCCGATCCATCCCCACATCCATATCTGAGAGATATTGATTCTGCTTCTAGTTCAGCCACAATCCCATCTGGCTATTTTGTAATCTAAAGGCTAAATTGTAAAGTTAACTGCTGCTGCTGCTAAGTCACTTCAGTCGTGTCCGACTCTGTGTGACCCCATAGACGGCAGCCCACCCGGCTCCGCCTTCCCTGGGATTCTCCAAGCAAGAATAGTGGAGTGGGTTGCCATTTCCTTCTCCAGTGCATGAAAGTGAAAAGTGAAAGTTAAGTCGCTCAGTCACGTCCGACTCTTAGCGACCCCATGGACTGCAGCCTACCAGGCTCCTCCGTCCATGGGATTTTCCAGGCAAGAGTACTGGAGGGGGGTGCCTTTGCCTTTTCCGTGTAAAGTTAACAGTTGCCAACAAAACTGACAGACATGTAGCTAGACTAACTAATAAAGATGGTGGTGGGAGGGTGGGAGGGGCAGCTCAGCCACCCACCCACATTCCTTATAGAAAATAGAAAGAGAAAGCAGGAAGATGACTTTTGAAAGATCATTGAAAATGTATCTTAGAATTAAGATCTAATTTCAAATGGGAAACACTGAATGTTGGGTGTAGGATTTAAACTTTTCTAACCATAATGCTAAGAACTGGTTGTTGGCCAGGATTATGACCAAAGCAAAATTCTAGCTAAAATTAACATGAACATTACTTGGGTGTGGGAAGTAAGAAATCAAGAACAACACTGAACACCTGTGGAGGGAGGCCAGCCTATGAAACGAGGAAAACACAGTCTCTTCAGCAAGTGCAGTGGGAAAGCTGAATAGTCACATGCAAATCAGTAAATTAGAACACACCCTCACACCACACACAAAATTAAACTCGTGAAGGCTTAAAGATGTCAATATAAGACATTATACCACTAAAACTCCTAGGAGAGAACACAGGCAAAACATTCTCTGACATAAATTATGCCAGTGTTTTCTACAGTCAATAGAAATAAAAGCAATAATAACGAAAGATATATAATGACATTAATAAGAATTTGCACAATAAAGGAAACCATAAAGCAAAAGGCCAGTATACAGAATGAGACAATATTCGCAAACCATGCAACCAACTAAGGTTTAATATGCACAGTGTACAAACAGGGGCTTCCCTGTTGGTCCAGGGGTCAAGACTTCACCTTCCAACACAGAGGGTGTATGTTTGATTACTGATTGGGAGCTAAGATCCCACATGCCTTGCAGCCAAAAACCTAAAACAGAAACAATATTGTAGCAAATTCAATAAAGAATTTAAGGGAAATAGCACACACACAAAATCTTATATATGGCTCATGCAATTCTATAATGAAAATAATAAATCAAAAAATAGGCAGAATACCCAAACAGACATTTCTCCAAAAATGACATGAATATATCCAATAGGCACATGAAAAATGCATTTCTCTAATAATTAGCTAATTAGCGATGTTGAGCAAGTCAAAACTACAGTGAGGTGCCACTTCATACTGTCAGAATGTTTTTAGTCGATCAGTCATGTCTGTTTCTCTGTGACCCTTTGGACTGTAGCCTGCCAGGCTCCTCTGTCCATGAGGTTTTCCAAGCAAAATTACTGGAGTAGGTTGCCATTCCCTTCTCCAGGGGATCTTCCCAACCCAGGTCTACACATTATGGGCCGAGTATTTACCACCTGAGCCACCAGACTGGTCAAAATAGCCGTCATTGAAAAGTCTACACATAACAAATACTGGATAAGTTCTAAAGGAAAGGAAACCTTCCTATACTGTTGGTGGGAATATAAATTGGGGCAGTCACTAGTATGAACACCTATTGTCAATTAGTCTTTGACAAGTGAGGCCAGAATATATAAACCAAGAAAAACACAGTCTCTTTAGAAATATAGTATGGAGATTCCTTAAAGAACTAAAACTAGAGTTTCCATATGATACAGCAACCCCACTTCTGGCTATATATCTGGAGAAAACTCTAATTCAAAAAGATACATGCACTCCTATGTTCAAAGCACCCTATTTACAATAGCCCAGGCATAGAGGCAACCTAAGTATCCATCAACAAATGAAAAGATAAAGGTGTTTGTATATACATTATATTGTGTATTTATTAATAAATACACACATAATAGACTATTACTCTGCCATAAACAGAATGAAATAGTGTCATTTGCAACAACATGGATAGACATAGAGATTATTATACTAAGGTAAGTAAGTCAGAAATAGAAAGACAAATATCATATGATATTACTTATATGTGGAATCTAAAATATGTCACAAATGAATTTATCAACAAAACAGAAATAAACTTATAAGCATAGAGAACAGGCTTGTAGTTGACAAGGGAGAGGGGGAGAAGGCAAGGGATGAAATGGGAATTTGGGATTAGAAGATGTGAACTATTACATGTAGAATTGACAAACTTCAAAGTCCTATTCTATAGCACAGGAAACTATATTCCATATCCTGCAATAAATCATACTAAGACAAATAAACAAGTATTGAGATTCCAGTCTTAAAAGTGAATGATTGTACTGTATCTTGAAATAAACCTGAAATGTTGGTCTGTTTTTAACACATAAAGTTTCAGGTGTGGATGGAATATACAAATTGAAATATTAAATTGGGTTGATATGCAGTTTTGAAGGAAAGAAATAGAATTATGGTTAGAGATATAAATTTTGGAATAAAATTCCCTACTTGAGTATATTTAAATCAACATTTTTATAAAAGTAAAGTAATTACAAATCAATACTATTAAAATACTGTCACTAAAGTGAAAAAGAAACATTTATTTTATATTCTAGTAGCTTTTTTCCCCCCACACAGATGACTATGAATAGCTATGTAGTTTCCTGAGTGCTATAATTTCTAAATCTAACATGCTATTATTTAATTCATATTATATACTTTGTTTTCATTTTGAAAATGCAGTACATTAATTCCTGCATCTTTGATTTTTTACATCAATTTTTAAGTGTTATAAGCATTTGTTGGAGGCTGAAACTCCAATACTTTGGCCACCTGATGAGAACTGACTCTTGCGAAAAGACTCTGATTCTGGGAAAGATTGAAGGTGTGAGGAGAAGGGCACAACAGAGGATGAGATGGTTGGATGGCATCACCGACTCAATGGACATGAGTTTGAGTAAACTCTGGGAGTTAGTGATAGACAGGGAAGCCTGGCGTGCTGCAGTCCATGGAGTTGCAAAAAGTCAGACACGACTGAGTGACTGAACTGAACTGAAGCATTTGTTAAAGACTTATAGTTACAAAGTTCTCTCAATAACTTTTACTAACTAAAACTACCATTGACATTTACAGATGAAGCACAGATTTCCAACCCAGAATATTAGAGAAGAGGTCTTAGGACCACTGTCTTTATACTAGAGATTGTCTCTGCTTCTAAAGTTCCTTAGTTATTAGAGAACTTACAGTGATCAGAGTAGGACCTCAGGGAGAAGAAGCAAGGATGTGGCCACTCAAAACACACTCTGGGTTCTAAAGGGACAGAATGAAGGGCCCTTGAGGTTTAGTCCAGAACACTAGGTCAGAAAGAGTACCGGGTTGGCCAAAATGTTTATTTAGTGTTTTCCATAAGATGCTATAGAAAAACAAGAGCAAACTTTTAGGCCAACCCATACATCAGTATTTCAAGGCCAGGAAACCTGCTCAGGATTAAAGAATATTCATGTCATTGCCTTACTCTGTAACAGTCCTCCACCTCCCAACTAATACTATGGACACAAGACTCTGATTTTGAAAAAATACATATCAAAACACAATACATTTGAATCAGTTCTAATGAGGTGGATGAAACTGGAGCCTATTATACAGAGTGAAGTAAGCCAGAAGGAAAAACACCAATACAGTATACTAAGGCATATATATGGAATTTAGAAAGAGGGTAACAATAACCCTGTGTACGAGACAGCAAAAGAGACACTGATGTATAGAACAGTCTTATGGACTCTGTTGCAGAGGGAGAGGGTGGGAAGATCTGGGAGAATGGCATTGAAACATGTAAAATATCATGTATGAAACGAGATGCCAGTCCAGGTTCGATGCACGATACTGGATGCTTGGGGCTAGTGCACTGGGAGGACCCAGAGGGATGATATGGGGAGGGAGGAGAGAGGAGGGTTCAGGATGGGGAACACATGTATACCTGTGGCGGATTCATTTTGATATTTGGCAAAACCAATACAATTATGTAAAGTTTAAAAATAAAAAATAAAAAAACAAACAAACAAACAATACACAAAATTCACTCACTCTTGCACAGATACTTTCTCATGGGCCAAATGGGACGTCAGTCACTTCTGGGGAAAGACAGGTGGACAGAGGTTTCACTTTCTCCCCCATGTTCTCAATAACCCCATTTCTTTCCAACCTTCTCTTGATCCCTTTAAGACTGTCTGGTTTTCTAGTTTACAGATCCCCATAAATAGAGGGAGCTGCCTCAATACTCTTTCTTGGGCATAAAAATTCCTCTGGGGTCCCCTCCCTCTTCATATCTTTTCACTCTTCAAGTAGCCCCTCAACAGCAAGCACAAGACAGCCTGAAACCACTGTCAAATCTACAGTGTTATCTCTGAAATACTATCATAATGTATTAATGTTAATTCTTCTGCAATTAACCTTTTTATAAATTTCCCTTAATTTTCTAGGGAGAGACAGATCTTTCTTCAGAACCATTCTTTCTCATTTTTCACCTACACACTCTTTCTTATTAGATGCACTGGTATATCCTCCTATCTAAACTTCACTATTACCATGGACAACTATAACAACCATTTCGTAATCATCAATAGAGGTAAAACTTGTGTTAAGTCTAAAACATAACCCAGATCACTGGAACACAATCCAATTGGATCTAAGTGACTTAGTGAATATTCCAAGTAATTCTGAGATTCATGCAAATATAGAGAACTAAATGGTTAACTTAAAACCACCATAATACACATACAACAGATTTGTTTTCAAAGGGCTGTGTTCAGAGTGTTTGGAGCCATAGGGAAGGTGCTCTCTGAATTGTTATAAAATTTTTATACAGTGAGACTTGAACTTCTTGTCTAAAGAGGTGAAACATATTCACCAGTCTTGCCTTAAGCCCCATGAAAAAGATGACTTTTTAAACTCTTAACCCTCTTCATCTTTTCATTTAAATTTCTAAACACCACAGTGGTTAAGCATTTACTTTAAGTTAAACATACCTTTGAAGAGTGAACTGATACCAACTCAGGCTACAGCTCATTAGAGGGTGAAAAAAACAATTCAGTTCTTGTAAAACATGCTCCAACTTAAGCTAAGCCAGATAGGGGGTCCATATGTCCAAGTACATCCTGGCTTCTACAAAACAACTTGGTGATCAGGTGGGGATATTTTCTTTTTAAATAAAAAAAGTTCAACGTTTTACTTCTTAAGAAAAAAGTAAAATCTTTTCATGGTTTTCAAAGCCTAGTAATCTGAAATCAAAGTGTTGGTAGGACCATGTCTCTTTGAAGAATCTTATCTTGTCCAGCTTCTGCTGGTTATTGACAAACATCAGCCTTCCTTGGTTCACAGATGCATCACTCCTCTCTGCCTCTGTTGTCACATGGGCCCCTCACTCTAAACTTGTCTATATGCTTCAAATCTCTCTCTATTTACACAGACAGCAGTCCTTGGAGTTCAGTTCAGTTCAGTTGCTCAGTCTTATCCGACTCTTTGTGACCCCATGAATTGCAGCACACCAGGCCTCCCTGCCCATCACCAACTCCTGGAGTTCACTCAAACTAACGTCCACTGAGTCGGTGATGCTATCCAGCCATCTCAGCCTCTGTCATCTCCTTTTCCTTCTGCCCCCAATCCCTCCCAGCATCAGAGTCTTTTCTAATGAGTCAATTCTTTGCATGAGGTAGCCAAAGTACTGGAGTTTCAGCTTTAGTATCATTCCTTCCAAAGAACACCCAGAACTTATCTCCTTTAGAATGGACTGGTTGGATCTCCTTGTAGTCCAAGGGACTCTCAAGAGTCTTCTCCAACACCACAGTTCAAAAGCATAAATTCTTCGGCGCTCAGCTTTCTTCAAACTCTCAAGTCCATACATGACTACTGGAAAAACCATAGCCTTGACTAGACGGACCTTTGTTGGCAAAGTAATGTCTCTGCTTCTTAATATGCTGTCTAGGTTGGTCATATCTTTCCTTCCAAGGAGTAAGCATCTTTTAATTTCATGGCTGCAATCATCATCTGCAGTGATTTTGGAGCCCCCAAAAATAAAATCAGCCACTGTTTCCACTGTTTCCCTATCAATTTCCCATGAAGTGATGGGACCAGATGCCATGATCTTGGTTTTCTGAATGTTGAGCTTTAAGACAACTTTTTCACTGCCCACCTAATCCAGTATGATCATCTATTTTGGTTACATGTGCAAAGACCATATTTCCAAATATGGTTCCATTCAAAGATATTCTGAGATTAGGACTAACTACATCTTTTGCGGGGACACAGTTCAACTCACAACATTTGAAATTTATATGGATCAGACCCTCAGGTATATATAGAAAAGGAAGAGATCTGAGAAGGAATAAATGAAGCCAAGAGCCACACTCACACAGACGATGCAGGAGACAATGAGACGAAAGTCACCTGCCATGCAGAGCTCTGTGAGTGCAGGATACACTCTGCCACAGCATTTCCTGGACCTGCTCAGCCTCAAAATCTCCATCAGAAGCAGAAAAAGAAAGGAAATTGATGAAAGAGGAGAAGCCTTTCAGTTACCCACAATTAACTAAATTAGTCTACCCCTCTGGCTACTTAGCACAATTCTCTATTCCATATGATATGAATAGTAGCAATGTCATGCATCTGCTTCCATTGTGAAATCATTCCAATTAAAATGAAGATATCCTAACCCTCTTTCCAAAAGCGAAGGTATAAAATTCTATCAATTACCACATCCATACCTGGGAGATATTCATTCCCCTTCTAGTTCGGCCACAATCCCACCAGGATATTTTGTAATCTACAGATTACAGATTAAATTCTAAATCTAACAATTATAACACTAACAAAACTGATAGACATGTAGCTAGGCTGACCAATAAAGAGAGAGAAAGGAGGCAGGGAGCGAGAGAAATGATTCTAACAACCACTGATATCCCTTATATAAAATAGGAGAATAAGAAAGGAAGAAAATGCCTTTTTAAAGTAAGATTATTGAAAATTTTACTTAGAATTAAAGTCTAATTTCAGAAGGACAAAATTGGATGTGGGGACTAGGTTTATACTTTTCCAGCAATAATGCCGAGAACTGGTTGTTGGCCAAGATTATGACCATAGCAAAATTCTAGCCAAATTAGAATGTACACTACTTGAGTGAAGGGAGGAAGAAAGAGCAGTGAATCAAGAAAGACCCTGAATACCTATGATTAACTGATTTTTTACAATTGAGACCACCATATATAAAATGAGCTATAAACTATCCCTTCAGCAAGTGGTTCAGAAAGTTGGACACACACATGTACATCAATAAAGTTAGAACACAACCTCATACCACACACAAAAATAAACCCATGATGGCTTAAGGCTTCAGTGGAGGACATGATACCATGAAACTCCTAGAAGGGTAAATGGGCAAAACATTGTCTGATATATAACCTACCAATGTTTTTTAAGGTCAATGCACCAAGGCAATACATATAAAAGCAAAATATGCAAATAAGACCTCATCAAACTACTAAGTTTTCGCGCAACAAGGAAACTGTAAGTAAAACAAAGAGACAATCTACTGAATACAGAAAATATTTGCAAGCCATGGAACCAACAAGAGCTTAATATCCAAAATATGCAACCAGTTTATACAAATCAAGAACAACAGCAACAACAAACCCCTAATAAGCCTATCAAAAATAGGTAGACTACCTAAGTAGCCTTTTGTCCAAAGAGGGCATACAGATGGCAAAATGGCTCATGAAAAGATCACTAATTATTAGAGAAATGTAAGTCAAAACTCGTGAGGTATCACTGGGCGGAATGGCCATCATTTAAAACTCTACAAATAAATGCTGGAGAGTCTGAAGAAAGAGAACTCTGCTACACAGTTGGTGGAAATGCTAATTGGTATAACCACTATAAAAATTAATATGGAGGTCCCTCAAAAAACTAAAAATAGACTTGCTATATGATCCAGCAATCCCACTCCTGGTCATATCTAGAGAAAACACTAACTCAAAAAGATCTGTGAGGGCATCAAATTCCTTGTTTGGAATTCATCCTATACGTCTGCTCATCTGGTTGATGATTTGTATCTTTTCATAACATTTCATATATAATAAATAGGTATGCTAGCATGAAAAGCACAAGCCAAAGAACTCAAAAAGGTTCATATACCCCTATGTTCATAGCAACACTATTTCAGTAGCCAAGACATGGAAACAGTCTAAGTGCCCATTGACAGATGAATGCGTAAAAATACATATACACACACACACACAACAGAACATTACTCAGCATAAAAAGAATGTAATACTGCCAGCTGCAGCACTGTGGAAGGACGTAGAGATTATCATAGTAAGCAAAGTATATCAGAAATAGACAAGTATTATATCATTTACACGTGGAATCTAAAATATGACACAGAAGAACTTAGCACAACATAAAACAACTCACATACATAGAGAACAAACATGCGGTTGTCAAGGGGGAGGGATGGTAGAGGAGATACTGATTAGGAATTTGGGACCAGCAGGTATGAACTATTACACTATTATATGTCGAATGGGTAAACAATGAGGTTCTATTGTATAGCACAACAACTATATTAAATATGCTGCAATAAATCATTCTAGGAAAAAAAGATAAATAAGAAAGTAAATAAATAAAAAGACACTAAGATTCCTGTCTTGAAAGAGAATGATTTTACTGTTTTCTTAAAACATAATGGTGGTCAGTTTTTAAATATTGAGTCTTAGGAGTAGATATAACATACCAGTTGAAATATTAAATAGGAAGTGATATGTGGTTTTGAAGGCACAAAGAGGGACCATGGTTGGAAATATAAATGTCAGAATAAAATACCCTATTGGAGTATGTTTGCTGCTGCTGCTAAGTCGCTTCAGTCGTGTCCGACTCTGTGCGACCCCATAGATGGCAGCCCACCAGGCTCCCCCGTCCCTGGGATTCTCCAGTCAAGAACACTGGAGTAGGTTGCCATTTCCTTCTCCAGTGCGTGAAAGTGAAAAAATAAAGTGAAGTCGCTCTGTGGTGTCTGACTCCTAGCGACCCCATGGACTGCAGCCCACCAGGCCCCTCCATCCATGGGATTTTCCAGGCAAGAGTACTGGAGTGGGGTGCCATCACCTTCTCCGATTGGAGTATGTTTAAGTCTATATATTAGAAAAGTAAAGAGATTCAAAATCAATACTATTAAAATACTTCAATGCTTTATGAAGCCACCTAAGTGAAGAGGAAACATTTATTTTATTTTCTAGCAGTTTTTTATTCCCATAACAAAGACTATGCATAGCTATAAAGAGTTGTGAGTCCTGCAATTCTGACATCTAATATGCTGCCATTTAATATACAGCATATAATTGCTTTGCATTTTGAAAATGCAGTATGTATTTTAATATTTCCATTAAGTTATTTTAAGTGTTATACTCATTTGTTAAAGACTTGGATATATTTCCAAAGCTCTCTCCATAACTAATTCATTGGCTGAAAGTACAAATTACATTTCACAATCACATGAAGCAAAGACTTTTCAGCCCAAAATTTCAGAGGAGAGAACCTGTCACCAATGTCTTTCGTCTAGAGATCACCTCTCCTTGTAAAGATCCTTTTTTTCCTGGAGAACTCACAGTGATCAGAGTAGGACCCCAGGGAGAAAAAATGACCATGTGGCTACTCAAAACCTGTTCTGACTTTGAAGGGGTGGAATGAACGTGGCACTTGGAGTTTAGTCCAGAACACTGGGTGAGACAGAAGTGGCCAAAAACTTCCTGTGAGGTTTTCCATAAGATGCTGCAACAAACCCAAATGAACTCTTTGGCCAGTCCATGTCTCAGTATTTCAAGACCAGGAATCCTGTTCAGGATTAAATAATTTTCATGCCTCTGGCTTATTTTATAACAGTACCCCTCCTTCCTCCACTTCTCAGCCATATTGTGGACACAGGACTCTGATTTTTTCAAAAATGCACATCACAAACTGTAATACACAGAGTTCACTCACTCATGCACAGATGCTTTCTCATGGGCACAATGGGAGATCAGTCACCTCTGGGGAAAGACAGATGGATAGAAGGTTCATATTCACCCTCATGTTCTCAATACCAACACTTGTTTCCAACCTTGTCTTGGTCCCTGAAGACTATCTGGTTTTCTAGCTAATAGGGCCCCAGAAGAGAGGGAGCTGCCCCACATTCATTCTGTGGCAAAAAATTTCTTTGGAATCCCCTCCATCGTCACATTGTTTCTGTCTTCTCCAAGTAGCCCCGCAACAGTGGGCACAAGACAGCCTTAAATCACTACGAGTTCCACAGTGTTATCTCTGAAATATTGTCCAAGCATACTAATGTTAATCCTTCTGGATTTAATCCTTTCTAAAGTCTTCCCTGAATTTTCCTAGAAGAGGCAGACCTTTTCAGACCCATTCTTTCTCATTTTCCATGTACACACTCTTTCTTGTTGGATGCACTGGTATAAACTCCTTTCTTAAGGTCACCATTACCACTGACAACTTGAATCACTTTTACCATTGACAGGGGCTTCCCTGGTGGCTCATTGCTAAAGAATATGCCTGCAATATAGGAACTGCAGGAGAAGCGGGTTTGATCCCTAGGTCGCTAAGATCTCTTGGAGGTGGGCAAAGCAACCCACTCAAGTATTCTTGCCTGGAGAATCCCATGGACAGTGGAGCCTGGTGGGCTACAGTTCATAAGGTCACAAAGAGTTGGACATGACTGAACATGATTTAACAAGCACGCATGCACCATTGACAGATGTAAAACCTGTGTTAAATTGAAACCTTAACCCAGTCTTCTGGAACACAATCCAACTGGATCAGAGTAGATTTAGTGAATACTCCAAATGATTCTGAGATTCATGCAAATATAGAGAACTGGATGGTTAATTTTAACTTAGAAACAACATTATATACATGCAATATAGTAGGGGTATAGAAGGGGTAAATTTTTGAAGGGGTATCTTCAAAGTTTATAAGGAAGATGCTCTCTGAATTGGTGCAAATCTTAAGGAAACTTGAACTTCCTGTCTGAAGTGGTCAAATACATGTATTAGCCAATTGTTGAGCCCTATAATGAAGATCCCTTTTTAAAAAATTTTGACCACCTTACTCTTTTTTTAACTTTCTAAACATCAGAGTGGCTTGGAAATTAAACACATATTTGAAGAGTAAACTGATAGCAAGTCAGATTATAGCACATTTGAGGATAAAAAGCACAATTCAGTTCTTGATAAGACAGGCTCCAACTTTAGCTGAACCAGGTAATGGGATCCAGATGACCAAGTACATCCTGGCTTCTACTGCAAAATCATCTGGGGATTAGGAGGGGGGCTTTTTATGCATTATAAACAAAATCAACTTTTTACTTCTTAGAAATTTCATCTTTTCATAGTGTTTTAAGGTTAGAAATGTGATATCAAAGTGTTGACAGGGCCGAGCTTTCACTGAAGGCAATTGTCTTGTCCAGTTGCTTCCGGTTACCTGCAGTCCTCAGCTTTCCTTGGCTTGTAGGTACATCACTCTTGTCTCTTCCTTTGTCATCACATGGCCTCCTTCAATCTGGTGTGTCCAAATCTCTCTCCTTATAAGGACACCAGACATTGGAGTTAGTGCCTGCCTAATTCAGTTTGACCTCATTTAAATTTACTTACATCTGCATAGACCATATTTCCAAATATGGTCACATTCACTGGTAATGGGATTTTATGATTTACATACATCTTTCTGGGGACACAATTCAACTCACAACACTTGGAAAATTATATAGGTTAGAAACTCAGGTGTATCTAAAGAAAGGGAGAGCATCAGAGAAGGAATAAATGAAGTAAGCCAGGAACCACACTCACCCAGAAGATGCAGGAGACCCATCAGCCCAAAGTCACCTGCCAATCTGAGTTCCATGAATGCAGGACATACTCTGCCACAGCACTTGTTGGACCTGCCCCGCCTCAGAAGCTCTATCAGAAGCAGGAAAAAAAATGAAAGGCTTTTAATCTCTTAGTCAATTTTCTATCTGTTCCCCATAAATAATCAAAACAGTATACTGTTTGACTACTTAGCACTATTCTCACATTTAATCATATGGTTAAACCTCCATATAATAACAGTAGCAACATCATGGATCTGCCTCCAGTGTGCAAATACTGCAGTTAACATGAAGATACTCTCACCTTTTTCCCCAAAAGAGAAGGTGTAAAATTATCTCTGTTGCTACTTCCATATCTGGGAGGTATTCATTTCCCTTGTAGTTCAGCCACAAACTGATTTCAATATTTTGGATTCTAAAGATTAAATTGTAAATTTAACAATTTCCCAGAAAACTGACAGACATAACTAGATTGACCAATAAAAGGAATATCATAAACAGAGAGAGATTATTGAAACTGTTACCTAGAATTCAGATCTAATTTCACAAGGACAAAGTTGGATATGGGGACTATGGTTTAGACTTTTCTAGCAGTAATGTTGAGAAATAGTTATTGACCAAGATTATGACTGTAGGAAAATTCTAGCCAGAAATAGAATGTATACTATTTGGATGTGGTAAGTAAGAAATAGCAAGGAGTCAAGATTGATAGTGAACACCTATGGATAATGAATCTTTGACTAGAGAGGTCAAAATATATAAAACAAGGAAAACATATTGTCTTGAGCAAGTGGTATTGGGAAAGCTGAACAGCCACATATAAATCAATAAAGTTGGAACATACCCTCACACCATATACAAAAAAATAAACTCAAAATGTCCTTAAGACTTAAATTCCAGATAGCATAAATCTCCTAGGAAAGAACATAGGCAAAACGGTCTTTGACATATGACATACCAGCATTTTCTAAGGTCAGTCGACCAAGGCAATAGAAATAAAAGCAAAAATATACAAATGAGACCTAATCAAACTAATGTGTTTTTGCAAAAACAAACAAAAGCATAAATAAAACAAAGAGAAAATCTACAGAATGAGAGAAAATATTTGCAAATGATATGATCAATAAAGACTTACTATCTAAAATACATAATCAGCTCAATAACAAAAACAAACAAACAAACAACCCAATTAAAAAAATAGGTAGAATACCGAAATAGACATACAGATGGCCATTAGGTACATAAAAAGATGTTCAACATCACAAATTATTACAGAAATGCAAGTCAAAACTACAACGAGGTAACACTTCACATTGGTCAGAACGGCCATCATTAAAGTCTGCAAATGAATGCTCGAGAGGGTGTGAATGAAAGAGAACCCTCCTACGATGTTGTTGGGAAAGTCATTTGGTGCCGCCACTATGAAAAATAGTATGGGAGTTTCTTCAAAAATGTAAAATGGAGTTCTCATATAATCCAGTAATCCCAATCTTGGGCATATATCCAAAGAAACTTCTATTCAAAAAGATCTGTGAGGACACCTGATTCCTTGTTTGGGACCTTGTCCTACATGTCTCTTCATCTGGACGTTGATTTGTACCCTTAATAACCTTGTATATATAATAACTTTGTAAGCAAACATGTGAAAAAACAAAAAACAAATAAAACAACCCAAAGATACACGCACCTCTATGTGAATAGTAGCTCTATTTACAACAGCCAAGATATGGAAACAACCGAAGTGTCCATGGACAGACAAATGCTTAAAGATTTAAACACACACTCACATACACAGGAAGAATATTACTCAGCCATAAAAAGAAAGAAATAATGCGATTTGCAACAACATGGGTGGTCCTAGAGATTATCATTTTAAGCACAACAGAAAGACAAATATTACATGTTGTCACTTATATGCAGAATCTAAAATACAACGCACATGAACTTTTGTATGAAACAAACAAACAAACTCACATACATAGAGAACACACTTGTGGTTGTCAAGGGGGAGGGATATAATGAGAATATGGTACTACCAAATGTGAACTATTATTATGTAGACTGGATAAACAACAAGATCCTATTGTATAGTACAGGAAACTACATTCAAGTTCCTGTGATAAATCATACTAGGAAAAAGTTAATGAGTTAATAAATAAGTTCAGATTTCTGTTTTGAGAGTGAATGAATATACTGTATCTTCAAATAAAGCACAATGGTGGTCAGTGTTTAACACTTTGAGTTCTAGGTGTGGATTGAACATCTAAATTGAAATGTCAAATAGGAAGTGATATATGGTTTTGGAGGGAAAACAGTTCATAGTTGGAGATAAGAATTTTGGAGAATAAAATACCTATTTTAGTATACTTAAATCTATGTATTAGCAAAAGTAAAGGGATTATACATCAATACTATTAAAATACTTCAGTGCTCTATGAAGCCACCTAAGTAAAGAGAAAATCCCTATTTTATATTCTAGTAACTTTCCTTCCCCCACAAGAATGATAGTGAATAGCTATATAGTTCCCTAGATGCTAGAATTTTTAAGTCTAATATGCTGCCATTTCATTTATAGCAAATAACTTGTTTTCCTTTTGAAAACGCAGCATAAAAATGTCTGCATCTTTGATTATTTCCATTAAGTTATTTTTAGGTGTTACAAGCATTACTAAAGTGCTCATGGGCTCAGTCGTGTCCAACCTCTTTACGACTCCATGGAAATTAGCCCACCAAGCTCCTCTGTCCATGGGGTTTCCCAAGCAAGAATACCAGATCAGGTTGCCATTTCCTATTTCAGATTTGTTAATGACTTCAATATAATTCCAAAATTCTCTCTGTAGCTACTTTACCAATGGCATTTCACAAACACATGAAGCAGAGACTTTTCAGCCTGGGATCTTAGAGGACAGGACCTCTGACCATTGCCTTTAGATTAGTGCTCCCCTCTGCTTGTAAAGTTCTTTGTTCCTAGAGAACTCAGTGATCAAGAACTCAGGGAGAGCAAGCGAGCATGTGGATACTCAAAACCTGTTCTGGGTTCTAATGAAATGGAATAAATATGTCCCTTAATGTCTGATCAGTGAAGAGTATTGGGCCACAGAGGTCATTCGGCATTTTCCATAAGATGTTACAGAGAATGTGAATGAACATTTTGGCCAGCACATATGCCATTATTTCAGGGCCATGAACCCTGCTCAGGATTAAAGAATTTTCATGTCTCTGGCTTATTTTGGAACAGTACCCCTTGCCCCTCCACGTCCCAAATGAACTATAGACACAAGACTCTAATGTTGCAAAAATGCATATTACAAACTAAATTACAAAGTTCACTCACTCGTGTACAGATAATTTCTCATGGGCATAATGGTTGATGAAGTTCACATTCTCCCTCAGTTCTCAATACCAACACTTTTTTCCAAACATTTTTTGGTCCCTTAAAGGCTGGATGGCATCACCGATTCGATGGACATGAGTTTGAGTGAACTCCGGGAGTTGGTGATGGACAGGGAGGCCTGGTGTGCTGCGATTCATGGGGTCTCAAAGAGTCGGACATGACTGAGCGACTGAACTGACTGAAAGACTGGTTTCCTAGTTACTAGGCCCCCACAAGAGAGGGAACTGTCCTCAACACTCATCCTCTGGCACACAAATTCCTTTAAGGTCCCGCTCCCACCTTGTATCCTTTCTCTCTTCTCCAAGTAGCCCCTCAACAGTAGGCACAGGGCGGCCTTAAACCACTGCCAAATCCACAGTGCTACCTCTGAAATATTGTCCAAACATATTAATGTTAATCCTTCTGCTTTATCCTTAGTAAAACCTTCCCTTTATTTTCCGTAGATAGTCAGACCTTTCTTTAGACCCATTCTTTCCCATTTTTCACCTACACACTCTTTCCTGTCAGATGCACTGGTATAAAAATCCCATCCTAATTTCACCATCAGCACTGACAACTTTAACCACAATTACCACTGCAGAGGCAAAACCCATCTGAGACTATACAAAAGCCAGTTGGATCCTAGTGGATTTCATGAATATTCCAAATCATTCTGAGATTCATGTAAACTCAGAGAACTCAATAGTGACTTTAGAAACAACATTACATACTTGCCACAGATTTATTTAAAAGAGTTGTGTTCAGAGTGTTTGGAGTCATAAGGAAGATGCTCTCTGAATTGGTACAAATCTTAAACAAGGAGACTTGAACTTCTTACCTAAAAAGGTGAAACATATTTACTAGACATTTGTTAAGCCCTGTGATGTAATGACTTTTTTTATAACAAATAATCTTAATCTTTTCATTTAAATTGCTATACATCACAGTGGTTAATCCTTTATTTCTAAATTAAACATATCTTTGAAGAGTGAACTGATGCCAAGTCGGGTTACAGCTCATTATAGTGTGAAAAACACGTTCAGTTCTTGTAAAATAGGCTCCAACTTAAACCAGACAAGGGGATCTATATGTCCAAGCACATCCTGGCTTCTATTACAAAATTACTTATGATCAGGTGGGGGATTTTTAAAAATTGTAAACAGACTTTTTACTTCTTAAGACAAAAATAAAATCTTTTCACGGTTTTCGAAGCCTAGAAATCTGAAACCAAGGTGCTGGCAGGGCCATGCTGTCTTGGAAGGCTCTTGTCTCATCCGGCTTCTGCTGGTTACTAGAATCCTCAGTTTTCCTTGGCTTGTAACTGCCTTTGTTGTTGCATGACCCCCTCACTCTAGATTTGTCTGTATGTCTCCAAATCTCTCTCTACTTACACAGAAAACAGTCATTGGAGTTAATGCCCACTTAATCCAGTATGACCATCTACATTTGGTTATATGTGCAAATACCATATTGCCAAATAATGTTCCATGCAAAGATATTCAGAGATTAGGACTTTGCATCTTTTGTGGGGACATAGTTCAGCTCACAACATTGGAAAGATATATGGTCAGAAACTCAGGTCTATATAAAAAAGGAAGAGATTTGAAGGAATAAATGAAGCCAGGAACCACACTCACAGAGAAAATACAGGAGACAATGAGGCCAAAGTCACCTGCCATTCAGAGCTCTGTGAGTGCAGGACACTCTACCACAGCATTTCCTGAACTTGCTCAACTTCAAAATCTCCATCAGAAGCAGACAAAAGGAAATTGACTAACGAGAGGAGAAGCCTTTCAGTTACCCATACATAACTAAACTAGCCTATCCCTTTGGCTATTTAGTACTATTTTCACAATGATTAAACTTCCATATAATAAGAATGTAGCAATAGCATGCATCTGTTTCCAGCATGCAATTAAGATGAATATATCCTAACACTCTTCCCAAAAATAGAAGATATAAAAGTCTATCCATCATCGCATCCATATCTGGGAGATAGTAATTCCCCTTCTAGCTCAGCCACAATCCCACCAGGATATTTTGTAATCTAAAGATTAAATTATAAAGCTAAAAACTATAATACTAACAACACTGGTAGACATGTAGCTAGATGGACCAATAAAGAGAGAGAAAGGGGGGGGAAGGGGGGGGAGGGAGATAGAGAGATGGCTCTAACAACCACCCCCATTCTTTATATCAAATAAAAGTGTAAGAAAGCAAGATGACTTTATAAAGTAAGATCATTGAAAATGTTACTTAGAATTAAGATCTAATTTCAAGAGGACAAAATTGGATGTGAGGACTAGGGTTTATAGTTTTCCAGCAGCAATGCTAAGAACTGGTTTTTGGCCAAGATTATACCATAGCAAAGTTCTAGCCAACAGTAGAGTATGCACAACTTGGGTGTGGGAAGGAAAAATAGCAGTGAATCAAGAATGACCCTGAACATGTATGGTTAATTGATTTTTTGACAATGAAGGCAAGGATATATAAAATGAGGAAACACAGTCCCTTCAGCAAGTGGTGTTGGGAAAGCTGGACAGCCACATGTACATCAATAAAGTTAGAACACACTCTCACACCATACACAAAAATAAACTCAAAATGACTTAAAGTCTTCAATATCAGACATGACACCATGAAGCTCCTAGAAAAGAACATAGGCAAAGAATTCTCTGACATAAACACACCTCTGTTTTCTAAGGATAGTCTATCAAGGCAATAGAAATCAAAGCAAAAATATACAAATGAGGCCTAATCAAACTAATAAGCTTTTGCACAACAAAGGAAAGCATAATTAAAACAGAGACAATCTACACAGTGAGAGAAAACATTTGCAAATGATGTGACCAAGGACCTGATATGCAAAATATGGCAACCAGCTTATACAGATCAATAGCAAAAACAACAACAACAAAAATAAAACCCAATCTACCAAAAAAGGGTAGAATATCTAAGTAGACATTTCTCCAAAGATACATACAGATGCTCATTAGGCACATGAAGACATGTTCAACATCACAAATTATTAGATAAATGTAAGTTAAAACTATAATGAGGCCACCTCACACTGATCAGAATGGCCATCATTAAAAACTCTACAAATAACACATGCTGGAGAGGGTCTGGAGTAAAGAGAACTTCCCTACACTGTTGGTAGAAATGTAAATTAGTGTAGCCACTATAAAAAATAGTATGGAGGTGCCTCAAAAATCTAAAAGTAGACATGCCACATGATTCCTCACCGGGGTATATAGCCGGAGAAAACTAATTCAAAAAGATCTATGAGGACATCAGATCCCTTGTTCGGGACCTCATCCTACATATCTCTTTATCTGGTTGTTGATTGGTATCCTTCCGTAGCCTTTTATATATAATAAACTGGTAAGGTACCATGGGAAAAAAAAGAAAAAACAAAACTCAAAATGATTCATGAACCCCTATGTTCATAACAGCACTATTTCAATAGCCAAGACATGAAACAACCTAAGTGTCCATCGACAGATGAATGCATAAAAATGTATAGACATACACACAATAGACTACTAGCAATAAAAAGTAATGTAACACTGCCATTTGCAGCAATATGGGTGGGCCTAGAGACTTGTCATACTAAGTATGTCAGAAATAGACAAATATCATATGATATCACTGATACGTGGAATCTAATATAGGACACAAATGAATTTACTACAAAGAGAAACAAACTCACATACATAGAGGACAGACTGATGGTTGTCAAGGGAGGGTGAGGACAGAGGAGGGATGGATTGGGAATTTGGGACTAGTAGATGTGAAATGTTTTACCATTATATGTGGAATGGATAAACAACGAGGTCCTATTTTATAGCACAAGAAATATAAAATAATATAATATAAACATATAAAATATTCTGCAATAAATCATACTAGAAAAAAGAAAGAAAGAAATTGAGATTCCTGTCTGAAAGTGAATGATTATACTATCTAAAAGCATAATGGAGGTGAGTTTTTAAATACTGAGTTTTAGGTGTGGATTTAACATACAAATTAAAATATTATATAGGAAGTGCTATGTGGTTGTGGAGGGAAGAAGAGGGATCATTGTGAGCGATATAAATTTTTGAATAAAATACCCTATTTGGTTTGTATAAGCAAAAGTAAAGGGCTTAGACATCATACTATTAAAATACTTTAGTGCTTTAAGAAGCAACTTAAGTGAAGATGATAACTGTTTTATGAATATAAAATAGTAGCTTTTTTTCTTACACCAATGACTATGCATAGCTATAGAGTTTTCTGAGTGCTGCAATTTTGACATCTATTATGCTGTCATTTAATCTAGCACATATAATTTTTTTCATTTTGAAAATGCTGTAAATAAATCCCTACATCTTTGATTATTTCCATTAAGCCAAATGTTATAAGTATTTGCTAAAGACATGGATATATTTCCAAATTTTGTATTTGTGAAATAGAAACATATGGAGCAAAGATTTTCCAGCCCAATGTTCTAGAGGAGAGGACGCGTGACCACTGTCTTTCAACTAGAAGTCCCCTCTGCTTGTAAAGTTTCTTTTTTCCTGGAGAACTCACAGTGATCAGAGTAGGACCCCTGGAAGAAGAACTGAGGATGTGGCCACTCAAAACCTTTTCTGGTTTCTCAAGGGATGGAATGAATGTGTTCCTTGAGGTTTAGTCCAGAATACTGGGTCAGAAAAAAAGTGTCCAAGAAGTTCCTTTGAGGCTTTCCATAAGATGCTACAGCAAACATGAATGAACTTTTTGGCCAACCTGTACCTCAGAATTTCAAGGCCAGGAACCTTGCTCAAGATTAAAGAACCTTCATGCCTCTGACTTATTTTGTGACAATACCCCTCTTTTAACCTCCACCTCCCAGCTCTACTGTGGACCCAGGATTCTGGTTTTGCAAAAATGCATATCACAAATTGTAATACATCAAGTTCACTCAGTCCTTCACAGATGCTGTCTCATGGGCATAATGGGTGATGGGTTCCCTCTGGGGAAAGAGTGGGAGACAGAACATTCTCCCTCATATCCTCAATACCAACCCTTGTTTCCAACCTTCACTTGGTCCCTTAAAGACTGTCTGGTTTTCTAGTTACCAGGCCCTCATTCTCTGGTATAAAATTCCCTTGGGGCTCCCTCTGTTCTCATATCCATTTTCTCTTTTCCAAGTAGCCCCTCACAAGTGGCACAAGACAACCTTAACCTACTGCCAAACCCACGGTGTTCTCTCTGAAATATTGTCAAAACATATTAATGTCAATCCTTCTGCATTTAATCATTTTTAAAATCTCCCCTTAATTTCCCTGGATTAGGCAGAACTTTCTTCAGACCCATTCTTTCTCGTTTTACACTTACACACTCTTTCCTGTTGGATACACTGGTATAGACTCCCATCTTAAGTTCACCATCAACAAGTTTAACCACAATTACCATCAATAGAAGTAAAACTTGTGGTTTGTCTAAAACATAACCCAGTCTCCTTGAACACAATCCAATTGGATCAAAATGGATTTAGTAAATGCTCCAAATCATTCTGAGATCCATGCATATATATAGAACTAGGTGGTTAATTTTAACTTAGAAACAACATTGCAATCGCTCAGTCATGTCCAACTCTTTGTGATCCCATGGACTGTAGTCTACCAGGCTTCTCTGTCCATGGGATTTTCCAGGCAAGAGTACTGGAGTGGGTTGCCATTTCCTTCTCCAGGGGATCTTCCTGACCCAGGGATTGAACCCAGGTCTCCTGCATTGCAGGCAGATGCTTTACCCTCTGAGCCACCAGGGAAGCCCCAGAAACATTATATGCATGCAACAGATTTTTAAGGCGTATCTTCAAGGTTTTGGAGTTATAAGGAAGATACTCTCAAAAGCGGTACATCTTAAACAAGGAAACTTGAAATTCTTGTCTGAAGTGGTCAAATATATATACCAGCCAAGTGTGAAGCCTGATAATGAAGATAACTTTTTTTTTTAATCCTGACCATCTTCATCTTTTCATTTAAATCTCTAAACATTACAGTGGCTAAGTATTTACTTGAAAATTAACCACATATTGAAGAGTGAACTGATACCAAGTCAGGTTACAGCATATTATAGAGTGACGAGCACAATTCAGTTATGTTAGACATGCTCCAACTTAAGCTAAACCAGATAAGGGAATCCAGGTACCCAAGTACATCCCGGCTTCTACTGAAAAACCACCTGGGGATCAGGAGGAGGGCTTTATATAAATTATAAGTAAATTCAACTTTTTATTTCTTACAACAAAAATAAATCTCTTCATGGTTTTCAAAGCCCAGAAATCTGAAAATAAGTTTTTTTTTTTTATTGGTAAGTAATAGATTTATTTCTTTTTTTTAAATTTTATTTTATTTTTAAGCTTTACATAATTGTATTAGTTTTGCCAAATATCAAAATGAATCCGCCACAGGTATACATGAAAATAAGTTTTTGGCAGGGCCATGCTCTCTTTTCAGGCTCTTGTCTTGTCCAGCATCAGTTGTTTACCTGCAATTCTAGCTTTTCTTGGCTTTTGTAGCTAAATCACACCAATCTCTGCCTTTGTCATCACATGGCCTCCTTCATTCTGGCCTGTCTATGTGTCTCCAAAGCTCTCTCTCTTTACAAGGACACAAGTCATTGGAATTATGCCTACCTAATCCCGAATGACCTCATCTAAATTTAGTCACTTATCAAAGACCATATTTCCAAATATGGCCACAATCATAGGTATTGGGAGATTAGGACTTAAGTGCATCTTTCTTTTGTGGGGACACAATTCAGTGCAAAATACTTAGAATATTATATGGGTCAGAAACTCAGGTCTATTTTAAAAAGGAAGAGATTGAAGAAGGAATAAATGTAGTAAGCCAGAAGTAAACTCACAAAGAAGTTGCAGGAGACCAGAAGCCTAAAATCATGTGCTAATCTGAGCTCTATGAATGCAGGACACACTCCACCCAGCATTTGCTGGAACTGTCCTGCTTCAGAAGCTCCATCAGCAGCAAGAAGGAAGAAAAGGTTCTCCTCTCTTGAGTCAATTTCCTATCAACCTCCCATTAATAACTAAAGTAGCCTACCTCTTCTGTTACGCAGCATCATTCTCATCATGATTGAACATCCATATAATAAGATTGTAGTGACATTGTGCATCTGCCTACTAACCATCAACTATTGCAGTTAACATGAAGGGAAAGATCCTCTGGAGAAGGAGATCTGGCTACCCACTCCAGTAGTCATGCCTGAAGAATCCCATGGACAGAGGAGCCTGGTGGGCTACAT
Source organism: Bos indicus (assembly GCF_029378745.1). Classification (NCBI taxonomy): domain Eukaryota; kingdom Metazoa; phylum Chordata; class Mammalia; order Artiodactyla; family Bovidae; genus Bos; species Bos indicus. The sequence continues at coordinate 12,557,565 of NC_091786.1, forward strand.
TCCATGAGATCGCAGAGTCGGACATGACTTAGCGACTAAACCACAACCTCACCCTCTTTCCTAAAAGAGAGGGTGTAAAACCCCATCCATTCCTAAGTACACATCTAGAAGGTATTAATTCACTTCTGGTTCAGTCATTAACTCACTTTCTAGTTTTGTAATCTCAAGATTAAATTGTTAACTGTCAACAATATAGACAGATGTGTACAGAGATTGAATGAGAGAGAGAGAGAGAGAGAGAGAGAGGACTCCAACAGCCACCAGCATTCCTTATATAGAATAGGAGAGGGAGAAAGCAGGGAGATGACCTTTTTAAGGAAGATTATTGAAAATGATACTTAGAAACAGGATCTAATTTCAGGAGGACAGCATGGAATGTGGGGACTAGGCTTTAGACTTTTTTAGCAGTAATGGTAAGAACTGGCTGCTGTCCAAGATTATGACAATAAGTAAATTCTATCCAAAATACAATGTACTCTACTTGGTGGCTGGAAGTAAGAAATAGCAATGGATCAAGAATGACACTCAATGCTTATGACCAATTATTCTTTAACAACTGAGGCCAGAATATACAAAAAGTGTTTCTCTTCACTAAGTGGTGTTTAGAAAGCTAGACAGTCAGGTGTACATCAATAAAATTAGAACACACCCTCTCACCATACAAAAAAATATTTTCAAAATGTCTTGAAGACTTAAATATAAAACATGTCATCATGACACTCCTAGATGGGAACATAGATAATACATTCTCTGACATATTTCATACAACTGTATTGTATGAAATACAATGGTATTGTATTTGGTATTGTATTTCTATCACCTTGGTCAGTGTACCAAGGTAATAGAAATTTTAAAAAAATAAAAAATGAGACTGAAACAAACTAAAAGCTTTTGCATAGCAAAGGATGCCATAAACAAAATGAAAAGACAATCTACAGAACGAGAGAAAATATTTGTAAATGATGTAACCAACAAGGGCTTGATATGGAAAATATATAAACAGTTCATACAACCCAATAACAAAAAATCAAATAACCCAATCAAAAGAATACCTAGATAGATAGCCATTTCTCCAAAGATAATGCTGCTACTGCTGCTAAGTTGCTTTAGTCATGTCTGACTCTGTGTGACCCCATAGACGGCAGCCCACGAGGCTTCCCCATCCCTGGGATTCTCCAGGCAAGAACACTGGAGTGGGTTGCCATTTCCTTCTCCAATGCATGAAAGTGAAAAGTGAAAGTGAAGTCACTCAGTCATGTCCGAATCTAGTGACCCCATGGACTGCAACCCACCAGGCTCCTCCATCCATGGGATTTTCCAGGCGAGAGTACTGGAGTGGGGAGCCATTGCCTTCTCCACCAAATAGAATAGACATGGCCAATAGCACATTAAAAGATGCATTTCTCTAATAATTAAGTTGAGCAAGTCAGAAATACAGTGGGGTAACATCTCACACTCAGAAAGACCATCATTAGAAAGTATACCAATATCAAATGCTGGAGAGGGTGAAAAGGAAAGGAAACCCTCATAGATGTTCATGGGAATATAAATTAGCATAGCCACTATGAAAAATAGTATGGAGGTTCCTCTAAAACTAGAGTTCCCATATGATGCAGCAATCCCATTTCTGGGCATATGTCTTGAGAAAATGCTATTAAAAAGATCCAAATAACCATGTATTCATTGAAGTACTATTTACAATAGCCAAGACATGGAAACAACCTGTCTGCTGACAGATGAATGCATAAAGAAGATGTGTCTGTATATATTATATATGGGTATCTCTTACATATACACACAAATAGAATATTATTTATCCATAAAAAAGAATGAAATAATGCTGCTTGCAGTAGCATAGATAGACTTAGAGATTATCATGTTAAGCAAAATAAATCTGAAATAGAAAGACAAATATCATGTGATGTCACTTACATATGGAATCTAAAATATTACACAGATGAACTTACCTATGACAGAAACAAACATGCAGAAAATAGACCTGTAATTGTCAAGGGGGAGGGAAGACTAAGGACAGATGGATTGGGAATTTGGAACTAGAAGTTGTGAACTATTATATATAGAATGGATAAACAAAAAGGTCCTATTGTATAGCACAGGAAGTTATATTCAATACCCTGTATCAAAACATACTAGGAAAAAAATATATAAAGCTATAAATAAGTAAAAATGATGAATATATTGATATTCCTGTCTTCAAAGTGAGTGATTCAACTGTATCTTAAAATAAATCATAATGGTGGTAGATTTTAACACAGTGACTTTTAGGTGTGAGTGGAACATATATTGAAATAGTGATATATAGTTTTGCAGGAAAGAAACAGACCATGGGTGGAGAAATAAATTTTGGAAAAAAAAATATCTTCTCTGAGTATATTTATATTGACATATTAGTACAAGTAAAGGGATTAGACATAAATACTATTTAAATAATGAGGTACTTGTGAAGCAACCTAAGTGAACAGGATACTTCTATTTTATATTCGAGAAGCTTTTATTCTCACAACAATGATTATGAGTAGCTGTAAAATTTCATGAGGGCTATATTTAAAAAATCTAACATGCTATTACTTAATTTATAGTACATGTTTTCATTTTGTAAACGCTGTATATAAATCTCTTGTGTCTTTGATTCTTTCCATTAAGTTATTTTTAGGTGCTATAGGCATGTGTTATTGACTTGGGTATATTTCCAAAACTCTCTCCATAACTACTTTGCTAACTGAAACTAACAGTGGCATTTCACAAGCACATATAGCAAAGACTTTCCAGCCCAGGATTTTAGAAGAGAAGACTTGTGACCACCCTTGACTAGAGTTCACCTCTGCTAAAGATACTTTGTTCCTAGAGAACTCACAGGGATCACAGTAGGACCCCAGGGAGAAGAAGTGAAGATGTGGCTTCTCGAACCCTGTTCTGGGATAGAATAAAGGTAGTTATTGAGGCTTAGTCCAGAATGCTGGATCAGAAAAATATATTGGGTTGGCCAAAATGTTTATCACAGAAAACGCTAGATGAACTTTTTTTGCCAACCAATATCCCACTATTTCAAGGCCAGGAAACCTGATCAGGATTGAAGAATTTTCATGCCTCCCATTCATTCAATAACAGTATAACTCGCCCCTCTACCTCCCAACTGTATTGTGGAAACAGGACTCTGATTTGCTAAATTACGTGTCACAAACTGTAATACACAAAGTTTACTCACTCATGCACAGATGCTTTCTCATGGGCACAATGGGTGATCAGTCCCCTCTAGGGAAACACAAGTGGACAGAAGGTTCACATTCTGCCTCATAGTCTCAATACCAGCGCTTGTTTCCAACATTTCCTTGGTTCCTTAAAGATTCTCTGGTTTTCTAGTGCATTTGCCCACAGAAGAGAGGGCACTGCCCTCATCAATCATTCTCTGGTATAAAATGCCTTTGGGGTCCCCTCCTCCTCATATCCTTTCTCTCTTTTCCAAGTAGCTCCTCAACAGTAGGCACAAGACAGCCTTAAACCACTGATAAATCCAGAGTTAATTCTTAAATATTGTCAAAACATATTAATGTTAATCCTTTTACATTTAATATCCTTAAAAATCTTCCCTTTATTTTCCTGAGATAAGCAGGCCTTTCTTCAGATCCATTCTTTCTCATTTTTCACCTACACACTCTTTCTTGTTAGATGCACTGTTAGGAACTCTCTTCTTAAGTTCACCATGGCCAGTGACAACTTTAACCACCATTACCATCGATAGAGGTAAATACTATGTTAAGTCTAAACTATAACCCAGACCTCTGGAACACAATCCAATTGAATCAAAGTGGATTTAGTGATTCATGCAAATATACAGAACTAAATGGATAAATGGGAAGCCACATATATAAGAGCAACATATTTTTAAGTGGTTGTAATCAGAATGTTTGGAGTCATAAGGAATATATTCTATCAATAGGTGGAAATCTTAAACAAGAAGACCTGACTTTCTTATCTGAAGAGGTCATGTTTCCCAGCCACATTTTTAAGCCCTATGCTATAGACAACTTTTTTTCACTCTTATCAACTTTAATCTTTTCTTTTAAATTTCTTAACCTCACAGTGGCTAAGTATTTACTTAAAAATTAAATATCTAGTTGAAGAGTGTGTACCTGCATGTGTGGTAGTTCAGTCATGTCCAGCTCTTTGTAGCCCCATGGACTGTAGCCTCCCAGACTCCTCTGTCCATGGGAGAATGACTCCTCTGTCAGGCAAGAATACTGAAGTGGGTTGCCATTTCCTCCTCCAGGGGATCTTCCCAACCCAGGATCAAAGTCATGCCTCCTGTGTTTCCTGAATTCCAGGCAAATTCTTTACCCTCTGAAACATCAGGGAAGCCCTGTGGAAGAGTGAACTGATAACAACTCAGGTTACAGACCATTAGAGGGTGAAAAGCACAATTCAGTTCTTGTAAGACAGGCCCTAGCTTAAGTTAAATCAGGTAAAAGGATATAGATGTCAGAGCACACCCTGACTTCTACTACATAGCAACATGGGGGTTAGGAGAGGAGCTTTTTAATATTATAAACAAGTTCAGTATTTTTCTTAAAACAGAAATTAAATATTTCCATAGCTTTCAAAGGCTAGAAATGTGAAATCAAGATGTTGGCAGGGCCATGCTCTCATTGAAGGTCCTTGTCGTGTCCAGCTTCTGCTGGCTACTGACAAACCTCAGCTTTCCTTGGCTTGTAGCTGCATCACTCCTGTCTCTGCCTTTGTCATCACATGGTCTCCTTCACTCTGGTGTGTCCATGTGTCTCCAAATCTATCTCTCCTTATAAGGACACAAGTAATTGGACTTAGTACCCTCCTAATCCAGTATGGCCATTTAAATTTGGTTATACGTGAAAAGACCATGTTTCCAAATAAGATCACATTCACTGGTATTGGCACTTTATGATTAATGTACATCTTTGCAGGGATATAATTCAACTCACAACACTTGGAAAATTACACAGGTCAGAAACTCAGGTGTGCATAAAGAAAAGAAGTGCATTTGAGAAGGACTAAATGGCATCAACCAGGAGCCATAACTTGCTCAGAAGATGCAGGAGACCTCGAGGACAAAGTCACCTGCCAATCAGAGCTCCATGAAAGCAGGACACAACATTTGCTGGACCTGCCCTGCCTCAGAAGCTCCATCAGGAACAGGGGAAAAAGTGCTTTTCATCTCTTAAGTCAATTTCCTATCAGTTTCCAATAAATCACTGAAACAGTCTACCCCTTTGGCTACTTTGCACCATTCTCAACATGAGGGCTTCCTTGTGGCTCAGCTGGTAAAGAATCTGCCCGCAATGTGGAAGACCTGGCTTCAATCCCTGGGTCAGGAAGATCCCCTGGAGAAGGGAAAGGTTACCCACTCCAGTATTCTGGACTGGAGAATTTCATGGACCGTTTAGTCCATGGGCTCACAAAGAGTCAGACATGACTGAGTGACCTTCACTTTCACTTTCAACATGATTAAATTTTTATATAATAAGAACAGTATCAACATCAAACATCTGCCTCCAGCATGCAGCTATTGCACTTAAGATGAAGATATCCTCACAGATCAGTCGCTCAGTTGTATCCAACTCTTTGTGACCCCATGAATCTCAGCACACCAGGCCTCCCTGTCCATCACCAACTCCAGGAGTTCATTCAGACTCATGTCCATCGAGTCAGTGATGCCATCCAACCATCTCATCCTCTGTCGTCCCCTTCTCCTCCTGCCTCCAATCCCTCCCAGCATCAGAGTCTTTTCCAATGAGTGAACTCTTTGCATGAGGTGGCCAAAGGACTGGGGTTTCAGCTTTAGCATCATTCCTTCCAAAGAAATCCCAGGGCTGATCTCCTTCAGAATGGACTGGTTGGATCTCCTTGCAGTCCAAGGGACTCTCAAGAGTCTCCAACACCACAGTTCAAAAGCATCAGTTCTTCGGCGCTCAGCCTTCTTCACAGTCCAACACTCACATCCATACATGACCACAGGAAAAACCATAGCCTTGACTAGACAAACCTTTGTTGGCAAAGTAATGTCTCTGCTTTTGAATATGCTATCTAGGTTGGTCATAACTTTCCTTCCAAGGAGTAAGCGTCTTTTAATTTCATGGCTGCAGTCACATCTGTAGTGATTTTGGAGCCAGAAAAATAAAGTCTGCCACTGTTTCCACTGTTTCCCTATCTATTTCCCATGAAGTGGTGGGACCGGATGCCATGATCTTTGTTTTCTGAATGTTGAGCGTTAAGCCAACTTTTTCACTCTCCACTTTCACTTTCCTCAAGAGGCTTTTGAGTTCCTCTTCACTTTCTGCCATAAGGGTGGTGTCATCTGCATATCTGAGGTTATTGATATTTCTCCCGGCAATCTTGATTCCAGTTTGTGTTTCTTCCAATCCAGTGTTTCTCATGATGTACTCTGCATATAAGTTAAATAAGCAGGGTGACAATATACAGCCTTGACGAACTCCTTTTCCTATTTGGAACCAGTCTGTTGTTCTATGTCCAATTCTAACTGTTGCTTCCTGACCTGCATACACATTTCTCCAGAGGCAGATCAGGTGGTCTGGTATTCCCACCTCTTGAAGAATTTCCCACAGTTTATTGTGATCCACACAGTCAAAGGCTTTGGCATAGTCAATAAAGCAGAAATAGATGTTTTTCTGGAACTCTCTTGCTTTTTCCATGATCCAGCATGATCTCTGGTTCCTCTGCCTTTTCTAAAACCAGCTTGAACATCAGGAAGTTCACGGTTCACATATTGCTGAAGCCTGGCTTGGAGAATTTTGAGCATTACTTTACTAGCGTGTGAGATGAGTGCAATTGTGCGGTAGTTTGAGCATTCTTTGGCATTGCCTTTCTTTGGGATTGGAATGAAAACTGACCTTTTCCAGTCCTGTGACCACTTCTGAGTTTTCCAAATTGCTGGCATATTGAGTGCAGCACTTTGAAGCATCATCTTTCAGGATTTGGAATAGCTCAACTGGAATTCCATCACCTCCACTAGCTTTGTTCATAGTGATTCTTTCTAAGGCCCACTACTTCACATTCCAGGATGTCTGGCTCTAGGTCAGTGATCACACCATCGTGATTATCTGGGTCGTGAAGATCTTTTTTGCACAGTTCTTCTGTGTATTATTGCCATCGCTTCTTAATATCTTCTGCTTCTGTTAGGTCCATATCATTTCTGTCCTTTATCGAGCCCATCTTTGCATGAAATGTTCCTTTGGTATCTCTGATTTTCTTGAAGAGATCTCTAGTCTTTCCCATTCTGTTGTTTTCCTCTATTTCTTTGCATTGATCGCTGAGGAAGGCTTTCTTATCTCTTCTTGCTATTCTTTGGAACTCTGCATTCAGATGTTTATATCTTTCCTTTTCTCCTTTGCTTTTCACTTTTCTTCTTTTCACAGATATTTGTAAGGCCTCCCCAGACGGCCATTTTGCTTTTTTGCATTTCTTTTCCATGGGGATGGTCTTGATCCCTGTCTCCTGTACAATGTCATGAACCTCATTCCATAGTTCATCAAGCACTCTATCTATCAGATCTAGGCCCTTAAATCTATTTCTCACTTCCATTGTATAATCATAAGGGATTTGATTTAGGTCATACCTTAATGGTCTAGTGATTTTCCCTACTTTCTTCAATTTAAGTCTGAATTTGGCAATAAGGATTTCATGATCTGAGCCACAGTCAGCCCCTGGTCTTGTTTTTGCTGACTGTATAGAGCTTCTCCATCTTTGGCTGCAAAGAATATAATCAATCTGATTTCAGTGTTGACCATCTGGTGATATCCATATATAAAGTCTTCTCTTGTGTTTTTGGAAGAGGGTGTTTGTTATGACCAGTGCACTTTCTTAGCAAAACTCTATCAGTCTTTGCCCTGCTTCATTCTGTATTCCAAGGCCAAATTTGCCCGTTACTCCAGGAGTTTCTTGACTTCCTACTTTTGCATTCCAGTCCCCTATAATGAAAAGGACATCTTTTTTGGGTGTTAGTTCTAAAAGGTCTTGTAGGTCTTCGTAGAACCATTCAACTTCAGCTTCTTCAGCATTACTGATTGGGGCATAGACTTAGATTACTGTGATATTGAATGGTTTGCCTTGGAAACGAAGAGATCATTCTGTCGTTTTTGAGATTGCATCCAAGTACTGCATTTCGGACCCTTTTGTTGACCATGATGGCCACTCCATTTCTTCTGAGGGATTCCTGCCCGCAGTAGTAGATATAATGGTCATTTGAGTTAAATTCATCCATTCCAGTCCATTTCAGTTCGCTGATTCCTAGAATGTCAACATTCACTCTTGCCATCTCTTGTTTGACCACTTCCAATTTGCCTTGATTCATGGACCTGACATTCCAGGTTCCTATGCAATATTGCTCTTTACAGCATCGGACCTTGCTTCTATCACCAGTCACATCCACAGCTGGGTATTGTTTTTGCTTTGGCTCCATCCCTTCATTCTTTCTCAAGTTATTTCTCCACTGATCTCCAGTAGCATATTGGGCACCTACTGACCTGGGGAGTTCCTCTTTCAGTATCCTATCATTTTGCCTTTTCATACTGTTCATGGGGTTCTCAAGGCAAGAATACTGAAGTGGTTTGCCATTCCCTTCTCCAGTGGACCACATTCTGTCAGATCTCTCCACCATGACCCACCCATCTTGGGTTGCCCCACGGGCATGGCTTAGTTTCACTGAGTTAGACAAGGCTGTGGTCCTAGTGTGACTAAATTGACTAGTTTTCTGTGAGTATGGTTTCAGTGTGTTTGCCCTCTGATACCCTCTTGCAACACCTACCATCTTACTTGGGTTTCTCTTACCTTGGGCGTGGGGTATCTCTTCATGGCTGCTCCAGCAAAGCACAGCCATTGCTCCTTACCTTGGACGAGGGGTATCTCCTCACCACCACCCTTCCTGACCTTCAACGTGGGATAGCTCCTCTAGGCCCTCCTGCGCCCACGAGGTGCCAAAATCCCTGAATTACTATTTCCATGTCTGAGAGATATTAATTTCCCTTGTAGTTCAGCCACAAACCAAATTGTAAATTTAACAATGGTCAAAAAACTAGCAAGACTAGACTGACCAATAAAAGGAGTAAAGAAAAATAGAGAGGGGGCATTGGGGGAACTCAAACAGTCACCAACATTTCTTCTGTAAAGCAGAAGAAGGAAAAAGCAGAAAGATGACTTTTAAAGTAAGATTATTGAAAATGTTACACAAAATTCAGATCTGATTTTAGAAGGACAAAACTATATATAGTGAGTAGGGTTTAGACTTTTCTAGCAGTAATGTTGAGAAATTATTGTTGGCCAAGATTATGACTATGGCAAAATTCCAGCCAAAAGTAGAATGTACACTGCTTGTATGTATGAAGTAAGTAACAGTAAGTAATCAAAAATGATACTGGACACCTCTGGATAATAAATCACTGACAAGGGAGGCCAGAATATATAAAACTAGGAAAAGACATTGTTTTCTGCAAGTGATGTTGGGAAAACTGGACAGCCACATATAAATCAATGAAGTTAGGACACACCCTCACACCATACACAAAAATAAACTCAAAATTGCTTAAATACTTCAATATAAGACATGACACCATAAATTTCCTAGAAGAGAATTTGGGCAAAATATTCTTTGACTTAAACTACAGTGTTTTCTAAGGCCAGTCTACCAAGGCAATATAATTAAAAGCAAATATCAACAAATGAGACTTGATCAAAATAATAAGCTTTTGCACAGCAAAGGAAAGCATACACAAAACAAAGAGAACATCAGAACAAGAGAAAACATTTGCAAACAATGTCACCAACAAGGGGTTTTCATCTAAAATATACAAACAGCTTAATAACATAGACACAAACAACCCAATCAAAAAATGTAGAATACCTAAACAGACAGTATCCAAATATACATACAAATGGCCATAAGGCACATGAAAAGATTCTCAACATCACAAATTACTAGAGACATGCAAGTCAAAGCTACAGTGAGGTAACACCTCACACTCAGAATGGCCATCATTAGAAAGTCTACAAGTAACAAATGCTGGAGAGGGTGTGAAGGAAAGAGAACCCTACTACACTGTTGATGGGAAGGTAAATTGCTGCAGTCATTATGAAAAATGAAAAATAGTATGGGTTTTCCTCAAAAAACTTAAAATGGAATCCCCATATAATCCAGTAATCCCAGTCTTGCACATATATCCAAAGAAAATTCTAATTCAAAAAGACGCATGAGGACATCTGATCCCTTGTATGGGAACTTATCCTGCATATCTCTTCATCCGGATGTTGATTGTATCCTTTTTTTTTTTTTTGTATTAAAGGATTTGTATCTTTTAATAATTTTTATAGATAACAAATTGGTAAGCTAGCATGTAAAAAATGCAAAAACAACAACAACAAAAAAAACATCCAACGAACCTAAAAAGATACATGCACCTCTATGTGAACAGTGGCGCTGTTTTCAATAGCCAAGGTAAGGAAACAGCCTAAATGTAAGTGGTCAGATGAATGCTTAAAGATTCACACACACACACACACACACACACACAGAATATTACTCAGCCATAAAAAAGAATGAAATAATGCAACTTGCAGCAATATAGATAGATCTCGAGATTATAATATCAAATGAAATAGAAAGACAAATATCATATGATATCACATATTTAGAGTCTAAAATACAACACACATGGAGTTACATATGAAACAGAAACAAACTCACATACATAGAAAACAGACTTGTGGTTGTCAAAGGAGAGGGAGGGCAGGGAGGGATGTAATGGGAGTATGGGATTAGCAAATGTGAACTACTATATCATATATATAATAGATAAACAAGGTCTTATTCTATAGTACAGGAAGCTATCTTCAATATTCTGTGATATATCATACTAGGAAACTGTTAAGTAATAAAGTTGTTGAGATTTCTGTTTTGAAAATAAATGGTCATACTTATCATCAAATAGAGCATAATGGTGGTCAGTGTTTAACACATTGAGTTCTAGGTGTGGGGGGCACATAAAAATTGAAATGTTAAATAGGAAGCAATACATGTTTTTGAAGGGAAGGCACAGCTTTGTGGATGGAGATATAAATTTTGGACTAAACTTCCAGATTTTAATATATTTAAATCTTTTAGCAAAAGTAAAGGATTATACATGAATACAAGAAAATAGTTTAGTGCTCTATGAAGCCACCTAAGTGATGAGGAAACCTCTGTTTTATATTCTATTAGCTTCCCCACCCAAGAAGACAATGAATAGCTATATAGTTCCCCAAGTGCTCTAATTTTTAAATCTAGTAAGCTGTCATTTCATCTATAGCACATAGTTTATTTTAATTTTGAGAATATGGCATATAAATCTCTGCATCTTTAATTATTTCCATTAAGTTATTTTTAGGTATTATAAGCATTTGCTAAAAAGTCCTCAAGTATTCAGTCTTGTGCAACACTTTGCCACCTCCTGGACTCTAGCACAGCAGGCTTCACTGTCCATGGGATCTCACAGTCAACAATACCGGAGTGGGTTGCCATTTCCTACACCAGATGTGTTAACCTTGGATATAATTCCAAAGTTATCTCCATAACTACTTTACTAACTGAAAGTACCAATGGCATTTTACAAACAAATGACGCAAAGATTTTCCAGCCTGGGATTTTAGAGGAGAGGACCTCTGACCATTGCCTTTAGACTGGAGGTCACCTCTGCTTGTAAAAGTCTTTGTTCCTGGAAAACTCACAGTGATCAGGGTATAAACCCAGGGAGAAAAAGCGAGGATATGGCAACTCAAAACCTGTTCTGGGTTCTAAAGGGATGGAATAAATGTGTCCCCTGAGGTTTAGTCAACAATATCAGGTTAGCCAAAGAGGTCATTCAGGTTTTCCATAAGATGCTATAGAAAATGTGAATGGACTTTTTATCAGCCCATATACCATTATTTCAAGGCCAGGAACCCTGCTCAGGACTAAAGAATTTTCATGCCTCTGACTTATTTTGGACCAGTACCCCTTGCCCCTCTACTTCCCAAATGTGTTGTGGACACAGGACTCTAATTTTTCAAAAATATATCACAAACTAATGTACAAAGTTCACTCAATCATGTACAGAGGCTTTCTCGTGGGCTTAATGGGTGACAGGTCACCTCTGGGGAAGGCAAGTGGACAGAAGGTTCACATTCTCCCTCAATCCTCAATACCAATATTTCTTTCCAACCCTTTTGTCCCTTGAAGACTGTCTGGATTTCTAGTTAATGTCGGTCGCTAGAAGAGAGGGAGCTGCGCCAACATTCATTCTGTGGCATAAAAATTATTTAGGGGTCCCTCTCCCTCCTCAGGTTCTTTCTCTCTTCTCCATGTAGCCCCTCAACTGTAGGTACAAGACAGCCTTAAACCACTGCCAAATCCAAAGTGTTCTCTCTGAAATTTTGTCAAAGCATACTAATGTAAATCCCTCTGCATTTAATCTTTTTAAAATCGTCTCTTAATTTTCCTGGGATAGGAACACTGTTCTTCAGACCCATTCTTTCTCCCTTTTCACCTACACACTCTTTCTTGTCAGATGCACAGGTATAAACTCTCATCTTAAGTTCACCATCACCACTGGAAACTTTAACTGCCATTACCATTGACAGAGGTAAAACCTGTCTTAACCAACACAAAATCTAATTGGATCAAAGTGAATTTGGTGACTATTCCAAATCATTCTGGATTCATGCAAATACAGAGAACTAAATGGCTAACTTAGAAACAACATTATATATGTGCCACAGAGATTTTTTAAGGGTTGTGTTCAGAGTGTTTGGTTCAAATCTTAAACAAGGAGACTTGAATTTCATGTCTAAAGAAGTCAAACGTTTGCCAACCAGTTAAGCCCTATGATAAGATGGTTTTTAAACTCTTCAACCACTTTAATCTTTTCATTTAAATGTTTAAACATCACAATGGCCAGGCATTTATTTGAACAATAAACATAGTTTAAGAGTGAACCAATTCAGGTTACAACATATTGCAGCAATTGTGAAAAGCACAATTCAGTTCTTGTGTTTGCGGGTGATGCTCTCTTTGGAGGCTTTTATCTTCTCCACTTTCTGCTGCTTACCTGACAGTCCTCAGCTTTCCTTGGCTTCATCACTCCTGTCTCTGCCTTTGTCATCACCTGGCCTCCTTCACTCTGGTGTGTCTATGTGTCTCCACATCTCTCTCTCCTTATAAGGACACCAGTCATTGGAGTTTTGATCACCTAATCCAGTATGACTGCCTTGGTTATATGTGCAAAGACCCTATTTCCAAAAAACGTGACATTCACAGGTATTGGGAGATTAGGACTTAAATATATCTTTTAGAAGGACACAGTTCAAGTCACAATATTGGAAAACTATGTCAGCCAGAAACTTAGGTCTATATAAATAAAGGAGGAGCATTGAGAAGGAATAAATGAAGTCAGCCAGGAGCCACACTCACACAGAAGCCCAGGAGACCATTGGGCCCGAGTCACCTGCTAATCAGAGCTCCATGAACTCAGAACACACTCTGCCACAGCAATTGGTGAAACTCCCTGCACTCAGAAGCTCCATCAGTAGGGAAAAAAAAGGAAAAAGACTTCTCTTTATTCAATTTTCTACCAGATTTTCCTATAAGTGACCAAAATAGTCTTCCCCTTGGCTACTTAGTAACACTCTCATCATCATTCAATTTCCATATAATAAGAATACCACCAACATCATGCATCCAACCTTTCACATGTAACTGTTGCAATTAACATGAAGAGATCTTCATTTTATTCCCCAAAGAGAAGATGCATCCCTATCTTTCCCCACATCCATATCTGAAAGATATTAATTCTGCTTCTAGTTCAACTACAATCCCACCTGGCTATTTTGTAATCTAAAGATTAAATTGTAAAGTTAATAATGGACAAAACAATTTCAGTCATGTAGCTAGACTGACCAGTAAAGAGAGGGAGAGAGAGAAGTCAACCACCCATCCACATTCCTTATACAAGTAGAAGGAGGAGAAAACAGGAAGAGACTTTTAAAAGATTACTGAAAATGCTTCTTAGAATTAAGATCTAATTTCAAATGGGCAACACTGAATGTGGGGAGTAGGATTTAAACTTTTCTAACCATAGTACCAAGAACTGGTTGTTGGTCAAGATTATTACCATGGCAAAATTCTTGCCAAAATTAGAATGAACATGTCTTGGCTGTAGGAGGTAAGAAATAGCAAGGAATCAAGAATGACACTGAACATCTATGGTCAATTAGTCTTTGACAGGAGAGGCCAGAACATATAAAATGAGGAAAACACACTCTCTCCAGCAAGCGCTGCTGTGAAAGCTGGACAGCCACTTACAAATTTAAAAAGTTAGAACGCACCCTCACACCACACACAAAAATGAACTCATGAAGGCTTAAAGACTTCAACATAAGACATGACACCATAAAACTCCTAGAAGAGAACACAGGCAGAACATTCTCTGACATAAATCATGCCAGTGTTTTCTAAGGTCAGTTTCCAAGGCGATAGATATAAAAGCAAAAATAACCAGAGGGATCTAATCAAATTAACAAGCTTTTGCATAACAAAAGAAACCATAAATAAAGCAAAAAGCCAATATACAGAATGAAAGACAATATCTGCAAACCATGGAACCAAATAAGGTTTAATATGCAAAATATACAAAGAGGGACTTCCCTGTCATTCTAGTGATCAAGACTTCACCTTCCAATGCAGAAGGTATATGATTGATCCCTGGTTGGGGAGCTTAAATCCCACATGCCTTGCAGTCAAAATCATAAAACAGAAACAATATTGTAATAAATTCAATATAGAATTTAAATAAAAGAGTACACACACAAAATATTATATATATAGTGCATAGAACTCAATAATGAAAAAAAAAAAACAACAAAATTTGGCAGAATACCTAAATAGACATTTCTCCAAAGACAACATGCATATAGCCTATAGGTACATGAAAAGATGCATTTCTCTAATAATTAGCTAATTAGCAATGTTCAGCAAGTCAAAACTACAGTGTTGTACCACTTCACACAAATAGCCATCGTTAAGAAGCCTACAGATAAGAAATACTGCAGAAGGTGTGGAGAAAAGGAAAGCTTCCTATTCTGTTGGTGGGATAATAAATTGGTGCAATTACTATAAAAAATAGTATGGAGGTTCCTCAAACAACTAAAAATAGAGTCACCATATGATCCAGCAATTTCATTTCTAGGCATATATCCAGAGAAAAACCTAATTGAAAAAGATACATGCAACCCTATGTTCTAAATACCCTATTTACAATAGACAAGACAAGCAACGTAAGTGTCCATCAGCAGATCAAAATGTAAAGGGGTATGTGTATATTTATTATATATATTATGCATTTACTATTAATGTATATACCTCAGATATTCAGATGACATCACACTTATGGCAGAAAGCAAAGAAGAACTAAAGAGCCTCTTGATGAAAGTGAAAGAGGAGAGTGAAAAAGTTGGCTTAAAACTCAACATTCAAAAAACTAATTTCATGGCATCCAGTCCCATTACTTCATGGCAAATAGATGGGGAGACAATGGAAACAGTGGCTGACTTTATTTTGGGGGTCTCCAAAATCACTGGAGATGGGGACTGCAGCCATGAAATTAAAAGACGCTTGCTCTTTGGAAGAAAGGCTATGACTAACCTAGACAGCATATTAAAAAGCAGAGACATTTGCCGACAAAGGTCCATCTAGACAAAGCAATGATTTTTCCAGTAGTCACGTATGGATTTGAAAGTTGGACCATAAAGAAAGCTGAGTGCTGAAGAATTGATGCTTTTGAACTGTGGTGCTGGAGAAGACTCTTGAAAGTCCCTTGGACTGCAAGGAGATCCAGCCAGTCAATCCTAAAGGAAATCAGTCCTGAATATTCTTTGGAAGGGCTAACGGTGAAGTGGAAGCTCCAATACTTTGGCAACCTGATGCGAAGAACAGACTCATTGAAAAAGACCCTGATGCTGAAAGATTGAAGGTGGGAAGAGAAGGGGATGACAGAGGATGAGATGGATGGATGGTATCACTGACTCAATGAACATGAGTTTGAGTGAACTCCGGGAGTTGGTGATGGACAGGGAGGTCTGGCGTGCTTCATCCTCAGGGTCTCAGAGAGTCAGAAATGACTGAGCGACTGAACTGACACAAAGTAGGATAGTACTCAGACATTAAAAAAATGAAATAATACCATTTGCAACAAATAGACCTAGAGATTATCATACTCAGGAAAGTTAAGTCAGAAATAGAAAGATAAACATCATATGATATCACTTACACGTGGAATGTGAAATATGAAACAAATGAACTCATTGATGAAACAGAAATAAACTCACATGAATAGAGAACAGACTTGTAGTTGACAAGGGAGAGGAAGAGGAGAAGAGGGGTGGAATGGGAATTTGGGATTAGCAGATGTGAGCTGTTACATGTAGAATGGATAGACTACAAGTTTCTATTGTATAGCACAAGAAGGCATATTCCATTTCCTGTAACAAATCATACTAGGATAAATGAATGAATAAGCCTTGAGATCCTGCTCTTGAAAGTGAACAATTGTACTGTTTCTTGAAATAAAGTGTAATATTCTTCTGTTTTCAGCACATACATTTTCAGTTGTAATGGAACATACAAATTGAAATATTAAATAGGGAGTGATATGTGGTTTTGGAGGGAAGAAAAGGGATTATGGTTGGAGATGTAAATTTCTGAATAAAATATCCTATTTGAGTATATTTAAGTTTACATATTAGTAAAAGTAAAGGGATTAGACATCAGTTCAGTTGAGTTCAGTCGTTCTGTCGTGTCCGACTCTTTGTGAACCTCATGGACTGCAGCACACCAGGCCTCCCTGTTCATCATTAACTCCTTGAGTTTACTCAAACTCATGTCCATCGAGTCAGTGATGTCATCCAACCATCTCATCCTCTGTCATCCCCTTCTCCTCCTGCCCTCAATCTTTCCCAGCATCAGGGTCTTTTCCAATGAGAGTTCTTCGCATCAGGTGGCCAAAGTACTGGAGTTTCAGCTTCAGCATCAGTCCTTCCAATGAACACCCAGGAATGATGTCCTTGAGGATGGACTGGTTGGATCTCCTTGCAGTCCAAGGGACTCTCAAGAGTCTTCTCCAACACACAGTTCAAAAGCATCAATTCTTCAGCACTCAGCTTTCTTTATAGTCCAACTCTCACATCCATACATGACCACTGGAAAAACCATAGCCTTGACTAGATGGACATTTGTTGGCAAAGTAATGTTTCTGCTTTTTAATATGCTGTCTAGGTTGGTCATAATTTTCCTTCCAAGGAGTAATCATCTTTTAGTTTCATGGCTGCAATCACCATCTGCAGTGATTTTGGAGCCCCCCAAAATAAAGTCTGACACTGTTTCCACTGTTTCCCCATCTATTTCCCATGAAGTGATGGGATTGGATGCCATGGTCTTAGTTTTCTGAATGTTGAGTTTAAGCCAACTTTTTCACTCTCCTCTTTCACTTTCATCAAGAGGCTCTTTAGTTCCTCTTTGGTTTCTGCCATAAGGGTGGTATCATCTGCATATCTGAGGTTATTGATCTTTCTCCCAGCAATCTTGATTTCAGCTTGTGCTTCTTCCAGCCCAGGGTTTCTCATGATGTACTCTGCATATAAGTTGAATAAGCAGGGTGACAATATACACCCTTGACGTACTCCTTTTCCTATTTGGAACCAATCTGTTGTTCCATGTCCAGTTCTAACTGTTGCTTCCTGACCTGCATACAGATTTCTCCAGACGCAGGTCAGGTGGTCTGGTATTCCCATCTCTTTCAGAATAGTCCACAGTTTATTGTGATCCACACAGTCAAAGGCTTTGGCATAGTCAATAAAGCAGAAATAGGTGTTTTTCTGGAATTCTCTTGCTTTTTCCATGATCCAGTGGATGTTGGCAATTTGATCTCTGGTTCCTCTGCCTTTTCTAAAACCAGCTTGAACATCTGGAAGTTCACAGTTCACATATTGCTGAAGCCTGGCTTGGAGAATTTTGAGCATTACTTTACTAGCGTGTGAGATAAGTGCAATTGTGCAGTAGTTTGAGCATTCTTTGGCATTGCCTTTCTTTGGGATTGGATTGAAAACTGACCTTTTCCAGTCCTGTGGCCACTGCTGCATTTTCCAAATTTGCTGGGATATTGAGTGCAGCATTACTCAGCAATAAAAAAGAATGAAATAATGCCATTTGCAGCCACATGGGTCAACCAAGAGATTATTATACTAAGTAAAATAAATCTGAAATGGAAAGACAAATATCATGTGGTGTCACTTATATATGGAATCTAAAATATGATGCAGTTAACTTTTCTATGAAACAGAAACGAACATGCACAGAGAATAGACCTGTGGTTGTCAAGGGGAGAGAGGCAGGGAGAGGGATAGATTGGGAATTCCGGACTAGAAGCCGTGAACTGTTATATATAGAATGGTTAAACTACAAGGTCCTAATGCATAGCAAAGGAAACTATATTCAATATCTTGTAATACATAATACTGCTGCTGCTGCTGCTAAGTCGCTTCAGTCGTGTCCGACTCTGTGCAACCCCATAGACGGCAGCCCACCAGGCTCCCCGTCCCTGGGATTCTCCAGGCAAGAACACTGGAGTGGGTTGCCATTTCCTTCTCCAATGCATGAAAGTGATAAGTGAAAGTTAAGTCACTCAGTCATGTCCAACTCTTAGCGCCCCATGGACTGCAGCCTATTGGACTCCTCTATCCATGGGATTTTCCAGGCAAGAGTACTGGAGTGGGGTGCCATTGCCTTCTCCGATACATAATACTAGGAATATATATATATATATATAACTACAAATAAATAAAAATGATGACTATATTGAGATTCCTGTCTTAAAAGCAAGTGATTCTACTATATCTTAGCATAAATCATAATGGTGGTCAAATTTTAACACAGTGAGTTTTAAGTGTGAATGGAACGCAGATTGAAATAATGATATATAGTTTTGGAGGAAAGAAACAGGACTATAAATTTTGGAATAAAATACCCTCTACGAGTATATTTATATCAACATATTAGTATAATTAAAGGCATTAGGCAGCAGTAGTATTTAAATAGTGCTTTACAAAGCAATCTACATGAATATAAAACTTCTATTTTACATTTGAGAACCTTTCCCCCCCCCAACAATGACTATAAATAGCTGCAGAATTTTGTGAGTTCTACATTTTTAAAATCTAATGTGCTATAATTACATTTATAGCATATATATGTAATGTTTACATTTTGTGAATAGTGTATATAAATCTCAGCATCTTTGATTTTTCCATTATTATGTTTAGGTGTTATAAGCATTTGTTAATGACTTGGATATATTTCCAAAGTTCTCTCCTTAACTACTTTAGTAACTGAAACTACTGATGGCATTTCACAAACACATGAAATAAAGACTTTCTAGTCCAGGATTATAGAGGAGAGTGTCCACTGTGTTTTGTCTAGAGGGCACGTCTGCTTATAAATTCACTTTGTTCCTGGAGAACTCACAGTGATCATAGTGGGACCCCAGGGAGAAGAAGAGAGGACGTGGCCACTCAAAACCTGTTGTGGGTTTTAATGGGATAGAATAAATGTGGTTCTTGAGGTTTAGTCCAGAATACTGGATCAGAAAACAGTATTGGGTTGGAGAAAATGTTCATTAACAGAAAGTTCTGAATGAATGTTTTGGCCAACCAATATCCCAGTATTTCAAGGCCAGGAACCCTGTACAGGATTGAAGAATTTTATGCTTGCTGCTCATTCTGTAACAATACACCTCATGCCTCCATCTCCCAACTGTATTGTGGAACCAGGACTCTGATTTGCAAAAATACATATAAAAAACTGTAACACACAAGTTCATTCACTCCTGCACAAATGCTTTCTCATGGGCACAGTGGATGATCAGTTCCCTCCGGGAAAGACACGTGGATAGCGGTTTACATTCTCCCTCATGTTCTCAGTACCAACACTTGTTTCCAACCTTCTCTTGGTCCCTTAACAATTCTCTGGCTTTCTACTTAATAGACCCCCAGAACACAGGGAGCTGCTCCCAACACTCATTTCCTCATATAAAATTCCTTTGAGTTCCCCTCCTCCTTATATCTTTTCTCTCTTCTCCAAGTAGCCCCTTAACAGTAGGCAAAAAAAACCTTAGTTTAGTTCGGTTCAGTTGCTCAGTCGTGTCTGATTCTATGTGACCCCATGGACTGCAGCACGCCAGGCCTCCCTGTCCATCACCATCTACCAGAGTTTACTCAAACTCATGTCCATTGAGTTGGTGATGCCATCCAACCATCTCATCCTCTGTCATCCCCTTCTCCTCCCACCTTCAATCTTTCCCAGCATTAGGGTCTTTTCACATGAGTCAGTTCTTCACATCAGGTGGCTAAAGTATTGGAGTTTCAGCTTCAGCATCAGTTCTTCCAAAGACTATTCAGGACTGATTTCCTTTAGGATGGACTGGTTGGATCTCCTTGCAGTCCAAGGGACTCTCAAGAGTTTTCTCTAACACCACAGTTCAAAAACATCAATTCTTCGGCGCTCAGCTTTCTTTATAATCCAACTCTCACATCCATGCATGACTTCCAGGAAAAAACCATAGATTTGACTAGATAGACCTTTGTTGGCAAAGTAATGTTTCTGCTTTTTATATGCTGTCTGGGTTGGTCATAACTTTTCTTCCAAGGGGAAAGTGTCTTAATTTCATGGCTCCAGTCACCATCAGCAGTGATTTTGGAGCCCAAAGAAATAAAGTCTGTCACTGTTTCCCCATCTATTTGCCATGAAGTTACGGGCCCAGATGCCATGATCTTAGTTTTCTGAATGTTGAGCTATAAGCAACTTTTTCACTCTCCTCTTTCACTTTCATCAAGAGGCTCTTTAGTTCCTCTTCACTTTCTGCCATAAGGGTGGTGTCACCTGCATATCTGAGGTTATTGATATTTCTCCCAGCAATCTGGATTCCAGCTTGTGCTTCATCCTTAAACTACTGTCAAATCCACTGTTAATTCTTAAACATTGTCCAAACATATTAATGTTAATCCTTCTATATTTCATCTTTTTAAAAATCTTCCCTTATTATTCCTAGAATAGGGGGACCCTTCTTCAGACCCATTCTTTCTCATTTTTCACCTACACAGTCTTTCTTGTAGGATGCAGTGATGTGAACTCTCATTTTAAGTTCACATTACCACTAACAACTCTACCCACCATTATCATCCATAAATATTGTGCTATATCTCAGACGTAACCCAGGCCCCTGGAACACAATCCAGCTAGATCATAGTGTACTTACTGATTCATGAAAATATACAGAACTAAGTGGATAACTTAGAAGCCACATGGTATACATGAAACAGGTTTTTAAATGGTTATAATCAGAATGTTTGGAGACATAAGGAAGGCATTCTATAAACTGGTGCAAATCTTAAACAAGGAGACTTGAACTTCTTGTCTGAAGAACTCGAACATATTTCCCAGTCACTTGTTAAGTCCTATGATGACACATTTTTTTTCACTCTTAACAATTTTAATCTTTTTATTTAAATTTCTAAACATCACAGTTGCTAACGATTTACTTAAAAATTAAATATCTGTTTGAAGAGTGAACTGATACCCACCCAGGTTGCAGCACATTAGAGGATGAAAAGCACAATTCAGGTCTTGTAAGACAGGCCCCAATTTAAGTTAAACCAGAAAAGGGGATCCACATATCAAAGTAAATCCTGGCTTCTACTACAAAACCACTTGTGGATCAGGATGGGGGGGTGGTTAAAATTATAAACAAATTCTACTTATTTTTTAAGACAGAAATTTAATTTTTGCATAGCTTTTGAAGGCTAGAAATCTGAAATCAAGGTGTTGGCAGTGCCATGCTCTCCTTGAAGACTCTTACTTAGTCCAGCTTCTGCTGGTTACTGACAACCTTCAGCTTTCCTTGGCTTGTAGCTGCATCACTCCTGTCTCTGCCTTCATCATCACATGGGCCCCTTCACTCAGATGTGTCCGTGTGTCTCCAAATCTCTCTCTCCTTATAAGGACACAAGTCATTGGAGTTAGTACCCACCTAATCCAGGATGACCATCTAAATTTGGTTATATATGCAAAGACCATATTTCCAAATAAGGTCATATTCAAAGATATTGGGAGTTTATAATTTGCATACATCTTTGAGGGGACACAATTCAACTCACAACACTTGGAAAATTATATAGGTCAGAAACTCAGGTGTATGTAAAGAAAGGAAGAGCACTAGAGAAGGAATAAATGAAGTAAGCCAAGAACCACACTTGCCCAAAAAATGCAGAAGACCATGAGGCCAAAGTCACCTGCCAATCAGAGCTTTATTAATGCAGGAAACACTCTGCCACAGCATTGGCTGGACTCTCCCTGCCTCAGAAGCCCTATCAGAAGCAGGGGAAAAGAAGGCTTTTCATCTCTTTAGTCAATCAGTTTCCCATAAATAACCAATAGTCTACCCCTCTGACTATGTAGCACCATTTTCACCATGATTAAACCTCCATTTAATAAGAACAGGAGCAACACATGCAGCTGCCTCCAGTGAGCACCCATTACCCTTACAATAGAGTCTCACTCTCTTCCCAAAAAAAGAAGGTGCCAGATTAGTTCCATTACTACTTCCATATCTCGGGTATATTAATTTCCATTGTAGTTTCAGCTACAGACTGACCTTGATATTTTGGAATCTAAAGTTTAAATTGTAAATTTAGCAATTGCCAAAAAAAAAAAGTAACTGACAAGACATGTAACTAGAGTGACCAAAAAAAGGAGAAACAGAGAAGAGAGATAGAGAGTGGGGTAAGGAGAACTCAAACCACCACCAACATTTCTTATATAAAACAGAAGGAAAAAGCCAGAAGTTGACTTTTAAAGTAAAATGTTTGAAAATGTTACATAGAATTCAAATCTGATTTCATAAGCACAAAATTGGGTATAGGAACTAGGGTTTAGACTTTTCTAACACTACTGTCCATAACTGATTGTTGGCCAAGAAAATGGCTAGAGCAAAATTCTAGCCAAATGTAGAATATACACTACTTGTGTGTGTGAAATAAGAAATAGCAAGGAATCAAGAATGACACTAAACACCTATGGATAATTAATCTTTGACAAGGGAGACCAGAATATATAAAATGAGGAAAACACATTGTCTTCAGCAAGTGATGTGGGGAAAGCTGGACAGCCACGTATAAATCAATAAAGTTACAACATACCCATGCACCATATACAAAATAAATGCTAAATGCCTTAAAGACTTATATACAAGACACGACAGCATAAATCTCCTAGAAGAAAACATAGGCAAAACATTGACATAAACCATACCAGTGTTCTCTAAGGTCAGTCTACCAAGGCAATAGAAATAAAAGCAAATACCAACAAATGAGACTTGATCAAAATAATGAGCTTTTGCACTGCAAAGAAAATCATACACAAAGCAAAAAGCATATAAAACAAAAGAAAACATTTGGAAATAATGCAACCAACAAGGGCTTACCATCTAAAATATATAAACAGCTCAATAACATGAAGACAAACAACCCAATCAAAAAATATGTAAAATACCTAAATAGACATTTCTCCAATGATATATTCAGATGGTCATTAGGGACATGAAAACATATTCAGCCTCACAAATTATTAGAGAAATGCAAGTCAAAACTACAATAAGGCAACAACGCACACTGGTCTGAATGGTCATAATTAGAAAGGCTACAAATAACAAGAGAATCTTCCTACACTACTGTTAGATAGGTAAATTGGTGCAGCCACTATTAAAAATAATATGAGTTTTCCTCAAAAAATTTAAAAATTCCTGTTTGTTCACTCAGTCATGTCTGATTCTTTGCCACCACGTGGACTGCAGCATGCCAGGCTTCCCTGTCCTTCACCATCTCTAGGAGTTGTTCAAACTCATGTCCATTGAGTCAGTGAAGCCATCCAACCATCTCATTTTCTGTTGTCCCCTTCTCCTCCTGCCTTCAATCTTTCCCAGCATCAGGGTCTTTTCTAATGAGTTGGCCTTTTGCATCAGGTGGCCAAAGTACTGGAGCTTCAGCTTCAGCATCAGTCCTTCCAGTGAATATTCAGGACTGATTCCCTTTAGGATTGACTGGCCTGATCTCCTTGAAGTCCAAAGAACTCTCAAGAGTCTTCTACAACACCACAGTTCAAAAGCATCAATTCTTCAGTGTTCGGCCTTCTTTATGGTCCGACTCTCACATCCATACATGACTACTGGTAAAACCATAGCTTTGACTATACAGACCTTTGTTGGCAAAGTAATGCCACTGCTTTTTAATACATTGTCTAGGTTTGTCATAGCTTTTCTACCAAGGAGCAAGCATCTTTTAATTTCATGGCTTCAACTGCCATCTGCAGTGACTTTGGAGCCCAAGAAAATAAAGTCTGTCACTGGATATTCAATATCCTGTGATACATCATACTAGTAAAAAGTGTATTAATAAAGATGTGCAGATTCCTGTTTTGAAAGTGAGTGATTGTTCAGTTCAGTTCAATTCAGTTCAGTCGCTCAGTCGTGTCTGACTCTTTGCAACCCCATGAATCACAGCACGCTGGGCCTCCCTGTCCATCACCAACTCCCGGAGTTCACTCAAATTCACGTCCATCGAGTTGGTGATGCCATCCAGCCATGTCATCCACTGTTGTCCCCTTCTCCTCCTGCCCCCAATCCCTCCCAGCATCAGAGTCTTTTCCCATGAGTCAACTCTTCGCATGAGGTGGCCAAAGGACTGGAGTTTCAGCTTTAGCATCATTTCTTCCAAAGAAATCCCAGGGCTGATCTCCTTCAGAATGGACTGGTTGGATCTCCTTGCAGTCCAAGGGACTCTCAAGAGTCTTCTCCAACACCACAGTTCAAAAGCATCAATTCTTCGACGCTCAGCCTTCTTCACAGTCCAACTCTCACATCCATACATGACCACAGGAAAAACCATAGCCTTGACTAGACGGACCTTTGTTGGCAAAGTAATATCTCTGCTTTTCAATATGCTATCTAGGTTGGTCATAACTTTCCTTCCAAGGAGTAAGCATCTTTTAATTTCATGGCTGCAGTACTGTATCTTTAAATAAAGCATAATGGTGGTCAGTGTTTAACACATTGTGTTCTAGGTGTGGTGGGAACATACAAATTTAAATATTTAATAGAAAGTGATATGTGGTTTTAGAGAAAGATGCAGGTTCATGGTAGGAGATATAAATTTTGGAATAAAATACCAGATACGAACATATTTAAATATACATGTTAGCCAAATAAAGGGATTATACATCAATACTATTAAAATACTTCAGTGCTCTAGGAAGCCACCTAAGAGGAAGCCTTTCTTTAATATTCTAGTAGTTTCCCCCACCAAGAATGACACCAAGTACCTATATAGTTTGTGAATGTTTTAATTTTTAAATCTAATGTGCTGCCATTTTATTCATAGCATGTAATTTATTTTCCTTTTGAAAACACAGCATATAAATCTCTAAATCTTTGATTATTTTGGTTAAGTTATTTTTAGTTGTGATAAACATTTGTTAATATCCTCTTGTACTCAGTTGCGTCCAACTCTTTGTGACCCCATGGACTGTAGCCCACCAGGCTCCTCTGTCCACGGGATTTCCTAGGCAAGAATAATTGAGTGGGTTGCCATTTCCTATTCCAGATTTGTTAATGACTTGGATATATTTCTGGGATTCCCTGGTGGCTCAGTTGGTAAAGAATCTGTCTACAATGCAGGAGACTTGGGTTTGATCCTTGGGTGGGGAAGATCTTCTGGAGAAGAGATATGGCAACCCATTCCAGTATTCTTGATTGGAGAATTCCAGGGACAGAGCATCCTGGTGGGCTACTGTCCATGTGGTCACAGAGTCAGACACAACTGAGCTACTAAAGCTTTCTTCTCTCTTTCTGGATATATTTCCAAAGTTCTTTCCATAACTACTTTACTAACTGAAATTACCAATGGCATTTTACAAATGAAGAAAAAACTTTTCAGCCCAGGATTTTAGAAAAGAGGACTTGTGACCACTGTCTTTAGACTAGAGGACACCTCTGCTTGTAAAGTTCTTTGTTCCTAGAAAACTCAACAGTGATCAGGGTAGGACCCCATGTGGAAGAAACAAGGATGTTGCTACTCAAACCTATTCTGGCTTTTAAAGGGGTGAATTAAATGTGTTCCTTGAGGTTTAGTCAACAAAGAATATTGGGTAGGCCAAAGAGCTCATTCAGGGTTTTGCATAAGATGTGACAGAAAATGCGAATGAACATTTTGCCCAACCCCTATGCTATTATTTCAAGGCCAGGAACCCTGCTCAGGATTAAAGAATCTTCATGCCTCTGACTTATTTTGAAATAGCACAATTTTCCCCTCCCCCTCACAAATGTGTTGTGGACAAAGAACTCTAATTGTGCAAAAATGCATATCGCAAACTAATACACAACATTCAGTCTTCTACAGAGGCTTTCCCATGGGCATAACTGGAGATCAGTCATCTCTGGGGAAGATGGGTGGACAGAAGATTCACATTCTCCCACAGTTCTCAGTACCACCCTTTCTTGGTTCTTTCACTTCTTTCAACCTTTTCTTGGTCTCTTAAAGACTGTCTGGTTTTCAAGTTACAAAGGTCCCCGCAAGAGAGGGAGCTGCCCTAAGCCTTCATTCTCTGGCATAAAAATTCCACTGGAGTCTCCCTCCCACCTCAAATCACTTCTCTCTTCTTCAAGTAGCCCCTCAACAATAGACAAAAGTGAAAGGAAAGTGAAGTCGCTCAGTGGTGTCCGACTCTTTGCGACCCCATGGACTGTAGCCTACAGGCTCCTCTGTTCATGGAATTTTCCAGGCAATAGTCCTGGAGTGGATTGTCATTTCCTTCTCCAGGGGATCTTCCCAACCCAGGGATCAAACCCGGGTCTCCCGCGTTGTAGACAGACGCTTTACTGTCTGAGCCAAAAAGACAGCCTCAAACCACTGCCTAATCTACAATGTTCTGTCTGAAATATTGTCAAAACATTGTAATGTTAATCCTTCTGCATTCAGTCTTTTTAAAATCTTTCCTTAATTTTCCTGGGATAAACATATCTTTCTTCCAACCCATTCTTTGTCATTTTTCACCTACACACTCTTTCTTGTTGGATGCACTGGTATAGATTCCCATCTTAAAGTTCACCATCACCAAGGAAACTTTAACCACCATTACCATCAATAGAGGGAAAACCTGTGTTAAGTCTAAAACATAAATATCCTGGAGCACAATCCAATTAGATCAAACTGGATTTAGCAAATAGTCTAAATCATTCTGAGTTTCATGCAAATACAGAGAACTAAGTGGTTAACTATTATATACATGACACGGATTTTTTAAAGAGTTGTGTTCAGAGTTTTTGGAGTGGTAAGGAAGATATTCTGAATTGGTCCAAATCTTAAACAAGGAGACTTGAATTTCATGTCTAAAGAGGTCAAACATTTGTCAACCAGTTGAGCCCTTTGATAAAGATGACTTTTCAAAAACTCTTAAAACCATCTTAATATTTTCATTTATATTTCTAAACATCACAGGGGATAAGAATTTGTTTAAAAAATAAGCATATTTGAAGAGTCAGCCAATACCACGTCAGATTACAGTATCTTAAAAGGTGAAAAGCACAGTTAAATTGCAAAACGGGCTTGAATATAAGCTAAACCAGATAAGGAAATTCAGGTGACCAAGTATATCCTGTTCTATACCACCAAACCACCTAGGGGTCAGTGGAAGAGGTTCTAAAAAATTATAAAGAAAAATTCAGCTTGTTTTTTCCTAAGACATATATTTAATCTTTCCATAGTGTTTGAAGGCTAGAAATTCAAAATCAAGGTGTTGGCAGGACCATGCTCTCTTTGAAGGCTTAAAGGTCTTCATGACCAAGATAATCATGATGGTGTGATCACTCACCTAGAGCCAGACATCCTGGAATGTAAAGTCAAGTGGGCCTTAGAAAGCATCACTACAAACAAAGCTAGTGGAGGTGATGGAATTCCAGTTAAGCTATTTCAAATCCTGAAAGATGATGCTGTGAAAGTGCTGCACTCAATATGCCAACAAATTTGGAAAACTCAGCAGTAGCCACGGGACTGAAGATCCAATCCCAAAGAAAGGCAATGCCGAAGAATGCTCAAACTACCGCACAATTGCACTCATCTCACACGGTAGTAAAGTAATGCTCAAAATTCTCCAAGCCAGGCTTCAGCAATACGTGAACTGTGAACTTCCAGATGTTCAGGCTGGTTTTAGAAAAAGTAGAGAAACCAGAGATCAAATTGCCAACATCTGCTGTATCATGGAAAAAGCAAGAGAGTTCCAGAAAAGCATCTATTTCTGCTTTATTGACTATGCCAAAGCCTTTGACTGTGTGGATCACAATAAACTGTGGACTATTCTGAAAGAGATGGGAATACCAGACCACCTGATCTGCATCTGGAGAAATCTGTATGCAGGTCAGGAAGCAACAGTTAGAACTGGATATGGAACAACAGACTGGTTGCAAATAGGAAAAGGAGTACGTCAAGGCTGTCTATTGTCACCCTGCTTATTTAACTTATATGCAGAGTACATCATGAGAAACGCTGGGCTGGAAGAAGCACAAGCTGGAATCAAGATTGCCGGGAGAGATATCAATAACCTCATGATATGCAGATGACACCACCCTTATAGCAGAAACTGAAGAGGAACTAAAGAGCCTCTTGATGAAAGTGAAAGAGGAGATTGAAAAAGTTGCTTAAAGCTCAACATTCAGAAAATGAAGATCATGGCATCTGGTCCCATCACTTCATGGGAAATTGATGGGGAAACAGTGGAAACAGTGTCAGGCTTTATTTTGTGGGGCTCCAAAATCACTGCAGATGATGATTGCAGCCATGAAATTAAAAGATGCTTACTCCTTGGAAGGAAAGTTATGACCAACCTAGATAGCATATTGAAAAGCAGAGACATTACTTTGCCAACAAAGGTCCATCTAGCCAAAGCTATGGTTTTTCCTGTGGTCATGTATGGATGTGAGAGTTGGACTGTGAAGAAAGCTAAGCACCGAAGAATTGATGCTTTTGAACTGTGGTGTTGGAGAAGACTCTTGAGAGTCCCTTGGACTGCAAGGAGATCCAACCAGTCCATTCTAAACAAGATCAGTCCTAGGTGTACTTTGGAAGGACTGATGCTAAAGTTGAAATTCCAATACTTTGGCCACCTCATGCGAAGAGTTGACTCATTGGAAAAGACCCTGATGCTGGGAGGGATTGGGGGCAGGAGGAGAAGGGGATGACAAAGGATGAGATGGCTGGATGGCATCACCGACTCGATGGATGTGAGTCTGAGTGAACTCCTGGAGTTGGTGATGGACAGGGAGGCCTGGCGTGGTGCAATTCATGGGGTCGCAAAGAGTTGGACATGACCGAGTGACTGAACTGAACTGAACTGAACTTTTCCAGCTTCTGCTGGTTACTGGCAATCCTCAGCTTTCCTTGGCTTGTAGCTTCATCATTTCTGTCTCTGGCTTTGTCATCACATGGCCTCCTTCACTCTGGTGTGTCTATGTGTCTTCACATCTTCATCTCCTTATAAGGACACAAGTCATTGGAGGTGTGCCCGCCCAATCCAGTATGACCTCATCTAAATTAGGTTACATGTACAAAGAAGGCATTTCCAAATAAAGTCACATTCATAGGTATTGTGAGATTAAGACTTAAATACATCTTTGGGGGAATGTGGTTCAAATCACAACATTGGGAAACTATATAATAAGGCAGAAACTCAGGTGTCTATAAAGAAAGGAAGAGATTAGAGAAGAAATAAATGAATATAGCCAGGAGTCACACTCACACAGAAGAAGCAGGAGACCAGGAGCCCAGTCACCTGCCAGTCAGAGCTCCATGAACACAGGACACACTCTGCCACAGCATTTGCTGAAACTACCTTCCCTCGGAAGCTCCATCAAAAGAGGGGGAAGAATAGACTTCTCTTTACTCAATTTCTTACCAGCTTTTCCTATAAATAACCAAAATAGTATTCTCCTTTGCCTACTTACCATCATGCTCACCATCATTAAGTCCCATACAGTAGGAATACCAACAACGTAATGCGTCCACCTGCAGCATGCAATTATGCAGTTAACATGAAGATATCCTCACCCTCATCTCCAAAGCAGAAGGTGTAAATCCCTAGCCATACTCACATCCATATCAGAGAGATATTAATTCTGCTTCTAGTTCAGTTACAATCCCACCTGGCTCTTTGTAATCAAATATTCAATTGTTAAGTTAGCAATCACCCACAAAACTGACAGACATGTAGCTAGACTGACCAAGAAAAGGGGAGGGGAAGGGACAACTCAACCACTCACTCACATTCGTTATACAAAACAGAAGAGGGAGAGAGCAGGAAGATGACTTTTACAATATTATTGAAAATGTTTCTTAGAATTGAGATCTAATTTCAAATGGACAACATTGAATGTGGAGACTAGGATTTAAATTTTTCTAATAGCAATACTGAGAACTGGTGGTTGGCCAAAATTATGACCATAGCAAAATTCTCACCAAAATTAGATGAATGTTACCTGGCTGTGGGAAGTAAGAAACAGCAAGGAATCAAGATTGACAATGAACACCTATGGTCAATTAGTCTTTGACAAGGGAGGCCAGAATATATAAAACAGGGAAAGCATAGTCTCTTCAACAAATGATGTTGGGAAAGTTGAATAGCCGCATGAAAATCAGTAAAGGTAGAATATACTCTCACAACACACACAAAAATAGACTCATGATGGCTTGAAGACTTCAATGTAAGACATGGCACCCTGAAACTCCCAGGTGGCACTAGCAGTAAAGAATCTAACTGCCAATGCAGGAGACACAAAAGGTGTGAATTTGATCCCTGGGTTGAGAAGATCCCCTGGAGAAGGAAATGGCAACCCACTCCAGTATTCTTTCCTGCAGAATCCCATGGACAGAGGAGCCTGGCAGGCTACAGTCCATGGGGACGCAAAGAGTAGGACATGACTGAGTGACTGAATGCACCCACCCACTAGAACATAGGCAAAACATTCTCTGATGAAAATCACGCCAGTGTTTTCTTAGGTCAGTCTTCCAAGGAAATAGAAATAAAAGCAAAAATAAGCCAAACATATTCAAATCAATGAGCTTTACACAATAAAGGAAACCACAAACAAAATGAAAAGACAATCTACAAATGAGAGAGAATAATTGCAAACAACAACCAAGAAGGACTTAATAATCAAAATATGCTAATAGCTCATACGACTCAATAACAACAACAAAAAAACCAAACAACCCAATCAGAAAAATAGAGCACCTAAATAGGTATTTCTCCAAAGATAACATGTGTCGTTGTTTAGTCGCTAAGTCAAGTCCAACTCTTTTGCGACCACATGGACTGTAGCCTGCCAGGTCCCTCTGTCTATGGGATTTTCCAGGCAGGAATACTGGAGTCGGTTGCCATTTCCTTCTCCAGGGGATCTTCCTGCTCCAGGGGTTGAACCCTCATCTCCTACTTGGCAGGCAGATTTTTTTATCACAGAGCCTCCTGGGAAGCTAGTCTCTCTAAAGACAACAAAGGGCTAAAAGGCACATGAGAATATGCTCAACCTCAGCAATTATTAGAGAATTGCAATTAAAATCTACACTTCACACTGGTTAAAATAGTTATCATTAAAAAGTCTACAGATAATGACAGTTAGAGAGGGTACGGAGAAAAGCGTATCTTCCTACACTGGGTTGAAATATAAATTGGTGTAGCCACTATGAAAAATAGTACAGAAGTTCCTCAAAGAACTAAAAATAGACCTGCAATATGATCTAGCAAATTCATTCCTGGGCATATATCTGCAGAAAACTGTAATTCAAAAAGATACACGCAACCCTATGTTCATAGCAGCACTATTTATGATAGCCAAGATAAGGATGTAAGCTAAGTGTATATCAACAGATGACTAAAGATGTAGGCGTATATATTATATAGGTGTATCTATTATATAAACACACACACAGAGTAGAATATTACTCAGCCATAAAAAGAATGAAATAGTGCCATATGAAGCAATATGGACGGACCTAGAGATCATCATACTAAGCAAAGTAAGTCAGAAATGGAAAGGCAAATAGCACATGATATCACTTATATGTGGAATCTAAAATATGACACAAATAAACTTGTCTACAAGACAGAAACAAATTCACATATATAACAAACAGCCTTGTGGCTATAAAGGGCTGAAGGAAAGATGGGAGAGGGATGGATTGGGAAACTGAGATTAGCAGATGTGAACTATTATACATAGAATGAATAAACAGCAAAGTCCTAATGTACACCACAGGAAACTATATTAAATATCCTGTGTAAATCATACTGGAAAAATAAATAAATAAAACATAAAGACTGAGATTCCTGTCTTAAAAGTGAATGATTGTACTATATCTTAAAGCATAATGGTGGTCAGTTTTTAAGACATGAATTTTAGGTGTGAGTGGAACATACAAACTGAAATATTAAATAGAAAGTTATATGTGATTTTAGAGGGAAGAAGTGGAATTGTATTTAGAGATATAAATTTTGGAATAAAATATCAGTTTTGAATATATTTAAATCTACATATTAGCAAAAGTAAAGGGATAAGAAACAATGTTATTGAAGTATTACAATGCTTCATGAAGCCACCTAAGTGAAACCTTCTATTTTATATTTTAGTAGCTTTTCCCCCATAAGACTATGAATAGCTAATTAGTTTTCTAAGCACTACAATTTCAAATCTAATACAGTATCATTTCATTTATAGCATATAATTTTTTTCATTTTGAAAATACTGTATATAAGTCTCTGCATATTTTATTTCCATTATTTTAAATGTTTTAAATATTTGTTAAAGACATGGATATATTTCCAAGGTTCTCTCCATAACTACTTTACTAACTGAAACTACCAATGGCTTTTCACAAACATGTGGAGCAAAGACTTTTCAGCCCAGGATATTTGGAGAGAGAACCTGTGACCACCGTCTTGAGAGTAGAGGTCACCTTTGCTTGTGAAATTCCTTTTTCCTAGAGAACTCACTTTGGTTATAGTAGGAACCTAGGGAGAAGAAGGAGGGATGTGGCTACTCTAAACCTGTTTGGCTTCTAAAGGGACACAATGAATGTGACCCTTGAGATTTAGTCTGGAACTTGGGTCAGAAAAGAGTATTTCAAGGCCAGGAACCCTGATCAGGACTAAATAATTTTCATGCCACTGGCTCATTTTATAACAGCACCGCTCACTCCTCCAACTCCAAAGTATAATGTGGACACAGGACTTTGATTTTGAAAAATGCGAACCATAAACTGTAATACAAACAGCTTCCTCACTTGTGCACAGATCCTTTCTCATGGGCATAAAGGGTGAGCAGAAACCTCTGGGAAAAGAGGTGGAAAGAAGGTTCACATTCTCTGTCAGGTCTCAATACCAAGCTTCCCTTGGTCCCTTAAAGACTGTCTGGTTTTCTAGTTTATAGGTCCCCACAATAGAGGGAGCTGCCCCCAACACTCATTCGCTGTCATAAAAAATTCCTTTGGGATCTCCTTCCCTCCTCATATCCTTTCTTTCTTCTCCAGATAGCCCCTCAACAGTAGGCACAGGACAGCCTTAAACTCCTGCCAAATCCACAGTGTTACTCCGAAGCATTGTCAAAACATATTAGTGGCAATCCTTCTGCATTTAATCTTTTTTAAAATCTCCCCTTAATTTTCCAGTAAGAGGTAGACATTTCTGAAACCCATTCTTTCTCATTTTTCTCCTACACACTCTATCTTGATGGATACATTGCTGTAAAGCCCCATCTTAAGTTCACCGTCACCATGGATTATTTAACCACCATGACAATCAACAGGGGTAAACTGTTTGCTAAGTCTAAAAGATAATCCAGTCTCCTAGAACACAATTCAATGGGATCAAAGTGGATTTAGTGAATAGTCCAAGCCATTCTGAGATTCATCCAAATATAGAAAACTAAATGATAACTTGCATACATAAAACAGATTTTTTTAAAGGATTGTGTTCAGAGTGTTTGGAGTCTTAAGGAAGACACTGTCTGAATTCTTGTCTTGTTCAGCTTCTTATTGGCAATCCTCAGCTTTTCTTGGCTTGTAGCTGCATCACTCTGGTCTCTGCGTTTGTCATCACAAGGCCTCCTTCACTCTGGTACGTCTATGTGTATCCAAATCTCTCTCTAATTATAAGGACATCAGTCACTAGAGTTAGTACTCACCTAATCCAGTATGATCTCATCTAAATTTGATTACATCTGCATAGACCATCTTTCTAAATAAGGTCACATTCACAGGTTTGGGGAGATTAAGACTTAAATACATCTTTTGAGGGGACACAATTCAACTCACAACACTTAGAAAACTATAGGTCAGAAGCTCAGATCTATGTAAAGAAAGAAGGAGCACTGAAAAGGAATAAATGAAGTCAGTCAGGAGAGGCACTCACACAGAAGATGCAGGAGGCACTGAGCCCAAAGAAACCTACCAATCAGAGCTGCATGAATGCCGGACACATTCTACCAGTGTTTGCTGGAACTCTCCCTCTAAGCTCCATCAGAAACAAGAAAAAAAGGCTTCTCCTCTCTTTAGTCATTTTCCTATCAGTTCCCCATAAATAATCAAAATAATCTACCCCATTTGCTACTTAAGTCATCACTCAGTCGTGTCCAACTCTATGCAACCCTGTGGACTGTAGCCCACCAGGCTCCCCCGTCCCTGGGATTCTCCAGGCAAGAACACTGGAGTGGATTGCCATTTCCTTCTCCAATGCATGAAAGTGTAAAGTGAAAGTGAAGTCGCTCAGTCATGTCCAACCCCCAGTGACCCCATGGACTGCAGCCTACCAGGCTCCTCCATCCATGGGATTTTCCAGGCAGGAGTACTGGAGTGGTTGCTATTTCCTTCTCCAGAGGATCTTCCCAACCCAGGGATTGAACCTGGGTCTCCCGCATTGCAGGCAGATGCTTTACCGTCTGAGCCACCAGGGAAGCCCTTTGCTACTTAGTACCATCCTGCTGCTGCTGCTGCTAAGTCACTTCAGTCATGTCCGACTCTGTGCGACCCCATAGACGGCAGCCCACCAGGCTCCCCCGTCCCTGGGATTCTCCAGGCAAGAACACTGGAGCGGGTTGCCATTTCCTTCTCCAATGCATGAAAGTGAAAAGTGAAAGTGAAGTCACTCAGTCGTGTCCGACTCTTAGTGACCCCATGGACTGTAGCCCACCAGGCTCCTCCATCCATGGGATTTTCCAGGCAAGAGTACTGGAGTGGGGTGCCATTACTATCCTAAACATGATTAAACTTTGATATGATTAGAACAGTAGCAACATCATACACTACTCCAGCATGGAACTATCACAATTAAGATGGAGATAACCTCACCCTCTTCCCAAAAAAGAGAATGTGAAAAATCATGTGAGTTACCAAATCCATATCTAGGAGATACTAATGCCCCATCTAATTCAGCCACAATCCCACCTGTATATTTTGCAACCTAAAGATTAAACTTTAAAGTTAACAACTGGCAACAACACCAACAGATGTGTACCAATATTGGAAAATAAAAAAAGAGAGAGACATGACTCTGACAACCACCGATATTCTTTATATATGATAAGAGAAGGAGAAAGCAGGTAGATGACTTTTAAGGTGAGTCTACTGAAAATGTTATTTAGAATTAAGTTTTAATTTTAGGAGGACAAAATCAGATGTAGGACCTAGGGTTTAGAATTTTCTAGTGGTAATGGTGAGAACTGATTGCTGGCCAAGATTATGACCATAGCTAAATTCTAGCCAAAGTAGGCTGTTTGCTACTTGGGTACAGGAAGTAAGAAACACCAACAAGTCAAGAACCATGCTAAAAACCTATGGTCAATTAATCTTCAACAAGGAAAGCCAGAATATATAAAGCAGTGAAAACACATTCTTTTGAGTAAGTGGTGTTGGGAAAACTGGACAGCCACATGGGAATCAATAAAGTTAGAACTCACCCTCATACCACACACAAATTTAAACTCCAAATGGCTTAAAGACTTAAATATAAAACTTGACACCGTGAAACTCCTAGAAGAGGACATAAGCAAAACATTCTCTCATATAAGTCATAGCAATTTTTCTAAGGTCAGTCTTCCAAGGAAAAAGAAAAGAAAAAATAAATGAAATTGAATCAAACTAAAAATCTTTTGCACAGCAAAGGACAGGATAAACAATCTATAGAATGAGAGAAAATATTTGCAAACCATACTACAAACAAGGGCTTATATCCAAATACATAAACAGCTCATACAAATCAATAACAAAATACAAACAACCCAATCAAAAAATAGGTAGAATACCTAAATAGACAAGGTGTTGGCAGGACCATGCTCTCTTTGAAGGCTCTTATCTTGTCCAGCTTCTGCTGGTTACTGGCAATCCTCAGCTTTCCTTGGCTTGTAGCTTCATCACTCCTGTCTCTGACTTTGTCATCACATGTACTCCTTCACCCTGATGTGTGTCTCTACATCTTTCTCCTTATAAGGACACCATTGGAGTTATGCCCACCTAATCCAGTATGACATCATCTACCTGATGCAAAGAACTGACTCATTTGAAAAGACCCTAATGCTGGAAAAGATTGAAGGCAGGAGGAGAAGGGGAATGGCAGAGGATTAGATGGTTGGATGGCATCACCGACTTAATGGGCATGAGTTTGAGTAAACTCCAGGAATTGGTGATGGATAGGGAGGCTTGGCGTGCTGTAGTCCATGGGGTCACAAAGAGTCAGACACGACTGAGTGAGTGAACTGAACTCAACTGTAGTTATATGGCAAAGACCGTATTTCCAAATAAGGACACATTCATAGGTATTGGGAGATTAGGACTTAAATACATCTTTTGGAAGGACACAATTCAACTCACAACACTTGGAAAATAATATGTTAGAGACTCAGGTCTCTGTAAAGGAAACGCATTAGAGAAGGAATAAATGAAATAAGCCAGGAGCCACACTCACACAGAAGATGGAGGAGACCTCTGACCTCCAAGTTACCTGTTAGTCAGAGCTCCAGAAATCAGGACATACTCTGCCACAGTGTTTGATGGACCTGTCCTGCCTCAGAAGGTCCATCAGAAGCAGAAAAAAGGAAAAGAAATTGACTAAAGAGAAAAGGGTATCAGTTTTCCATAAATAACCAAAATAGTCTACCCCTTTGTCCAGTTTTAGCAGCATTCTCACCATGATTAAACTTCTATATAATAAGAATGATCACAACATTATGCATCCCCCTGCCAGCATGCAACTACCACAATTAAGATGAAGATATCCTCACTATCTTCCCCAAAAGAGAAGGTGCAAATCCTATCCATTCCCACAACCATAGCTTCTAGTTCAGGCCCAATCTGGATATTCTGTAATCTAAAAAATACATTGCCAAGTTAATAACTGCTAACAAAAATGACAGATGTATAGCTAGATTGACCAGTAAAAAGAGAAGCAGAGAGGGGAGAGACGGGGGACTCAAACAACCACCAACATTTCTTATATAAAACAGAAGAAGGAAAAAGCTGGAATATGCCATTTTAAAATAAGAGTATTTTTAGTTCCTTTGGTGGTCATGCAGTCTTTGTAGGTGATTGTGACTTGCCCAAGGCCTTCTTTCCTCCAATTCCTTGACCTAGACTCTTCCTGAAATGGTCCTGTATATCCTTTTCTTGAGCAATGTTTATTATGTTTTCTGATCATCAGTGCCAATTTCACAAGAAAGTTCCTCCAAATGCCGAGAGTGGGAAGGATTACTTGAGCTATACCCTCAGAGCCCCTAGGAATTCTTTCATCATGTTTATTACCAGATTAGACCAGAAGCTCTGTCCAAGTGTGTAAATAGCATCTTCCCACCTGACTCTGCTGAATCTCCTCTCTAGTCTAAGGATGGTCTCCTCAGCAGGTCCCATACCTGTACAGACGTTTAGGGCATTGACACTCAGATCAGTTCTCCGTGGCACGTCCCATCTTGGATCTGATTCCACACTTCCCTTCTCTCTCCCATGGGAGCCAGCTCTTCCTGAGATGTGGACAGAGCACAGAGTGAGTCTTTATGCAGCAGTCACAGCTGTGACATTATCCTTGCTGGTGATCTCTGCCTCTCTGACTCATGCTAAGTGGCTGCCCATATCTTCTGTGTGGTCTGACTTGAAATGCCAGCTCTCTCATAGAATATCTCTTTGGATATCTTAAGTGGCCAGAGACAGCTTCCCAGCTACACTGCCCCAAAATGTCAACTCTGGTCTTCTGTCAGCATAGTTGCCAGTAGTGGCCAGTGTTTACTCCAGCCACTGACTTCTGAGGCTTCCTGACCAGTTGATCTTTCTGGGAGCAGAGGTTGGTGGTATTTGGTCTCACCTATGCTTTGCTGTGTCCATGTCGGGGAAACATATAGCTCTGAGACACCACCAAATATCAGGCATGCAGTCTGCTCTCCTCCCACCGACCCTTTATTTCTCTTGTTTTCTATTCAGATAGGCCCCAACTTTAAAGAGCCTGCAGTAGAAAGGGATTTGGGGGTAGCAGAGAGGGGGCCCAGAAGTGTCAGGCAAATGGATCTCCAGATTAATGGACTTGTCTTATGCTATGGTACTTCTGGGGAGAGAAGCTTAAAATCTGGATGCATATCATTTTTGTAAAAGAGACAACTTAAAAGAACTATAGGGTTCCTGGACAAGATGGCAGAGTTGAAGGACCTTGAGCTCACCTCTTCTCATGAGCACACCAAAATCACAACTAGCTGTTGAACAACCATCAATGAGAAAGACTAGATCCTACCCCCCCAAAAAAAAGATATTCTACTCCAAAGACATAGAGAAGAATCCACAAGATGGTAGGAGGGGTGCACTTGAGATATACTCAAATCTCATATTCCCCTGGAGGGGCGATGCACAAACTAGAGAATAATTCTGTCACAGAGGTTCTCCCAGAGGAGTGAGAGTTCTGAGAACCAGTCAAGCTCCCCCACCCTGGGGTCCCCAGAGCATTTAGCTTTGAAGACCAGCAGGGCTTGATTGCAGAAGCTCCACAGAACTAGATAAAACAGAGACTCCATTTTTGGTGGGCCCACACAAGGTCTCATACGCACTGGGACCACAGGCAAAAGCACCGACTTCATAGAATCCTGGCCAGAGCTGCCTCCTGGCTTTGGAGGGTCTCCTGAGGAGGTGGGGCACAACTGTGGCTCTCCCTAGGGACAAGGACACTGGTGGCAGAGATATCAGGGAGTTTCAATCGGTGTGAGACCTCCTAGATGCCAACGTTTGGTCACCGAATCCTTGCCTCACCCAATAGCCTATAGATTCCAGTGTTGTGACATCTCAGGCTAAACAGCCAATAGAGCAGGAACAAAGCCCCACCCATCTGCAGACAGACACCATAAAGACTTCCTGAGTCCCCAGCTGCCTTTGGACATGCCTCTTTACACAGCCCTGCTCACCAGAGGACCAAAACACAGTTCCACCCACCAGGGGGCAAGCATCTGCCCCTCACACCAGGAAGCCTGCACAAGCCTCTAGAGCAGCCTCATCTACCGGGGGGACAGACACCAGAAGCAAGAAAACTATGATCTGGCAGCCGGCTTAAATGAGTCTACACACACAGATCAGAACCTACCCTGGGATCATCAGGTCCCTGGCCCTTGGGTAACTAGAGGGGAGTATACTGCTCAGATACATGACATCCCCTATAGAGGGCCATTTCTCCAAGGCTGAGAAATATAACTAACATTCCACATGCATAAGAATTACAAATATAAATTTAGACAAAATTGGACAGCAGAGGAACATGTTCCAGATGAAGGAATAAGATAAAACCCCAAGAGAACAAATAAGTGAAGTGGAGATAGACAGTCTACCCAGAAAAGAGTTCAGATTCATGATCATAAAGATGATCTAAGAATTCAGGAAAAGAATGGATGCATAGAGTGGAAAGGTACAAGTTGTTTTTTGTTTTGTTTTGTTTTTTTTAAGAGTTAGAAAATACAGAAAACAACCATCCAGAGGTGAAGAATACAATAACTGAAACATACACATAGTGATCAAACTGACAAAGTTAAATAGAAAGAGAAAATAATGAAAGCAACATGCAAGGGAACATTGTATGATAAGCATAAAGTTATCAGCTGATTCTTCAGAATAAAATCTGCAGGCCAGAAGGGAGTGGCAGGAAATATTTAAAATGATGAAAAGGTAAAACCTACAGCCATGATTACTCTACCTAGCAAGGATCTCATTCAGATTCGATGGAGAAATCAAAACTTAACAGACAACAAAAACTAGGAGAATTCAGCACCAGCAAACCAGCTTTACAACAAATGCTAAAGGAATTTACATAGGCAGGAAATACACGAGAAGAAAATGAACAACAAAAACTAACCCCAAACAATTAAGGAAACAGTACTGCTGCTGCTACTAAGTCACTTCAGTCGTGTACGACTCTGTGTGACCCCATAGATGGCAGCCCATCAGGCTCCCCCATCCCTGGGATTCTCCAGGCAAGAACACTGGAGTGGGTTGCCATTTCCTTCTCCAGTGCATGAAAGTGAAAAGTGAAAGTGAAATCGCTCAGTCGTGTCCGACTCTTTGGGACCCCATGGACTGCAGCGCACGAGGCTCCTCCATCCATGGGATTTTCCAGGCAAGAGTACTGGAGTGGGGTGCCATTGCCTTACATATTGATAATTACCTTAAATGTAAATGGACAAAATACTCCAACTAAAAGACACAGACTGGCTGAATGGATACAAGAACAAGACTGATAAATATACTATATACAAGAGAACCACTTCAGACCTAGGGACACAAAAAGACTGAAAGTGAGGACCTGAAAAAATATATTCCAGG
Source organism: Bos indicus (assembly GCF_029378745.1). Taxonomy (NCBI): domain Eukaryota; kingdom Metazoa; phylum Chordata; class Mammalia; order Artiodactyla; family Bovidae; genus Bos; species Bos indicus. The sequence continues at coordinate 12,598,605 of NC_091786.1, forward strand.
CAAATTGAAATAAAAGAAAACTGGAGCAATAATACTCATATCAGGCAAAATCTTAAAAGACTTTAAGATAAAGATTATTATAAAAGACAAGGAAGGGAAGTATATAATGTTCAAAGGATCAATCAAAGAAGATATAACAACTCCAGAAGATAGTGAATGACAGGGAAGCCTGGTGTGCTGGAGTCCATGAAGTCACTGAGAATCAGACACGACTTAGCAACTGAACAACAAGGCCCTATAAAAATACTCCTAGAGGAAAACATAGGCAGAGCACTCTTTGACATAAATCACAGCAAGATTTGGTTTGACTCACCTCCTAGAGTAATGCAAATAAAAAAATAAATAAAATAAACAAACGGGACCTAATTAAACTTAAAGCTTTTCATAACAAAGGGAATCATATACAAGACGAAAAGAAAGCCCTTAGAATGGGTGAACATATTTGCAAACAAAGCAATGGACAAGTGATTAATCTCCAAAATATATAGACAGTCCATGTAGCTCAATATAAAAATAAATCAAAAAGTGGGCAGAGTACCTATTTAGACATTTCTCCAAAGAAGACACACAGGAAGTATTCACATCAAAAGATGCTTACCATCAGTAACTATTACAGAAATGAAAATCAAAACTGTAATGAAGTATCACCTCACAGCCATTATCAAAAAATCTACAAACAATAAATCCTGGAGAGGGCATAGAGAAAAGGTAACCCTCTTACACTTAGTGGCAATGCAGATTGATATGGTCACTATGGGTAACAGTATGAAGGTTTCTTAAAAACCTAAAAATAAAACTACCATATGACCCAGCAGTCCACTCTTTGGCATTTACACAGAGAAAACTATAATTCAAAAAGAAATTTGCAGGTACCTTGGTGTTCATTGCAGCACTATGTACAATAGCCAACACATAGAAGCAACTAAATGTTCATCAGCTAAGGAATGGATAAAGAATATATGGTATATGCATGTATGTATGTAAACACACACAATGGAATATTATTCAATCATTCAAAAGGCACAGAATTGTACAGTTACAGAGTTACAGTTATACAGTTACAACTATACAGTTGAATAGTTACAGAGATGTGGATAAACTGTCATACAGAGTAAAGTCAGTCAGAAAGAAAATAAATATCATGTTAATGTATATATGTGGAATCTAGAAAAATGGTATAGATGATCATACTTGCAAAGCAGAGATAGAAACACAGATTTAAAGAAGAAATGTATGTATACAAAGGGGGGAGAGGGTTGGAATGAATTGGAGATTGCATTGGATGTATGTATATTACTGATTCTATGTATAAAATAGATAATTAATGATAACCCATTGTATAGCATAGGGAATTCTACTCAATGCTCTGCGGTGAGCTGAAAAGGAAGAAACCCCCCCCCCCTCAAAAAAGAGGGGATATATGTAAACATAACCGATTCACTTGTCTGTACAGCAGACACTAACACAATATTGTAAAGCAACTATACTCCCATACAATTAATAAAAAATTTTATTTTTAAAAAACATTTAAAAAATGTTATCTACAAGAGACCCACTTCAGATCTATACACTGAAATTAAGGGGATGAAAAAAGGTATTCCATGCAAATGGAAATCAAAAGAAAGCTAGAGTAGCATTACTCATATGAAACAAAAATAGACTTTAAAATAAAGACTGTTACAAGAAATGAAGTTTACTGCATAATGATAATGGGATCAATCCAAGAAAAAGATATATCAATTATAGTATATATATATATTCACCCAACATGGAAGCACCTCAATATATAAAGCAGATGATTAACATACATAAAAGGAGAAACTGACAGTAACACAGTAATTGTGAGGGACATTAAAACTCCACTTATATCAATGGACAGACTATTCAGACAGAAAACTGATAAGGAAACATAGACCTTAAATGAAATATGAGGCCAGATGGACTTAATTGATATCTATAGGACATTCCATCCAAAAGCAGAAAAATATACATTTTTCTTTGAAGTACACATGAAACATTCTCCAAGAGAGGTCCTATGTTGGGCCACAAAGCAAACCTTGGTAGATTTAAGAAAACTGAAATCAAATCAAGCATCTTTTCTGACCACTTCACTATGAGATTAGAAATCAACTAAAAAAAAAAAGAAATTGAAAAAAAAAAAAACAAACGGAGGCTAAACAATATGCCACTGAGCAACCAAAGGATCACCAAAGAAGTAAAAGAGGAAATGAAAAAATACCTAGAGACAAATGAAAACGAAAATACAACAATCCAAACCCCATGGGACACAGCAATCAAAGTTCTGAGAGAAGTTTATAGCAATACAAGCTCATATCAGGAAACAAGGAAAATCTCAAATAAATTACCTAAACTTACACCAAAATAACTATAGAAAGAAGAATTAAAACAAAACAAAGCAGGAAAGAAGAGGGAAAGAAACTATGAAGATCAGAGCATAAATAAATGAAGTAGATAAGATCAGTGAAACTAAAAGCTAGTTCTTTGGGCTTCCCTGGTGACTCAGTGGTAAAAAATCCAACTGCCAATGCAGGACACACAGGTTCAATCCCTGATCCGGGAAGATCCCACATGCCATGGAACAGCTAACATGGTGTGCCACAATTATTGAGCCTGTGCTCTAGAGCCTGGAAGCCACAGCTACTGAAGTCCATGTACCCTAGAGGCTGGGCTCTGCAACAAGAGAAACCTCTGCAACGAGAAGCCCATGCAGTGCTACTATAGAAAAGCCCATGCAGCAGTGAAGACCCTGAAAAAAATAAATACATAGAAAATTTTTAAAAAATAAAGTTCTTTGAAAATATAAATAAAATTGATAAAACTTTAGTTAGACCGAGGAAGAAAAAAGAGTGATCCCAAATCAATAAAATCAGAAACAAAAAAGGAGAAATTACCACTGACACCACAGAAATGCAAAGGACCATCTGAGACTACTACAAGCAACTATACGGCAATAAAATGGACAACTCAGACAAAATAGTTCTTCTCTAAGAATTTGGGCATCTCCCAAGACTGAACCAGGAAGAAATAAAAACTAAAAAAGACTAATTACAAATTCTGAAATTGAATCTTTAAACACCTCCCAGCTAACCAAAGTCCAGGACCAGATGGTTTCATTAGTGAATTCTATCAAACATTTAAAGAAGAGTTCATATCCATCCTTCTGAAACTCTTCCCAAAAAATTGCAGAGGAGGGAGCACTTCCAAGCTCATTCTATGCAGCCACCATCACCCTAAATCAAAACCAGAAAAAGCTACCACAAGAAGTGTTAGGCACCAACGCTGGTCAACGTTGTGGCCAAGCTATTATCTCTCTCCTAGACTCTTTCCCTTCTAACAGGCTTCCAACTGTAGCCACTGGCCACTATAGACCATCTTCACAAAATAAGCAGGATAATCCTGTGATAATGGGACTTCCATCACATCACACCTGTGCTCAGAAGTCTCACATGGCTGCTTCCCTTCTCCTTCCAAGTAGAAGGAGTCTTTGCAGTGGCTTACAGGATGGAGTGATGCAGCCTCATCAGTTCTACAACCAGCTCACCCCCCACCCCTCCACCCGCATCCCACCCCCACTTTGCTCCAGCCACACTGGCCTTTTCATTGCCCTGTGAGCTCTTCAAACACACCCAGCCCAGCCCTGCCTCAGGCCCTTCCTGAAACTGCTCCATGCTCTTCCAGCACCTGCAGCGTTCTTAGGCGTACTTCCTTAGACTGTGCCAATTTAATCTCATCAGGATGTCTTCCCCAGCCACGCCCGTTAGATACCAATCATCCCCCTGTCTCATTCTGCTCTGGTTTTCTTTACAGCAGTGGTCACCCCCCCTGAGATAGTATCTAAGTGTTTCTTTTCCATCTCCAGAAGACACACACACCCTAACCAGTAAACAAACAAGCAAACATACAAAAAGTAACCTTCATGCATGAGGTTAGAGATTTTGCTTTGTTCACCTCAGTATTTTCAGGGTTTGAAAACAATACCTAGCAGGTACATAGTAGGTCTTCAGTAAAATTTTAGTTTGAATAAATGAATCAATAAGCCAACTAATAAAAAATGAATCAGCAAATCTATGGCCTAAATAGATATCTGAACCAGAAAGTAGGATGCCTTGCACCCCTTCATGCACAAGTCACACTAGTGTCCACCTGCTTTGTAGACAAGATTTACTCCTCACCTTCCTCCACTGGGAGGGAAGGAAAAGCCTCTCACCTGGGCAGTACACTTACCATAGGCCAAGGATCCTCACCCCTTCTTCCCTCCCCAGTTCTGTCCTTATTTATGTGCTGTTCAGTTGTTAAGTCATGTCCCTCTCTTTGCAGTCCCATGGACTGCAGAACACCAGGCTTCCTGTCTTTCACTATCTCCCAGAGTTTGCTCAAACTCATGTCCATTGAGTCGGTGATGCCATCTTATATATAGTGGGATGAGTTGGTGGGGCAGGTTTTGCAGCCTTCCTGGGGGACAAAGAAGCTATTTGGAGCTATTTGTTAAAATGAGAGGTATTTGCCCCTCCAGTTCTCAAACTTGGATGCCAGCCAGATTTCTCAAATAAGAAAAAACTCTTCCACACAGCATCTCATCACAGACATGTAACTTCTGGCAGTCTGTCCCCTTTAACTAGAATGTATGAAATATGAGCAAAAAGAATCATATCCAAACTTGTTTTCTACTGAATCCCATGTGCCAGCACAGATCCTGATATATAATAAGTGCTTTATAATCTTCTCAACTTCCCTCCTAAACACCCATATCTTGCAGCATCCTTCAATTAGACATGCTCTTTTCCCCCTTTTAAAATCACTGCTGCCTTTTGGAAGGCCTTTCCCTTTCTTGTTCCAGCATTATGGGTAATTGCAATACTCAGTATTATGAAGGTGAGAAATAATTTATATATCCTGAGCAAGCTTCTCCCTCCTCATTTTAAGTGGCAAATTCTGCCCAAGCTCTCTGAGACGACATTTCTGCAGTGCCTCCAAAGGAAGAACATTCTAGAATTTCATCAATTCAGATTTACCTCTTCAAAAAATAAATACATGTGAGTCAGAGATTATCATCACATCAAATATCAAAGGCATTCCAGCCTATGGTACCATTGACTGCCCTTTGGGTGATAGGTTAGATGGGAGAACGGGCAATTTAGAAATAAATCTTCATCTTTCCAATGAGGAAGTAGTCAATTTCTTTATTTCTGCCATGTCATTAGTTCTTTAGACAATTGGGCCACTGAATTATTTGATTCTTCTAGGACATTCCACAGCATTAGTAGTTAATACATCTTTGAAATAGCTTTCATTATTCTGTCCTACTTGTAGGTTCTGGTGTGCAGAATTATTCAAAAATGGATGTCTTCACAGAGTAGGCACGTAGATTTTTTTTTTTCCCCATTGGATTAAAAAGGGCAGTGTTTCCTGAGAGTACTGAATTAATTTGCAATAAGAAATATGGAATGAGGAAATAGGAAGGGACCCTAGTGAACTCTGCTCGAGGTTACAGATTGCCTCATAAAACCTTAATCAGAGCTTCATCAACTTCCTAACTCCAGACAGGTCAACTGGTAACTGATAAAGCAAGACCTCCCTTTAACAAGTACAGAGAATTGTTTTTAAGGGTAATAAAATTTTATATGTTTATATTTGTCTTCCTTAAGTGAGTTCAAAGTCCTTTATAAACCTCAATCTCCTCCAAAAGACACAGAGAAAGATGACCTTTTCCAAAAAATACAAAGGCACAGCAAGGCTGAGCTTTGATTAGAAAGGAAGTCATCAGCAAAGTTAGAAATCATCTTCAGGTTTCCTGACTCCTAGTTCAGTAGTCAAGTAAGAATTCTATATGGCCCTCATGACTACAGTTTACCCAGGGAATCTGGCCAAGTATTTTCTGAGAAGAGTATCTATGTTGAGACATTCTGCCACTACACATGTGTTGTAATTCACAAATGTCAAATAAGCTAGAGGTGAAGAAATTGCTGAGCACCTGGGTTCTTGTAAAACCATGAACAAGTCAGTAAATCTCACCAGTTCAAGCCCATTGAAAAAAAAGGGCTAGTCCAAAATAATAAAAAAAAGACTATATTACAAAAGGAATAGGAAGGAAATTGTGTTATTGTTTCCAAATACACCAAGAGAAGAGGAGGTAGGAGATGGTTGAGAGTCACTAAGTGCATTTCAAATTCCAAGCACTAGGTTAGCATCTTTGCCTTCAGTATTTAGTCACCTGCAACCTCCATGTGTTATAGACATCATCATCTTCATTTTAAAGTTAAGGAAACCAAAGGCCAGAGAAGCTAAGTGATTCCCCCAAGGTCACACAGCTTAAAAGAGATGGTGACTGGGAAAATCTTATCTTCTACCACCCCATACTGTATCCCTCCTACTTATGGTAATACAAAAATTAAACTTAATTAATTCAGCAAACACAAAACCCTATCTTTGTCTACATTAATTCACCAACAGTAACACAATTATAATTAGAGTTTTATACATACTGCACAGTATAAGACCATAGACAGTCCCCAACTTATGATTCAACTTAAAATTTTTTTGACTTGATAATAGTGTGAAAGTGAGACACATCCAGTAGAAACTGCACTTAGAAGTTTGATCTTTTCCTGAGCTAGAAATACATGGGAGGATCTTCTCTAATGATGCTGAGCAGTGGCAGCTACATGATTACAAATATAAATGATGGATACAATTACAAGAATTCTGTGTCCAGACAACCATTTAGTATTCAGTAAATTACATGAGCTATTCAACTTTACTATAAAATAGGCTTTGTTTAGATGATTTTGCCCAACTTCAGAATAACACTTTAGTGCCCAGCACTAAAGTGTTCTGAGTACATTTAAAGCAGGTGACGCTCAACTCTGATGTTCAGTTGTTGTTGTCGTCATTTAGTTGCTAAGTCATGTCCAACTCTATTGCGACCCCATGGACTATAGCCTGCCAGGCTCCTCTGTCCTGAGGAGTAAGGTTGCTGGCAAGAATATTGGAGTGGGTTGGCATTTCCTTCTCCAGGGGAACTTCCTGACCCAGGGATTGAACCAGCATCTGCACTGGCAGGAGGATTCTTTACCACTGAACCACCAGGGAAGCCAATGATATTCAGTAGGTTAGGCGTATTAAATGCATTTTCACCTTAGCGACTTTTTACAGTGGGTTTATTGGGACATAACCTCATTGCATGTCAAGGAAGATCTCTACTTGAAATATGCCTTACTTTAGGAATGTGAAATATACTCTTTGTATATGTAAAGTGTTGCAGGGGAGTCTTTGGCATTGATATACCTATTGATTTTTGTTTGTTTTAGCCCAGGCTGTGACATAATTAGAAGAGTCAAAAATCATGAAGCATCATTTTCAATTTTATAACTGTTAGATCTTCTAAGAAATGGACAAGAATGCAAAAGAGAAAATACTAATATTATTCAAGATTATATATGAAATGTTAAAGGTGTGTTTTAAATCTGTTGTCTATCCAATGGTTCTTCGTTACTGGATTAAATTGACCTACTCTCACAACACCCCTGCTGCCTGGCTTACAGCAAGCTCAGTAGGAATAAGCTTTAGTCCTTCCTTCTTTCCCTCAGTCAAACACCCTTCTCATCAAAGCTCTGGTAGGCACTTGGATACAAAGACGCAAGAGTTAAGTATCGGGGTTTACCACCAAGGTTTGGAGTGGTGGTGGAGGACACAGTGGTAAATGAGTGAAAGGCAATCCGCGTGTAGTAGAAAAGTAGAGCAAGCAGGTGACGTTGGGGGAACAGCAAGGACGATGCAGCACGTGTGATAGGAACACCTAGCACACTGGGCTTCTTAAAGGCCTCCCGGAAGCAGTGACATCTACGCTGAGTTAGCAAACTGAATACGCATATACAATGAGTGTAGAAACCACAGGATGGCTGAAAACCAAACAACTCAATCCAAGAGCTGCAGCTAATTTAGTACCCAGTGCTCACCAAGGCAGAAGCCTGTATTTCCCATTTGTCTTCCTCAATTCAGATATTCATACTGTTTTCTCCCTTTCACAGGAGAATCTGAAGGAGTTTTTCTTACCATTAGCATCATTTTGAATCTTGACCCCAAATAATTGTCCTTGTTCTAAATAAATCCCGAGTGAACACAATAGCAGGTGTAATCTAATTGGCTCAGCTGTTTAATTATTAAGATTATGCAAAGCCAACTGCCTTCTTTATTTGACTATTGGGGGGAAAAGTGATTAGTAACTAAAATATTTTATGTATGACCATATTTAGGGCATATTAAATCTTTTATAATTTCCCATGAATAGGCTAAAATCAAACACCTATCCTCTCCTTCACACTTTTTATACCCAGCAAATAATCCTGGAAGGCTATGTCCTATGTAGGTGACTTGCTCATCACCAAATCCCCAGCAGCATGTTGTCAACTGCCTTTGAAGTTTTTCTTCATAATTGGAAGAACCAACCAACTAGGGAACATGAGATAGAAGGGAATTGATGTTTCCTATATAATAAAGTTTAAATTACCCAAAGTTCTTCACTCTATTTAAATGATTTAAATTATTTTATATAAAATGTAGAATTAAATTTCCTTGATGTGGTTAAAATTTGTTAAATTACCAATAATTAAAGGAAGATTGATGGTAGGAGATAAGTTATCATTCTTAAAATTAATTTTGGAAAGGAAGATCTTCTTTTGTAAATAACAAGTGACCAAAGCAAGAAAATAAGATTGTCTCTTCTTATGTATATGAGCATCTCCATTCAGTAAAACAATGTTTATATCATTAAAAACCCATGTTAGTGATACTGAACCTTTTTTGTTTGTTTTTCTCATTCATTTGACACAGGGAATAAAAAAGGACATATCCCAGATCTCCAGATCTTAGAAGTAGAAAAATAATGGCTATGTTTGGTTAAAACAGATGGACAAGAAAAATAAATTAACCCCTTTTTTATGTCACTTTTTTTTTCCACAAGCCTAAATTTCTATCTCAAAAATGGATATAGGTTAGTTGCTATATAATATGTGATGAAATTATCCTTGTTTACATAGCTGACCTAAAAATAAATTAGTAACATTTATATGATAGTTCAGAGTGGATTTATTTACCTTTTGTTAAAGTTTTACAAATGCAGCTATTTGTACAACATAATATGTACAACATATTATAAATTATCAGGATTTTTGTTTGAAATGCCAAGGACCCAGATCTTTGTTTCTAATACCACTTTACAACAAAAAGAACCAGTGCTCCTTGGATAAATGGCTACTTCTAGGGCTAAGACAAGATATATATAAGATGAGCCTGGAGCATCTTATTGTTCCAGAAAGTAAAGAGATGTTAAAAACAAAACACTATGATCAGCAGATGTCAAAGACCCATAGGAGCCAATTGAGAGAGTCCCTGGTTGGCAAAGCTGAAACAATTTGAGTGACAAAATAGAATAAAGTAGTATTGGCTTATATAACCCTAAGCATAAAATAAATATCCATGAGTCATACTTATATAAGTAAATGAAGAACAGAGACAAAAATTCTATATAATTTATGTTGTTACTACCTGTAAGTAGATGGAATATAATGCACCACTCCTTAAGTGGAGCTGTTCATAGAGACATGCTTCAGAATAAAAAGAATGACTTAGCAGTGAAGAAGCCTAGCAAATCTACCTCAAGCCAGGCAATCAAGGTCAACGTCATTGGTGTTAAGTTATGTTGATAGCAGGCACCCTTGAAATGATGGGATGAGAATGACACTTCACCCCTGTGGTCTTCCTCTCCAAAACCCAGCATCTCAGTCTGATAATGAGAAAGGTGGTGGTGGTTTAGTCACTAAGTCATGTCTGACTCTTTGCAACCCCATGGACTATAACCCACCAGGCTCCCCTGTCCATGGGATTTCCCAGGCATGAATACTGGAGTGGGTTGCCATTTCCTTCTCCAGGGGCCCTTCCTGACCCAGCCAAGAAAAACAACAGACAAATCCCAATGGAGGGATATTCCCCAAACATCTAGTGTTCCTCAGATTAGTAGTCCTCAAATTGTCAAAATTATCAGAACAAAGAAAGTCTGAGAAATGGTTATAACCAAGAGAAGTCTAAGGAGATATGATGACTAAATATAATGTAGTGTTCTGGATGCGATCTTGTAACAGAAAAAGGATATGAAAGAAAACTGGAAAAACCTAAGTAAAATAAATAAGTTAATAGGAATGTATCAATATTTGTTAATCAATCATGACAGATATACTATATAATATAGGAAACTCTATTCAGGCTTTATAGGAACTCTAGGAAAGTAGATATGGACTTTCCAGTAACTCTCTGTATTGTCTTTACAATAACTCTTTAATTCTGAAACTATTTTATTTTTCTATTATGTTTAACATTACTTTTTGATAATGCTTATAAAAGAGAGATCTATTTAAAAATGTATAACCTTAAAGTTCAAAATCTAGAACAACTGAGCTGCTACTCCAAATTCACTATTTAAATACAAACATAACTAACTTATTCTTGGGTTGTTTCTTGTGCATTGATTTAGTCCATGAGATTCAGTAAACTCTGCTTTGGTGAATGACTTGGCAACTTCAAGCCCTCTGTTAAGTGAATTGAATAGTGATAATCAACTCCAGTGCACTCATCAAGAAAGAACTTGCTACAAGTCATGAGACAAAGAACAAAACATCAGATAATGATCCTGACCCTCCCACAACTGGCCTGTTCCCCCTTTTCTTGGCTATTCTCTTTCCATGAACCCAAGTGCCTGCGTTGGTAACTACTGGCATGTATCATTGAGACAAAGTTATTCTAGACCATCAGAGGGGCTTCTCCAGTGACTCAGTGTGTAAAGAATCCATCTGCAATGCAAAACACACAGGAGACATGGGTTCGATCCCTGGGTGGGCTAGATTCCCTGGAGGAAGCAATGGCAACCCACTCCAGTATTCTTGCCTGGAAAATCCCATGGATAGACGAGCCTGGTGGGCCATAGTCCATGGGGTTGTACAGAGTCAGACATGACTGAGTACATGGCACACACAGTCAGAACCACAGCGTCTTACACCATGCAACATACTTGATCTAAGGATTACTTTGGCTGATGATACTTTTACCAATAGAAAGAATTTTAAACCTATAGTTCTAGGACAAAATCTAGATCTCCTAACTGCTCCATAATTGCCTCAGACTGACTGCTTGAATTCATAAATTAGAACTCTGAAATTCAGTGTAAAAGGTGGGTCCTTATGGAAAGATGCCACTTCCCATGCATTTATTGAACAATCGTTTGTTCGGTATGAACTTCATGGCAGGCTTTTTTGTTTGTTTGTTTTTGGCATACCATGAAGCTCATAGATATTAGTTCCCTGACCAGGGATTGAACCCATACCCTCTGCAGTGAAAGCTCAGAGTCTAACACTGGATTTCAATGAATTCCCCTAGTGGGTGTTTTAATAGGAGCTGAGTGAAAAAGACTTGTTAGTCCCTCTCTTTAATTTTAGTGTGATAAGCTCTGTTATACAAATAATAATAATGTAAAGCAAAAGTCATTTTTTACCATGACAGACATGATAAAGGAAATATTGTGTTCCCCAAAAACATCTTACAGCAAAACCTGATGGCCAACCCAATAAAATGCAAAGTAACTTGGAGCAGTTACTCTGGGATCCTAGAGAAGTGGCCCCCACCTTTTTGGCACCAGGGACCGGTTTTGTGGAAGACCAGGGTGTGGGGGACTGTTTGGGATGAATCAAGAGCATTACATCTGTTGTGCACTTTATTCTTTGTTTCGATTATCATCACATCAGCTCCACCTCAGATCATTAGACATTACATCCCAGAGGTAGTGCAGCCCTGATGAGAATGAGACATCCAAACAAAGATCTGAGTGAAGAGCATTCAAGACAGAGGGAAAGACAAGTGCAACCCCCCCTGAGATGGGGCCTCCCTTGACCTGGAGAGTAGAGGGATAATTGTCTGAGGTGGGCTTGCAGAAGCAGCTCTCAATTCCAAGGAGGAGCATCTAGTAAGCTAGTGAAGGTTTTGAGTACCAGACCTGATTTCTACTGGTGAAGGAACCCTGGTGGCTCTATGAGAAGGGGGTCTAAGGAAGCAAGGCAGGCCGTGAAGCTACTGCAGTTGCTCCGAAAAGAGCGAATGATATATTTTAGACCCATGGACAGAGGAGCCTGGTGGGCTACAGTCCATAATGTCACACAGAGTCAGACACGACTAAAGCAACTTAGCAGACACACAACAGGAATGTAGAGGTATGGCTGGAGAGATGTGTGTGTGCTTAAGGCTAAGGGGACTGCAGATGGATTAGCTGTGCTGAGTGATGGCATAAAGAACTCTCAGGTTTTTAAGTTCACCTGGAAAAATCTAGATTAACTGGCCTGGCCTAGATTTAGAGGACTGAAGCCAATAAGAGCAGAAGAATTGATTCATTGAAGAGCACATCTAAGGTCCTCAGCTTTTGATCTCCTACCAAAAGTATATTCTCTTTTCAGAGCATATTTCAAATCTCTCTGCATGGGAGAGTTGGGGTGAAATGATCTGTGTGTTATTTTGTATAATCCATGATCCAAAACTACCCAGAGCCTTTCATCATGAAGGGCATCAAGGGTGCCACCATCCCCGACATCCGCCTACCTGTCCAGCTGGACCATCTGCAGACCATATATAAATACCTCCTCATCTCCCTCTCTCCCTATCCCAGCCAACACTCAACTACAGTCAAATCCATTTGAGAAATTGTGAGTACAAACTCCAGAAGATTATTTACAATCAAAGTTGAACATGGCAACTGCAAAATTTATATATAAATTACCTATATAATATATAGGTATTTAGATATACCTAAAGAGCTAGAACCTCCACAATTTTTTCCTAGATTCTGTCTTGTAAAATATATGCCTGTTGTCTCTTTTCTTCCTGTCTGTCCACATTTGGTCCAGAAATTTCTTCATGAGTATCCACTCAAAGACTAGCTCTCTTCTACTTGAGATCGAATATATTGGATCACCAGGAGCACAGAGCTTTCTGGATATGACTGGGAGTCTCAGAAAACAACAGAGAAGTGGGGTAGGGAGGAAAGGAGAGAGGAGGAGAAGAACCAGAAGATACAGAAATGGGAGACAGAAGAGTGAAAATGCCTTAAGACAGGGATTTAGGCTCATCCAGAAGAAGGCAATGGCACCCCACTCCAGTACTCTTGCCTGGAAAGTCCCATGGATGGAGGGGCCTGGTAGGCTACAGTCCATGGGGTCACTAGGAATCGGACACAACTGAGCGACTTCACTTTTCACTTTCATGCATTGGAGAAGGAAATGGCAACCCACTCCAGTGTTCTTTCCTGGAGAATCCCAGGGACGGGGGAGCCTGGTGGGCTGCCGTCTCTGGGGTCACACAGAGTCGGACACGACTGAAGCGACTTAGCAGCAGCAGGTCTCTACAAATGACCTTACTTCATTTCTTTTGTGGCTGAGTAATATTCCATTGCATATATGTATTATATCTTCTTTATTCTTTCATTGGTCATTGGACATTTATAGAGATGGACCTAGAGTCTGTTATACAGAGTGAAGCAAGTCAGAAAAAGAAAGATATTGCATACTAATGCATATATGTGTAATCTATAAAAATGGTACGGATGAACCTATTTCCAAGGCAGGAATAGAGGTAGAGACATAGAGAATGGACGTGGGACACAGGGGCGGAAGGGGAGAGTGGGACAAATTGGGAGAGTAGTCTTGACAAATATACAGCACCATGTGTGAAGTAGATGGCTGGTGGGAAGCTTCTGTGTAACACAGGGAGCTCAGCTCAGCGTCCTGTGATGACCTAAAAGGGTAGGATGGTGGGGGTGGGAGAGTTCGAGACGGAGGGGATATATGTATACATATAGCTGATGCACTTCATTGTACAGCAGAAACTAACACAACATTATAAAGCAATTGTATTTTTTAAAATGATGGGGATTTAGGAATTGTCTGAGCAGCTTTTTGTTCAAGGAGCTCTCAGAGGTATGGATTTCTCAGCTCAGAGCTCTTTCTGACTTAATTTCTGAAAGTTTTCTTCCTGTGTGATGACCATCTCTCGCAGCTTGCCTTGTTCTGTGTTTTTCCAACATCCATGAGGCTAATCCACAGTTTGCCTTTTCCTGCTCAGCTCAGGGGCCAGCCACCTCAGCTACTGCCAGATCTTACAGATCCAACTCATAGGTGAGCGCTGATTACAAAAACATCCCAAATTTTCAACCTGGTTCCCAGGGCTTCCCTTGTGGCTCAGGCAGTCAACAATCTGCCTGCAATGTGGGAGGCCTGGGTTCAATCCCTGGGTCAGGAAGATCCCCTGGAGAAGGGAATGGCTATCCATTCCAGTTTTCTTGCGTGAGAATCCCATGGTTCCCAGGAGAATGAGAGAAATTATTTCTTGAGCTAATTTTAATCTTATGCTGATAAAGCACAAGTCCCAATTTTAGCCACAGGTTATTACTTTAACAGTATATGTTCTTTCTTAACTTAAGGCATATCGACAATGAATGAGTAGCATAGTATTTTAGTACTTACTATAATTATATATTCTTCCTAAATAATAAAAGAACAAATATGATCATATCTTACTAAAATTCAAGTTTTAGGATGGCAGGAAAAAATGTAAGTCCAATCATTAAACTGAATATTTACACAGTTTGTGAGTGTGGTGAGAACAGAAATGAGAAAAGAGAATAGTCAATGAGGTGATTTAATTTTTCAAAATAGAGCTAATTATTTTATTACTGTCTTTTGTTCTAATTCTGATACATCAGGACACAAAATAATCTTTAAGAAATTGGCTGTTAATAACCAATTGCACAGTCATTTCTTACTATCAAGATAAAATTAAGATTATCAAGATTAAATGATATATAGCTATTCTATAATAATAAATTTGTAACTATAAATAGCCACTTTCAAGAATATTCCCTGTTTTTTTATAAATGAATTTGTGATTCATAGCTAAATAATTAAGCTAAAATGAAAACCTGACTTTACTTAGTATTTTAAAATATGGTCTTTACCATTAAAATACTTCAAAGAGTTTTTTTTCCTCCAGGATTAAAAAATAGGAGCTAATATCTTATGTAACCAGCTCATAATTGCCCGTATTTGGAAAGCCCATGTTGACAATCCTTCATAGAAACATTTAATCCCAGGCTAACTTACCCCTGCCACCCACCACTGGGCTGCTACCTACTGCTCCCAGTTGGTATGAGCTCAAGGAATGCAAACACCTTTCAAAATTAGTTCTAGCAAAGCATTAGCAGGAATGTAAACCTCCCAGGGAAAATGCACATACTGTATTTGAAAATCAAATATAAAATGATTTTGGATAATCGGAACCACCGTAGGTTTCCATTCGGACAGATAATTGAGAATCGACTGTACTACTGTGTTCATAAGCTATGCGTCACACGTGGTCCATGGTAGGGGGGAAGATCTCTGAAACACGAATTAAAATAAGGAAGCCAGAAGGTGCTGTGGAAACAGTGGGTCTTCATAAAGAGGAAGCCGGGGCTGACGAATGTTTTTACTTTTTCTTTCTCCCTGAGAATATGAAGTTTTAAATGATATGCAGCTAGAAGCAGATGAAATTATAGCTCTCAGACACTTTATAATTCTGAAACAGAGATGTGATTGATTGCAAGGTGGCATCGCTGCTGGCAGTTTCTGGTGGCACATTTTGATGATACAGTTTCTTAGGTGAACTTCAAGTACATCAGTTAAACAGTGTGTTGCAGACACGTTGAAGGATTTTGAAGCTAATAATTGATGAGAGCTTTTGGAGCACATTATTAGGTTCGAGTCAGGAGAGATTTATTTTGTTTAATCCTAGATTCCTTGCTGTGTGTTCTGTTTATCTCATCTTATTCTGCTAGTAAACAAATATGTAAGACTTTAATGCCGACGGAGCCCCTTTATAACAATGCGTCATCCCCCAAACAAGGTTTCCCATTTGAAACCCTTTCTCTAGTCAGTGGTTTTGTTGCCACCACGTGTCTTGAAGAAGAGGGCAAACAAAACAAGGCTTCCCAAGTTTGGATTCCATCAAGGAGAAACTGATAGGGGAAATTCAAAGAATTGTCCTTAATTAGACAATGAAATCATCATTGACCCCAGAATCTATGATTCCTAATATTTCTAATTTAAGTTGAATATAAAAGAATTTTTTTTAATGCAGAGTTCCTATGAGCTTCATAGAGGCAGTGAATGTCAAATCGAAAGGAAATACTAAAGTGTTTTGAGACAAGGTCTAAATCCAATTCTTTCAAAAGAGTTCTTTGGGTAATGTTTTATTCTCAGTACGTGCTGAATGCTGCATATGTCACATTTTGTTTAAATTAAAAAACATTATATCACAGCTGATTTACAATGAAAAGAATTTCAGTGTGTATAAATCATTTTCTGCTTACAGTTTCTTAATCCTGCTCTACTTATTTTTTGTATTGTGTGCATTTGAAGAAAGTATTAGCACTCTGTGTGCCTGTTATCATTCAGGGTTATTTTTCTTTTACATCAAGAAGGCCCATTGAGAAGCAGCATTATTCTTCAGAAAAAGTGAACATACGCAGTATATGGCAATGAACCAGTTCTCATCGCCTCGTCTTCAGAGTGCACACAGAGAGGCTTCACGTGTGGCCTGGTGTTACCCTGGTTGGCCTCTGACATTTCCTCTCTAGTGGCCACCACGAGGTCCCGTTGTTCTTACGTGCCGAGTGCAGGCCTGCTTCTCAGGCCGTGGTGGTGGGCACGGGTGGGCATGTCCTCTGGGCTCTGGTCCACTCACATCGGCCCTTTCAAGTCATTCTTATCCCTCCTCTTCATAAAACTGTTGGGTTCCTTTCTCACACCCTTTGATTAGTCCAAAATGTACTATATGTGAGAAATTTGTGTACACAATACACCTGCATTGAAATTTAGCAGCCTTGCAATTCATTTACTATCAAAATCATTTAGTCCATTAAGATTATTTTCCTAAAGCTGTTCTTTATAGCAGGTCCCTGCTGGTTATCCCTCCTGTACAGCACAGGGAACTCTGCTCAATGTTATGTGGCAGCCTTGATGGGAGGGGAGTATACATGGATACAGGTATACCTATGGCTGAGTTGCTCCACTCTGCCCCTGAAGCTATTACAACATTGTTAATCAGAAATACAACATTCTAATATAAATAAAGGGTTAAAAAACAGAGGCAATATTGTAACAAATTAAATGAAGATTTCAAATTAAAAAAAAAAAAACTAAATAAAAATAAAAATTTTTTTAATTCTATTGAAATGGCACCTAAAGCACATTTACATCAATATAGACAAAGGCTAGATTCTATGCTATTTCTTTTTAATATCTCTAACTTGCATTTTGGGCTTCCCCAGGGGTCCCAGTGGTAACAAATCCACCTGCCAAGGCAGCAGATGCAAGAGACTCAGGTTCAATCCCTGGGTCGGGAAGATCCCCTGGAGTAGGAAATGCTGGCTGAAAAATTCCATGCACAGAGGAGCCTGGAGGGCTAGAGTCCATGGGGTGGCAAAGAGTCGGACACGGCCGAGCACACCCGAACCTGCGTTTTAGTGGGGTTTTGGTGGGTGTGAGGTGGGGTGGGTTCTGTTGCTCTCGCCACCTCTCACTGCATTTCTCCTGAACGTTCTCGGTGGCAGCAACACTCTTGGAAACGTCAGGACTCTAGACCTTAATCGTCTGTTGGTCCTCCCTCCCCTTTGCACACTCACTGATGCACCATGGTCAGTTCTCTCCCCAACGTCCTCTTCCAAATCATTCTTTTCTTTCCATTGACAACAGAGCACTTCCGTTGAAGACACTCTGTCTAACGTGCAACATCTGTAGTCTTCATTTGAGTAGATAAAAACAAGTGCGTGTTCAATCATGTGTTCCTCCTTCCTTTACTTTAAGCAGACCAACACGGTGAGATTTTGCTTTTGCTCGTTGTTCTGCTTTATTTCAAAGACAGCAATGTAGGAGACTAGAAGAGCAGAGTCTTGAGGGTGAAATGATCTGAGACTTAATTCTGACTCTCTGTTTGTTATCGACATGCTTTAGCTCAAACTCAATTTTCATAAACCTAATCGTGTTTATCTGTAAAGAGGCTGAATGAGTTTTTCAAAGGATCATTCTTTGAGTTGTGGTTATTAAATAAGATCTTTTTATACTGAACACTTATCAACCGCCCAACTCAGAGATACTGCTTAATAAATGATAAATCTTATCACTTTAAGATTATTTTGTAGCAACAGCTCATATAACTCAACAATAAAAAAAACCAACCCAAACAAAAAATGGGCAAAAGATGTAAATAGAGTTGCCGTATGATCTAGAGATCCCACTCCTGGATGTATGTCCAGAAAAACTCTAATTCAAATAAACACATCCACACCACAAAGAAGAGCAGTCCCTGCTCGCTGCAACTAAAGTCCATGTGCAGCAACACAGACACAGGACAACCAGAAATTATAAGTAAATTTTAAAAAGTTATATGCACACCAATGTTCATTGCAGCATTATTCACAATAGCCAAGACAGGGAAGCAAGCTAAGTGTCCATCAGCAGTTGAATGAATAAAGAAGATGTGGTATACACGCACACACACACACACACTGGAATCCTACTCAGCCATAAAAAAGAACAAAATACTGTTATTGGGTTACAGTCCATGGGGTCACAAAAAGTCAAACACAACTGAGCGACTAAGCACAGCAGAGCACACAATGTCATCTGCAGCATAATGGATAGACCCAGA
Source organism: Bos indicus (assembly GCF_029378745.1). Taxonomy (NCBI): domain Eukaryota; kingdom Metazoa; phylum Chordata; class Mammalia; order Artiodactyla; family Bovidae; genus Bos; species Bos indicus. Next base: position 12,617,400 of record NC_091786.1, read on the forward strand.
GATTACCATAATGAGTGAAGTCAGAAAGCAAATGGCAAATACCACATGATATCATTTATAGGTAGAATCCAAAATATGATACAAATGAACTTATGTTCAAACCAGAAACAGATTCGCAGAGGAGATAGACGTGGTTGCCAAGTGGGAGGGGGGAAGTTTGGATTGAGAGTTTGAGACTAGCAGATACAAATTATTATGTATATTATAGAAGGGATAAACAATAAGGTCCTACTGTATAGCACAGGGAACTATATTCAATATCCCATAAAAAGTCATTCTAGGAAAGAATATGAAAAATAATATATATGTGTGTGGGTGTGGGTGTGTGTGGGTGTGGGTGTATGTATATATATATATATATATATATATATATATATATATATATAAAACAGCAGAAATTGACATGTTATAAATCAGCTATATGCCAACAAAATAAGGTTTTAAAAAAGATTCTTTTGAGGAAAGATATGTTCTGATAGTAACCCTCCCGAATTACAAATGTCTTACTATGTCTGATTCCTTTCACTCTTACCTCTTGCTAGTATGATTGTAGTATGAATAAACATATGTGGAACATTTAATTTAAAAAAAAAAAAGGCACCATCATAGGTGCTGCAAAAAAATAGAACAGTTGAGAAACAAACTCTGCTTCAGGAAATTTGTAATACTGACTGAGAGTGTAAGGAGGCCTACATGCAAGTTAACAATAGCATTTATTTTAAATGCCCTTGCCTTATGATTGAAGTAAAGACAGCTTGGAATCAGGACCCCAAGGAGAGTGGATCTCCATGCCAGCTGGGGAAATCATCCTGGAGCAGTGGACCTTCATGTGATTAATGGGCTGAAGGTCACACAAGAATGTTCACAAGCTTCCATCTTTCCCAAAAGTGACAATGAGAATCACCGATCTGCAGCCTCAATCTTCTTCCACAATGCACTTCCTTCTTCTCCCCTTCCCCCCACCCACCTACACAAGGCTGCTCTACTGGAGGTTACCAAATGCATCCGGCCAGTGAACGCTGATGCTGGCGACAAACCACGTGGCCTTTAGGATCCAGGATCAACCCCTAAAGAGACAAAGGACTGATGGAAATACTGCTGGGAGGAATGACCCATCCTCCTTATCTTCTCCAGCTTAAAGACAGCAATGGAGAACGGTGATGTGTTTTTGTTTTACAGATTTTTTTAAGATGTGGACCATTTTTTTTTTTTAAGTCATATTGTAGAATCTTAGCTCCCAGACCAGGGGTTGAACCCACAACTCCTGCATTGGAAAGCAAAGTCCCAACCACTGGGTCTCCAGAGAAGTCCCAGGTGGTGTTTTTAATGATGATCATTATTCATGGGGCTTCCCTGGTGGCTCCGTGGTTAAGAATCTGCCTATAACGCAAGAGATGCAGGAGACACAGCTTCAATCCTTGTGTTGGGAAGATCCCCTGTAGGAGGAAATGTCAACCCACTCCAGTATTCTTGCCTGGAGAATTCCATGAACAGAGGAGGCTACAATCCCTGGGGTTGCAAAGAGCGCAGCATGACCAAACATGCACACATCATTATTAATATTATGTATTGCCTACACAAGCTTCTGGGGGCTGGGCAGGATGCATCAGTTCTTTCTCATGACTACTGCCCTCTCTCTCCTCCTGGCTCTGATTCTTTGAATACTTGTCATGTGTCACAGTGTGCTCAGCCCTTTCAAGGCCTATGGATATAGATGTGTTTGTTTTAGGGGTTCTATTTTTTTCCCTAAACATAGATCATATGGTATATTCACCATTTGAATTCTTTCACTTTACTCCATACTTTAAGTTCTCACAGAGTGACTTATTCCAGGAAAACGCATAGCAGGCTTTAGGAATTGTCCCTTCCTCTTCTGGGTTTTCAGGAGCCATATTTTGTTTTAAAAAGTTAAGAGTTTAAAATTCATTATGGACTCTGTGGGAGAGGGAGAGGGTGGGAAGATTTGGGAGAATGACATTGAAACATGTAAAATATCATGTAAGAAACGAGTTGCCAGTCCAGGTTTGATGCACGATACTGGATGCTTGGGGCTAGTGCACTGGGATGACCCAGAGGGATGGTATGGGGAGGGAGGAGGAAGGAGGGTTCAGGATGGGGAACACATGTATACCTGTGGCAGATTCATTTTGATATTTGGCAAAACTAATACAATTATGTAAAGTTTAAAAATAAAATTTAAAAAAATAAAGATTAAAAAAAATAAAAGCATAGATATGTTCTAACTAAAATTCATTACAAAATGGATTTAATGAATCAGTGAATCTTTTTGAAATGTATTTTAATTGCAGAACAATTGCCATACACTAATTAATCCAGTTTAAAGTTTTCCCTACACTGGGTGGGCAGATTCACAAACTTAATGGTGTATCCTTGGGCAACATCATTTTGCCCTGGCTTTGTCAATCTATAAAATATGGGAGCTGGATTAGATGATCCACAAATACCTTTTCAGCACTGAATTCCTTTGATCCTGGTGCATCTAATACCCAAATGTGTTTTAAAAAAAAAAAAAAATCACACTTTTTTTTTCTTTTAACAACTTAAAGATATAATGCCTATAATGTGTCTCGTCAGCATTTCCCATGGTAACAAGAGTGCTCGGGGTTCATTTTGCACTTCTGGTTTTCCAATAAAGTGTTAGGTAACACTTGCAATTGACTAAGAAATGTGGTAACCTAAACAAAAGAGTATAGTGTATGTGAGACAGAATGTTTTAACTGAAGTCACAAAATATCATAAAGTCCATAGAAGGGCTGCAGTAACGTTTGCTAAAAACAGTTTTGTCTTTTTTTCCTCTCCTTATGGGACTTGGATTATAAGAACACCAATGCCCTGAATTTAAATAATCTCCTTTAGAAGAATCTTTTAATTTATGAAGAATTTCTAATTTGATCACAGCAAACAACTAGCAGCAACTATCTCCAGCAAAATAATAATGTCTCCGTTAAAGGTGACATTGAATTGGAAATCAATTTCTATCGGGTTGGCTAAAAAATTCATTCAGGGTTTCCCATAAGATGTTACAGAAAAATCCAAACAAACTTCTGGCTAACCTAGTAACATCTCTGGATTGGAATCCTATGTCAGAGAATTACTGAAAATTCTCTACCGAAAGAACTAAATGAGAAAACACTGCAACTTCATTTTTCATTAAATTGACAATGGTGAATTGTTGACTCTAAGTTTTGTATCAGTGTGTGCAGGGCATGCTCAGACTTGTAGAGGGGTATATACTGGATACACACAGAGCAGAAGAACCTGCAAAACTTATATTAAACATACACCTTCATGCTCCCAGAAGGTTACAGAAGGAAAAAGAGAATGGCTAGTTAAGGGCAACCTGGCTCATGTCCAAGCCTTTCCTATGTTAAACACTCTGCAGTGTTTCTATAAGAAATGTCTTGCTGCTGCTGCTAAGTCGCTTCACTCGTGTCTGACTCTGTGCGACCCCATAGATGGCAGCCCACCAGGCTCCTCTGTCCCTGCAATTCTCCAGGCAAGAACACTGGGGTGGGTTGCCATTTCCTTCTCCAGTGCATGAAAATGAAAAATGAAAGTGAAGTTGCTCAGTCGTGTCTGACTCTGTGCGACCCCATGGACTGTAGCCCACCAGGCTCCTCCATCCATGGGATTTTCCAGGCAAGAATACTGGAGTGGGGTGCCATTGCCTTCTCTGATAAGCAATATCTTGGACAAATACAAATACAGAGAGGCTTGGAGAGACTAAGTAATGGTTTCCTTATCATTCATGGTTCATGACCAGTAGTCATGGGCTTGTTTTTTCTTTTCTGTACAGCTGATTGATAATGTTTCGTTATCTTTAGATGTACAACAAAGTAAATCAGATACACACGTATACCTCCCTTAGTAAATAAGTCCATGTGTATCTGAGGTATCACCTCATACCAGTCTCAATGGACATTTTCAAAAAATCTACAAACAATAAGTGATGGAAAAGGTGTGGGAATGTCAATTGATACAACCCCTATGGAGATCAGTATGGTGTGTCAGTCACTCAGCCTTGTCCAACTCTTAGGACTCCATGGACTGTAGCCCAGCAGTCCATGTAATTCTCCAGGCAACAATACTAGAGTGGCTTGCCATTGCTTCTCCAGGGGATCTTCCCGATGCAGCAATTGAACCTGGGTCTCCTGCATTCAGGCAGATTCTTTACTAACTGAGCCACCAGGGAAGCCCAATCAGTACAGACATTCCTCTAAAAACTAAGTACAAGACTAGCCTATTATCTAGCAATCCCACTTCTGGGCATATACATGGAGAAAACCCCAAACTGGAAAACATGCATGAACCCCAAGTTCATAGCAGTGGTAGGATTTGAATTCAAGTCTATGAGACAAACATCCAGGCTCCGCCAAAAGTTCCCTATACTTTGATATTGACTATGTTTTGCACACAATATCCCTTCTCCTGTAAACCTGTGAGCTCCCTCCCCAAGAGCGTTCTCAATATTAGTGCTAATAGGCATCCCAGAATCACAAGGTTATCGGCAGAGTAACTCTCTATGGGTTGTTACTGTGAAGAGTCTTGATTGATTTTACGAGCTTTTTGAACAAAAAGGAGTGGTTTTCCTCTCCCTTCTCCCCACCAGTAACACAAAATGATAGCTTCTGTTCCCTCCCGACAGAAGCACAAACGAATTCTTAAAAGTACATACCGAGTTATCTCAACTCAATTATCCCTGGACAGGGTAAGCCTGAATTTTGTTCCTGCTCTGTCTGGAAAGCCTAACAAGAACTCCCAAGGAGGGAAAAATGCCTCTTGAGAAGCAGCGCTTGTTTTTGTCACTGTCACTAATAAAGGTCTTACTTGAAATGAATGTGATACAGTTTACAGTATGCACTCCGGAGCTGAAGACTCCATGTGGCATGCTCGCACGACAGCGTTGAACGTGGGCTGGTGCGGAGGCCTTCCCGGAAACATGTTTTGATCCTCTTTGATCACACTAATAATATACTACGAGGCGTTGCTCTGTGGGATGTAGTTAAAGCTTATTTGAGCTTTGGAAACCACTGGCACTTTCCTGGGGGAAAATATCAGAACATTTTTATTTTTATCTGAATCACTCCAGCAAACTTCATGGAGAATAGTCTCTGTCAGTGATATAGGGCAATTGCTGTCACAAATAGTATTTGAAAAGAGAAGCCCTAAATAGTCAATACACTGTGTGTGGAAATGGTGAATACAAAGACACAGTGATAAATGGATCAACTTCCCTTGAGCTGGAGTTGCTGATTTTTTTTTTTTTTTTTTTTACAAATTAGGATGTTAATATATATGTTTTCTATAGTCTTTCCAGAAAACATTAGAAGAAGTCTTGTAAAAATATTCAAGATGGTTTCCCTGACTCTTGGTTTAAATGCTGCGGCTGTGAATTATTTGTATGTGTCTATTTATGTGTGTGAATGAGTGTGTGTATATAAAGAGAGCAAGAGAGAGAACATGTATTACATGGAAAGAACTTTAATACATACCTTAAAGTGCAAAAAGAGAAATTTTATTCCTTTTGCCCAACACCAGACAGTAAATATATTCTAGCAAATATGGGAGAAAATAAGGCAAGATTTTTCTGTTTATACAAACATGCTTATGACCTGAGTCATACTAGATCTTTCAAACAGTCAAATGAGTAAAGTTGTTCTTTAACAGAAAGCTACACTTAATTTTCCCCTGGTTTAGAAGGGCATAATTAAGTATGTCGAAGAGAACAGATTAAACTATATTTCAGTGTATCATGTCGCAAGCATTTCCTGTGTCATTATTGTTAGCGGTTTCTTTCCAATACCTTTCTTGATTGTTCTGAAAGTGCATGTGCCATGGAAAGCTGATTTGTTCATGATGCCAGGCTCTAATCCCTGATTCTGAGAAATCATTAGTTCCTCCCATAAGAGCTTCCTCAAAGGCACTCACCAAAGTCCTGTCGGAGCTTGTAATGATTTTCTATAAACCAAAAGCCTCTATGAGTTATTATTTTGAGAATGTGCTGTATCACAGGCTGTAGCTCTTGATTTGTATGTTTTCTGCATTCTTTGTCACTGGGGGAAAAAAACAGATTTCATTATATTCTTCTCAATAGTTGAGAAGAGGAAGATTCACCATGGAAGAGATTAAGGGAGAGCAATTTTACGAGCAGGAAAGAAAATGGCAGCAAAACCACTTCCTTAAAGCAAACTTCCAAGGTCCTGGAAGTATTTCCATATTCATATTTGGGCTTGTTTACACCCAGTCTGCTAGATCATTGGATTTCATAATTTGGGGTTTCTGTGTCTGTGTGCACGTGCGTGCACACACACATGCACACACTCTCATATTCTTCCACTTTAGGGATCCAGGATAAGGCTGAATGAACTATGATGATCATGTTCATCCCAATTCCCTTCTCTCTTCCTGATGAGTGAAACTATCCTCATGTAAATCATGTGTAATTTTTGCATTACTGAGACTACTTGATTTACGACTTGAATTTATTGGTTTGGAGTCATGTGGTCTCTTTCATCTTGGAAGAGACAGGTTTTCCATGACCGGCCTTGCGACAACTAGCCTGGTATCTAGATCCAAGGTCCTGAAGATCTACAGACTTCAAGAGCACATGTAGGCTCTTCATCCTGGGAAGTTTTAATGCTGTGTTGTATTTGTTAGTTGCTCAGTCATGTCTGATTCTTTCCAGCTCCATGGACTGTAGTTCACCAGGCTCTTCTATCCATGGAATTCTCCAGGGAAGAATACTGGAGTGGACAGCCATTCCCTTCTCTAGGGGAATCTTCCCAACCCAGGGATCAAACCTGCATCTCCTACATTGCAAGCAGATTCTTTACTGCCTGAGCCACCAGGGAACGCTGTGTCAGGCAGTATAACATATGTGTGTGTATGTATATACATACACACACACACTCTGTTCAGGTAAGGTACTAGGCTGCAACAACTCATTGGTGAATGAGATGGATCTGGATTTTGTCTCAGTGGAGTCTATAGCTCAGTGGGATTTGTCAAGTAATGAAAGAAGAAATAAATGCAGCAGGAGAAAATATCATAACCCATCTGACTGGAGTTAAATTCATGCCTTGTCTCTTCAAGTGGAACTCTTATGCCACCCAGCAATCCTACCACATCTCCCCTTCTTAGATGACTATTTGTTATCTTCTTCAGTTTATTCCACCTTCTCCCTTTACGTTTAGCTAATGATGTGACTTCCATTTTTCATCTTTCCATCCCCTTGCCCTTGATGCAAAAAGACAACTCATTGGAAAAGACTCTGATGCTGTGAAAGATTGAGAGCAGGAGGAGAAGGGGGCAAGAGGATGAGATGGTTGGATGGCATCACCAGCTCACTGGACATGAGTTCGAGCAAACTCCAGGAGAGAGTGAAGGACAGGGAAGCCTGGCGTGCTGCGGTCCATGGGGTCTCAAAGAGTCAGCCATGACTGAATGACTCAACAACAACAAATGCTCTTGTTGCTGCAACTATGTAGAAACCCAAAACAGTCTGTATTTGGGAGGAGAGGAAGTGCAGGCACATCCTGAAGCCAGCCCAGGATAAGGACAAGTACAGGCTTAAAATTGGATAGATATTTGGACTTAACATAATAATCAGAGTAGAGTAAAATCCAAAGCATTCTAATATGGAATTTTATTATCTAAGGGTCACCTGAAAAGATCTGGGGATTTGCCTGCTATGTTGATTGTGTAATGGGGGATGAGAAAAGGGACACAGTAAATTTCATGCAGAGGGCTGAGAAAGAATAAACTTGTTTCTTGCTTCTAACTAAGTTGAGTTTCTTCTGTAATGGTCTATATTGCCATGAACAATTCCATGCATAATAGTAATTTGAAGCCACAGCATTCAAAGAAAAATAAAAGGAATTTAAATTGGAAAAGAAGTAAAACATCACTGAAGATGACATGATACTATACATAGAAAATCCTAAAGATGCTACTGGGGAACTACTAGAGCTCATCAATGAATTGGGTAAAGCTGCAGAGTCGGACAAGACTGAAGCGACAAAGCAGCAGCAGCAGCAGCAGGATATAAATACACAGAAATCTGTTGCATTCCTATATACTAACAAAATCAGAAGGAAGTTAAGGAAACAATCTCATTTACCATCACATTAGAAAAATAAAATCACCAGGAATAAACCTATGTAAGGAGGCAAAAGAACTGTACTCCAAAAACTATAAGATGGAATATAAGAAATTGAAGACACAAAAAAATGTGGTCATGGATTGGAAGAATCAATTGTAAAAATTACCATACTACCGAAGATAATCTACAGAGTCAATGTAATCCCTATAAAATTACCAATGACATTTTTCACAGAGCTGAAACAAAGCATTTTAAAACTTCTATGGAAACACAAAAGACACTAAATACCCAAAATAATCTTGAGAAGAATGAAGCCAGAGAAGCCATGTTCTTTGGCTTTAGGCTACAGTGCAAAGCTGTAAAGTAAAGCAGATTACTACAAAGCTACAGTAATCAAAAGAGCACAATAATGGACATAAACAGATTGTAGATCAGTGGAACAGAATAGAGAACTCAGAAATAAACTCACACATTTAGAGTCAGTTAATCTATAATGAAGGAAAAGTATACAATGGAGAAAAGACAGTCTCTTCAATATGTACTGCTGGGAAAACTGGATAGCGACAAGTAAAAGAATGAAATTAGAGCATTATCTAACACTGTATACAAAAATCAACAAATAAACTTGAAATGGATTAAAGAATTAAATTTAAGAAGAGATCATGTAAAACAGGTATAGGAAAATATAGGCAGTACACTCTTTGACATAAATGGCAGCAATATTTTTTGGATTTATCTCCTAAAGTAATAGAAACAAAAGCAAAAATAGACAAATGGGACCTAGTAAAACTTGAACACTTTTCTACAGCAAAGGAAACCATAATCAAAAAAAAAAAAAAAGCAATCTACAGAATTGGAGAAAAGATTTGCAAACAATATGTACAAGGGAATAATTTCCAAAATATACAAATGGCTCATATGGCTTAATAGAAAAAAAAAATTAATAGGCTGAAGACCTAAATAGATATTTCTCCAAAGAAGACATACAGATGAGCAACAGGCAGGTTAAAAGATGTTCAATATCAGATCAGTATCACTAATTATAGAGAAATGCAAATCAAAACTTCAATTAAGTGACCTTACACCTGCCAGAATGTCCATCATCAAAAAGTGTACAAATAAATGCTGAGAAGGTTTGAAGAAAAGGGAACCTTCCTACACTGTTAGTGGAAATGTAAATTGGTACAGCCACCAAGGAGAACAGTATGGAGAGTCCTTAAAAAACTAAATATAGAGTTACCATAGGATTCAGCAATCCCATTCCTGGGCATAGATCCAGAAAGAAGAAAATTCTAGTTCACAAAGATACATGCATCCCAATATTCACAGCAGCATCATTTACAATAACTAAGACATGGAAGCAACCTAAATGTCTGTTTGACACATGAACGAATATGTCATATATATATATATATATATATATATATATATATATAGTGTGTGTGTGTGTGTGTATATATAGATAGATAGATAGATAGATAGATAAATCACATGTATGCACACAATGGAATATTCAGTTCAGTTCAGTCACTCAGTCGTGTCCAACTCTTTCCAACCCCATGAACCACAGCACGCCAGGCCTCCCCGTCCATCACCAACTCCCGGAGTTTACTCAAACTCATGTCCATTGAGTTGGTGATGCCATAAAAGAGAATGAAATAATGCCATTTGCAGCACCATGGATGGATTAAGAGATTATCATACCAAGTGAAGGCAGAGAAAGACAAATATCATATGATATCGCTTATATGTGGAATCTTAAAAAATGATGCAAATGACCTTATTTACAAAACAGAAACAAACCCACAGACATAAAAAACAAGCTTATGGTTATGAAAGGGGGAAGGGGGGAGGAATAAACTAGGAATTTAGGATTACAGATACATACTACTATATACAAAATAAATAAACAAGAATTTATTATATAGATAAGGAACTATATTCAATATTTTATAATAAAATGCAATGGAAAAAGATCTGAAAACATATATATATATACACACACACATATATATATAAAATTGAGTCACTGCTTTACACCTGAAATACTGAAAAATCAATATTACAATGAAAAAGGATGTGGTACATCCAATAATTGATGGTAAAAAAGATCAAACACTTCAGAATACTTTCAGATTTAACCTTCAGCTATACAATTTCAGTTGGGAGAAAAAAAAAAAAAAGAGCAACAGTCCCTTTCAGTCCAGTTCCTACTAAAATCTGAGGGAAGGTTCCTCAATTTCAGAAGATGGAAAAGCTGGGATGGGACCCAATTCTGACCTTGGGCCTCAGTCTCTCTCACTCATCATCACAGCTTCACCTTACTGATTGCATAGAGACCTAGGGATTTAGGGTGGTTTGAACTTGAATATTATGTAAGTCTAAACCACCACCCTTACAGAAATAGTACTCAGTCATGAAAGGTACATTGTTGAATCTGGCAACACCCAAAATTCCCACTAAATTCCAGATTAGGAGGAACCTTTGCATGAACTTTCATTGCCTGTTAACTGCAGGGTCATAGAATTTCTCTAAATACAAATGAAGAAACTGAGGTACAAAACAATCATCCTAGTTGCTATCACAGACCTCAATAGCAGACTCCATGTGGATTCCACCCTTCATGACTGTCAGTGAACCCAAACTCCTCTCAGTGACTTGGTTTTTTTTTTTAAATGCTGCCCAGTTGGCTTTAAACACTATCACAACCCTCTTCAGTATGCTATGGTAAGCCCTTGTGCTTCGAGCACGCATACTTCTTTTTGCTCAGATCATGAACAACATAGCACCTTAGCTACACTATCCTCCAACCCACAAGGTTAAAGATCAAAGAACCTATAACAGACCCGAGGCCCATAGGCTCCTGTGAGGATAGGATTCCTTCTACGATAAACACAATAGGAACTATCTTTGGATTAAGCACTTACAATATGAGTCCTCTGTTAGACCCTGGACACGCATTTTCATTTGTCTAGGAAGAACCTCGGAAGATAAAGTTACTCAGTGTCATGCAAACCCACCTTGAAATCTAGAACTTGTGTTCTTTTATGGCACCATTTATTAAAAAGGACCTGTCCAACTGGGTGCCAGGTCAGTGGAGCTGTCTCCTCCTTTGGGGGCTGTAGCCCTATCCTGGGTGTAGACAGTCTGAGGCTCCGACACTCCGTGTGTCTTATTGGCCCCCTCTCTGCAGTGGTTGGACCTGACCTATGGAATCAGTCATTGGCCCAGACCTGCCCCTTCAGGGACAGTTTCTGGCAGCAAGACCACTCACTGGTCACCGTCCAGAGCAGCACTACTGGCCACCCATCTCAGACGCTCTGGGGTGGAGTCAGCTCACCCAGCCTGAAGCACCTGCAGCTCCTTCTCCATCATAAATGCTGAGAGAGTTGTTTGGAGTCACCTCCTGTCAGCCAGCAGTGCACTGAGTGCCTCAAACTGATGGCTGAACTTGAGTGGTTCTCATCCAACCTGCACCCTCAGGCTGCCTATCATCCAAGCCCATATCAGATCATGACCAAAAGCAAAATGAAATGTTCCTGTGATGTGTTAACACAGTTGAAAAGGCCTCACGCAAGAGTTTTCCCAAGAAATAACCAATGTGAAATGTTCACAGAGAGACGCTGTGTCCTGCAGCATCCTGGGTGGTTGGTCAGAGTTCACACTGTCAGAGGGAAATGCACCCAACTCACCTAACATTTACATCATCGGCAATAAAGGAGTTGGGAAAAGTAGTGATTCAGAAGGTGGAGCATCTCAAGAAGCAGCAGTTCATCCCAGAGTCGTGACTTCACACATCAGTTCTTTACAACGTGCGTTGTACATTACACAATGTACAGTGTCCAGTGGACTGGACAGTCAGATGGTCTCATGTTACAATGTGGACTCTAACTCAGTCCATCTGAAGTGGGGCCAGAGGCTCTGCACTTCTAACTAGCTCCCCCAACATGCTGAAAGCCACTGGTCCTAGAATATTCTGCAGAGCAAGCCCATAGACCTCCCAACACAGGTTTAAAGAGGAAAAAATATAGTTGACTTACTTGGATCTACATCATGCATGTAGGTGGCATTAGAACCTTCCAGTCAAGTTGTTCCACACCTCATTTGAAATGTAAACCTTCATAGATGAAAAACACCAAGCCAGAAGTGTCAGAGCATGAGAAAGAAGGAGCCTGGGGTTAAGGACTCTGAAAACATGTTTGGAAAATAAGAGAGTTAAAGAAAGGGCAGCAGTCATAGAAATAGCAACAATGTTGTTCAAATGAATAAATAACTCATGTGGCAAACCAGAGAAGAAGGCAGTCTAGGATATCTGAAGTCTGTCCCAGGAGTACCAGACCCAGGACACTAGATTCACTGGCCCAGAAAAGGTAAGCTGCAAAGTCTGAACAACAAATAACAGAACCAAATCATTGCAAATCTGTAAAAATGCCAGTGTAAAGATAGGCTCACAGATGTCCAGAAGGCAACCAGGCAGATTCCCAGTTGTGGGAAGGGAACTTACCTGCTCATCTTCAGCCTCCGGAAAGCACTGAGCAAGGGAATCGAATGTCCTAGTTCCAGAGAAACCAGCATGTCCAGCAAGGACTCCAGGAAGGGATGAAGTGAGGGAGCTGGAAAACAGAGCAAAGGCTCAGTTCTGTTACCCACATAAAACCCGCCATAAAGTTAGGCTGCTCGGAACCTCTGAGAGGCCTGTATTCCTTCCTACCTGCATGGGGGTGTTAGCTACCTGTGTGAGTTAAGAGGCTCTAGCTGTGAAAACTGGCAAAGAGTATGAGGGCCAGGGCACACTGGTCAAGGCCCTAGTGAGATCTCAAAGTGAGATCCCAGATCAGCAGTATCAGCCTCATCAGGGAGTCTCTTGTGCATGAGTGCTAAGTTACTTCTGTTGAATGTGACTCTGTGTGACTCTGTGGACTGTAGCCCACCAGGCTCCTCTGCCCATGGGATTCTCGAGGCAAGAACACTGGAGTAGGTTGCCATGCCCTCCTCCAGGGGATCTCGCCGGCCCAGGGATCAAACCCAGGTGGGAGTCTCTGAGGAAATGTAAATTTCTCAGCCCTGCTCCAAACCTACCAATGAGAAACTGTGGGGGTGGGGCCTGTAGCTTGCAGTCCTAGGAGACCTCCCTGTGATTCTGATGAATGCTCAGTGGAGCCTATTGAAAGCAGGGTGGATAAACAAGGCCAGGTGTGGCAAAGGACATGCAGTGTAAGTGGCCTTGATAGTGATTTTACTGTAAAGCTCTTAGAGGAAAACATAGGCAATATGCTCCTTGATGTAAATCAAAGCAAGATCTTTTTCAATCCACCTCCTAGATTAATAAAAATAAAAGCCAAAAATAAACAAAAGGGGCCAAATTAACCTTACAAGCTTTTGCACAGCAAGGGAAGCCATAAACAAAAAGATGGCCCTCAGAATGGGAGAAAATATTTGCAAATGAAGCAACTGACAAAGGATTAATCTCTGAAATATACCAACAGCTCATGCAGCTGATATCAAAAAGCAAACAACAGAATCAGAAAAATGGACAGAAGATCTAAATAGATATTTATCCAAAGAATGTCTACAGATGGCTAAAAAGCACATAAAAAGGTGCTCAACATCACTCCTTATTACAGAAATGTAAAGCAATACTACAAAGAGGTATCATTCACACCAGTCAGAATCAGTTGAGTTCGGTTCAGTCACTCAGTCGTGTCCGACTCTTTGCGACCCCATGAATTGCAGCACGCCAGGCATTCCTGTCCATCACCATCTCCCAGAGTTCACCCAGACTCACATCCATCCAATCAGTGATGCCATCCAGCCATCTCATCCTGTCGTCCCCTTCTCCTCCTGCCCCCAATGCCTCCCAGCATCAGAGTCTTTTCCAATGAGTCAACTCTTCGCATGAGGTGGCCAAAGTACTGAAGTTTCAGCTTTAGCATCATTTCTTCCAAAGAAATCCCAGGGCTGATCTCCTTCAGAATGGACTGGTTGAATCTCCTTGCAGTCTAAGGGACTCTCAAGAGTCTTCTCCAACACCACAGTTCAAAAGCATCAATTCTTCGGCGCTCAGCCTTCTTCACAGTCCAACACTCACATCCATATGTGACTACTGGAAAAACAATAGCCTTGACTAGACGAACCTTTGTTGGCAAAGTACTGTCTCTGCTTTTGAATATGCTATCTAGGTTGGTCATAACTTTCCTTCCAAGGAGTAAGCGTTGTTTAATTTCATGGCTGCAGTCACCATCTGCAGTGATTTTGGAGCCTCAAAAAATAAAGTCTGACACTGTTTCCACTGTTTCCCCATCTATTTCCCATGAAGTGATGGGACCAGATGCCATGATTTTCATTTTCTGAATGTTGAACTTTAAGCCAACTTTTTCACTCTCCACTTTCACTTTCATCAAGAGGCTTTTGAGTTCCTCTTCACTTTCTGCCATAAGGGTGGTGTCATCTGCATAGCTGAGGTTATTGATATTTCTCCCAGCAATCTTGATTCCAGCTTGTGTTTCTTCCAGTCCAGCGTTTCTCATGATGTACTCTGCACAGAAGTTAAATAAGCAGGGTGACAATATACAGCCTTGACGTACTCCTTTTCCTATTTGGAACCAGTCTGTTGTTCCATGTCGAGGTGTAACTGTTGCTTCCTGACCTGCATACAGATTTCTCAAGAGGCACGTCAAGTGGTCTGGTATTCCCGTCTCTTTCAGAATTTTCCACAGTTTATTGTGATCCACACAGTCAAAGGCTTTGGCATAGTCAATAAAGCAGAAATAGATGTTTTTCTGGAACTCTCTTGCTTTTTCTATGATCCAGAAGATGTTGGCAATTTGATCTCTGGTTCCCCTGCCTTTTCTAAATCCAGCTTGAACATCTGGAAGTTCATGGTTCACATATTGCTGAAGCCTGGCTTGGAGAATTTTGAGCATTACTTTACTAGCGTGTGAGATGAGTGCAATTGTGTGGTAGTTTGAGCATTCTTTGGCATTGCCTTTCTTTGGGATTGGAATGAAAACTGATCTTTTCCAGTCCTGTGGCCACTGCTGAGTTTTCCAAATGTGCTGGCATATTGAGTGCAGCACTTTCACAGTATCATCTTTCAGGATTTGGAATAGCTCAACTGGAATTCCATCCCCTCCACTAGCTTTGTTCATAGTGATGCTTTCTAAGTCCCACTTGACTTCACATTCCAGGATGTCTGGCTCTAGGTTAGTGATCACACCATTGTGATTATCTGGGTCGTGAAGATCTTTTTTGTACAATCTTCTGTGTATTCTTGCCACCTCTTCTTAATATCTTCTGCTTCTGTTAGGTCCATACCATTTCTGTCCTTTATCGAGCTCATCTTTGCATGAAATGTTCCTTTGGTATCTCTAATTTTCTTGAAGAGATCTCTAGTCTTTCCCATTCTGTTGTTTTCCTCTATTTCTTTGCATTGATCGCTGAGGAAGGCTTTCTTATCTCTTCTTGCTATTCTTTGGAACTCTGCATTCAGATGCTTATATCTTTCATTTTCTCCTCTGCTTTTGGCTTCTCTTCTTTTCACAGCTATTTGTAAGGCCTCCCCAGACAGCCATTTTGCTTTTTTGCATTTCTTTTCCATGGGGATGGTCTTTATCCCTGTCTCCTGTACAATGTCACGAACCTCATTCCATAGTTCATCAGGCACTCTGTCTATCAGATCTAGGCCCTTAAATCTATTTCTCACTTCCACTGTATAATCATAAGGGATTTGATTTAGGTCATCCCTGAATGGTCTAGTGGTTTTCCCTACTTTCTTCAATTTAAGTCTGAATTTGGCAATAAGAAGTTCATGGTCTGAGCCACAGTCAGCTCCTGGTCTTGTTTTTGCTGACTGCTAGAGCTTCTCCATCTTTGGCTGCAAAGAATATAATCAGTCTGATTTCGGTGTTGACCATCTGGTGATGTCCATGTGTAGAGTCTTCTCTTGTGTTTTTGGAAGAGGGTGTTTGCTATGACCAGTGCATTTTCTTGGCAAAACTCTATTAGTCTTTGCCCTGCTTAATTCTGTATTCCAAGGCCAAATTTGCCTGTTACTCCAAGAGTTTCTTGACTTCTACTTTTGCATTCCAGTCCCCTATAATGAAAAGGACGTCTTTTTTGGGTGTTAGTTCTAAAAGGTCTTGTAGGTCTTCATAGAACCGTTCAACTTCAGCTTCTTCAGCGTTACTGGTTGGGGCATAGACTTGGATTACTGTGATATTGAATGGTTTGCCTTGGAAACGAAGAGATCATTCTGTCATTTTTGAGATTGCATCCAAATACTGCATTTCAGACTCTTATGTTGACCATGATGGCTACTCCATTTTTTCTAAGGGATTTCTTCCTGCAGTAGTAGATATAATGGTCATCTGAGTTAAATTCACCCCTTCCAGTCCATTTTAGTTAGCTGATTCCTAGAATGTTGACATTCACTCTTGCCATCTCTTGTTTGACCACTTCCAATTTGCCTTGATTCATGGACCTGACATTCCAGGTTCCTATGCAATATTGCTCTTTACAGCATGGGACCTTGCTTCTATCACCAGTCACATCCACAACTGGGTATTGTTTTTGCTTTGGCTCCATCCCTTCATTCTTTCTGGAGTTATTTCTCCACTGATCTCCAGTAGCATATTGGGCACCTACTGACCTGGGGAGTTTCTCTTTCAGTATCCTATCATTTTGCCTTTTCATACTGTTCATGGGGTTCTCAAGGCAAGAATACTGAAGTGGTTTGCCATTCCGTTCTCCAGTGGACCACAATCTGTCAGCCCTCTCCACCATGACCCTCCCGTCTTAGGTGGCCTCTTGGGCATGGCTTAGTTTCATTGAGTTAGACAAGGCTAACTCAGTGATGGCCAGTCAGAATGGCCATCATCAAAAAGTCTATAAACAATAAATGCTGGAGAGGGTGCGGAAAAAGGGGAACTCTCTTACACTATCTATGGGAATGAAAACTAGTACAGCCACTATGGAGAAGCATACAGAGGTGCCTTAAAAAAGAAAATTAAAACTACCCTTTGACCCAGAAATCCTCTGCTAAGCATATATCTGGAGAAAACCATAATTAGAAAAAGTACATGTGCCCCAACATTCATGGAAGCACAGTTTTTTCAGTTGGCACCAAAATTTGGTTTTTCCATCACATGTTACAGAAAAATCCCAATGTACTTTTTGCCCAGTGTACTGTAGCCAGGACATGAGAGCAACCTAATTGTCCATCAACAGAGGAAAGATAAAGATAAAAATATGGTACATGTGTTCAGTGGAATATTACTCAGCCATAGATGATGAACTAATGTCATTTGTAGCAACAGAGATGGACCTAGAGATTTTCAAATTGAGCAAAGTAAGTCAGACACAGAGACATGTCTTATGATATCCCTTATACATGGATTCTAAAAATTGTACAAATTCATTTGTTTACAAAACTGAAATAGAGTTACAGACTTGGAAAACAAGTTTATGGTTCTCAGGAGATAAGGTGGGGAGGAATAAATTGGAAGATTGGAATTAACACATCTATACTTCTAAATAGAGCTTCCCTGATGGCTCAGCTGGTAAAGAATCCACCTGCAATGATGGAGACCTGGGTTCGATCCCTGGGTTGGGAAGATCCCCTGGAGAAGGAAAAGGCTACCCACCCATTCCAGTATTCTGGCTTGGAGAATTCCATGGACTATACAGTCCATGGGGTCTCAAGAGTTGGACATAACTGAGTGACTTTAACCTCACTTCACTTCACACTACTATATATAAAATTGGTAACTAACAAGGACCTACTGTATAGCACAGAGATCTCTATTCAATACTCTGTAAAGACTTACATGGGGGAAAAAAAAACAACTAAAAAAGAGTGGATATATGTGTAACTGATCACTTTGCTATACACCTGAAATTAACACAGCATTGTAAATCAAATATGCCCCAACATTTTTTTTAAATAAAGAGCTAGTAAAGACTAAAGACTGTTTACAAGGAGAAGAAAATCCAGTAGAGATAATATAAAATAATAATTTAAAAAATGTTGGGCAATGATCTCCATGATAGAATTTTATCAGTGTTGAGGAATCATCGAGCCACATGAAGAACAAGAATGACTTGATGCTGATAATGAGAGACATCATGAGAACCAAGAGGGGTCAGCTCACACCATGTGCCTGCGACATCTCTGAGGAGATATTTTAAAGAAACTCAACACAAATAAGTGCTGTGCTTGGGAAGAGATCTTTTCCAAGGGGAAAATCAAACTTGAGAAAAACACGGTGTCTAATGGGACCTGTTTGACAAAAATATTGAGAAAGAATTGTTTTAAATTTAAAAACAAGTGTAAGATATGAAACCCCCCAAAACACGCAGGGGTGTTAGTGACAATCGCAACTGGTTCTATTGTGCTCTGCTTTATTGTTCTTCACAGCTACTGCATTTTTAAACAAATTAAACATTTGTGGCAAAGCTGCGTTGAGCAAGTCTGTTGGCACCATTTTTTCCAACAGCATTTGCTCATTTTCTATCTCTGTGTCACATTTGGTAATACTCACACTTTCAAGTTTTTCATTATGATGGTATTTGTTATGGTGATTAGTGGTCTTTAATGTTACTATTGCACAAAAGATAGCTACTTGCTGAAGACGCAGATGTTGGTCAGCATTTTTCAGCAATAAAGTAGTTTTTATTAAATTTATATAATATTATATAAGTTACTGGTGCACAATGTAGTGATTCAAATGTCAAGGTTATATTCCATTTACAGGTATTATAAAACATTGGCTATATTGCCCATGCTTTATAATATATCCTTGTAACTGATTTGATACCTAATGGTTTGTCCCCTCCTTCCCTGTCCCCACTGATAGCCACGAGGTGGTTCTCTATATCTGTTAGTTCGCTTCTTTTTTTGATTATATTCCCTAGTTGGTTGTATTTTTTAGACTCCACAAGTAAATGATATCATACAGTATTTATCTCTGTCTGACATTTCACTAAGCTTAGTGGGTATGGAATATAGATTTAATTGGAGTATAATTGCTTTACGATCTTATATTAGTTTCGGCTGCACAATGAAGTGAACCAGCTGTATGTACATACATAGACCGCTCCCTTTTGTGCCTCCCTCCCACCTCCCCACCATCCCACCCCTCGAAGGTCAGCACAGAGCCCAAGCTGAGCTCCCTGTCTATACAGTAGCTTCTCACTAGCTAGCTATTTCACACATGGCTGTACACATATGTCAATGCTACTCTCCCAACTCATCCTACCCTCCCCTGCCCCGCTGTGTCTGCAAGTCCATTCTCTCTGTGTGTCTCTATCCTTGCCCTGCAAAAATGTTCATCTGTACCATTTTTTTTAGATTTCACATATATGTATTAATATACAATATTTGTTTTTGCCTTTCTGACTTACTTCACTTTACATGACAGATTCTAGGTCCATCCACATCGCCACAAGTGACCCAGTTTTGTTCCTTTTTATGGCTGAGGAATATTGTATTATACATATGTATCATATTTTAGTTTTCAATGCAGGCATATACATTGTTTTTTAGACATAATGCTAGTGCACACTTAATATACTACAGTCCAATGTAACAGCTCTATGAAGACCTACATGACCTTCAAGAACTAACACCCAAAAAAGATATCCTTTTCATCACAGGGGACTGGAATGCAAAAGTAGGACATCAAGTGATACCTGGAATAACAGGCACATTTGGCCTTGGAGTACGGAATGAAGCAGGTCAAAGGCCAATGGAGTTTTGTCAAGAGAACACACTGGTCATAGCAAACACCCTCTTCCAACAACACAAGAAAAGACTCTACACAAGGACATCGCCAGATGGTCAATCAATACTGAAATCAGATTGATTATATTCTTTGCAGCCAAAGATGGAGAAGCTCTATACAGTCAGCAAAAACAAGACCAGGAGCCGACTGTGGCTCAGATCATGAACTCCTTATTGCCAAATTCAGACTTAAATTGAAGAAGGTAGGGAAAACCACTAGACCATTCAGGTATGACCTTAAAAAATTCCTTACAATTAAAAATGGAAGTGACAAATAGGTTCAAGGGATTAGATCTGACAGACGGAGTGCTTGAAGAACTATAGACAGAGGTTCATAACATTGCACAGGAGGCAGTGATCAAGACCATCCCCAAGAAAAAGAAATGCAAAAGGCAAAATGGTTGTGTGAGGAGGCCTTACAAATAGCTGAGAAAAGAAGAGAAGCAAAAGGCAAAGGAGAAAAGGAAAGATATACCCCTCTGAATGCAGAGTTCCAAAGAATTGAAAGGAAAGAAAAGAAAGCCTTTCTCAGTGATCAATATATGCACTAGGAAACCTAAAGATTTCTACGACTCACATTTATTGAGACGTTGCTTTCTTTGGCTGGTCTGGAACCAAATCCACAAAAACTCCAAGGTCTCCCTGTATACTAATTGTTTCAACCAGTATGAGCTGGACATCTGCTCTATTCAGACACTGAGGATGCAAGCCAAGTACAGCAATCTCTTCCAAAATACTTGCAGTCTAGCGAGCAGAGTGGGACAGAGAAGATGCCAGTGCATTCAGTTGACAGAACCGGACTAGAAGTTCACCCAAGGAGCTCTGGGAGCATAGGGTATACAAAAAGGGCCAAACAACTCTTTTCAAAAGGGAGTAACCCTTGGTTGATGCTGAAGAACTATCCACCGAAAGAATATCTAGCAGAGGGAATGAAGTGTGTGCAAAGATGTGGCAGCAGGAAAGGTCATCTGGGAAAAGCTGGAGACTTGGAGCGGCTGCAGGGAGAGGGTGTGAGATCGAAGGACTGGTGGGCACTCATGGGCAGGTGTTCACGCCAGCCAGGCCCTGAAAGCAGGCTGAATATCCATCTGCATATCAGCTGATAAGGAGGAGGCACTACATGTATGCACACACACAGGAGCACACACACACGCACACACACGCGCACACACACACACACACACACACAGTGGAATATTACTCAGCCCAAACAAGTGAAATGAGGCTGTTTACAGGAACACAGATGGACCTACAAGATTATCATACTAAGTGAAATAAGCCAGACAGAAAGGCCAACATCATAAATTGCTTGCATGTGGAATCTGAAAAAGAAAGTACAAATGGTCTTATTTACAAAGCAGACATAAATCCATGGATAGAGAAAACAAACTTATGGTTACTAAAGAGGAAAAGGGTGAAAGGGATAAATTAGGAGTTTGGGATTTACATGTATGCTATACATGAAATAGACAAACTGCAAGGACCTACTTTATAGCACACGGAACTATAGTCAATATTTTGTCATAATTTGTCAGGGGAAATAATCTGAGAAATTATTAGTGTGTATATGTATTAGTGTGTATATGTATTAGTGTGTATATGCATAGTGTGTATTAGTGTGTATATGTATATATTAATATATATATAATATGAGTGAATTACTGTGCTGTACACACATTGTAAATCAACTATACTTCAATAAAAAATAATTTGATTAGTCAGAGAATAAGTATAATATTATTTTTGAAGACAGCATAAACAGGAGAATCTAGTCCATCCGGAACCTGATATATTTTCCCTAAAATTAAAAAATACTAAACTATGCCTTGATAACTATAGTCCCAAACTAGACATTACAGCATTATCAGTGTCTACTCTCTGTTTCTCTCAGTGAATATCTCATTCTTCTACTAATCTAATCTTCCAGACTTTTTGAAAGCCATATCTCAATAGGAGAATGTTTGATGTACAATAATGAATGTCAGGGGGTTTTTTTGTTTGTTTGTTTTAATGTAAGTGTTCTTAATGAATAAGTGTTCTTATAGAAGTTAACAACTTGTTGAATAGTCGCTTTGAAGTATTAGTCTGTATGAATACACGTAGTCTTTAAGAAAAAAGATCTACATAGGTAGTCTAGCTCTAAGAACTTCATACCCTTGTATCGTTATCTGTTATAAAATTTATTTATTTGAATCATCTCTACATTTGTTGTTTACCTTAGCCAGATTAAATGTCATCACTTGAAATTGCTAAAACGCAATGTAACTAGCAGTATTTTTTTTATCACTTTACACGGCAAAATGTTTTCTTAAAGTATGAGTCTTTTCTAGCACATTAGCTTTTATTAGTAATAACAGTAATAAGCATTAGCACTTATTGAATGATTTCAACATGACAAGCAGAGCAAGTGCTTTAAATGCGTTGCCACATTTAATCCTCATAACCATGAAGCAGGTGCTATAATTTTGCTCACTTTATAGATGAGAAAATTAAGAGTTGTTGAGGTTCGGAAACTGGATGAAGGTCATTTAGCTAGTAAGTGTTTGAGCTCAGATACCAATCACATGCTGTCTCGTTCCAGAATATATTATCTTCGCCCCAAATTAGTTGCTTCTCTTTCTAAGTGGACACAAAAGTGCTCTCCTTGAGATTCTGTTTCAACTGTCGTAATTCCTGTGATCAGTTTATTTAAGGTATTATCAGTATAGAGAAATTTGAAATCAAATTTAAATAACTAGCAACTGTATTTAATTAATAAAACAGAATGATTCACTGTGAGTCAATGTATTTAGTTTCATATAGAAAGTGACCTCTATTTGTCACCTGACCTTTTCCTTGTGTATCAGCTGGGTTAATCTAGCTTTGTAACAGACATCCCTAACACCTTCTCAATGTGAGGAAAATTCCCTCCTCCCCCTCTTGAGTTCCTGTGGCTGGACTAACAAGAAAACAGACACAAGATAGAGTAACAGGAGAGAAAGAAACAAATTTTAATTTGCACACATGGAGTTTTCATAGAAATGGGACCTAAGGAGTGGCCAAGGTAGGGAGCTTTTATCCTCTTTAGACAAAGAAACAGCAAATTTATAAGGAACTGACAAGACAAAGAAGCTTAGATGTTGGATGCTTGATTAGCAAAGGATCTAAATAGAGTTTGGGGTTGGGGGAATAAATGAAAGAAGTCACAAGATGTGTTTATATAGATTTCTTAGCCTGAACTCACCATCTTCGGTGATAAGGGTATCCCTCTCCCTTCATATAGGAGTGTACCTTTCACATGCGAGAAAGGAGTCAGGAGTACAGAAATGAGGTTCAGAGTGTTTCTGAACCTCTTCTTTGGCCATATCTTAAGTAACTTTAATTAAAAATCATTGATATGCCATTGTGGTATATTTAAGGGCAGTCGTTCCTGAGCCCTAAAAATTCCAGTGGCTAAACATGCAGTCCATGGGGTTGCAAAGAGTCAGACACGACTGACCGACTGAACTGAAACATAAAGGTTAGTTCTAGTTCAGGTCCAATGCAAATCAGTGCATTCTCTGTTCCATGAGTTAGTAGATGCTCGCTACCCCTGTTTGTGTGTCTGCCATCTCATAAGCCCTTGGAATCCTCCCCTGTGTCCTATGGCATTTGGCTAGATATTGAATGAAAGAAAGAATGTGGAGAGTCAGGTTGGAAGGGATCCAGAATTGGCATACATCACTTTCATCCACATACTACTGGCCAGAATTCAGATCTAAGCACATAACAGGTAGTGTAGTTTGGCAGTGAGGCTGGCAGAAAGATCATGGACATTAGTGAATAATTAGCCAACCAGTGCCAGGCATGCCTTTATGGACCTTAAAGTATACTGACTGACAAATTCAGAAAGTATTCAGATTTTCACGTGTTTACTCTTACCTTAGGGATGACTTCAGCCTCTAAGTCTGTGATCCATATTGTCAGTAGTTCAGCTGATGATAATTAAATAGTGCTTTATACATTTATTTTTATTTTCTTCCTTAAAATTGTAGAACTTTCCATGCACTCTATTCTTATACTACCTGAGATTTTTTTTTTAATAAGAGGCTGATGTATAGAATTTCATGCCTGATGGCTTACTAATAGGGATTTTTGTAGATTCTAATTTGTGATTATTTTCCAAATTGAATAATGTTTAGTATATCAATTTTACAACATAATTTTATGAAGATTTGACAGTTTATACACTGACTACCATTCACATAAAAACATAATTGTTCTAATAGTGAGTTAAGAAAGTAGATATTAAGAATCAGATTTTATTTTTCTGTTTCAAGATTTACATAATTCTTTTGGATTGTATACTCTGGGTACTTTTCTCTCAACTGATTTTTAATATGTTTTCCTGTGAAAGTTATTAATTTGTGTATAAGGAGAGCTGACATGAATACATCTATTGCTTGCTTCATCCTTCTACCCCCAACCTCAATTCTTTGTTTTCATGGATTATTTGTCTTGAAGTGTTGATGCATTTTTTTATAAAATTAATATGTTATTCTTTTCTCAATAGGTCATTACCTTGAGACTTCGTAGCATTTTTCATTTGTTTTTCTTTCAAATTGTACATTGTCTTCAATTTTAAGTTGAGACTTTATAACTTGCAACATCTCAAGTGCATAGTATACTGAATTCAGTATAATGAGAAAATGTAACCTTTTTTACCCTATGAAAGCTCTCCAAAACTCTTTGATTTCATATAATATTACCTGTTTCCCCTACAGCCTTGATGTAAAAATTCTCATTATTAATGATGATTTGGTCATAGGTGTATCTCTATTTTTAAAAATTTCACATTCTGGACTCTTTCCCCATTAACCCTTTTCATGGATATTTAAAATATGTATGTGGCCAAAATAATAATATTGGGAAAAATAGTGTCATATCTTATATAGACCATGATAGACACATATTATTATTTGCTTAATGAATAAATAAGAATTAGGAGATGTTGCTCTTTTCAACTCTATTATTTTCTTCCTGGATTGAAAAAAAAAAAAAAAGGTCAGTGAACCCAAAAGTCAGCATTTAAAAGTGACTTACAGACTAATTCTTTGGTTGATGTTTTGTTATGCCACCAGATCAAAAGTAAATAAACCTCTATTTTGGCTTTTATAGATCAGATTGTACTTAAATATAACAGGAACCATAGGCTGAAAAGATACTAAAATTTTTTAAGCAATTTAAAATTTTGAAGGTACTCTGTAAAAATTGAATGATGTGCAAAATACACACCTCTTTAAATATTTAAATTAGAATTAAATTTTTGAAGCTAAAGTTAAAGGAAAAATTCTCACTGGATCTGCAGAAGTAATGATATTAAAAGAGGGCAAAGGAACTTTTACTCTGTTGAAGCTAGTGGTGTGTATATTCCTCCAGCGATTGCTAAGGCCACCAATACCGTTCTTCAAACAAGTCTGTGAATTTGTTCTCTTTAATGATTTCCAAAGCACCTGGGAGATGTGATTCTCCAGAGATTTTGAAGGGAGTTGATTTTTCATGCCGGAGTACTATGGAGAAAGTTCAGGTATTGAAAGAGTGTATGAGAAAATCTATAAGGGAGATCAATTTCACAAGTGCTTTGTAAAAACATCAGACAAGAATCTCACTTGACACAGAATGCAGAAGTTCTATGCTCAAAATTTTTCAACACACTCGATCTTGTGGACAAAAATATAGATTTGAACTTACAAAATATGATGTCCTGTCAAAGGACTGATCGTTCCACAATTGAGTTCAACAATAAATTCCAAGAGGCTTGTAAAACCCACCACGGATGTGATCCCTGAACAAGAATAAACAGTTCGTCCACAGCTCTGCCAAGATATGAATTTGGAGCGTGACATGGGTAATAAATTAGTATATGAACGATTCAGTGCAGGATTATGAACTATTATCCAAGCACTTATGAATACTCTCTTTCATAAACTGTTCTATAATCCAAGCAGACAGTTCTCTGTCAGCCTAAATGGATGCATTTAGGGTATAATAGGTATGCCTGGGAGGGCCCCTCTAGATCATTTGCGGTGGCATGGATGCCTGTGTGATGAGGAAATAACATTTATCAATAGTCAGTGTTCTGCAGAGAACATGGAAACACCTGGCAACTCTCCAAATGCATGAGAGCAGATCTCGACAGCCAAGTGTATTATGCTGTGGGTCAGGCAGAGAGTATTTGGGTTAATCAAATTTTATGGTTAAGCGATAACTTGCCTTCATGGACAATTTTTTAAGGAGTTAAAATACAATAAAATACAATTTATGAAAAAAATAGTCTAACCATGACTTAAGAGTTGATCATTCAAAGCATTTGGGGAACTTACAAAGTGTTAGGGATATAATGATGAATCTTGATTATCATTTTACTGAAACTGTGCAGGCTACTTTGTTCCCCTTCTGTCATTGATATTTCAGAGGATGGAAGTGAAGGCTTTACTTTAAGCATTTGGTTACTTTTTACATTAAAGAAGTAATCTATTTCAGTTGTTGTTCAGTCACTGAATTGTGTCCAACTATATGCGACCCCAGGGACTGCAGCATGCCAGGTCCGCCTGTCCTTCACTATCTCCCAGGGTTTGCTCAAATTCATGTCCACTGAGTTGGTGATGCTATCTAACCATCTCATCCTCAGCGGCCCCTTTCTCCTTTTACTTTCAGTCTTTCCCAACATCAGGGTCTTGTCCAATGAGTTGGCTCTTCCCATCAAGTTGCCAAAGTATTAGACCTTCAGCTGCAGCATCAATCCTTCCAACGAAAATCAGGGTTGATTTCTTTTGGGATTGACTGGTTTGATATCCTTGCACTCCAAAGGACTCTCAAGAGTCTTCTCCAGCACCGCAATTCAAGAGCATCAATTTTTCGGTGCTCAGCTTACTTTATGGTCTAACTGTCACATCTGCATGTGACATATACTATTTTACATATACATATATTTATATACAGAAAATAGTAAATATTTTTCTATGAGATTTTAACATAGGTGACAGCATGGAGTAGTGATTAAAAATGTCTCTAGACTCAGAAAACCTTGGTTCAAATACCAACTCTACCAAGTACTATTTTTGTGACTCTGGGCAATATAATCAAAACTCTCCCAGTCTATGGTTTTTCATTCAAAAAATTATATTATGATAATAAGCATCCTTAATAATTTGAAGATGGAATGAGTTAGCACCTTGTAAAACATTTAGAGAAGTGGCTGGCAATATTAAGTATTGCATAAATGTTAGCTAGTATATTTCATATTGGACTGTCATGGAATTGAGTCTTAAATGGCAGCTTCATGCCTGGTTCATTCTATTTTGTACCTCGGTGCCTTTGTACCTGCTGTTCCTCCGCCTGGGAGCCCCATTCTCAATAATCTTCCAACCATCTTCTACTGCATTTTCAAGATGCAGCTTTGTTAGTTCTTGGTTAAGCTATCTGTCACTCTTGTCAGAGTTAACGACTAATACTCATGATAGTAGAATGTTAGTCACTGCTTCCTTTGTGCCTAAATTCTCCCTAATATAATTTTTTATTATTTTAAAAGTAACTTTGTACATGAAATATTTATTCACACACCCATATCTCAAACTGGACCGTGAGTTTCTTGTAGACCATGAGCCTGTATCATACACAGAAGGCATTTACTAACCATGAGTTTCTTTGCTTGCTTAAAGGAGGAATGGACAAATATCATGACCTCCCATTTAATGAACTAACGATTTTGAATCTTAAAAGCATGAATATATTTTTAAATTTCTTGACCTTCACTTTTAAAGATAACAATGATATATGTTATATTTCAGTTTTAGTGGGGATAGGATTGTTGTTTGCTTTACTTTAGTTAATTTTAAAATTATGTATAGACATGGAGGAAATTCAAACATATGGGATGATGTACAGTGAAAGTAGAATGCTTCCTTCACCTGTGTGTCTGCCTCTAGTCTCCCTTCCCAGACTTATTCTCCATATTCAAGTTCATATGTGCATGTGTGTCTGTCATACACACTTGTTTACACAAATGGAAACTAGGGAACTTATTATGTTTGACCTTTGTGTTTTTAGTGTTTAATGATTTGGTGTTTAATTGGAACTTTTTCATATTAGCAGCATAGTAGATCCGCATCAGTTTGGTAACACCTGCGTGATATTCTATCCCATGAGGATCCATGTCACAGAGGGAGGGTCCTCTGATACAGGAGCCACTGGGGAAGGCACTGTATTTCTGCTCTGGCCGCTTGGCTCAGTAGCATCCACAGAGATGTCAGGATGGGCCGGTGGGGTAGGGGGTGGCTTGAAGACTCAGCATCGTAACAAGGGAGGGAGGAGGAAATTGTTATTTCCTATAATTTAGTAATTGTTTTTCTTCATAAAAAATTTAGTATGTATTTTATGCAATCTGTAAACATATAGTTCAAAGAGGATTTTGCACATCCTGGGTAATCCAAAAGCTTTCATGGGTATGATATACAAATTTAAATTGAGTAGCTATCGCATTTTGGGGGGTGAGCAGTGAGATTTTTCTTTTCTGATTATATAATTTGAACATATGAAAGTCAAAAGCAAAAAAAAAATTGTTTAGTATAGCTAATGATATCGGCAACAGAGAAAACCAAAATTAACCTTTTAACACACATTCTTGTTTCACTGAGTATAATGTCATAAATGATCTCTATGGCATTATATATATATATATAAATATATATCAGATCAGATCAGCCGCTCAGTCATGTCCGACTCTTTGCGACCCCATGAATTGCAGCATGCCAGGCCTTCCTGTCCATCACCAACTCCAGGAGTTCACTGAGACTCACTTCCATCGAGTCAGTGATGCCATCCAGCCATCTCATCCTCCATTGTCCCCTTCTCCTCTTGCCCCCAATCCCTCCCAGCATCAGAGTCTTTTCCAATGAGTCAACTCTTTGCATGAGGTGGCCAAAGTACTGGAGTTTCAGTTTTAGCATCATTCCTTCCAAAGAAATCCCAGGGCTGATCTCCTTCAGAATGGACTGATTGGATCTCCTTGCAGTCCAAGGGACTCTCAAGAGTCTTCTCCAACAACACAGTTCAAAAGCATCAATTCTTCGGCTCTCAGCCTTCTTCACAGTCCAACTCTCACATCTATACATGACCACAGGAAAAACCATAGCCTTGACTAGACGAACCTTTGTTGGCAAAGTAATGTCTCTGCTTTTGAATATGCTATCTAGGTTGGTCATAACTTTCATTCCAAGGAGTAAGCGTTGTTTAATTTCATGGCTGCAGTCATCATCTGCAGTGATTTTGCCCAGAAAAATAAAGTCTGACACTGTTTTCATGGTTTCCCCATCTATTTCCCATGAAGTGATGGGACCGGATGCCACGATCTTCGTTTTCTGAATGTTGAGCTTTAAGCCACCTTTTTCACTCTACATGTTCACTTTCATCAAGAGGCTTTTGAGTTCCTCTTCACTTTCTGCCATAAAGGTAGTGTCATCTGCATATCTGAGGTTATTGATATCTCTCCCAGAAATCTTGATTACAGCTTGTGTTTCTTCCAGTCCAGCGTTTCTCATGATGTACTCTGCATATAAGTTAAATAAACAGGGTGACGATATACAGCCTTGACAAACTCCTTTTCCTATTTGGAACCAGTCTGTTGTTCCATGTCCAGTTCTAACTGTTGCTTCCTGACCTGCATACAAATTTCTCAAGAGACAGATGAGGTAGTCTGTTATGCATATATATATTTAACAATATCAATTTGGCATTGGAGAAATGTGCTGTAATTCCCTTAGGCATTTTGCACATAACCAACTTTACAACCAAACACTGGACTTTTTGTTTCTGATTTTTGCTATTATTAGTAACAATAGCATAAATATGTATCTTTTATTACTCTCAGATAAATTCTTTAAAAGTGGAATTTCTGGTTCCAAGAGTGTGAGCAGGGTTCAGCTTTTTGATGCATATTGTCAAACAAGCACCTAAGGAGATGACAGCAACTTAAATGCTTCCTGCCGGTGTGGGAGAAGGTACACGTTTCCCTGAATTCCTTCTAATTGTGGATATTTTGCTTTTGTTTTTTCATTTTGCCTATCTGACATGTGGTATTTAACTTTTGTGATGCTGATCACTTTTTTAAGAGTATTTATATGGTGCTTATACTAACATTTCTGTATCAAACATTTAAAATATTTTGTCAGTTTCACATTACTTAATTAGTTTCTTTGTTTTGATATACAGAATTTTAAATTTTCCTTATAGACAAATAGAGAAAAGTTGCCTTTTATGATTTTTAGTTTGGTTTTTATGTTTAAAATGTCATCCTACCCAGAAGTTTTTAGCTTAGAAGTTGTGTGTACATATAGGGCTTCCCTGGTGGCTCAGTGGTAATGAATCTGCCTTCTGGTACAGGAGACATGGGTTTGATCCCTGGGTGGGGAAGATCCCTTGGAGAAGGAAATGGCAACCCACCCCAGTATTCTTGTCTGAGAAATCCAGTGGACAGAGGTGTCTGGTGGGCTACAGTCCATGGGGTCACGAAGAGTCAGACACCATTTAGCAACTGAACAACAACAAATATACTCAGAAAACAGTAACTTAACTTCATTTTTCACATTTTATCTTTTCTAATCCGCTGTATTAGCAAGGGAGTAGAATACAACAAGCCCCTAAAATGTAGTTGCTTAAAAGTAATAGAAACTAATTCTTTCTCACATAATATTCTAGATGTAGACCAGTGATCTAAATCAGGTACACCATTTGGTATAGGCAGTCTCCCAGGGACCTTGTCCATCAAGTTGCTTCTCCAGTTAAACTT
Organism: Bos indicus; assembly: GCF_029378745.1. Taxonomy (NCBI): domain Eukaryota; kingdom Metazoa; phylum Chordata; class Mammalia; order Artiodactyla; family Bovidae; genus Bos; species Bos indicus. The sequence continues at coordinate 12,648,105 of NC_091786.1, forward strand.
TTTTCTCCCTTACCTGCAGACTCAAATCTGGATCATCAGTAAAACGGTTAGTTTTCTAATCCATGCAAAAGAGACAGGGAGAGAGGAGGACACGTTTCTTCTTCTTCTCCTTCCTTTTGCTCTTCCCCTTCCTTCTCCTTCTTCTATAAAGCCATCTAGGAGCTGCACGCAATATTTCACTCATGCCGTTTGGGCTGGTACTTCTTTGCATGACCACATCTGCAATGGAACCTGGGTATGCTAATCTGCTAGGGCTGCCCTAATACAGCACCACAAACTGGGTGACTTCAACAACAGAGATGTATTGTCTCACACTTTGAGATGCTTGAAGTCTGAGATGGAGGTGGTTGGCTGGGACGATTGCATCTGAGGCTGTGAGGAAGAGCCTGTTTCCAGTCCCTCCTCTAGCTTCTTGGTGGCTTGCCAGCAGTCGTAGTCATCCTGTCCCTTGGCTTGTAGAAGTGTCATCCTAATCTGAGCCTCCATCATTACATGGTGTTCTCCCTGTGTGCCTGTCTCCAGGCCCTAACTTCCCTCTCCTGTAAGGACACCTATCATATTGGATTTGGACCCACCCTAATCACCTCATCTTATCTGAATGTATCTTCAGTGATCCTATTTCCAAGTAAGGTAACATTCCAAGGCATTAAGGTGAGGACTTCAATGTATAAATTTGAGGGTTCATAATTCAACCAAAAATACTTGGTAATATTCTCTCTGCCTTGGCAAAGGGAAAGTTAGGGGAATGTAGAACTAGGAGCCAATGGTTGACCTCACCATCTTGAACTGATTTTAACCTAGTGTTTGAGAAACACTATAAATTCATTTTTATTCAATGCTTAAACCAATTTCCCAGTATCATTTAATAACACCCAGTTTTCTCACTATAGCATCTTTGTTATATTCAAAGCAAGACCCAAGGTCTTAAACACCATGTGATCTCCTTTATGTCTAATATTCCAACTATGGGCTTCCCAGATAGTGCTAGTGGTAAAGAACCCACCTGCCAATGCTGGAGACAGGAAGAGTTTGATCCCTTGGTCGGGAAGATCCCCTGGAGGAGGGCATGACAACCCACTCCAGTATTCTTGCCTGGAGAATTGCCATGGACAGAGGAGCCTGGTGGGCTATAGTCCACAGGGAGCAAAGAGTCAGACACAACTGAAGCGACTGAGCATGCATGCACACATGCTCAACTATAAAATGAGACCAACTGCAGAGTATGGTGACTATAGCTAACCACTTTATTGTATATTTGAAAATTGCAAAGAAAGTAGATGTTAAAATTTCTTATCATAGGCAAATAAATTTGAGGTGATGGAGGTTTATAACTCACCCTATTGTGGTAATAATTTTGCAGTATGTACCTATATCAAATCATCATGTTGTATACCTAACACTAATACACTTGTTATATTATCAATTCTGTCTCGATAAAACTGGGGGAAAATGAGATTAACCCTGTCTTACTTCCTGTAGTTTATATTCTGGGCTGTTGATATTTTCTAATAGGCATTGGCACCACACAATTTTTGTATACTATAACTTTACAGTATAGATAAAATATTTTAAATAGTTTAGGATAAATTGGGTCATTCATTATGTTATTGCTAACACAATGTTTAGGAGTTGCTAAACTCACTGCTGACTTGCAAAGTGGACATTATTTTTTTCCCTATTTAAAGGCTGAAGATAATGAAACACAGAAAGAGTTTGAGAGACTTGCCTAAAGTCACAGAGCTATTGAACAAGTAGCAGATTGAAATCTAGGTTCATGAAATTTCAGGATCTGAGATTTTAAATGCCATGTGATATACTCACATCTAGTGGACTCAAGTATAAAAAGAGATTGACACTATGTATGTACAAGTTTTTTATTAAAATGTGTGTGTGTATATATATATATATATGCACATATATATACAATGTGTATACATTAAGTACATACTTATTATTATAAGTATATAATAATAAATATATAATATTATATAATTAATTATTCATGCATGATACTGGGTGATCTCTCACTATTCTTGCATGAATAGGAATCTTAATGAAAATATCATTCTGTCCTTCTCAGTGGTCCGATTGATTCTCTGGTATGAAAGTGTAGAATCTTAACGAAAAAGTTCATAGGTAAACCCAGTCAATCATCATCTCTGACCTCCCATAATTTGCAAAATATTTTTGTATCCTTAATGAAGGCATCATTTACATAAGCCCAAGTCTCCTGCTGTGTGAGTCATCAGCATGAGCCAAGTTCACCTTTAAAGTATTAATGAATCTCCACTTTTTCCTCTGTATATCTTAGTGGGCAACTTTGTGGCTTTTTGATCAAACTATTCTCCCGTTGAAAGCACTATCAGTAGAGTTCATCAGTATGCATCTGCTGCTGCTGCTGCTGCTGCTGCTAAGTCGCTTCAGTTGTGTCCAACTCTGTGCGACCCCATAGAAGGCAGCCCACCAGACTCCTCTGTCCCTGGGATTCTCCAGGCAAGAACACTGGAGTGGGTTGCCATTTCCTTCTCCAATGCATGAAAGTGAAAAGTGAAAGTGAAGTCACTCAGTCGTGTCCGACTTTTAGCGACCTCATGGATTGCAGCCTACCAGGCTCCTCCGTCCATGGGATTTTCCAGGCAAGAGTACTGGAGTGGGTTGCCATTGCCTTCTCCGAGTATACATCTAGTCAACCTCTTTCTGTGTTATACATGATACATATATATCTAGTCAACTATATCCTTTTATTCAAGGATCTCCAAATCCTCAGACATTACCAGAACTGTATATATCAAGTTAATGGTTCAACCTCCTTATTTGTGAGTCCGTCACTTTATAACAAGAGAGTTAACAGCTTGTCTATAGCATCCACACTATAGCATTTTTCTAAGGAGTGATTTTTGTTACTTATCAAATGATCACCTAAGTCACATACAGCTCTTTCTCCCTAAAACTGCCTGTGACCTTCACTGGAGGACAAACTGCAGAGGGAGAGACTGTGGGTAACTGGGACTCACTCTTTTCTCTATTAGTCTGGGAGACTGTGAATAATTCTAATCTACTATGATCAATCAAAATTACATGTACATATTTAAACTTAGGCATCAAAAAAGAAACATATTTAGGCAATAAATTTTACTGAATGGTTACCATATGCCAGGTATTATGCCAAGCCTTAGCAATACATCAACAAATGAGACAATCCCAGCCAACAACAAGCAAGTCTTAGACTGTGGCAAACAGTTATAAAAAGCAATAAGCACAAGACAGTGAATGTAATGATAGAAGTAGACACACAGTATTATAGGGACACGGGGAAAGGCACATAACAAAGTCACAGTGTGCAGGGTGGTCATCAGGGTGATTCCCTATAGAAAGAAATGGCAGAACTAAATCTTCAAGAACATGCTTGCAATGTATACGCTTTACTTTCTTTAGTTTTAAATATTATCATTTTTATATTTATGGTTAAGTATTATCATATTTGATAGTCTATTTCCACATTACCTAGGACAGTGTCATTCTGGAGAGTTATACTGAAAACTAGATTGCAGTTATTTACACACAAATAGTCCATGATGACAGCTTGCATTCAAAAAGGGAACATTATACATCATTGGGAAAGAATTACTGAAACCATTAAAATACTTAGAAAAAGCAAGATGGCTAAATATGACTCTTCTTTACGTTATCAACAATAGTTTGGTGACCATCAAGGAAAAAATGGCCTCTGTGAGCTCTGGGCTCCAGACCATACTCGACGGATCTGGGAGGCATTTCACACAGGCCTGTGTAAGGTAATAGGTGTGCAGACCTCTATCTCAGCTCTGACTCTAATTGGCTGATGAACTGGCTCCAGCTCTTTTTGGTTGGCCCGGGAGCCTCTGCAGACACTGATAGACAATCACTCTGAGATGACTGAGCCTTTATACATGTCCAGCAGTCCACCAGAGAAGTTCCAACACACTGCTGCTGCTGCTAAGTCGCTTCAGTCGTGTCCGACTCTGTGCGACCCCATAGACGGCAGCCCACCAGGCTCCCCCGTCCCTGGGATTCTCCAGGCAAGAACACTGGAGTGGGTTGCCATTTCCTTCTCCAATGCATGAAAGGGAAAAGTGAAAGTGAAGTCGCTCAGTCGTGTCAGACTCTTAGCGACCCCATGGACTGCAGCCTACCAGGCTCCTCCGTCTATGGGATTTTCCAGGCAAGAGTATTGGAGTAGGGTGCCATTGCCTTCTCCATCCAACACACTACTAGAAACCCCCCGCCCCCCCAAAAAAAATTTTGTACTCTTGGAGTGGGAAAGAGGAACCGTTTGACTTTCCTGACATCTTCTCTCTCCCAAGGCAGCCCAGCTCATCGCCAAGAGAGCGTTTTCAGCCCAGGATTTCTCTGGGGCAGAAAAGTGAGAGCATGAGAGACAGAGAGAGTGGCCCAGCTCCCCGAGTTGTGCAGGACAGTGTAAAGGAGGCCCAGTTCTCTCACTCCATCCTGAGCTCTGAGTCGTGAGTTGCCTATGACGGGGGCTGGGAGCACAGCACCCTGACTCTGACTATTAGCACAGGAGCACGGATCCTACTCAGTGAATCATGGGCTCCATCAGAATGCACACCCAATAGCCACTGAGAATCCTTGCCCACGGATGCCCCCTACTGCCCCCTGGAACCCCCAGTGACCTTCAAGACTCACCCTCATGCAGTCCCACCCTGAGGATAGTAAGCATGAACTTCGGAAGAGGGTGAGTAAACATGTGGTGATCAGCTCATGAAAGATGAGTGCGTGAGATCATCACACACTGTATGTCAATTACATCTTTTGGGGGCTTTCCCAGTGGTGCTAGTGGTAAAAAACAAAAACAAAAACCCACCTGCCAATGCAGGAGATGTAAGAGACATGGGTTTGATCCCTGAGTCAGGAAGATCCCCTGGAGGAGGGTATAGCAACCCACTGCAATTCTTGCCTGGAGAATCCCATGGACAGGTAAGCCTGGTGGGCACCAGTCCATGGGGTCACAAGAGTTGGACACGACTGAAGTGACTGAGCTGGAAAACAAAGCCTAGAGAAGCTCTCGAATCCTCTAGTTCAGATGTGGCACATAGTAACAGACCACAAAATGCTTGTTGAATCAATTAACTTAAAATAAGACAAAGATCAATTACACATTTTTAAACTGAAGAGACAGGGATGGAAATTGCATGTTAGTACTGGCAGAGCAGCATTGCCAAAGTTTTCTACAGAATGGTAGATTCCCCAAATTTGTTGATTGATATTTGAGAAAAAAAAAATAACTATATAGGTTGTATTGAAATGATTAAGGAAAATGTTAGCTGAAAGAAAAGTGGAAAGGTTCTCTTTTTGCAAGATCTTTTAGAACTTTTAATACATTATGCAATTTTCCCTGAAATTATTTATCATGGAAATTGTTGCTTCTGGAGAACATCTAACATGCCACAGAACTAGTGTCTCACAACATGCTGTTTGGGAAATACTGACATGAGGAATGCAGGAGAAATTTCAGGAAAGTGAAATAGATATTTGTCAATGAATTCAAAATCCTCTGAACACATAAAAAATATATACTCTTTTTTTTTTTTCTGCCACTAAATTGAATCTCTATCCTGGACTTCTATTCCACTTAAATGAAGAGACTTGTATTTAGTCAATTCCAGGTAAATGGCAACCCACTCCAGTGTTCTTGCCTGGAGAATCCCAGGGATGGGGGAGCCTGGTGGGCCGCTGTCTATGGGGTTGCACAGAGTCGGACACAACTGAAGCAACTTAGCAGCAGCAGCGGTGGCAGGTTAATACAATTTCTGGTTATAATACCATCCATTTGAGATTTTCCTCCTCCTCTCTCTTACCAAAGTAGCATCAAAGAGCTGGTGAGCTTACTTTGGATCTTAGCATTGAGACCAGACATCTGGTTCTCATCTGGAAACTGTCTACACTGCTACCAGCTGTGGTTTACACAGTCCCATCTGGTTCTCAGTTGCTGTTATTCTTCTCTGCAAAGTCTGCCTTTGAATCTGGCTCCCCAACTACACCTCCACACCAACAGCCACTACAGTGTCACATCCTCTAGAATGAAAGACACCTTCATGCCAGCCAGCTCTGTCTTCTCTCTTAGCTCATCTCTGGGCCTTCCTCAAAATCAGGGAAAAATCAGGCTGCTCCATCATACTATTCTAGGTCCAAGGGGAATTTGGTGAGGTTGCCTAAGACCATCTCTGGCTCTAAAATTATTGTCAAGTCAACTGACATAAGAAACTGCCTATAAAGATGCCATCTCCCAAGGTGTTCAGTGGACCATCTTCTTTCCAATATCCCCAAATGTCTTAAAGGAATTCTATGTCTGGGTGCAGAAAGTTGGGATGTAAAGTGTAATTGCAAAAGATCCCACTTCAAATATATACTTGATCAGTAAGAGTGGCTTCATAGGTGGTGGTTTTCAACTGAGGCACTGCCAGACCCCATGGGCAGGGTGGAGTGTACCTAAAAATGCATCTTTATTTTCTCACCTTTAAAAATCAGTGGTAAAAATCAGTTTACTACAAGTTTTGTGTTGTTAGTACATTCTAAAGATTCATTTTAGAGTTTATAAAAACAGCCTTTCAAAAATGTGTTCTATTAGGTGTCTCTTGCAAATGTAGAAGCTTTATCCCAACTTAAATACTTGTAGCAAAAAGGAGGAGACTCATTAACACCAACGTACGTTATTTAGTCACCACATTTGGCAGGCACCATAGAATGGATCACCTTGTGAATAAGCCATACATATTTTCCCAAGCAATGCAAGTGATTTGAAACAGAAAATTCTGATCTTAGTACAAAACAAACAAGACAGTGAAACATCCTACATGTACATGTATCTTTGTGAGCTAGAGGATGATTGCAATCCATAGAATAAAAGGAAACTAACATGTTTGGCATTCTGTTATATGCCAGACCTTTACATATAAAACACTGTATTTAGATAGATACTATCATTACTTATTTTATAGATAAGACAGGATCAGAAAAGGAAAACAGATTGTCCAGGGCATGAAATTCTAAGGTGGTGGAGCTCATATCTACATCTGTCTGTCGACAAAGCCCATGGCATCTCCAACCTCCCTATGGGGACGTGTATGTGAAACTAAGAATCCACATCAGAAACTAAGGAATTCATATCAGAAACTGAGAAATTCATAGAATGTCTTAGAATTTAAGTACAGAAATTATAGATTCCCTGGAGTAGGAAATGGCAACCCACTCCAGTATTCTTACCTGGGAAATCCCACGGACAGAGGAGCCTGGCGTGCTACCATCCACAGTCAGACATGACTGAGCACACACACACACACACACACACACACACACACACACACACACACCATCTTTCTCCTCCCTGGGCTTGGAACATCCTCGGGCAACTTTGTATCATCTCAAGACCAGAGTGACACTCCCCATTCCCATCCAACTCCTCTAGAAATCTTGGCACTTTGGGACATTTCCTCCAGAAAGTGAACTTTCATTTTCTGACCTATTTCTCAAGCAATCGAGCACTCATGAGAATCTGGTACTTTATTCAAATTTTGGGGAGTAGCTTGCTTAGTAAAGCATCCATTAGAGGAAAATAGACCCCAATTTCCTGCTCCTTTCCAAGCTACCGCAGATCTTACCATTGTCAACAGCAAGCTTTGTCCCCTGTTCTCTGAGCAGCACACCCTTGTGAGGTTAAAGCATCTGGAGAATTGTAGCCCCTTTGGAGGATGAGAAGGACATTTGACTCACCAAGGGCAATAATTGTCTCTTCTGTTCCCTGATGTATCCCATGAGTGTGGACCATGGCGGGAACGTGTTGGCGCCACTTACATATATTTGTTGAATTCAGTAACAGAAGGAAGAAAAACGATCAAAATGAGTCTCCTTGCTGCCCGTTTTCTTCTCATTTCACCATCTGGTCCTTCAGTGTAAGAGCCTGATGTGGATATGGTTCATGGGGTCCTTTTGTAAACAACTGGTGGAGTTCAAGTACATCATTCGGCCACGGTGAATCGAAATTAACACCTGACTCGTCCATATTCCAAGTTCTGTGGATGCTACACTGTTCCTGACTGAAACTGTTGTATGATTTAGCATGTCTATTTTTACTGCCATAGTTAGATGGAATAGGATGTCAAGACTGGAGAATCTTTGTGACAGCATAGATTCAGCTTGCTAACTCATTACCCAGGTGGGGTTGGATACCCTTTTGAAACTCAGAAGATTTCTATGTAGTGAGAATTGACTATCCATGCTAGAATTGACTGGAGTTTTCATCGATGAATACTTAATCTGTTAAGTATCTAAAAAGTGTACTAACCCTAGAAAATATTATATGCCCTGAAGAGTTGGCTTTCTGACATTTCTCTACTGCTTTGGACTTGAGCCAGTCAATGGAATTGCTTCTGGTCTCAGGATAGTTTTCCATCTTGCCACTAGATGTCAGGAACAATAAGAGTCAGCTTGCATCAACATCAGCAAAGAACCATCGTCCAGAACTATGTTTTGTTAATTCTTTCTCAGAACTAACATTCATTTGTTCCATGAATACTTACTGAGGACCCACTATGTGCCAACCACAGTTTTAAGCATCCAGGATATATCAGGAAACAAAACAGGCAGCGACAAACCTAAATAAGAACAAGAGACCTGGTAGGGTTGGGTGGTGCATACAGAGAAGAAAGGCCTGGAAAACAGAAAGTGGGGAAGGAATCATCAGAAAGAAGCATCTGGTAGGCAGTGATAAGTGGAGCAGAGAAGAATGCCGCTGCTGCTGCTGCTGCTAAGTCGCTTCAGTCGTGTCCGATTCTGTGCGACCCCATAAACGGCAGCCCACCAGGCTCCCCAGTCCCTGGGATTCTCCAGGCAAGAACACTGGAGTGGGTTGCCATTTGCTTCTCAATGCATGAAAGGGAAAAGTGAAAGTGAAGTCGCTCGGTAGTGTCTGACTCCTAGCGACCCCATGGACGGCAGCCTACCAGGCTCCTCCATCCATGGGATTTTCCAGGCAAGAGTACTGGAGTGGGGTGCCATTGCCTTCTCCAAGAGAAGAGTAGCCAGGTGTCAAAGGCAGAGGCCAAAATGGGTTGGTGTTCATTGGCATCCTTTGTGGAGCAGACACCTGACCCAGGAGACAGGATAAGGTGTGCAAGAGATTTATTGGAGGGAGGGCACTTGTGAAGAAAAGAGAAGGCAGAGCCAATGGAGGTCAACAGTAAGACTTTCCTGTCTCTGAGAAGCCGAGGGGAAAGCAGGGGCCCTAGGAAGAAGTGCCTAACTCTTTAGTGCACTTCCAGTGGCCTCACTGATGGGGAACTGTGAGCCAAAATTGAGCTGAGGAGTCCCGTGTCTTTTAGGAATTACTATATGATCCTTGTTTTGCTGGCTTGGGATGTATGGGCTTATGAAAGAATAAACTAGTGAGTAGAGCTGGACAGCAGTTGGTACTGGCCAGTTAGGTTCACCCCGGCAGGATATCTGAGTGATTAGATTCATCGTGGCAGGATATCTGAGTGATGCACTTTTACTGTGGCCTCAGGATTCAAGAAGGCTAGAGGTATGAGAGCAGACAGGGAAGGAACTGGAGAGGAACCAACGGATAAACCATTGCTGAGCCAGTTCATTCATAACTCTTTAAGCTATTTTATGTTTTGGAGTTTATGGTTATTGATCCTCATTGAGTTAAAACTGTATACTCTTGAATGGTAATTAAAATATCAAAATGAAGCATATTATCTGTTTATGAACCAATCTATTTTTACTGGACCTAAGTTATAAAGTTTTTTGTTCTATCCTTTATATCATGTAAAACTTTTACAAGATTTATGACATCACAGACAGCTAATTATTCCAGCTCTTGTTATATATATTACTATCTTCCTTTTCTTTTTGAAGGAAAAAGAAGAAAAGGAGAATATTTGTATATATTTGACCACTATGATATGTCTTTATAGTACATATTGGCTCATATAAGGAGCAAGCATATTCATAGCTTTAGCAGAGTTTATTGTAGAGGTGCTGCAAGAGTTTGAAAACCATAGATAAGCCATTATTCTAACAACTACAGAATATAACAAATGTATAAGCATTTTCTACTTAGAAAGTTCTGCCAGTTTTAGAGATTGTTGTTGTTAGCAGTTCCCAAAGACTGAATACTTGAGTAAAACTTTCCAAAAAACAAAACTCCTAAACAAATGTTTTGAGAATCTCATGAGAAGTAACCTATCGACATTCAGTATTTCCTTTAGTGGCTTAGGGAAAAAAAAAAATCCCAACAGAATATAATTTTTATTTTTACTGTACTGCTACTCTTTTCTTTCTAGAAACACATTAAAAATAAGAAAGTATATAAAATATAATAATCTAAAGTTTACATAGCAAGACTATGCCTATATTCCACTGGAAAAAGTAAAAATAAACCATATTGTGAAAATGTGGCTGCCTTACTACTCTGACAGAAGCCACATACTCTAAAATATTTTATCTTAAAGAAATAGGACTCTTTATATTGATTTATTCAGTCATGGAGATGCTGTCAAAATACTTACCTTGAATTTTTAAATTACAAATATTCTAGGAATAACATCTTATTTTTCCCAGAATATTCTTTGATATGCTATCACTTCTGAGAAGGGCTTCCCAGGTGGCCTGAGTGGTAAAGAAACTGTCTGCCAGTGCAAGAGACTCAGGAGACATGGATTTGATACCTGAGTCATGAAGATCCCCTGGAGAAAGAAATGGCAACCCACTCCAGTATTCTTGCCTAGAAAACCATGGACAGAGGAGCCTGGTGGGCTACAGTACAGGGGGCAACAAACAGTAGAACATGATGGAATGACTGGGCATACTTCTGAGAAAATTCTGGAAAATCTAGATTCTTCCCAAATGCTTTCCGTTCTGATATATAGATAATATTCTTTTAGGAGTTAAGTAGGTGTGCAGTGAACTGGAAAGGCTGAATATATTCCTTCTTAACTTCTAGAAAAACCATTATAAGATATTGGTTTTTCAGTGAGCCCTTATAACTGTACCAAATTGGTCACTTTGACCTTTGAAATTGCAGTAACTTTCAATTCAGCCTTTTTTTATCTTCCCCAGAAGCACACAGATAGCCAGAATAATAGTAACCTTCAGATTAAGGAATGTTTGAGGCTGAAGGAAATCCCTAAACTAGAATTTCTAGGAGCCCTTCCCTATAGATCAACACCTGAAGTAGAGCCTAGGTCTTTCAAGAGTGGAAGAGAATTCTTGTTTCCTTAGGTACAGTGAAGTTCAGGTCCATTCAGTTCAGTCGCTCAGTCATGTTTGACTCTTTGCGACCCTATGGACTGCAACACACCAGGTTTCCATGTCCATCACCAACTCCCAGAGCTTGCATAAACTCATATCCATTGAATTGATGATGCCATCCAATCATCTTATCCTCTGCCATCCCCTTCTCTTCCCACCTTCAATCTTTCCCAGCATCAGGGTCTTTTCCAATGAGTCAGTTCTTCTCATCAGATGGCCAAAGTATTGGAGCTTCAGTTTCAGCATCAGTCCTTCCAATGAACAATCATGACTGATTGCCTTTAGGATTGACTGGTTTGATCTCTTTATCCAACACCACAGTTCAAAAGCATCAATTCTTCACCACTCAGCTTTCTTTATGGTCCAACTCTCACATCCATACATGACTACTGGAAAAACCATAGCTTTGACTCTACAAACCTTTGTTGATAAAGTAATGTCTCTGTTTTTAATATGTTGTATAGGTTCTACACAGTTTTTCTTCCAAGAAGCAAGCATCTTTTAATTTCATGGATGCAGTCATCATCTGCAGTGATTTTGGAGCCCAAGAAAATAAAATCTGTCACTGTTTCCATTGTTTTCCCATCTATTAGCCATGAAGTAACAGGGCCTGATACCATGATTTTTGTTTTCTGAATATTGAGCTTTAAGCCAGCTTTTTCACTCTCCTCTTTCATTTTCATCAAGAAGCTTTTTAGTTCCTCTTCATTTTCTGCCATAAGAGTGGTGTCATCTGAATATCTGAGGTTATTGATATTTCTCCCTGCAATCTTGATTCCAACTTGTGCTTCATCCAATCTGGCATTTTGCATGGTTTACTCTGCATATAAGTTAAATAAGAGCTTTCTTATTTCATATTCAACCTCCTTCCCACTTAGGTGCAGTGAAAGGGGCTCATAAACAACCCCATGACTAGGGACTTTGCCAGCAGGATAAAGATGTATGGGGAGCTTCCCCATACAATATACCCATCAGATTGGAGGGAACACATGTTGGTGCCACGTCCCTCTTTGGAAGCTTGTGACACAGTCTCCACTACACCTCTCATCACCCCTAAATCTGTCAGTGGAAGACCAGATGACTCTCCTCCTCACAAACTTTGAGGGAGAGAGGGCATAGAGTCTGTGAGCTTCTTACAGAGGAGTCTCAGTAATAAATGATGTTTTGAAAATAAGGGAATCCCTATGGATAGCTTGAATATCAAGATGAGAGCTCCCAGCACCTGGCTGTGGTTAAGATGGTCAGATTATTTTTTTCCAGAGAGAGAAGGTGGAAACATGGGTGGTCCAAGACCCCTTGGGAGGAGAGAATGTTAAGGTTATGAGAGAGAGAGAGGTGGAGAAAGAAAAAGGGAAGATAAAGACAGGGAAGAGGAAGAGATGTTTTACTTTCATATGTGCTCCATGCAGTGATGGAAAAAAGAATGTCTGGTGGAAATGACCTAACTTAGTACCCCCTCTTAATAAACTCTAGATTCTCAGTGAATCCAGTAGTCCACATCAATTCAGAGTTTCTAAGTCAAGAAATGAAGAGGCTATACCATATTGTCCATTGAGAGTCACAAAGTATGTTTGGTCACATACAATAGCCACTATTATTCAAGTAACCAAGTTGCTTAATAATCTGTTTTCCTTGACATACTTATGTTCTTCCCATGCTTCTCAGCCCAGGGAAAATAGGAGAAATAGTACATATATCTGGGCTTCCCTGGTGGTTCAATGGCAAAGAATCCACCTGTCAAGCAGGAGACATGGGCTTGATCCCTGGGTCTGGAAGATCCCCTGGAGAAGAAAATGGCGACCCACTCCAGAATCCTTGCCTGGGAAATCCCATGGACAGAGGCGCCTGGAGGGTGACAGTCCATGAGGTCCCAAAAGAATCAGACATGACTGAGTAACTAAACAACAATAACAGCAAGTACATATACCAAAGAAAGAAAAGAGTAGCTCCAGGAAAATATTGGGTTAACCAAAAAGTTGATTTGGGTTTCTGTATAAGATGTTCTTATGAACTTTTTGACCAACCCAATAACTAGAATGAGGATCTATCAGCAAGAAAAGTCACCATTGGTTGTTTAAATGTCCCAGTTTCCCATCAAGCAGCTTTTCGTAAGAAACACACAGAGGGCCACAATTTCCCCTTCTTAAACTCTCAAAACACCATTGCATTTATTATTATATTTTTAATGTAAGGAAACAAATCATTGGCTCTTTTTGTTGGATTCGCAGGAGAATACCTGCTACCTACTGTTGTGAATTTCCATGGTGTTTCCCCCTTGCAGACGATGCTCTGCCTTAAATTTATCTTGTCAAGCAATTAATTCTCAGTGAGCACAGGCTCAGATTGCACGCACATATGTTTGCCTTTGAAATAAAGTTGTTAATGGCTAAATGTATTCACTGTTCCTGGTTTCACAAGCTCAGGATGGCAGGCACCATAATGTTTTCCAAGTACTGGTGACTGTTTTTCTTTACACGGGGCACTGGCCTGTCTCTCACATTCACAGCTGCTGTACATGCTTTGCATTTAGAAGGAGAAAAGGGAGCGGAGAGGGGGAAAATCCATTGGTGATTGGTGCGCGAACACAAGCAAGCTAGGAGTCTCCCTCTTGGTCTCTGGGATAAATCTGAACTGCCTGGTATGGAGGCACTTTGCTAAGAGGAGTGGGGGGTCCATGCGTGCCAGAAAGTGGGTTAATCAAGAAAAAGTTCCTGTGACTTTAAGCCACAGGAAACAGTATTGCAGGGTCAGGGGAGTGAAATCAAACTCCTCTGCTGTCAGTGATGAGAAAGGAAGTGAGAGGAGCTGCCTGGGGTCAGTGAACCAGGCTGCACAAGGACACCTCCCCCCCCAACCACCCCCCGACTGTGGCCAAGGTCCTCAGCTTCTGAAAAGGAGAGCTGCCAGTTTCCTGGTGCAGTCGTTGGTCCTAATGTAGGAGCGCTTTTGTTAATTCGCCTTTGAGGAAAGTTATATGTCCACAGTATTAACTATTCATTGTAAATATGTTTGTATCTCAAAGAGATAAACTGCATTATTTTATATGCAGCATTAGTGACATTAACAAAAATAGACCTACACACACACACACATCCTAAGATGGATGTTCAGCTGAACCCTGGAAGATTAGGAGATTTTTATCTTTCGTTTTATACCCTACTCTAGTGTTTGTTTATTTATTCATTTACTTTTTGTGTGTATTATTTTTGTAATACAAGGAATGTAGTAATAGCCGTGAGAGGGTCCTTCTAATATTCACGTACTTTAAAATGATCCATGTTATCAGAGTTGTATTATGTCTGAGTAGTCTAGGCAGAGACTGGACATATTATGGGCATGGTTTGAGGGAGTTGGTGGTGCCTTGTATGTGCGAGTTTTTGTTGATTGCTTTTCAACATTATCTCTACCCGGCAGTATAGACAAGGCGAACACACTTTTCAGGTGACAGGTCTGGTTCTGTCACTTTCACGCTCAAAAGTGTCCTGATATGATCAACAAAATTTAAGATGAGTCCAGTTATGGGTCATCATGTGAGCTGTTGTGCGTACATTTAATCCATCCTTGAAAATAATTTTGGTTAAAAAAATGAGCAGCTACTGGTCACTTTAGAGGTGATAGTTACTTTATAAACATTTAGTTTAATCACAATCACACACACACACACACACTAAAATGAGTTTAAAAGCACTCTATTGGCCTCATGACACAGCATGTGGGATCTTAGTTCCCTGACCAGGAGTTGAACCTGCACCCCCTTCAGCAGAAGTCTCAACCACTGGAAGCAGGCAGCATGGAGTCTTAACCACTGGGCCACCAGGGAAGTCCTTTGAGGCAGATGAAAGTACATTCATGATAAATAAATTGAAACTTGGTAACTTGCCCGTGATTTTGTGTTGAACTTTGACTGTCTTACCTGCTGATTGAGAAATTCACTCATACTCTGTCATTGACTCTCTGTCCTTGCCAAACATTCTCACACACATAGACCTCTGATGTCATGTAATTCTTCCCATGTACTCCTAACTTTTTCCAATAACATTCTACCAACTCTAATACCGATTTAATACAATTTCATAAATAGACTTTGGTCGTGTTCTCAATTGAAAATTCTTTCTCTACAGGAAGCTTTCACTGTTTCTGGTGCTTCGATCATCCTCTCTGGTTACACGCTCTCATAGCCCTCTCCAAAGCATTAATCGGTTTATGAAGATTTATCTGGTAAAACTCTATATCCCCAAGAGTCTAAGCTCCTTTCAGGCAGGGAGCTCTTTCTTTTACTTTTCCATATGTCCACAGTAACAAGAACACATTGCCTTCAGAGCACTGACATTAATACACGCTCAGTAAATAGTTGTTGAAAGAAGGATTGTCGACATCCTACTAGAAAAGTCAGAAGAGGGTGTTCTATCATCTCACAATGATACTGAAGGATCCTGCAAAAACGAGAGAGACGTCGAGAAGGGAGAGAAGGATCTTTTCTTCAGAGGCTCAAACCCTACAGGAACAAAGCCAGAATAGTTCAGGATTTCTGAAGTATGAACTCTTGCTTTGGATATAAACTGCACGTGTGACTCCTGAATAAGTCATTATTGCGTCACTTTGTTTTTGTCCTTGTTGCTGCTGTTTAGCCAGTCATTTCTGACTCTTTTGCAACCCTATGGACTTTGATCACTTCATTTAGTCCGTCCTTGATGTTCAAGAGTAGTCTTCATTTCTTAATCCCAGTGCCATTGCCTAGTCTGTTGTCATATCCTAAGAATGTTACTTTTTTTTTTTTTAAATCGCTGTGTGGTTTAGGAATGGCAACTTGGAAAAAAAAAATAAAGTCAAAGCTACTTTGGGAAAACAAATATCCACAGTGAAGAATGGGGCAGGGGTAGGTGTGAATAAGAGTAACCATGGAGAAGCCAACCGACTCTTCCATGTCAACACTGGTGTTATTTTAAATATTATTGTTGTTATTCCCATTTTATGGCTCTAGAAGTCACCTAACATTGAAATAAAGGGAATGACATAAAGTAAATACCCTCAGTGGTTAGAATATTCTTCTCTTTTGAAATATCCAACTGCTTCAACAAAATGTCTTAAGATAATACAGGAAATAGTATTTGCATTTTATTCTTGACCCTAAATGAGGGAAGTTCAGATGAGTGCTCCCCAGAACTCAAAACTCCATCCAAGTTTTTCTTCCTTAAATAATGTTAGAATAATATTTTTTAATAAAAGTCTTTCAAAACTCATGATTTTAAAAAATTTAAACCTTAAAGCGGTAAAATATTTTACATTAAAAAATATTATCTTTACATCTCTTATTTTCATTGGCAATGACAGTGGTAGGCACAGACATTGGTACCTAATGAAAAATTCTCTTTTGAATTATCTGGCTTTAAATTCAGCAGCAGAAAGGGCATGAAGCACGTAGGCTCTGGTATTATTTTTAGATTTGACAAATCCTTAGACATGTTTCTGAACTAAAGAGCACCCATTCTTACATAGCTAAATTGATAACACAGTGGCTTAAATTGCCTCCTCTTTTCAGTCATCCAATGGTTTACCCAACAAGGATCTCCGGTTTATATGATTGGATCACTACCTCTGAAATTTCCTTTGTGGGTATGAAAAGAAGTAACTAAACATGTATAAGTTAAGACTTTTTAAAAGTATTGCTTTAAAAGACACAAAGTACCTCATATTTGAATCATACCAGGATTGGACCAATTTTTTTGAATCATTGTTACTTACAGTTTTCAGCAATCAGAGACATTAAGTATTCAGAGAAAACAACTACAGTCTCGGAATTTAATTCTATTTTGCATTGTCTCTTATTATTGTTCTTATGTGTGTATCACAGTCTACAGCTTTGACATTGTTATCCTATTAGCAAAAATGGGGGAGAGGAATTACAAAGACTAATAAAAAATTCACTGAACCACTGAGATTTGTAGGTTAATTTAATGTAGAGAGAAAACTCTATTTTAAATGTGATGATATACCAAAAAAAGGAGACTATTTAGCATTGTACTTTCCCTCCAGCAAGGCAAAGGACACTGGGTCCTTTGTTTTCATTTCTTTTCATTTTTAGATTATTATTTAAGCAGGACAAAATAATGAAGTGCAAAACAAATGTCATTAACTCTAGAAAACAAAGTGGCAAATGAGCCCATTTCAATCAAATGCCTACGATTCTTTTAATCAAGTATTTATTGCCAGCAGGACAGTGACTTTGGCCTCTATAAACCACCCTCAGTCCATTAGAAACATTTATTTCACTTATTTTATGTAACCTGCTTCTGTGTACTTTTTTTTTCTGTTAATTTATACAAGAGAAAATCTGGATTCAATTTTTGGGGTGAGGTTCTTTCTGTTTTTTTTAGCAGTTTTATCACTGGATTGGCAGAAACTCAGAAAAGCAAAGTGACTAGCTTCAGGATTCCAAGGAGCTAGGAGCTCAGCAAGAATTAGTATTCAATAAAATATTGACTTCCAAGTTTTGCCTTAATCATGAGAATACAAGGCACAGATATACAACCTGCCCCCTCCAAAAAAAAAAAAAAAAGAAAACCTGAAAATGAAGTATTGCTTTGCTTTGAACCGTGTTGGGTGGAGGGAAGGAGAAAACTTGAAGTCACTAGTTTCAAGCAGCTTTATCATCTGCGAATATGAATGGATTTTTAGAAGATTTCCCTGGGACTTCCCTGGCAGTGGTTAAAATTCTGTGCTTCCAGTGCATGGGGTATGGGTTTGATCTTTGATCAGGGAAATAAGATTCCACATGCCATGCAGAGAGGCCAAAATATGCAAACACCACAAAATGAAACAAAATTAGTATTTACTTAAAGATTTCTTTCATTGGCAAATACCTGTGATAAGTGCCCAATTCACACACAAAGACTACAAAACACAGTAGCAGGTCCTCAGCATTTAAGGAGAAAGCCTTCTGAGACCTGAAGAAGTCCCTAGACTCCTTCTGATTCTGGTTGTGGCATTTTCTCATCCTTAAAAGAGAAATAATAATATCTACCTCACTGTCATGAGGACTAACCAAGATAATGAATCAAAGGAGAATGAGAGCTATACCAAGGCAAAAATACTGGGCAAGTTAAGTGGCTCCTGTAAACCAAGAAAACTGGGATCATTCTTGAACTGCCTCATTCACATCCAAAACTAAGTCATGGTTCCCTCATAAAATAAACAGAAACAAACAAAAGCTATCCTTTATGCTCTAAAAGAAATTTCTTAAGCATCTCAAGAACATTTATTATGCTGTTGCTTATCAGTAAACATTAATGAACTCACCCCCACTACACTTTTCTGTATTCATCTTATTTCCTGTAGAAAGCAGCTTCCCCCTACTCTTTCTGGTATATCGACCAGTCTTTTCTGACCAACTTCCATTCTGTCCAGCCAGCAAACCATACCTTATGACTTAAAGATTTCAAAGCCTACAGAATTGGAAACAAATTATCTTTTTTTCCCCCCTGAGGCCTTTCTATATGTCTATGCCCTCTCCTTATTCCAACAACTGAGGAAAAATAGACCCTTATCTATTTATCAAATGTATTAAGTTCTGGGTTCCATGTTCAGCACTGGGCTCTTTCCTTCCACTGGTTCCATTCTCTCTGCTCACCTTGCCCAGGGCTCCCTCTCACAGACTCTGTGCACGGTGATGGCACTCCTGTCTCAGAAGACATGTTCTATTCTTTTTCTTCCACATTGCCAAAATAATCTTAAAAAATATAGCCTCAATATCTTTTATCCTTCATTAGTGAGCACAACTAACACTTTATATGTCAACTGTGTGCATTACATTTATGCCTAACAGTCATAACTGAGGTCAGCATTATCCCCATTTCACAGATGAAGAAACTGAGGCAGAAAAGCCAAGTGACATGCCCCAGTCTGACTAGCAGTCTTTGAAACAACAAATATTCAAACACAGACCTTCAGGATCTAGGACCCTTCTGTCAACCAGAAGCTGTACTTATTGCTCTTCAGTTACTAATTTAAATGCTGAGAATTTCTTCAATTCTTGCTCTGGGCTTTGTTCCCTTTTTGTTTCAGTATCATCAGTAACTTCAATGCAGCTTCTTAATCTGAGAGTAAAATGACCCTAAATAGCATTCTTAAGACATTTACCTTTGTCTGTCTATACTTTTTTTTTTTTTAAACTGGAGTATAGTTGATTTTTCAGAGCTTTCCTGGTGGCTCAGACCATAAAGCATCTTCTTGCAATGCAGAAGACCTTGGTTTGATCTCTGCATTGGGAAGATTCTCTGGAGAAGGAAATGGCAACCCACTCCAGTACTCTTGCTTGGAAAATTCCATGGATGGAGGAGCCTAGTAGGCTACAGTCCATGGGGCTGCAAAGAGCCGGACACGACTGAGCGACTTCACCTCTATAGTTGGTTTACAATATTGTGTTAGTTTCAGGTGTACAGCTAGTGAATCAGTTGTGCATATATTTGGTGGCTCAACAGTAAAGAATCTTCTGCCAATGCAGGGGACACAGGAAATGGGGTTTTAATTCCTGGGTTGGGAAGATCCCTTGGAGAACGAAATGGCAACCCACTCCAGTATTCTTTTCTGGGGAATTTCATGACAGAAGGAGCCTAGTGGACTAAAGACCATGGGGTCACAAAAGAGTTGGACATGACTTAGCAACTGAACAACAACTCTTTTTTTAGATTACGTTCCCATATGGCATTACAGAGTATTGAGTATAGTTCCCTATGCTATATAGTAGGTCCTTGTTAGTTATCTGTTTTATATTGGATTGGCCAAAAATTTCATTTGGATTTTTCCATAATGACTTGAATGAACTTTTTGGCCAACCCAATATATAGTAGTATGTATATGTCAGCCCCAATCTCCCAATTTATTATGCCCAACCCTTGCCCTCTGAAACCATAAGTTTTTTTTCCTACATCTGTGACTCTATTTCTGTCTCATAGATAAGTTCATTATAATTTTCTGGGGAAAGTTGGAAGGAGTCACTCAGGGTCCTGCTGCTGTGCCTTTGAATGTCAGGGCTAAGTGGCCCTTCTGGGCAATGGGATAGGGGGAAGAAATGGACTTGAGGAGGGGAAGGGAGGTGCCCCAAGGCAGGGATGTGAGTGATGGTCCGATGGGAAGATAGGAAAGCAGCGAAGGTCCAGGGGCGTCATATGCTTTCTGGATGAGACAAGTCTGGTTCACTCACAGCCAGCAGGAATGCGGAGGGGGCCTGTCTCTGGTCACCATCCTGAGAGTGCATGTGATGTCACGGGGACTCAGTGTTCCAGGAAGGCAGTCCCTTCCCTCACATCAGATCAGATCAGATCAGATCAGTCGCTCAGTCGTGTCTGACTCTTTGCGACCCCATGAATCGCAGCACGCCAGGCCTCCCTGTCCATCACCAACTCCCGGAGTTCTCTGAGACTCACGTCCATCGAGTCATTGATGCCATCCAGCCAGCTCATCCTCTGTCGTCCCCTTCTCCTCTTGCCCCCAATCCCTCCCAGCATCAGAGTCTTTTCCAATGAGTCAACTCTTCGCATGAGGTGGCCAAAGTACTGGAGTCCAGCTTTATCCCTCACATCAGACACACTTAAAGTTCACTACCCTAGGAAGGGATACTCCTTAAGCTGTCTCCCCTCACATTTAATCATCTCTAAATCCTGTTGAAAGGGTTTCCTGACACCGGAAAGAAACATAAGAATAAAAATTTATCCTTAATCAGAGGTACTCAGGAGACATTCCTGGCTGGAGGAAAGGTGATGACGGAGGACAGGGGAAAAAAAAAAATTAAGTGAGCCTTGTTTAGAATGTCAAGGGCATTGTCATTGTTACCCCAAGTCCTACAGTGAGGAAGGCAGTTGGGCACTTCTGGTGTTGGGAAACGTAGAGACTCCACCCAAGACATATACCGTTAATTGTTTAGGAATGAAATCCCAACAGTCTTTACCAAAACTATGACTATGGAATTGCCTTATAGATAGATTTAACAGTTTGCTGAATTTTGTATTGCAAATAGAAGTGAAAGTGGACCCTAGAACTCCATATTCAAGAAAACTGCATTTTTAACAAGCAAAGTCAGTCTACTTTGATTAGCTTAACTTCTGAATGTCTGTAGGATATTCAGTAGACAATATCCTGTGGAAAGTAAGAATTATAGACTTATAAAGAGGGTGAAAGGTCAGGGAAGGAGCTGTCAGCCCCATAGAGAACATAATAGAGCCATGTGTCTCCTTGAAAAATTGTTTAGGTCTCTAGTTCTAGCAGCTGTGAAAGTTAAAATTACCCTCCTTATTCCAGTCAGTGTATTTCATTATTTAGACATCATATATTAGACATAAGGAAGAACGTCTTGAGTGTGAGAGTGATTAACCACTGAAACAGACTACCAAAGGAGCCTGTGAAATTATCGACTCTAGAACATTTTAAAAATAGAGGCAACCATCTGTCTTCAGTGATTTGGGTGGTAATCCGTCTTGGAAAGGAGAATGGACAGAATACACTCAATAGAGGAATATTAAGTAAATAATTTTCTGGACATTTCCCTCACTTGGTGGTCTCATATATAGATGGACTTTCTGGTTTTATTGTGAACAGTTCTGACTCATAGTTCCATATCATTTTTACAACTTTGGTTTATAAACTACTTTAGGGCTAGTCATAGCAGATATTGTCACATCCCTTATGTTTTATGTTTAATGTTATTGCTCATAACCGATTTTTTTAGGGAACATTGCATGCTATGTGTAGTGTACAAACTTTATGGACATGAGCAAGTTTTTAAAGCAATTGTGACCATCAAAGTATAGTAAGATAAGGGCCAGGGCTGGGGAGATGAAAGTAAAAACTAAAAGGAGAGAATAAATAGAATGTTATGACTAAAGAATAAGTATTTCACCAAATTTAATTCTAACCGTGATATGTACCTCAAAGAGACCATTTGAATTTGCATTTTCAAATTCTTTCATTCAACTCTTCTTCTCTCCAGGGCTGTTGACCAAGAAAACCATGTACATAAAGTAGTGCCGAGTGGAATGGCATAGAACTACCCATCCATGAACAGCTCAACAAAAATCCCCCTAAACAGAGCCCTGGAGAAAGCATTGGTGAAAAATTCAGCTTCAGTAAAACAACTGGAGAAGGACCCTCTGCTTCCCTCTCCCTCGCCCTAATCTAAGGTTCTTAGCTATCTTAGCTGGAGAAAAAGCTGCCATCTGATTGGCCAACCCAGTCATAGCTGGTCCTTTGGGAGGGAAAAATGCACAGCGGGTCTGGTCTAGGGGCCAGGCCATCGCTGCTTTGAGAGTTTATCTCAAACAAGGCGTAAGGAGGGACATCTGGGTGCACTGTGGGCGGGCACTGTCCTTTAACACACAATGAGCCCTCCAGTTAGAAAAGTCCATCCAATAAATGTCTCAGTCTCTGACCAATCAAGCTTATAGCTCCTTCTCCTTTGGGAGGACCCAGTAAAAATGAGGAGAAAAATAGAGGAATTCTCTTCCCAACAGATAAATGCATAAACATGTAGAGCAGGGATTTTTAATCTGGAAATCCACAGAAGCATTTCAGATATTGAACTGAATTTTCAAGGAAGTATTTAATTTTCTTCTTTCTAATACTGTGAAGATTAGTTATGTGGGGTGAGGGGAACAAAAAATATCAGCAATAAAAATTAACCTTGTTCAATTTTGTCACTAAGAAATTATTTTACTCCAAATAAGGATAGGATGTATGTACTATGAACCTTAGTCACCTTACTAGATTGTCTCAAATATTTTGGTAGGTGTAATCTACCCTTATTAAACCTGGAAACTCCAATATCCATCAATAAACGAATGAGAAACAAATAGTGATCTACATACATACTGTAGAATATTACTCACAACAGAAAGAAATGACCTATTGATTCATAGAACAATATGGATTAATCTCAAAATAATTATACTGAGTGATTTCTTTAAGAGCTATAAAAAAGTACATACTTTATGATTCCATTTATTTTAAGAGCTGGGAAATGCAAACTTATTTATAGTGACGGAAAGAAGGTTCATGGAAAGAAGGCTCTGAGATGGATGGGAAGGAAGAAGTAAAAAAGAAAATGGGGAAACTTTCAGAGGTGTTAGCTGTGTTCACTGGCCTCTTTGTGGTGATGGTTGCCCGGGTACAGATGTGTGGCAGGCCTTGCTAGATCATACAGTTTACATATGTGCAGATTAGTGTATGTCAATTATATCTCAATAAAGTTGTTTACACACACACAGACACACACGCAGAGCTAACAAAGGTCAAGAAGGGCCTTATATCTACACTCCTCAAATTTCAGAGACCATTTGTCATTGTTCAGTTTTGAAGTCATGTCCAGCTCTTCGCAACCCCATGGCCTGCGGCACACCTGTCTCCTCTGTCCTCTGCTATCTCCTGGAGTTTGCTCAAATTCATGTCCATGCAGTCGCTGATGCTGTCTAACCATCTCATCCTCTGTCACCCCTTTCTCCTCCTGCCCTCAATCTTTTCCAGCATCAGGGTCTTTTCCAGTGAGTCAGCTCTTCGCATCAGGTGGTCAAAGTACTGGAGCTTTAGCTTCAGCATCAGTTCTTCCAATGAATATTCAGGGTTGATTTCCTTTAGGATTGACTGGTTTGATCTCCTTACAGTCCAGGGGATTCTCAAGAGTCTTCCCTGGCACCACAATCAAAATCATCAATTCTTTGAAGTTCAGCCTTCTTTCTAGTCCAATTCTCCCGACCATGGGACTCCCTTCTTCCTTCCTTCCCTCTCTCACTCTCTTCCTCCCTCCCTTCTCTTTCTTTCTTTCATGCTAATATTAAAGAGGCTGGAACTTACTCAAAGTTTAATTTGAATAATCACAAAAACCTAATCCTGAATTACCAAAGAAGACTGAATTTCACGGGGCCAATCTTAAAGCCCCAGAACTGAACAACAGGCAGAAATTCTGTTTGTTTTCAGAGAGACAGAAGCTCTTCTCTGAACAGTCTGACAGGAAAGAGTTTGTTCCTGACTCGAGTATTTGGCTGATATTTTCAGCCATAAGAAAGAAGTGAAAGTTTGGATTCAAGTCTCTCAAGTTACTATTTTGGAGCCTGCTAAACATCTACTTTCTTTTGTCCCAGCTGGCTCTCTGGAAGCAGAGACTGGAAGTGGAGAAGAAAGTAAGCTTTTCAATGCGGAGGAAACATTTCTGGAGCCTGGTGTCAAGAGTAACTTTGCCTTTCAATTTCTCAGCAGGCAGAAATCTGCAGAACTTTTCTGAAGGTTACTTCTGCTCCAAAAGGCTTTAAAACTGAAATGCAGAATTGTAATCCTTTGGCTGTTAACACAGATGGTCTCAGTGACTCGGGCATGACCACCATGTCTTCTTTGACTCGGCTACAAAGGAAATGATGAGATGGGATTCTTGCGTTTCCTGACAAACCTACTCCTTGCAGGAGAAAGTCAGTCATGGAAGTTTGGATTTCATTTGCTACTGTCTTTTTAAAATTTGAAAAAGTAATTTTTTTTTTTTGTAGTACAGATTTTCTTCACTCCCTCTATCAAAGCCGAAATCCTCAATCAGTTGGCTTTCAGAGATTATTTACACATTCCAGTTATGCCACAATCACTTCTCATACAAACCAAACAATAAGCCTCTTCATTAACAGTTGTTTTGAGCAGAATTAAAGCTTATTTTGTTTTAGTTGCACAGTTTGGAGCCATTTCTATTTTATGATTAGTAAGTGATCGTTATGAAAATGAGAAGTGAACGTGATCTGCTCCTTCGCAGGATTTTCTCATCTAGCTGTTAAGTGGAAATGAACATGGAGGGAAAGAGAATAAAGCTGTCAAAAATACTTGCGTATGTATTTATGTGCATTTTTGTAGAGGTCTATAGGCTTCATCAGCTTTTCAAAGAACCACTGAATCCAAAATAGTTCAAGAGCCGCTGGTCTAAAAGCAACATTGCTTTGTTAGGAAAACTTGATGAGGACAGTTGTAGATAAATGACACTTGAAGCGATGACCAGATCAGAAAATGGAAGCAACACATCACTGTATAAAAACATTTTTCAGCATTAACATTTGATTTTTTAAAAAGAATATTGATATAATCTAAAAATATGGAAGCCAGAAAAAAACAGAACTGTGTTGCTACCGTATAGTTTAATGTTGTTTCATTTTGAATGGAAAGGGGATCATAGAGTTTTCTTAACCAAGCTCTGTTAGTGGGTCACTGAGACATCATGTGACAATGGGGAGAGTGATTGGGGATAAAGATCTGGCAGGACATGTTAATGTGATAGTTGAAGCCATGGACAATATTATTAACTGGAACTAGTAATTTCTTTCCAGTTTTCTTATTAGTGTCAAAGTAAATCCTTAAATGCTAAAGAAGAGTTAATTACAATATAGCCTCTTCTAGTAATCTTGACACAGTGGCCATTAAAATAAATTTAAGGGTTATGGGTAAACTCTGCAGGAAGTTTTTGTTTTTAAATAATGAAATTGGTGGCAGCTGCTTTGATGCGTCCATTTATCAGTGAACACAGAAGTGATAATCAACCTAATAAGGTACCTATTTCCAAGTATAAGAAGAATCCTTTCATTAATTTATTCTAGGCTGAGAAATAATGCAACAATTTGAAAACAGGAAAGTTTATTATTCCCTTTTGGAAACTGTATATGTGCATGTTGAATAAGATAAGGTGTGAGTTACCGACATGACCCAGTAATTTAAATTTTTCTTGGTTACCCTGATGAAAATGTCTAATTAGTTTTTATTTTTCCAAAATGAATCTGCAGTCTATATTTAATAATTAAATAGCTAGCACTCTTTTAGAAGGTGTGCTTGAACTGTTTACAGAATGAGCCGATCTGGTCAAATCACTGGTTAGTTCTTGAGTTTCACATTACTTAACCTTTCATCCGGAGAAGGCAATGGCACCCCACTCCAGTACTCTTGCCTGGAAAATCCCACGGACAGAGGAGCCTGGTGGGCTGCAGTCCATGGGGTCACTAAGAGTCGGACACGACTGAGGGACTTCACTTTCACTTTTCACTTTCACTTTTCACTTTCACTTTTCACTTTCACGCATTGGAGAAGGAAATGGCAACCCACTCCAGTGTTCTTGCCTGAAGAATCCCAGGAACGGGGCAGCCTAGTGCGCTGCCGTCTATGGGGTCGCACAGAGTCGGACACGACTGAAGCGACTTAGCAGCAGCAGCAGCAACCTTTCATCAGTATTTAGTCCATCTTTTTCTTCTTGAAATAATTTCTTTTCTAGGTGTTCCATGCAAAACACTTCTGAGTTTTCTTTCTGCCTCTCCAGGTACTCCTTCCCAAAGCCCTTTGCATCATTCTGGGTCACCTCTCTCTTCCAGATTTCTCAGTGTTAGGGAGCCCCTGAACTTCCTACGTGTTCATTTTCCCTTCAGTGTCTACATCCCTGTTTAAACAGCCTCATTCAAGAATTCCCTGGCAGTTCAGGGGTTAGAATTCTGTGCTTTCACTGACAGGGACCTGGGTTTGATCCCTGATTGGGAAACTGAGCTGAGCAGCATGACCAAATAAATAAACAAATAAAATGGATAAATAGCATCATCTTAAAAATCTTAAAAAAAAAAAAAAAAAAGTCAGCTTCATTCAGTCCATGGCTTTAAATGTCATCAGTGTGCTGAAGATTCCCAAATCTATTTTGTAATGTTGATCTATCTCCTAACTGAGTTCAGATAAGCAGCTGCCTTCTAGATAACCTCATTTAAATATAATCATTTTGGCATCCAGAATTTAACCTGGCCCCACTATACTTCTCCCAAAGTTTTCCCCATCAGAGAAACTGGTTCTACCACCCTCCCCATTGCTTAGACCAAAACTTTTCGTGCCAGACTTGCTCCCTTTCTTCCCTTAATCATTAAGCAAAATCTCGTTTCTTTTTGTTCGTAATAGATATACATTACGTCTCCTCTTGAAGCCTAAGCCATGATAGTTTCTCTCCTGAAACAATCCCTGACTGTCCCCGTGTTATACAGTAGGTCCTATACAAATATCTCTTTATTGCAGAACCTCTATCATGGCATAAATATTTTCCACATCCACTATATAAGTAGCTGACGTGACATTTCATTGGTCTGTAGTTATGCTTTGATAAGCTTGCACCTTTTTTGTTTGGTTATGTTTTGTTTTTAATGAGCCATTACCCAACATAGGAAGATTTTGCATAGCAATTCAAGTCGCTGGCCTCTTTACATCTCTTGAACATCTGGCAGCACGATAGGCGTGCCTTTCCTTGGAGCCACAACAAGAAACAATTGAGTAGGGCCTCATTGGTTCCTACCACTCACACCAGGTCTTCAGCTTACACTTAACCTGACTTCCACTATTTGGGGACCTATTTTGTCTATGACCCTGGATTCCAAACCAATGATTAACTTTGCCTTTCATTTTCATTTGTAGCCTAAAAAAGAGAAAATCAGAGTCACACACATACAACAGTTACAGAAACATTCTCCTATGAAATTCTTGTTTAATTATTATTATATAGGCTGCTCACCTAAGAATAAGCCCACATTGATGTTTCTGCTCAATAATGGCAAGTTTTTGAACAATCAGTATTCATTTCCTTGTGAAAAATATTAGATCTATTCTTATTATCAAGTTATTGAAGTCAGTTAACTATAAGTCAAGTTCAGCCATGTTAAACCTTTCCTAAGCTGTATTTGCAACAGGGTGTAAGGATGATGCTAGTTTTAATCTCAAGAACATCTGACAATTCAGAGCTTCTTCCTTTAGGATGAGAAGATGTCACTGCTTCTTTTCATATTAGGTTCCTTGTTATCGTTTATCTGCTAACATATCTCTACATTATCTTTCTTATTAAATTTCTGCCTGTTGAGGGAACAGTTTTCTTTTTCCTTTTTTTAAAAAGCATTAGCATATCTAGGGCTATATTTTAATCCTGTTTAAATATTCCTTAACAGTTGTCGATAAAATATTTTAGTATGTCACATATTGCCTAATTGATATACCACTGAGCCTCCCTGGAGGAAGAGCATTGTAAACTAGCTTACCATTGGCTCCCTCAATAAATCAGTGGCCCTGTTGTGTTGAAACACACGGGGAAGAGTGAAAGCTGTAGTTTTGATTAACATAGAGAAACCCAAAATGTTTCTCAGTTTTGAATCTTTCCAGTAATCAATAATTCAGCCCCAGAGCTGGCATAGAAGTCTTCGAGGAAAATCCTTTTGCTTTTTCAATACCAGATAGCTGCTCTGGAAGGTTTTATTTTGACTAGCCTGTTTCCAATGTGCATTCCTTAAGAATGCTATTGATAATGTCTAATGATCAGAATCCAGGAGTGATTTTGATATCTTCCTATCCTTTTTCCTCCAACTAAGCACTCTTCTCTCCAGGCTTCTGGGAGACATAGGATGCAGTGGGAACCTAAACCTTCGGAAACCTCCCAGATGTTTAGGTAAGGCGCTGGTGGAGCTTCCTCTTCTAATTACATTAAGCAGAAGAAATGTTAATGATACTTCCTTTCAAGAATGGTTTAAAATTATTTTTTTAAAAGATAAATGTTTGAGGACTTTATAGGACACAATAAAAAGATAGTTTGACAAAAATGAGCATCTCAAGTTTAGGTTAAAATTTTAAGTATTGTCCAAGTTATGTTTACCTCTTCATCAAAAGTCCAATATTTAACATGTTTTCATTTTACTACTAAAGAAATATAAAAAAGAAAAATAAGAAGGCCATCCAAGTAAAGGTTTCTATCTTATAATAACACAACTATGAAATTCTACCAGAGTGAAAAGATGACTATGAAAAAATGATCATTTGCTTATTCAAGAAAAAATTTGCCACTTTTCAAGTACTATGAAAATAGGAGATTATAAGATACTGTTTTTAACTATGCCAGCTTTACTACTATATATATATAGTAATCTCTTTGTATGCAGGGTACAAATTTAAATGCAGACAAATTTTCTATCTTCTTCTACAAACATTGCAATTAAAAAAAAAAAAAAAGTTAACCAGTGGACAACTGAAGTAGCTGAAGCTTTTCCATTCAGCTCTGTTTTCTCAGTGATCCTGGTTGAAACAGACAAAGTGAAAAGTTGTGTAAACATCCAGGCAAGGGCAAACGTATCTAGTTACCCCAGATGCTAATAAGCACAGAGGTAGAATGCGTCTAACCAAGTCGAAAGAGGATGGAGGAATCATGCTGAGCAGAGATGTCTTATTCAAAGGCCTCATTATCTCTGGGTGCTCCAATTGGAGGAACACACCATTATTCCTTCGTTATGAACAAGACCAGGATACTGCACACAGAAGGTTCCAGTGAGTCACACTATCATTCTAAGTCCCACATTCAAGAAAGGGACAAAAGCAACAGCAGGACCCTGCAACCTCAGTGGTTAAGGAGGACACACAGAGAAATTTGTTCAAAGACCACAACAAACTGCAGATCCAATGCTTTGTCCCAGGCAAATTATTAAGCAGCAAGACTGGTGCTGAGACCCAGCTTTGGACTCTGCTGAGACCAAGGCAGAATCATTTGCACACATTCTCCTGCCATTGAAATAGTCCTGTTTTCTCCACAACTAGATTTGTGTTCATAACCAAGAATATTGGTTTGCTTGATGTATAACTTGGCCCTGCATTAGGAAACTCATGTAGCTCCCTATTTTCTTACCTCACTATTCAGTCCATTTGGACGAGTTTCATCAGGTGCAATAAGTAATTTCTGCATAAAAGGTTGATCTTATTTATGAGTGAGTAACACCTCTGACTTTTTTTTATGAGTGAGTAACACCCTTGGACTGCATGGAGATCCATTTATGAGTGAGTAACACCTCTGACTTTATTTATGAGTGAGTAACGGTTGGAGAAGACTCTTGGGAGTCCCTTGGACTGCAAGGAGATCCAACCAGTCCATTCTGAAGGAGATCAACCCTGGGGTTTTTTTGGGAGGAATGATGCTAAAGCTGAAACTCCGGTCCTTTGGCCACCTCATGCGAAGAGTTGACTCATTGGAAAAGACTCTGATGCTGGGAGGGAATGGGGGCAAAAGGAGAAGGGGACGACAGAGGATGAGATGGCTGGATGGCATCACTGACTCGATGGACGTGAGTCTGAGTGAACTCCGGGAGTTGGTGATGGACAGGGAGGCCTGGTGTGCTGCAATTCATGGGGTCGCAAAGAGTCGGACACGACTGAGCAACTGAACTGAACACCTCTGAGAAAAGGTGGTTACGATTTTAATTCTTTGAACAGAGGCACACAAAAGTAGACAATCCTTGCTTCATCATAGCTTTCTGCCATCTTGCCAGCTATGGCTTTTTTATTATGTATTCCTTTAACTATTTACTAATTTATTGCAAAAATATACTGAGTTAGCCAAAAACGCGTTTTGGGGAAAACCCATGCCAATATTGATTCTCATGGACACACCTCATGACCTTAGACCTAGATCATTTGGAGTAATGTATCTTCCCATGTTGAGTGCTCCGTCCCTGGGCCAGAGGAACCCCTCCCCGCTAAATCTTGTATTCACCATTCTCCTTCTTCTAATCTAGATAAGGTATGAAATTAAAATATCATGTGTTTTTCGTTGTGGTTGTTTCTAAATGTATTCCATGGTCATGTTGTACATAATCTCCTCTGTGCTTTTTTCAGTGAGTATTTTCTTGCTAAGGTTAACCCCCTGTGTTCCTTGGTGCTATGATTCAATCATTTTGATTGCTATGTAATATTCTGTTTTGTGAATATGCTCTCAGTGACTTCATCCCGTCTTCTGCTGTGGGAATTTTGATTGTGGCCAAGTTTTTGCTCTTGCACATAAAGCTTTTATGAGTATTCTTGTTGAAACAGCTTCACCTGGAGAATTTGAGGATTCCAGAGTCTCACTATAAATCAAAGCTCACATATGGTATCACAAAATGGTGGTTGTTGTTTAGTTGCTAAGTCATGTCTGACTCTTTGTAATCCCATGGACTGTAGCTTGCCAGGCTCTTGTGTCCATGGGATTCTCCAGGAAAGAGTACTGGAGTGGGTTGCTATTTCCTCCTCCCAGGGATCTTCCCAACTGAAAGATCAAATCCATGTCTCCTGCGGCTTTCCATTGGCAGGCGGATTCTTTACCACTGAGCTACCAGGGAAGCCCAATCACAAAACAGTAAATGTTATAAATCTAGCTGCGCCCACAACCTGAAATCATGTTCCCAACTCAAGACCCAGAGTCTGTTTCTTAGAAAGGGACCTCTAATCCAGAGGCTAAAGGAGCTATACTGTCCCTTAAACCACCATACCCTTAACACTTGAGTTCTCGGAGTAAGCAGAAGATAGACAGAGAAATGGCAACTATTCCTGAGAGGTGACAGGATCCACCTGAACCCACACTGGGAGAGAGTGAAGCTCCCCTGGCAGGCAAGTCCTCTCCCCAGGTCCTGGCTTTTAGACCTAAGATTTCCTGGTGATGCTAAGCACCTTCCCAAAGCATACCACCCAAACAGAAGGGAGGTAGTGTGCCATGGTCTGGGGAGCCTGGTCTGCCTAGATCCTGGTGCTGCAGATCTGTGGAGGGAGCCCTCTGTCTCTGGTCTCCCAGGGCTGTGGCTGTGATCTCCTACTTACACACACACACACACACACACACACCACTGTCATCCTCAGACATGCATTCTTGACATGAGCAGGGAAGCCCGATGGGCTGATAGGTTGGTTATTAAATGTTCAAGCAAATTTTCTTCTGTTATCAAAAAAGGGAGGGAAATGCTTTGTGGTTCCATGTTTGTGATTTGTAAGAGACTCCAAAGGGTGGAGCCCAGGTGGGGTTCCACTTGCCGTGGTCGAGGAGCAGGACTGCTGGCACTCCAGGCAAGACCTTCTCTTGGGCATGATGCCTCTACCGGTTTCCTAGGGCT
Organism: Bos indicus; assembly: GCF_029378745.1. NCBI lineage: Eukaryota > Metazoa > Chordata > Mammalia > Artiodactyla > Bovidae > Bos > Bos indicus. The sequence continues at coordinate 12,680,327 of NC_091786.1, forward strand.
GCTGGAACAAATGGCCACAGTGTATTTTCTCACAGTCCTGGAGGCTGGAAATCCAAGATCAGGGTGCCGACAGGGTTGGGTTCTTCTGGTTTCTCCCCCTTCCCTGGCAGAAGGGCATGCACCTGCTGCCCCTTCACCCTGTGGTCCCTCTGTGCTGTCTCCTGATGTCTGTGTTCTGATCTCTTCTCCTTGTAAGACACCAGTTAGTTTGGACTAAGGCCCATAATCAGGGTTAATTTCCTTTAGAATTGACTGCTTTGATCTCCTTGCTGTCCAAGGGACTCTCAAGAGTCTTCAGCAATCAGCCTTCTTTATGGTCCAACTCTTACATCTGTACATATCACATAATTCTACATATCACACCTCTACTTTTACATATCACAACTCTACAACTTTGACTAGGTGGTCCTTGGTCAGCAAAGTGATGTCTCTGCTTTGTAATACACTGTCTAGGTTTGTCTTCTTCCAAGGACCAAGTGTCATATAACTTCATGGCTGCAGTTACCCTCCTCAGTGATTTTTGAGCCCAAGGAAAGAAAATCTGTCACTGCTTCCACATTTTCCCCATCTGTTTGCCATAAATTGATGGAACCGGATGCCATGATCTTAGTTTCTTGAATGTTGCGTTTTAAGCCAGCTTCTTCACTCTCCTCTTTCACTCTCATCAAGAGGTTCCTCTTTCCTTTTTGCCAGAGTGGTAGAGTGGTATCATCTATATCTGAGGTTCTTAACATTTCTCCCGGCAAGGTTGATTCCAGCTTGTGATTTATCCAGCCTGTCATTTTACATGATGTATTCTGCATAGATTCCATGAAGGCTCAGCAGGTAGAGTCTGCCTGCAATGTGGGAGACCTGAGTTCAATCCCTGGGTTGGGCAGATCCCCTGGAGAAGAAAATGTCAACCACTCTCTTGCCTGGAAAATCCGAAGAGCCTGGCAGGCTACAGTCCATAGGGTTGCAAAGAGTTGAACATAACTGAGTGACTTCACTTTCACTTTCTTTCCCTCTGCATAGAAGTAAAATAAGCAGGTTGACAATGCACAGCCTTGACATATTCCTTTCCCAGTTTTGAATCAGTCAGTTGTTCCACGTTTGGTTCTAACTGTTGCTTCTTGACCCACATACAGGTTTCTAAGGAGGCAGGTGAGGTGTTCTGGTATTCCCATCTATTTAAGAATTTTCCACAGTTTGTTGTGACTGATATAGGTAAAGGCTCTCATGTAGTCAATAAAACAGAAGTAGATGTTTTCCTGGAATTCCTTTCCTTTCTCTGTGATCCAGCGGATGTTGAAAATTTGATCTCTGGTTCCTCTGCCTTTTCTAAACCCAGCTTGTATATCTGGAAGTTCTTGATTCATATACCGCTGAAGCCTAGCTTGAAGAATTTTCAGCATAACCATAACTAGTATATGGAATGAGTACAATTGTATGATAGTTTGAGCATTCTTTGGCATTGCCCTTCTTTGGGATTGGAATGAAAACTGACCTACAATTCACTAACATACATACCCTTTTATAAGGTGAAAAATAACTAAAATCAAGCAATATATTTAAAATGAAATTGGTGAATAGGAAGAAATATAAATGCTCAACTTTACAAGATCAAGTATTTTTGAAAGTGGATTTACCAATTTACACTCCCACAACAATAGAAAAGAGATTCTGTGGATCAACATCCTATTTCTCATCAAGGAGTACCTGTCACAGAGTAATTTTGCCAAAGGAATGAAGATAAATGGAATTTTATTTTTTGCCTTGATTTGCATCTTTCTGGAACCTACTGAGGTGATTGCTTTCGAAAAGTTTTTCCTTCACTGTAGTTACTAGTAGGTGACACACATCATCATTTATACGAGATTTCTGCCAAGATTTTTTGGCCATTAGTGACAAGTTTTATATGCAATCTAAACCAGACATGAAATTCTCCATCATCAGTAATGGAAATATCCTTAATATCTGCCCAAATCCATCTTGCGTGTGGCTAGGAAAGTCATCCAATCTTGAGAAATGTTCTTCCTAATGTTTAAAAAAGAGAAAAAGAGAGAGAGAGAGATGGAGGAAGTAAGGAGTTTCTGTTTTGAAGGACAAATTTCAACATCTCTAGGCAGCTTTGGGCACACAGCTACCACCATAGGAACTTGCTATCAGTTTAAGATATTCTGAAGGAAAAAAAATCCTCTGACCACATGTCATTGTTATATTTTATCTTGGTGCATGTGTCACATATCTGCTTTTGATGCCCCGTAGCATCTTCTGCATCCTAAAATTAGACATAAAAAGAGAAGAATCACAAATGCACAATAGGACCAATCAACGGGTGCTCATTCATCATGCAGCCTTCAACTGTGTTGCCTAAAGGAGGAACAGAAATTGCAGATATGTGGGGTGCCACCTGCTGAAACGGCTATTTCCTGCTCCTCTCCCTATGTTTATTAGGGATGGAATCAGGCTATCTGGATGACTCAACACGAAACTCGTAGGAAATGAAGAGGCTCTTAATGACAGAATGCCATGGTGGTTGAAATTATAGCCACACTAATTCACTGACTCTATACGAAGCAGGAAAGCTCTGAAATTCAGTAGTGACAGTCAGCTGTTCTGACATCTATCATGATGTGATATAGAGCAGAAAACTCCAATCGAAGATCCTTACACAATGGTAATTGGATTGTGGGAGATGCCATGGAAATGAAGGGATGAATCGGAAAAATAATTGCAGATCTTAAAGCATTATTTAAATGTTTTGTGTTGTTATTATCAACCACTTTCATTAGGACTAGTTTCCTGGTAGCAAAGAAATCACCACTCAGGTAAGAGGAAGAAAATCAACAAAAACCTTCAGAAGATCCTAGGGCCTCAAAAGCCTGTGAAGCTACCTGCAGAGAAGGAAGGGAGATGCAGACATAGAGAACAGACTTGTTGGGGAGTCTTGTGAGGGAAGGAGAGGGTGGGATGAATTGAGAGCGTAGCATTCACATATATACACTACCCCGTGTGAAATGGGCAACTAATGAGAAGCTAGCACTGAGCCTCACCTGGTGCTCTGTGATGACCTAGAGAGGTGTAATAGGATAGGGAGGGGGGCTCAAGAGAGAGAGGGTATGTGTGTGTATATATATAATTATAACGGATTCACACTGTTATATGGCAGAGGCCAGCACAACATTGTAAAGCTATTATACTCCAATTAAAAAAAATTTAAATAAATGATAAAAAAAAAAGAAGGGAAGCAAACTATGCACTGGGTAGGGAAAACTAATCCCTAAATGTTTCCTCTACAGTTTCAATAAGAATGACACAAAATATCACAGAAATATTAAAGGGCTTTTCCCCAGACAACTAGCACCTACTGTACACAAGGAACTCTAGAAGCTGCTTTGATAAGTATAAAGGGGCATGAAGTTATAATCCTTGCCTTCAAAAATCTTAAAACCCATTGGAAATGAAATCATAGAGAAAATGTGTTTTCAGTACTAGCTTCAGAAGAGTATCTACCATCACTAATAAATTGTAATGAAAAAAGACTGGAATTAAAGATGACTTCAGCTTGCCTAAAGAAATTTTTATTGTGGTTAACGCTTTAGGTTTCCTGGTCCTGTTGGGGTTGAAATAAAATAAAAGTCTTCATTAAAAGATGGAAAAGTTCTGCTTGGCTATTTTAAAGCTCATTTACTCAAAACCACTGATTCCCCTTTTACAAACAAGCATTCAGAAAGACATTTCATGAGAATTGTCACTGTAGAGAGAGAAAAAATTTAGGAAGCGTTATAATATCCTTCAAAATATGAATTTTCTCCTCCTCAGGAGGACATCTCAATACTTCCTACCCTCTTGGATCAGAGAATGCATTTTCTGCTTTGAGCCCCACATAGGACTACGTACATTGCCAAGTTCAAACAGTACCTCAACTCCTGAGTGCCCAGCAGGGCATGGTCAACCTGACCAGGGCCACCACCTTCTCAGCTACCCCACCCCCACACTACCCATGACAAGAAATGACAGCATGCCTTCCACCCCGCTTTGGAGAAGGAAATGGCAACCCACTCCAGTACTCTTGCCTAGAAAATCCCATGGACAGAGGAGCCTGGTCGGCTGCTGTCCATGGGGTTGCACAGAGTCGGACACGACTAAAGCGACTGAGCATGCCTGCATGCATGCATTGGAGAAGGGACTGACAACCCACTCCAGTATTCTTGCCTGAAGAATCCCAGGGACAGAGGAGCCTGGTGGGCTTCCGTCTATGAGGTCGCACAGAGTCGGACATGACTGAAGTGACTTAGCAAAAACAGCAGCAGCTTCTACCCCTTACCCTGACCCAGGCCAATGTTGTTAAAAGGAAATTTTTCTTTAAAAATTTTCTAATCAGTGTATCATAGTCTATGGCATATGATTTTATCATAGGCTTGAAATTCTGCTTTAATATTTTTTTTTCATATAGAAAGGGAAGAACGATTTATGCATAACATTTCATTTCCCTGCATCTGAATCAAGATACTGGCCATGGCAGTGTGGAATGGATCCAGTCACATGACCTAGGAGGAAGCACAGAATCAGAGTGTAGTTCCGAATGCGAACATCCTGGGGCAAATTTCAGCTCTCTGTGACCTTGGGACCTCACTTAAATCTGCTCTCAGCTCTTCATCCGTAAAACGGAACAATGGGACTACCTGGTATTGTTGTGGAGGTTGACTTAATGCATGTTATTGTGCATTAAATCACTTCATGCTAAGTCACTTCAGTCGTGTCTGACTTTGTGACCCTGTGGACTGTAGCCTGCCAGGCTTCTCTGTCCATGGCATTCTCCAGGCAAGAATACTGGAGTGGGTTGCTAGGCTCTTCTCCAGGGGATTTTCCTGGCCCAGGGATTGAACCCATGTCTTTCATATCTGTTGCATTGGCAGGCAGTTCTTTACCACTAGTGACACCTGGGAAGCCCGTATAAAGTATTTATTAAGTGATGGCTCTTGTTGTTGCTATGGTATAATATAGTCATGGAATCTTAGACTTGTCAGGTGGCTTAAATCATGCAAGATCAAAAATACAGAGTAGTGTTCAATGGTAGATGAACCTACTAGGTCATATGGTAAGAAAATAAATACATAAATGAATACGTAAAAGAAAACAAACCAGTACTATAGAAGATAATTAGAGTAAAATCCACTCATCTTCTTAAGCACAAGAGAAAGAATAAAAGGCGAGAGCACTAGGAAAGTACTAGAATAGAATCAAACTCTCATCTTAGAAATGGTATTTTTGGAACATTATTATAATCTAATAAGCGGTACCCTAATTGTCCAAAAACAAGTTAGCAGTGAAAATCTTCTGATAGTATTGGGCCTGTGGGATTTAAGCCTGAGTTGTATTTTTGACTCAATGTTTCCTCAGGGCAATTTCCAACTCTAAGAATGGAGAATTCATTTGTAAGTGTGGATTTAATTTGGATGGTCCGCATTATCCTTTTCATCAAAAGATGGGGTACACTGTGAGTTCCAGTCTCTTCTCTTCCTTCCTCGGTTCCTCCTCTTGGTCAGTCCTGTCACTACCCGCCCAGGTGCTCCAGCCAAAAATCTTGATGATTCTAGCCTCAAATTACATCCCACCCCCACCAACCTTTCTCCACCCTCCTGCCAGCATCCTGTCCAATCCACCAGTCTCCCCTTTGACTTTCCTAACCGGACACTATGTTTTTGGCCTGATTTCTCTCCAACGTATTGGAGCAGCCAAAGGGTTTTCACTCACCTGAATAGAGCCATCTCATGTTTTCCTCCTTGTTTGTGAAATGAAGCCTCAACTCCACCCCACGTCTCGGTCTCTCACAGCGTCATTCCCACCAGCTTGTGACTCTTCAACCATGTTGCCCTTCTTTTGTTCCTGCAATTTGCCAGGCTCTTTCCTGCCCCAGGGTCTTCTTGGATAGTCTTCTTTCTGCTGGGAAAAGCTCTTTAGTCCACTCCACACAACTTGCAGGTCTCTTACAAGCTGTGTGTGTGTCTATGCATGTGGACATGTGCCCATGAATAAGAGAGAAGTTTGTATTCCATATGGAAATAGAGAGAATGTTACTGATCTGGGAAGAACCAGCTTTGAGCACGAATGGATCCAGTGCCTGACATGCGGTCCCGGGACTCAGCCGCTTACCTCCTCTGCCTCTTCCGTCCTCTCTGTGGCCATCAGTCCGGGGCTGGCCTCCTGGGTGCAGTAAGGTGGTTCCTGGTCAGACGCATCCTCTTCGGAACAACTCCAAGAATGGGGAGGGAACAGTCTATCCTGGTCACTCAGGCAGGAGGCCAGGTCCACTGCTCGTGGGACCTGACCAGCTCGGCTTCAGGGGCAGCAGAGGTTTCCGTTCTTTTTCTAGCTGGAGAGTCGCAAGACTCGAATCCACCAGCCCAGGGTCATTCACGGAACCGGGGTCAGAATCAGCTCCACTCAGGACCCCTGGCTGAGCATGATGATATTAGCAGAGGCGCCAGTGGACACTCCTTGGCCAAAAGCGTGCATGCAATGAGATAAATCTGTTTGATTAAGTACAACCTGGCAAACTAAGATGTCCTCATCTTTCAAATACGCCTCATGCTAGTGGAAAGATTCCACATTTGTTACTGAACACGGGAGTCTGAAGGCTTACCGTTCAAAAGCCAATAAAGAGGTAAGGTTGAGGAAGAAGAAAGTTTGCTTTATTTTAAATGCTGGCTACTGAGGGGTTGGAGGGGAGGGTGGCGGACTCCTGTTCAAAGATAGACTAGCCCTACTGACCATCAGTGGGTAAGAGCTTTTGTAGACGGAGGGAGGGGGCGACACACAGAAAAAGCACAATCAGCTCTGACTGTCATCTTGAAATTGGTCACCGGGGGTCTGATCAGCATCTTCTTGTGTGGTTTGCATGTGTGCCTGCTGTCACTTCAGTCGTGTCTGACTCTTTGCGACCCAAGGGAGAGTAACCCTCCAGGCTCCTCTGTCCACGGTTTGAGTACAGTTAATCTTCAGTTCCAGGGTCAGTTTGTACCCATTTCTTTGAGGACAGTTCTCGGGATTGTGGCAACTTATGTCATGGCTACAGCCTGACCATCATGTAGTTAACTTCTCCACCTGGTAGGGGTTTCAGTATCTACAATACAGCTCACAGGATATGGCTCACATTATCTGTAGTGCTTGAGAAGAAACAAAAGATACCTACCTAAATTTAATGACTAAAATAGTATTACTATTCTTCTTAGACTTTTTTCTCCTTGTTTCTTCATTTTTTTCCACGCACTTCTCTGGTTAAACTTGTTCTTTGGCTAAAGTTTTCCTACAGACAGAAGTCAGATGGAGGACATGTGGGGGGACCATAGGGTCCTCCTTTGTTTCACTCTCAGCCAAAGCCTGGCAAGTTGCAATTTGTTCTTTTTGCACATGTCCTGCCTGCTTTGGGGACCATTTTCCTCTTTCTTGGTGGCTGAAACGGTAAACAATCTGCCTGCAATTCAGGAGACCTGGGTTCAATACCTGGGTCAGGAACATCCCCTGGAGAAGGAGATGGCAATCCACTCCAGTATTCTTGCCTCGAAAATCCCATGGACAGAGGAGCCTGATGGGCTACAATCTGTGGGGTCTCAAAGAGTAGACACGACTGGGCGACTAACACTTTCACTTTTCCATCTTTAACATCAAGAACAATGATGTGTACATACTTCCAGTTGGCCTTTATCTGGAGCACCCTATGTTGGTAGTGGGTCCATTAGGACTGATGAGGTGTGGTGGACAACATACTGTGTCGTCCAACACGGCAGTCATCAGCCACATGTAGTTACCAAGCACATAAAATGTGACTAGTCTGACTGAGGAGCTGGGTTTCTAAAAGTGTATTTGATTTTAATTAGTTTACATTTAAAATTATAGCCAGAGGTGGCCAGTGGCTACCGCAGTGGCGAGCGTTGATCTAGAGCTCGCCTGCCATTTGTCGTCACATCAGAACATTCCAAGGCAACAGCCAAACTCATCTGCCAAATCAATTCATTAAAATGCGTGAAAAATGACTTAATTTGTTAATACTTTCAAATTAATTGCTTATATTCTAGCAGGAATTTGCAAAGCCTTAAAGGGAAAGAGTGACAAATGGTGATTTTTGGAACAATTTTCTGTGATGTGAGTCTTTTTGGTATCTCTCAGATAATATTGAGCTTTGCTGCCTAAAAATGATATCCCCTCCCCATTAATCACTGGGTGACTAGCAAGAGAACTTGTATAGTATGAACACACATCTAATAATTTGTCATTGTCCTTGATTGCCCTTGTGATGCAGCTGGTAGAGAATCTGCCTGCAATGCGGGAGACTTGGGTTCGATCCCTGGGTTGGGAAGGTCCCCTGGAGAAGGGAAAGGCTACCCACTCAAGTATTCTGGCCTGGAGAATTCCATGGACTGTATCGTCCATGGGGTCGCAAAGAGTTAGACACGACTGAGCAACTTTCACTTTCACTTTTGGTTGGTAAGCTCTTTAAATTTTACAAACTCTTATTTCTTTTGAGCTAAACTTCTGTCTTTATCACCCCAATTTCTTCTTGCCTGAGAGAGATAGATGGAGAGAGAGAGCAAGCAGGCAAGCTAGAGGGAGAATCAATTTAGAAGAATTTACAAAACACCTTTTAAGAGATGAATAGGCACCATATTAAAGTAAACACGCATAATTTGAAAATAATTTGGGGAATTTGCATTGTTTTGAAAAATTGAAATATGCCTCCCTCCATGCAGTTCCAGGGAGACCAGATGGTGGTGCTGGGTATTGGAAGGGGGTCCACAGTTGCTTTTGTGTTAATTGATATAATGTACTAAGAAAGTTCTCTGGGGAGAAGTGTCTCCAGGTAGGTGATTGCTTTGGAATTCCAGCAGAGAGGAACCATGGCAGAGGAAAAGGGAAACATAAGTTATTGAGGACTAATGCCTCAGATTGGACCCGCTAATTTTATCATTGGGAATTCAGCACAATGTTTCAAAAAAAAAAAAAAAAAAATCAAAAAGATATCTCTGAGACAGCGAGAGAAATCGGTAAAGGACTGGAGTAAATTAGCAGCAGGCAGGAGAGTTTGACTTCCCTTTGGTGTGTGGAAGATCCTTTAATGTTAGCAAGTGTGTCTATAGTGGTGACAAGAGGTTCAAGGACTTCATTGTCTAATTTTAAACTGCTGACCCTAATCAGCTGAGCAAGGAGAGGTAGTGGTTTGGTATGGAGCCCGACCCTGCAAAGGCTGTTAGGATCGCCTCCCAAAAGCACTTGCTATTTAATTGGAACGTTTGCACCTGCTAAATAGCTGTTGTTTCAAGTGACATATTGAGAAAGAGATCAACTGTTTTGGGGGTTTCCAAAGAAGAGAAAAATTCCTGCACTGCTCAGGCAATGTTGCAGTTTCATCTAATGGGAAGTTGGAGTTTTGTGTAGTCTTCGGGGAAAGAATGTTCACCATCCTTCAGCCTTTTTGTTTTGTTTTATTTTTTGCAAACCTTTGCAAAAAGAGGGGAGGAAGGAAGGAGGAGGGAAGTAGGGAGGAGGCCCAGGTAGGTGGGTGTGAAGAGTGAGAGGAGGGAGGAGACCTTTTTTATGAGCCTTCCCGTCTCTTAAATTTTCACTTTCAGAGGTTTTCCTCATATTCGTTTCTATTCTTTCTACTTCTTTTTCTGTAAGGTTGGGTGGAAATGCTTGTTGCTGAAACAGAATAGTAGTTTTTCATCTTTTTTCATAGTAGTCAATGAAGGGGGCTTCTCCCCACATCTCTAAGCTGTTCAATACAATTGCCTAATATACTGCCTAGAATACATGGCAATTTTTTACATTTCTCTCTTAGCCATTTTCACATAGTGCTCTTACCATTAAAAGAACAGTTGTCTGACCTTTTTCCAGGAGGTTAATAAAGAATGCACAGCCTCATAAGCTTGATTCAATTTCTTTTATATGAACAGGCTGCGTAAGTGACCATTGCAGTATTGTCTGGTTCTCAGCGCTTCATTTTGCAGTTACCAGCCTTTTGTACAAATGACCACATGTGTTGTGCATTTGGTCACATCAGGTGAGGAAAAGCAAAATAGATTTTCCCGAGCCTTCAATCAAATTTCCACACAATGGACTCTCTAATGGGGACTTGAAATATATCTGGTCATATATTATTTAACTGTACTGTATTTTGTGTTTTAAGATTTTCTACCACACATTCCATTTTAATAAATGCATGAGTAGAGGCAGTGTTTGGGCTCTATATCTTAGAAATTCTACACTTTCAACAGATTTTTCAGACTTCAAAGAATTTAATATTAGTATCATAAAAGGTCTTTTGAAGAATAGTACGGGGACATAAGAAAAATGAGTGTGTGAATGTGCCCTCCCATTTTGTAAGTGTTTTATTGCTTTAATTTCCTGTCTTAGTAAAGTAACATGCGGCATAATAGAAGATATATTGTTACAGAGTTTGCAATTTATTAGAAGTCTTGAGCTGGTTGAAGACTTTATATGAAGTGAAAAAGAAAACCTCCATTTAGCTGAAAAATGGAGATGAACCACAGTATCAATGTTGCAGCAGCTTTAAATGGAGTCCTATCGGGGACTGATAAGTTGTCTCTATGTGCCCTGGGTGTTTACATCAAATAAATCCATGGGCACGAGCCTCATTCTGTGCTAGCTGTGTGTCATTAGGTGCCTAGAAACCTAATGTTATTTCATTTGTGAGGCGTGGATAAGATGACTGTTGCTATTTGGATTCCATAGCACAAAGGTGCTATTAAAGCAGAAATGACCCATAACACACATTTTCATTCATTTATTACATTTTTTGCATGCGTGACTGAATTTTAATCCTGTGCTTTGTCAACCCCGTACAGTTATATTAAGCTTTTTAACCCAGTTTTGTGCACCTCACTTCGCTGTCTTTTACACTCTGGCATCAAAGCATCGAAAAGGAGGCGTTTATCCTGCTGAAGAACAGAGAGACGATTCATTTCTGCATCTAAAACTGTGGAAGTGAGCAATGTGACACTGACTAACCTGTAAAAATATGTCGTAAATTTACCGCATAAATAACTGCTGGAGAGGGGAAAGCTGGGTGTTCAGCAGACTTTGTTTTGTTTTGTTTAGGGGATGGTGGGAGTTAGTACTCTGTAGGGACTCGGATATGCAGGCATCAAGGAGCACTCCTGAAATGGAAGTTACATGTTTATCAGGGCAGAGCAAGAAGTACAAGAATCAGAGGGGCTTCTTAATCCCACCACTGCTCTCCCACCCAAAGACGGCAAAACATCTGTTCCTAACAGATTGCTGGGTTTTCCACAAACAACACGAAATGGGACATACAGCCGTGTGGACAGCCCACCTGAAAAGACCACAGTACCACCGATCTTGCGTTTTAGTTAATAGCAAAAAATCTTAGCTACTTTTCTAGGTTTCATGAGTCAGAGTTAACCTTTAATACCATCAACTCAATTTTCTATTCTGTTTTGGACGCATCCTAAACAATGTGTGTTGCCATATTACTAGTCTAGATGGGCTGACTGATGGAATTTTTGTATGCAGGAGATTTGATGAGATTTAAACGAGTCCATGTCTGAAATCCTGATCCATGAGGAAGCAAAATGGCTAGACGACTTGTAGTCTGAATATGTAACACAAGAGCACAGACATTTCTGGTTTTCTCTGTTATCTATGTTCATCTTTGAAAGAATAATGATTTCCAAGCTTTATTGCTAACTGAAGCACAAAAGATTTCCTCTGGGCTTGCCACAGACAATCCTCAGGCACATTAGCCGAGTCAACTAGAGTTAGTTCAAAGTGAATTACTTCATTTTAATCGTGGTGACTTTACCAGCTCAGTCAATATGCCGTAAAGGGATATTGCTTTTATTTCCACCTCCTCTTTTATTTTTTTTTCCAGTTCTCCTCTTTAAGTGATACTCAAGTCATTTTATTTTCAGGCATATTTTTGAGACTGTTCAAGATTTATGGATTTACCAGTACTTCAAGATGATTCATCTTGTTTTACAACATCTGAAGTTTTGTTTGGTAACTCTTTTTCTTCTTAATCCTTGGCTAAAATCTGTTGATATTTTTTAACAAATGAATAAGTCCTTAGTAAGAAGCACTGCCAGTTATAGTTATAATGTGCAACTTTAAAAATAAATAAAATGCTTCACAGAGGATTACTAGAGACTAAATATGTACTTCAAGCTCTTTCATTCACAAATAGGAAGCTGGGGTATAGGGGGTGCAACCATATATGTATATAATCATTAAATTCACTGATTAGAAGATACATTTTGTCCTTTGGAATTCCCTGTAGAGTCTCTATTACATCATTCTGGAAATCTCTTAGGTAGTGTGGCATTTCCTATTAGGTACCATATACATTACATCTATTTTTTCCTTCCTTTATTATTTTCTCATTTACTTAAGTTCTTGTTGTGGAGGTTAATGATAAGTGTGGCTGTTTTACTTTGAAAAAAAAAAAAAAAAGCATTTTCTTTCTGACACTTCCCAGGAATGGTGTGTGGGATTTTACATTCCTTCTGTACTGCGTGGCCATCGATTCCTAAACTTCCAGCCTTTGAAGCATCAGTGGTACCCTGTATCTTTGTTTCATTCACGATTTCTGAGTCTGAGGACCCCTCTTGGCCCAGCACACGAAAGCACTATAATTACTTTCTTTTCTTGGTTGGCATAGGTCACGGAACTAGTGTTAATAATAATCGTTCCCTCTGGACTTCTCTGTATTTATATATCTCTGATTCAATAACCATTGGGACCATAGAGGTGTATTTTATCTTCATTTTGGTCCTCTTGGTATTGTTTTAGCCCAGGGGGAAAATCAAATGAGGAACAGAACATGGTAAACTCACACAACTCTGAGGTCATTAACACCTAATTAGAAACAGCTCGGAGATCAAAATGATTCTTTGGTTAAAATGTGAGAAAGAGAAGAGATCAGACAATATTTAACTTCTTCTGCGCCAATGTGGTTTTTATCACCAATGGCCAGGCTGTAACTCATTATGTTTCAGGATTTTTAAATTTTATTATTATTTATTTTAGTTTATTTTTTGGCCACCATGTGGCATGTGGGATGCTAGCTCCCTGACCAGGGATTGAACCCATGTCTCCTGCATTTGATGGACTTAACCACTGGACTTAACCACTATGAATCTTACCAATGGACTACCGGGAAAATCCCTACACCTCATTCTGTTTTTCCAAACTTAAAGAAGGCATGTTTGTGTATGCATTTTCTTTTTCACTCTTTCTTTGACAGAGTAGGTAGTCTGTTGAAATACTGGGTAGCAAAAAAGAGAAGACTTTGCTCAAAGTCCTAAAATGCTGATTAATTTCATTAAGAGAAAGACGTAGTGTCACTTCATTTCAGGTCTTGTTGTTCAGTAGTTAAGTTGTGTCTGACTCTTTGTGACCTCTGAACTGCAGCATGCCAGGCTTCCCTGTCCTTCACCATCTCCCTGAGTTTGTTCATACTCATGTCTGTTGTGTTGATGATGCCATCCAACCATTTTATCCTCTGTCACCCGCTTCTCCTCCTGCACTCAGTATTTCCCAACATTATAGAGTCTTTTCTAGTGAGTCAACTCTTCGCATCAGATGGCCAAAGTATTGGAGCTTCAACTTCAGCATCAGTCCTTCCAGGGAATATTCAAGCTTGATTTCCTTTAGAATTGACTGGTTGATCTCCTTGCAGTGCAGGGGACTCTCAAGAGTCTTCTCCAGCACTGCAGTTAGATGTACTGTTTTTAAATAGTGTGTGATGAGAAGCCAGAAAGAAAAACACCAATACAGTATACTAATGCATATATATGGAATTTAGAAAGATGGTAATGATAACCCTGTATGCGAGACAGCAAAAGAGACACGGATGTATAGAACTGTCTTTTGGACTCTGTGGAAGAGGGAGAGGGTGGGATGACTTGGGAGAATGGCATTGAAACATGTATAATATCACATCTGAAACAAATCTCCAGTCCAAGTTCGATGCATGATACTGGTTGCTTGGGGCTGCTGCACTGAGACGACCCAGAGGGATGGTATGGGGAAGGAGGAGGGAAGGGGGTTCAGGATGGGGAACACGTGTATACCTGTGGCGGATCATGTTGATATATGGCAAAAACCAATACAATACTGTAAAGTAATTAACCTCCAATTAAAATAAATAAATTTATATTTAAAATAAATAAATAAATAGTGTGTGGTGAGAAACACATCACTTGGTTGAATAAAAAAGACACAATACATTGAGACACCCATTTGAGGGACATTTAATTATACTTGGTCAAGATCAAGAAAATATTTATATTTAAAAATCAGACAGCCATCTATTTCTTTTAAATTTTAATAGATCTTAAGTTTTGCAACACAACAACTTTCAAGAGTTTGTGAGGGTTTACTTTCGTAGATGTATAGTTATTACAATTTTTATCGTGCTGTTTGATAGTTTGAATAATACTGGAAGAATTCATGTGTGTGTGTGCCAGAAGGTCTATGTGGTCTTTTGTTTGCCTAAGAAGGATCAATAGAGAGAAGAGAGTCATTAAATGTGGAAAATACTCTTGACTCCAGCCCAGGTGACACACAGAGTTTGGACTTCTTCCTCTTCTTTCTCCAAGATTTGCATCTCAGCATTTTAAATTTTCAGGCTTCCTGTCTGGTGCTAGTGGTAAAGAATCTGCCTACCAGTACAGGAGATGCAAGAGATGTGGGTTCGAGCCCTGGGTAAGGAAGATCCCCTGGAGAAGGAAATGGCAACCCACTCCAGTATTCTTGCCTGGAAAATCCCATGGACAGAGGAGCCTGGCGGGCTACAGTCCATAAGGTTGCAAAGAGCTGGACATGACTGAGCGCACAGACACATTGTAAGTTTCCATGCTGGGCCTTCTGCTGAAGGATTCCCTCACCTGGAGCTGAAGCCACACTAGCAAAGCTGGCTTAGGAGGAGCCCAAAGCCATTGATTGGGGCAATCTGGAAGGGCTGAGGGATGCTTGGCAAGTCAATCCAGGGCCTTCTGGCAAACTGTTGCTAAATGCCTGGTCTTGTCTTTTTTTTTACTGGAGTATCATTGCTTTTACAGTGTTGTGTTAGTTTCTGCTATGCAATGAAGTGAATATGTATACATATAACCCCCTCCCTCTGGAACCTCCCTCCCACCCGTCAAGGTCACCACAGAGCATAGAGTTGAGTTCTCTGTTCTATACAGCAGCTTCCCACTAGGTATCTGTTTTACATTAGGCTTCCCAGGTGGCTCTAAAGAACTCTCCTGCCAATGTCCAGGAGTCACACGCCCTGGGATTTTGCAACAAATTGAATGAAGAGGCACGTGGGCGATTCCAGCTGTGTTCTGCTGGACAGTGGAGATTTGCAAAAATGTAGAAGAATGCCACTCTTCTCATTAGTTTCAGTTTGGAAAATATAGCTATGGCTATTTTCATTTATTCCATTATTCATTTTGTTATAAAAGGTTACATATTTCTTACGAAATAGCAAACCAGAAAATAATAAATATAACCAGAGCCCAAGTATAAATGTAAACTCATCTACCGAGTATCTATATCCCTCTCTGATGGCAAATCTGGCCTTGAGCGATGTAGATTAACTTTTTTTTTCTTAATTTTTACAATGTTGTGTTGGTTTCTGCCATACAAATGCATGCTATTTTTGTTAACATATAATAGGTTTAATTTTGTTGTTTTAGATTATTTCCTAAACACATATATTTTTTAACTTCTCATTTTATATCTCCAACATAAATATTGATAAATCTAATCCTCTAAACAAAAAGCTCTTGAGAGTCTTTAATTTTTTTTTTTTTAATGAAGGAGTTTTTAAACCAAAAAATTGACAAACCACTGATAGGAACTAATACTAATATCACTATCGACCTCTACCATCCTCAGTATATTGGGTTTTATCACACAAACCTGCAGGCATCTAACGAAATGCAGTTTTCATAGCTTTTCCTTAAAAGAAGAGCTGACCACCCCCCTTTTTTTTTTCCAGCAGACGCACATGAAAAATTATTTTTCTCAATCAGCAGACAGACACAACCACACATTTATTTACAGTGCTGCCTGCAGGACTCCACTTCCAGAAATTCTGATTCCAAAAGTTTGGGTGATTCCCAAGAATCCAGATGTTTCACCTCTAAGTAGTTCTGAGATGTTACCACATTTTTAAAGTCAATATTGCCTGAGGAACTCCTTTTTCATCTCCTCAGATTTAAAGCAATCTCTACGTTCAGCTTTTCCCTTCTCAGTATGGGCTTCTTGGCTTCTCAGTGAAGGTCAGCAGGACCTGTGGTCTTCCTGGCAGAAAGATGCAGTTAAGATGATCTACAGGTGTCTCACGGACCTCTGTGGGTGGTTTATAACTTCAAGGATCGAAAAGGCTATGTACCAGTTTTCTAGGTCTCTACATAGCTCAGCAGTAATTAACTTTAGGGCTTCCCCGGTGGCTCAGATGGTAAAGAATCTGCCTACAATGTGGGAGACCCAGGTTCAATCCCTGGGCCAGGAAGATCCCCAGGAGGAAGAAATGGCAACCCACTCCCATATTCTTGTCTGTAAAATTCCAAGGCCAGAGGAGCCTGGCAGGCTACAGCCCATGGGGTCACAAAGAATTGAACATGACTGAGTGAGTGACACTTTTCACTTTCACTTCAGTCCATTTTGGGGACATCTTCCCTGGTGGCTCAGAGGTTAAAGCGTCTGCCTCCAATGTGGGAGACCTGGGTTCGATCCCTGGGTCAGAAAGATCCCCTGGAGAAGGAAATGGTAACCCACTCCAGTATTCTTGCCTGGAGAAACCCATGGACGGAGAAGCCTGGTAGGCTACAGTCCACGGGGTCACAATGAGTCGGACACGATTGAGTGACTTCACTTACTTACTTAAGTTGTCCTTTTGGCTGCAGTTTTCTAGGGGTAAACTGAGATGATGGAAGTGAAGGAGAGGCTATGGGGAAAGGGCAGTGTGTGAATGAAGGGTGAGGGAAAGATGAGTATGGATTCTACTAGCTTGCAGATAAGATAGAGTTGAATTGCTTCCTGCCCTTCTTCCCATTGGGCTTTTGATTCTCTTTTGGAGATGGAAGGCCAGAGGAAGAGGACATAGAATCCAGAGTTCAGTGTTGAATTTTAGGTCTCTGGGTTTACCATCATTTGTGGAAATTTCTCTTTGTCTTCTTTAAACCATTTCTCTATGATCGGAGAGGTCCATGATTTTATGTCTTCAAGACTTACTTGAGCTGGGATGTGAGAGTTGATGCCTTCAAATCTGTTTTGGAGTTTTGGATGGACATACACACTGGTATATTTAAAATGGATAACCAGCAAGGACCTCCTGGTGGCACAGGGAACTCTGCTCAATGTTATGTGGCAGCTTGGATGGGAGAGGGGTTTGGGGGAGAATGGATACATATATATGTATGGGTGAGTCCCTTCACTGTTCACCTGAAACTGTCACAACATTGTTAATTGGCTATACCCCAATACAAACTAAAAAGTTTTTAAAAAATCTGTTCTCTAGTCTAACTTTCAACATATCAGTTCTCTGCTATTCTCTCATTTGTGACTGCTTATGAAAGATCCTCCAGAGAAAGGCACATTAACCCATAGATAAAATTTTCAAAAAAAGAATCCTAACCACAGCTCAGTATCTTTCAAAAGAGAACTGGCATGAAGCTCATGGTCACTTAATGAATTCCTTAAACCCTTCTTCAGCCTCCACATACCACCCCCGACCTTCACTCACTAAAATTTACTCTATGTCAATCCTTTGGTTATAACCGTGCACCCTTGGATGTCTTACCATTTTTATTAAGCATTTCCACGATTCCATTTAGAAGGCAAATGAATTATTTCAGAGGAAAGCAAGACAGAATGGGTACATCAAACACCCAATATGACTAACTCAAAGCAGCTCAAAATACATTATAAGGGTTTTATATACCAGCCATGCTCCCACTAAGGCTTAGAGAATTCCCCCCCTAGTTTAAGATATAGTATTAATTCTATGAGGTCAGAGGGTAACACACGGGCAAAATATGTTAGTTGATTGTGTTCTAGTGACTGTGGCAATGAGAAAGGCATACTGTGAAACCTTTGAGAAATCTGCCTGCGGAGAAGATATTTTACCATCTTCTAGGGACTAATGCATCTAACTTTGAGAAAGTCATTTTATTACTCACATAAAGAAGCAAGTTTGAGAAAATTGAGGCAGAGAAATTTTAAGTAGTTTTTTTTAATAAACAGGGTAAATAAAAGTCCTATTTTCCATGTTAGTTTCATGGGGATTAGAGCAGATCTTCTTGTTTCGGCTGAGGGACAGTAAGAGAGTAAGGGAGGACTTGTTTTTTTTTTTTTTTTTCCCTTTTCTTTTAGGAAATTAAATGTAAATAACAATGTGAATAAGAAATACCCACAGTAACAATAATTTTCCAACTTGGTTTAACACATTAGGTAAGTCCTACTATGATGTGAATTTATATTAAAATGCATACATATATATACTTAACATGGAATCAGTACTTTCCATATGCTAATATTTCTCAAACCTGGCAAAGTGTTAACTCTCCCATTCTGCAAGCAAAGATGTAGTCTTTCATTTCTTCTGTATTCCCATCACCTCACTACCTATGCACTACCATCACACACACTAACACACTCATCTTCACACAATTTTGCAAATAAATATTGCAAACTGATTGACAGGTAGATGATGGATGGTCTGGTGGAATTTAGATTTAAGAAATCCATAAACAAATATTTATTCAGTACTTATGTTGAGGAGTCTTCTAGGAACTGGGAGTTCTATAGAGAAAGGAAGTGGTAGTAAGGAACAAATATTTTTAAGTTTATTTTAATTTTAATCTGTGTTATGAAGCAAATAGGGCTTCCCTGGTAGTTCGGATGCAAAGCGTCTGCCTACAATGCAGGGGACCTAGGTTCAATCCCTGAGTCAGGAAGATCCTCTGGAGAAGGGAATGTCTACCCACTCCAGTATTCTTGCCTGGAGAATTCCATGGGCAGGGGAGCGTGGCAGGCTACAGTCCATGGGGTCACAAAGAATTGATAGGACTGAGTGACTAACACTTCACTTCATGAAGCAAGTATATAGGCAATGTGATAGAAGTGAGTAGGGGGGAGCAGGAAATTATTCTAGATTATGTGTGAAGTGGTTGCACTTCAGCAGAGACGGGACCATTGAGAATGAGTTGGGGAGGTTTTCCTGCAGTAGGAACATCAAGTCTAAAGGACCAAAGTGACAAAGAACTACGGCTGGAGGGCAGACACAGTCAGAGCTGTCAGAGACACAGGACACGGACATCGTCAGCCATGGGTATGAGTTGGTGATTCATTATTTTTTTATTATTATTAATTTATGTTTTTATTAAAGGATAATTCCTTTACAGACTTTTGTTGTTCTCTGTCAAACGTGAATCAGCCATAGGTATACATGTATCCCCTCCCTTTTGAACCTCCCTCCCATCTCCCCCCGCATCCCACCCCTCTAGATTGAGACAGAGCCCCTGTTTGAGTTTCCTGATCCATACAGCAAATTCCCGTTGGCTATCTATTTTACATACGGTAATGTAAGTTTCCAAGTTACTCTTTCCATACATCTCACCCTCTCTTCCCCTCTTCTCATGTCCATAAGTCTCTTCTCTATGTCTGTTTCTCCATTGCTTCCCTGTAAATAAATTCTTCAGTACCATTTTTCTAGATTCCGTATATATGTGTTAGAATATGATATTTATCTTTCTCTTTCTGACTCACTTCACTCTGTATAGTAGGTTCTAAGTTCATCCACCTCATCAGAACTGACTCAAGTGTGTTCCTTTTTATGGCTGAGTAATATTCCATTGTGTTTATGTACCACAACTTCTTATCCATTCATCTGTCAACGGACATCTAGGTTACTTCCATGTTCCAGCTACTGTAAATAGTGCTGCAATGAACAATGGGATACATGTGTATATGCCTAGGAGTGGGATTGCTGGGTCACATTGTGGTTTTATTCTTAGTATTTTTTTAAGGAATCTTCATACCATCTTCCGTAGTGGCTGTATCAATTTACATTCCCACCAACACTCTTTTTTTTTTTTGCTTTAAAATCTTATTATTTTATGAAATATTCATAAAAGTTATTTTAAATATGAATTTTTCCTTGTTCATTCTGATAATTTTTTTAAATTTTATTTTATTTTTAAACTTTACAATATTGTATTACTTTTGCCAAATATTGAAATGAATCCGCCACAAGTATACATGTGTTCCCCATCCTGAACCCTCCTCCCTCCTCCCTCCCCATACCATCCCTCTGGGTTGTCCCAGTGCACCAGCCCCAAGCATCCAGTATCGTGCGTCGAACCTGGACTGGCAACTCGTTTCATACATGATATTATACTTGTTTCACTGCCAGTCTCCCAAATCTTCCCACCCTCTCCCTCTCCAACAGAGTCCATAAGACTGTTCTATACATCAGTGTCTCTTTTGCTGTCTCGTACACAGGGTTATTGTTACCATCTTTCTAAATTCCATATATATGCGTTAGTATACTGTATTGGTGTTTTCTTTCTGGCTTACTTCACTCTGTATAATAGGCTCCAGTTTCATCCACTTTATTAGAACTGATTCAAATGTATTCTTTTTAATGGCTGAGTAATACTCCATTGTGTATATGTACCATAGCTTTCTTATCCATTCATCTGCTAATGGATATCTAGGTTGCTTCCATGTCCTGGCTGTCATAAACAGTGCTGCGATGAACATTGGGGTACACGTATCTCTTTCCCTTCTGGTTTCCTCAGTGTGTATGCCCAGCAGTGGGATTGCTGGATCATAAGGCAGTTCTATTTCCAGTTTTTTAAGGAATCTCCACACTGTTCTCCATAGTGGCTGTACTAGTTTGCATTCCCACCAACAGTGTAAGAGGGTTCCCTTTTCTCCACACCCTCTCCAGCACTAGGAAAGCTTTGGAAGCTTTAAGCTGGGAGAGACATGATTGTCAATGAGCTAGTGAATAAGGATTAAAAATATGGAACACCAGTTACAATTGTACCAAATACTCCAAAGAAGCACCTCTCTGGATCCTCTGAATCTTATCCACGGGCCTATGGATTCATCAAGTGTACAAACTTCCATTAGTAAGCCCAGTATTGCCATTGAAAAGGATTCCTGCAAAAACATATACAGCAACCAATGATCGCTCACATGGTGGACTGTGAAAGTGAAGATTCTGTGGTTCTAGAAACAGTGGCAGTGGCCACATACTGAAGGGCAGGCTTAACAAGTGCACAGTGTGATTGAACCCGAAGTCCTGTATCAGAGTTTCCAGTGTCCCTGCCCATCCACAGCATAATCACTATCTATGGTATCATCCTCAAAAATGACGTACAACCATATAGAGCTTGCAGCTGCTGCCTTAGTTTTTGACATTTACCTCCCCTGAGTGCAGCAGGCTTCTCCTCTAAGGAATCTATGCTTATCACAGACTTCGCTTGTTATGAGTTTCCGCGGGTGGTGCAGGGTGAGTTTGGAGCCAGTTTTTCCAACATCGATGACTTGACTTACTCCTATTTCGTTCCTGTCATGGACCTTTGGCTGACTCGTACAGCTAGCAAACAATTAGCAGTGTTGGTTCAGAGCACTTCATTTAGGTAAAGCTGCAAAAACTTGCCCAGACTGAGAGAACTTGGTGGAGATGGAGCTCATCAGTAGGTACAACCACCCATTGTTTGGTTACTGCTAGGACAGGATGTTAGGGCGTGTTAACCTCTCAGCTGCTGACCAGAGGGTGATTTAAGTCCCTGGCAGGGTCATTTTTAACTTCCTACAAGTTGCTGAGGTCTGCAGCTGCTGTGTTCTGGTAGGAATTTATTTTTGGTCAAAGATTTTGGAGGCCATAGTAGTTTTGAAATGCCTGAGGCTTTTAAGCCAATTTGGGAAATTCAGGGGATTTGAATTGAATAAAGTTCTATAAATAGAACTCATCCTATAAATATTTTCATTGCAAAGGAAAGACCTAAAACCTATTTCTCTTGGAGTTTTCTTGTCTGGAGCATGGAACAAGTTATTCATTGGTCTAACTAGTGTTTGCAGAAACAGTTTTTACATAGAGGATTTCTGCAATAAGAACCTGGTAGGAGTTTTGGGTTGGATCAAGTTTGCACTTCAATGTTTTGTTTCTGAAAAATATGGGAAAGGACGGGAGGATTGATACCATTTATGGATAGCAGTTCAACAAAGAGTCAAACTAGAGAATTCAAAGCAAAACACAACTACTTATTATGATGGATATTTTCAATCTGTCCCTTGGATCCACTTTCCACTTTTCTATACCCTACTTGGTGTCCTTGGAAGGCTGACATTTACAGACTCCATCAACAGGCTTCATTGATCTCTGGCTTCCAGTTGTTGTTCTTTGGTCTCTAAGTCATGTGCTACAACTATTGAGGCCCTGTGGACCGCAGGCTCCCCTGTTCTTCACTATCTCCTGGAGTTTGCCCAAGTTCGTGTCCATTGAGTCAGTGATGCCATCCAACCATCTCATCCTCTGTTGTCCTCTTCTCCTTTTGCCTTCAATCTTTCCCACCATCAGGGTCTTTTCCAATGGGTCAGCTCTTCTCATAAAGTGCCCAAAGTATTAGAGCTTTAGCTTCAGCATCAGTCCTTCCAAAGATTATTCAAGGTTGATTTCCTTTAGGATTGACTGGCTTCTAGTTGGGTGTGGCCAGTAGAAAACCAGCCAAAGATCAGAGGGAAGTGGGAGGGTGTGGCTGGTATATTTCTTCCCCAGGCCCTCCCAGGTGGGCTAGGCGGTGGCCCTGTCCCTCTGCTAAGGCCACCATGCCCTCTAGATGATCTGTTCTTTACTGCGGTCACTTCTTACTTCCTCTAGGTGTCAACTTAGACACCAGTTTTCAGGCCCAGGGATGGTTCCTCTTAGCCTAGCTCATAACTTGACAAATAATCCTTATATAACCTCTTCTATTACTCTGTGCCATCTATTTGTATTTCTTCTTTCTATAGGAAATTCTGACCAAAATAATCTCGGGGTAATTTTTACAAAAGAAAACAGTTATAGTCAGGGTCTCAAAACTCAATACTCATTTAAAATAAATCATTGTGCACGTCAACCTCAAGTTGCATTCCAAATACAGTTGGCAGACTGCCAGCATCCTTTGGAAAGGGAGGTGTGCCAGCCTAGGGCACACCCACCTTGGAGCCTGCTGACACTAAGATCAGTCATGCTGCTCATTCGAAATCACTGTCAACAGACACATTCGTTGTGTCTCTCCGGAAATAAAGTCTTAGGACTTCGACATCCTAACCCAATAGTTTCTTATCCGTATGTGTTTTACTAGTTTCCACTGCCTTTTAGGAACCTGAATCAAGGTTTAAGCTTGACATATAATGCATCATAATCTTTATTGTTTAAAATAGGTAGAAAGGGGCCCTTAATGTTTTCATGCAGAAAATTTGTTTTTCAGGAATAGACCCCTGATATCAAACAGACAATGCCTACATGAGGAGGAAAACAACAGTTGATAGCATCTAGGG
Organism: Bos indicus; assembly: GCF_029378745.1. Lineage (NCBI taxonomy): Eukaryota > Metazoa > Chordata > Mammalia > Artiodactyla > Bovidae > Bos > Bos indicus. The sequence continues at coordinate 12,703,895 of NC_091786.1, forward strand.
GTTAATTTCATTATTTAAATAGGAATAATAATTTATTATAACTCAGAAAATTGTGAGGATTAACAATAAGTAATGGGTGCCCAAGGCACATATATTTCACAAAAGGTTAGTTGTTGTTGTTGCCATCCTAATCTTTTACTGATTTTCATAAATTAAAATATTTATATTATTATAAATAATTATATTCGTATATTATTATATGAATATATTATAACAAATACTATATTATATTTATATTATTTTTAAATTTTATATTATAATACCATGTGTGGGAAGGCAGAACATATTTGAAGATGCCTTAGTAACTTATGAATGGGTGTGGTACCTGCAGAGTAAATAGAATTCAACTATCCTCTTGACTTCTGATGTTAGTTAACTCTTTTGGCATTGACTAGCCTTCAACTAGATTTTATTTCTGTGTCTGAATATTGAGGCTGTGGAAGAAACCAGAGACAAGGGAAAAGGTGAACCCAGTTTACAATAATAAAAGAGGTTAAATTGCTATAGTAGTTATGGATCTGTGGCCTAAACTTAACGTAGATGAAATGATTCAAATGTCTTTTACTTCAATGACTTCCTCCATAATCAGAAACCACCATTTCAAGTAAATGTGCACCCTTCAAATGCATATTAGATAAACGAACAATTTTTTTTATGCCTAAGCATAATGTTTAGGTGGGAGAGTAAGATCAAGGTCCAGGAGAATACTTACGAATACGTTCTTCAGGGCTATGTCTTTATTTTTCAGTTTTGTTACATCAAAGAGCAGTTTGACAAGTTAACACTGATTTTTTTCCTCTGTAGTTTAATGCTACAACACAGAAAACAATAACATATCAATTAACTTTAATTACCCTCTGGCTCGCTCCTCAGATACCTCCCACTGTAAGCAGTGTGTTTTTATGAATAGCCTCCTGACAGTGAGAACCTCTCAAGGTCTATAACTCATGCTACAATTTCTGTCCAGGGTCTAACTAAAAAAAAATCATTTAATATATTCTGTGTGTTGTCTTGTTTCTCCAATATTCTCAAAAGTCAGGATCGTATCATTTATAACCAGATATTAAAGATAGACGCAGAGTCAAGAATGGAATTGATCCAACAACAGTAAAATAAAGTCTCACTGCCCAAGCAAGGACTAAATGTTCCACCAACTCCTAAATTTGCACTAAACTAAAGAATCAGTGGGAAAAGTGTCTGTGGGTCATGGTTATAAAGCTTAGGCAGCTGTGAGGCTGCCCTGAAAACCGAGTGGGTTCTCCTCGCTGTGTGATATCTCAGGTCAAACGTGTGATACCTTCTAAATTAATTTAGCCAGCAAGCACAGACGTTAATTCACAGTAAAAAAAAACTAACCAACACTGCAATTAGCCAGATTATAAGAATCACATGTTGGGACTAACGTCCTCTCTGAGGTGAACTTTGATCAGTGTCAGACCTGGGATTAATTGTCTCTCTGTTTCTGCCTCCAATGAGCTTTTTCAAGATGGCAGTTTCTTCATGTTAGCCCTTCCAGAGAGGCCCATGTGGTCAAGTGGCTACAAAGAGACTAGCTGTGAAGTGGTGGCCAGCAGGGGGTACATCCCTCCATGTGAACAATTCTCTCACTTCCCACCTCGTTTCTCTCACCCTCCCTCTTGCTGCTCTTCAGTTCCACTTGCCAAATAAAACATCAGCAATCCGTCAGTCAATAAAATATCAAGACTCAGAACATGTTCCTTGAATCCTTCTATTTATAATAAATACTATAGATTATATGGCCTTTGTATAATATGGGAGGAGGTGTTTTCTTTAAATACAGAACGAACTCTGGAAAATGTTCATGTAAGTGAAGTTGGCCTTTTGGGCTCTCCTCACTCCCAGTCTCTGAAACTTTCCCATTTTTGTTGAGTCCCTGCCTTTTAGGTGACTTATGACCTCATTTTGCCTCTAACTTACCCAGAACTAATCCATAAGTTTATCACGCTTTAATAATTTAAAAAATTTTCTTCAAATTAGTATCTCAACATGTTACCACTTCCAAGAGCATTGCATTTCTTAAAAAAGAACTTATAGAAAAGACAATGATAAACCCTAATGAATTTGTTTCTAATAGTAAAAATATAGGCACTGTGGTACAAAAGTCATTGTGGACATGTTAGAATGAAAATAAAACTGTTTTGATGCCACTTAAACCAGGTTAATGGAGAATGCAATGGCACCCCACTCCAGTACTCTTGCCTGGAAAATCCCATGGACGGAGGAGCCTGGTGGGCTGCAGTCCATGAAGTCGCTAAGAGTCGGACACGACTGAGCGACTTCACTTTCACTTTTCCCTTTCGTGCATTGGAGAAGGAAATGGCAACCCACTCCAGTGTTCTTGCCTGGAGAATCCCAGGGATGGGGGAGCCTGGTGGGCTGCCGTCTATGGGGTTGCACAGAGTCGGACACGACTGAAGTGACTTAGCAGCAGCAGCAGCAAACCGGGTTAAAGAAAAACCTAGGCTCTGGATTCTACTAGATTTGGGTTTTAATATCAATTTTATTCCTATAAGCTTTGTGACATTATATAAATTACCTAACTTCTCTATACCTCAGTGGTAAGATGGAGAAAGTAATACCTTCTTCAGGCTCACTATGAGTTTGTCTATTATTATATATAAAGCTCTTGCATACGTGCTAAGTCACTTCAGTCATGTCAGACTCTGTGTGACCCCATGGACTGTAGCCCACCAGGCTCCTCTATCCATGGGATTCTCCAGGAAAGAATATTGGAGTGGATTGCCATTTCCTCCTCCAGGGGATCTTTCTGGCCCAGGGATCGAACCCACGTCTTATATCTCTGGCATTGGCAGATGGGTTCTTTACCACTAGCGCCTAGGAAGTCCCTGCTGCTGCTGCTGCTGCTGCTGCTAAGTTGCTTCAGTCGTGTCCGACTCTGTGCGACCCCATAGACGGCAGCCCCCCAGGCTCTGCCGTCCCTGGGATTCTCCCTAGCAGCAGTATAAAGGTTGTGTTTATACCTTGGAAAGGTCTCATGGAACAGTGGAAGCACGTCTCTGATTGCAGGAGGTTCAGAAGTTAAAGCAGCAAGGAGGAGGGTTAGGCTGACTTTTAGTCTATGTGAAGACCAGGTATTTATCCTTTTTCCTGTTTGAAGAAACTATTATCAATTTCTAAAACAGACAGTGGTTCACAGGGCCCATCAGGGTAATGACCTCTGAAACTCAGCCTCTTCATTAAGACTCCTGATGGGAAAATCATTCTTCCCAATCTGCACAAACACAGTTCAGAGTCACTTTCTCTTCTGTTTAGGAGCCATCGCTAACAGTACTCAGCGCCACGGGCTTGCTTGTGCTTTGTAAACAGTTATTTGGTGTATTCCTTGGAGATTGAAATACTAAGTTACCAGCAAAAAGATTTCACATACAAGCAGCAATTTTGATGACTCCAGGATACAGAAGTCTTCATTTAGATGTTAAGCAATTTTATGTTTGAGCTACAAAGTTACCTGAAAATGAAATGTGATGCATGGAAAAATGTCTACAGTCAATATTTATACAATATTTTATAGGACATCCTGATGAAATATCTGGAATTCAGTGTTGTTCTTTTATTCTTTTCAGCACAGGGTTCGCTTGCTCCTTTTTGAGAATAAGCATTCAAAGAGAATGAATTCACCTCTTAGATATTTTGAGCAACTTTTCTGGGGGAGGAGCAACACTTCTGGCAAAGTAAATATCCACCATGTAACTAGCCTAGAACCTACTATGTAAGCATCTATATGGTAGGATGGGTGACTTTACCCCACAGTGATAACCTCCAACTCCCTGCTCCATTTTACCTCTTATCAGCTGGAGACTGTGCTTGGCTTATCTTCACTACAGAATTCAGGCTGATGGGATAGCCACTGTCTAGCGCATGGCCACCGGAGAAGGCAATGGCACCCCACTCCAGTACTCTTGCCTGGAAAATCCTATGGATGGAGGAGCCTGGAAGGCTGCAGTCCGTGGGGTCGCTGAGGGTCGGACACGACGGAGCGGCTTCACTTTCACTTTTCACTTTCATGCATTGGAGAAGGAAATGGCAACCCACTCCAGTGCTCTTGCCTGGAGAATCCCAGGGACGGGGGAGGCTGGTGGGCTGCCGTATCTGGGGTCGCACAGAGTCAGACACGACTGAAGGGTGTTTTTCTGAGGAAGCGACAGAAAAGCAGAGACTTGAAGAAGGATGAGGAGGGTGGAGCCAGGGAAAAAGAGAGAAGAAGAGGGCAGTAGCCAGGGGGACAGCAGGCCTGAAGGTTCCGGGTTACAAAGCTGCACAACACAGGCAGAGAAAAGGACAAGGCCAGTGTGGCTGGAGGGTCCTGGGCTGGGGCAGTGATAGGAGCCGAGAACAAGGTGGATAAAGGCCTTTCAGACAGGCTTTGGATTTAACCATAAGGCTTTATCCAGAAAATATTTAAACGAGAAAGAGACATAGTCACATATGCATTTAAAGACCACTTTAAGTGTTGGGCAATAGCCAGACTGGACCAGAGCAAGGCTGTTGTCCAGAGCCCAGAGGAAGATGGTGGTGCCTAGACCAGATAAATGACAGAATCTACAGGACTTTATGACAAAGTAAGTGTGGGGTGAGAGCAAGAAGTGGTGTCAAGATGACTCCCCACAGAAAGAATGGGGAAATATCTGACTTTATTGGGTAATTCAGAAGAACTAAGCAAGGAATTTTCTAAAGAGAGTGCAATTTCCTAATCTTCTAAGATAGTAAAAAGTTTGCAAATTGGGATGTCTTCACCCCAATTAAGTGGTGCTTAATACACTGGGATTCAAAAGAAAATATTAGAACTATTATTCATAGTATTTTACCAAAATAAAAGAAAATAAGGTCTTCTAATAGTTGATATGGAGGTTCATTTTAATATGCTCTAAATACTAACAGGAATGTATGCTCACAATTTTTTTGTTGTTGTTTTTACTGATGGGATGCTGTGTTAATTTTCTATTATTGCTTAAAAAATTACTCAAACATAGCAGCTTAAAATAATATCTGTTCATAAGCTCACATTACTCTAAGTTAGAACTCCAGGCCCAGATTAGGTGGGTTCTCTGATATTCTCGAAGGGCTGAAATCAAGAAATGGACCTACTGTGTCCTCAGTCAGAGGGTTAACTCAGGACAGATCCATTGCCAAGTGTCCTTGGGTTGTTGGCAGAGTCCATGCCCTTGTGACTGGGTGACCTCGGGCCTTTGCCCACCTGGCTGATGCCTGGAGCCCATTTTCAGCTCACAGAGGTTGAGCTCCAATCTTTACTGAAGTTTTCTCCTACGTCCAATCTCTTCCTTCGGGAAAAGCCTAGTTCTTTTTGAAGACTCACATGATTAGGTTTGGCCCACCCAGGGTAGTCTCTATTTTAATTTATTCAAATTCAACTAAATTAGCATCCTTAATCACATCTGCAAAGTCTTTCCACTGTTGCTATATAATTTAATCTAATTGTTATATTCACATCCTGACCCAGTCCTGGGAATGGAATTTACACAGAGTCAAGACATCAGGGAATAAGAATCTTCGTGTCCATTTCCAAACTCTACCTATCACATATGTATTATCAAAAAAGTGTAGCATTCACTGTTCTCCCATATAAATGCTGTAACTTTTTTAGACCCTACCATCTAATCTCTATGATCACATAGGAGTTGGGGAGAAAAGTAAAGTCTATAATAACTGAATACAAAACCAGAGAATTTCATAGAATAAATGAAACCACTTACTATTGCACAAATTCAGGTTGCCACACTTGCTTAATGTAAGGTCTTAGTATATTTTACACCATAAATATAGACCTGCAGTCTACACCAGTTGCCTGAAGCATCCAAATGATCCTTGAACATGTTAAGTAAAATATTTTTCAATACACTGATTTATGTGTACAGAAAGATAAGGGGATAGGATGAGACTTATATCACAATGGAAAATCAGAATCTTTCTTAAAATTATGCATGGGTATCATGATTTTTGTTTCCTGAGTGGCTCAGACAGTAAAGAATCTGTGTACAATGCAGGAGACCTGGGTTTGATCCCCCATTGGGAAGGTCCCCTGAAAAGGGAATGGCAACCCACTCCACTATTCTTGCCATGAGAATCCCATGGACAGGAGCCTCGTGGGCTTAAGTCCATGGGATAGCAAAGCTCAGACATAACTGAGCGACTAAAACACACACACACACACACATATCATAAGTTTTAATTGACTTTCTCAGAGGCACCTAGGATTGTGCCCCTGTGTAAATCATGCATGATCTCTTCTGTAACCAACATTTTTCTTGGGTCAAATAAAATCCTTGGATTGCTGCCTTCTTGGGCTTGAACTCCCTCCTTCTCTGATTGGTGCCTCCCTGAGGTCTCTTCCATTTAAAAGGAGGCAGTTCAGGTTCTGACTACATTATGACACAGTGGGCTGTCTTTGAGGATGGAAATTTCAAGCTGAATCAAGCAAATTCAGTAAAATAAATCTTCAATAATATTCCTACAACTGATGAGAATAAGTATCACCTTTGGTTTGTTCTCTTTCCCTGATTTGAAAGATAACTAGGATGCTTCAGATAAGGGTTCTGTCCATGGCAAAAAGTGCCTTGAGATTCCTTTCTGAGACTTCATCACCCATCAAAAACTAATCTAACTCTTCTTCCCCGGGGACCTCAAAATCAGCTCATTCCATTTACTCTGTATGGTTATTAATTCCATGTGGTTATCAAGGACAAAGACGGAGCAGTCACCCCTCTATAATTCCCCTCATCAGCAAGCTTGCAAGCATGGAGTCACAGCAAATTTTGTCAGTCCGCTGATGGGTATTTAAAAACTCAAGGGCTGAAACGAGATGCCAGTCCAGGTTCAGTGCACGATACTGGATGCTTGGGGCTAGTGCACTGGGACGACCCAGAGGGATGGTATGGGGAGGGAGGAGGGAGGAAGGTTCAGGATGGGGAACACATGTATACCTGTGGTGGATTCATTTTGATATTTGGCAAGACTAATACAATTATGTAAAGTTTAAAAATAAAATTAAAAAAAAAAACTCAAGGGAAAGCCAGGGGTTAAACTGAATGAGCCTAAACTCTAAATAATGGTTATGAAATTGTCATAGAGCAGAACTAAACCAAATAGGTCTCTTCATCTGATTTGGTCCAGGGTCTGAACTCTTTCTATAGACTCAAAACTAGTGTCTAAGGCTCTACTAATACCTCCATTTTCTTGCAGATACTCAGGAATGTGTTTTAGAAATTTATACCGTGGGTGCTTTAACATATGGATCATAAATTTGGTTCAGTAAGCTGTTCCCACCCACAAGCAGGTTCCACAGAGCATTCTGTTGTAAGCTGTGGGGCACTACGTTGGTTCATGTCAGCCTCTACAGAGCACTGAACCCATGTTCTTGATTAAATTCCTTTAAGTTTATATTTAAGGTCCTCCTGCCATTTTCCCAGGGAAAGTGAGGGATGTCTTTATTTTATTTATTTTTTAACTTTCTTCCATGTTTATAATTTGCTCTTAAGAGAAAAAAAAAAATTGGATGTCCTTTTCTAGCTCAGTCACGCTGATAGTCTCAGTCTAATGCATCGATGGTAGGTAGCATTTGGCAATGATCACATTCCGTGAATGGATATTCTATCTTGTCACAATTTAGAATGCCTGGTGTTTGGAGGAGCAATAAACTTTATTTACATATTTGCCTTTGCCAACTGTAAATTTCCCTTTTATCGTTGTTGGCCTTATGGGGCTGTAAACATTTGCCATTCGCTCTGTGAAAGTTCACCCTGGATAAGAAATACTGAAGTAACAAATGTGGCCTTGTTTCTTCAGTCTCCTTAGGTAAAACACAATTTCTCCAAACGATCCATTTTCAGTATATGTATCTGTTTGATTCTTCTTTTTTTTTAATTCAGGTTTTTGAAACAGTCCTTATTTTCTTTACAGCCATTCATAATTGAGGGGAAAGGTGTTATTTTTTTTTTCCCATAGAGCATACCTTGCAGATGCAACCCATATGTCATCTGTTTTCCTATGTATTTTGTGTCGCTGGTACCATATGCCTCAAATGATTGATCTTGCCGTTCCGAGGAAGCTCAAGATACATATATTTTAAGTCTCTCCTGTAGGAAATAACATAGCCCTCTATTACTCCTTAAGATTAATGTGCTAAAAGCTTCTGCTCATCTCTAATGGATGATCCATAATTTACATCAAAATTTCAATCACTTTAAATTAATACAGCCATTTCTTTAATGAATCTTCCTACTAGAATCTTCTCTGATTTTCACCAAACTGTCCAGAGTCATGGCTGTTTACCAGTTTTGTTTCTTTTTTCCATATAAAACCGGAATCCCTGGAGCATTTCCATTTGAGTTTTTGAAATTAATTAATAAATGGCGTGTATTCCTCTAAAATCAATATTTAGTCCTTGCACTCTCGTGAGAAATACTCTATTATCCATCACCCTGTTTTCATCTCTATTGGATTTCATAAGAAGGAAAAGAGAAAAAAACATGTGTAAGCTACTAACAGACATATAAATATTATGAGAGTCATCTCAAAAAATAAGGTTGTTTATTTCTTATCTGTGCCCATTGAGTGGTACAAGAGTAAGTCACATTAATTCTGATGGGATTTAGCAGTCAAAGTTTTCTCTGCCTCAGCAGAAAGGATGTGTGTGGGTAGAGCAAAGGAGAAAGTTGAAAAAGGAATGTCTCTGCCGAAATGTTTTATCATGATTGTTACTTAATTAATATTGCCTCTTAATACCAATTCAGCTAATTATGGATATAGCCATCTAGTATATGTTTGTGTGTGCTCGGTTGTGTCCAACTTTTTGCGACCCCATGGACTGTAGCCCTCCAGGCTCCTCTGTCCATGGGATTCTCCCGGCAGGAATTCTGGAATGGGTTGCTATTTCCTACGCCAGTGGATCTTCCCCACCCAGGGGTCGAACTTGCATTGGCAGGCAGATTCTTTACCTACTCTATAATAAAAATAAACACTGATTTACTAGTTACATCTGAAAGTGGGGTTAAAAAATTAATCAGTCTTCATGAGGGACAGGAAGACTCGATTTGCTTCAGATGAGCAGCCTGAGTGTAAGAGGATGGCCTGGTGCATGCTGGTATTGAGGTGGAAATAAATGATTCCACGCTGTTCAGCTGAGATGGCCTTAGACCAAGGGTCTCTTCGTCATCAGCCAAACTTCAGTGTGATCCTCCATGAAGCCTGCTGGGGGTTTCCTTCCACAAAGTGGTGATTTGTGAACTGGGCTCAAGGAGCCCAGTTCCAAGTGAGCTATGGCTTTGGAAGGTTCCAGGATGCAGGCATGGAGGGGATGGAGGCCAACAGAACCCAGGCCAACCCCTTCTGCCTTAAAGCTGGGACAGCAATTCTCTCTTAGCTGTTCTATGTATTAGTCTTCTTTGATGGATTTACTGTGAAGAAAGAACTCAAGAATTAAAAAAAAAAAAAAAAAAAAACTATTGCAAAGCTCTGTAATAACACAGGCATCTGGATGGAGTCAAGGTATCCTCTGAGAGAAAATTCTGAGAAAGGTCATAGTCAGGAAAAAAACAGAAAGGAACAGCTGTGGGACTCGGGGTTAAATCTCATTGTGTGCCATCTCCTCCCTGACAACATTCAGACAGGTGTGCAGAATAACCGTGCACATGCGTGTGTGTGTGTGTGTGTGTGCATGTGTATATAAGCTTTCTTGGTGGCTCAGACATTAAAGAATCCACCTGCAATGTGGGAGACCTGGGTTCGATCCCTGGGTTAGGAAGATTCCCTGTAGGAGGGCATGGTAACTCACTCTAGTATTCTTGCCTGGAGAATCCCTATGGACAGAGGATCTTGGCGAACTATAGTCCATGGGGTCTCAAAGAGTCGGGCACGACTGAGTGACTTTCATATATACATATATATGTATATATACATATAGTTATTGTTGTTCAGTCACTCAGTTGTATCTAACTCAGTGTGACCCCATGGACTGCAGCACTGTATGTGTTTATATATTTTTCTATATGTATATGTGCATATATATGAGTGTATATATATATGTGTGTGTGTGGAGAGAGTATATACATATATATAGATCACACATTCATATGCATATAATCACACAAGCACATTCACATTGAAAGAGAGAGAAAATATAACAACACACATTGCTTAATATTATGTTTCATTGATTGTGTCAAACATTAGATTTACCTGAAAGAACCAGACAGACAAGGTCCTCGCCCTCCCAGGAAGACAAACAATGAGCAAGTAAACAGTAAACACATGAATAATTACAGATCTTAAGTGCTGATATAAATGAACGGAAGGGTTCATTTGTCATCTCATTGACAGAGAGACTGGTTAGATGCTGGGAGGTATACAGGAGTGTGTCCAGTGAAGGACTCGGAAGGCTTGGGACCAGAGTTCTCAGTTTCAGTTTTGGTTCTGTCGTTAATACTCTTGTGTCATGTGGGCAACAGAAATTTGTCAGGTGAGATGATTTCCATGGTGGGGGTCCTTGCGACATACCCTGGGGTGGCCTGTACTCTTTTGAACTTGGTCTAACTAGCTGTGGACATGTACATCGTCCTTTAAACAGCTGAAGAACAAATGCATGGAAGAGTTTGCTGAGAGCCAGGATAAGGCCAGCAAAGACTCACACATCTTCAGGTTTCCTGATATCTGGCCAAAGTCAGTTGTTCAGATTTCAATCTGACCAACTATCTTAGAGATCATGAGACAGACAGAAATCCCAAGCAAAAATTCACCGTGTGGCAGGTAGAAGCTGAAGAACCATGAAGAGCACACACCCATTCTTGGGGCGCAAGTGGTCCTCACCGTGTGGAAACACCACACAGTTTTGCTAGATGTTGGATGTCAGGATTTAAAAGGTGCTCGAAACTCAAATGTTCCTGTAAAAGTTCTCCAGTTTTTAATGTTGCCGACTAATACAAAGATAACTGTGGGGAATAGCTTCAGTTAGGGTCAGACTACAGGACTCAGGTTAGTACCAAGGTATTTGACCACCCCCTTTCTGATTCTCCAACAAGAAAGTGAAGTATAAAGAGATGATACCACAGTAAATGGGCGTTACACCTAGAGTCTTCCTCTCTGATCTCATCTGGTATTCCCACCACTTTCCATCATTCCTGGGAGATACATCTACAGCTCACATTCAAGGAATTAAGTATCAGATCCTCAGTTCAATAACCATCTTTGACTTAAAAGATATAGAAGCTGAAAACCCCAACTCAACTGAACTTCCTGGGCAATAAGCTACATAGGAAAAACAATTGTGTGGGAGAAATTTACAGGACTCCAGATCTCATTGGATGGTGGGGACAGCTTTGGAAAGAATCAGAATAGTTCTGAGCTTGTTCTAACTTCAGTAGGCAAATTTCACATCTCTATTCAAGTAGAGAGACAGCTATAATGAATTTGTACATATGCATCACAGCTTTAAAAATCATCACTGTTTTTCCCAGTTTTGTTTATTTTGATTCCCCTACTTTGGGAGGGGGGCAGATTTCACTGGGTCCTGACGTTCTGAGGTTAGTGAAGTCAGTTTCAGAAAATGGAAAGCAGGAAAAACCTCTGTGTGTGTGTGTGTGTGTGTGTGTGAGTGATTGGGGGCAGGGAAAGCATTGTGGAGGTAGATACCATGGCATTTATTTTGAGAGGTGAGTTTGAAATAGAACTTGTCTGATTTGAAGCAAAGAATTCAGAAATTTGGAGTCCACTCTGTAGGGATGATAGTTGAAGCAATGGATGCAGGTAAAATTATCAGGAAAAAAATGTATGTTGAGGGGACAGGAGAGAAAAGAGAATGGAGCAGAGGGGAGATGAGAAGGAAGAGGGTCTAGGCACAGTGGGGTTGGTGAGGTGTATCCATTTTTGATGCAACCAGAGGAGAATTTCCACCAGGTCCCATCATGGCATCTACCACCTGTCTGTACCTGTGCCCAACTCACCTGTACCCATCCCTCCCATCACAAAGCCACCCCTGCACCACTGCTCAGGGGCTCCTCCCTACTTGCACACCTTGCCTACCCTGCCACCCACAGGCAGTGCTCCACCCATGTTCCCTCTACGCTTGTCATAGATTTTCCCTCTTTATCTTACCATCACTCCACTGCCTACCTCTCACATTCTCTCCTTTCTTGGAAAGCAAATCTCTTTAGAAAGACTTATCAGTCTTTGCTTTTGTCCAACTCTCTGCCTGTTTCCTCTTTATTTAAATTGAATTTTATTTTTTATTGGAATAGAGTTGCTTTACAATGCTGTGTTAGTTTCTGTTGTCCAAGGAAGCGAATCAGCTATATGTATCCATATATCTCCTCCTTCTTGGACCTCCCTCCCATACCCCCATTCCACTCATCTAGGTCGCCACCGAGCACCGAGTCAAGCTTCCTGTGCTTAATAACAGGTTCCCACTCACTCACATCATGGCTTTATCTCCATCATTCCAGCCATGGGTGCTTTTGCCAGACATGAAGGGCCTGGATCCAGTTTTGGATGCTCAGTCCTCAGTTCTTACTTGACCTCCAGCATGACTGGACACACTGGTCACCCCCTTCTCCTTCAGAAGACTTCCTCCCTCAGCTTCTGTGGTTTCCATCCCATCTCATGGGCTGATCCTTGTCAGTTTCCTTTGCCTTTTCCAGCTGTACTTGGATCTATAGGAGGGGTGTGGAGCACATCAGGCCTTTTTACTAGCATAGGTAGAAATTAGGTAGAAGGCAGTCTTAGGGGCAGAGGTCTGCTTGTTGACTTTATCCCTTTCCCTTTATCTAGTCACTGAATGTTAATATTATGTAACTTGTAAAAAACTGGTGGACTCAAATCTAAGACATGGGTATCATTCTAGTTGGGCTGATGGTTGGTCATAGAAACCGCTCATCCCACACTGCCTGGCAGAGGGACTCCATTAAGAGACACACAATAGATGGTGGTGGTTGAATGAGTCATGAAAACCTGAATGAATGGGCATCAAGTTAGACTTCCTTCAGCATAAGTGCTGGGACTTGTGTATTCGTCAGCAGTTATATACAAATAAGGCTATTAGTGTTTCGAAGCTGCAGCTATGCAGAAAACTTAATGTCTCCTGGTGCTTGGGGATCAGTAAGGATTTCTTTTAGGATTATAAAAATCATTAACATCATCTTTTCCATGTTCCCACTGTCACCTCTCTACCACATACCATTTGCAGAGCAAATCCAAGTCAGAGGTTGGTATCCTGACGTTCAAAGATCATTTGTCTATTTGCATCTTTTCATTGTTTTAGAACCTTAAAAATTCAGCCTGGCAATAAGAACATTTTTTCATCTTCACCATTATATTCCATCTTCTCTGTGGTTAAAAATGAAAACTTACATGCAAAGCATAATAAATTAATTATAGTTTGATATGGTATATTTTTAAATGTTGCTTTAACAAAAACCACCAGATATTAAAAAATGCAAAGATGTATATTTCAGAGTGCCTTGAAATCAGCAGAGATTCATCTGCATATGTCAGTCTCATATACGAAAAGAGGGCAATTAGCTTCTGAATTAACACATCCAGGTATTAATCACTGACATTTTGTAGTTGTCCAAAGGTCATAGGGAAAGATTCTGTTCTTGCATAAAACTTCAGGTCTTACTCAAATTACATTGTACCTTCTGGATTTGCACATGATGTAACTGTCCAAATCATTCAATCAAAGAATGGTTTAGGATTTATTTTTCTGGTTGCTTGAAAACACTTCAGGTATTTCCCTAGCATCACATGTTTTTGTACTAGTTCATCAACCTGACACACTTGGAAGTTCTTCTGGACTCGTTACTTGGATATTAGGAGCAAAGAACCATGGAAAATGATGCACAGAAACACACCCTAGGCACAGCAAGAGGGAACCATGCATAAGAATTCAAAAGAATTGGGGAAACATCACCGGGACATACTGCATTTAGAGGTATTTAGTTTATTCATCAAGAACTCTCTTATAAATTGGGCTTGTGGAACCCAAGTGAGTTACACCACCAGCCAGTCTGATGGTGACCATGCCAGAGCAGCAGACCAGATTAGCTGCATCCTCCACAGCATGATGCCCTCATGGTCAGCCCATGACACCGTCCTGTCCGTATTATCTCCTCTGCTTAGAGTGCGGCCCCTCCCTTGACTACGCTGATGCTTTGGGTCCTGCCTGTCAGTCAATGAGAGCCACCATGATGGACAAAATTCCTGCCAGTGAAGCTCAAGGTCGCACGGCCACTGAGCATAATGGGCATCATGGGTTTTATGAGTGCAGTGGGTTGTGTAGTTTTGTTTTGCTTTATTCCCCATGGTAACTGGGGAAAGATATCTGAGTGTGTCAATCAGGCCCTAGTAGTAGAACACACCAAAAGTAGCAGCAGAAGAGAGAACAGGTAGGCAGGGTTAAGAGACACCAGTAAGGTGTGCTTGCCTGTCATGAAGTCCTTGGTCCAACAGCATCAACATCACTTGGGAATTTAGAAATGCCAAATCTCAGTCTCTACTCCAGACCTGCTCAGCCTGAAACTGTGGGGATGGAATCCAATAATTTGTGTGTTAACAAGCTCTCTGAGTGATTTGGATGCATGCCTGTGTCGCAGAACCATAGCAGTGAAGGATGAGGAAGACTTCTGGGGCTGGAGATAACCCAAAGGGGCAAGAGTAAAGTTGGTGAAAAAAAAATCCAGCAAGAAATGGAATTGGGAGAAAAGGTTAAGAGAACAGAGGGGTGGCTTGGTGGAGGACTGTCAACCCATGGCCGTGTGTCTCAGCAAGAAAGCCTCCTTCTAGTCTAGTCTAGCCTCTCTCTACTGCTGTCTGATTTTTTCCAGCCCTGGAATGTGGCTAAGAGAAATGGAGATACCTACTTAGAGGATCACTGAGAGGAGACTTTGAACAGACAAATAGTGTCCCCTTCGTAGAAGGATTGGAAGAGAAGGATAAGGCTGGGAAGACTTGGAAGTTTTAACAGATGTTGTCCCAGACAATATATGTTACAGGAAAAAAAGTCATTCAAATAACTAAAAGTCTTCACACCTCCCTAGACTAGGACAATTTTGCAGAACGAACTGTTTTCCCACAAGTGATTAATAACATAAAGATTACCAGGGATCTGCTCAAATTATTTGAAGACTCACAGATGATTAGATTTTTCTAGGATGAAAAATATTTCTTTGGTCTAGAATGTGCATCAGGAAAAGACCTTTAGAAGCTTTGGGAAAAGCTCTTTGCACAACCATGCTTTTGGTCTTGATTTTCACACCATTACCCTGCTTCTTCTCATCACCAGCTCTTAGCTTGTTGCCCAGGATTCAAGGCATGTGGTCCTGGGAGATCTTGGGCAGGCTCCTATGGACTCAGGTGGAGGGAGCTGGTCTGGGGACTCCACTGCCCACCCTCTTAGCCATTTGCTGTTTGGGGGACATTCAGTCTTGTGTCATCCCACCCTTTTGGTAGAACAATAGTTCAATTTCTCACTTAATCTTAATATTATTGCAGGGCTTGGGTTATCCTTTACTTTTTTTGAAGGTGAAAATTTTAAACTTGTAAGGGTGGGGGAGTGATGGAAGAGCTCAAAAAAATTGCATTGTAATAAATCATCAGCTCGATGGAACTCATCCAAGCAATATGAAGGAACTACAAAATGAGGTAGCTGTGCGACTAACAAAAATATGTGATTTATCATTTAAAACAGCCGCTCCACTAGAAGACTGGAAGACTGCCAAAGTGACACCCATCTCCTTAATAGAACTAGAGGTGATCTCAGAAATTATACATCTGTGAGTTTCATATTGATGCTAAGAAAAATCTCTTTACAATTAAAATAATCTCCCCTACAGCCTTGCGCATAGTTTATAAAACTCACTTCGGCTACAAAATTGTCATTAGGTCTAGAAAATTGCCATTTGTCACCCATGTTATCTCTCAAGGCATCAACTTCTGTGCTAAATCCAAAAGAGGTCCAATCCTCACAGTTGTAGCTACCCTGCTGCTGCTGCTGCTGCTAGGTCGCTTCAGTCGTGTCCGACTCTGTGCGACCCCATGGACTGCAGCCTACCGGGCTCCCCGATCCATGGGATTTTCCAGGCAAGAGTACTGGAGTGGCTTGCCATTGCCTTCTCCGTAGGGACACACATTTTTGTGTGAATTAAACAGGCTAGTCCATGTAGAGTCCAGGGCACGGTGTGGTATGGCCTGGCACAAAGGTGACATTTAAAGATATTTGGTGTTGCTGGCGTGTTGTTGTCTTCATTGTTATGGCTCATGCAAACAAGCATTAAAAGACACATGAGCCATTATATAAGTCTGTCCCCCTCTGCCCTCCTCTTCATTTCCTTACTTCTCATTTCTGCCATTATTAGTTCCTCCTTCTCGTATCTGGCATGGAGGACAAGGAAACTTTATCTTATGGTTGAAATACTGTATGATGTGTTCCACGTATTACAGTGATCAGGAAACAGTTGCTCTCTCCCAGGATGTGGTCATCCGAGGGGGCAGATAGTGAAATGGAAGGAAGGCCATTTAACTATGTTTTGTGAAAAGGGGAAGGTAGAAGCTGTCAAAGTGACTTCTAGAATCATTAGGTGAGAATGTTCTTCTGCAGCTCAGCACCATTACTTTTACTAGGCCCAGATCTAAGAAGGGCAGAGGATTCATACTTGTAGAACATCAGCTGTTGGCCCATTCATTCTCCTGAAGGCCCTAGGAGGAAGGGCATCCTCTCTATTTTGTAGATGAGGGACTTGGAGCCTCAGAGGGGCTGGTTTAAGTTCATGGTAGGCAGCAACTGGGATTCCCTCCTGTCCTTCGTCCTCCATCAAAATACCCCTCTTGCATACTTACTGAGGAGAATGACAGTTTGTATGACACTTTGAAAATTTCCTGAAAACTACATCAGCAGCGAAAAGATAGCACTCTTTGAACATAATTTACTGATACATTCTCTAGTTGAATCTGTCAAGGCAACTGAGTCACAGAGAGCAATCAAAAATTCTGTTGTGAGATGGCTAACAAACACATGAAAAGATGCTCAACTTCACTCATTCTCAGAGAAATGCAAATCAAAACCACAGTGAGGTACCATCTCATGCTGGTCTAAATGGCTGCCATCAAAAAGACTACAAACAATAAATGCTGGAGAGGATGTGGAGAAAAGGAAACCCTCTTACACTGTTGGTGGGAATGCAAACTAGTACAACCACTATAGAGAACAGTGTGGAGATTCCTTTAAAAACTGGAAATAGAACTGCAGGACAACCCAGTAATCCCACTGCTGGGCATACACACTGAGAAAACCAGAATTGAAAATGACATGTGTACTCCAATGTTCATTGCAGCACTGTTTACAATAGCTAGGACATGGAAGCAACCTCGATGTCCATCAGCAGACTAATGGATAAGGAAGTTGTGGTACATATACATGGTGGAATATTACTCAGCTATGAAAAAAGAATGCATTTGAATCAGTTCTAATGAGGTGGATGAAACTGGAGTCTATTATAAAGAAAGAAGTAAGTCAGAAAGGAAAACACCAATACAGTATATCAATGCATATATATATGGAATTTAGAAAGATGGTAACAATGACCCTATATGCAAGACAGCAAAAGAAACACAGATGTAAAGAACAGACTTTTGTAATGTGTGGGAGAAGTCATGGGTGGAATAATTTGAGAGAATAGTATTGAAACATGTATATTACCATATGTGAAATAGATGGCCAGGCCAAGTTCAATGCATGAAACAGGGCGCTTAAAGCCAGTTCACTGGAACAACCCAGAGGCAAGGGATAGAGAGGGAAGAGGGAGGGGGGTTTGGGATGGGGGGACACATGTATACCCATGGCTGATTCCTGTTAATGTATGGCAAAACCACCACAATATTGTAAAGTAATTAGCCTCCAATTAAAATAAATAAAAAAAATTTTAAATATCTGTTATGGATTAAATGGACAAGGGAAAAAAAACAAAACCTCATTTCAAAAGGGCAGGCTTTCACCAGGGAAAGATTAAGTATATGATGCTCCAAGAATGTAGGCTTAGTATAGTATATATGTTCTCTATGCTGATGAGTCATAAGACAAGGCAAACGTGAAGTATTATATTCACTGAGAATACCTTCTTAGGGTGTGTTAGGAAGAGAAAAACTGATGAAAATCTCCAGGGAACATGAAATGGCAGTCTAAGACTAAGCATCAAGTTGGCAGGTAAATTAAATTTGATCCAGGCAAGTGTCAGACAACATATATAATGAATAAATGTGTGTGCACATATGTGTGTTTTGTTCAGTGGAACGTTTAACGGTCCTTTATCCATGATGAATTCCAAATAATCTCTAAACCTCTCAAGACAAAAGCAGAGGCATCCGTTTTGAGAACTAAGAATGTCTATTTCATGCACAGCAGCTGTAGAAGAATAAAGTGTGTATACACAATATGTGAATTAATATTAGACCATATTAATTAAGAAGTACACCAAAATGGCACAATATGCCTAATAGTCACATGTGTAGGTTTCTGAATCTGTTGCAGCTCACACTTGGTCTATTTACCTGTATTCCTTGTTTCATAAACGAAACAGCAGCAAGGGAAAACAACAGCAGAACAGTACAGAAATGTGTCAGGAGATTTGCAAGAGCTGTGAGTGAGGAGGAAGTCCTCCAAGAAGAAAAATCGGAGCGGTGCATGTAGAAACAGGGGCAAGCAAGAGGCCAGGGCGGTGGGTGTGCAGTGGGGAATACGGAACGAGTGGTATTACGGAAACCCATGGACACTCTTCCTCTGTTTACTTGGTAGCAGAGAAACCAGGCAGGCACTTGGGGAAGCCAGGAGGCGGCAAGTGTAAAGAGAGAGAGAGACAGAAACAGATTCTCAGCACAGTGTCCGCAATTCCACCGGGGGGCTTGTTGGCTTTCGACTGGATTCAAACATTGGAGGGAGGTTTGCCAAAGAGATTCTGCATGGCTCCCAGTAAGAACAACGCGGGCAGTTTGTTGTCGAGGATAAAACTACAAGTATGTTCAATTCCACTGCTTCAGGGCACACACTCTGCTGATCACCACCTGGGGACTGGGAGCCCCGTGTTGCACAGTTAGGTGTATTATGGCGGGGTGGGGCGGGAGGGTTGCATCTTCGGGACCTGCAGCATCGGCTGTGTTGGAGAGAAGGTACCAGACTCTTGGCCTCATTGGCCTGTTCTGGTGTCGTGATTATGATGTCCGCCCTCCCACTCTTTTAGATTTTACAAATCTCCAATTCACAAGAGGGCTGCTAAACTAGACGGGAGATATAGTTTAAGCCCATCACTGTTACAGAGTTTGCACAAATTGTAAAGGAGAGTTGTCAGGTTGCCTAGACGGGGTCTCTCCTGCCCTGGGGGTAGAGCTGCCTGCTGGACCACAGGCTCCTCCTCTGGGCCACCAGCTCCCCTCCACAGCGACGAAGTTAGCCTACATCCTTTGATTGACCCGAAACCAAGTGGTTGCCAGAAAGAAAACAAATAAACAAAAGGAACCAAAACCCACCCTTGGTTTTTGTACAATTTAGAGTTGCTATAAAAATTTGCATGTTGGTTTCCTCCTGCAAATTCCCTCCTTTCATTTTGCATTGGGGCACTCATTCCAGTTTATAAAAGGATTAGATTTGCCAGGGGCAGACTAAAGAAACTAGATATGCTTTTTTTTTTTTTTTTACATTTTACTTTATATTTTATAGTAATCTAATTGGCTAGATTATAGCCAGTTAACAATGCTGTGATAGGTTGACAGCAAAGCAGCTCAGTCATGCATACATATATATATATATATACACACATATATATATATATATCCATTCTCCCCCAAACTCTCCTCCTAACCAGGCTGCCACATAACATTGAGCGGAGTTCTTTGTGCTATACAGTGAGTCCTTGTTGGTTATCCGTTTTAAATATAGCAGTGTGCACATGTCCACCCCAGACTCCCTAACTGTCCCCTCTTTCCTTGGTTCTCTATCTCTCCAACTGGGTGCTGTGGGTCATTAAGGTAAATTCTGTACTGTCCACCTAAAGGGACTCTTTCTAAACCTCTGCTGTTCTAACAGTAATAAGAGGGAATGGTGGCCCTTCTTAAGAACAGCTGGCTGTGTTAGTAAATATGCCTGAGCCAGGATCACCCATCAGTATACATCCAGACCCTGCAGCTTTGCATGCCTGGGAGGGGTCCGTGCATAACCATCATCACCAGTGAGATACAGTGCTTCTAAACAACTGGGAAACTAGCGACATCGCTCAAGTCATTTCATCACTCATCTGTCAACATTTCTTCTGTATCTGGTGTGTTTAATTTTTTTATTTTTTTTCCGCTGGGATTCTGATGGTTACTGTGAGCAATTCGAGGCCTTTGCATTTAAGTATCATTTTTACCCATCTCTACCTCCATTTCTAGCAGAGAAGGAATTTTTCAATCTTTGAAAATGCATCAGGCTGAGTATTTGAATAAATGGTTAACCGCTGTGTGAAGACCATTCTCACTGGCTCCCTATTGCCAGAGCTGAGCCTCTTTCCTGTCAATTATTGAGGCTGGTGATTACAGTGACTAATGGGAAGCCTACAGCCACTCTCTCCTACGTGTCCATCAATAACAGCATGAGCAATATAAATGGGATCAGATGGGGAAAGGCAGTAAGTCATATTCAATAGGGGCCTCTTTTTGTTTTTCTGTGAGTTACCTTCTAAATGGCTATTTCTGTGTTTGTCCAGACCGGCAGTGTCACATAACATGCAGCCTTTTCTTTCATGACAGATTTATATCAGTATTCATACTGTCTGGACCCTTGGCTCAAAGAAGCCAAACATAACTTTGGGGAGCTGCTGAGCAAAAGTAAAGCTGAGTACCATTTTGGGGAGCCAATGGCAGGAATGGATATGATTTGGCTTATAAGCAGGGAGGAAAAAGAGATCTAACAATAGTGTTTGGTTTATGCTAGCACAAGTTTAGTTAAACATGAAAACTGTATCTCAGTACTGCTTGGTAAATTTCATTCATTTTTGATCCCCTGGAGATAAATAATGTTTGACAGAGTAGAAAATGGGTGATATTTTATAATAATATCATTGTCTACAGTCTCTGATAAGTAGAGCTCTTGTGGTACAGAGCTAATGTGTCATCTCAATCAATTTGGATGTGCAGTGGATTTCAGGTCCTTAAAAAGTTGTACCTGGAAGGAAATAATAGCTGAAATTGATGAAGTTCTGGTGGGAGTGATTATCATCGGGTGAGGGATTTTGACAGCAGAGACAAACTTTGTTTGGGGAAAGTCACTCATTAAACAAGTCAGGTAGACTTTTTCAGAGCATGTGGGCTTCTGATTATAAAAAGACCTGAGCAGGTTTGATAGCAGGAAAGGAATGCCTGTCACTCAAAGATTATGCGTGATAGCCTCAAACCGGCATATTACTCTGAATGTTTTTAAATTCCCAGGATACTGCACTTCCTTAAACAGATTTACTAAAGTGAAATCTGAAGCCTGCATGAGTCAAGAAGTTCTTTGTAATTTCACCCATTAGGACCTCTTAGGATTCTGCTACAGATGAGGTGTTCAGAACTCAAAGTAGGAAACAAAAAACTGTGTAGGAAACCAGAGCGCGACTCACATCGTGTACATTGCCATCTGTTATACAAGAGCAACGCGGGGCTTGTTAAACCTTTTTGGCTTGCAGAGAAACTTCTGCTTTGGAACACTCTTTACCCTCCACCTTATCCTGTGAAAACTGCGAGTTCAGCATCCCTTTTCTTTCCTCCTATCTCAGTTGTCATGGCTACGATCACACTGTGTCTTTATCATCTATAATATGGATACTATAGCTCCCCATTAGTAGCAGTTGTGATAGGTCTTTCTGGCTTAATATGTATAGGAAACTATATAGTGGCTGAGAAAAGTTGGCAAAGCCTGTATGCCATTTCATACTGTTAACTGAATAACTGAAATCTACAACTTTCTATGGCTTCCTGGTAGTTCAGCTGGTAAAGAATCTGCCTGCCATGCAGGAGACCCCAGTTTGGTTCCTGGGTTGCGAAGATCTGGTATTCTTGGGCTTTCTATAATAGATATAATAATTTCTATTATTATTAAAATAAATAATAATTCTCGGGCTTTCATAATTGATGTCTGTCAATAGAAGGAGAGGTAAAGCAAATTTTGGAGAGAATGATTAGCATATTGAATGGCGTTCAAGGAGCAAATGCCAAATTCCTATTTTCAAATCAAGATATTATATTGTATTTGTAAAGAGAAGCAACGGTGGTTTTCTTACCTTTACTTTGATTTATATTTTCATAAAACATATTTTTGTAAGCATACAGTAGTTTCATAAATAACTGAGTAGTAGACACTGTTCAATTCTGTGTTCCCACTTGTCATTTCTTAGCATGTGGGAAATTTCTCCTGCCTTTCAATGGGGATGATGCGTGTCTTCCTGTCTGTAATGTTGAAGAGGTTACTGAAATTTTAGGAATAAAAAAGATCAAAGGGAAAGAAAATATTGACCTGTGGTTACCACGTACAGCAAAAAATTTGAAATTTCTACTGATAGTATTGGGCTTCCCTGAGTGGGGAAAATGCCCTGGAGAAGGGAATGGCAACCCACTCTCTTGGACAGAGGAGGCTGGTGGACTACAGTCCATGGGGTCACAAAGAGTCAGATACGACTGAGTGACTAACACACAATAATAGTATTAATTTAAAGATTATAAAATAATACAGATATCAGAACTTCAGTGAAAAATAATGTGAATTATTTTCTAAAACTAACCTAAATAAGGATATCATTTTAAATCATAAGCCAATGTAATAAAAGCATCAGTGTTTAGCTCTAACCTGATGTCAGCATTTTTGTAACTCACACTCTGTTAATATCCTGAGTAGATAGAAAGGATAAACTGACATCATAGCTGACACCAAGGAACTTTGAACTTTTAGAATTTTCAGAAGTAATGTGATTAGTTTTGTGTTTAATGTGTTACCTGAGCTCATTCTACTATAGCAGATTCCAGAATAACCCCAATATCTATTTCAAATAAAACTTCCATTCAAATCAGACTGATCTGCCTATATTGCAGTCTAATTGACAAAAAAAAAATTTTTTTCTTATGTAGGTTATTTTGATGCATATTTTTATTTCAAACATTTTGGTAGCTTTTATATGATATAAGAATTTTCCTTGTTAAAATGAGTATAATACTGGTTTGCCACATAGTTTGCATCATATAACATAAAATCATTGTTCAGCATGCACAGGGTTGTCCTGTTGCATGGAATCAAATCATTTCTCTTCTTTCTACTCCATTTTTATTTCTCTTTTGGCAAACTGCAAGCCCTTTGGGGATAAAACAAAACAAACAAAGCCTCAGGTTGCTGTGGTCTTCTATGACATGGTTGAGGGAAGCCCATAATTCATTATGTCATTTCTTCAAAGGGAGAGGTTTCCAAAGTCATCATTATTGGACTGATAACTGTGTTGCACTTTCCAGAAGTCAGTGGGACCATACTGAGATGTACAGGCTGCTCTAGACATTTTGACTTCTTTCATCCATATACTCTTCCTCATCGCCTACACTGTCTCTCTGGATGACAACGTGTCTCCTACTTATTAAGACAAAGGCCAAGCGATATGACTGATGCCATCTTGCCTCATCCCCACCTCAAAATTCCCCTGTATTTTATTTATATTTGCATCTCCATTATTTAGCACAATGGTTGGCCATATAGAAGATAATCAGTATCAACCGAAAAACAGGGCTCCCATGTTGCACCACCACCATCCCGCATTGTTCTGTGAGTTACCTCTTCTTTCTCATATATTGTCCACGTGTCCACTGATGTTTATGGTGTTGGCTCTGTCCCCTTGGCTTAAAAATTGGATAGATGGGGAGCCTGGTAAGTTTCAGATAGATGAAAACATCTGAGCAAACAGCAGGTTTTTGGATAAGTGTGGCATGATGGGAATGGAAGTTAAAATAGAGAACACATTCTGGGGAATCAAAATAACAGAGAGGAGGATTGAACAAGACATTGAGTATCAGCTGATGGATTAAGGCTTACTTTTCTATAGGCAGTGAGGACCAGGGGCATTTCATGGTTTTTGTTGCAACTTAATGGATCTTTATGCCCTTTCACTAAAGCAGGAATACAATGTACCTAATGTTCCCCAATATAACACAGGCAATCAAATGATATTTTTTATTTCAAGTTATCTACTAAGTGAATTGAGAGTTGTTCTTTCTAACGAATAGCTACTTTTTCTAACTTGTTAGAATTTGCAGTTCTAGATGGGCTGTTGATGACACTGGTCCAGAAATCACTCTCTGAGAATCACACTGGTCTGGCCTATTATTTTCATCATTGCTATTGCAGTCCTAATACCTGTCTCTCTCTTGTTGATGCCACAAAAATCTCAGGTTGGAAAACTGAAAGACATCCTTTACGCCTATTTATGTCTCTCTTACTTTCTTCCTGTCATCCTACTTTTTTTTTTTAACATTCTTTCCAAGAATAATATAAACTCTTCTAACTAATGCCACTAATCTGCAATTTTCCCTACCTGCTACTTCTAGATTAATATTTTTATTTTTTTAATTTTTTTAAAAAAATATATTTTTAATTAGAAGATAATTGCTTTACAACATTGCCTTGGTTTCTGAAATACATCAGCATGAATCAGCCATTAGTGTCCATATGCCCCCTCCCTCGGGACCTCCCTCCCACCTCCCACCTCCCGCCTCAGCCTACCCCTCTAGGTTGTCACAGAGCATCAGGTTTGAGCTCCCTGCATCATACAGCAGATTCCCACTGGCTGTCTATTTTACATACGATAATGTGTATGTTCCAATGCTATTCTCTTAACTCATCCCATGCTCTCTTTCCCTCGCTGTGTCAACAAGTCTGTTCTCTATGTCTGCATCTCCATTGCTGCCCTGCAAGTAGATCTCTCAGTACTATCTTTCTAGATTCCATATATATATATATATATGTTAATAGACAACATTTGTTTTTCTCTTTTTGACTTATTTCACTCTGTATAATAGGCTCTAGTTCATCGACCTCTTTAGAACTGATTCCAATGTGTTTATTTTTATGGCTGAGTAATATTCCGTTGTATATATGTACCACAGCTTCTTTACCCATTTATCTGTTGATAGACATCTAAGGTTGCTTCCATGTCCAAGCTACTGTAAAAGATTCTACAATGAACATCAGGGTATATATGTGTTTTGCAATTATGGTTTCCTCAGGGTATATGCCTGGTAGTGGAATTGTTGGTTCATATGGTAGTTTTATTTCTAATTTTTTAAAGGAATCACCATACTATTCTTGTTGTGGTTTTATCAATTTATATTCCCACCAACAGTGCAAGAGGGTTGCCTTTTCTCCACACCATTGCCAGAATTTATTGTTTGTACATTTTCTGATGATGGCCATTCTGACTGGTGTGTGATGATACCTCATTGTAGTTTTGATTCCATTTCTCGAATAAGGAGTGATATTGAACATCTTTTCATGTGTTTATCAGTCATCTGTATCTCTTCTTTGGAGAAATGTCTGTTTAGGTCTTCTGTCCAATTTTTGATTGGGTTTTTGGTTGTTCTGGTCTTGAGCTGTATGAGCTGCTTGTATATTTTGGAGATTAATCCAATATTCTTTAAATAAGCTCAAATATCTCCACTGTGTGCCCCAAACCCTTCTGACTCACTCTTGCCTTCAGAAGAAACATCCAAACTCATGACCCAGACATTTCAAGCTTCAGGAATCTTGCCTCAGTAACAACTCTGATGGAATAAGTAAAACTCCATAAAGTTTTGAGACATCTGAGCTTGGTTGGAAGAAAAAAATAATATTTCCAGGAAAGGAAAATGACATGGGCTCATAGGTGTGAAATGCCATGACGTACACAAAAAACGCCATGAGCTGCACAAAAAAGTTCATTTTAGCCAAACCAGTGTTTCTTGGTGATCCTCAGATCACTCACTGGTGTTTGTTACAAATGCAGATTCCTTGTCTGACCCTGATTCTCCCGACTCTGAATGGCTGGGATTTCCATTTTTAAACTTCAACACAAAGAGAGATAAACACTGCCCTAGATTTAGATCAGGGAAATGGTGAACATAGACCATAAAGTGAAACCAGGTTAAACATAGACCAAACATAAAGTGAAACCATGTTAAAAGATAAATAGACACGTTATTGTTCAGTCATTCAGTCATGTCCAACTTTTTGCAACCCCATGGACAGTAGCATGCCAGGCTTCCCTGTCCTTGACTGTCTTCTGGAGTTTGCTCAAACTCATGTCCATTGAGTCAGTGATGCTATCCCAACCATCTCATCCTCTGTCATCCCCTTCTCTTCCTGCCTTCAATCTTTCCCAGCATCAGGGTCTTTTCCAATGAGTCAGTTCTTTCCATCAGGTGGCCAAAGTATTGGAGCTTCAGCTTCAGCATCAGTCCTTCCAATGAATATTCAGGATTTATTTCCTTTAGGATTGACTGGTTGGATCTCCTTGCAGTCCAAGGGACTCTCAAGAGTCTTCTCCAACACCACAGTTGAAAAGCGTCAGTTCTTTGGTGCTCAGCCTTTTTTATTGTCCAGCTCTCACATTCATACATAACTACTGGAAAAACCATAGCTTTGACTAGATGGACCTTTGTTGGCAAAGTAATGTCTCTGCTTTTTAATATGCTGTCTGGGTTTGTAATAGCTTCCAAGGAGCAAGTGTCTTTTAATTTCATAGCTGCAGCCACCATCTGCAGTGATTTTGGAGCCCAAGAGAGATAAATAGACAAGAAAAGATAGTTAAAGATTTTTAAGACTATGAATGAAATCAGCTGAATTCCTTCTGGGAGGAAGTACAAGACACAGCAAGAGCAGTTTTGGGGACAGATACTGGGATACAAGTACTGGATTCATCCAGGTAAGGAAAGAAAGTTGCCAGTAGGAATCAAATGCCAAGATTCTTTAGGGGGCATTTGAGGAATCATAAAAATAACTTGGTTTCCCATTATAGTGAGAAGTGAGAAAAGGGGAGGAATGAGGGTGAAACATTGTATTTTCTATTTGGGGGATTGAGAGAAAGGAAATTGTCATTAACTGAGACATACATTGCAGTCAAGAAAACAGCCAGGGGCTGAGGAGAGATGGCAATTCAGCTGGTTTTAATCATGCTGAGTTTGAATTGAGTTGGATACAACAAAGATGTATGAAGGGTCTGTTACTTTCGAGACATCATGCAAAGCAATAGGGGGAGACGGTGAGGAAGACAGTGGGTTCCTGTGTTCCTGCAGCTCAGAACCCAACACCGGAGATAACTGAACAGATGATTGATGTCATGGGGGTCCCTGCCGTGCCTGATGAAGCTCCGGGCACCTTCAGAGCTGATGGCAGCTCTACTGGTCATAATTTGGGATGAAGGAGGACAGTCCTTGACAACTTTCCAGAGGAAGCATTATTCCAGTAAGACCTAAAGGGTATTCTAGAGTTTTAATTAAAAGGAGAAGGAAAAGAGAGGGGATATAGGCCCAGAAGGAAAAAAACTGCAAGTGCAAAGTCCAGTAGGGACCAAATGTGTGGTTTCATTGAGGAACAGAAAGGAGGTGATCAGAGCTGAAGTGAAGGGATGAGGTAGCAGCTCTTAGACACAGATTAGTTAGGGTCATGCCCACGCTCCAATAATAAAAAGACAGAAAACAAAGTATTTCAAGATGATCATTTTTTGTAGCAATGATATAGAGATGACTGATCAGGGGTGATCATGCATGCGAGGAGCCTCTGTCCTCCTTGACATGTCAGTTTCCATCTCTGAGTCCAAGCAGGTGACTCTGTGGTTGTCATCTCCTGCCAGAAACATACAAGAGGGGAACCACTGAACCCAGTTCAGTTCAGTTCAGTCGCTCAGTCGTGTCTGACTCTTAGCAGCCCCATGAACTGCAGCACGCCAGGCCTCCCTGTCCATCACCAACTCCTGGAATCCACCCAAACTCATGTCCATGGAGTTGGTGATGCCATCCAGCCATCTCATCCACTGTTGTCCCCTTCTCCGCCTGCCTTCAATCTTTCCCAGCATCAGGGTCTTTTCCAATAAGTCAACTCTTCGCATCAGGTGGCCAAAGTATTGGAGTTTAAGCTTCAACATCAGTCCTTCCAATGAACAGCCAGGACTGATTTCCTTTAGGATGGACTGGTTGGATCTCCTTGCAGTCCAAGGGACTCTCAAGAGTCTTCTCCAACACCACAGTTCAAAAGCATCAATTCTTCTGTGCTCAGCTTTCTTTATAGTCCAACTCTCACATCCATACATGACCACTGGAAAAACCATAGCCTTGACTAGACAGACCTTTGTTAACAAAGTAATGTCTCTGCTTTTCAATATGCTTTCTAGGCTGGTCATAACTTTCCTTCCAAGGAGTAAGTGTCTTTTAATTTCATTGCTGCAATCACCATCTGCAGTGATTTTGGAGCCTCAAAAAATAAAGTCAGCCACTGTTTTCCCATCTATTTGCCATGAAGTGATGGGACTAGATGCCATGATCTTCGTTTTCCGAATGTTGAGCTTTAAGCCAACTTTTTCACTCTCCTCTTTCACTTTCATCAAGAGGCTCTTTAGTTCTTCACTTTCTGCCATAAGGGTGGTGTCATCTGCATATCTGAGGTTATTGATATTTCTCCCGGCAATCTTGAGTCCAGCTTGTGCTTCATCCAGCCCAGCGTTTCTCATGATGTACTTTGCGTATAAGTTAAATAAGCCGGGTGACAATATACAGCCTTGACGTACTCCTTTTCCTATTTGGAACCAGTCTGTTGTTCCATGTCCAGTTCTAACTGTTGCTTCCTGACCTGCATATAGGTTTCTCAAGAGGCAGGTCAGGTGGTCTGGTATTCCCATCTTTCAGAATTTCCCACAGTTTATTGTGATCCACACAGTCAAAGGCTTTGGCATAGTCAATAAAGCAGAAATAGATGTTTTTCTGGAACTCTCTTACTTGTTCCATGATCCAGCGGATGTTGGCAATTTGATCTCTGGTTCCTCTGCCTTTTCTAAATCCAGCTTGAACATCTGGAAGTTCACAGTTCACATATTGCTGAAGCCTGGCTTGGAGAATTTTGAGTGTTACTTTACTAGCATTTCTGTATGAAGTCACTCAGTCATGTCCAACTCTTTGTGACCCCCATGGACTGTAGCCCACCAGGCTCCTCTGTCCATGAGATTCTCCAGGCAAGAATACTGGAGTGGATTGCCATTTCCTTTCCAGGATCTTCCCGACCCAGGGATTGAACCCAGGTCTCCCACCTTGTAGGCAGACGCTTTACCGTTTGAGCCACCAGGGAGTTGTGTGGTAGTTTGAGCATTCTTTGGCATTGCCTTTCTTTCTTTGGGATTGGAATGAAAACTGACCTTTTCTAGTCCTGTGGCCACTGTTGAGTTTTCCAAATTGACTGAGCCCAGATCCAGTCAATTTATTGACAAACTTTGGAAGTAAAACACATCACTTCTTCTGTCAGCCCATTGACCAGAACCTTGCCACTAAGAAGCTAGGGAATATAGTTCAATGCCCAGCTAACCTGACACACTATGAGAAAGGCACGATCCAGGGCTTTCCTGGTGGCATGGTGGTAAAGAATCCACCTGCCAATGCAGGAGACGCCAAAGACATGGGTTCAATCCCTGGGTCAGGAAGATACCCTGGAGGAGGAAATGGCAACCAACTCCAATATTTTTTCCTGGGAAATCCCATGGGCAGAGGAACCGGGTGGGCTGTAGTCCAAGGGGTCACAAAGAGTCGGACAGGATTCAGCATGCATGCAGAGAATAATGTAGCAGCTTGCACAGAAGCTGGCCAACAAAGGATGTTGGACTCAGTAGTGAGGAGTTCAGATCATATCCTAAAGGAACTGTATAGATTTAAGCTAGAGAACAGCATGGAGAGATTTCTATAAAATACTCTAATCAAAGATTCAATCATAACAAAGTCAAGGCAAGGAGACTGGTTGGGGTGAAGGAAGAGCGGAGTGTGTGAAGCATGGACAGATGAACAACTTGGCTGTTGATCAGTTACGCAGAGCAGCTGGAGAAAGGGGTGGGAGGGCGGTCAGGGATGGTTCCCCTATTTCTGGGTGGAAAACTGAATAGACAGCAGTGTCATCATCCACATTCAGGAGGCAGAAGACAAGGGTGTTGATGGGCCCAGCAAGGGAGTGGGGAGGATCTGAGTTCAGTTTTGGAAAAAATCCATCAAGCAATTTTAAGTATAGATGGAGAGGCAATGGTGGCTATTTAGGAGACCACCAGGAATAGCTGATAATTGATATTTTCAGCATTGTTCACCCAGGGAAAATATAAAAAGTGACGGACTAGAACAATGACCTGAATATTGAAGGGGCATGGGATAAGAGAATGTCATGGAAAACTGACAAAGTGATGCCGAGAGAGAAGAAACATCTCAGAGAAGCTAAGGAAAGAGAGAGTTTCAGGGAAGAAGGATGATGTAAATCTGACTAGAGCTAAAATGTATTCAGAGTTTAAAATGTGCAGACATTGTTCTAAGCTCTTTGCAGGTGTTACTTTATAACAACACAGGGAAGGAATGTTCTCCTGCAGCCTCCAAAGGCAGAGTTTTGTTATATTGATTCTCTAGCATCCAAAGCAAAATGAAAAGGATATTTATGACATGTGAACCAGATCCCCAGCACTCTACCTAACACATGCAATTCACTGTGACATTGTAGCTGTACAACAGGTAGGCTGTAGAATTGCCCAACCTTGCAGAAAAGAAAACAGAGAGACTAAATTCCAGATGTATGTGACTCCCAACACTGTACCCATACCCATCATTTTATATAGAGTGGGCTCAAAGAATCATTTTCTGAGTGACTGCCGCTACTGCTGCTGCTAAGTTGCTTCAGTCGTGTCCAACTCTGTGGGACCCCATAGATGGCAGCCCACCAGGCTCCTCTGTCCCTGGGATTCTCCAGGCAAGAACACTGGAGTGGGGTACCATTGCCTTCTCTATCTGAGTGACCAAGTAGACGTAAATAGTTTCTGGTGATGTATGGTCACTTCTTCAAGCACATTTTAATTAAAAATAAAATCTGAGTATATTTCTTCTAACTAAACATCAGCCCAGTGAATGTATAAGGTACATCTGAGAGCAGCCTGATCCCCAATTCTACCAGTTTCTCAGTGAGGGTGCTGACGTGTTCAACTAGCTGCCAAGTGTCTACCTCCAGAATTACCTCTAAGCAAAGAGCTGTTTTTCATCTGCTCTTGAATATTGTTTGGAAGGTTTCCCCCTAGCCCCAGATATTAAGGGAGTTGCAACCAAACAACACTGTGTGTCGACTGGGTAAACATCATATTTCCTTTTTATCAACTTTTTTCCCCCAAGTAACGCGGTACGTGTTGAGTTACAGCCTTATTCATTGCTGCTTCTACGGAAAGACACTTTGAAAAATTGGGCCTTTGTAGTAATATTGACAACAAAAGCAGGTGTTGTCACCTCCCATTAGCATTAATTTAATCGGTGATTCACTACTGTAGACAAATAATACCACTCTGTGCTGAGCTTTCCTAGGAGAAAAAGGGAGCAGCAGAAATAAGCACCGTGGCAAGAAAATAGAGTGAGACAGCCTTTTGGGGAATATTAAATGTAAGCTGTATAAACATTTGTTTTCCTTTTACCAGTAATGAAAAATTCCTAATTCATTCTGTATGGGGAAGACCATTGTGAGGGTACTGTTAATTGGTCTTGAAAGACAATTAATATCTGTCAGGAACACGTACGACACACACAGGTTTTGCAAACAGTCAATCCCTTTGCCCTCTTCTCCTCTGTTGTTCTGTTTATGGTGCCCAGTTAAAGTGTTCTTTTGCCATAATCATCTCCAGCTAAATGGTAATTGCTCTATTGACGGCATTACTGTACATTTTTGACAGATCATTATTCATACTTAACCACTTGACCTGGAATAAATGTTAAAGCAATTACCACTGAGAGCTTTTCTATGAGAAAATTGAGGCAAAGTTTAGAGATAATCAAAATGCAAAGCTGATCATGATAGCAATTGGAAAAATGGCAAATCCTATTAAACAGATTTTTATTAGCCAAGTTGATGCCAGTAGATATTATCTGGTAATTTAGTCTTATTAAAAAGAAAATAAAGCAGCTAATTGTTTACTATTCTGGAACTTATTCCAGCTTGCAATTTGCAACCGAAATTAGGCTTTATGTGGCTCATCTATTTTGTCACATTGAAATATGAAATCGTTTGGTACAAAGCACATCTGCTCCATGCCTCTTACATTACTGGAAAAAATCCCTCATTCAATATGTTTTGTACCTGTTGAGGCATTATGGATGGATTAATTTAAAGCAACTAATAGAAAAGCTAATATTCAGCATATTTTTATTATATCAAATATTTTAAGAGTCTGTATTTCTAAGAATTAAATTTTATCCCTACTCCATCTTACTTTGTATTCAACTCCTGACACAAATAATTTCTTTTTTCCATAAAGTCAGAGGGCAGCAAGCCCCTAAAACCACCACAGATGTACAGTTTACTCATTAGAAATAGAAAGTCAAAAAAAAGCAAAGAAATAGAAAGTCAGTGTGGCCCCCAAATTAAGTATATAAATGGAAGGGACAATGGTAAATATTTTAGCATATTTTAAGACAAAGTATTTTTAAATTTTACAAGCAAAATGCTCAATCAGTTGTGTAGTGATGAAAGTACTTAATGACCTAGAAATTAATTTTAATATCCACAGTGGACATTTTTTCCTTGATCTTACTTTATACTTTAAAATCAGCACATTCTCATGGGCTAGCTATTTAAAATGAGTAAAAATAAAATCAACATCTTATTCTTATTTTATGATCCAAGTGGCTCTTGGAAAAGCAAGCTTTCAGGATGACAGTATTTGGAAAATTGTCTTTTCACATAGTCTTTCTGTATTAAGTTGAGAAATTACTTAAGACAACAAAGCTTGACCAAATATCTCATTTTAATTTCACCACAGTGCTCCATTTTACCCTTGGTTCCTAAAGGCTGCTTAGCTAAAAGTTTGGCATGATTCAGAGTCTTTGGACTAATGTCTAGAGCAAAGCTCTAATCAAAAATGTGCACCAAAAGAGACAGAAATCCTTAAACAGATAGTGTAAAGTTTTACTGGCCCCTACTGAATCGTGAGCTCTGTTTGAAAACTATCATTAAAATTCAGAAAACCGATTACTGATATGCTGATATTGTTGTCTTGGGAGGCGCAGTTACGACGATCTCCTCCAGTTGCTGTAGTTTCTATATTAATGGAGGATTTTTTTTTCCACAGTTAATAAAAGGAGGGACTTTCTTTTAATAAGTCCATAAAACATTAAGTAGATTTTTCCCTCTTTCTTCTGCTGTTTTCTTCTCCCAAAGGAGTCTTTTCTGAAAGTCCAAAAGGTATACATTTGGCAGTCAGATAAGGAGTGGCAGTTTGTAAAAAACGCTCATTCTGCTTTTCCCTTCTTGGACTTGACCGAATCAAACTGATAGTGGTTGAAATAACAGGCACTAATTGTTTTCAAATGTTTATACAATAACATCACTTCTTTTTAAAGACACATTCCCCCAAGTTTTCTAAGATGTTCTGATTGCAGCCAGAAAAACAAAGGATGTCACAAAATTGCAAGTCTTCCTTGGCTCTGTTTGTTAGCTTAAGTTTATTCTTGATAGAATATATTTATTTCAAAATTCAAATGAAGTGGCTTATCTGTGCTGAATTATTTTACTTTAGATACAGAAGCAAAGCTAAATAAAGTCATGATTTTTTCCCCAGTATTTACATGCAATGCTGAGTTTGCATGATACAAAGTAAAAATGGGCTAAAAGGACTGAGTTATTCTGCTTTGATTTTTGAAAACCTGCAAATATCCATGGGCCTTCATATTTTAACGTAGGTAGTTTATTTCTGTGAATTGCGGTTATTATTTAATTAATACAATAGATGTTCTGCAATCATTGCATTATTTTGTTACTTCTACATGTAGCTTTTGAACCAGCATCTCTTGTCTCTCCTCTCTTGGATACTGACATCCCAGGAATCTAAGCGTGGGACTTTCTTCCTGACCTTGGCCTGGGCATAGACCCAAGACTCCATTCTCCCATTAGGGCTTCGTGTCACGATTTTAATGTATGCTTTCTGCTGAATAATTTTAGTATTATGGAGACACAGAACAATTGAACCATATGTGTCTCATGTCAGCTACATAATGAAAGGGCTGAAGTAAGTCACAGAACAATAAACAAGTAAGTGCTTTATATTCTTCTCCTTGAAGGGTTTTACACATGGATTCTGCCCAATTTATTCTAAGAGGACTTTTTGCCCCTTTGGAATTACTCTTTTACCCTCTCCTATTTTCTATTAACACAGACAGGGTAGAAAAAGAGGATAAAATGCTCCAGTGGCTGCCAAACAGTCATAGTAAATGGCCATAGACCAATTCAAGATAAAACATAAAGATTAAAAACTGCAGCAATCTTGAAGATGGACTCTATCCTGAGACTAGAACACACATACTACTGATCGACTGGCCAGCAGGGCTTCTGGACGGTTTGTTTTCTTGTTGTTCATTTTTATGTTTTTTGTTGTTGTTTTTTTTTTTTTTTTTCATTTTTATGTTGTAATGGACCAATCTCTGGCTTCCCTGGTGACTTGGTGGTAAAAAACAAAAAAAAAATCCACCTGCCAATGCAGAAGACACAAGTTCAATCCCTGAATGGGGAAGATCATCCAGAGAAGGAAACAGCAACCCACTCCAGTATTCTTGCCTGGAAAATCCCCATGGACAGGGGAACCTAAGGGGCTGCAGTCCATGGGGTTGCAAAGAGTCAGACATGACTTAGCGACTGAACAACAACAGGGACCAATTTCTAATTAGTAAAATTATGAAAAACTTTTTTCAACTGGATCTGAAAAAAATATTATTGCTGGTTATTGATGATCAAACAAATGTTCTGATTCATGGGCATTTTCCAAGGAATTGGACAATATTCCATAAAGAAGGCTTATATGTAGATTCCTGTGGCTTAAATGTAAATACCTATGGCTGATTCTTGTTGCTATATGACAGAAAACCACAAAATTCTGTAAAGCAATTTTCCTTCAATTAAAAAGTTAAAAAATAAAAAAGAAGAAGAAGAAGGCTTCACTCGCCCTCTGAAGGGCCTTTGGTCCTTTGGTATCGTTTCTGATTTCACTGTCTCCACCAGTTGGTAGGCCTACAGCTGGGCTGTGTCCTGGGTTCTGTGATTCCCTTAAAACAGCAGAGACTGTGTTTTATGACTGAGAAGTATTATATTTGTCCATTCATCTGTCGATGGGCATTGGGTTGTTTCCATGTCTTGGCCATTGTGAATAGTGTTGCTACATAGGGGTGTGTGTATCCTTTTGAATTATAATTTTATCCTGATATATGCCCAGGAGTGGGATTTCTGGATTATATGGCAACTTTATTTTTAATTGTTTGTGAAACATTTATAGTGTTTTCCATAGTGGCCACACCAATTTATCTGCCCATATTGGTGATACTCCTTTTCCAGTTTCACTGAAGTAGAAAGTGGGCTTCAGATGGGTAAGACCATGTCCCCACCTCACATTCCAATGGCCAAATCAGGTTCTAAACTCAGCTGGAGGCAGTCCAGAACCTACATTCTTAGGTATGATACATCTTTTTTGTAAACTTCTGAGTAAGTAGCTGCAATAATACAGTGTTAAATGGTAGGTCATTTTCTCTTAAAAAATTTGACTAGTTTTTAAAGTACTACCAAAATAACATATAAATATTGTTTTAAATATAAAAAGAACAGAGATATAAAATGAAAACTAAAAATTTCCTTTTCTTTTTCTCCTAATCCCATTCCCTAAGAGAAACATATTCTGGTGCATGCTTCCAAAATGCTCTGTATATATCCAGATATCAATACTAATATTATGAATGCATTTATGCATATAATATGAATGCATATATTGCATAAATATATATACATTATTAGTGGTGGAATATATATATATATTCATAATCAATATGTCTATTTTGTTGTTGTTTAGTCACTAAGTCTTGTTTGACTCTTTGCGACCCCATGGCTTGTAGCCTACCAGCCTCCTTTGTCCATGGAATTATCCAGGCAAGAATACTGGAGTGGGTTGCCATTTCCTTCTCCAGAGGATCTTCCCAGAATAGGGATTGAACACTCGTCTCCTGAATTGGTAGGCAAATTTTTTACCACTGAACCACCAGGGAAGCCCTCTATATATCTGTATCTCTATCTATCTATCTATCTATATGCATATGTATGTATGTGTATATATATGCTTTTACCCACAGAGACATGGAAACATAGCACATTTGACACTTGGATATAGTATTTAAAAATCCTCCTTTACTTTTGGTAATGATCATGAAATTTAAAAACTAATAATAATGTTCAAAAAATAAATAGAAGATGTGAAAATGTTTATTAAGCTTCATACATGCTTTTATTAGTTTTTTGTTAGTTTTAATCTTAGAAAGTTTCCTTCACAAAAGACAGTGCATACTCAGATTAAGGAAGGTCTTAAACATAAGGAAAAGTCTGGCAGGTATTTATAAAATCCACTTCATAAAAATTGCCTAGAAATTACAATGTATTCCATGTCTTTTTCTTCTCTTTGGGTTAGATTTTAGCAGCTTTTAAATATGTATGCAGTCAAAAGTTTTCACTAAAATATCTTCATCAGAAAATTCATTGTAAATTTCTATTATGTTTTATAAGAACTTCCAACATTCATAACAATTCAGAATTTTTCAAGCTCTCTTTGAAAGCAGTTTATGCCCCAACTTCTACATTTAAAGACTAGATACAAAGTAAACAATGATAACACAGTGATTGGAAAAACTAAAAAATGAAAATAGAACTTGAGGTTTTACTCTCAAAGTGAATACGTATTCCTGAGTCAGGGACCAACTCTCTAAGTGGAAATTCTCTGAATTAACTTGTGGATAGAACACAAGGTTAATAAAGGGGTAAATAATAAAAGTATACTAATTTGAAGTTTACATATATACTGTAACTGCAACAATTGCTTCAAACTTCAGTCCAGTTCAGTTGCTCAGTCATGTGACTGCGATCCCATGGACTACATCATGAAAGGCTTCCCTGTCCATCACCAGCTCCTGGAGTTTATTCAGACTCATGTCCATTGAGTTGGTGATGCCATCCAACAGTCTCATCTTCTGTCGTCCCCTTCTCCTCCTGCCTTCAGTCTTTCCCAGCATCAGGGTCTTTTCCAATGAGTCAGTTCTTCACATCAGGTGGCCTAAGTATTGAAGTTTTAGCTTCAGCATCAGTCCTTCCAATGAATATTCAGGACTGATTTCCTTTAGGATGGACTGGTTGGATCTCCTTGTAGTCTAAGGGACTCTTAAGAGTCTTCTCCAACACCACAGTTCAAAAGCATCAGTTCTTCAGTGTTCAGCTTTCTTTATGGTCCAACTCTCACATCCATACATGACTACCGGAAAAACCAAAGCTTTGACTAGATGGACCTCTGTGGGCAAAGTAATGTCTCTGCTTTTTAATATGCTGTCTCCGGGAGCTGGCAATGGACAGAGAGGCCTGAAGTGCTGGGGTTCATGGGGTCACAAAGAGTTGGACACGACTGAGCAACTGAACTGAACTGAACTGAACTAGGTTTGTTATAGCTTTTCCTCAAAGGAGCAAGCATCTTTTAATTTCATGGCTGCAGTCAACATCTACAGTGATTTTGGAGCCCAAGAAAATAAGTCTGTTACCATTTCCATTGTTTCCCCATCAGTTTGCCATGAAGTGATGGGACTAGATGCCATGATCTTTGTTTTTTGAATATTGAGTTTTAAGCCAGTTTTTTTTCACTCTCTTCTTTCACTTTCATCAAGAGGCTCTTCAGTTCCTCTTCTTATTTTGCTATAAGGGTGGTGTCATCTGTATATCTGAAGTTATTGGTATTTCTCCCCAAAATCTTGGTTCCAGATTGTACTTCATCCAGTCCAGCATTTCGCATGGTATACTCTATACGTAAGTTAAATAAGCAAGGTGACAATATACAACCTTGACATGCTCCTTTCCCAATTTGGAACCAGTCCGTTGTTCCATGTCTGGTTCTAACTGTTGCTTCTTTACCTGCATACAGATTTCTCAGGAGGAAGGTAAGATGATCTGGTATTCCCATCTCTAAAAATTTCCCACAGTTTGTTGTGATCCACATAGTCAAAGGCTTTCGTGCAGTCAGTGAAGCAGAAGTAGATGTTTTTTCTGGAATTCTCTTGCTTTTTCTATGATCCAATGGATGTTTCCAATTTGTTTCAAACTTAGACCAATAAAATATTTTTTAGGGAGTTTATTTTATCACTGATGTTTAGGAAATGCTAGTGCACAGTGATGATAAAAAGCATATCAGATAGAGTCAGTTCTGTACCATGTTAAAACACTGGACAGAAAAACTATCCCCTTATTACCAGCACTCAGAGTGGACCTGCTCTCCTCTCTCTGCCCTGACATATCCACTGCTTCTACATTAGTCTCATTTCATGAAACAATCTAGAGACCGTTCCCTATCAATGCATTAAGGTCTACCTCATTCTTTTTATGACTGCATAATATCCCACTCTATAGATGTAGCCATACATATTCTTATACATGCTTAAATTTTTATTAGTACTGACAGTGCTGAAATGTATGTTCTTATGCACGCATCTTTGTGTAGGATTGTATCTGTAGAATAAATTCTTGGAATTATGTTTCTTCCTAGATCTCATATTCTCCATTGAGCATACTCTGCCAAATGCCCCTCATTAGACACCCCTGTGTCCTCTGGACATCACTGCTCTTGTATTCCTACTTTCAACCTATCAATTTTGTTTTTTTCCTTAACCTCTTTTCATCCTGTTTACCTGTGTGTCACCCCCAGATGAGTCTTCTTTTCAGCATATTACTCCTCTGTTCCAGAATCTGACATTGGTTTATGGCAATGGCTCACAAACTACCCTCTTCAGAGAAGGCTCTAGAAATTCAGAAAGAGACTGAGGACCTCTCCTGTGGTACCAGGATGTGAGACAGGCAGGTTCACTAGCAACCACACCTTCTCTGTCCACATCTGACTTTTCTACAATAGCAATTTACTTTTGTTGATCTTATATTTCTTATATATTTGCAATATTTCATATGAGGAAACACTTGTACTGAGAAACGTGTGTGTGTCCACTAAAACATAGCCACCACAAAAAGGGAATTTTTATATATATTAATATGATGCTTTGGTTTTGGACCCACTGTGTCCTACCAGTCTACAACAGTCCCTGACATGTGCTCAGAAATGGGTTATATAGGATCAAAATGTTCATTAAATAATCATTAAATTGTTCATATTTATAACACACACACACACACACACACATATATACACACACACACCTAATACCCACCCCCAAACTTCTCTGCCTGACTTTCATATCCATCTGCATTTATTTCTACACTATCTGGGCTTGCAAGACTTACTTTCTACTGACTCCACTAATCTGAAATCAGATCAGTCCTCTATAGACCCCATCTTAATTGCTGTAGCAGTGTGCTAGGGCTGCCAGAACTAAGTGTCACAAATGGAGTGGATTAGTCAAGGCTATAGTTTTTCCTGTGGTCATGTATGGATATGAGACTTGGACTGTGAAGAAAGCTGAGTGCTGAAGAATTGATGCTTATGAACTGTGGTGTTGGAGAAGACTCTTGAGAGTCCCTTGGACTGCAAGGAGATCAGCCCTGGGATTTCTTTGGAAGGAATGATGCTAAAGCTGAAACTCCAGTACTTTGGCCACCTGATGTGAAGAGTTGACTTATTGGAAAAGACTCTGATGCTGGGAGGGATTGGGGGCAGGAGGAGAAGGGGACGACAGAGGATGAGATGGCTGGATGACGTCACCGACTCGATGGACGTGAGTCTGAGTGAACTCCGGGAGTTGGTGCTGGACAGGGAGGCCTGGCGTGCTGTGATTCATGGGGTCGCAAAGAGTCAGACATGACTGAGCGACTGAACTGAACTGAACTGAACTGACTGAAGCATCAGAAGTGTATCATTTCACGGTTCTGGAGGGCAGCAGTTCAAGACCAAGGTTTGAGCAGGGTCTGAACGAAGATGGGAAGAATCTGTTCCAGTCCCCTCTTTCAGCCTCTGGTATTCATTAACTTGTGGTGGCATAATTCCAGTCTTCACATGGCAATGTGCTTGTGTCCAAACTTCCCCTGTTTATAAGAACATACCAGTTATGTTGGGTTCCCTGGAGATGAGAATGGCAACCCACTCCAGTGTTCTTGCCTGAAGAATCCCATGGACAGAGGAGCCTGGCGTACTGAGTCCATGGGGTTGCAAAGAGTCGGACACGACTGAGTGACTAACACTTTCACTATGTGGGGTTAGCAGCTCACCCTACACCAGTGTGACCTCAGCTTAACTAATTATATCTGCAACAACCCTATTTACATACAAGATTACATCCTGAGGTGCTGGGGGTTGGAAATTCAACATGTGGATTTTCAGGAGCACACAATTCAACCCCTAAGGATTGCCACTCTTTGAATTGCTAACCCCCGGTGCCATTCCTTCTCCCTGGAATTCCCTGTTTGCTCTCGAAATACTCGACTCTTGCTGAAGATCAGAAGGTTAAACTTGACTCACACTTTAGTATCTTGATACTTTTTTTCATTTTGCCTCTCTCCATGACAATGAGGTCCTTGAGAACATAATGATAGATAGATAGATAGATATAGATAGATAGATAGATAGAAATGGAAGGAAGAAGGGAGAGAGGGAGGAAATAAAGAAGACAGAGAGAAGAACGCATTTCCCATTGTTTGAGGAAGCCCTCTGCTCTCAAATTCCTCAAATTGTCATGAGTATTTGATAGTGGTAATAACTAAAATTTATGAAAGATCCCTCAAACATCCGATGCTGCTCTAAACTCTTTACATACTAATGCATTTCATCTTTCCTGCAACCCTGAATGTTAATGCAATTATCATCCACATTTATTTGATGAAGGGATTCCCAGAAAGGTTAAGTAACTTGTTCAAGGTCTTGCATGAATTAGTGATTTCTTGGGAGCTGTACCTAGGCTCTTTATCTCCAGATATCATATGCTCCATAGCACTATTCTAAATTGCCTGTTTTGTAAGGAAATAAAAAATATGTCCCTAAATCATATACTATTTTTTATTAATTTATTTTTTATTGAAGGATAATTGCTTTATGGAATTTTGTTGTGTTCTGTGAAACCTCGACATGAATCAGCCATAGGTACACATATATCCCCTCCCTTTTGAACCTCCCTCCCATCTCCCTCCCCATCCGACCCCTCTAGGTTGACACAGAGCCCCTGTTAGAGTTTCCTGAGCCATACAGCAAATTCCCGTTGGCTATCTATTTTACATATGGTAATGGCAACCCACTCCAGTACTCTTGCCTGGAAAATCCCATGGACGGAGGAGCCTGGTAGGCTGTAGTCCATTGGGTTGCTAAGAGTCAGACACGACTGAGCAACTTCACTTTCACTTTTCACTTTCATGCATTGGAGAAGGAAATGGCAACCCACTCCAGTGTTCTTGCCTGGAGAATCCCGGGGACGGGGGAGCCTGGTGGGCTGCCGTCTATGGGGTCACACAGAGTCGGACATAACTGAAGCGACTTAGCAGCAGCAGCAGCAGCAATGTAAGTTTCCATGTTACTCTTTCCATATATCTCACCCTCTCCTCCCCTCTCCCCATGTCCATAAGTCTATTCTCTGTATCTGTTTCTCCATTGCTGCCCTGTAAATGAATTCTTCAGTATCATTTTCTAAATTCTGTATATCTGCATTAGAATATGATATTTATCTTTCTCTTTCTGACTCACTTCAGTCTGTATAATAGGTTCTAGGTTCATCCACCTTATCAGAACTGACTCAAATGTGTTCCTTTTTATGGATGAGTAATATTCCTTTGTGTATATGTGCCACAGCTTCTTTATCCATTCATCGTCAGTGGACATCTAGGTTGCTTCCGTGTTCTAGCTATTGTAAATAGTGCTGCAATGAACAATGGGATACATGTATCTCTTTCAATTTTGGTTTCCTCAGGGTATATGCCTAGGAGTGGGATTGCTGGGTCATGTGGTAGTTTTATTCCTAATTTTTTTTTTTTTTTAAGAAATCTCCATACCATCTTCATAGTGACTGTGTCAATTTACATTCCCACCAACAGTGCAAGAGTGTTCCCTTTTCTCCACACCCTCCCTAGCATTTATTGTTTCTAGACATTTTGTTGATGGCCATTCTGACCAGTGTGAGGTGATATCTCACTGTAGTTTTGATTTGCAGTTCTCTAATAATGAGTGATGTTGAGCATCTTTTCATGTGTTTGTTAGCCATCTGTAAGTCTTCCTTGGAGAAATGTCTGTTTAGATCATCAAAATAGAAAATAATAAAGAAACACAAATCTTACACTATTTAAGGGGTAATGTTTGAATAAAGTTGCATCAGAAATCCTAGGGAAACGGGGTTAAGATTTTCAGCAAATAGACTTATTCCTTTTTCCCAAGTCTCTCCCATCCATTCCTTCCCTCCCCCATTTATTCCTTCTCTCCTCCATATTTTCTCAATATCTTCCCATCTAGACTAGGGGATCACTTAAGCTAACTGGGCAGTCCCCAGCATATTAGCACATGGGGCTCCCTAATGGGATTGAGTGTTTCTGCTCCCTTTTTGACTTGCAAACCTAGAATTGTCTGTCCAATGTCTGGAGCACCTGTATGCCTGTTCAGTGGATTAATCTAACCTTGAGTTTGGGCTCCACAGACAAAGCCCATTCTGTTCAAGAATGTTATGACTATGTTGAGAGGCTTGTCGGATAGGCCCTCTTGAGAGAACTCAAGTTTGTATCTGCCTGCTGGGATATTTCAACACAGCAGCAATAAGTTGTAATTGCTGAGAAAGGATGGCTTTATTAGAAAGCTGTTAATAAGAATCATTTTATGATTATTCTATTAAAAGGCAGTGTACAATTTCTCATTTTAGATATGGAATTCACTTTTCATAGATTATCCAAAAGTGTATCTTTGCCAAGAAAAATGTATTACTAAAAGATAAACAGCTTATAGAATTAACACTACTTCTAGAAATTGATCTCTACACTCAAGGTAAATGAATTGCAAGTATTGATTAATACTTTGGAGTGAGCACCATTTCATAACTTTTAATTAACCACTAGGTAATATGTAATGGAAACTACATAATGTAATATATATGAGTTTGAAAAATGGGAAGGTAAAAGGGTTCTGCCCCTTGGTCCCATTGAGGTAAAAAGTAATTACTGGAGTGACCAGTTTGTTATCGTGTTTTCTTCTCTGGTAATTCTGGATTATTAATGTCCCAAAGCACAAAGTGATACTTCTATATTAGTTCTCTTGGCCTTGAAATGATCTATAACACAATTTAAGACCCATGCATTGTGTCGCCATTTAAAATGGATTGTTTTAACCCAGCCAAAGATCAAGAAAAAAGAAAAGGCAAGGGCTCTGATAGAACTAGAAAATAAATTCACCTGTATGTTTTCTTTTGAGAATACTAGCCGTAGTAAATAGTAATATTAGTTTTGCCACAGATCCCTTGCATGGTAGTAAGAGAAAAACAGTTATACTTGGTTGTAGAGCAGGAGATACTCTAGGTACCACATCAGCATGTAGCATTCATGTCAAAACAGAAGCAATAAAGGTAAAGTCTTCACGTACAAAACTTTTATAAGCACTGAGCGTGTATTGCAGGAAGAGCTCTGAATTGAAATGAATCATTTATGCCTCTGCTGCCCTAGGGCGAGTACAAGGTACATTAATAATGCAGTGTTTATTTGAAATATTTTATTATAACACACGTTTATTACCAAAAAATCTAAACAGCAGGAAAAAAGCCAGTATTGCACAAGTTCAGCATTCTGGACAAGTTATTTTCCAAATAGGATTCTTGGCAAATTATATCATTTCTTTCAATACTTCACCTGTGACACTATAAATAATACATATTTATTTAAGTAGAGATATTATACACTGTAACTTGTGTTGTACATAATTTATAGAAAATGATCTACCAACATGTGTAGGCAATGTCCTCCATGAAAGCGAATGGTTCAAATTAGAAAGTGATGAAGATCTCTAAGAGTTGCCTAGCTGTAGGTGGAGTAAATTTGGCTTCTTAACAGGTTATTTCACATTTTCCAAACATTGTAATCAACCTGTCTTCCATTATAAATATGAGGGCAATTGTTAATAAAGTGTGTAAATAGATCTGTTTACTATATGTGTGTGCTCAGTCGCTGTCATGTCCAACTCTTTGCTACCCCATGAACTGTAGCCTGCCAGGCTCCTCTGTCCATGGCATTTCCCAGGCAAGAATACTGGAGCAGGTTGCTGTTTCCTCCTTCGGGGAATCTTCCCAACCCAGTGATCAAACCCGTGTCTTTTGTGTCTCCTGTATTGGCAAGCAAATTTTTTGCCACTAAACCACCTGGGAAGAAGTGGTAAAGAACACACCTTCCCATGCAGGAGACATAAGCGATGTGGGTTCAATTCCTGGGTCA
The DNA here is from genome assembly GCF_029378745.1 of Bos indicus. Classification (NCBI taxonomy): domain Eukaryota; kingdom Metazoa; phylum Chordata; class Mammalia; order Artiodactyla; family Bovidae; genus Bos; species Bos indicus. The sequence goes on from NC_091786.1 coordinate 12,748,605, forward strand.
GGAGTATTTCCTGGAGGAGGGCATGGCAACCCACTCCAGTGTTCTTGCCTGGGAAATACCATGGACAGAGGAGCTTGGCAGGCTACATACCGTATGTAGGGTCTTAAAGAGTCAGACACGACCGAAGTGACTGAGCATGCATGTACTTGAGAAGATCCTATTTATTAAATATATGTATCAAGTAATATGAGAATGCCATTCTGTTTACTCCTCCAGGGCCTTCCATACCCAACATACAATTACCAGCCTGGGTTTAGGATCACCCAGATCACCCTGACTGTGATCTTGGAAGCAACCAGATCTTCTATAATTCCAGTTGTAACTGATTATTTGATTTATGATTTGGGGCAAGTTTTTTTACCTTTATGACTTTCCATTTCCACATCTGAACAATAACACCTGCCTTACTAAATCAGTAGAGAAATGCAATAGGAAAAAATATGCAAAACTCTTTATTGCCTGGTGCTCAACTGTTTTATTTCTTGCTATGGCCCTTTATACCCAGGAAGCATACTTACTGCATAGCAGTTTCAGTTCAGTTCAGTTCAGTTGCTCAGTCATGTCCAACTCTTTGTGACCCCGTGAATCACAGCACGCCAGGCCTCCCTGTCCATCACAAACTCCCGGAGTTCACTCAGACTCAAGTCCATCGAGTCAGTGATCCCATCCAGCCATCTCATCCTCTGGCATCCCCTTCTCCTCCTGCCCTCAATCCCTCCCAGCATCAGAGACTTTTCCAATGAGTCAGCTCTTCGCATGAGGTGGCCAAAGTACTGGAGTTTCAGCTTCAGCGTCATTCCCTCCAAAGAAATGCCAAGGCTGATCTCCTTCAGAATGGACTGGTTGGATCTCCTTGCAGTCCAAGGGACTCTCAAGAGTCTTCTCCAATACCACAGTTCAAAAGCATCAATTCTTCAGCGCTCAGCCTTCTTCACAGTCCAACTCTAACATCCATACTTGACCACAGGAAAAACCATAGCCTTGACTAGATGGACCTTTGTTAGCAAAGGAATGTCTCTGCTTTTGAATATACTATCTAGGTTGGTCATAACTTTCCTTCCAAGGAGTAAGCGTCTTTTAATTTCATGGCTGCAGTCACCATCTGCAGTGATTTTGGAGCCCCAAAAAATAAAGTCTGACATTGTTTCTACTGTTTCCCCATCTATACCCAGGAAGCATACTTACTGCATAGCAGTTTAGTGGTTGCCTATTTTCCCCAGCAAGTTGATTATTCAGAGGGAAGAAAGAGTTTTCCCATCTTTCCCTTCCCTGTAATGAATCAAAGGCCTGGTACCTGGTAGTTCTGATCTATACATTAATCATACATTAATTGGATCCCCTTTGCTGTGCTCTGGTGTCTGGGCCGGGACAATCACTGTTGTGGCTCAAGGAAGCAGTTCTGACCTATCTCTGGCACACATAAAGAATTCTACCCAACATGGAATAGGGATTTTTCCCTCTTTTGTTTTTCTTAATAAAATGATATCCCTTGGAACTTCTTAACAAGTTGCAGAATCCCAAAATATATCCTTTTGATAGTACCTTGGGATATATGTGCCCCCTCTAGAGAGTCAGTCATCATGTTTGCATATGCAGAATACACTGCAAATGTTATATGCACTTCTGCTATAATAATCATGCTGTCAGAGTCTGTCCAGAGGACGTTGTAATATGATAAAACCACCAAACAAGATTTCAGGTCCCCTGTCTTGAACATGTATCTTAATCTCTCCAAACCTTACTTTCTTTTCCTGTGACATAGAGAGTAATGCAAAATCCACTGTGATTCTTTTAAGTGAGTTTGAATACATGTTTCTGCTGCTGCTGCTGCTGCTAAGTTGCTTAAGTCGTGTCTGACTCTGTGTGACCCCATAGAGGGCAGGCCATCAGGCTCCCCCATCCCTGGGATTCTCCAGGCAAGAACACTGGAGTGGGTTGCCATTTCCTTCTCCAATGCATGAAAGTGAAAAGTGACAGTGAAGTCGCTCAGTCGTGTCCGACTCTTCGCGACCCCATGGACTGCAACCTACCAGGCTCCTCCGTCCATGGGATTTTCTAGGCAAGAGTACCGGAATGGGGTGCCATCGCCTTCTCCAGAATATATGTTAGATACTCTAAAAATGCATGACTTGCTTTGTTACTTCTATATTTGGTGCTAACACACATTTCTTACACAAAATGAAGAAAATGAACATTTATTGAGTATCTTCTTTCAGCTAAGGGATTTTCAAATATTATCTCATTTAAATCTTCAAGTATTTCTGTGAGTGAAATGATATTAACTTCCCTTATTGTCCAAGAAAACCATACTTAGTAAAATTAACTAAGATCAGATGGAAAATAGGCAACTAGGCTGGATCCAAATGCAACTTCTTCTTTCCTCTAATAGTGAAGAAAAAATCTACTCTGGGGGGAAAATATTCTAGCAGTTAGTATGATGTGTTATCATCAAGATTAAAGATAATTATATTTTATCTCCATAACAGTGTATAAGAGTGCTTTCACATGCATTATAGATCCTAGCAATAATGTTCTCTTTTATGTGCCAGGAATTGTGCTACATACTTTACATATAGTGTAATCCATCATCCAAATAAATTACTTGATAGGTGTGATCCTCATTCTGTTTACAAACTGAGGCTCAATTGCCATGGGGCTCATAAGTTGTGCGTGGTTCTTCCCCTCAGCTCTGATGGCTGCCCTTTCTGGAACCACCTTTGTTATCTTAAGTAGTTGTTACAGTGTATTTTGAGCAATACAGTAAGACAAAGAAGCAGTTGATATGATTTCCATATCTCAGAGAAGCACATCAGAACTCAAGAAAATATTCTGAAGTACAGGGACTTCTCTGGTGGCCCAGTGGCTAAGACTTCACCTTCTAATGCAGGAGAGTGGGGGGTGAACCCTAGTCAGAGAGCTGAGATCCCGCATGCCTAGTGGCCAAAAATCCAAAGCATAAAAACAATATTGTAACAAATTCAATAAAGGACTTTAAAAATAGCCCACATCAAAAAATATGTTTAAAAATATCTTGAAGTAGGAAGGTGGGGACTGGAACAAGGGCATAGTCTTCATTGGCACATAGTGAGGTCTAAAAGAGACCTTACAGAAACCTGAACTATAGTACAGGCTCGCGAAATGTCCTTCCTTATGCTGTATTCCTATATCTCATTGTAAAAGACCAGATCTGTTTTCCATATACCATAAACATGCTTCCATAAGGAATGTAGGTTTTGCATGTGCTATAGATGTTTCTGTGGGCTTCCTAGGTGGTGCTAGTGGCAAAGAATCCACCTGCTAATGCAGGAGACTCAAGAGACTCAGATTCAGTCGCTGGGTTGGGAAGATCTCCTGAAGAAGGAAATGGCAACCTTCTCCAGTATTCTTGCCTGGAGAATCCCATGGACAGAGGAGCCTGGAGGGCTGCAGTTCATGGGGTCGCACAGAATTGAACACACATGCACAATTGAACACACATGAACATACACACATATAAGATGTTTCTATACGTTCTCAGTTTATTGACTTTTTTCTGTTTCAATTCATTTGAAGCAAAATGACTGCCTCAGATACCTTACACAAGGCTGCCTTTGATTTCAAAACTGACAAATCTTTTCCCCATCTTATGTCAGCAGTGAAATACAAATTAAAACAATGATATACCACCTCCCATCTACTAGAATGGCCAAAATCCAAATCACTCACCACACCAACTGCTGATAAGGATGTAGAACAACGGGAACTCTCATTCATTGTTGGTGGGAGTGCAAATTGGTCCAGCCACTTTGGAGGACATTTTGGCAGGTTCTCACAGAACTAAACATACTCTTACCATACACTCCAGCAATGGCACTCTTTAGTATTGACCCAAAGCTGAAAATTTATGTTTACATAAAAACCTGGACACAGATGTTTATAGCAGCTTAATTCATAATCACCAACACTTTGAAGCAATTGAGGTGGCCTTCAGTGGGTGAATGGATAAATCAACTGTGGTCCATCCAGACTGTGGATTATGCAGGGCTAAAAAGAAATGAGCTATCAAGCCATGGAAAGACATGGTAGGCAGTTAAATGCATATTACTAAGTGCAGGAAGCCAATCTGAAAAAGGCTATGTGCTGTGTGATTTCAACTATGTGACATTCTGGAAAAGCAAAAGCTATGGAGACAATAAAATACTCAGTGGTGCCAGAGGCTAGAGGGGAGAAAAGGATGAATAGGCAGAGCACAGATGATTTTTACAACAGTGTTAAACTACTCTGTTTGATACTGTAATGGTGGATATATGCCATTTGTCCAAAGCCATAGAATGTACCACATGAAGAGTGAACGCTAGTATAAACTACAGACTTCGGGTGATAAAGTGTGTCACTGCAGGTTCATCCATTGTAACAAATGTACCGCTTCAGTGGGGGGTGTTGGTAATGGAAGAGGCTGTGCAAGTGTAGGGCAGGGGGTATATAGGAAATATAGTACCTTCTGCTCAATGTTGCTGGGACACTAAAAACTGCTCTAGAAAATAAAGTCTATTAAAAATGGGGCAAAATGCCATGTAAAAACAAGCAGTTCAATACATATTAATGGTTGTTGATGAGAATCATGATGGAAATTTGATAGTTTCATCAATGTAGTAATCATGTATTGAATGTCTGAGGTGTACATGTCATAGGACTCAGAGGTAGGAGAACAGAGCAGTTGCAATGATGCCAGTGCCCACAAAGACCTAGCAAAGCTCTCATGTTAAAATAAGGACTTCCAGAACATAGTGTTTCAAAGAAGTGCTTTACTACTTCTATTCTTTTAAATGGAAAGACCAAGAATAACAACAGGGCTTCCCAGGTGACACTAGTGGTAAAGAACCCAACTTCCAGTGCAGGAGACCTAAGAGACATGGGTTCATTCCCAGGGTCGGGAAGAGTCTCCCCTGGAGGAGCGTGTGGCAACCCACTCTGGTATTCTTGTCTGGGAAATCCCATGGACAGAGGAGCCTGATGGGCTACAGTCGTTATGGTTGCAAAGAGTTGGACACAACTGAAGTGACTTAGCAAAAGAATGAGAATAATAAAATAAATGTATTGTTGCTTCTGTTACTTTATATTTTTGTTTCTCAACATGTATAGTTGTTGTAACTTAAATTCATTCTTAATTCAAGCTCTCCCAAATAACACTCCTTTCCACAGGAAATTTTGACCAAAGAGATGATTACAAATTTGGAAAAACAGAAGTGTTTGTGTTTCTGTGTGTGTGTATGTGTGTGCATGCACAAACATAGGCATCACAAGTTACATAAACAAGTACTTACATCCTTGTAAACCAACAACCTCAACTGGGGTAACTGCACAATTTCTACCGAGCACAAAATTGAGACTTCACAACTGTAATTATCACTCTATCAAAGTAACTAACACAGGTTTTCAAAACTAGAGTTTAATGGAATATTAGTAAATGGTCTTTGAAGAAGAAAATCTGTTCTCTTTAGTTAAGTTTGGAAAATGCTGAGTTAGACAAAGTCAAACAAGTTTCTTTCATATAGGATTTCTCAGAAGCCTTCTTGAACCACAAGGCATGATGAAATTCCAAAAAACTAGTTCAGCAGGCAGCATTTTATTAAATTACTTGAATATGTAGTTTTTCTCCCCCCATGAATCTTAAGTGTTCCCCAGAACATAATCTTGGAAATACTGATTTGGAAAGGGGGACAGTAGAGGCCATTGATGAATGTCTTAGACCAGAGTGATTCTGAGTTAATAGCATTATAATCAGCAGGTCAATATTGCATACTCTATCTGTGTTTTGGACCACATTTAGAAGAGTTCTCTGTGTTTTCCAAATTTCTTGCTTTTGTTAATGTATGATTACCAGAAACCATATTGAAATTTACAATAGGGGCTCGTTACATGTGTTGCATAGTCATCAAATTTCCCCAAATTACCATTGCATATTTTTTCACTCAAAAACTGAATTAAGAACAGATTCTGTATCTTTAACACTGCCCCATAAATCACTCCAACACCTAGTTCAGTGTTGCAGACACAAAAGGTATTCAAGTAAAAGCTATTTGATGATGATGACTTATGGTCCTTGAAGACTCTCAAGTGAACTACCAGCTAAAAAAGCAAGACTGGGTCTGTCTGTCCTGATACACTCACCACCTGAATCTAGGTTAATTTGAATCCCAGTAATTTCCCAGAAATATTATCAAATCAAAGAGCAGCTAGAATGTCCTTTTGAAAACATAAGATATGAGACTTGTGCTTTATGCAGAAGACAGAGCTTTTTTAAAAGTAACTATTCATATTTTATAATGTGAACCATTTGTTTACAGTTTGGAAAGTGAGTTATATTGGAAAGATTGTAGCTTCTAGGTAGTAATAAATATGAATGTTTTATATGGCCTTTTCTATTGTTTCAGAACCTAGCAATATACTTCTTAAAATTTGTCTCACTCCCATGATTTACAATATGATTTGCCCTATCTGTCACAGATTGGAAAGTAAACATTAATTAGCTATAAAGCAAGATGAAATTCAAGTATGTATAGAGTTTTAAGTGTGGCAGTGCATTTTATTATCTTTTTAACAGATGTGTGTTAAGGACGGACTGTGGCCAGCTACTATGACAGGCACCACACATACTGGATATATACCTGATGGCTAATATTTCTCTTATCTGTGGCCATAGAGTAGTATGTTGGTTTTCACATGAAAATTGTTGTCACTGCTTTACAGTTGCAGCATAAAGAGTAAATACTTTTATCTGAAAATATACATATTTTTGGCATTCCAAACAAAGACAGAGGGTATTCCCTGGTTAGGACTCTGCATTTCCACAGCACTGGGCATAGGTTGGAACCCTGATTGCGGAACTAAGATCCTCCAAGCCACGTGGCATAACCAACATAACAAAAAAACGTAAAACAAAGATAGAGTCAATGCAGAAATACAGCATGGACTTCTCCAATTCAGGGACTATGTCCTTGGCTTCTCTAACCACCTCGTGTCCGTGATGCGCAAACTTCCTCTCCAATCCTGACTCCGGCTTTCTGACTTGTGTGTGCAACCATCTACTGGCTGTTTCTATTTGGGTATCTTAATACCCACCTAAAACTTACCATATGTCAACCAAACTCTCAGGAATTGGTCTTTTCAAATCTAATCCTCCTCCAGAATTAACTTCCAGAGAATAGCACTGTCATCACCCAGGGGTGCAAAAGAGAGACATTTCTTTCAAAGGTCTCCTCCCTCACTTCACATGAGTCAGTCTGTGAACAAGTCCTCTTATAATTGTTAAATCTTCTTGTCACCACACTCCGGTGTCTCTGCCATAGTCGAAGGTACCCCTTTTCCCTGCCTAAATGGCAACGTAACTTTCAGGTTGTTCTATGTTCTTCTACTCATGCTTTCCCCAATTATCAACTTTCATTCTGTAGTTGGAATGCTTCTTTAAATATTCAAATAGGGCTATGTTTCTCCCATGTTTAAAATCACTGAAGGCCTTTTCATTTTTCTTTGAATAAAGAAGACCGTTAAATGATCAATGAGGCCTTTCCTTATCTGGCTCCCCTGCCTAACTCATTTCACATTCTTAACTTTCCCCTTTTCTGATTTCCAGATTCATTATTCTTACTTCAGTTCCTTGAATAAGCTGTACTTCTTCTCACATGAGGAATTTCAAGTACTCTTTCTTCTGTGTCCCTCCTTCTCCCAATCCCCTTTCCTTGGACCATGCTATCTCATCTCCTAGGTCAGTTTCCCCTTCCATATGGTCTTAAAGCATTATATCTCTTTGAGAGAATTTATCTCAGTCATAGAGGTATATTCTTTTAGGCATTACTTTGTGCACTTGATAGATATTTATTGAGCATCTACTCAGATGCAGATGACACCACTCTTATGGCAGAAAGTGAAGGAGAACTAAAGAGCCTCTTGACGAAAGTGAAAGAGGAGAGTCAAAAAGTTGGCTTCAAACTCAACATTCAGAAAACTAAGATCATGGCATCAAGTCCCATCACTTCATGGCAAATATATGGGGAAACAGTGGCTGACTTTATTTTGGGGGGCTCCAAAATCACTGCAGATGGTGATTGCAGCCATGAAATTAAAAGACGCTTGCTCTTTGGAAGAAAAGTTATGACCAACCTAGACAACATATTCAAAAACAGAGACATTACTTTGCCAACAAAGGTCCATATAGTCAAAGCTATGGTTTTTCCAGTAGTCATGTATGGATGTGAGAGTTGGACTATAAAGAAATCTGAGTGCTGAAGAATTGATGATTTTGAACTGTGGTGTTGGAGAAGACTCTTGAGAGTCCCTTGGACTGCAAGGAGATCCAACCAGTTCATCCTAAAGGAAATCAGTCCTGAATATTCATTGGAAGGACTGATGCTGAAGCCGAAACACCAATACTTTGGCCACCCGATGCAAAGAACTGACTCATTGGAAAAGACCTTGATGCTGGGAAAGATTGAAGGCAGGAGGAGAAGGGGACAACAGTGGATGAGATGGTTGGATGGCATCACCGACTCAATGGACATGAGTTTAAGTAAAATCCGGGAGTTGATGATAGACAGGGAGGCCTGGCATGCTTCAGTCCACAGGGTCAAGAGAGTCGGACACAACTGAGTGACTGAACTGAGTGACTGAGCTGAACTGAAGGTGATAGTGAACATGGGTGGGCCAAAGAGACAAAGTCTATGCCCTTACAGTTCTATGCCCTTATCATCTAATGTAAGGGTCCTCTGACTGTGGAATTCTCCGGGCAAGAGTACTAGAGTGGGTAACCATTCCCTTCTCCAGGAGATCTTCCTGACCCAGGGATTGAAACTGGGTCTCCTGCATTGCAGGCAGATTCTTTACTGTCTGAACCACCAGGGAAGCCCCTATAATCTAATAGGAAAGAGAGAAAATAGACAAGTATGCCACAAACATGTATGAAAAAATTGAACTGTAATAACTGTCTTGAAGAAAATAGAGTTCAGTGAAAGGGAAGAAGGGATTTGTGGGAAGGTCTGCTTTAAGCAACCAGGCAAGACTTTTCAGAGAAAGTAGCTTTAATGCTAAGATGGAAATGCAAGCAACAAGGAAGGGAGATGCATTTTCAAGGGGAAAAGCCTTTGTGGCAGAGGGAAGAGTATTCCTCAAGTCAGAAAAAAATTTGCTGTACATCAAGACCCTAAAGGAGGCCTCTTTGTGTCTGGCTCCCTGTGGTCCATGGCTCCAAGAGGGAGAGAGCCTGTCTGCTTTGCTGTCTACCGAAACTCTAGTGCCAAACTCAAGGACAGGCACATAGCTACTGAGAGTAAATAGAAACACACATAGAACTCACTTTGCAAAATGACTTGGTCCTAAAATAAAACACGTGATTCAAGTTTTAAAGAAGAGTAAGGTATCATTTAATAATCATTTTATAATGTGTTAAACTTTTACTCACCAAAATTCTTTGTTAAAAACTATTACATAAAAAAAAACTATTACATATATACCAAAGAATCTATCTGCTAAATTTTTCTAATACCTATGTCTGTATCTATATCATCTCTGTTATGATGTTTGAATGGAAAGCTTCCCAGCAAGATTTTAAATAAAACAAAAAAGAAAAAGCCCAATTTTGGAATAATAGTGTCTACCAATAACAGCTGTAAATAAAAGCAATCCAGTGATAATACAAATAGTCTCCTTTGTATCTGAATACTTCTCAGTAGTAAATTATAAATTTTTCTCTTAACACAATCAGTTTGAAACAAAATTTATGTTTACTCTTACATAAAGTTCCTTAACACAAACAAGTTTCCAAAATAAGATGAATACAAAAGAGCATAATGTATGTTTTACAGCATTTGAAATATTTTCATGATTTGATTCACTGTGCTGGATGGAGAGTCAATTAAAGTGATAGTTTTCCAAGCTATTTTTATCTAGGCTAAATCATTCTGAAAACAACTCACCTTCCTCCTGAAGAAATAGGTATAAGACACTGATTTAATTCACTTTAATACTGGTATAACTTCATTGAGTGTGACAAATTAAAACATTTGATCAAGTATATTATTAGGACTGAATTATACCAAACTGTATATGTTATAGTAATATAAATAATACATAAGACTAAGTCTCTATGTTGAAAATAAAGTGGGAGGTTGTCTAGATAATTTAAACATTCACTTTTGCATTATTTATGGAATTGGTTCAAGGTAGGGTTCAGGCGGGAAGAGACTTGATACACAAATCATTGTCTGAATCTCCCAGCTGGCTTGACTCAGAAGACACAGTTTTACCTGGCAAATTGCTCACGTATATCATGATTGTGTCTAATCAATTTCCTTTCCTTTCCAAAATTGTATCTCATTGTGGTAAACACCTATCATTATAAAAAAAAGTTCCAGGAGGAGCTGTCTACTGCCCCAACCTACAGCTTACTGCCACACTCTATCATAGATTTAAACATGTTTTATATCTGTGAAATTAAACCTGTGTCCTCCTAAAATCTTATTTCTGAGTTAATATCCTCCAGAATTATATCTGAACTCTAAGATCTGTAAACTAACTACTTTGCCATACATGCGCATTCACACTCTCTCTTAAGTATATAGGCTATAAATAATACATATTTTCAATACAATAACCCCTATGGTATTTTCTGCTATGTTTTCATAAAAATCGTCCCAAAGAAATATCAAATATTTAACTCCTTTCTAAAAATGATACTTTTAATCACTATAAATGTGTCACAAACAGTTTTTAAACTGAAATTTAATTGGTTTCTGTAAATATATAAGGAAAAAGCAGTCAGACTATAGTGAATAGACAGAGCAAATTGATTAAGGATGTGCTTACCAAACCAACATGGTAGACCCAAGTTGGTCACAGCCCTTAGCTACCAGAGTCCTGTGATATTTGATGGTTTGCTCACGACAGCATTTTCCACAATAAAACACATAATGTGGTCTCAAGTATTCAAAAGCTTGTGGTGACTTTTTTTTTTTTTGAAAGAGCATTAAAAGTAATTCATATGGCACATAAATTATTAATTACTATACAGGTTTGTGAATTTGACCTAAAGCTATCCATTGACAACTCATAAGGTTATTTTGATGAGAATATTTTTTTATAAAGAACAATGACAAAGCTTTTGAAATGATGATAATAATACTGTAGAATCAAATGTTATTGCCACCTAAAACCCTATCCAGTTGTTGTATATTGTTTGCATGCGTGTTTTTAGTCTGTCATATTGTTTCTCTGTCTGGTGTTTATCTTTGAGAGCTTCAGTCTGTTCTACTTTAGAATTCAAATAACCAGTCGCAGAGTCATAAAAATAGAGTCACTCTTGATTTGAAAAATATCATGTTATTCTAGCTTTTTCTTACTACAAAGTGCTGTATTGTCATGAGGAACCAAGGTGCTCTGTAAACTGTAAAATGCTAGAGAGATAAGTTATTGCTATTACTCAAGTCAGTCTAAATTTTTAAGTTTCACAGATGTATCCTTAATCCCAACATTCAAAATTTTTCATTGACTTTATATTTTCCAAAAGGGGATTTCTACATTAATTATTCAAACAGTTATGTCAGTTGTCCATGCAGAGAAATACCGAATCAAATATAAAAAGTCTAAGGAACTTGGGGCATCTTAAAAGCTAAAATGGGAACTAGAAGATACTCTGGCTGTTATTTTTTGGTTATTTTTTATTTGTTTATCATGGGACATTGTATGGAGGAGGTATACCGAATGTTATTGTGTATGTGTGCACATGTTTGCATTAGTCATTCAATCGTGTTCAACTCTTTGCAACCCCATAGACTGTAGCCTGCCAGGCTTCTCTGTCCATGGAACTCTCCAGGTAAGTAGGGAGTGGGTAGCCACTCCCTACTCCAGTGGATCTTATTATAAGTATATTAATACATTATTTTTGCTTATAGGAGAACTAGTATAGACTATGCCCAAGTAAGCATATTCCTGGGAATGGAAATAGTCCATGTGCAAAATTTGCAAGCCAGACAGAACAGAGTTGAGAAGAGAGATAAATGCATGTGACAAATACTTTGCAAGTCAGATCCCATAATTTGCCAAGATTGAGAAGTGCCCCAATTGGAAATAAATGAACAGATTATTGCATTTCAGTTAAAAAAAAATGGAAATTGCTAACATTTAACCGGACCTAGATATTTTCTTCTCTCTGAAAGAAACCACTTCAGTGGTCAGAGTCAAGTGCAAGGACCAGCGCAGACTTTTCCCTCTTCTCCTAAAGGCATTTATCACTAAAATTGCTCAATTCTGAAAAGCCTTAGGGTTCCAGTTGGCCATTATTGTATGAGTACTGTTTTCACTACCTACAACTAGAAGGTATTTTTCTTTATTGCCTAGATGCAATATCCTTTCTGTATAAGTAACTTTACAATACAGTTGGCCAATGCTTACTCTCTCTAGCCTAGAATTTTTCTTCACTTTCCCAAAAATATTACTTCAACTTTAGAATGATAATGATTCAAGGAATTACTAACTCATAACTATACATCAAATAAATACTTTCCATTTCAGTGAGAAAGAAACACAAATGCACAGGTTTGTTTTAGGCAGACATAGCTATTTTTCCAGTAGAGATAAACCACAATGGAAAGCAGGTAAATTTTCTAAATATTTGTAAATGTCTTAAAGAATTCCTTTAAAATATGGCAATCATGTGATGAGACACTATCCTATATTAATCCATGTTTCCAAAATTATTTGCATAAGTGAGATATGACTCAAAAGGAAACTCTAATGCATTGTATTCTCTCAGATAATCTTATCTGAAGTGAAACCTTTATGCTGTTTACGCATATTGTTCATAAAGGATCAGCCATCATTTTAGCAGAATTTAAGAACAATATATTGTAATAATATTGCGGGGTCTTGAAACTGAGTAAATGTGAATGATGAACCATGTAAATATGACAAGTACTGAAAGTCCTAACATGGAACATAATAGAATTCAAACCTGAAGTGACAATTAACAAAAAGAGAATTCAATAAATAGCCCAACAAAAAGTCCTTGTGTGTATCCGGTCACAGTCACAGAGGCTGTTTATATCATCGAGCTAGAAACCTCATTAAACCAGCTAGATCCTTTACTTTGAATTTCCCTTTTTGTGGAGCTTTTCTGTTCAGTGACAGCAGGGTTTTTTTTCCAAGACATTTTCCCTTTGTTTTTCCCTTTAAGTTTGCATCTGTGGGCGGCTTACCAGTCAATTCAGTGAAAAATGAGAAAAAGCAGTTGTTTCATCAGATTGACTGGTTGATTGTTAAAACAGTTGATCCCATGACCTCTTTACATGCAGACACTGACGTTGCACGTGAACCTTGGACATGACCTCTGTTATTTAAAATCAAGCCATTGGACTTCCTTTGGGGTCTGACCCAACACAACATGGCCAAGGTGAGAGGAGAAAATAAAAAATATGTGAATACACTCCTACCTAAGGTTGACTTGAGCCACGTGTAATACAATTTGACATTTAAATGACCTTGGTAGATTGAAAGAGTGGTGAGAAATAAATAAAATGAAATTAATAAGAAAAAAACTGCACAGCACTTCGCTTGAAATGTGGGGAAGAGGCAGAATGAGCACAGAGTCTGAGAAATGTGATGAAACCCTGAGCTAAGCTGGGTCAACAGCAAGGACTTGCTGAACTGGAGCCGAGGTGGTGAGGGGCCAGCAGCGCTCTGCTCCGGGCAGCTCCCAGCTGGGAGGGTAGGGGAGGGTCCTGGGATCTCAAGGGTGACTTACAGAGATTCTCAGAATAGAGCTTGGAAGGAAAGCCTGGCTAACAAGGTTTATTAGACGTGGAGAATGGACTTGTGCAGCTTCCCAGGTGGTGCCAGTGGTAAAGAACCCACTTACCAATTCAGGAGACATAAGAGATACGGGTTCCATCCCTGGGTCAGGAAGATCCCCTGGAGGAGGGCACGGCCATCCACTCCAGTATTCTTGCCTGGAGAATCCCATGGACAGAGGAGCATGGCGGGCTACAGTCCATGGGGTCGCAAAGAGTCAGACACAAGTGAAACAACTGATCATCTAATGGATTTGTGGATATAGCAGGGGAAAGAGAGGTTGGGATAAACTGAGAGCATATCACTGACATATATACACTACCATGTGTAAGGCCGATAGCTGGTGGGAAGCATCTGTATAGCACAGGGAGCTTACCTCAGTGCTGAGTGATGACCTAAAGGGGTAGGATGGAGGTGGTGGTTAGGGGACGGAGGTTTAGGAGGGAGGGTATGTATGTATATGTATAACTGATTCATGTTGTTATACAGGAGAAACTAACACAACATTGTAAAGCAATTATACCCCAATTAAAAATAAATTTAACAAAAAACAAGATTGCCTCTTAGAGAACAGAATAGGTCTCTTATATTTTAAGGCTTTATGTATTGTTATATCTTTGCCATTGTTATTTTACTTGACCTCATGCTACTTTTTAGGTAGACTAGTAGATATAGTTATTTATTCCCTTTTTGTACAGGACTTCCCTAGTGGCTCAGTTGGTGAAGAGTCTGCCTGCAATGCAGGAGATGTGGGTTCAATCCCTGGGTTGGGAAAATCCTCTGGAGAAGAAAATGGCCACTCCAGTAGTTTTGCCTGGAGAATCCCATGTACAGAGGAGCCTGGTGGGCTACAATCCATGAGGTTGCAAAGAGTCAGACATGACTGAGCAGCTCTCACTTTCTTTCATCTCTTTTTGCAGTTGGATTGAGCGTGGTTGATAGGGCTTAGATGGCCCTCCCAAGGCCACAGGGTCAGATGGGGCTGCACAGAGCCTGTCCAATCCGGGCTAAGATCCTTTCCCTCCTATATCCAGGATTCCTCTCCACTTCTCAGGCGGCCCCTGGTGGCACTCTCCTGAGTGTCAGCTTCTCAGCCAGGAAAACAAGGTTGTCTTAGGTGGGACTCCCTGGAAGCTAGAGCTGGCATAGGACATGATATGTATGGAGAGTGCAATTCAGAAAAAACCTACAAACAGGTTCCCATCCATCTGTAAACTATCCTGCATGGCAGTCAGATTCTTTACCATCAGAGCCACCAGGGAAGCCCAACCATTATCAAAGTCTTGGCAAATGCAATCAACTTTTAAAAAATTTACCAAATATCTACTAGGTTGGGTGATATGGGACAGAGATGGGTGAGAAAAATGGTTGGGTGAGATGGGACAGAGATGGGTGAGAAAAAGAACACCGTCCAGAAAGAGCTCTTTGTCTACAGTAGGATGTAGATATGGAAGAAATAAATTATAATATTAGGAGCATAACAATAAAAGTAAAAGAATTGGAGAGTAGCACAAAGAAGGAAGTAATGATTAAATCTATATAGAGAAAGAGAAGATCTGGAAGTTTGCATAGAAGAGCTTATTTCTCGGCCTGATGTGGGATGACAAATAGAAACGTTTCTGGTGGCAGAGGCAAAGTTGGTGAAAGAAGGGAGAACATGCCAGATAAAGAAGTAGCAGCTCAGAGATAGAAAGGGCAGTATGTAGTTTATTAGAGGCAATATAGGGAATTCGGATTTATTTAGCATAAATTTAAAGTTGGATGTGACAGGAAATAAGGTTAGAGAATTAATAACCATAATAATCCCTAATATATATTAGGCACTGACTGTATGTACATATTTATATGGCTGGCACAGGGATGTGCCTTATTAATGTTCCCATGCTGCTGCTGCTGCTGCTAAGTCGCGTCAGTTGTGTCCGACTCTGTGCGACCCCATAGACGGCAGCCTAACAGGCTCCCCCGTCCCTGGGAGTCTCCAGGCAAGAACACCGGAGTGGGTTGCCATTTCCTTCTCCAGTGCATGAAAGTGAAAAGTGAAAGTGAAGTCACTCAGGTGTGTCCGACCCTTAGCGACCCCATGGACTGCAGCCCACCAGGCTCCTCCGTCCATGGGATTTTCCAGGCAAGAGTACTGGAGTGGGTTGCCGTTGCCTTCTCCGAATGTCCCCATAAAACCTATGAAATAACTCATTCCCGTTTTACAGATAAGAAAACTGAAAGTCAGGTGTGATTTGTCAGGATCAGAGCCACTGATGGAGCAGAGTTCTAAATCAAGCACTTCTAACCTCCATTCCAAAGGACTCCTCGGTTATAATGAGTCTCAGCTGTCTTGCTTAAGCGCTTCCATTTCACTCTAAGCCAGCGGTTCCGTGGCTGTCAAACCTCAGCCTCCATCAGAATCACCTGGAAGGCTTTCTAAATTGCAGATTGCTGCATCCACTCCCGAATTTTCGTATTCTTCTATAGGTCTGGGGTTTGGCCCAAGAATTTATGTTTATACCAGTGCCCAGGTGACGCTCATACTGCCAATCTTCAAGCCTCTCATGGAAAGCCTTTGCCCTAGAAAACAGGCAACAGCTGAAACCGCTGAACCAAAGATGAGCTGAGGTTAGTCGAAGTATTCAGAGAGGCGTCTGAGGCAGTGGTCAGGGAGGGTGATGCAGGTAGGACCCCAAGCCGTGGCGGCAACATGGAGCCAGAGTGTGTGTGGGGACAGACTCCGTGCCGGCTGTGACTGGGCATGTGACGTGGGGGTCCCGGCTGAGGTGAGTGCTCCGCCATCTTTGTAGTCTGAGCGCACACACCCAGACTGGTTCTTCCCTCCTGTTTAAGTTGAAGCTGCAGTTGACACGAATGCCGTCTTCAAGAGGTTTTTGTGAAAATCAGAGAGGTTAAACCCATTGTAAAATGAGCATGTATATACCTAGCACAGTGAAACATTTAACAAATGTTAGTTATTATTATAGCAAGCAGAAGGAAGCTGAGAGAACTCCAGGCAGTTTCTGACTTCAGAGTCTAGACTGCTTTGTTTGGTGTTCCTGGAATAATCTGCATAGATTTATATTTCTAGGTTTTTGTTTGTGTCTGTCCTATATTCCATTCATCTCACCCCTCACCCCAATTCCTATGCAAGGGTGTTCATCAGAGGGGAGGAGGGGTTGGTAGGGGTTGAAGACAGGCCCAGAGCCAGAGCCCAAGCTCTTTCCCAAATGTTGCATAGAGCAAGGAGTTCAGTGTAAAAGCCCATTATTCTTAAACTGAGCTAAAGAAACCTCTTCTTTCTTGCTGTCTACCTTCTCTCCCACCCCTCATCCTTCCAAATGTCCTGTGACTAAAAGTCCTGTGACTTTTAATCTGTTTTCACATCTAATTCATTTACATGAATATATTTCTGTGACAATGTAAGGAACCTGTTTTTAAAGGAAATGAATGTGACAGTGTCAGCAACACACGTCAGATTTCTTAGGCAATCCCTAAAGGCATTAACAGAGTGAGCATAAGAGCTGAACTGTGTCTTAATCCCACTGTGATGTGGAGACAATACTCTGTTAAGATACGATTTCAGAGATGTCGTCACAGAAAAAGTGGTGTGTGTAATACCTGTTCCTTTTTTTGGAAATTGAGGATATAAATGAATGCTTATTTTTCTGCCTGTAGTCATCAAAAAGATCCCAGGAGACAACTAAATGTATGGATTGTGATGAAAAGTATTTCTTCCAGTTTTCTATGTTTGCTAGAATTCATTGTTCCTCTTCTGGTGAAGATAAATTAAATAGGATATCTTGGTCAACTAGGTCCGCCATTGTTGTTGTTCCATCACTAGGTCATGTCTGACTCCTTGTGACCCCATGGACTGTAGCCCACCAGGCTCCTCTGTCCATGGAATTCTTCAGGCAGGAATACTGGAGTGGGTTGCCATTCCCTTCTCCAGGGGATTTTCCTGACCCAGTGGTTGAACAAAGATCTCCCACATCTTCTGCTTTAGCAGGTGGATTCTTTACCCCTGAGCCACCAGAAAAGGCTTTCCAACATTACACAACTATATCTCATTAATTTTATATTTCTAGAGGCAAAATCTTAAGTGACACTTAAGATTTCAGATATTCACTATCTGAATATCTGTGTTCACAGACATCATGTCCACAAGACACAATATCCCCTCCCAATTAGTGAGATGCCACTGAATGTTAAGTCAGTATTACTATAAATTACAAACAACTATTGGTATTATTTCAGTAACCTCATTGCATTTTCTTAATGTTTGAATAAATCCATTTCCAATTCTTCCAGGCAAATCATTTAAAAAATTTTTTTCTCAGACATATTTTAGAAGAGATAGCTTCTACCAGGAGGTGAGGAGTTTTCACATTCACAGTCATGTCGAGCCTCATTTGAGAAGTTTATCTCCCCAAATACAAGACTAAGAAATAATATTTAAAGACCAAACAGTTTTGAATAATGTCAAAGGATGAACTCCCACCCTGCCCCCACCCAGCTCAGGAATGGGTTTCTGACATTGTAAATGTGATCCCATGACCTCTCTTGCCAGGAAGGCAGCATGCAGTTAAGAAGTCGAGTTGTTTCCTAAAATGTGTAGACGCTTTTCAGAGATAGTCGCTGTCACTCAGCAGAGTCCAGCACACATTTTCTCATCCACACATGGCTGTTACTAGGAAACAAATTTCACTGTAACTTTGAAAATACCATTCTTAAGTTGTTGGCATTACTTGTCTATATTGTTCTGGCATTTTAGTGATAGAAGGTGTTTTTGTATGGGTAACAAAATGCAGGCTGACAAATGAAAATCAACCCCGTTGAATCACTATGCATATTTCTCTGAGTCACCATGCCCTTTGCTGAGTTGCGGCAAACTAGTTTTACTCATCTCTGTGGGCGAAGCACAATAAACAGCTACTGTACCAGCTCCAGATTAGAGTCAGCAGCTGCAGATAGTAAATGATTCAGAGACAGACTCGTGTTTCCCACCCTCCTGACAGCATAAATAACAGGGAACAAGATTTTTCCATTAAATCTTGTAGGATCCTTCTCAACTTCTTAGCTGAAACTTTTTCTTGAGATAATTCCTCATTTCGGAAAGATGCTTTTAGAAATCTTTTTAGTTTGTGTTTAAGCAGTATGACTTCCCTGTTTTTGAATCAGATATCTTCTTTTGTTCCTCCATGAGAAAAACTAAAATTGCTTTTACTCAGGAAAGAAATTTTTAATTTCAGGCTGTCTGTTTTTCACATAAAGAACAAAATTCTCTCTTGGCCTTCTTCTTCAGTAAATAGGTACCGAGCACAGCTATATAAAAAGCTCTCTACTAGATCTGTGGAAATTCACAGATAAGATGTGGCTCCTTGTCTTAAAAATGTACAATTTGGGGACTTCCCTTGTGGCCCAGGAGTTAAGAATCTGCCTTGCAATGCAGGGGACATGGCTTCTATCCCTGATCAGGGAACTAAGAACCCACCTGCTGCAGAGCAACTAAGCCAGGGTGCCACAACCATAGAACCCATGTGACACCAGAAGGACCCCTTGTGCTGCAACTAAGACCCAACACAGTCCAATAAATATTGTTTTTAATGTACAATTTCACAGGGGATTTGAGGTATACATGTAGAGAGGAAAAAAAAGAGATGTATTGCAAAATCAGTGCATCTACATTCAAATAATTGTGTTCATTTAATTCATGTGTTATTTTTATAGGAATCATTTAAGAAGACTTCTTTTTATTTGAAAAATGGCTATCATTGTTTTAAATTTTTAAGAAAAGATAGACTTCAGATGTTGGTTTCTATTTTCTTTGATCAAGTATAGATTAATATATACTTTTCTGAAAATGCTTTTGCATTACGAACAGCTAGAGATTTCTTTTTCCTTCCTCTCTCTCAAACTTTTTACACTGATCATTATTAAATGAATAATCGTTTTCTATTAAAAAGTGAATCTCTGCTTTACTATCTACTCACTTATATGCTGCCACTCTGGATCATCTTATTAAAAGAGAGAAGCATAGAGTTTCAATGTGAAATGAGTTTTAGAAATATGCTCTGCCACACCAAATTAGTGATTTTATAGACCTGCAAAATAAAATTTTATTAAACCATTTAATAGTCATATAATGGAAGAAGAATACCAATTTAAATAAGGCTGACCATTACATGTTAGTGGAAAGACATTAGGCCAGCTGTTACTGAAAATGACTATTATTTAGTGGTTTTGTCCCTTTTTTTTTTTTTGCATTGTAAAGAAACTATTTAATCCCACACTCTAATGACTAATCCATGGGGTATATAGTGATTTCCATTTCATCAAAATTAGCTTTGTCGTGAACATAGCACAAACTTTTTTAGAAACTAATAGTTGTTTTCCTTTGTTCTCCCCTTCACAGCTGCGTATTCTTACCAAAAACTGGCTTATCTATTATCTCCTAAAACATTTTTCAATAAACAATTGCAGATTGCCTTCGAAGGCTCATTTTCATCTGTTTATCCACGCCATGAGAAAGTCACTGATCTCTGGACATTAGTGCTGTGTTTGGCCACTTGTTCTTGGAGACCATGTTGACTCTGGGCAAAGTCTGGGGTACATGTCTTGCTCTGAGCAGAGCTGGTACAACCCACCCTCAGTGATTTTCCGTCAGAAAGTTCCATGAAGCCATCGCCTTTGTAGGACAGAGGTAAGGCTTTCTTCTACTCTTAATTCCTGAGTTAGCATGGACATCTAGTCAACTGAGGCTCTTCCACAGAAAGTTCTTCCAGTTAAGCTCCTCCAAGATGCCCCTAGGGCTTCCCAGGTGGCTCAGAGTTAAAGGCCTGCAATGCAGGAGACCTGGATTTGGTCTCTGGGTAGGGAAGATCCCCTGGAGGAGGAAATGGCCACCCACTCCAGTATTCTTGCCTGGAGAATTCCCTGGACAGAATAGCCTGGGGCTACAGTCCTTGGGGTCACAAAGAGTCAGTCATGACTGAGTGACTAACAAGACATCCCTAGGGCTTCCCAGGTGGCTCAGTGGTTAAAAAAAAAAAAAAAAATCTGCCTGCCAATGCAGGAGATGAGGGTTCGATCCCTTGGTTGGAAAGATCCCTTGGAGTAGGAAATGGCAACCCACTCCAGTATTTCTGCCTAAAAAATCCCATGGACAGAGGAGCCCGCTCTCCTGTGAGGTTGCAGAGAGTGAGATACAACTGCGCACAGCACAGCATAGCACAAAACTCACCGAAGTGCAGGCCCGGCATATTCCATTTAAATACTTTTGTAATGTTGTGAATAATAAAGTCTTTTAATCTGTGACAGCAACATTGAACATGTTCTATAAATAATTAATAAAACTAGCAGGCAGCCAATGAATGCTTATTCTGTCCTGTTGTAAATGGGGCTGTGGTAAGTGATTTACATAGATTAACACCCACTCAGAAAACCCAGCAGTACTATTGTCCTCTATGCATACTCTGTTCTTCAGAAACTGTGAATGCACCCCCTAAATTCTTGGCAAATAAATTCACTAGCATGGAGGGGCTATTGTAATCACCTTCATGAGAATCTTGCAAAATTGTCATCCTATTATAACCAGAGTAAATATGCTCATTAACCCAAAGTCAAACGTAACTGTAAACCTGCTCACAAAGTTCTTCACTAACTCTAAACCTTTCTTAAAATTTCCATCTTAGTTGTACTTATTTCACAAAGGAAATGTGTGTGCTTTTTCCTACATAGATAATAATTACCTGGGGGAGAATGAAAAATCAATACTTAGGGTACAAGTTGTGTCTTCAGATCCACAAAACTAAGTTTTTCTCTAGATAGAAATAATCCACGTGCTATAGGCTGTTGTTACAAAATTGTTTTTTGATCTTATTCAGATTTGGCCCTTAGGGTTTTGTCAGTAGGTGTCATTGTGTCTCATGTCCCCTACTGTGAAAATCAACTTGCATTTGAATGTGCATCTTGACCCATAAATGCCACTGTGGTCCACTGAGCATCTGACTCCAATGTTTCCTGTTGTAAAATGGACAATAGGAAGCATTTTTTTTCTTTTCTTAAAAAGGAGGCCTGTGACAGAGCAGGTGTAGATGTCTGTGAATATGTGTAGCACAGACAGAAGAAAACACAGTGGGTTAAAGTGCGTGTCTTCAACTAGTGAGCAAGATGATAGAAGACAACAGAGTTGCTGGAAAATACCAGATTATCATTTCCATTTCTAATTCACTTCTCCCTTTCACAGGACTGCCTTCACCCTGGTTACCCATAGTCTCTAGCTTAATACTTTGCCTCAAAATGAAGACATATCAAATTATCTCTTCCCTATTCACTTTGCTGCCTTCTCTTCCCATCCACTTGGCACACACAAACTTTATCTTTAAATCCGCATGTATAATAATAGCCCAGTGCCTAGAACAGGAGGTCTGGTTGAAGCAGGAATGAATGAATGAGTGCACACACGGGCTCTGCAGGCGTTGTGCTGCCCACGTGTATTATTCTCTGCCTGGGTGGCCAGCGCCTATGTTTAGAATTCCACTTTCCAATATAATTTTTCATAGAGAATCTCAGGACAACATGCTGCTATTTTAGATAGAGCAAATGTCATCTGAAAATTAGAACACATAGCTCTTTTTTTCAAAAATCTAATCTCTGACAGTCCTTGATTTTTCCTAATTAAATTTGATTATTTTTTATTGATGGTTGCACAGATTGATTGAAAAATGGAAGAAGTTTGAATCCCAGCTAGAATTTTATCCAACTTGGAAAAATCAATCATACATGGAAAAATTATTTCCTTGACTAGGTCTTCAGGTTAAAGGCACAAGAAGAGAAAAGAAAAAGAATTAATATTTACTGAGTCCATTTGCTGTTGTTTAGTCATGTGTGTGACTCTTTGCAACCCCATGGACTGTAGTCTGCCAGGCTCCTCCATCCACAGAATACTGCAGTGGGTTGCCATTTCCTTCTCTAAGGGATCGTCCTGACCCAGGGATCGGATTTGTGTTTCTGCATCTCCTATGTTGGCAGGCAGATTCTTTACTACTGACCCACCAGAGAAACCTATTGAGCCCATGCTCAGTGCCTCTCCAGGGTTCCCTACGGCCAGTGTTCTCTTGAAGACATTTATGATGAAGTAGGACCAGGAGTTGTGGGTAGACACTGGTCAAATTTGGATTACTCCATGGTGGATAGTCCAGATTTTGGCAAAACTAAGGCATCATCTTCCTCTACTGTATTTAAGAATTGAGCTCCTTGAGGTCATCCCTCTTCCAGCCTTTCACTAGAGAGAGGGCAAAAGAAGAGAAGGTGAATAATCAAGTCACACAGTAATCTTTAACCAGCTTTTAGGGTAAAGGTTTAGTAGGCTAAACAAACAGAAAAAAAGAGTTGGCGAAAATGTGATTTTCTTGAGGTAGATGAGGTATAATTTCCACTGTAGCATGAAGGCAGGTTGACTGCCTATTTAGTAAATGTAAGATTAGGTATATACGTGTGAAGGGTTGAGGTAAAATTTATCACAAACGAAGGGAGAAAGCATGTATGTGGAAGGTGGGTGGGGAGGGGGCAGTTTCAGTTGTCATCACAAAGATTGCTGTGTGCATATTGGATGTGTCCATCTGAAATAGGATGTGATTCCTCAGCATCCAATATGGTGCCAGAGTCAAGTTGATGGAGCTCATTAAGGCAGTTTTAAAAATCTGTTCAAAGTGTTAGGTAGTTAGAATAGAAAACAGGAGTCCAAAATGGCAGTGGCTAAAAGACAAGGAAGGGAAAAGCCCGAGAAAATGGAACCAAGGAAGGTCAAAGAAAGGTCTAAGGACCCGAGTGAGGACCTCAGGTAGAACAAACAGCACTCCTGGCTAGCCCAGTTTACATAGGGCAGGCTGAGAGGGGAGGAAAAAACATATAAAAAGAGGAGCCAAAGGGCCGGGGCTCTCCTCTCTTCTCTTTGCCTCTTTGGGTCGGCATGCCCTCACACCTCAAGGATGTATTTTCCTGTTATTTTCTAAATAAAATTGAGCTGTAACACGGAGCTGTAACACTGATCTGTCTAAGAGCTATAACATGGTCTCTCCAAGACCCAAGAGCTATAACACGGTCTGTCAGAGCTATGACACACTGAGGGCTCTAACGTCCATCACTTCAAATTTTTGTTGAGATGAGACAGAACCGAAGAGAATGTACTTGCCTGACAAAAGGACTAATAAATTATTCACAGAGAGGGTGGGCCTGTTAACAATTAAAAACCAGCAAAAAGTTCGTGTGTGTATACATACACATACACACATGCATGGAAAGTAGATATGAAAGAACATAGAAAGAACATATGAAGATGTTCTATGGTCTTAAATCACTCAAACCAGGGCCCACCTACTTCCTGAAAAAGTTCTGTGACTGTGTGGTATCAGTGCCAATAACCATTGACCCCATGAACTACACAGTTCATAGAATTCTCCAGGCCAAAATACTGGAGTAGGTAACTGTTCCCTTCTCCAGGGGATCTTCCCAACCCAGCTCCCCCACATTGCAGGCGTTTTCTTTTATCAGCTGAGCCACCAGGGAAGCCCAGACATTGTCACCATGTCTTGTCAAAGCAAAAGCCATTTGTTTCTGGCAGAAAAGTCTGGAACATATAGCTGAGATAGGCAAGGTTTTTTTTTTTTTTTTTTTTTTAATGGAAATATAAGCCTTTAAATAAATAATTGTCTTTTCTGAGCACATTTTAAAAAATATGTATAAAAAATCATGCTGAAAAAATTTATACTCAACGAAATTGTGACACTCACTCATCTAAAAAGCTTTGCTCATTCAAACCAGAGAGATTAATCACAGAAAGGAGATAAAAAAATTTTCCTGAAAGAGAAGGGAAATAATTTAGCAGTAAATCATAGAGCAGGGTGAACATGAATCACAGAAAAAGGTACCAGCTCTTATGATTTAGGTGACATATAAAAAATAGCCCTTCGTGGATTGACAGTTATAGGTATAAATGATAAAATTATTCAGCAGTGGTATGTTCTTTTCTTGCCATTTGTCATTTTGCATCTGATTACTTCTAAGAATTTAATTAAAGGGGCAACAGAACCGTATAGACCTTTTGTGACTAACAATCAGATACCTTTTTACGTCTTTTAAGAAAAATATATGACTATCTCTTGCTTTGTCCTTACTAAATGTGCTGTGCATCTTCATACAAGTTATTTTTCTTCTTTATATCATTTTTGTCTTGCAAGAAAATTTTATTAAGAAAACATTAAAATGCAAAGGCATTCATTTTTGTTATTAGCAGAGAAACTAATTTAAACATATACTGAGAAACAATGAATACGAACAGATGCTCAACCAATGTCTCTAGATTTTATTTTTGAGCTGAAAATCAATGATAACTGTACTTTTCCTCTCTGGCTTCCCAATTCAAAGTAATGAATATGAGCTCTGTGTGTGTGTGTATATATACACATACAAGACCATACATTTCCTATCAGTATTTTAGACTTATTTCCTTAACAGATCTATACAGCAGAAGCTAGTGTTTCATACAGAAGATGAATGTCATCTGTTGAAAGTGTGTGTAAAAATGCAGTTTTAGCAAAGTGACCCCTGTACATGGATTGTGCTTTAACTTTCTAGAAGATGTTGCTTTTGTTTTCTTATCCTGTGTATTGTAATGGTTCAGGAAGTTTATACAAATACATCCTATAATAAGGTATTCATCATCAAAATTCTCAAAAGGAAAATGTCTTAAGAACTATTATGACCATTGAACAATGTGACTAACCAATATACCTGTGCATACATTTTCTTTGCAATTAAGGAACTGTTAATACTACAAGCCCAATTCACAGTCACTTTAAAGTTTTGCTTCAAACAACTTCAGTGTTTTAACTGACTAAATTAAGACTTTTCTGTGCTCCCCCCCACCATCTCCCAGAGCAGAAATTAAATCAGTTTAATTTATTTTATTTGCTAACACCGTGGATATAATTATTGCTGCCGAGTCTTTTTAATTGTTTTCAACTAGGTGCTTGTCTTTAAGTTGCAATCGACTTCTAATTCCACATTGTTGATATTCCCCTGTTAATTCTGACAAAGCATCATAAATCCAGGTATTTAGGTTTATTGAATTTTGAAATGAGGTGATTAGTTGGCTCATGGATGAATGAATTGATGCAAAGCAAAATGAATTTTATGATTTACTATGGTTTACAAGTTCCCTTGGAACCATTATGGGCAAATTGTAAAATGTATTAAGAGGTAAGATATCACATTTATAATCTACTTGGCAAATTTTCCTCAAGTAAAGATATTTAAGTGTTCTGCAAAAGAGTCACTGTTGAATAAGTGTTGGACATACACAATTAATTTTCACTGTATTGTCTTCTACTCTGTCATTTGTGAGTCTAAGACGCTAATGTATGAGGTGTCAGAGGCTTCGCAACCACTGTGAAACACCACACTGTGTCATTTTTAGGGTTTTAGGTTGTAGTCAAACGTTCAAGGTAACTGCCAGATCAAAGTTGTAATAAGATGCATTCTACTTTAAAACAAAATGTTCATCACTTAGTCCCTTCCTGATGGAGGCTATGAACATATGGATTTTGCATTATTGACCTTATGGCATATAATTCATGCGTTTAGTTTGGTATTACAACAGTCGGAGAAATGTGGGTCCATTAACATGTTAATTTCCATGAAAAATATTAATATCACACTATTATAGTAACACCAAAAAAACTAGGCAGGTCAGGACCTGTGGTTAGAAGAAGGAGTCAAGCATGTACGGTATGGTGTGAGGCCTCAGAGGGTCTTCACTGACATGGGAATTCTACCATTAGTAATTCATCTCTCTTTTTCTTAATAATATTAACCAACCCCTCCGCAGGATACAAGAAGATACCAGCCTCCCAACAGCTCACTGAGATCAGCTGTGGTGACAGATGCTACCTTTGCTTAGACTTTGGGGAGGATAGGACACAACAGCTACTCGAGGAGTTTAATTCTAGAAGAGGCACTGTGGAGGAGAGTTCCAGGCAGTCATGGGGTTCCCCGAAGGCCAAGGGAGAGGAAGACAGAAGTGTAGGCAAAGAGTATGATCGTCCTGTCCCCAGCCTCAGTTGTACAGTGTTGCTTCCTGCATAACTTGTAGCCAAGCAAATGCACCAAATTTTTCCACCCCAAGCAACACATTTTTACCTTTGAACTCATGCAGTATTCATCCTTTACAGCTATTTCAACTGAATGTGGTCTGTTAAACAGGTACACTGTAGTTAAGAGTGAACTTGTCATTCTAAATATCCCATGGGAAATTTACAATGTTGTGTCTGTTGGGTTAAAAACTAAAATGTTCATTTCCCAATAACTTGTCTTAAAGAATTCACACAAGGCTTCAGAGGTGACCTGTCAGGTTTATTTGTTTCTAATCAGATCCATCATCTATAATTTTTATTTCTTGTGTGTGTTAATTACCAGTGACACTCTATTCCTTAGACGCATGGTGGGCATGGCCCAAGGGACCTGATGCATTCTGATCCTGCATGAATGAAACGTGTAGCCACTGGGAAGGGTACAGTGAAGTGGTCTCCTGACTTTGAGTTTGGGGGAAAAAAAGCAGAGAGGTGAATGATATTTCCCCCCCCTAAGGTTTAGAAAAAGAATCTTCCAGTAGCTGTCATTTTTAAGCTCCAGAAGTTCAATTTCAAAACGAGTAGAGTTTGAGGGAGTCTCCAAATCAATTAAATGTAACATTCAAATGTGATTTTATTAGTTACTATAGATTTTTTAAACTTTTTATTTTATATTGAAGTACAGCTGATTCACAATGTTGTGATAGCTTCAGGTGGACAGCAAAGGGATTCAGCCATATACATACATGTATCCATTCTCCCCCAAAAGTTACTGGATATTTAAACAAAGCATTTCTAATATTTTGGGACTTCACAGAAGAGCAGGCAGTATAATGAAATCCTGAAATTTTGGTAGATTATTCAGTTTCACTTTCTTTCTCTTCCACTGCCACACCCATACTATTTCTAACGGTGGAACTCCCCATGAATTTGCTTGTTCCTAGCTTCTCTTGAGCAGGGAGATAATTATTTAGGTTTGAAAGACTTCTGGCTTCTGAGGCAGAATGGGCAAAAACCCTTTTATGTTAACAAAGTGCTTC
This sequence comes from Bos indicus, assembly GCF_029378745.1. Classification (NCBI taxonomy): domain Eukaryota; kingdom Metazoa; phylum Chordata; class Mammalia; order Artiodactyla; family Bovidae; genus Bos; species Bos indicus. The sequence continues at coordinate 12,776,572 of NC_091786.1, forward strand.
ATTAAGCAGAGTATGTGACTTTGTAGATTAAAAATGAAAAAAAGATTTTTTTTTTGAAGACTGCTAATCTACTGTGTGATGGAGACTTGGCCACTGCCAACTGCCAACTTGCTCCAGCAGCAGGACAGTCTATGACAGGTAACAGCCAGCCATACTGATCGTGTTCTTTTTAAAGGCTAAGCACTTTCTAGAAGAAATGTCTTTCTTTTTTTTTTTTAATGTTGGGAGAGGGGGGTCAAACAGCACTTAGACGCAACTCTGAATATATTCTTTTACCATTCTGAACATTTTATTGAGAATAATAATTGAAAGAAAATGAGCTCCCTAAAGCCGGACATGTGTTTGCATTTTCAAAGACTGTTATTTTGGCATTGCATGACAGTGCCACGTGGTGAGTTATAAGTCTGGGAGAATTCCATTACAGGTATCAGTGTACATTAGGAACTAATAGAATGAGACATTTTAGCTGACAGAGTCAGAGTTTTATAGCATGTATAATAGAAATCTCTTAATGATAAAGCAGGTCACTGTTAGATTATAGCACATGACAGAAAGAAGGCAACTCGTCTTTCCACCAATGCCTTGCTGCAACCCCTGTCCTCTCCCGCATCAATACTTCCTTTATTATCTGACATTTATGCACAATGTTTTAAACAAAGGGGAAGTTGTCTCCCGAAGGCCACAGTAATAGGCTGCCCACAGGAAAAATATATCAGGAATGTCCTCTAATCTCTCCAATAATAATACTAACATGAAACATTTACTCATCTCTAATAACACCATAGATTTACATACACATCATTATATTTCACCAGAACTCAGAGTATGTTCACTTGTCCCTGTGTGTTTCTAAGACAGTCTAGTTATGTAGACTTTTCAGTAAGGGGCCAAGTGTAATACATTCCTAGATTCTCACTGCCTAGCTCGGGGCCTGGCAAGTGGTATTAAACACACTCAGTACATGGTTAACCTAACCAATATGTGAGTTTCATCCTGTGGATAAGGGGGCAGAGGTTCAAGAGCTTAAGTGACTGGCTGGGGTGACCGCTAATTACTGAGTTGCAGGTGCAGAGACTGAACTCAGAACTTTCAATGCCGGCACTCAGGGTTCTTTGCACATCAGCCCTCTGGCTCCATCAAGGCACAGAGGAGAGGATATGGGTCAGACCACAGAGTTCTTGGGACACCAGCAAACAGGGGCCAGCACCTGAAACAAGGGAAGACCAAGGTCAGTGTCAGAAACCAGAGCTCATCTTTTATTTTTCTCTCTGTCACAAATGTTCTGGAATTAACTATCTTCTATCTTGGTGGCCATTCCCTGCCTCTTCTCCAGCACTGATGAGAAGCCTTTGATTCCTAATTATTATCTATCTCTGTTACTGAGCATTTTCAAAAGCAGGACCGTAGGCTCAAGAATGTTCAAATAAAACTCTCTCTAGACCCAGGGTAGGCTTGGTCTTTTGTTCTGCAGTGGACAAACTATGGCAAGAGTTCTCCCTGCCATCATGGGGACCAGGGAGCATCTCAAAAGAGGACAGAGATCTCCCTGTCTTTCCCAGCCAATTAAAGCCAAGTTTAAGGTCTTTTCCTCTGAAGTTATGAGAGTCATCACTTGGAAGTCATTTTTTCCACTTCCTTGTTTTATGATGTAACATTACAACACAACCCTCACTTTATGTTCTCAAACACAATTAAGTGATTTGTGCAGAATAATCAGATTCCCCAGCAGGTTATTTTCTCTTTAATATTAATTTCTGAGGGCAAAGAGGAAGAAGCTAAACTCTATTGAATGGCTACTCTGTAAGGCACTGCATCAGGTACCTCTCATCCTGATCTTAAAAAAGAAAAACAACAAAAACACTCTGAAGATAGAACTTAATAGATCTTCCTTTGAAAATGAGGACACTAAGGCTCAAAGACATAAATATGATGCCCAAGGCTTTCTCCAGGGGATCTTCCCAACTGAGGGATTGAACCTGGATCTCCCACATTGCAGACAGATTCTTTACCATCTGAGCCACCCAGGATGTCCCACTTATGGTCAAAAACTAGCCAAGGGCCTTTGACATCTGATTCCAGAGGTCCTGTCTCTTCTCCATTGTCTATTCCAGGACTTAAATAGATTTTGAGTTATTTATTTTGACACTGAGGAGCTTTTCTATGCATAAGCCTTGCATTTAAAAGCATCATTTTAGGGAAAAGAAAATTACTCTCGCATGTTACAAATCTGGAACTGCCCTTCAGAATAGTAGCCATCTTATTCAGTGACCCCATGATCTTAATAAAGTTGTATTTGGGGTTTTAGGGTTACACAATGAAAGGAAAAGTAGAATGGAGAGAGAATATAACAGTCATGGAAACTAGCAGATTGAGATTTTGATCTCAAATCTGCCAAAGACTAGCAATAAGATCTTGGCAAGTTACTAACTTCTTTGGACCTCAGTTTCCATTCCAGCATAATCAAGATGATCTTCAAGGTACCTTCTAGTTATAGAAGTTATCTATACATTGTAATGGCACCCCACTCCAGTACTCTTGCTTGGAAAATCCCATGGACGGAGGAGCCTGTTAGGCTGCAATCCATGGGGTTGCTGAGAGTCGGACATGACTGAGCGACTTCACTTTCACTTTTCACTTTCATGCATTGGAGAAGGAAATGGCAACCCACTCCACTGTTCTTGCCTGGAGAATCCCAGGGATGGGGGAGCCTGGTGGGCTGCCGTCTATGGGGTCGCACAGAGTCGGACACGACTGAAGCGACTTAGCATAGCATACATTGTAACAATCTGGCATAAGAAAAGAGATATTTCAATTTTCATTCCATGCACAGTTGTACCTTTAAAAAAAAAGCCCTCAGGAATATAAATCTGTTATTTGATGTTCCTCCTTAAATAGAATATACTCATACTAATATGTTTAAGGATATAAATAAAGCGTACTTTTATTGAACTAGTTTGGTGAAACTATTTTGCTGCAGATTTAGTGATGGAAAAACACATTTGCCTTTAAGTAGAACAAAGAGAACACTATTGAAATAAAATTTCACGTGTCCATTTATGGTCATTTTAGGGACTGAGTTTCTGTGTCCACCTCAGTTTCCATCAAGATTCAGGCCTTGAGGCAATAGTGTAAGAAAATAGCACATCTGTAGTGTACAGCCGTACATGTCATCATTATACCAGGTATGGAAGGTCATTGGCTGAGGACTTTTTCACAGCTGAGATAGGTACAAAATACAATTTTCTTTAAATTAAGAAAGGAATTTAGGCCAGGGTCTCTGGATATATTTATTTATGCACTTTTGTTTTAAGGTTTCAGTTCAGTTCAGTCGCTCAGTCGTGTCCGACTCTTTGCGACCCCATGAATTGCAGCACGCCAGGCTTCCCTGTCCATCACCAACTCCCGGAGTTCACCCAAACTCACATCCATCAAGTTGGTGATGCCATCCAGCCATCTCATCCTCTGTCGCCCCCTTCTCCTCCTGCCCCCAATCCCTCCCAGCATCAGAGTCTTTTCCAATGAGTCAACTCTTTGCATCAGGTGGCCAAAGTATTGGAGCTTCATCTTTAGCATCATTCCTTCCAAGGAACACCCAATATTGATCTCCTTTAGGATGGACTGTTTGGGTCTCCTTGCAGTCCAGGGCACTGTCAAGAGTCTTCTCCAACACCACAGTTCAAAAGCATCAATTCTTCGGCGCTCAGTTTTCTTCACAGTCCACCTTTCACATCCATACATGACCACTGGAAAAACCATAGCCTTGACTAGACGGACCTTTGTTGGCAAAGTAATGTCTCTGATTTTTAATATGCTATCGAGGTTGGTCATAACTTTCCTTCCAAGGAGTAAGTGTCTTTTAATTTCATGGCTGTAGTCACCATCTGCAGTGATTTGGGGCCCCCAAAAAATAAAGTCTGACACTGTTTCCCCATCTAATTCCCATGAAGAGATGGGACCAGATGCCATGATCTTAGTTTTCTGAATGGTGAGCTTTAAGCCAACTTTTTCACTCTCCTCTTTCACTTTCATCAAGAGGCTTTTTATTTCCTTTGGAATTAGAGAGATACCTGACCATTATCTCACACAGGCAAATTTTTGTTTCCTTTTGAAAGAAAGCAAATCTTTATAGAAACCATTTGAAATCTAATAATTGCAGAAAGCAAATTGGATGTGCCTTATGAGACAATTAGCACCTACTAGTTTAACCTCCACAGTTAATGAATGGCTGCTTAACTAACTTGCACTGAAATTTAGAGCAGGATTAACCACTGAGTTGTCTGAAGAAGAGATTTGTCTTTTAACAAAAATCATTGACAAATGAACATATTATCTTGACGAGGTATGTCCATTTGCTTTGCTTTCTTTTAATCTTCCTTCAGACTTCTCTAACAAAAAAGAAATTATCCTGCAAAGTTTAAAAGTGCCCCTCCAGTGTGACTATTTCATCATTCACATTCAGAATCAGTGAGAATTTCCTATACAGTAGGCATTGACCGCAGAGAACAATGTTGCTAGATTGTGCAGATTGCATGTGGGAAAATAAAATGCTCATGAAAATTGCCTCCTTGAAGTGAATGTCAGCATTTCTAAGTTTGATTTTTATTTTATTTCAGAGTCAATTTTTTCTTTTCCTGTGCAAAAAGCCTTCCTAATAGAAGTTAGTGATAAGAATATGTGTCATTTTTTGCATCTTGGGCATACATTTATTTCCTCATTTTAATCAAGTTGAAAAGAATCAGTTGCTTCTAAATGAAGTTGTAAATATTACTGATGCAAAAAAAAAAAGACAATTGGTCTGCTAAAATTGGTAGGATATGAGAGGAGGAAAAATATATTTTCTATGCGATCTCATTATGCATGACTTTGGCATTTTTTTTTAAGGTAATCGCTTTTTTTTCCCTTAGTTAATACAATCCATTCAGCTTTGTGTCTCATTCTGTTGCTACTACTTGCTCTTGTATATTTGCCAGTTGAAACTGAGCGCCTGAGAAGCATAGAAATTCTTGATGAAATATTTAATCTTGTCAAAGATTATCATCTTTCCTTCTACCTTATTCTTTGTGACCTATTTATACTACTTTGCTATTAAAAAAAGAAGAAGAAGAACTATTTTGGGTCACAGAAATACATTTTTAAAAGTACGATTCCCCTAACAGTGGCAGTCACTGTCATTTTGTTAGCCTGTCACTCTGGAGACCACACAGGAACAATGGGGAGAAGTATCAGTGCCTCTCTCAGTAGAATGGGATAGAGTCACAGTTCTGAGTGAATCAGAAAAGGACAGTGAGCAAATGCCCTGGTCAGTCTGGACAAACGTTGATTTTGAATCTGTGTATTTTTATTTTTTGAACAGGAAATAACGCTGTGTCAAAGTTCCGATTTTTTTCTACTTTCCACATTTCAGTAGAAAACTTGTCATCTCTTGTTTCCAATTCCACCTTTCCAACTGACGTGAAAGGGACAGCCTTCTATTTAATTGGCTACTTGCAGTTCATTAGAGGAGGCTGCCTGGTTAAGCCGTTCTGGAGCATTCGTAAGAAGTAATCTTCCCGGAGCTTAGCATCCCCCTTGACCTTGTTAAAGGTAAAGGAGGTCAGACTTGGGTTCAACAGACGCACTCTCTCGCCAAGAAGACTGGCATGACAAAGTAATCGTTGCGTGTCACTTTTCATTAATCACACCACTTTCCTTTTCATGAACTACCAGCAGATAATTGTTACTAAATGCGATTTGCAACACTCCATGCAGTGGTTGAAGAACCAGAAATAGGCAAACAGATAAAAACATTGTTTAGCTTGCAGGCAAGCAAGTGTTTGCTATTCAGAGGTACATCATGCATAAACATTGATTTAGCCACGAGCTGACACTTATAAAGCTTTTGCTGTTTCCAGAAAACCCTGTGGTCAGGCTAAGTAATAGCCAAGGGCAAGCGCTTTTACCTGGATGGCAAGGTTACATTCTGTTTAAATTCCCTGATTGAAATAAATCAGTTTCCCTAATGTTAGAGGGCTGAGCAATCGCCATAGGTGAGAATCAAGTGCACTAAATAAAATGTTTGCCTTTATGGCAAAAGACTCCTGGGGGTGAGTTTGTTGATTTTGAATAAGTATTTCATTAAGTCTGAGTGGCTGCACATAATTTGGAAGCAAAAGATTTATTTAAATCAATGTATATTTCCAGCGTGCTTTAAGAAATGGGTTACATTTATGCACAGCAAACGAAACTTTTTGTTTTCTTTCTTATCAGGGATTCCCAATATTTAAACACCTCCAAAGTGATTGATAGTACTTTTGAAGGTGCTGGTGGGTTTGGCACTGGGTGAGCTGTGGTTCTACCACTGGGTTCATTACAGGAAGCACCCAAGCTCTGTGCAGTCGGCTCAGATCAGTGGTCCTGAGAATGGACGTGTGTATGGCATATCACAAACTGATGCTAAGGAAATGGTGCCAGGCACTCAAAGCAAGCAAATAGTGAAGCATTTCTCTCACCACACTATGATTTTATTAGCTCAACCCTGTCAATACACTATGATGGGAAAGAGAAGACAGAGTCAGCTATGAAGATGGACATAACAAGAGTAGAGATCCCAAACTGCAGTCAATGTTTCCAGGTTCTTTCTTCCTGTCATTCATTCATTCTCTTTTCTCTCCCTTAGTCTTTGAAATTTCACATCAGTTCTAACATGCAGGATGGCTTTATTTGACATTAAGGTGCAAAATTGACAAACTCAATTGACAGTATATACTAACGATAAAGAGGACTTCTAGACGATGTAGTAAAATTGAAAAGATTTTTTTTCTTAAAAAAAAAAAAAAAACATAAAGGAAGCCTGATTATCAAATACAACTTTTCATAGTTTTCTGAGATAATACGTTTGTCAGACAAAGCTATAATATTCAGTAGAGGGAAAATAATCACATTTTGGCAGAATAGAAAAAGTAATTTCATCAGCTATATACATATTTCTTATTTATAAAAAAGTTGAGCTATTTACTTATATGAAACTTATTTGCAGATTGTTGATTTTGAGGAAGTGTTTTCACAAAGCATATTAAAGTAAAAAAATTCAACCAAAATAATGTATAATATGAACTTATAAAATCACAATATACTCACAGCTAAAATGAATTGGATTCCCCATTGTATAAGCAGAGGTAATCTTCCATTTTTATGGGTCTCCGTTTCATCATGTAATCACATTTTTTATTATGGTAACTTCTGTAGTCATTAATCTTTATCATATTTAGTTTTTAGACATTGGTTGCTATAGAATGTTCAGCATCTAATGAAACTAACACTTTGCATGATTATAAATGTGAACCATCCCATCTGATCAAAAAAAAAAAAGAAAAAATTCCTAGCTGTTCTTCGGTGCTATGTTCTAAATACTCTGTATATGTTAGATTACTTAATCCTTGCGACAGCATATGAGATAGGAAGTACTGTCATCATGATTTACAGATAGGAAATGAAGATGCAGAGGGGACTTCTTAGTCTTGACTAGGATTTTACTGTGAACACGGAGCTGCATTCAAGCTGCAGTCCACCAGCCAGAGTCTGGGCACTTAGTCACTGAAGACACTGGCCCCAGGCACTTTCACACCATCCAAGCTGATGCGGGTAGACCAGCCAGGTCTCCGCTGATCTGAGATGCGGTCTCCGCTGATCTGAGATGCGGTCTCATAGATGGAACATGTCTGCTGATAAAGCGCCTTCTGTTCTCTGTTAAGTGCTTGGGGATTACCCTCAGGCTTGCTTTCTTACAGTGTAAAATATTATTCCTAATATACATCGAGTAAGATTGCACAGTTTTAACATAAATGGATGCATGCAGATCTAAGAGGGGAAATAGATACGACCTGGTAACTGGATGATAGATTTGGTCCTTAACAAGGTGTGATGCTGATGCATTGAAACTCTTTGCCTCTCCCCACTATGACTGTTCTCCTTCAGACTCAGAAACCCTACCAGGGTTGCCCTGTCTGTTTCCTGCTCTCTACAGCACAGTGTAGAGGCTGCTGTGGAGTAGTTTCCTCTTTATAACAGCTGAGTTGGCTGACTTCATGTTTCCTGTGTGGAGCAGGTGGGTGCAGGGTCTGTCTGCCTAGCTCAGCTAATTTTCTTTTCCTCTCGGCATCCAGAACTTATCTTCCTTCCTCTTTAATGGATAGAATTTCTTTGGGGAGTTTACTTTTTTCCTTCCTTGAGTAAGTGTAAAGAAAAGCATCATAATGTTTTCTTCAACCTTATTAAATTGCATTTCACCCTTGAAAAATGAGCCAGTGGTTTGGTGATGGCTGGGGTGTGAAATATGTCAGAATACTCAGAGGGATATGAAGCCTTAGCTCAGGTATACTGTGAGTATTGGCATGACGCATAAAGATGGCAAGACTGGGGAATTCCCTGGTGATCCAGTGGTTAGAACTCCATGCTTTCATTGCTGAGGGCATGGGTTCAATCCCTGTTCAGGGAACTTAAAAAAAAAAAAAAGACAGCAAAACAGTATCCTCTTTGGTCCCTGGCAGTACCAGCATATGCAGTGAGGTCAATGGATATGGTCATTCAACACTATAAAGAATTTAATTCAACAACCAAAATAGCATCAAAGTAATTCAGATCCTTTCCCTTATTGCATGAAGCTGTAAAGCTGTCACAAAGGCCATCCCTTTCAGTAAATCCTTTTATATTCTCCCATTCACTGTTTCATTACCTCCCACTCAGTCCCCTTACTGACCCCTGGTGCATGGAAGAAAACCTCCTCAGCTCCAGGCTGCAGTCCACATCTCTCTCCCTCTACCCACCGCCCCCCCCGAATACTGTCAGTCATTGGGGATGGGTAAGAGATTAAGAAAAAAAAAAAAAAAGGAATTCTCTTTAGCCAGTTGGGGAAAAGGGAAAAGTTGTTAATTCTCATGTTATTACATTGTATTCCTCACAAGTAGGTCATCAGTTTTCTTGTTCCTTTTTTTAATCCTCACTATAACCCCCAGCCAATCTTGTTGGCATACAATGTTGAGATAATTTTTTTTTTTCTTTCTGGCAGACATGTGAATTTACAAACTGGAACTGAAATTAAAAATGATAGAGCCATATAAGAATTCACCCCCTTTGACCATTTTTTTTTAAGTTTCTCACCCTGTAATATTTATTCGGGAATAGATCTGATTTCTTCCTCTATGGTTCTATAATATGCTGTACTAGGTGAAGGGATTTTAATGATAAAAGACCCTCATCTCTGTCCTGTTGGGATGTGCAATGGGTGGATGGAAGAACTGTCATAGTTGACATAGACATAATAAATGTATTCCAGTTATTATAAGAACTACAATAAAAGTACAGTCTGCAATGAAAGCTAAAGGAGTAAAATTTCACCTATAACTGGGGAGGGGGTTAGCATTTAATAAAAGTTTACTGAATAAGTGAATCAACACATTCAAATATTACATACAAGTCTCTGGAGAATTCCAATTTATTGAAAAACCTGCATCATCATCTCTGTCTCTGTGATACACAGTTTACATCGTCGGGCTCTGCAAAGAGAGAGGAGAGCAATCTTATTGAAATCCCCACTCACTGCTGACTGAACGATCATTTTCACTGATGAGAAATGATTTATTGCTTTTTCATCACTGGCTTTCACTTTGGTTGATAAGAGAAAACAGTGACATTAAATAGTAAGATAGTTAAGACTTCTGGTTTATACCTGCTATTTAACAGGCATATCACCCCATCTCACTCATGTGGAAACAAGGTGGGTTGATGAGCATGAAACCCCATTCACAGAGGAGAACCCCCCTGGGAGCCTAACCCCACACTGTCCCTCACTGGTTTTGTTTACAAATGCACATGGCTGTGTCTGACTCCTTGTGATCCCATGGACTTTAGCCCTCCAGGCTCCTCTGTCCATGATATTCTCCAGGCAAGAATACTGGAATGGGTTGCCATTTCCTCCTCCGGGGGATCTTCCCAACCCAGGGATCAAACCCATTTCTCCTGTGTCTCCTGCATTGGTAAGCAGATTCTTTACCACCAGCACCACCTGGGAATCCAATTAGTAGTTTTGTTTAACATAAATTTAAGTCATCATGTTAGTTTGCTAGGGCTGCAGTAACAAAGAGCCACAGATTGAGAAATGTATTTTCTCACCGTTCCAGAAACTGAAAGTCCAAGATCAGGCTGTAGACAAGGTTGGTGTCCTCTTAGGGCTGTGAGTCAACTTTCTCTTCCAGATCTCTTTCCTTGGCTTATAGATGGCCATCTTCCCCTTATGTCTTCACATTGTCTTCCCTCTGTCCATGTCTCTGTCCTGACTTCCTCTTTGTATAAAGAACACTAGTAATATTGTATTACAGCCCACCCCAATGACCTCATTTTATCTTAATTATGTCTATAATGATGCTATTTTCAAATATGGCCACAGTCTGAAGTACTAGGGGTTAGGATTTCAGTTATGAATTGAGGTGAGTCGCAATTCAGCTCACAATGGACACCTTCCTGAAGGTTCTGTGGACTAGGTGTGATTAAAGTGACACAGAACTCTTCCTCTCTTCAGAAAAATTAAAGTCAGACTATTCAAAGTTATCAATTAGATAGAGAGCCCAATCATGAGATTCAAATTCCTTAGATAAATATTCTCCTGTGGCTCAGTGGGTAAAGAATCAGCCTGTATTTCAGGAGACACAGGAGATGCAGATTTGACGTTGGGAAGATATTCTGGAGGAGGAAATGGAAACCCACTCTAGTATTCTCACCTGAAAAATCCCATGAACAGAGGCGACTGGCGTGCTACAATCCATGGGATTGCAAAGAGTTGGAAAGGACAAAGCAACTAGGCATGCATGTATCGATATAGATGAATATTAAATATTTTAATAAGATTATCTGTATTCAATGTGAAAAACTAGCCATGACCCTGCATTGATCAACCTCATTACCTGGTGAGAAACAGGGAAGAATCTCCATTTTAGTGTCTAAGGTCTAGGAAAGTGAAAGTCACGCAGGAATTTCCAACTCTGCAACTCCACTGTACTGTAGCCTGCCAGGCTCCTCTGTCCATGCAATTTTCCATGCAAGAATACTGCAGTGGGTAGCTGTTCCCTTCTCCAGGGGATTTTCCTAACCCAGGTCTCCCACATTGCAGGTGGATTTTTTACTGTCTGAGCCACAAGGTATATCAACATCACAAATAAGATCTGAACTGTAAGGAGCAATAGAGGGAGAAATGAGTTAGCTCAAGTTTCTGACTTCACTTTCTCCATCTTGAGGCTGTCTGAGGTATTCTGATATCTCCTAGGCTATTCTTTCATTTGTAGCTATTTCATCTATCTACTGATCTCCAGAGTCCAAATACCAACAGACTGATCTATCAGTAAGGTTGCATCTCCTTTGTCCTGGAAGTTTTCAGATAAGGACGTTAAGTGGGGTTTTACTTTGTGATCTTACACAAGTGAGAATTTGATTGAAATGATAGGATGAGATGCTTTATAGCCAATGGGTGGTGCATAGGGTACAGGAAAAGGGGACTTCATTTTCTACCTTTCTGGCTGACATCTTTGCTTGATCCCAAGTCAAGTTACTCAGAGAAGTCTTGACATGGTATGAAATTTAAAAACAAAATATTGGATTAGCAAAAACATTTTTTTAGGTTTTCCACAACATCTTATGGAACAACCCAAACAAACTTTTTGGCAAACCCAATAGATGCATTCTAATAAATCTGGAAGCACTATGTAGTATCTGTTTTATTATATTTAAATAGCTATTTTCTGCTGGACCTATTTTTGTTTCTAGACGGAAATTTCTGTTTTATTATGTTTGAATTGTTATTTTCTGCCAGACCCATTTTTCTTCCTATATTGAAAAGAACCTGGCATTTCAAAGACAAACAGAGGAGTTCAACATGTTAATAAGGCATGTTAATACATCATCTTTGGAGACTAGACTGAAACTTAAAAGGCATAGTAAGTGAAACACTAGTATAAAGAATTGAGAGATCTTGATTATGTCACAGTCACTTTATTGATTTTGGTTTTCTTGTACGTAAAATGGGCTTTTGAGAAGTGCATGGCTAAAGCTGCATGCTGCTGCTGCTGCTAAGTCGCTTCAGTTGTGTCCGACTCTGTGCGACCCCACAGATGGCAGCCCACTAAGCTCTGCCATCCCTGGGATTCTCCAGGCAAGAACGCTGGAGTGGGTTGCCATTTCCTTCTCCAATGCATGAAAGTGAAGTCGCTCAGTCATGCCCAACCCTTAGTGCATGAGTGGTATGAGAATTTCATGTGTGGTCATCCACACATCATTCAATTTCCTAGAGAGAAAGTCTATAAAGTCCCCATGATTATCAAAGGAGTCCAAACCCAAAAATGTCTGAAAAATATCTGGACCAGATGACTCCAACTAACATTCAATAATTATAGGTTCTCTAGTATTTGACTGTTTTGAACCCTTTTCTTAGCCATTGTTGCTAGGGGTTTATCAGTCTAAATATTAAGTACAAACTCAAAGTGAGCATATATAATTTGGTCTAGTGTCTTGTGGATTTTAATAGATCTAATAGTTGGTTTATAAAAATAATGAAAAGATAAACTATGGAAAAATTTATGGGATAGGGCAGAAGTGGGCAAATACATAATAGCGCTTAGTCTTTTTTGTCTGTGACAAATGATTCATTACAAAGACACGTTCCCATTGCTATCTTCAGAGCTATTTAAAATTCTCAACACATTATCTGTGATTTTACTTTTCTTCTCATTCTTGAAAGTATATTAGAGTGAGTGGAAAAGTGACATGAGGACCTATCCACTGTTAAACTGTTTCTAAGACATTAGGTCAAGAATCAAACCAGGCATTCATTATATATCATGTAATCCTCATGGATAGTTTGCCTAAATATTCTCATCTAATTATACCATATGTTATTTATCCTTAAGCCCTAAATGGAATGGTAAAATGAATAGTGACTTGTGGATATGATTTTAACATACCCAGATAAGATTCAATTGTGTTAAACAAAATGGAATATTTTCCATTTTTTAAATACTATTGTAATTTATAGGCATAATTTGCTATGACAATATATACCGTGATATTGCATGTGTCAGATAAGAAAAGCTGGTACCTCTGGAAGTGCACATAGATTTTAAGTTTTCTATTAGAATAAGATAAGAAAGAACTTAGTTGAGTAAGTTATGTTGAAAACATGAATTCAGCCTTCAGGGGTAAAAATTGATTTGCTTTCTGCTTAATAATTGTCTTGTTTTTTGTTTGCTTGATTTTATTTTTTTGCTATTTCCAGAGTTCCTTGTGTCATCTGTCCTTAAATAACATTCTTACGAAAATCTCATGTGTCCTAATTAGTCTCCTGAATTGGGTCTCCAATGTGGTTTTCAGTTTTGGCTACATCTATAAAAAGTACTAATTCAAGGATTCTCACCAAAACTCTGATTTGCTTAGTCTGAGATGCAGCCTGAGTACTGAGATTTTTAAAAACTTCCCAGATGATTATTTATGTGCATGCATGTTTGAGAACCACTACCTTAAAGAGTAAAGAGAGTAATCAGAGTTCTTGGAAGGAAATCTGGGTTCTTAGAGAATAGCTGTTTCCACATTTGCAAACAGCAACCTAGAACATGTTTTTTGTTGTCAAAAAAAAAAAAGGCAAGAAAACTTTGCAAAGCATCTGAGATAGGCCAACATGTAGAAAGAACCCAACTTAAAGAAACTTCCAAAATTGATTCAATACGAGTAAGAGGTTTGAGAACTGAGTTCTGGGGAACTTATACCTAGAGGTCAAGAGAAGTTAGAGGAAACAAACAAAAATCCATGAGATAGAGGAGCCAATACGTGTAAAGAAAATCAGCTATGAACTTTCCAGGAAGTCAAATTGCTTTTCTAAGAGGAGAGTAGTGAATTTCACCAATGCAGCTGAGGGTCAGTTGAGATATAGACTGAAACTTTAAAGTTGGGTTTGGCTACATAAATGTTTTCCTCTAACAGGATCAAAGAAATGGGGTTATAACTGAAGGGCAATATGAAATGTCAAGGAAGAGACAACATCTAAATTAACAATCAGAGCAAGTACTTTTAAATAAAATGTATATTGTTTGCTAAATTTAAATAAATACAGTCAATTCTCACTATTCACAATAACGGTATTCTAGAAAATCTTCAAGAGTACTGAATTAATGAATACTGAACCATTGCTCCTAGGGTAAAAATAGGGTTAGATTCCTGTGAGCCTCTGGTCACAGCATTTTCAAGTTATCAATATATAATCTTATTTTGTGTGTGTGTATTGACTGTTCTTCTTAATGTATGTTGTTGGTTCATTGACATTGAACTCACAGTAAGAACGCTTAACTCATGCCTGAATAAAGATTGTCTAATGTATTTTTTCTGTAAGGAATACTACATCCTTCTTGTGCTTAGGAACACCACACAGTATTTCATCATTAGGCTTGAAAATACATTTTAGCAAGGGAATGATCATAATATGAAATCCATAAATCGTGAGGATCACTTTGTGTATAACAAAATAAATTAATATGTCAAGATGTAGATACCTCAACCCCAGCCAAAGAGAAATGGACAACTAAGCTTATAAAATGGTTCAGAATAATGGGAGTTGGACTTAAACTTGTCAAGATCATTGGCACAAAAAAGTGTTTTGTTTTTTTCATTTTATAAATTGTTAAACATTTGAACATCAAAACTGCTCCAGTGTTATTTGGTGTCTGAAGTTTCCATATACTGAGAATTGTGTAGAACCAGGGTGGTACAGAACAGTACAAGCTATTTTATCAATGTTAGAAGAATTAATTAGGGTTGAGACAATTCCAGGCTCACATCCTATGGCTTGTGTATCCTGTCTGGGCAAGGCAGGCGCTGCTATGGGCTAGTGGGTGGGGGCTGTCCAGCATGCCGCATGTGCACAAGAACTAATATAAATGTGATTGAAAGGATTACAAGTAAGTACTCAATAGAATCTCTTACAATGGGAGAAATATTAAAAATGCCATCATTAGGGCAATAAAGCATATATTAATTTAAATCCACTGAGTACCTTTGTGATAGCTACAGCATATAAGAATATAGAAAATCTGCCTCAAAAATTATGTTTGAATCAGAACCAACATGAGCTAGTAGCCTCAACTGTTTAAGAATTGAGATCTGCCTCAGTTCTCAAATGCTCTGAATCAGAATCCAGTAGAAACAATTGTGTGACATTTTTCTAAAAATTAATACACAGTGAGAGTTTGAAATTCCTAAATAAAATTCAGTATCAACAATAAAGGAATTAATTTAAGGCACCCCCCCACCTGGCGATTAAAACTTGTCAAAATTACTACTCAGTGCTCTGTGATGACCTAAGTGGGAAGGAAATCCATAAAAGAGGGAATATATGTACACATAGTTGATTCAGTTTGTTGTACAGCAGAAACTAACACAACCTTCTTTATAAAGCAATGATACTCCAATAGAATGAATTAAATACATCAATAAAATTTTCAAAAATATCAAAGTTAAAAGAAACCTAACTTGATAAACCTCCCCACACCCCTTTCCTGTTCTCATAATTTCAGGGTCTCATTGAAAGGCATTGCAGGAGCTGGGTTGCATGCACAGACTCTGGAGCCCTTTTGCACAGGTTCAGATCCCACTTTGGCTTCCTGTTGGATGGTGTGTGTATGTGTTAGTTGCTCAGTCATGTCCACCTCTTTGTGACCCCATGGACTGCAGCCCACCAGGCTCCTCTGTCCGTAGGATTCTCCAGGCAAGAATACTGGGGTGGGTGGCTCTTTCCTGCTCCAAAGGATCTTAACTTGAGGTAATTTCCTTTCCTCTCTTCCTTTGTTGACTAGCTATATGGGGCAGATGGTAGTCACGCCTATCTCACTACACTGTGTAAGGATTACGTGAATGAAGGCATAAAGTCCAGAGCTTAGTTAAAACAGATCCTGGCAAGTGAGAAGCCATCAGATCAGATCAGTCACTCAGTTGTGTCTGACTCTTTGCGACCCCATGAATCGCAGCACACCAGGCCTCCCTGTCCATCACCAACTCCCGGAGTTCACCCAGACTCACAACCATCGAGTCAGTGATGCCATCCAGCCATCTCATCCTCTGTCGCCCCCTTCTCCTCCTGCCCCCAATCCCTCCCAGCATCAGAGTCTTTTCCAATGAGTCAACTCTTTGCACGAGGTGGCCAAAGGACTGGAGTTTCAGCTTTAGCATCATTCCTTCCAAAGAAATCCCAGGGATCATC
Source organism: Bos indicus (assembly GCF_029378745.1). Taxonomy (NCBI): domain Eukaryota; kingdom Metazoa; phylum Chordata; class Mammalia; order Artiodactyla; family Bovidae; genus Bos; species Bos indicus. The sequence continues at coordinate 12,792,836 of NC_091786.1, forward strand.
TCCTTCAGAATGGACTGGTTGGATCTCCTTGCAGTCCAAGGGACTCTCAAGAGTCTTCTCCAACACCACAGTTCAAAAGCATCAATTCTTCGGTGCTCAGCCTTCTTCACAGTCCAACTCTCACATCCATACATGACCACAGGAAAAACCATAGCCTTGACTAGACAAACCTTTGTTGGCAAAGTAATGTCTCTGCTTTTGAATATACTATCTAGGTTGGTCATAACTTTCCTTCCAAGGAGTAAGCATCTTTTAATTTCATGGCTGCAGTCACCATCTGCAGTGATTTTGGAGCCCAAAAAAATAAAGTCTGACACTGTTTCCACTGTTTCCCCATCTATTTCCCATGAAATGGTGGGACCGGATGCCATGATCTTCGTTTTCTGAATGTTGAGCTTTAAGCCAACTTTTTCACTCTCCTCTTTCACTTTCATCAAGAGGCTCTTTAGTTTCTCTTCACTTTCTGCCATAAGGGTGGTGTCATCTGCATATCTGAGGTTATTGATATTTCTCCCGGCAATCTTGATTCCTGCTTGTGTTTCTTCCAGTCTAGTGTTTCTCATGATGTACTCTGCATATAAGTTAAATAAGCAGGGTGACAATATACAGCCTTGACAAACTCCTTTTCCTATTTGGAACCAGTCTGTTGTTCCATGTGGTCTAATGCAAATTAAAAAAAAAAAAAAGTAGGTGGGCAGGGCTGTTGGCTGGGCTCTGAGGCTGCCTGGAGCCCAGGGAACTGTCATTGCTCACACTCCCTGGTCATATGGGGCCACAGGCTATATGGATGGGTGGAAGTGGCTGTTGGCTTGGCTCCTTGCCTGGGCAGGGCTGTAGACTTGGATTCATGGGTTCCTAAGTTCTCTGACCAGTCTTTCTGAGTGTACAGAAATGCAGAGGCTGCAGATTGGCCTCCCTGTCTAGGCAGAGTGCTAGATCAGGCTCCACAGTCACTATGGCCCATTGACTTGGGGACCAAGATCAAACAGGACTACCCACCTCTTCTCAACACCACCCCTGAGCTCCCTGGCCAGACAGGGCCGCCTGCTCGGCTCTGCAGCTGGGCAGAGCCAATGCAGGACCTCTGCTGTGAACAAGAATGCGGTCCACCAGGATCTGAGAGCTGGCTCTAAGCTCCGCTCTGTTCTCTATCTCTCCCTGATCCCCAGTGGCTAGATTCTCCCAGTGACTCCCATGAGACCAGACCCAAGTGGGCCTTCGAGGAAGCATCCCACAACACTGGGGGAGCTAGGTGTCAACCCAGGACTCTCGTGTTACCCTTGAGGACCCTTTAGCCCATGGAGGGCCCAGGGAGGCCCTCTGCCCTCAGCCCACGGCCCAGGGGAGAAGCCATGCAGTCAATGTAGCTCTCTTCTTACCCTTCTCATGCATCCTTCTCTGTCTCTCTCATCCAAAAGGGTGCTTCAGACTCACCCCTGGGTTCTGGGATTTCCCCATCATTGCCTTGTCTGTGGAAAGATTCTCAGTGATCTTGTGAGGGCTTCCTGGGAACAACAGTGTCCCCATCTTAATGATATCACCTGCTATCTGTAACACTATATTTATTTATCTTTCATTTTCAATTTACATCTATTGAGACCCATCTATGCTTTAAAAAGGTAGAACAAAGACAGATAAAATATATTTATCACCTGTGAAGAGTGATAAATGCACTCTGAGAAACTTTATAAAGTGTTTTAAAAAAATCTATAAAAAGATGAATGTTAACTTATAGTTCTTAGAGGTGATGAACTCAATATGAACAGTAACAATTCTATAGTACTTTAAAAAATGAATCCATATTCTATGAAGTATTACTACCGTATTCTAGCAGGGAAAAAATAAAAGCCAAGGCTTACCGAGATTTACCTAAATTCTTTGATCACACAAGGGAGACAGGATCTAGAACCCGACCATTAAATTCACAGCCCATGTTAATTTTCTCAGAACAAGTCTTTCCACACATTCTTTGATAATAATTTTGAGCTACTTTCTGGAAAACAATATAGACAAGGCAGATAAACTGACTGCAGTTAAGCAGGAAGAACGGAGAAGGCAATGGCACCCCACTCCAGTACTCTTGCTTGGAAAATTCTATGGATGGAGGAGCCTGTTAGGCTGCAATCCATGGGGTCGCTAAGAGTCGGACACGACTGAGCGACTTCACTTTCATGCTTTGGAGAAGGAAATGGCAACCCACTCCAGTGTTCTTGCCTGGAGAATCCCAGGGACAGGGGAGCCTGTTGGGCTGCCGTCTATGGGGTCGCACAGAGTCGGACATGACTGAAGTGACTTAGAGTAAGCAGGAAGAAAAAAGATAGTGTTTCTCTCCAGCTTTTTTTTTTTTTTTTTTTTATCCTTTTTGGTCTATTCCTTTTTGGCTCTAGAGGGGCTCTAGAGTTTTTGAAAAATATTTAGTGTTGCCTGTTCAGATGCTGCAGCCTGAAATGAAAGGTTTTCTGTCTTTACATAATATGATTTTCTTTGTTTTCTTTCATTATGTTCTTGTCTCTGTATACACTTCAAGGTGGTTCACTATCCTTACACGTGTATGTTTCCAGTGTCTTAAGGCATTCTCTGTTTTAACCTCAGAGATAGCTGGGTGAAGTACTATAGTTTATCTTGCAAGTAGATGTTGAAACGCCAACCACAAGGAGAAGCCCCCTGTACCTTCCTGGGTTCTGACTGAGGGCCTTGGCCTATTAATAGCCTCCAAAAGAAAAGAGAACAGCAGCTTCCACATAATATAGCCTTGCTGCTGCTGCTGCTAAGTCACTTCAGTCGTGTCCGACTCTGTGCGACCCCATAGATGGCAGGCCACCAGGCTCCCCCGTCCCTGGGATTCTCCAGGCAAGAACACTGGAGTGGGTTGCCATTTCCTTCTCCAGTGCATGAAAGTGAAAAGTGAAAATGAAGTCACTCAGTCATGTCCAACCCTCAGTGACCCCATGGACTGCAGCCCACCAGGCTCCTCCGTCCATGGGATTTTCCAGGTAAGAGTACTGGAGTGCGGTGCCATTGTCTTATCAAAGCATAAAACCCAGGGATGACTGGCGTGTGTGATATTTTAAGTTTTTGCTCATTTGGGTTCCATCTAACGTTTTCATAGAAAATTACTTTATTGTTGATTTTTTAAAATGAGTCAAGCAATGACATATGACAAAATTATACACTTTCACTGCATTTTTATTCTACTTTTTAGAGAAACAATTATATTATAGTAGAAGTAATTATTCCAAGGGTCTTCCTTGGTGGCTCAATAGTAAAGAATCCACCAGTCAGTGCAGAAGATGCAGGTTTGACCACAGGGACAGGAAGATCCCCTGGAGAAGGAAATGGCAACCCACTCCAGTATTCTTGCCTGGGAAATCCCATGGACAGCAGAGCCTGGTGGACTACAGTCCATGGGGTTGCAAAGAGTCAGACACGACTGAATGACTTAACAAATGAATTATTCCAAGTTATAAGGTACACAATTCCTATCTTAGTAAAAATTAACTATGTCAACTCTTATAGTCACTTTCATTATGACATTTTGAAGTAGTAAAAATATATTTTAGTTTTTAAAACTGGAAAATGATTCATAGCTGTTTGTGAATCAGGGAGTATTATTTCTTTTCCTGAAACCCAACAATAATTTGCTTCTGATTTTCAATAGCTCACTGATTTCTTGTGTGTGTGTGTATGTTTTTCTGTGTGTAAAATGACTCCAAAGAAAGATCTCTATATGGTCTGTGTGCTGTGATTAAAAATGGCTTAGTAAATGGCAACTGTACTTATTCCATCATTCCCAACATTTGTTCTATAAAACATGGAAAGGTTATACAAGAGAGTTCCATCATCAAGTACATTTTGGAGATGTGTTATTATAAAGTTTGTGGGGAATATTTCTACTCAAAGATTTCTCAGAGCCTCTACTATATGATTTCATACTTTGAAATCATACAGATAATGTAATATATGGTAAAATGCATTTGACCATGAAATAGTTTTCTTCTAAGAGCATTAATTCTGTATTCTATATTCTAGAATGAAATTTAGTTAACATTGGTTTTTGTAAAATGAAATACAAAAATATTTATATCTTTTTTATCTATCTAGTTTATATCTGTTTATATCTACTTTTTATGAATGTTACCCACATTATTCTTGTTAAAACTTAAGATGGTTATTTATAATAAATGGTTTATATGACCAAGGAAAGTACTGAAAATTATCTTTGATAAAAGCCTCAAAATATTATTTCTTTCTCTAGATTTTTACTACTTATTTTTGAAATGCCATATAAAATGTCATAAGTATAATACGTATTTTCCTAAATTTCACTAAAGATATACTTATTTAGGACATTCAGAACAGAGTTTTAAAAAGCTTGTTTGATATCATTGGGAATTCATGGATTTTTAACATATTGTAAAATATTTTACTGAATGTTTTGTGCATCAAAATGTTTTAATAGTCCTTATTACATTTTTTGGAAAACATGATTCCTAGTCTAAACCAAAATTATTAGTCATTGTCTTTTTACAGAACAATATTGTTATATACTGGAGAAGGCAATGGCACCCCACTCCAGTACTCTTGCTTGGAAAATCCCATGGATGGAGGAGCCTAGTAGGCTGCAGTCCATGGGGTCGCTAAGAGTCGGACACGACTGAGCAACTTCATCTCCACCTTTCACTTTCATGCATTGGAGAAGAAAATGGCAACCCACTCCGGTGTTCTTGCCTGGAGAATCCCAGGGATGGCGGAGCCTGGTGGGCTGCCATCTATGAGGTTGCACAGAATCCGACATGACTGAAGTGACTTAGCCACAGCATTGTTATATACATTTTTTAAAAATTGTGTGCTAATGAAAGTTATAGTAAGCTAATTGTCAACAATAATTTTTATCATTTCTGTTCTATAAATATTCTATTTAATAATTTGAGGATCAACAGCCTTGAGAAAAATATCAAAGCAATTGTTATGTAATAAGTTATCAATAACCTACTATGTGTTTAAGCACAATGATAGGGCCTAGAAAGAATACCAAGACTAGGAGAGCAAGGTTAATGATCTTTGTTCATATGAATTTGTACCTGTTCCAATGAATTCATCATAATTTATACACAAATTATTTTTCAGAGCTTTCATGGGCATCTATTTTAGCCTTGTTAAAATATTTTTATTATGATGAATTCAATTTATGTACAAGAGTAGTGAAAGTATTCAGATGGACTCTGTAGAGTTGTTTATATTCCTCTAAAATACATAAGCTGATGGTTTAATTTGCTTTGAAAAAATTTTAGTTGCTTTTTTTCCCAGGATAATTCATAGGAAGTATGTCATTCTATCAGGTTCTCTCTCCTTCTCTTAAGGTAGCTACCATGATGATTATTGCCTGAATTCAACATTTCATGAAAGTTTTGCCAAATAATGATAGTCCAGTTCTGTAATTCTTTATTCCTTGATAAGCTTAAATACACTGTAGAGAAATTTCTCTCATCACTTATTTGGTTACCCTGAGATACAACTAATTCGGAAACAAAAAGTCAGATATTTGTCTCTTTCCCTTTACAGTTTGCAAAATATTTTGTAACAAAGTGCAGTGAGCACAGCCCTTAGCACTGTAGCCATTGCTGTGTGGTCATTACTCCCGCACGCCTGTTACCAGGCAATAGGTCCTGTTCAGCCATTGGTTGGTGCCTCAGTGGGCCACGCCCACAAGCAACTGTCCGTGAGCAACCGTTAGTGGTCCTGCCGTCATTGGTCAGTGAGGTAGTGGGCCCTGCCCACTAGCAACCAACCGTCAAGAAACAATGGTTAGTGAGGAGATTCAGACAACAGTGGAGCAGTGGTTGTGAGGTGAAGAGTGAGGTAAGAGGTAGTTCTCGGCCTCCCTCAGGCCCTCCAGTTCATCCAGCCTTGAACCAGTGGGTGAGCTTGCGGGCCTAGAGAATAGGCTGAGGGCTGTGTCCTGCAGGGCTCCAGAGCCCTCACCAAGGTCGCCCAGGCCTCGAGGTGGCCATGAGCCATTCCCCCATCCCAGTCTCTGCGACCTAATAGCAGCAGTCTGCCTGGGTCGCCTTCTGTGGGACCTGGTCTCCCCACACTTTGGGCGGCCTGAGGAGCCTGAGGGCCAGTTGGGTCCTGGATGCCTGGCTCCTTCAGAGATGACGGCTGGGCAGGTCTGGGGACCCAGCCCTGAGGGAGCCGCCAGCCAAGCTCTGCTTTCTGTTAGCCAGGATGGGGACCTCGGAGGATGATACTTTGTCTTGGGACCCAGTCCTTTCTTGTCAGGATGGAGAATAACATTCATAGGTAGAGATTACAGGAATACTGTTACCTGACTGTAACCTGATTTCCAGAACAAAGACTCTTGACACCAAGAGATTTGCAACAGCTCACCACGCCCCTCCCTCAGCTTTCCTAGAAAAGGGCTTTGCTGAGAGCTTTCAGAGTCGGACAGGACTGAAGTGACTTAGCAGCTGCAGCAGCAACAGGGCACGAATCGTCCATCTCCTGGCACAACCCTGTAATAAACCATTATTTGTTCCAAACTCCACTGTTTTAGTGTTTTTTAGCCTCACTGTAAGTTGAGCACATGGACTTAGATTTTGGTAACAATTTTAGATTAATTTCTCAAAATTTCAAAGATGACCAGTGAAGTTTTTATATGTGTTTTTTGTTTGATATCATTGTGAATGAATGGATTTTCACATATTTAACATACCTTAATTTGTTATTGTTTTATTAATGTTCAAACTGTCCCATCCTTGGTCAGTGGAAACTGCTTCAGTTTGTCAGAATCCTTCGACTTCGCCATAATCTTTAATAAGCTTCTTCAACTTCTGGTATTATAGGATGGCTAAGCTTCTCTAGTATATTTCCACCCCAGACCTGAATTCAATTATTTCTCAGGGAACTCGGACTTCTTTTAGGGAGAAATGGTATTTTGCAATCACAGTTGTGTTCCAGGGACACATACTGCTAATGGGGGGGTGGCCATTTGTTTCCTGGCCTTTTAGTGGACAGAACTAAGAAAATTTATCAAGAGGACATATATTGTATTTCATAACAACAATGCCAGTTTAAATTTAGAATTACATTCTTTTAGCCTAAGCTGTTTGATTTTTATACTTCTTTTTCTCTTTTCATGAAATTCTAAATTCCTAATGGTATTAACATATTTATTTCCTCGAACCTATAGTAATGTTGATAATACAGCAGTTTGAGAAGATGAGTAATATCAATATTATGGATAACAAAATGATTACTGTAAATCATTTAACATATCTTTGCAGTTCTTTTCATTCTACTTAGTTAAATCTTAATAAGGTTACAATCAAATTACTCTGCTTTAAAATCACTAGAAATACCCTGTTTAATTAAGCCATCAAATGTATATATAAGTTCATTTGTTTCATTTGAGAAAAATTTTATGTGTATGTTACGTGATTCCAAATTCAAATCTATGACTTAAAGTATATTCAGAGAAGTCTGGCTCCTGTGCATGTCCCTCATTTACAGGTAACCATTTTATATAGTTATATCATTCCTTGTTTATTTAATGTTTCAATTCTCTTTTAGAAACATACAAACATATATGTATAGTATAATTACATATGCATGTGTCTGCATTATATTCCCTTCCCTTCTATGATAAACAGTAGCATGTGCATAGCTGCTAATGCTGCTGCTAAGTCATGTCAGTCGTGTCCGACTTGTGCAACCCCAGAGACGGCAGCCCACCAGGCTCTGCCATCCCTGGGATTCTCCAGGCAAGAGCACTGGAGTGGGTTGCCATTTCCTTCTCCAATGCATGAAAGTGAAAAGTGAAAGTGAGGTTGCTCAGTCGTGTCCGACTCTTTGCGACCCCATATTCTGCAGCCTACCAGGCTCCTCCGTCCATGGGATTTTCTAAGCAAGAGTACTGGAGTGGGTTGATGTGCATGGCAATCACATTCAAAAACCTGCAAGCCCATCATCTGTGTGTGTGTGTGAGTACTCAGTCACTTAGTTGCCTCCAACTCTTTATAATGCCATGGAGGTAGACACCTCTGTCCATCGGATTCTCCAGGCAAGAATACTGGAGTAGGTAACCATTTCCTCCCCCAGGGGATCTTCCTGACCCAGAGATCGAACCCACATTTTCTGCATTGGCAGGCAAATTCTTTACCACTGAGCAACTAGGGAAGCTCTCTCATCACTTAGGAGCTGGTTAAAACACAGATTATAGGGTCCTGTCTCCAGAGTTTCTGATTCACTAGGTTTAGGAGAGCACCCAAATGTTTTCTCATTTCTAACAAGTTTCCTGGTGATGATGATGCAACCACTTCTCCTCTGGAGACCACACTTTGAGCACCAGTGCTGTGTAGGGTATTCTTTACCTTGGTTTCCCACTTAAGATGATATTCTGAAAATGACTCCAGCACTGCAAAGATGACACTGTTTCTTCTCATAGCTGTGTAATATTCCCCACAGTTTACTCCACTAGTTCCTAATGTGCACATCTGAGCTCTTTCCAGTCCTTTGGTACAACACATTGTGCTGCAATGAATTGTCACGTTTATACTTCTTTTCACAGTCTTTCCAGTGTGGCTCTATTGAGATAGATTCCTAGAAATTGAAATTCTGGGACATATGGTAAATGCATATGTAAATCTTGCAACTTCCTATTAGCTGGAGATTCAAAATATTGCACCTATGATATACATTTTTAAAAGCCTATTCTTAATTTTATTTTTCCTTAATGATGTACATTCAAAAACTTAAGACAATGAGATTCTATACCAAGTGACAAAGTACCTTTTCCTAAACTTTATGTGAAAAAAACTGAAGACACTAATTTGGAATTGAAAAATTCTTTAAGAACAAAAACCATGGATAAATGACAAGATCCTAATGTACAGCACAGAGAACTGCATTTAATATCCTGTGTTAAGCCATAATGGAAAAGAATATATATGTATATGTATTTGAATCACTTTGCTCTATAGCAAAAATTAATATAGCATTGCAAATCAACTTAACAATAAAACAAATTTAAAACAACAAATGTTATCAACAGGTAACATTTTCAAATATCTTCCAACTGGATATTTTTATTTTTTTAATTTAGAGTTAATTTATATTTAAAATTAAAGACGATATACTGATTAGAACATAGACGAAGATGTCAGATTTTATTTCTTGAATCCCAGATGTTGACATTGAGCAATTAAAATAATTTTTTCAAGCCTCAGCTTCTCTTTCTATGAAATAGAGATGAAAAAAATAGTGCCTACTTCCTGGAGTTTGTCGTTTTGGGTGATAAAATTAGTTAATCGTATAAATTTAGCCTGTCAGTTCTCAGTCTTTCCAGAACAACATCCCCTTTCTTAAGATATTATTATGCCCTACTTATTCTCTGAAAAAATAACCTATGCATAATGTAACCTAACTACATACATAATGTTTAAGTGAATATAATTCTTTAACTCTAAAGGAAAAGATAAAGGGAAACACGGTTTATAATAAAGTAATGTGTATTTGAAATGTAAATGGCCATGAATGATGACTCTAAATGACATAGTAAGCAATCAGATGCTTACTGTTACATCATCTTGCATATGGCAGATAGCGTAAACACAGGTGTGCTGGATCTGCAACTCTGATGTGAAAAGCAGCATTGCTATCAGTCACATAATTGGTTAAAATGGTAAACAACTTATGTAAAGTCCTGACCAAAGTAGTCTTTCCTTGATTAACATGATAGCTGAATTTCTGGAAAACTTAGTGCATTAAACAGTAAAACTGTACAACAAATATTGTATGTTTTCATGTAATATTTTAGGCTAAGTTAGGCTGAGATAATTATGAAATGATATTCCATCTCCAAGACTATTCAGTGATTCTTTATTGGGTAAGATTGATCTAAGATTTATTTACCTGTGTCCTTTGGCTAGATGCCAAAGGCACCCATCGATCATTAGGACAACTGAAAAATGGACTCATAAATTTCTAAAATGCCCCCTAGTAGGCAGTACCTACACTACTGATGACACTGGTTTATCCCAATGCCTGGTTTATAAGTATTTGATAGAGATCTTGTCCATATGATGATGATGATTTTTATTAATATCCCAGGAGATAGTAATTGGATCGTATTTATTCCTCACATTATTCACATATGTGATTTTAGAATTTTCTAGTAGCTGCATTAACGAAGTAAAATGAAACGTGAAATTCATTTAAATTTTATTTAATCCACTACATCTAAAACATTATCTCAGAGTGTAATCAATATAAAAATGTTTAATGAGATGTTAAACACTCAAGATATTACCACATTCCTTCTCTCCCTAGGTTTAGTTCTGTGTGCATTTATAAATGCAACAAATCTCAATTCCAATCAGTCCTATTTAATTCCTCAACAGCCCTGATTGACGGTGGCTACAACAGTGGTAGGCACAGTCCAGTCACACTTAAACCACAATTCTTGGGTTTAAATCCCTGGTCTGCCTCTTACTAGGGGCTTCACTCTTGGCTCAAACAGTAAAGAACCTGCCTGTAATGTGAAAGACCTGGGTTCAATCCCTACCTAGGTTGGGAAGATCCTCTGGAGAAGGAAATGGCAACCCACTGCAGTGTTCTTGCCTGGAGAATCCCATGGACAGAGGAGCTTGGTGGGCTACAGTCCATGGGGTTGCAAAGAGTCAGACATAACTGAAGCAACTGAGCACCTACTATAGGGTGTGTGTGTGTGTGTGTGTGTGTGTGTGTGTGTGTGTGTGTGTGTGTGTATCAGTCTATCCAGAGAAGGAAATGGCAACCCACTGCAGTATTCTTGCCTGGATAATCCCATGGACAGAGGAGCCTGGTGGGCTCTAGTCCATGGGATCGAAAAGAGTCGGACATGACTGAAGCAACTGAGCACCTACTATAGGGTTTGTGTGTGTGTGTATGTATTTATGTATGTATCTATATCTATATATCTATATCTATCTATCTATCTATCTAGAGAAGGAAATGGCAACCCACTTCAGTATTCTTGCCTGGAGAATCCCATGGACAGAGGAGCCTGGTGGGTTGCTGTCTATGGGGTCACACAGAGTTGGATGCGACTAAAGCAACTTAGCAGCAACAGCAGCATATGTATCTCCAGAGTTTATGAAAAAGTAGTAGAAAAATGTGAAAAGCTAGGATAGAAACAAAAAATTTTCATCAGTATATACCATAACACATATGAAATATAATATCTTTCTCCACCTCACCCCCATATATACATGCACCTCAGAAAGAAACAGTTTCTCATAATATTCCTTTCCATTGGGATTATTAGCATGTACTCTTGCCAACTTCGTGGATGAACAGAAGCATAGAATATACTAGTCTTTTAGCCACTCCTTTACTGAGTCTTAGAGCTTTGATTTGATTTTGATCCCTCACCACATATCATGTGTTAAGGGAGGTATAGATTTGAATCTTGAGGTTACCTGCTGACTTCAAAGCAAGCAGAAATGTATACAGGTGAGATGGTTCACATAATTATTTCATTGTTGGCCTCCTTGCCAAATCACACATTAGAAGCATGTGAATATTCTAGTAGTTGAATGTGGATGCACAATTACTGACAGGTCATCTGTAGCAGGTGATCTGGGCCTATTACCCTGCCCATGACAAAGTTTTTCATGTCAAAGAGAAAAATTACAGGAGATGGCCATGGGGTGAGATGTCCCTGTAGAGATTTTTTAAAACTTCCTTTTATTCTACATACAACAGAACAGACATTCTATTTTCAACCTGATGGTGCCATTTTTCTATTTTTTCAGCAATGGTGATAGGAACTGTAGGTAAACTAGATAATAGACTCTTAAAGTTTCTGTGTGCAAATTGAAAGAGTGCATTATATCTTCTGCCTTTCCAGAGGTCTGGCAGCCCCACCAGTATGGTATATAAATACAACACCAGCAGAAGTTATAACAATAGTTTCTGTCAGCCTGTCTGAGATGGTTAGAGAATAGCGGGAGGGAATAGCACAGTAACCCAGAAATGTCCAGTTTCTTCTGGCCCCTTTTATTGTGATAAATCTCTCGTGAACTTTGCAGAGCAGTATTGTGCATCTGGTATATCTCTGTCTAGAATGTGGCTATGTGCATCTCTTCCTTCTCACTAAACTATGTGGCATAAAGCCAATTCAGTTCTGTGCAGGGGAAGGAAAAAAAAAAAAAAACACTATGCAGGAAGGGAGTAGAGATAATAGATTTGAATAAGATGAACTAACTCTTTGCTATACCTTCACCATACTATACCTTCACCATACAAGATGTGAATAGTGCAAGATTGTACATTTAAAAATCTAAGGCAAATTTTCTTGTTCTACAAGAAGATTAATTGTCACAGATGCTGGTTTATTGCAAAATATGTCAGATAACTTACTGCTAACTGAGAAAATCGGGGCTGTGCGTTCAACATAAAATTGTGTTGTTCCTTAATAAAAGAACAAAAAGGAAGTAATTACCATAAATGTTGGCAAAATATTACATTAAGTATTTCTAAGTCTATGTTTGAAAGAAATTAGTGAGGAATATAAGAGAAGAATAAAAGTTTTTAAAGATACTATATCAATCTTTTGTGAAATTCATTCAAAGATATTTCTGTGATCTTAGAATTTGATATCTTGCTCTTTCAGTTCAGTTCACTTCAGTCGCTCAGTCGTGTCCGACTCTTTGCGACCCCATGAATCACAGCACACCAGGCCTCCCTGTCCATCACCAACTCCCGGAGTTCACTCAGACTCACGTCCATTGAGTCAGTGATGCCATCCAGCCATCTCATCTCTGTCGTCCCCTTCTCTACCTTGTTCTTACTGGTGTGAAATCCCTGCACCTGCTTTTAGGTCACATATCCTGCATATTTTCTCCTCTGACTCTTTCTCATTCCTCACACCCAAAATAGTCTCTTCCGATCACCGTCTACCTGATTCTTACACGTCCATCCCCAAAGTCTATTTGAGTCTCATCTTACCCATCAAGTCATTCCAAACTCTCATTGCTCTTGATTTGCTTCCTATAGTGATGTTTAGACTACTTTAATGAGTATCTACTGTATGCCCAAGATCATACAGTAAGTGAGAGATAAAGCCAGGACTTTATTTCAAACCCCAAGCTTACTTGGGATTTGTCCTCAATGGAAATTGCATATATATGTCCCCATGTAAGGTGCTGGTCAGCTGTTCCAGAATTTCCAGGTTTAATTGGGCAGGCTTCTCATCTGTAAGTCCCTTATTGTTTATCTTTATTTTGTTACATTAAATTATAATAGAATATTTCTAGCAGTCCCAGTGGACATGCCTGAAGACAAGGACTGGGTCTCACTTTTTCAACTTTGTATAGTCAGCAGTAGGAAACTGCAGCCCTTAGCTAAGTGTTCAATAAAGATTTGGTGAAAAATACACTACTTACAACATAACCACAGTTTCTCCTTTTTTCATATAACTGATATACATGCATTGGGCATCAGAATTCACCTTGAGAAGAAAAAAATATGCCCAAACCAAAAACAAATAAAAATCACCAGGTGACACTGAAAATCTTGGATTCTCAGTATTTCCAAATGTTAGAAAATAGCCCACTATTTTAAGCAATAGTCTATATAACAAATTCAATTTACTCATAATTTAAATGATTCCTTAATGCTTATTAAAACAAAATCTGAAATCATGAAAGCAATGCCTATATAAGTAATTCTGGTTCATTTTGTTGATTCACAGCCACCTCCTAGTATTAAACTTCACAGATATATATTAAATGCTTACTGCATACATTTGTTTTATATTCATGTAATGCCTTAACTGTGTCTCATTCTCTAAAAACCATGATACTTTATTGTGCTGGATGAATACTTTGTAAAAAACAAAAAAGCTTCTTATCAAGTTAGGTAGTGTATTTACTTAAATTTTTTGTCACATAATTTTAGATTAAAATATTCAAGTATTGAGCACCAAGTACATCTGTCAGCATTTCATTACTGTTTTTCTCCTCTTATAAAATAGATTGGTATTCACTGAGAGGAAATATTAATGACAAATAATAGATTCATGGCATAATAATTCTGACATTAGAATGATAATGAACATACAAAATTATGAAGATGAATAGACCTCTATGTTAGTATTTTTATATTTTTCCCATTAAGAATCTAAGCCTATATCGTTACATCCTCCCAAGATATTCCTCCTGTTCAGTATCATTTTTTACTTCATGCATTCCTTAATGTGGTTGTTTCTGATGTGTAACAGTATGGTATCCTCTAATTGTGTAAGAAGCTGCATGCTGCATTTTTATATTGTTTTACCCTATTCACTGATTGAAAACATTCATACTGGTATTTGTGTTCTAAAATTGAAATTTTCTTTAATTTTTCTTCACTTATAACTGTACTTTTACATATTTGATTTTTTAATTAAAGTATGTATTGGGCAACCTGTGTATATTTAAAGCTATAACTCTATTGTAATTTGATTTTTTTTTTTTAACAAACATTCCAGAATTCTTACATCTGACAACAGTTTTTTGAATACTTTCAGTGGGAAGAAGTCTTTGTCCTTTGAAAGTATATTTGAATTTTTTGAAATAGCCAGAAATTATTCAATGTCAAATCTGTTCAATAATTTTGGCAATGACACTGGGTAATGTTATTTTAGAAAAAAACAAAACTGAACCCTAAAGATAAGTATTCTTGTGGAGCTCATAAACTCGTTCTAAGGAAACCCATCCATAGGAGTTTTAAGGAGAAATACATCACTGAAACAAAGTTTCTGGTGGGATGACTTAAGCACTAGGAGAGGCATCTTATCCAGACTCCGGCACTGGGGGAGTCAGGGAAGGTTTCTCTGATAAAGTAACTGTTGAATTCATCACAGTGAACAGCCATTAGAAACATACAGGAGGATAAGAGAGGCAAGAGAATATGTAAAATATAGTTCTTTAAGGCTGTAATATAAGGTTCAGTTCAGTTCAGTCACTCAGCTGTGTCTGACTCTTTGCAGCCCCATGGACTGCAGCACGCCAGGCCTCCCTGTCCATCACCAATTCCCGGAGCTTGCTCAAACTCACGCCCATCAAGTCAGTGATGCCTTCCAACCATCTCATCCTCTGTCATCCCCTTCTCCTCCCGCCTTCAATCCCTCCCAGCATCAGGGTCTTTTCCATGAGTCACTTCTTTGCATCACGTGGCCGAAGTATTGGAGCTTCAGCATCAGTCCTTCCATGAATATTCAGGAACAGAAGGCTAGCAGGAGACTATATTGAAGAAAGAAAGATCAATATGAAAAAGAATTTGTGAATGCCATGGTATGAAGTTTAGACCTTTTTCTCTGTCTGAAATGAAAGCTTGTTGAAATTTTGGCTTGTCCACAAGTTCTGAAGTTTCATTGTAATGTACCCTGCTAGGGGTTTATATTCATTCAGTGGGCTATTCAGCCTTATTCAATAAGGTACTTAGAAATTGTATTGAATTATTTTATTGATGTCGGCTGAAAGGCAATTATCCATGATTTCTCAGAGCCTAGACCTGCCCAAGGGCGTTTCTGATCAGTAAAGAGTCTTAGAAACTAGTAACTGTGTATCTTTCTAGAGAGATTTAGAGACATGCTTCTCCAAATATGTACCAGGGGAGAAGGCAATGGCAGCCCACTCCAGTACTCTTGCCTGGAAAATCCCATGGAAGGAGGAGCTTGGTAGGCTGCAGTCCACCGGGTCACGGAGAGACGGACACGACTGAGCGACTTCACTTTCACTTTTCACTTTCATGCATTGGAGAAGGAAATGGCAACCCACTCCACTGTTCTTGCCTGGACAATGCCAGAGACGGGGAAGCCTGGTAGGCTACCGTCTATGGGGTCGCACAGAATCGGACATGACTGAAGCGACTTAGCAGCAGCAGCAGCAGTAAAGATAAAGACTTCTACTTCTTCCTGGAGGTATTCGCTTCTGTTCCAGGATAATTCATAATCTCTGTCTTTCTGGAGGGGAGTAAGAGCAGATGGGTCAGAGTTCTAAAATTTAGGATCCCTTTTCAGTGGTGCACCATAATGCACACAGATAAACTCCTGTCCTCACCGTGTTACCCTGTCGAGACAGGCATTGGGAGCCAACACAGGATGCTGTTCCAGCCACTGTTTTGCTATGAGTAATAAATGGTTTATATCTCTGAAACAGGGGTACTGTGTCTTCTGTAACATGTATTTATAAATCTTTGGTAGGCTAACTTATTAGCTTACGGTAGACTGAAATCTCAAACCCTTCACAATTCTTAATAGCAATTCCTTTTAGTCCATTTTCCTTTATTTTTTTATTTTATGGATTATACTTCCTTGGCCAGTTCTCTAATATTTTATTGTGTAATTCCCATATCAGATCATCTCAAATTTATTTTTCAATATTCTATTGAGTTTTTAATTTCCACAGTCATGTTCTTAATTTCCAAAATCTCTTTGTTTTCTAAATGTACCTTATTTTAGTAAACATCCCATATACGTTTCCATGGATGAAATATCTTCTATCTATGAGAAAATTAAAATATTTTAAAGCTTTCTTCTTCCTGCACAGTGACTGTTTGATTTTGTGTTTTGGGTTATTTGTTTTGATCTCCATTTTTTATGCTAAAAGCCTCTTTAGATTTCTAGTCATCTTTGGCTAATTTTTCATATTTAAAAGTTGGAGACAAAAATGCTAAATGAAAATTCTACTCATTTAGGTAGGCTGTGTTGACTTTGAACTAGACTCTTGGTAGATGTGGCTGCTTTTTTTTGCTATTTGATGTTAAGTAATTTTGGTGTTTCTTCTTGATAAAGTCAGAATCCCTAGAAAATTCCTCTATTATTATTCTGGCTGGAGGGATAAGGTCAGATTGCCAGTTTTCAGGGAGTAGAGGAAAGGACAGAGCGAGGTAGTCTGAGTGCTCTGTATGTATTGATACATATTTCCTTAATTCCTGTTTGGTGAGTAGTAACTCTGTCTCCTGTGTCAGGTCAGATCCCTGGAGAGTCTGTGTTTTCCTCTTCAGAGAACGAATCTCCAGACTGGGGCCCTAATGCAGGACAAACTAGGACTGCTTCACAGTTTTCCCAACTGTCAGCTTAGGTTTTAACATCCCTTGGGCTATTAAATGTTACCACTCATCCTTTGCTTTTAGGCTCCAAAATTATTTTGCTACTCTCCCCATCTCAAGCTTCCTATTTTTTGTAGCTTTATGATGTAAATATGTTTTTAATGATATTTTAAGGGGTATCAAGAGGAAAATTATTAAATGCATGCATGGAAATTGCCATCTTTTCCTGAAAAAAAGCCTTATTTCTTTACTTGGATTTTTTACATTTAACTTTTTAACCTGTTTGAAGTTGCAAAATAGGAATCTAGCATTAGTTTTTTGTTTTTTGTTTTCTCTCAAATAGCCAGATTTTTAGAACCATTTTTAACTGTTTAAGTCCTTTAGCTTATGATGGCTTGTAATTACTAAAGGATAAGGTCTAGTTCAAGACTGCTTCTTGTGTTTCATTCATCAAATCATTCAATTTTAATACCAGTACAATATTATTTTAATGATAATACTTCTAGGGAAAAGCTTAATATCTTGAAAGTCAAGTCTAAAGGGAAGTGCTGCAATTGTTTTTATTTGCCTCTCAAAAACAAAAAGAGTGAATCTCAGTCAGAAAGAGAAAAACAATTATCCTATATTAATGCATATAAATGGATTGAGAAAGATGGTACTGATGATCCAAATCCTGAAAGATGATGCTGTGAAAGTGCTGCACTCAATATGCCAGCAAATCTGGAAAACTCAGAAGTGGCCACAGGACTGGAAAAGGTCAGTTTTCATTCCAATCCCAAAGAAAGGCAATGCCAAAGAATGCTCAAA
The DNA here is from genome assembly GCF_029378745.1 of Bos indicus. Classification (NCBI taxonomy): domain Eukaryota; kingdom Metazoa; phylum Chordata; class Mammalia; order Artiodactyla; family Bovidae; genus Bos; species Bos indicus. Next base: position 12,810,719 of record NC_091786.1, read on the forward strand.
CTACCACACAGTTGCACTCATCTCGCACGCTAGTAAAGTAATGCTTAAAATTCTCCAAGCCAGGCTTCAGCAATATGTGAACCGTGAACTTCCTGATGTTCAAGCTAGATTTAGAAAAGGCAGAGGAACCAGAGATCAAATTGCGAACCTCTGCTGGATCATGGAAAAAGCAAGAGAGTTCCAGAAAAACATCTATTTCTGCTTTCTTGACTATGCCAAAGCCTTTGACTGTGTGGATCACAATAAACTGTGGAAAATTCTGAAAGAGATGGGAATACCAGACCACCTGACCTGCCTCTTGAGAAATTTGTACACAGGTCAGGAAGCAACAGTTAGAATTGGACATGGAACAACAGACTGGTTCCAAATAGGAAAAGGAGTACGTCAAGGCTGTATATTGTCACCCTGCTTATTTAACTTATATGCAGAGTACATCATGAGAAATGCTGGACTGGAAGAAACACAAGCTGGAATCAAGATTGCCAGGAGAAATATTGATAACCTCAGATATGCAGATGACACCACCCTTCGGGCAGAAAGTGAAGAGGAACTAAAAAGCCTCTTGATGAAAGTGAAAGTGGAGAGTGAAAAAGTTGGCTTAAAGCTCAACATTCAGAAAACGAAGATCATGGCATCCAGTCCCATCACTTCATGGGGAAATAGATGGGGAAACAGTGTCAGACTTTAGTTTTGGGGGCTCCAAAATCACTGCAGATGGTGACTGCAGCCATGAAATTAAAAGACACTTACTCCTTGGAAGGAAAGTTATGACCAATATGAATATGCCTAGATAGCATATTCAAAAGCAGAGACATTACTTTGCCAACAAAGGTCCGTCTAGTCAAGGCTATGGTTTTTCCTGTGGTCATGTATGGATGTGAGAGTTGGACTGTGAAGAAGGCTGAGCGCCGAAGAATCGATGCTTTTGAACTGTGGTGTTGGAGAAGACTCTTGAGAGTCCCTTGGACTGCAAGGAGATCCAACCAGTCCATTCTGAAGGAGATCAGCCCTGGGATTTCTTTGGAAGGAATGATGCTAAAGCTGAAACTCCAGTACTTTGGCCACTTCATGTGAAGAGTTGACTCATTGGAAAAGACTCTGATGCTGGGAGGGATTGGGGGCAGGAGGAGAAGGGGATGACAGAGGATGAGATGGCTGGATGGCATCACCGACTCTATGGACGTGAGTCTGAGTGAACTCCAGGAATTGGTGATGGACAGGGATGCCTGGCATGCTGCGATTCATGGGGTTGCAAAGAGTCGGACACGACTGAGCGACTGATCTGATCTGAATGGAGACAGACATGGAAAACAGATTTTTAGACTCAGGCGGTGGAGAGGAAGGAGAGCATGGGATGAATGGAGAGAGTAGCATGGAAACATATACACTGCCATATGTGAAATACTTAGACAATGGTACTTTGCTGTATGAATAAAGGAATTCAGACTGGGGTTCTGTACCAACATAGAGGAGTGTGAGGTGGGAGGGAGCTTCAAGAGGAAGGGGATGTATGTATACCTATGGTTGATTCATGTTGATGTATGGCAGAAACCAACAGAATATTGTAAAGCAATCATCCTTCAATTAAAATAAACATACAAACAAACAAAAAAGATACTCAATAGTGTTTAAATGTTAACAAGAGAGGACCAAGCATGAAAGAAAGACCTGGTAATGATGAGAGAATAAGAATTAAAATTTGTAAGATTTATTCATTTGCAAATAAAATTGTTAATTCACTCAAATTATCATATGAAAATAAATATATTTTGCAAAACTACCAAACATTATTTTAAAGTTATAGAATGATTTACTCATTTAAAACTTTAAGATACATATTTTAACTAAGCTAAAAAAGTTTGCTAGGTAAGTGAAATGAGTAGAAAAATACCATTTTTCTTTTTCACTGTATAGGTGTAACAGAGTTTTATATATAATGAATGCTGTTCCAGGTCCTATAATGGATGTTTTACATGCAATTTTTACATCTATTCTTTATACTAACTCTGAAGGTATGTATTATGCAAATTTTCTGGGATATAGAAACTGTGGCTCAGAGAAGTTAAGTAACTTGCGTAAATTCACATGGGCAAGAAATATTGTTACTGAATATCAAGTGCGTGTTATTCTAATCTCCCAAGTATAAGAAAAAATGTTGAAAAATGATTTGATTTTTTATAATATATAATATAATGCTATCTAATTCACATAATCTAATTGAGACCATGAGTTTCTTTAGCCTTAGTGGAAAGTGGCATTTAGAACACCAGAGAGAGAAAATACTTAGCATATTTCACTAATTAAGTCAGATTTAATAGATTATGTTCAAGTAAGAGTATTTGAGAACTGAGAACATTAAATCTATTAGTGCATTTCTAAGTCTATTTGAGGCTTCCTTTTCTGGTTCCCAAACTTTTAAGTATTAAGAACAAATTTAAAATCATATATGTCCATGTGCTAATTACACTGAGACTCAGCTAATAATATCAAACACAGATTTGATAGCCCTAATTTTAACTTGAGAATCAATCAAAATCTGCCATGCCTTAATTTGGTAGGTGACACATGGTTTGATCTTATAAAACCTAGAAAATAAGATAGCCACTGAGTAAATGTCAGACGTGTTTTTTAAAATTGCTTATAGATTTTCCAACCAAAATCAGATCAGTCTGATATTTATATGATTAACTATATAATGTAGCTCATTTGTAGTAGTCACGTCCTAGCCTTTTAAAAATTTTATCAATAGAAACAGTTGAAAAAAAGTGTTGTTCAATTTAAAAAAAAAGTACTATTCCCATCTGATATGTATGTCATTTAGTTGTATCTAAATTGAATGGCAAAAGGAAAAGATTAGGTTGTTATTGCTGTTTTTTTTTTAGTTTTATTTTATTTTTAAACTTTACACAATTGTATTAGTTTTGCCAAATATCAAAATGAATCCACCACAGGTATACATGTGTTCCCCATCCTGAACCCTCCTCCCTCCTCCCTCCCCATACTGTTATTGCTGTTATTATTAGGTTGTATGGCTTCTAGATTAATATAAAATATTTTTTTACAAATAAGATATATTACTATAATATATTATTTCCTTAAGCATAATAAGCACTGTTTTATAATTTAATAAATGAGAATTTACTCATTCAGTGTTACAATCAACACATTTATGTTGCTCTAAGTACATGCAAAACACTGTGAGTTTTATAAAATAAATCGGAAATCCTTCACTGAGGAACCACACATTTTAGCAAAGCACAAGGTATACATACAATGATAATGCATCCTGGAGAGCCCCCATATACTGATACAATTTTGTGTGTGTTTAGACAAAGATCGGAGAAGGCAATGGCACCCCACTCCAGTACTCTTGCCTGGAAAATCCCATGGATGGAGGAGCCTGAAAGGCTGCAGTCCATGGGGTCACTGAGGGTTGGACACAATTGAGTGACTTCACTTTCACTTTTCACTTTCATGCATTGGAGAAGGAAATGGCAACCCACTCCAGTGTTCTTGCCTGGAGAATCCCAGGGACAGGGGAGCCTGATGGGCTGCCATCTGTGGGGTCACACAGACTCGGACATGACTGATGCGACTTAGCAGCAGCAGCAGCAGCAGAAAAAGGATAAATTATTTCTAGTTGAAAAATTCAAAATATTATTTATGGCATTTGGTCTAGGCCACAGAAGATAGTCAGCTATAGACACTGGCTGAACAATGAAAGGAGAGTGACAAATAGCAAATCAAACTGTGCTTCCACATTTAGCAAAAGTCATGATGGCTATTCCGCCCTCTCTGGTCCTTCCTATGAAGAAAAGTGAAAGAAAGAAGCAAGCCCAAGAGGGTGTTATTTTTCATCTGTGTCTGTGTAGTCTGAGCAGTCACTGCCGTGTCCACCTCTCACCATTGGCAAGAATGGAAAAGCCAAGGTTCTGGAGATGACTACTCACATTCCATTAGCCCAAATGTGAATACATGGCCACACTATCTCCAGGAGAGGCTGGAACATTAATCTTTAGCTAGATTGCCAGGTTCCCAGAAAGAAGAGAAAGTAGATTTGGAGGAATTTGAGGGGATGGGAAACAAGGAGTCTGCCACAATAGATTTTTGTTGCTTTGTTTTTATGTATTTTACTATATAATAGTTTTTATACCTTTATATTTTAATATGCTTTAAATCTTATAAGCTTTAGAATATACATGGTGCGTTTTTAAGAGACTTCTAGTATAACTTGTACATGTGGCTAATTCAACGCCCAAAATTAAGTTGTAAGGCTGAAGCTATGCAGGCACCAAAGTAAAAATGTGACTCACACTCTGTTTATGTGTTTAACAAGATAAAATCTGTGATCCTCATAGTATTTATTGACTGTTCCTAAGCAACAGTTTTCAGGCTACAAAATGGGCCTTTCTGAGAAGAGCATAAAGATTATAAAAGCCTTGTCCTGGATTATGAGTTGTAGACCACCCAGATAAAAGTATGAATTCTCCATATATTATGATTATTTAAATTACTTTTGAACAAATAATCTATGTCAGAATCACAACTTAAGAGTCTGCTGCTTCTTTGCTCAGATTATATCCATTTTGTGATAGTGGCAAAAAAGAACCCCTATGAGACATGTTTAAAGAAAAAAAAAAAAAGCAGCACAGAGAAATACTTTTAAAAATCTGTATTAAGAAACAAATAATGCTATTTTAAGGGGTCCCTGCTAAAGGAGGTTCCTTTTCATGCAGAAGTAAGCATTTTTAAGAAAAGATTATGTTTTATGAAGTTTAATACAATAAGTATTCATTGTATGCCTACATGATGCAAGAAACTGGGTGGTTTTAATGTAAAATGTTCTAATTTAATGTTTTCATTACATGGACTTGATTTTCTAAGGGTAGCTGATTAAAAGGAACTATTTGCTCAATCTTCCTTACTAAACCTATGTATATAAAATGCAATAAAATAATACTCCTGCAGTCCACTGTATTATATATCAACAAAGTAAAGAGACAAATGAACATTATTATGAATAAACTTTACACCGAAAATGATTGTTCCAATGTTTTTAACTCCCTGGGCACCAGAGTGTGTTCTGTAACTTCAGGGAGCATGTAAGATTAATGGCATATGGCCAGATTGTATTTTATTTATATATCAATCTGTAACTTACATAAAAACCTCAAGGCAGAAGGGGTCTAAAATTACATTGGAAAGGAAAAAGAATTAGTTCAAGGAAAAAAAAAAAAAAACCTCTCTGCATATATTTTGTTTATTAGGCACAGAATTAGTTATCAGGCTTCCCTTGCTGGATCCTCCAATTTGCTGTAATTATAATCTGAGGATGGAAATCCAACAGCAGTGACAACTGAGAATTAATTGAGTAGTTTGTAGGAGTGAGGCCCAAAGAATAGTTGAGATGTTTGTCAGGAGAGAAGTCCACCAACTGACCTTGGAAAGAAATGAGTGCGAAACTTAGAAATGCAAGAAGCACAGCAGGAAAAGCATAACAGAAGAGAATTCTGAAGCCATTTCATGAAACGACCGTCTCACCCACTTCCGTACATCTAGGGACATCTCTCCATTTAACTCAGGTTATTTTTATTTCCTGTAACAGTTTCTTAATTTCTGGAGGTGTGGGAATGCCTTCATTTTTTCCTAAGATTCTAAACAAGATAAAAGTATGATGATTCTTAAAGGGCTAAACATTAGTTTGAAAATTATTCACGTGGCCAGAATACCTTTTCATAAATCAGGTAGGCTGGTAAGTAGTACATCTGTTATATTTACACTGTTATCAACTGTATTTCCAGTAAAAAGAGCTTTCCACTTGAGAATGATGTAACATTTACATTTGTACTATTGATATGTCAGTTTCAATTTATAGAAAATTGGATAGCAAATCAAGAAAAGAGGGGCAAAAATAATGGAACAAATCTCCACTTCAGTGAGACAGAAGCTTCTTTTGAGGTGAGGATGAGGTGGGGGTGGAGCGAGGAGATGAGTGGAGTGATTAATTGGCTCAAAAGTAAAACAGAATGCATAGAGCATCTTAAGAACCACCAGATTACTTTCCAACCATTTGCAGACAATTGTATAGATGCTAATTTATTTCCAGGAGATAATTTTTTATGTATTAGTGGATTAAAAAGTCAGCAAAGACTCGTTGTTGCTTTATCCATTATTTATTGAGGAGGAAATGAAGGAGGAGAATGAACATAGATTACAACTACCTAAGCATTCTGATAATTTTCTGAAGTATTGTGATTTTATACTGCCTGAAAACCAGAAGAAAATTGGGAGTTGTGTTTTCATCCTTGGACCCCTACAATTAAAATCAATGTCTCAGCAATTTCGTCCAGTTATTACCACAGAGTGAAGATGGAGATTTATTTTTCTTTGACTTTTGAAGATAGATGAATGTTAGTAAATGAAAATAGATAGAAATGAATAATTAAATCCCAAGTTCTCAAGTCAATGTGTGTTAAAATGGGACCTTAAAATGAAGTTATTTTCCAAAACCTCTATAATAATTTAGGCTGTATCTTGGAAACACCTGGAAAATTTCCATATCTTTATCATCCCAGCTGTTGCTTATCTCTGTTGAGTAGTATTTTGTCAAGAAAAGGATGACTGAATTCACAGAGTCTCAAGGAAAATGGCTAATTCATGCATACTCATGCTTTCCTGTTTTAGCTTTTGATAAAACTTGAGCACTTTGATGTCTGTGGGTTAAGCATCAGTACTATCCCCAGATGGCCATTTGCTCTCGTGGGCATCTCTAGGAATTATAGAGATGTTACCAGCTCTGTACTAGTGTGTAGAAGGCAGGAAAATACTTAAGTCTCTGAGAATATTATGGGTGGGGAAGGAGAGGCTCTAGAAATGAGACCAAAGCAACCGTATCTTAATGTTTCTGCCACTTAGAGTCCCTGAGATAGTTATATTGTTGAGTATTTGCTTCCCATTCTTTGTTTTTCTGAACCTTTTGGATTGTACTTGAATAATTATTCAAGACTCCCTAACATGAAATTCTTGCATTATGCATTTAAAAAATGCAAAATCTATTAAATACTAATATGCTGTGACTCAGATCTCTGAAAGAAAAAGTTCTTTGTTTGTGGCTTGGAACCTGCCATTCTATTTTATTATTGCAGAAGTTCCCAGCAGGCATATTCACCCAGATTTAATTATTAAGCCATAAACGTATCTTTGAAAATTTCCCTTTATACTGAATGCCTAGAAGTAATGTAGAATTGCTTTTTTCAATCATCTTACGTGGTGAATCAGACTTCAACCGAGTTTTTTTTTTTTTCCCAAATGTTTTTGGAAAGTGAGAAATCACTGAATTGATAATAGTATTAGTATGTATGGCACGTAAAATAGATAAATGTAGACACTGATGGATAAATGTATTGAAGTGTTAGGTAACCATTTTTGTATAAAATGGTTACCTAATACTAATATATTATACACACACACACACACACACACACACACACACACATATGAAAGCTTAACGAAGGCAGCATCCTCATTTGTTTTGCTCATTATTCTGTCCCCAGGACACAGTGCCCCAGCACTTGGCACTTATGTGGGAATTCAATAAAAATGTACTGAATAAACACAAATGTGAAAGAACCAATCATGTCTTATTTACACCCCACATAACTATATACATACATGTCTTAGTACTGACAATGGAAGAATTAGAAGATATTTACTTGGCATTAAACATATCCATGCAAATATACAGACATAGGTATCCATTTATATTTAATTACAGATGTTGTTTTGTCTTTTGTCAACTGAAGGAGATCCATTTTCAAAATGATTCATATTTTATATGAAAGTATAACTAGTGAAATATGACCCTAAGTCTCAGGAGTTTTTAGATCACTGAAAAAAGTATTATTTTTCTCTTTGCTTTGAGTTATTAACAATATAAGAATAGGGCTAAAAGTCTTATAGAGTAGAATGGATTATAGAATGACAAAAAAAATCTCTTTAAAATAGCCTGTGTATAGTTTGTATAGGAATTTTAAGAAAATGGTGATAAAAGTGAAGCTTTCCAAATATCATGACATTTACAAGATTATTTGGAAATGCTGAATATTTTTTAAATATTGAAAAGTTCTCCACTCTCAATCTTCCTTAAAAGAAAATCCGTTGCATTAATAAAGATGAAATTAACAGATTTGAATAATGTCATCTAATATGCCCACACATAGAATCTACATGAAAACACAAAAAGAGTAAATAGGAAAATATTTAGGACAAATAAAGAAATATGAATTTCCCTTACTGTTTCCACCACTATAACATTACTTCTAAAGTGTTTGAATAGTTTCACTAACTGCAAAGTTTTTATTATAAAGAATTGATCTTTAATTCAGAAATTACTTTAGAACATGTTTGCAATGAAATACATTGTTGCCCCACACCACTGTTGTTAAACTTGTAGAATTATATGAGAAAAAATTTGGTCACTGAGATATTCAAGTACAAGTAGTTAATAGTTGACATCACTAATATAACCTAATACCCATAAAACTTAAGGACAATTCAGATGTCAAGAAAGTAGCTACAAACTAATCATTTTTCCTCAGTCAGAATTGGGGAAAGGTTTAAAAAATATGAAATTTACTACAATCCTGACATCAGTACTGGGCTAAATCATCATTTATTTATTATTCTGTCTTATGAACATATTAAAATGGAACACCTCTAGGCTCATGTACAATAAAATATTTCAGTGTTAAACTAAATAATAAAATGTCAAAGATAAAAGACTGATAACCCACCCAGAAATCTCTCTTCTATGTCTTAGAAAAAAAAATCTGTCTAAATAAGTAGACTTTGCAGATACTTTCAGTCCTATTTTCCAAACCTACACACTCTAATATACTAGACTTGGTTTGTCTTTTCTTGGCATTACTAACTTGAATTAATATCTGTAAAGTCTTCTGTATTAAATCTCATTAACAGAAATATGAAATCTCTAATCATCTCACAATGGTGAATCTCAGTTTAAAAAATAGAATCAAAGTTGGTATTTTTGTCATTTCAAGGCTGTTGGAAGTTCTAGTTTATAATGCTAATGATACATGTGTATCTGATTCCAGTGTTCTATTTTAATGTCTCTATTTTTTCTCACAGATATTTAAAAAGGAATTTTTATTCCTTCTAATATAATTTCTCAAAAAGAGTAGAGGAGGTCAGACAATAATCCTGCTCTTTCACACTTAATCACCAGTAATAAGACAACACAGAACTGGGTCATTTTATCTACAGCTTCATTATAGTTTGCCTTTGGATACAAGTCCCATGAGTGTAGAAAATGTGGTGAATTAATATATGCTAGTTTGACTGATTTCACTGAAAGAATTAGCTAAACGTTCAAAAGAATTTACTGGTCCACTTGGTAAAAACTGCTCTCGGAGTAAGTGCATTCTAAGTCTTTTTTTCCTCAGCCACATATCTTCATGCAAATATAGACACTTAAATACCATTTAAAAAATAAAAATAACAACCCCAACTATGCTACCCTTAAATAGTGAATAAATGAAAACTTGAAACAGATTGAGACTTCATGATGTCACTACAAATACTCCCTTTTTTTTTCAGCCCCCAGTTCATCAATTGACACATATCGGTGACCCCTGCCAGGTTGCCAGGAACTAGGGGAGGCTCACCAAAACCTTAGGAGAAGGAGCAAGGTCATGGACTTTCTTACCCCACAGCTGTCATCATGGCTGCTCAAAGGGAAAAGAGTGGAAGCACGTACCTGGTAACAGAGAATCATTTTCTGAGGAGATGAGAGTTGTAGGTTAAGTCAGGGGTTTGGTAGCATCATACACTGAGAAACTTTTAGAAATGATGGTATTTCCTATAGTAGGGGCAGGACAGAAGATGAACCCTGGTCTCCCACCAGTTGCCATTCTCCAGATACAGACTAAAGGTTTCTCCCTTGGGATTCCATGGAGCCCACATCAGAGCAAATCTCAAAGCCTAGTATGGATACAGTGTTCCAGTTGTAATTAGAACTGGCCTTCTGCTTTAGCAAATTCAAAAGGTCCTATTAAGTTGAGAAGATGTTGTATAAAAATAACAAAGAAATGTTCATTCAGGAAAAGACTTACTTTTACCTGCTGAATCCTAAAACTGGGTTCTCTACAAATTAAGCAGTGGAAAAAAAAATCATACCTTTGGCTAAAAGCCCCCAAGTTTACTGCCTGGTTTGAAAGCTATCCCTTCTGTCATGTTCTTAATTTAAAAACATGGCCAAAAGGAGTTGACAGGAAATGTTTAACAGTAGCCTTTGACAGGCTTCAGATCCTCAAACTTCTTCAGGAAAAAAAATAGCTAACAACCCATGGAAAAGCACACCACAATGTTTTCCTCCTTGGAAAACAACTGCACTGAATATTTGTTTATTTTACCATGCTCTGCCCTCACTCTCGGAGAAGGCAATGGCACCCCACTCCAGTACTCTTGCCTGGAAAATCCCATGGATGGAGAAGCCTGGAAGGCTGCAGTCCATGGGGTCACTAAGAGTCGGACGTGACTGAGCGACTTCACTTTCACTTTTCACTTTCATGCATTGGAGAAGGAAATGGCAACCTACTCCGGTGTTCTTGCCTGGAGAATCCCAGGGACGGGGGAGCCTTGTGGGCTGCCGTCTATGGGGTCGCACAGAGTCGGACATGACTGAAGTGACTTAGCAGTAGCAGCAGCCCTCAGTCTATCATAAATTTTAAACATTGTTTGGAAAACAGATTCCTGGGGTGAACAGATTTCACACAATCATAGAACAGAAAACTGTATGTATGAATATTACCATTTAGATATCCTTAAGTATAGGATGCCCAAGAGGTCATTTGATTTTATAATATACCCTGGCTTGTGCACGTAAGCTCAGTTGCTAAATCACGTCTGACTCTTTATCACCCCATGGACTGTAATCCGCCAGGCTCTTCTGTCCATGGGACTTCCCAGGCAAGAATACTAAAGTGGGGTGCCATTTCCTTTTTCAGGGGATCCTCACAATCCAGGGACCAAACCAGAGTCTCCTGCATTAACAGGCAGACTCTATCACTGAGCCAACCTGGGAAGTCCCACCCTGACTTTAATTCATATAAAAAGATGCACTGAAGGACAAAAAGTGTATTCAAATGCTAGATGTCTGTATTACATAAATTTATCAGATACACAAGGTTGGTGTAACCAGCACTATTGCCAGTTTGAATCTGGGGAGCACTACTGTATGCATTGTGCTGTAAACATTACACAGCACAGTAAATGAGGCAAAATAGCTGGGAAAATATGTGAGAGGAAAGAGTGGAAAAAAGATTATAAAATATCCTTATGAACATTAACATAAATGATGGGTTACAATCTTCCAACTTTATTCTTCTGACAAATTGTCTACATAGTAATGTTTTCATCGTACACTATCATTTAGAAACATACTGCACAAACCATATACCTGTAAAAGCTATAGTTTCTTTTGTCAGGTTTGTGGCTGTTATTTAGTGCATGTCAAGTATGCTAGTTAGGGGGTAAATTTACAGTCTCTACTGTAACTGAATTTCCTAAACAGCTTCCCTTTGAAAAACAAAATGAAATATCATAGCGATGAGGAACACTGGAACACAAGTTCTGTTATATTGAGCCGTTGAGCTTGGCTCTCCTTGGTGTCTAAAGCATCTGTCCATGGTACTAGTCCTGCCTGTTAGAATCACCCCTGTAATCACGACATCATTCATTTTGTGCTCATTGTGCTTGGGTTTATATGTCTCCGTTGTCTATAACTTTTCTGAAACCAAAGTTTTTTGCATCTCTACTGTTTCTGGTGCTAATTTTTCAGAAAGTTTAGGTTTGGTCCTTCATTCATTGTTTCTTGGTTTATTGTAGTGTTTCTATTGTTCAATATTTTTTCTTTTATTTTTTTGCTTTCACAATTTGCTTTTCCCTTAACGTAGGCAGACACATTTGTGTTTGTTCTCCTAACCATGCATCCAGCCCCTCCCACCTTTAATTATGGCGGGGGAGGGGCTAATAGCTATTGTAGATATATTTCCCTTCTAGAATCTGAACTGGCTTTTAAAATTTGTTTCCCTCCCTTAATTTATAAATATTTTAATCAATAATGTATCTGTTATTTCCCAAGTGAGCCCTGAGAAGTGTGTTTGATGGCCTCACACCAGCCATTCCAAGAGAACTGCCTCTCAAGCAGCTGACACCAGTGAGCCTAGCTACGTTTTTACTTCTCTCGAGTCCCTGCGTTTTCAGGTTAGCCAGCAATGGCACACTCACTCCATCACTGAACCAATGAAATTGATGTGTTGTACAAGTTCCCTCACTCCCTTTTGCTGAGCTTGCATTGCATTGCCCATTGCATATTCAGTCAGAAACTAGCCCTAAACAAAAAGTCAGCCATCAGAGAATAATACTGTCTGTCCTCAACATTGTAATTGCACTTGATCAGCATCAGCTCCGCATCAATAATTAGACAAGGGTCCAATAATTATGTTGGCAATGAAACAACATAGTCAAAACTTCAGTTATTTTCATGAGGTGACTGTCCAAGGGCTGAAACCAATGCTGGAGACTGACACTGCCCATTTACTTACAACATCACAGATGATTGAAAACTGTGTCCTTTGTATTGTTTGCAATATTCTCTTCTGGTTGTGGCCTCACAGACTAACTAAAGAACTATACTTGCTTTCATCGATGACATACTTGCTTTTAAAAATCTAATTAAAACTTTCTTTTTGGTCCTTAGGTAGAAAGATGGCTCTGCTGAGATAAGCTCTTAATTAATGCACTGAGAGCTTACGAGTCCCACCTCTCAACAGGAATGATTGACGTCCAAGGATACATAAATTACAGTAATTGAGCCCTGCCTCTACCCAGACTTCCTACAGCCAACTCATCAGAGAAGCTAGGTGAGTAGACCAGCATAGAAAGTTATTGAAATATGTTCTTTGCTTTCCCAAAGGGTGAAAGAGACTTTTCAGACTGTTGCACATTTACTATTACAGAAGGCAGGTCTTTTCTTCAGCTTTAAGATGTAGGTTTTATGTTGAAGTCGTTTTGTTTTGTTTTGTTTTTAATTATAAAAATTAGCATTTTAACATAGCCATTGAAAATTAAATAACCACCTTCTCTTTGTAATTTTCAAGCAGCAAAACTTGCAAGCCCATTATAGTATGCAAAAATTACTTGGCATCACTTATTATTAAATTGTGTTGCATAGCAATGAACACGTATGCTATGGACGGATTGTTTGAAATCAAACCCAATTGTAGTCCTTGAGTTTGATTTTCAGAAATATGCCTAATTGCAAATACACCTAACCCCCAGCCTCACCAAAGACTCATACTGAAATATTTATTTTATGCTTATTTAATTCAGAAAGAAAAGTATTCTGAACCTCTAACTTTCACAGAATCTAATAAACTATTTGGTATAATCTAAATAGTTTAATGTTCTAAAATAAAATTCAGGGACAAGGCTATTTGTTAAAATTGAAAACAGTTGTACCGTATTTGATGTCTTCATTTATATCTGATAGTTTTATTAACAGGTTTTTAACTGTCTTAAAAATTATGGGAAAAAAACACACTTTCAACTATTGTCGAGGAAATATGAATAATACAGGATATTAAACTATTTACAATATATCGTTAAAATATATGTATTATTCAGATAAAATACAAATAGGGTTTGAGTTTTACTATGTAAAATTTTACAAGGCAAAAGTAAAGGAACAAAGACCACAAAGAAAACTAGATTAAGAAATGATTAAGCTTAACGGTGTTACATCAAAATGAATAGAGGTGGAAAAGGAAATAGAGCAGAAGAAAAAAAATACCAAACGACAGAAGCACTGCAGTAAATTTTAGAAATAGTAAGTAAAATACTGAACCCAAACATTCCAAAAGCTCAGTACTGGCCAAAGTAGATGAAAATGATAGAAAGAAACAGGGCTAGGTTCAGTAGGATTTGGGGAACTACTCTGTCTTAGCAGCAAAAATCAAAGAGAATATTTTTAAGACTTTGGATTCCTGAAACTTTAGGAGAACATGTTGCTCCCACACTTTCTCTCTTTCCACTCCAGTGTGCTTTTGCTGTGCCTACTGTTTCAAATTGTGAAAAATGTGGCACCCCACTTAAAAAGAAAATCATAAGATGGCTACATTTCTATCAAAATGGCTTTATTATTACCTGTGAGAAAACCTGAAGTGGAGAAAAATTGAGAGAGATCAGAAAATCCTGAGCTGATAATCTTGTAAAAAAATATAAAATGCTTTTAACATCAAGGCTATCACGCTAGGACTGAAATGGAATAAAAATGGAACAGCTTCTTTACTTAGATCCTTTTATGATCGGGTGGCTAGCAGGACCTCAATACAGTGTATCAAGGCCATGGAAATCTACAAAAGAGAGCATTTTCTATTTGACAAAAAATTATGTAGGTGGAAGGATCAGGAAGCATGCCTTCAGATAGCCTAAGTGTTTATTTTGATTTTCTGTTCTTCTGTGATCAGACCACATTCCTTCATTACCTATTATGTACTGAGCAAGGTTTGGTACTTGAAGTGGCTTTGTGTGAAATTATGTGTGGAATTACCTAAATCTCTTCATCTCTCTTGAGAATTTATATCTTTAATAAATAAGAAAAGGCAGTATTACTATGCGCTTCATTAGTCTCATGTCTGTAGAAATATTTATTAGTAGAAAAAGTAACCAATATGCTCATCAGTTTGCAGAAAATTCTACTTGAATTCACATACTTTTTTAATGCAGCTAATGGACAACTGAACATCCTTTCATTGCACTACATGGACCCTACCTTTGGATTTAAGTTGTGCAGAGGTCCCTGAGTTAGTATCAGCTTTTGTCTTCATCTGTGTTGGGTAATCAAAGTGCTGATGCCTGACAGAAAATCATAAGTCATTATGAGATGGAGCACAGTCAGCATTGAGATGTCCAGGGCCACCCTGCCTGGAATGGAACCATTAATATAATAGCCTATCACTCAAGCTAATAAAATCAGCTCTTACTCTATTCTGTTTCTGAACATGGACCATCAGTTCCAAGTTTCCAATTACTACATTTCATCACAATCATACTATTATTAGCCAATACATGAATGAACATAGCAAAAGACATGCTGGTCATTCTCTACCATTGCAATGTACAGAGAACCTCAGAAAACTCTTCTCCAGTCTTTGAAACTGACTACTTATCATACAATTATTGCTTCAGTTATTTAATAGACTTCTTATACTATTTCTTCATTTAGAATTTATATAACTCTTTAGATGCAGGATTGTTCACTTAACCGTGCATTTCATTATTCTCCTACTGTTTGATATCTGAGTTAACTTCTTGCTTATAACTCTAGTAACAATTTTAATGATCTTGAAGATTTGTTGATAAAATGTGTTACCTTTTTTTATATAAAACAGGAACATATTGAAAAAAAACAAGAAATGCCATATAACATCCTATAATATCCATGCTAATATCATTTTGTTATAATTTTAAATAACAAAAACTAACAATGTACATGGTTAGGAAAAAAAACATTTAAAAAAGTACTCTCTGAAATAATTACTAGTTATAATTTTTCTTCTATAGAAATTCGTATTCATTTAAATATCTACCTATTATTTATGCAATCACTCAAACAGTTATTCAGTGTTGCTTATATATCAAGTACTGTTTCTGGTGTTCAGGTTGTAACAATAAGTGAAACAGATCCTCCAACTAAAATAAATAAATTTAAATTTAAAAAATAACAGTATAAAACTGATGCTGCTGAAAAAAAATAAAAATAAAAAATTCTAGTTCTCATGAGGCTTATATTCTTGTAGGGAGAAACAGAAGATACAAAACAGAATAAGAGTATAAGTGACTGTGTGTGAGAGAGAGAGAGGAAAGAGAAAGGGAAGTAAATACTATGAAAAAATACCAGGAAGAGTTATTTGAAGTTGTTATTGAGAAAGTGATATTTAAGTAAAGACTTGAAGGAGCAGAGAAGGAGCCATATGGGTAGCTTGGATAAAGCTCCAAGTAGAAAAGAATAGCACATGCAAAGGCCCTGGTGAAAGATTTACCTGGTGGAGTAAAGGAGCACAAAGGAACTAAAAGAGCTGGAGTGGACAGGAGTGTGGGCCAGAGTGGAAGAGCACCACAGAATCACGGAGCTGGAGATCACTAATAGATTTGAGCTTTTAATCCGTGTAACATGGGAAGCTTTTAAGTGATTTTGTTTTTCTGGAAGTGGAATATTGGGTGATTTTGAGCAGAGAGATAAGGTGATCCTGATGTATGTTTTGAAAGGACATCCCTGGTTGCTCTGTTGAAAAGAGACTCAATAAAAGAAAGGGCAGAAGCAGGGACAGTAGTTATGAGACAACTATAGTAATCCAGATGAGAGGTGATGGCAGTTTGGACCAGGGTGGTGGAGGAGGCAGTGCCGACGTGTGGTTTTACATTCCTACTATATTCTGAAGGTGGCACTGACAGAATTTGCATGAGGTCTGATGGACTGCATTTGCATGATGGACTGCCAGTGAAGCAGCCACAGGTTCAGTTCCTGGGTCAGGAAGATCCCCTGGAGGAGGAAATAGCAACCCACTCTAGTATTCTTGTCTGGAGAATCTCATGGACAGAGGAGCCTGGCCAGCTATAGTCCATGCAGTCGCAAAGAGTCGGACACAACTGAGCGACTGAGCATGAATGCATTTAGTTAGAAGGAGGAAGAAAGTTTTATTTTGTTTGAGATAAAAGCACTAACAGTTTATAGCTATTAAGAATGACTCAATCGATAGGGGGAAATTGATGATGCAAGAAAGATGTGCTGGAGTTCTCCATATATAGGTGAGAGAATATCAGGCTTTCTGCAAACGGGGAGGGAGGAGCCAGCAGAGAGAAGCTGGCATCAACAAGTGCAAATGCAGAAAGGTGGGAAGATGAGGCGAGAGCTGGTGGAAGATCTCTTCTAGGTGCTCTGTTTTAGAAGCAAGGGCATCATCTGACACTAAGTATGGTCAAGGTCTGAAGATATAAGGAGAGTGTGTGAAATTGTGATGGACTGGAGTGTGAATGGAGTGTGAAAATAACACAAGAACCATGAAGGGTGAAGGCTGCAAAAGGAGGTTAGTGGTCAGAAATTTAGGGTAAGACCAGTGTGTAGGGTTGCATGTTTTTGTTCACTATATTCGGTTGTACAAATACCTGTATAGAGTAGGCAGTGTTGGTGTAACAGTGGTTAGGATTTTGCCAGGGGAATATCAAGAAACTCAGGAGGGCAGATGAGTTTATGCATTTATGTTTGTTTCCAGATTTGCATTGATCTTGCTTATCATATCTTCTCCAGTACCAAGCTCTTTTAGTTATAGTAGCACTTGGGATATGTATTGCAATACAATATGTGATACCATCAGGTGATGTTCATTGCTCCTTCATGAGGATTCTTCTACCAATTTGTGAATACTTAGTCATTAACCTAAAAAACTTTATTATCACTTTATCATGTTAAAAATTCCAGTTGATTTTTAAATTTTTGTTGAGTTACTGTCAGCTTCATAGATTTCAGGAAAATTCACACCTTTATACTACTATACAATATTCTTATTCACATACTAACTAGGCTTTATCATTTGCTTACTCTCTTCTAAAGTCTTCAGCAGAATTTTACAGTTTCTTATATAGGCCCTACACATTATTTCTTTTATAAGTACATGCACATATGCATCATCCCTTGTGTTTTCTTGATCAATAATAGAATAACAGGGAATTCTCTGGCAGTCCAGTGTTTAGGGTTCTGTGGTACAGGTTTGATCCCTGGTCAGAGAACTAAGATTCCTCATGCTGTGAGGGGTCCAAAAAGAAAAAAAAAATAGAACAGAGAAAAGAAACTATTATACTCAGAAGCCATCAAATTCATTCATTAATTTGCTTGATAGATATTGGACTATTTCAATATTTAAATTGCTAATTCAAAACATCTGATATTTTGCCTATGTTTTTGTGAGTGGCAATTTGTTCAAGAGCCAAAAGGGAAGTAAAGAAACAGATTTTTCATATTTTCAGAGGTAGGTGTACCTAAAGTGAGCATCCTTATTTCGTAAAATGAGTAAGTTATAAAAATAAAATATGCTAGGTTGGATAATCATCTATAATGTTAACAGTCCAATTGCTTGTCATGTAGAGGAAGGTTGTGCTTTAATTAAGCAATAAGACATGGCAGGGTGTGAATTATGGAGTAATCATTCTTGTCTACTGTATTGTTAGACAAAAGGCCGAGGGCCAGGTGTCACTGCATACACCATGCACAAATTATTACACTGTAATTTAAATCTAGAACATTGTAGAATATATTTGAAAATATTTTTCAAATAACTTGGCAAAACAAGAAATGTAGGTTGGATATATTTCTTAAATTCTGTTACAGGACCTCAACTACAATACTGAAAGATCAAAAGCCTAAAGGAAAGCATTTATTTGGGGGTAAAAATATAGCAGCAAAAGACAGCAAAGTTATCTTCATAGTTTATTATTCTCTAACCAGTATTTTTATATAGGAGATTCCTGGGAAGATGATACATTGACTTTTCTCCCTATGATTAGGGAAAAGTGGTCAGAGCTAAATTTTGAGAAATTTTAAGAGGAGTCCTTTTAGGCTTTATTTTTCCTTCACAAAGAAATGCTAACTAACAAATAACTCTTAACAGAAACCCTCCAGAAAAACATGTATCTTCCTGAAAGAACTTGGCAAAGAGTAGAACAATTTTACAGAATTTTGTGTCCTTTTCAAATCAGTGGGATTTGTAATCCTAACACTTTCCCCCCATAACGTACCATTTTGAAAGTCCTCTTTTGTAAAGACATTAAAATAGATCTCTTATCACAAGAAAACACATTGTTTGAAATACTGCCTTTTTTTAAAATAAAAAAAAGGAAAACTCATTTTTGCCCCTTCAAAAGGAAAATGTTTGAGGGCGAGTATGTGATTGTAATAAAGAGAAAGTCTACTTGCTTTTCATCTGCAGAGCACTCTGACTAGCAGTGTTTCAAAAGATGATTTCTTTTTAAAGTTATTATAGTTTTGTGCTTTCATTGCCAAGATTGTATACTTTTAAGGTGGCGATGTATTAACAAGTTTGACTTCTTTTGTGAATATCACAAGATAAAAGTTACAACCTTGGACCATTAATTTTATCTCAGGGTCTCCTTCAAATTAATACATTTTGTCACCAAATTTGACCTCTTTCTAGAAGTGGAGGAACCAAAGAGAACTTAACACAACAGATCAAGTATAAAATATATTTAAAGGATCTATAGAAACACCCACCTTCCCAAAATATGTCTCAATGTTTTATAATAGGACCATTAATTATTTACAATTCTGGATTAGTGTTTTGGTGTTGAATATTCCCTTATTAAAAATAAACCTCTCCCAAGTCAGTGACACAGAATCCAGTTATCAGGTATTAATACATCAGTTGGTCTCTTTGCTGAAGTGATAGATTTAGGCTATAGATTTACTCTCATTCATAACAGAAAACAGGGATGAAATGAGACAAAAGAACGAAATAGTTTTATGCATATGAGAAAATTTCCAGCCCTGAAACTTGAGCTAGATGTTATTATGACAGTCCTTAGCTACTGAAAGATTATTTGAAAACACACAAGTTTCATGGGCAGAGGTTAGAAGAACTCAGAAAAGGGAGAATGATGAGTTATTTATACAAGAATGAATCATGTCTTATTTGGTGACTAATATGTGTCTTAAATGATGAAAAAGGTAGGGAAAACCAAGGAAAATTTATTTTTTCATACGTAATGGATTTACCCATTCTATAACTTGTATTAGATCCATGGGTCTACCACAACAACTAAAGAAAACCATTTTTTAGCACTTTTTACTTGTTTCTGTTTCATTGAATTAGGCATGGTTGACTTTTCTACTCAGTGTCTCCCAACAGATCCTTTTCTGGACTTAAAGTGCAGTAGGATTTTACTCCAAAATTCTTAGGGACTGGGAGACTATAACTCTCTTTGACTTCTTCTCCAAGATTTATTGTGTCAGTTGTGGACAACCCACATGACAGGTAATTTTTAGAAAGTTTAACAAAAACTTATAGAATTGTCCTTAGAAAACCATGATATAAAAGTATGCTGTTAGCTTGGAACAAGGTCAATATGTAACAAGGCTAAATAAAAAGCATCCATGCATTTTTAGAAAAGGATTATCAGTTACTTTGTTTTAATTTTTATACTAGTGTGTCCTTGATTTAGGTCCTATTAACTTCTACAGAGACATAATTACTTTAAGATATTTTAGAATGTAATAAGTTGTAAAGGAAATCATTTCACAGGTTGGTTGTTGGTTGGGTCTATGTGGACATGTGCTAAGTCACTTCAGTCGTGTCTGACTCTTTGCAGCCCTATGGACTATATCCAGCAGGCCCCTCTGCCTCTGGGATTCTCCAGGCAAGAATACTGGAGTGGGTTGCCATTTCCTCTTTCCAAGGGTCTTCCTGGCCCAGGGATTGAGTCAGCATTTCTTGCCTCTCCAACACTGGCAGGCAAGCTCCTCAGCACTCATGTCACCTGGGAAGCCCAACCGTGCTTAAGTGTTAACTGGTCACATCGCTCAATAGATACAAACGGCTTTTATAGGCTTATGTTTGTTAGGGTAAATTATGGGCATGAATTTTGTGGAAAGATTGATACTGAATATTCAACATAATTCTATCCATATTAACAAAAACTCTGCAGGATTGATGCTAATTTCTGGATTAAGAAATACAGGTTTATAGAGATCCTCAGTAAGTAAGAGGTGGGTCCAATCTTCTAACACAAGACCACAATTTGAAAAAATATTATTTTCAGTGAATCATAGTGTCTTCTGCAGAACTTAAGCGTCAGAATATTTTTTTAAATATGGAATTTAGTCATCACAAAGCTCTTCTTAAAAAATCTGACATTTTCCCAGTCTATGATCCAGGACTATTAAGTTTCTTCCATTTTCCATTCTTAGAACTTTCTCCTTATATGTTGTTATGAACTTCCATTCTGCTCCAGAATCCATTACACATATTCAAAAGCATAACAGCAGAAATAAGTTCTGGATAAGTAACAACCATGAGCACCAGCCTTGTCACATCAAAGACTGACAGTCAGTTCTCAGAAAGGACCCCATGATCACAGCCATGGAGCAAGATCCTACTTTGTCCTTCACCCAAGTTTGGTTTCCTTCCATTAGATTAATTAGTGTCACACACTGTGTGCAGCAATGGGGGTGAGAGTTTTGATTCAGTACTACTGTCATGATCATGGGATAAAAAATACAAAAATACTGACCTGTAAATAAAGGTCAGATAGAAAAGAAGACCCAAAGTTAGCACCATAGCATTCATGTTCAACTGTTAGTGTATCTGTTTAGGTATGTCTATATGTTTTTTGTAATCCATCAACTCCTGTATCATTCCAAATATGATTTTCCTGCTTTTTGTTTCAATTTGTTTCACCAAAGTTGCTGTTTTTAAAGTCTTTGCGTTAAAAGCAGCAGCCTGGACTCATATTCCTAATTTCTTTCCTATTTAGGCAGTTGGTTTTGATATTCCCAATCTCAGGCTGTACCCAACTATAATTCACTCCATTGTAGCAGCTCAGCAGACACAAGTCCTCATTTCTGACAAGGTCATTCATCATACAAGTTGTTGAATTCCTTGTTACTACATTTGGATTTAAAGTGGAATGTAGGTACCAATCAAGACCAAAGTACAGAAAATAATACTCATTATCTCACACTACAATGTCATCGTTTTATTTTTTTGGAGCAAGAATTATGAGCAACACCCCAGTTTTATCTTCTCAAACCCCTGCTGTATAGACAGCCTAGAACAGAGAGTAAAATTATGAAAAAAAATAAAGTCAACAGTTGCTAGAAATTTGTTTTTGCTTCCAAAATAGAAGGAAGAAAAATACATCTTTTAAAAATCGTCACATGCAATAATTAACCAAGTTTAAAAAAAAGAGTACTAAAAAATAAGAAACTAAAAATAGCTCAGTGGTAATTTAATAACTGTCATGACTCATTCCATCTGCTGGAAAGAGTTTAAAACCTTTACCTGCTGCCACTCACATGATCGAGATTGAGAGTTCAGAGCAGAAAGCTAACATCTGATGCGGAAGTATGTGATCCAATTCATCTGTAAGTGCATTTTTCTGCTTAATAATGTTACACTATCTGTTGAAAGGAAATAAGAATCCCCAAGTTTTGAAGTGTAAGAAAATAAGACACAAAGGACAGAAAAGAACTAAAATATATCTGTGTACAACTAGTGCTGGGACACCTGAAGGTAATCGTGTGCACCCGGCCCTCTGCAAACTCTAGGTTGGGGGTGCTTCACACAGGGCTCCTTTGAAAGTGAGGAGTGATTGGAATCCTGTATAAGAGGCCACTGTCAAAGCAAAAAAGAGAATAATATCTCCCCCATGAAAG
This sequence comes from Bos indicus, assembly GCF_029378745.1. Classification (NCBI taxonomy): domain Eukaryota; kingdom Metazoa; phylum Chordata; class Mammalia; order Artiodactyla; family Bovidae; genus Bos; species Bos indicus. Next base: position 12,833,241 of record NC_091786.1, read on the forward strand.
TGAGAGCAGAGGCAACCTCTGCCACTGACTCCTTCTCTCTTGGATTCCTCTCCCAACTCTCCATAATTCAAAACAGGCAGGCAGCAGGCTGTACAGATGGAGAGGCAACAGCCAGAGTCCACATGGAGCATTATAGATCTGGCTAGTTGTCTAGTTAACAGTCAGCTATTTTTGGATAATACCCACAGTTGTTTTACAAAAATGAGAAAAAATATGGATTTATCCTGAGTTCATATATAAAAATATTTGTACAGGTTGGGGCTTGGGTGGACACCATTTTTTTACCTACACACAGCTTGTGGATGACTCAGGCTGACTTCCTTTGCAATCGGCAGCAAACAGACTCTGTTGAAATGATACTGTGGGTCATACTATAAGCAGCATATTCCACAATCGTATGTCCCAGAAAGAAACGTTTTAGGCACTAGTTATTATTTTCATGGAGTTTTGTTTTTGACCTTGAACAGGCGGAGGGCGGAGAGATTTAGGAATACCCTTGCCTGTCATACAATTGCGAGGTAGCAAGGGGGCACTGTGTTACGTATCAGTTCAGCTCACATCAGTTGCTCAATCCTGTCAGACTCTGCGACCCCATGGACTGAAGTACACCAAGCCTCCCTGTCCATCACCAGCTCTCAGAGTTTAGTCAAATCCATGTCCATTGAATCGAGATGCCATCCAACCATCTTATCTTCTGTCGTCCCCTTCTCCTCCTGCCTTCAATCTTTCCCAGCATCAGGGTCTTTTCCACTGAATCAGTTCTTCCCATCAGGTGGTCAAAGTATTGGAGTTTCAGCTTCAGCATCAGTCCTTCCAATGAATGTTCAGGACTGATTTCCTTTAGGGTGGACTGGTTGGATCTCCTTGCAGTCCAGGGGACTCTCAAGAGTCTTCTCCAACACCACAGTTCAAAAGCCTCAGTTCTGGAGAATAGCATTGAAACATGTATAATATCATGTATGAAACGAGTCGCCAGTCCAGGTTCGATGCACGGTACTGGATGCTTGGGGCTGGTGCACTGGGACGACCCAGAGGGAGGGGAGGGGAGGGGAGGGAGGAGGGTGGAGGGTTCAGGATGGGGAATGCGGGTATACCTGTGGCAGATTCATTTCGATGTTTGGCAAAAGTAATACAATATTGTAAAGTTTAAAAATAAAATTAAAAAATAAATAAGAGGTATACAACAACCATCAAAAAAAAAAAAAAGCCTCAGTTCTTTGGCACCCAGCTTTCTTAATAGTCCAACTGTCACATCAATACATGACTACTGGAAAAACCATAGCTTTGACTAGATAGGTCTTTGTTGGCAAAGTAATGTCTCTGCTTTTTAGTATACTGTCTAGGTTGGTCATAACTTTTCTTCCAAGGAGCAAGCATCTTTTAATTTCATGGTTGCAGTCACCATCTGCAATGATTTTGGAGCTCCCCAAAATAAAGTCTGTCACTGTTTCCATTGCTTCCCCCATCGATTTGCCATGAAGTGATGGGACCAGATGCCATGATCTTAGTTTCCTGAATGTTGAGTTTTAAGCCACCTTTTTCACTCTCCTCTTTCGCTTTCATCAAGAGGCTCTTTAGTTCTTCTTTGCTTACTGACATAATGGGGGTGTCATCTGCATATCTGAGGTTGTTGATATTTCTCCCAGCAATCTGGATTCCAGCTTATGCTTCATCCAGCCCAGCGTTTCTCATGATGTACTCTTCATATAAGTTAAATAAGCAGGGTGACAATATACAGCCTTGACGTACTCCTTTCCCAATTTGGAATCAGTCTGTTGTTCCATGTCCAATTCTAACTGTTGCTTCCTGACCTGCATACCAGTTTCTCAGGATGCATGTCAGGTGGTCTGGTATTCCCATCTCTTTCAGAATTTACCACAGTTTATTGAGATCCACACAAAGGCTTTGGCAGAGTTAATAAAGCAGAAATAGATGTTTTTCTGGAACTCTTTTGCTTTTTCAATGATCCAGAAGATGTTGGCAATTTGATCTCTGGTTCCCCTGCCTTTTCTAAATCCAGCTTGAACATCTGGAAGTTCATCGCTTATGTTGAAGCCTGGCTTGGAGAATTTTGAGCATTACTTTACTAGCGTGTGAGATGAGTGCAATTGTGCAGTAGTTTGAGCATTCTTTGGCATTGCCTTTCTTTGGGATTGGATTGAAAACTGACTTTTTCCAGTCCTGTGGCCACTGCTGAGTTTTCCAGATTTGCTGGCATATTGAGTGCAGCACTTTCACAGCATCATCTTTCAGGATTTGAAATAGCTCAACTGGAATTCCATCACCTCCACTAGCTTTGTTCGTAGTGATGCTTTCTAAGGCCCACTTGACTTCACATTCCAGGATGTCTGGCTCTAGGTCAGTGATCACACCATCATGATTATCTGGGTCCTAAAGATATTTTTTGTATAGTTCTGTGTATTCTTGCCACCTCTTCTTAATGTCTTCTGCTTCTGTTAGGTCCATACCATTTCTGTCCTTTATTATGCCCATCTTTGCATGAAGTGTTCCCTTGGTATCACTAATTTTCTTGAAGAGATCTCTAGTCTTTCCCATTCTATTGTTTTCCTCTATTTCTTTGCATTGATCACTGGGATCACTGCTTTCTTATCTCTCCTTGCTATTCTTTGGAACAGTGCATTTAAATGGGTTTATCTTTCCTTTTCTCCTTTGCCTTTTGCTTCTCTTCTTTTCATAACTATTTGTAAGGCCTCATCAAATAACCATTTTGCCTTTTTGCATTGCCTTTTCTTGGGGATGGTCTTGATCCCTGTCTCCTGTACAATATCACAAACCTCTGTCCATAGTTCTTCTGGCTATCAGATTTAATCCCTTGAATCTATTTCTCACTTCCACTGTATAATCATAAGGGATTTGATTAGGTCATACCTGAATGGTCTAGTGGTTTTCCCTACTTTGTTCAATTTAAGTCTGTATTTGGCATTAAGGAGTTTATGATCTGAGCCACAGTCAGCTCCCAGTCTTGTTGTTGCTGACTGTTTAGAGCTTCTCTATCTTTGGCTGCAAAGAATATAATCAATCTGATTTCAGTATTGACCTTCTGGTGATGTCCATGTGTAGAGTCTTCTCTTGTGTTGTTGGAAGAGGGTGTTTGCTATGACCAGTGCATTCTCTTGGCAAAACTCTATTAGCCTTTGCCCTGCTTCATTCTCTACTCCAAGGCCAAATTTGCCTGTTACTCCAGGTATTTCATTACTTCCTACTTTTGCATCCCTATAATGAAAAGGACATCTATTTTGGGTGTAGCAGTCGCCATCTGCTGTTTTGCTGGGGCTTGTGTTACGTATATTTTCATCAAAATAATGGCCCGGGGCTCCTTGGCCAGCAGGCAACACCCAGGAATGCTCTTCAGCTAATGGAATTTGGGGATTTAATGAGGCTTGATTCATTTATGTAGTGAAACGATGTGAGAAAAGGAAGCAGCCGTATAAAATTGACAAGCATATTCCTTGTAAAACACTTTTTATAGATGTAGTTATGGTGGCAGATGTTGAAGCTATCCTTAAAGCTATAAATCAGTTTACTGATCACAAATCTTCAATCCAATGACCAAAAATCACAATAGTATATTTGACAAGAGCAAACTTGAAGTTATCTGTGCTAACTTTAACAAAATACAAGGGATAGCATTTTATTATTTATTGAATGCCTACCATTTGCAAGTAGTGTGTTCTGTAGATTCAATAATTTGCATATATGTGTATTGAGATAATCATGCACACACATGTAAAAACCATAGTCTTGCTCTCAGTTTGCTTATAATACAATAGAGAGAAGATTTATGCAAAGTAAGCCAATTTTGTAAGAAGTGTACAAATAACAACCTTTAGAAAGTTCAGTAAAGAGAGAACATATTTGGGTAGAGAAAGAAAAAAACATTTCATGGATAAGAAAGATTATGAAATCTACCATCAAAAGATGATGAATAACATTTCAAGTAATAAAGAAGGGAGGGACATTCCTAAAGGAAGTGGTTAACAAAGGAATCACCATGGGAATTTATCAAATGAGTTTAATAATTACTAAGCCAGTCTCCAATCTGGGTAGACCATGAGTCTTGTGATTGAGAGATTGTTAAAGTAAAAGATGGAAAGGTAAGCAGGACCAGATTCTGCAGGACCATGGATGGCAGGCAAACATGATTACAGTCAAGATTTTATTTCATAATTGGATAATTGTAAATAATTTCTACTTGTCCCATAGCAATCCAGGGCTAACGGGTTTCTCCCATTATTAGCTAAGACTTTTCATTAATCTTATTTGCAATCCCAGAAAACTGACATGTTAATGTATATGGCCCAAAAGATTACCCTACTCCTGATGTTTGTTACTTTTCCAAAGGGACTGTCAAGGTTGTGTATTTTATTAGATTTTAGAAAGTCTAATCTCAGGTGCAACCTGGAGTTTCCTCTGGTTGCCAGTGTGTGCTTCCTGGTTTCTCCTGCCTCAGATTCCAGGTGTAGCTCACTGACAGTTGTTTGGAAAATTCTATTGTTCAGGTGCCAGTAAATTAGGGTGATGATGTCCTTGGCATTTCCTCACATCCCAGACAACAGGTTATGTTCTTTGCTTTTTATTCTGATGCTAATTAAAAGGGAGAAAAAAAACAGTTCATCCTAATCTTATGCCTAGTTCTTTGCAGTTATTTGCATTCAGCTCATTAGTTTGTTTTATTGTGACCTTTCTTACATTTTTGAAAATATTAGTTTCATGAAGATTCTTTCCTTTTCATCATTTTCTGTAGAAAAGTCAATAAAATATAAATGAAGAAGTGATTTTCCCAGTATAACATGATTCTAGGAAAGGAACTCAGATTGTTCTGGTCATCAATCATGTTGTTGAATAGTAAGAAGTTTGAGTCAGCCAATTAAAAAAAAAAATTGAGAACATAGACAATGCCAGATGGCTTGAATCTAAACATAAAAAGTTGAAGTGGCCATATCAGAAATCAGATCAAATATTTACAATCATTATCAGCGTATGTGGCCAAAATCCAACAACTTTTAACCCAAATGTGTATTCCAAAAGAGATACTCCAGCATCTGCAGCCCAGTGACATCAGCACCCAAACCTGTCACCCTAACCCTTGTGAGGTTCTCCCTGCCCCCCCGGTCCCCTGAGCACTGTTATGAGGACAGACTGCAGAATCTGAAAGCACGTGGTCAGTCCAGGTCTGACGGATGACTCTTATGCTAGTAGTGTTGGCAAGACTGCCTGGATTTCTTTCCTTTGTGGTGGAGAAATATTGTGCAAGCTCTTACTTGACTGAGTGAAAAGCAGACCAGTTGTCATCTCTGGTGTTTATCAGCCCATCAGCTGCAGTTGAGACCTTTCTTGGGAATACACAGTGACACACCAAATATCTAGCTACTCCTCAGTGAGTGCTTCTGTGCCACAGGAGTCGGCCCCCGATCAAGGCAAGGAGCTTAGATCAGGAAAAGAGAGCTGATGGGCCTAAGGGTCTCCCAAACGAAGGGGAGGTTGGGGAAGGAGTAACTAATAGCTTTCCCCATATGCTTTCTCTAGTCAAGAGTGAAATAAGTCAGAAAGAGGAAAATAGGCATCATATATTAATTCATATATGTGGAATGTAGAAAAATGGTATGGATGAACCTATCTGCAAAGCAGAAATAGAGACAGATGTAAGAGAACAAATGTATGGACACCAAGGGGAGGATGGAAAGGTGGGCTGAATTGGGAAATGGGGATTGAAATATATACACTATTATGTGTATAAAACAGATAACTAATGAGAACCTACTGTAAAGCATGGGGAACTCTGCTCAATGCTCTGTGGTGACTTAAATGAGAAGGAAATCCAAAAAAAGGAGAGATGTATGTAAACATATAGCTGATTCATTTTGCTTATGCTGTAGCAGAGACTAATACAATACTGTAAAGCAACTATACAACAATAACATTTTTTAAAAAAAAGAAATAACCAGTTTTCTTCTGCCCAGTTCTCCTGGTGAAACAAAAGGCATCCTCCCTGTCTTCTTTCCAGCAGCATAAATAAGGAGGAAAGCAGCTACAGTTTGAAGAGGGAAAGGGAAAGACAGTTTCATTTGGATTTGGTTCCTAAATGATATATTTCAGGATTAATTCTTCAGCAAATAGATAAAATTCTCTGATTTTATTAAAAATAAGAATATACGTATATAGTTCATCACTCTCTTAAAACAAAACAAAACAAAACAATGGAAGCCTAAGAAGCAAGTGCTGTAGAAAGGGTAAAATTGCCTGCTGTGTATTTCAAGGTGGCCTGTGCAGGCAACAGGAGTAATAGGAATGATTAAACCCTGTCGGATGGGGTTAGGTCTGGAGCTTTCTTGCCTCATGACAGGCTGTGACAGTCGAGTGGTACTGAAGCAGAACAAACGACGGTGGCAGTTTGCTGTGAGCAGTGCAACTGTCAAAACTGCTGTCCAGAAGCAAACATTGGGGATAACAACCAGCAAAGTTTGCAACCTGATGACTCAAATGCTGATGGCCACGATGTCTTCACAGTAAACTCCAGGTTATAGTTCCCGCCTGGGGCTTTCCACTCTCATGCTCAGGACTGCCAACTCTTCCTATGCTCCTATGCTCTGGTCAATTTCCATATTATAACAAAGCCTACCTTCCTTGGGAAAGCACTCACTCATCCTTGCATGACCCACATGGAAATGCTCATACTCATAGACTAGCACATAAGCCACACATATGGAGTTTATCATGTTTCATGTTTGGTGCGGTCGTCTGCCATCCAAAAAGAAAAAAGCCCGTCCATGTGTTAAATCTAGTTCCAATTACATAGCTGGAAGAATAGGTTACAGCACAGATGTAAACCCGCCATCACAAATAGGGTGAAATACTTCACACCCGAAGCAGAAACAGTGAACTTAGCATTGTCACCAGTTTCTTGAAAAGCTGAAAAAAAAAAATTACTTTACACCCATGTGGCTTCACAGGTTTTTATTAGAAGCCACAGTAGACACTTTGCACCAGCAGTAAATGAGAAACCTTTCCACATTGTAATAACATGGGGAGAGGTTCTCAGCCTCTATCATCCTCTGGGAATTCTCCTATTGAGTTTCCATAGGTTGGAGGGCTGAGAAGGTGGCCCACAGGGTCTCTAACACACAAGCTCAATTTTAACATTGCATCCTGTCATATTTCTCATGTTGGGGGAGTCCAATAGAAAAGGTGTCATCTGAGTCTGCAATTTGCAAGGTGCTGGGCATCTTACCTCTGCTGAGATCAGATGGTCCAGGTGTGATATAAACCAGGAATTCTTAGTTCCTAACATCAATTATCCTCTCTGAGAAACCTCAATAGACTCCATGAGTGCTATACAAGCTAGTGATCTCAGAACAAGAAGGCTTAGAGTTAAGCAAAAGGCTTACCTCTTACATCCAGTTAGTAAAAGTTATGATATGAATTTTAAATTACTTTTTATGGGAATCTAGTTGATTTACAATGCCATGTTCATTTCAGATGAGTAGCAAAGTGAGTCAGTTATACATACATATATATATATATATATATATATATATATATATATATCTCCACTGTTTTTTAGATTCTTTACCCATGGGGCTTCCCTGGTAGCTCAGATGATAAATAATCTACCTGCAATGCAGGAGACTGGGCTTCAATCCCTGGGTTGGGAAGATCCCCTGGAGAAGGAAATGGCTACCCAGTCCAGTATTCTTGCCTGGAGAATTCCATGGACAGACCATGGGGTAACGAAGAGTTGGACATGACTGAGCAGCTAGCACTTCACTCCCAGGTCATTACAGAATATTGAGTAGAGTTCTCTGTGCTATATAATAGCTATACAGTTATCTCTTTTATGTGTAGTAGTGTGTATGTGTCAGTCCCAATCTCCCAGTTTATCCCTCCTTCCCCCCTTGGTATAAAATATTTACCTCTTGAAGGAAAAAAAAATCACCACATACTTATATACCTAAATTAATTCATAAGATCTATGATTTAGAAGTTTCATCTTCCTTAACCTGAAGCTGAAGAGGCAAACAAAATCATTCCACTTTTACTGTGAGGAAGGAGAAACTGTTTTTTAAAAGAGTAGTAAATTAGCTGGTGCTGGAAGCATCTATTTTCTTGCCTTCATCACTGCCAACTCCCTCTATTTGCTTTGATCTATGATTTGCAAGCTACTATTATTATTTATGTGTTCTACAATTACGACCAGTGACACCTCCCCTTTGCCAGCCCTTAGCCACAAATAGGAAAGGAATAAATGCTGTTTATTGTGACAGTCTGCCTTTTCTTGGTGAAACAATGACAAACTATGCCACTGACAGCTCTCTACTGTTTTCACTGCTGCACCGCAGCTCACTTCTCGAGTGTTCTTCGGCACTGACAGTAGATGGACTTTAATAAAAATACCTAGTGAGAATCTGTTGCATTCCTTTACCTCCCAATGAGCTTCTTGGGGGCATTATATTGGATTAAAATATAGAAGACACAGAAATGTGAGGACACTTTAAGGATTTTTGTATCTCTTTTGGGTGGGGGCAGGAGTCTTCCTAGCTTAACAAGGATCTCTATCCACTAAGTACTTAACTTCTTAAATGTATCTGGGCTTCCCTGGTGGCTCAGCTGGTAAAGAATCCGCCTGCAATGCAGACCTGGATTCAATCACAGGGTTAGGAAGATCCCCTGGAGAAGGAGATGGCTCCCCACTCCAGTATTCTGGCCTGGAGAACTCCATGGACCAGTCCACAGGGTCACACAGTCCACAGATAATGTGAAGAGAAAATGTGAATCAGAGCCATTTATGAATTTTTGGAAAGATTTCCAATACCTTAGCCTGGGAACTTTTAGTAGAGCAGCAACCTCCTAGAATCACCAGAAGGACCAAATTGTGTGAGTTTTTCCAAAGGGCCTATACTAATTAGCTTCTTGAGCTTGTTAAGATGGTGTGTTTACTGGATAATTGCACCTAACGGAACAGAATAGATAAATAAAAGAGTCACTACAAGTTTTGTATGCCCAAATTTGAGCTAAGTGCAGCCGTGTAAATATATGACAGCCAGCCTGCCTCATGTGATGTCATTAGTCAGAAAAGTTACTAAAAGCCAGTACCTAGCTCTGGTCTCAGCAAATTGCATTTAGGGATGTAAAGTTCTGTTTCTTCCTGTTAGTGTTTTGTGAAAAAATGCCCCTCTCTGGGATTTTACTCTTAAAGAAGTAAATTTAAACAGTGACAAAAGCAACAAATACCTGCTTTTTGTATGTGTGCTCAGTCGCTATTGTGTTGCCTGGTAGCTCAGCTGGTAAAGAATCTGCCTGCAATGCATGAGACCCTGGTTCTATTCCTGGGTCAGGAAGATCCCCTGGAGAAGGAAATGGCTACCCACTCCTGTATTCTTGCCTGGAGAATCCCAATGGACAGAGCCTCGTAGGCTAGAGTCCATGGGATTGCCAAGGGTTGGACACAGCTGAGCTTGACTAATCACAGCACAGCTCAGTTGCTAGGTCGTGTCCAACTCTTTGCAACCCCATGGACTGTAGGCTCCTCTCCATGAAATGTTCCAGGCAAGAATACTGGAGTGAGTTGCCATTTCCTACTCCAGGGTATCTTCCCTGGGTCTCCTGTATTGGCACATCTCCTGTGTCTTCTGAATCGGCAGGCAGATTCTTTATCAATTCAAAGACTCTTACTCCTTGGAAGGAAAGTTATGACCAACCTAGACAGCATATTAAAAAGCAGAGACATTACTTTGCTAGCAAAGGTCCGTCTAGTCAAGGCTATGGTTTTTCCAGTAGTCATGTATGGATATGAGAGTTGGACTATAAAGAAAGCTGAGCGCTGAAGAATTGATGCTTTTGAACTGTGGTGTTAGAGAAGACACTTGAGAGTCCCTTGGACTGCAAGGAGATCCAACCAGTCCATCCTAAAGGAGATCAGTCCTGGGTGTTCATTGAAAGGACGGATGTTGAAGCTGAAACTCCAATACTTTGGCCACCTGATGCGAAGAACTGACTCATTAGAAAAGACCCTGATCCTGGGAAAGATTGAAGGTGGGAGGAGAAGGGGACGACAAAGGATGAGATATCCAAAGGTTGGATAACATCACTGACTCAATGGACATGAGTTTGGGTGGACTCTGGGAGTTGGTAATGGACAAGGAGGCCTGGCATGCTACAGTCCATGGGGTTGCAAAGAGTCAAACACAGCTGAGCCACCTCTTGAAGAAGAAGAGGAAGAAAACAATCAAAAAATATGTTTTCTACCAAATATCTATTTTAGGAAACACATTAAAGAAAAAAAAAGCTCAAAACTTGCAACAATTGTTTGCAAGTTGCAACAAATTGTTTAAATTTCTTTCTTTGATATAAAATACTCTATTAGCAACTTTTAAATATTCACAGCACAGTTTAACTATTTAGAGTCCACGGCATATTAAGGTGCCTTGTAGGATTTTCATTTCTTAGGATAGGCAGGTAGAGAATACAAAATCAATTAGAAGAAAGTTGATGAACCTTGAAAAATAAAGAATGAAGCGAATGAGAAAACCAAGTAATGTATAATATTACTTAATAGTTGACTCAAGAAAGGAATGGGATCAAATTAGTCATGTGATAATAAATGGTAGTGTTAATGTTCCAACAGAGAGCCAGAGACTTCTGTGTCAGAATGAAAGACGAAGTCCAACTGCTTGTAAAGAGCACATCTAAAATAATTTTGTAATGTTTGAAAATATTATCATAAGATGAGCCTAGTAAATGTAAAAAAAAAAAAAATAGAAAGTGGGAGTGCTTTATCAATATCGTCTAAAGTGAAATTCAGTGTTATAATCATTAAACAGAACAAATGGAATATTATGGAAGTAGAAAACTTTCTATTCACAAGAAGGTGAAGAATCGTAAACATGTTTGTACCAAGCAACATAGCTGTGGCATGCATAATGCAAACTGTCCCAGAAGTACAGTTGGATAAAACCAAATGATAATGGCGACTTGGTGTGTAAAATTCTGAGTGGTGTCATTAAATTGAGTGAAGTAAAGCAAGGATTTGTATAATATAGTCAGCAGATTTGTGTGTGTATAGATAACAGATGGGCAAAATTATAGATATTCAATAAACTATCATATCATGTTTCCTGTATGCTAGGTATTATTCCAGAGTTTGACATATTAATTCATACAGTCCTCATAATCTTCGAACAATGAGGAAACTGAGGCACTGATTGGACAGGTAGCTTGTTGAGGGCTACCTAACAGAGAATAATAGAACCAGACCTAACCCAGCTGGTCTGGCTCTAGGGTCTGTGGTCTTAAAACTCTTAGATATCACCCTGCCTACAGAGAATATGTTTTTTTCTTATTCTATGGAAAAAATGTCAAACTACTCATGAACTAATCAAGACAAACTAACAAATTCCAAAACATAGAGACCTATAGTCAATATTTTCTGAGCATAATTCAGTAATTATGCTGAAAAGTCAAGAGCCACCAACAAAAGATCTCCCTTTCCTCCCCTCAAAAATCTCTACCTGTACACTTAGAAACCTATTATAATTAATTACTGGATGGAAACAAAAGGATCCCCAAACTAAGATTAAAAATAATTTAGCAATTAAATATGCCATAATTATTCATCTTAATACATGACACTTTTCATTCACCATGTTATTGTTTTTAAATTGCTAATAAAATTTCTAAATATTCTCCCTAATTCCCTTTATTTCTATTAATCTAGTCACTTAGGTATATCTATGTTGAATTTAATAGACTGCAACTGGATAATTTCCCACTGTTAACAGAGAATTAATTTTATACCTTTGGAAGTATATATTATTTGTAGTTCAATTTCTCCTAAGTTGGATTCATTATGGTTATGATAGTAGGATGTGTGCCCTAAAATTTTTAATCAGTTCAATTTCAGAAGTCATTTTATAGCTGCAAGGAAGGAAGTGAAGCTTCCTAGTCACTACCAAGAAGTTTGATGATAAGTAGGATATGGCAAATTTGACCAATGAGCTGTTATTTCTTATGATTCACCAGTGTGTGATGATCCACCATGTGGTTGCTGAGATGATTATCTTGTCTGACATTTTACTACCTTCTTTACCAGAAGTTTTGACCCACGTTGATTATTATACATTCTTTGATTTTTTTCTTCCATTATATTTCTATATGTAAATATATATGTGTGTGTATACCTATAGATAGATATGTATTTATGTATAAATATATACACACACTGAATAACCATTTAGGTATTAATAATTCTTCTCTGTATCATTCATAATTAATTTAGTTGTCCCTAATTTAACCAAATCACTCTAAACATTTCTATATTATCAGTTGCTTAGTCAAGGCAAGAGTTCACAGTTTTATTGATCTTTACATTTTTACTCTTAATTATACTAAGCTAGTTGGAAGCAAACCTCATCGTTATTGGTCTCACAGTATATTATCATTGTCATGGTTATTGATGGCTAAAATAAAAAATGTGTTCATGCAGGGAGATGAATCATCTCTCCTGACTGCCATGTAAAGTAGAAGGCAGGCTGGAGTCATGACATTTAGGAGTGAGGTCCAGCATAAACAAATGTGCAGCCACGCATGGGCGGTTAGGTCACTGGTTTCCTGCACTATGGGGTAAGCACTGGTCATTTGCATGCCACAATTCACTGTGGAAACAAAACAGAGAAATTTAATAATGGATTACCAGAAAAAAAAAATGATCATTTGGAAGCCTGATTTTAAAGTAGTCTTCTTCTTCCCACATCCATATTACACTAACTTTATATGTCTGAAAATATATACATAATTCTAAGATAACATCTAAAAAACTGTTTTTAATACCCAAACCATATTATGGCAATTTTACGATACCCTTCACTCCCAATTATGCTTGAGAAAATCCTCACAGTCTATAAATGATTTCTCAAAATATTTTCAATTGCATACTGCCTCCTGTCAAGTATTCCTAAGCATTTGGTATATATGCTGTGTTTCTTGGTTTGGCGGGATGGTTGGAGATTGTCTATTTTAAAGTGCATAATATGTTCTCTAGTAGGGTTTATATTTAAAACCTGAGTCTAACTGTCCAATATATTGGTGACATTTAGAATATGTCATCCATCACCTTAAATATCAATTCAAGAAATACTTCTAGGGTATTATGATTCTTCCTAATAATATCTTAATTTCATTGTTAACAGAGTTCTAGTTAAGTTCTAGTGGCCATTTTGTTAGTGGCCTTGGGATCCCAAGTGATCTACTTGGGATCATTGGATAATCTTGAATTCTCATAAGAACGTATTGTTTCCCAGCACACATGAGACATACAGGCCCTGCCAGTTAGTATCAGAGGTCACTGTGCGGTTTTTTTCATCATCCTGTGAAGAGCACACAGTTTGAAAATTCCTCCGAGGTCATTCTGAAGTGATGTGAAAGTGAAATATCTTCTGGTCTAATGGGTGGTTAGTAGCAGAATTAGACTCTGTGATCCTAAACGCTCTCTCCTTCACTACCAAGCATATTACAGCACAGGATGAGTGTTTGAATGTATTAGGAGTGATTCAAAGTGTCGTGAGTATACATGTATTCATTTCAACATCACCTGGATTTCCTTCACTCCTTCTCTCCATGCTCCAGATTGTTTCTTGGGGCATTGATGTTTAATGCATCATTCTCTCCATTAGGAAGGGTCAGCTTGAGTCAAATCTGCCATGGTTTGCAGACTCCATCCTAGTGGCAGTTGATTTGGGAGGACTGTTTTGCCTTAGGCAAGCAGGTCAGCTTTACTTTAGGTCCAGCTAATGACAGAGACAAGAGTTTAACTTGAGCTGAAATCCAGCTTCCTTAATTCTGAAGTGAGATGCAAAGGGGGAACAAAGACCCTTGTGTCTTTTTCCACAGCATAAAAACTCATCAGGTTACTATTGCAAAACTATCTGCATTTTCACCCCATCATTAAAACTTTTTCTTTACTAGTGGGTTTTGCAAATTGAAACAGTTACTGATAAAGGACAGAAGCTGGAGAACAGACATGGCTGGAAATGGTGCCAAATTCTTGGGTAGCTTTTAATTCTCCCATGGTATTTGAATCAAAGTAGGGTTGGACAAGAGGAGAAGTGGGCAACAGAGGATGAGATGGCTAGATGGCATCACTGACTCAATAGATATGAATTTGAGCAAACCCTGGGTGAGAGTGAAGGTCATGGAAGCCTGGCATGCTTCAGTTCATGGGGTTGCAAAAAGCTGAATGACCAACAACAGGGAAGATATTGTTACTTGTAGGAATTTAAGGCATAATCACAGATAGCTGTGATTATCACAATATATAGAGGGTGGTTCAGTGGTGAAGAATCCGCCTGCCAATGCAGGAGACTCAGGACACATGGGTTTGTTTCTGGGGTTGGGAAGATCCTCTGGACGAGGAAATGACCACTTATTCCACTATTCTTGCCTGGAAAATCCCATGGACAGAGGAGCTTGGCTGGCTATGGTCCATAAGTTCGCAGAGTCAGATACAATGAGCAACTGAGCATGACAATGTATATATTAGAAACAGTGGCAGCTTAGAAAATGTAATTAATTATATTTATTAACAATTCGTATTTGAATTTCAGTGGAAAAGAATTCACTGAATAGAAAAATTATGGTTGAAAACTTGTGGAACAAATATGACATATAAAATAATTTCTGTTGCAATATCTTGACAAGTGGATAGAAGATGACTGAGTGATGGTGATTGTTTCTATTTAATACAAAAATAGTAATGTCCTCTTTTATCTAAGGAAAAGGTGGAGTTCTATGGAGAATTAAAGTACCATAACAACAACAACAACAACAAATCAGGAAATTCTAGCATGAAGTCAAGTAATTTGAACTTGGTATGGTAAACTATAAATGCATTGGATTGATTCGAATGTTCTCTCCAGTTACTTTCTCAGTCATTATCACAATCACATTTTAATCCCCTTTCTCTTCATCACCATAATAAACATAATATTTATCAAATACTCATAAAATAATTAGCATAATTTCCTAGATAGGGAGTCAGCAAACTACAACCCCCAGGTCAAACCTGCCCATTTCCTGTTTTATGTAGCTCATGAGCTAAGAATTTTTTTTTTTACATTTTTATATGATTGAAAAAACTCAAAAAAAAGTAACATTTGTGACATGTGAAAAGTACACAGAATCCAAATTTCATTGTCCCTAAATAAAGTTTAACTGGAATGCAGCCACACTTACTGCTTACATGGTCTGCAGCGGCTCTGTTGACTGCACCTTCAGAGCTGAGTGGTTAGAACAGAAAGTGTGTGCTCTGCAAAACCTAAAATATTTACAGTCTGGCCTGTTCAGAACAAGTTTGACAACCCCTTCCTAGATGATTAACATCCCATTTAACAGCAACTCAATTTGAAACCAGAGTCAAAATTATTTGGCAAAATCATATTACGATCTATTCTAGGAATCTTTAATTTTGGCTCTTATTAAGTTGTGGAAGCATGTATGAACTTAGAGAGTACGTTGACATCCACATTGGCAGAATTGTTATAGATCATCTTGATTATGACTTTCTACAAAGCCAGGCTTTGTTGCCTAGAACTGATTTGTCCTGATGAAAAATACAAATGAATAATTGCTCTTATTTGATTTTCTTGCTTATAGAATAGTATACATGTAGTAGAACAATTCTGATTTGACTCAGGGCTGCATTATAACATTCTGCTCTTCAGAAAGAAAGATTTTTCAAATGGAAAATTCAAATTAAGGTTTAATTTGTCATGTCTTTTTTTTAACAGAAGATAAAATATATTAACAAATTTAAAATGTCCTAATAATTATAATAATACACTAAGAAGGATATACATGATAAAAGGGGATTTGTTCTTTAACATTTACAAACATTGTAAAACGAATAATCTCTGAAGGCCTTTTTATACCCTTCCTTGATTTATGTGCTTCTATTTATTTGCATGTTATTTCCTTTTAAAAATATATAAATTTGTGACATAAAATAGCATACTATGGAATTGTGAGCAATAGCAATTTTCAATGGTTTCATTTAACAGCAACTAAGAAACCAACTAATTTTAGAATGTGTAAGCTTAGAGTAATTATTTTAAAGTCAGTACTTTGGTCATTTGATGGATAATGTGGTTGGTAAATCCACTATAATTTAGTTACCATCTCCATATAATTGTAAGAATTATTTTTCAGCAACTATTCCCTAAGCAGATGGTTATTTTATATGTTTATCAAAAATCTTTATGAATTATTAGAGAATGACTACAAACATGTGACTTTGGACATTATCCATAAACTTCATGCCTCTTAAAAACAATATGCCAATTTAATAACTCATATTTCCTTTTAAGGAAAAATGGGATTAGCAATTTAAAAAATTTATCCTGTATTATTTGATTCAGAAAAATGTTCCTGAGTGCTATGTTTTTTCCAATAAATGTTTATTTTGTTGTGTAACATTCTAATTTATACAGGTTTTTTAAATTTGATTGTGAGGGCTCATCTCTTGTCAAAGTTTAGTATGCATTATGTATAAAGTAGACACATGTTTAAACATAACAAGCAGGATCCATGATGTAAGATCCTTTAAATATGATGATGAAAAGATAGGATTGTTTCTTACTTCATAAAAATCACTTATTTCTTACTCATTAGAAAGAAAAATAGCCATTCAGAAAATTACCACATTGAGATTAATCATCACTAGAGACACTTTCATGAATCTCCAACTCTGAATGAAAGATAAGTAAGAAAAATTCAGTAGGTTGCTACCTATAGAATAGCATTGTTTAAGGTGACTTAACAAATGTTGATACAAGAAGAAGCAAACCTCTTTTTCCCCAAATGATTTCTACATGTATGCTGCTGCTGCTAAGTCACTTCAGTCGTGTCCAACTCTGTGTGACCCCATAGACGGCAACCCATCAGGTTCCCCCATCCCTGGGATTCTCCAGGCAAGAACACTGGAGTGGGTTGCCATTTCCTTGGCCAATTCAGGTTGATGTATGGCAAAAAACCATCACAATATTGTAATTATCCTCCAATTAAAATAAATATATTAATTTTAAAAATAAAGAGGTGATCCACTGTAGAAGAGGCGCTAATGACATTTTGCATACATACCTGGGTTGGGGATTTGTCAAGTGTTAAATTATGCCCCTATAAGTGATTTAAACTACCGCAAGGGCACGACTCTGTCTCTCTAAGTCCACCCCTGTGTTTATCCACACATTCTGTACTCTTTTTCCTCCAGTAAACACTTTACTAGTTTCACTACTTTCCATCTTTGTGGAAATTCTTTTCTGTCCCTGGTGGTCCAGTGGCTAGGATTCCACTCTCTCATTGCCACGGCCTGACCTCCGTCTCTGGCTAGCAAGTGAAGCCCTGCTTCAAGCCACTGCAGGCTGAGGCCACCTGAGATCAAATTCTTGGACTATACTTTCGAGATGCACTAGGTTAGGCATTCATTTTTCAAGAGAACTATGATTTTGGGGTAATTCCAAAAATGCTTACCTTTAAGACGTTTCTATGTATCCTACTGACTTACATGAGAAGATCATATTGATTTGGTTAGGGAGATTGAGAGAAATAATTGCATATGAAGAACATCCGTGAAAATGATTACACATCCTTAGACTTAAGAAAAATCTATATGTATACAGAATATAAATGTAAATTAATGCATGTTGTCAAATAACAATTTCAGCCTCAATACAGGTGACAAATGTTTATTCAATTGAAAACTCTAGAAAAGGTAATTGAAACCTTGTTGTATTAACATACACTCTTGAATATCAAAAACTACTCAATTTGAAGATCATTTAACCAAGTTTGGATAAAGAACATAAAGTGCAATTATTTTAGGATATTTCTTTAAAGCAGTAATTCCCCAAAAGAGGTAATTATGTGCCCTAAGGATATACCCAATGCCTGGAATTCACAAAGGGCTACATGTCCTAGGATTCACAAATAGCTCCTTAGCAATGAATTATCCAGCCTGAAATGTCAGTAGTGCTGAGGATGAGAAACAGTGCTTCACAGTTTTATTTGAATAATTATTTGTTAAAACAATCTGGTCTAAAACATTCAGACTCTTTACTCATAAGTTTTGAAGGAAAAATATTTCTAATGCTTTAAAGGCAAAATTGTATTATTTAGCAATAAGATGAACTTTCTGAATGAATCAAAACTCTAGATAAATTTCCCAGAGTTTTTAGATTTTTTAGTTTATTATCATTATGCTATGTTACAATAACACTAGCAATTTATATTACAAAATGGCATGGCTTTTTTCCATCAAACCAAAAGATATTCATAAGTATGCTTTTTTTATATAGGCAGCATCCCTATCAAAAACACAAATATCAAATGATTTATTATGATCTGATAACGTAGCATTAGACATAAAATATTTATGGACATAGATGTATTCACAATCTTACGGGCAATTAAAATAGAAAAATAACATGAAAACATAAAATGTCTAAAGAAGACAGGACCCACCTTGCCATCTGTCTCATTTACTTTATTTCCATTTCCTTTCCTTTAAAAAAAAAAATGTGGCTTAGAAATTTTGTTTTGTTGTGAATGTTTGAAAGCTTTTAAGAAATGACATTCATTATAACTTAGTTCATGTTTTTCAAGTGCTTTTTCCTCTTTTAAAATGGGCTGTTTAAGAATTTTGATATATGAATTTCATTATGAAATTGATAGAAGTTTGTAACTTATAGAATGGCCACCATTTTAAGGAGTTCATTTAAGTCAATTTGCTCATTATCTTTAAAAGATATTAATGCAAACAATCTAACTCAATTTTTATGAAGAATTTCCTGGAAAAAGCATACAGCTGGTAGTCATGAGACTTAAATTGAGCCTTAAAAAGTGAAAAAAAGTGCTAGTGACTCATCCGTGTCCAACTCTTTGCAACCCCATGGACCTAGCTTCTCTGTCCATAAAATTCACCTAACTGCTCCGTCCGTAAAATTCTCCAGACAAGAATACTGGAGTGGATAGCCATCCCCTTCTCCAAGGGGGTCTTCCTGACCCAGGGGTCAAACTTGGATCTCTTGCATTGCAGATTCTTTACCATCTGAGTCAACATGGAAGCCCTTAGTCTATTACTAAGAAATTATATAAACTTGGGTATTAAAAACTTTGGGTTTCAGTTTTCACATACAAAGGAGAAATTGCTGTATTTAAAATTTTAAATATAAACTTCAGACTTACATCATCTAGGTTTTATCCTGGCTAAACCACTAGGACTGTGGGTGCTTTCTATACTTCTCTAAACTTCTGTGTTCAGTCATTCAGTCATGTCCGACTCTGCAACCCCATGAATCACAGCACGCCAGGCCTCCCTGACCATCACCAACTCCTGGAAATTACCCAAACTCACGTCCATCAAGTCAGTGATGCCATCCAACCATCTCATCCTCTGTCATCCCTTTTACCTCCTGCCTTCAATCTTTCCCAGCATCAGGGTCTTTTCCACTGAGTCACATCTTTGCATCAGGTGGCCAAAGTATTGGAGTTTCAGCTTAAACATCAGTCCTTCCAATGAATATTCAGGACTGATCTCCTTTAGGATGGACTAGTTGGGTCTCCTTGCAGTCCAAGGGACTCTCAAGAGTCTTCTCCAACACCACAGTTCAGAAGCATCAATTCTTTGGCTCTCAGCTTTCTTTATAGTCCAACTCTCACATCCATACATGACCACTGGAAAAACCATAGCTTTGACTAGACGGACCTTTGTTGACAAAGTAATGTCTCTGCTTTTTAATATGCTGTCTAGGTTGGTCATAACTTTCCTTCCAAGAAGCAAGTGTCTTTTAATTTCATGTCTGCAGTGACCATCTGCAGTGATTTTGGAGCCCCCAAAAATAAAGTCTGTCACTGTTTCCACTGTTTCCACATCTATTTGCCTTGAAATGATGGGACCAGATGCTATGATCTTAGTTTTCTGAAGGTTGAGTTTTAAGCCACCTTTTTCACTCTCCTCTTTCACTTTCATCAAGAGGCTCTTTAGTTCTTCTTCACTTTCTGACATAATTGGGGTGTCATCTGCATATCTGAGGTTGTTGATAATTCTCCCAGCAATCTTGATTCCAGTTTGTACTTCATCCAGCCCAGCATTTCTCATGATGTACTCTGCATATAAGTTAAGTAAGCAGGGTGACAATATACAGCCTTGATGTTCTCCTTTCCCTGTTTAGAACCAGTCTGTTGTTCCACGTCCAGTTCTAACTGTTGCTTCCTGACCTGCATACAGATTTCTCAAAAGGCAGGTCAGGTGGTCTGGTATTCCCATCTCTTTAAGAATTTTCCACAGTTTATTATGACCCACACAGTCAAAGGCTTTGGCATAGTCAATAAAGCAGAAATAGATCAGAAAAACATCATTCTGCTTTATTGACTATGCCAAAACCTCTCTGTTACCAACTGAAAAATGGAAATTATAGCAATATCTTCTCCCTCACAGGGCTAAACACTTGACTCTTTAGCATTTCATGAAATTTGTTTTTAATTATTATTAAAGCATTTTCTGAGTTTAAAATCTAATAATTCAACAGATTAAAATGTTAAATATTGGCATAAACCTTCCAGATATATTCATATTCAGGTTTAAATAGTTGAATTGGCTCATATCATTTCTGTATGGCCTCTAATATCTAATTCATTAGACTTTTTTTTTTAATTATTAATTGTTTGGGGCAAAGAAATATAGTCACCATGTACTATTATTCACAGATAAGATTTAGGGAACAAGGTGTACATTTCTGTTTCTTGTTTCATCATCTACTATATCCATTTCTTGAAGAGTTTATTCATAATTCTTGAGTTAGCCAATATCGATTAAATTTATAGAGCCTAAAATTAAGGGAAAACATGCCATCTATTTGTGAGTCAGCAAAATGGTACAATTTAGGGAAATAAAAATTAAATCACCTTAAGTATTCATAAAACACATCGGACCCCTTAGCGGTAGTGTCCAAAGAGAGTGAGATTAGATAAAATCTAATTCTTAGATTTGCAACTTAGGGGTCTGACGAGATCTTGGAGAGAAGATCCATAAACATGATCATTATATCTACAGAAAAGATGTTTCAGAAAAAGGTTTATAGAATTACTATGTAGAAGAGAAGATTGAGAGGTTGTATAAACTAAAAAATACCTTACAGAGAATGGTGACTATTCATAATGTTTCAAAGAAAAAATAAATTGGCTTGCATTATGATTGGGGGAAAAAACTGTGATTTGATGCAATTAACTGTGATAAGACTAACACTTTTCAGAACTATCTTAAGAATGAGGAAGTACAAAGATAGATATGTTCTCATCATCATATTCAAGAACTGTATAATCTAGTATGATGGAAAATATATACACATATCCCCAGAAACACTCTCTGTCAGTGCATTAGCTTTTCAGACTATTATTACAATTACTAGCAACTATCTTAAGAACTTACTATTTGCCAAGCACATGCAAAATGCTGGACTGGATGAAGCACAAGCCGGAATCAAAATTGCAGGGAGGAGTATCAATAACCTCAGATATGCAGAGGACACCACCCTTATGGCAGAAAGTGAAGAAGAACTAAAGAGCCTCTTGATGAAAGTGAAAGAGGAGAGTGAAAAAGTTGACTTAAAATTCAATGAAAATTATGGCATCTGGTCCAATCACTTCATGGCAAATAGATGAGTAAACAATGGAAACAGTGACAATTTTCTTGGGCTCCAGCATCACTGCAGACAGTGACTGCAGCCATGAAATTAAAAGATATTTGCTCCTTGGGAAAAAAGCTATGACCAACCTAGACAGCATATTAAAAAGCAGAGACATTAGTTTGCCAACAAAGGTCCGTCTAGTCAAAGCTATGGTGTTTCCAGTAGTATGCATGGATGTGAGAGTCATGTATGGATGTGACCATAAAGAAGGTTGACTGCCAAAGAAATGGTGCTTTTGAACTGTCATGTTGGAGAAGACTCTTGATAGTTCTTTGGACTGCAAGGAAATCAAACTAGTCAATCCTAAAAAAGATCAGCTCCGAATATTCATTGGAAGGACTGATGCTGAAGCTGAAGCTCCAATACTTTGGCCACCTGATGCAAAAAACTGACTCATTTGAAAAGACCCTGATGCTGGGAAAGATTGAAGGCAGGAGGAGAAGGGCGTGACAGAGGATAAGATTGTTGGGTGGCATCACTGACTCAATGGATATGAGTTTGAGCAAGCTCCAGGAGGTGGTTATGGATAGGGAGGCATGGTATGGTGCAATCCATGGGGGTTCCAAACAGTTAGACACCACTGAGTGATTGAACCAACAGAATGGGAAAGACGAGAGATCTCTTCAAGAAAATTAGAGATACCAAAGGAACATTTCATGCAAAGATGGGCTCAATAAAGGACAGAAATGGTAGGGACCTAACAGAAGCAGAAGATATTAAGAAGAGGTGGCGAGAATACACAGAAGAACTGTACAAAAAAGATCTTCATGATCCAGATAATCACGATGGTGTGATCACTGACCTAGAGCCAGACATCCTGGAATGTGAAGTCAAGTGGGCCTTAGGAAGCATCACTATGAACAAAGCTAGTGGAGGTGATGGAATTCCAGTTGAGCTATTTCAAATCCTGAAAGATGATGCTGTGAAAGTGCTGCACTCAATATGCCAGCAAATCTGGAAAACTCAGCAGTGGCCACAGGATTGGAAAAGGTCAGTTTTCATTCCAATCCCAAAGAAAGGCAATGCCAAAGAATGCTCAAACTACCGCACAATTGCACTCATCTCACACGTAAGTAAAGTAATGCTCAAAATTCTCCAAGCCAGGCTTCAGCAATATGTGAACCGTGAACTTCCAGATGTTCAAGCTGGTTTTAGAAAAAGCAGAGGAACCAGAGATCAAATTGCCAACATCTGCTGAATTATCAAAAAAGCAAGAGAGTTCCAGAAAAACATCTATTTCTGCTTTATTGACTATGCCAAAGCCTTTGACTGTGTGAATCACAATAAACTGTGGAAAATTCTGAAAGAGACAGGAATACCAGACCACCTGACCTGCCTCTTGAGAAATCTATATGCAGGTCAAGAAGCAACAGTTAGAACTGGACATGGAACAACAGACTGGTTCCAAATAGGAAAAGGAATACATCAAGGCTGTACATTGTCACCCTGCTTATTTAACTTATATGCAGAGTACATCATGAGAAATGCTGGACTGGAAGAAGCACAAACTGAAATCAAGATTGCTGGAAGAAATATCAATAATCTCAGATATGCAGATGACACCACCCTTATGGCAGAAAGTGAATAGGAACTAAAAAGCCTCTTGATGAAAGTGAAAGAGGAGAGTGAAATAGTTGGCTTAAAGCTCAGAAAACTAAGATCATGGCATCTGGTCCCATCACTTCATGGAAAATAGTTGGGGAAACAGTGGCTGATTTTATTTTGGGGGGCTCCAAAATCACTGCAGATGGTGACTGCAGCCATGAAATTAAAGGCGCTTACTCCTTGGAAGGAAAGTTATGACCAACCTAGACAGCATAAAGAGACATTACTTTGCCAACAAAGTCTGTCTAGTCAAGGCTATGGTTTTTCCAGTGGTCATGTATAGATGTGAGAGTTGGACTGTGAAGAAGGCTGAGCACTGAAGAATTGATGCTTATGAACTATGGTGTTGGAGAAGATTCTTGAGAGTCCCTTGGACTGCAAGGAGATCCAACCAGTCCATTCTGAAGGAGATCAGCCCTGGGATTTCTTTGGAAGGACTGATGCTAAAGCTGAAACTCCAGTACTTTGGCCACCTCATCAAAGGGTTGACTCATTGGAAAGGACTCTGATGCTGGGAGGGATCGGGGACAGGAGAAGGGGACGACAGAGGATGAGATGGCTGGATGGCATCACTGACTCGATGGACAGGAGTCTGAGTGAACTCCAGGAGTTGGTGATGGATAGGGAGGCCTGGCGTGTTGCTATTCATGGGGTCGCAAAGAGTCGGACATGACTGAGCGAATGAACTGAACTGAACTGAACTGAGTGATTGTTCTGAACTGAAACATTGTATTACAAGTTTAAAAGCATTCTCTTTTAATCCTCATGGTAATCCTATGAAGAAGATAGTATTGTTATTCCTATTTAATAGATGATGAAATTAAGGATCTGATTGAGAATCTTAGCCAACATCAGTGAACCAGTAGGGAAAGAGTAAGGGCTCAATCCAGGAGCATGGAATTTCACAGCTCAGCTAGTAAACACTGCACAGGCTGAAAACAGTACATTATGCCTACCAGGGGAATGCCTGGTAGGGTGCAACCAATTCTGATTAGGAAGGGTTCTGTGGTGGCAATCCACTTTAACATGTGACTTTAAAGATGTGAAGAATCTCTACAGAAACAAAGAGAAAGAAAGGAATCCCATGATGAGAAAATTCACGAGCAAGCACACAGATGAGAAATGCAGAAAATGTTGCGTGATCTTGTAGGAATAAGGGTATATGGATGAGAGGAAGATAGTAAAAAAGCAATAGGTGATGCAACTGGAAATTTAATCATTAAATATTAGTATGGGCTTCCCAGGTGGTGCAGTGGTAAAGGTCGGGAAAGATGCCGTGGAGAAGGAAATGGCAACCCATTCCAGTATTCTGTCTGGGTGACAGTCCATGGGGTCACAAAAGGCTGAAGACGACTGAGCTAGCAGAAGCATACTATTTTATGTTGTATGTAATTTAAATGATATTCTTGAGGGAGGCCAGTGATTCCCAAGAAGTGAAGACAGTTTGGTCAAGGTATATCCTAAGTACAATAGAGGCTGCCTGCTGAGATTCCTGGTAACTCAAACAGTAGAGTCTATCTGCAATGCGGGAGACCCAAGTTCAAGCCCTGGGTCAGGAAGATCCCCTGTAGAAGGAAATGGCAACCCACTCCAGTATTCTTGCCCGGAAAATCTAATGGACGGAGGAGACTGGCGGGCTACAGTCCTTGGGGTTGCAAAGAATCTACACAACTGAGTGATTTCACTTTCTTGAGACTCACTATCAGAAGAAACCAATGTCAGTGATGGGAAGATATCAATCCCTCGGGTGTATAAATAGAGCCTGACTTCTTCTCCACAGAAATGCCCTGCAGACACACTGAATCTCTGTCCTTCTTTGGGAAACAACTCTCTTCTGCTCCCAAGAACCTTTCATCGTGATGCTTCTAAAAAACTTAAATATGCATACCAAGCAATTGTTGATTTTTTTAATCAACACTTTTTAAATGTTGATTTTGTTTCACTGGGTCCTGGCCCCACCCAAGCTGCCTATCTCAAGGACCCCATTTTGCAACAGAAAGCTTTAGTACACAGCAGGAAGAATTGCTTACCTAACTGTTCTCTCAAACTGGAAAGATGCTTCACGTGCCTTAGTCAAAACCTGTTCCTGCTCAAAACATCTGTTCTGCCCAAAACATTGTTCTGAAACAATTTCTTTGTGTTCTTTAAGACAAGGAAGTAAAGCTAACATTCAAATGTAGTGGACATTTTTACATAGGCACTAAGTCTTTTAGGATCACATTAAGTAAATGGCATAATGCCTACTGGGCAACAGCTATTATGCAAAGAAGGTAATTTATGATATGACTGTGCCAAATAATTTTAAAAATAGGAAAACTTGTTTTAAACCATATGAACTAATAGGAAACAAAGGAAGTGATATCACTGAAGGTCCTTTCCTAAATATCCAAGGAGAATGACATAATACTTTGATTTTTAAAAAGTTCTTAGTGTATAAATTCATGCAGAAGCAACTTTATGCAGTGTAAATTCACTGAGGAATTTTATCGCATCACTGTAATTGCTGGGCTTTCGACCTCAGTGAAAATATACTCAGTTCTAACGTTAAGGGCGGCAAATCATTTCTCAGATGCTAGAATTAGATAATGAATGTCCTGAAGAATATATTTCTGAAAAACCAAATGAAATGACAGCAACATTAGCCAGTGTCCCACGAACTTTGGTTGTTTTTCAAGATGAACCTACTTTGGATTCCAGATAGTATTTGAATTTTCACCATATTATGTTACTACGGTAGAAAATCTCATGAGGTCATTTAGCACTGTACTTACATCTGGCACAGGCTGCCCTGCAATTTTTCTTAAAACCCTCCAATAAATAGATTAGTCAACATTCCCTGGTAACATATTTCATTATCTCAAAGACACTTAGGGACATACATAGGGTATCCAAAAAAAAATTGCTTCCACTTTACTCTAAATCCTTTTCTTTTGTTCTGCTCTCATCCAACACAGAAAACATCTGCTCACCAGCACCCGCATGATCTTCTGTGAGTGCCTGGTTATTGGTGTAAAGCACTCACCCAGACTTTGCTTCCTCAGCTTAAATCTCAGCTCCTCAACCTTTCCTCAAAAACTCCTGAGCCCAAGGAGTATTTCCTTTTTCTGTTTCAACATCAGATAGCCTCAAAATTATGTATTTCACTTTACGTAGTACAGTCCAGAATCAATCATGAAACTCTTAAGGACATAGCCAATAACAGCACAGTACAAGTCATTGCTTTGTGGAATATGCTCCGGTTTCCATCCCAGAATCCTATTAGTATTTGCTACCGTGGTTATCAAAGAATTCAGCTATCGTTTAGGACATGCCTATTTATAAATTTATAGAACTGAGAGTTGAAATCAACCTTAAAGGCCATCTGATCCACCCTTCTCATATATAAATGCTGTATGAGAAGACTTACAAATTGAAACTACTTCCTATTCTAGGTCACAAGAGTTTAGAATGTTGAGATTAGATGTATTAGCTTGAAATTGCTCATGTCTCTAACCTACCAGTACTGAATGTGTGATTTATAGTTAGCTGTGACCCTGAAGCAAAGATGTCTATACATTGGTAAAGTGAAGTCTTGTGTTAATATTAGTGTATGGTTACTAGTGGATTGTATTGCTATCATTTTCGATCTTGATTATAACTGCTACATCTTTAACTTTCCAAAGTACTTTGAAGAATCACGACCCTGGATGACAACTAAAATGTTCAGTATGAAGGGGCTCTTCGAGTGTATCCTACCCAAAGCCCAGCTTAAATCTCCTCTGCTGTATCATCAACAAGTAAACTGTCACTGAACCTCTCTTTCCTTGGTGTGAAACTCAGTGGTTCATGAGAATTTAGGACAGTTCTAATTCTTAATAAAATTATCTAAGTTAAATTGAAACCTGTCTCCACTTAACTATAACTTGCTCATTTTACTCTCAGAGGCTTCCTGTGACTTTGTTTATAAGCACCTGCATGCATGTGTGTATGCTATATTGTTACAGTCGCATCCAGCTCCTTGCAACCTTATGGACTGTAGCCTACCAGGTTCGTCTTTCCATGGGATTCTCCAGGCAAGAATACAGGAGTCGATTATCATTTACTCCTCCAGGGGATTTCCTGACCTGGGAATCGAACCCACATCTGCTTCATCTCCTGCATTGCAGGTGGATTCTTTACCCACTGAGCCACTTGGGAAGCCCTTATAGGTACCTACTATCTGCTGAAAATCTACAAGTCCTTCAGCTGAGGTCATAATCCCCATATGTTCTTCCCTCCTCTAGACTTAAGTCCTGTCAACTGTGGGAGGAGCATTAGCTTCACCATGTAGGACCATGACTTGCCTCACTCTTGACACTGAGCTTCAATCAGAACAGTGAAGGTCGCAGGAGCATCTGTGGCAGGCACATCACCGTGATGATGTTAACTGTACTGTTTACTTAAACCTCTGGTTTTTCCTCCACAAAACTCTTTAAATTCTTTTCAGGAATAATTTTCTCCTGCTTCCTATGGATAGCCATTTTTGTGGTTGAAGGAAATTGAATAAGCATGCGAACTAAGTTCTTGATAAACCATCAAACAGGAAGGGCTGAAGACAAAAGCCATCAACTGGCTGTGCATTCCTCCCCATACATGGATACTGAACCATCACTAAACCCTGGTTTGGAGTTTGGTCATTTGCACAATTTCAAGTTCACCTTCACCATATTTTTGCCCAATCTTCATTTCCTCCATATAGTCACCAAGATAATTTTTCTAGGCTTTGCCAGATACCTTGATTTTTTTTTTTAATTGACAAGTTTCTGCCCTTGGTATCTCCGTGATTATGTTAGTGAACCTATGCTGATTCCTATTATCAATTGCTTTCATTCTTTAGAAATCACTGAATACACTTTAATAACACCATGTAGAAAGTGTTGAATACATGTCAAAATGATATCTGTAAATTATGATATCCTCCTCCTTCCCATTTAAAAAAAATAAATTTATTTGTTTATTTTTGGGTGTGCTTGGTCTTCGTTTCCCGTGCAGGCTTTCTCTAGCTGCAGCAATAGGGGAATGCTCTTTGTTATGCATGGGCTTCTCATTGCGATGGTGGCTTCTCTTGTTGCAGAATACAGGCCCTTGATCATGTGGACTTTAGTAGTTGCGGCTCTGGGGCTTTAGAGCACAGGCTCAGTAATTGTGGCATATGGGCTTAATTGCCTATGGCACATGGGATCTTCCTGGACCAGGGTTCAAACCCATGTCTCCTGCATTGGCAGGTGGATGCTTTACCACTGAGCCACTCAGGAAGCCCATCCTTCTTTTCATTGTTGAAAATCATAACAGTTGCTCCATTCTACCTCATCCAGCATCTGTCTTATCCCCCATGGTTCCTCAGAGATTCTCAGGATGACTTTCCCTAGTTAGGCATTTATTATTGAAGTAAATGGCAAGCCACTCCAGTACTCTTGCCTAGAAAATCCCATGGATGGAGGAGCTTGGTAGGCTTCAGTCCATGGGGTCGCTACCAGTCGGACGCAACTGAGCGACTTCACTTTCACTTTTCACTTTCACGCAATGGAGAAGGAAATGGCAATCCATTCCAGTGTTCTTGCCTGGAGAATCCCAGGGATGGCAGAGCCTGATGGGCTGCTGTCTATGGGGTCGCACAGAGTCGGACATGACTGAAGCGACTTAGCAGCAGAGTTGATTCACCATATCACTTTAGTTTCAGGTGTACACCATAGTGTTTCAATAATTTTATAACTTATACTCCATTTAAAGTTATTGTAAGATAATGACTATATTTCCCTGTGCTGTACAATATGTCCTTGTTTCTTGCCCATCGCCTTTCTCCCCTCCCCACTGGTAACCACTAGCTTGCTCTCTGTATCTGTGAGTCTGTTTCTATTGCTGTGTACACTCATTTGTTTTATTTTTTTTTAGATTCCCCATATAAGTGATAACAGTGTTTGTGTTTCTCTGACTTATTTCACTAAGCATAATACTCTCTAGTTCCATCTACATTGTTGCAAATGGCAGAATTTCATCCTTTTATGGCAATTTATCTTTATACCCTAAAACACAGCTTGAGACAGAAGACTTTGCTCTTCATATAACACAGTTAAACTTCCTTTTACTTTATCTTCACTTAAGCTAGAACTACGTTCACTCTAAAGCAATGCTTTTCTGCACAGGAGCCAAACCAAAAGAGAAAAAATTTGCTCAATAATATATATTAAATTTTTATATCAGGTACTATTTTGGGAACTGCATTTCACTTTTTTCATAGAAACGGATAAAAAACCACAAAAATATCTCTTGTTATAACTCATATCCCCTGTTTAGCATAGTACCTGCTTTAATAGTACCTGTTTATAGAGCTTACCACACAATTTTAAAGTGTTTTCACATAAATTACATAACCCAATGTTGATAAAATTTCAACTACACAGACATATTCTTATTCATAGATGTAGACTCTGAGTTTCCTTGAAATTAAGTAAAAATCTTCTAAAAATTCCATGATACTTCAAAGGCAGGGGAAAAAAAAGAAAGAATGACCTCAAATTTAGTGCTTTCTTTGAAAATCATATCACCTACCTAATGCATTTTTCTTATTCTTAAAAGTCAATATTCACTAATATTCACTAATATATAGACACATATATTTGCATTAGTAATTTTTTGGTAAGAAATGTATAGTATTGGTGATTTTATTATAAGAATTCCGTTTTTGGAAAGTTTCCTCTTCTTTGATCTGTCTTCCCTTTCAAACCAGAACAAAAAAGCTTATCGACCTTTTACCTGATTAAAAATGTGTTCCTGCCATTTAGGCTCCGTATCTGATCCTGCCCTGTTTCCTTTGGCATGACTCAGGGGCTTTATGATGGGCTGGTCAGACTTTCATTGCTTCCACTTCATTAGTCAGTTTTGACTTGAAAGTCAGAATTTGATCCAGAAATAAGTCTTTTCATCCTCTGCTCAGACATCCTTGGCAAAAGGCAAGAAAGCATCCTCAGAATCTTTGCTCTGAGTTGGATCTTGAGGTTTAGCTCACTCTTCTCCTTTCAAAAAGAAATGTAAAAAGAAAGCCAGTTCATGTAAGCAACATCCGATTCTCTGAATAAAATTACCTCTGTTTCTGTAGCCTTTTCTGTTTTCATTCAAGAGTCCTTCACAGGCTTCCCACCCTTAGGTTGGTGGACGTTTTTACTAGGTTCATGAGACAGGGTTCAATCAGGGAGGAGGAACAACTGCAAGTGTGACGGTAAAACAGATTTCTATAGGGCTTCTGTCCTTCCTGGTTGAGGGAGAGGTGGGGTACTTGAGGAATAGCCAGCCCTGAAGCCGAGCAGATCCACTGGTAACCACGACTTTCTCCTTTATATCTGTGAGTCTGCTGCTTTTTTGTTATATGCACTGATTTGTTGTATGTTTTAGATTCTGCATACAAGTGATATCATACAGCTTTTGTCTTTCTCTGTCTGACTTAGCATATTACCCTCCAAGTCCTCCATGTTCTTGCCAATGGCAAAACTTCATTCTTATTAACTCCTCAATAAGTTATATTAAACAAATACCTTAATTCACATTTTTCTGTGTTCTCACAATAAGACTTATTCTACCTTTACCTTTTCTTCCTTATATTGTTAGATTCAATTTGCTAATATTTTGTTTATAGTTTCTCAATTTAACATTCACAAGTGACATTGGTGAATGTTTTTAGGTTTATTTTTCTCTCTGTCATGTTTTTGTTTTACAGTTATTCTAGGCTTATCAAATGAGTTGGAAAGCTTTCCAATTATTTATGTTCTGTCCCTTCCCAGTGTTTCCTCCTGTGAATTCCAGGGCATCAAATTCGTTGTTTTTGAATTTTTCAGTCTCTCAAAATAATTTTTTTATGAGAAGGATTTTTCCTTTCTTTTTTTAAATTCTGGGTAATAGTTCTGCTGATTTCTCATGTGGGATTTTATCATCAGGCCAAGAGACAACCATCCCAATGTGATAAACCATGATTAGAAAACATATATGTGCTATTTCATTGCCCCTTAGCCATTTTTAAGTTGATTCAACTAGCGCTTACTGCTGAGTATGCAAGGAGTATCATAATGGGATCGAAGGTGCAGGAAATAAATTGTTTTATGATAGACGTGAAAGACATCATCTGGCCTTTAGAAACTTAAAATGTGGAGTAACAACATGTACTCCTGGAATAATCTAATGAAAGCACAAATAAATGTATTCATAACACTTCATGATTAAGCATAAAATGAGTATGGAAATGCACAGAGGATGTGCCCAAGTGCTGAGTGACAAAAGTTAAAAGGAATTAGTCAGAACATGCCTAAGAGTAGAGGAGCTCTGAGCTGAATATTGAATTAGGAGATACATACAAAGTGAGATAGTATTTAGAATGGTATGTGAATAGGCAGGTAAACAACAATAAACAGATCTATGGGTGGATGATAATATATAAATTAGTATATCTGAAGCTAAAGGAGACATTTTTAAAAACTCAGTTAATGAAACCAGAAAGCATGGTATGGCAATCCTATGACAGTGGCCATTGTCGAGATCCCCACATGTCACAGCTATTTTCAAGTCTCCTGATGTTCCCTGGGCTTTGTTCAGGATCCAGAAAGAGGTAAGCCAATGTGGCATACCTACGCAGCTTGGCTCAAATACGGTCTTCAATTTACATATATTATCATAATGAATATGTACAAATATGTGCATGTGTAACATGCACGCACACATGTTCTGTTTTTGAGGCAAGTGGAATAAGTCTCACAGTCTCTTAATGTGGGGGTGGGAGAGCAATTTGCATTAACAAGCTTGACTTAAGAGTCACCATATAGAAATAGAACAATGCAGGAATATAAACTGATGCCATGAGGGTTATGAAACCCTCCTCAGTATCAGGAAAAATACTATATCTGAGATCATTATATCCCCTTTGTGAGTCCCTGCTTAAGTCAAACCTTAAGAAATGGTCATTAAAAAGGAAGAAAAGGAAAAAGAAAAACTCGATCTGATATTATTACATCATTTTTATGATTCTATACTTAGAACAAATCATGAGATGCATGAGAGTAAAACTCATACACTCATTGAATTCTCAGAGAAATCTCCGTTCTGAAAGAAAAAAAATCTGGTAATAATTATTAATGTTGATTGATACCTACATTACTTTGCCAACAAAGGTTCGTCTAGTGAAGGCTATAGTTTTTCCAGTAGTCATGTATGGATGTGAGAGTTGGACTATAGAGAAAGCTGAGTGCCGAAGAATTGATGCTTTTTGAACTGTGGTGTTGGAGAAGACTCTTGAGAGTCCCTTGGACTGCAAGACACAACCAGTCCATCCTAAAAGAAATCAGTCCTGGGTGTTCATTGGAATGATGTTGAAGCTGAAATTCCAATACTTTGATGTGAAGAACTGACTCATTTGAAAAGACCCTGATGTTGGGAAAGATTGAAGGCAAGAGGAGAAGGGGACGACAGAGGATGAGATGGTTGGATGGCATCACTGACTCAATGGACATGGGTTTGGGTAAACTCCAGGAGTTGGTGATGGACAGGGAGGCCTGGCATGCTGCAGTCCATGGGGTCGCAAAGAGTCAGACATGACTGAGCAACTGAACTGAACAGACTTTAAGCAGTTATCTACAGAATTGCCTGCTTTGCACAGCCATGTGATACCAATAGCCACTGTGCTTTGTGAGAACCATAAACTAACACAATAGTGCATACAGATAAACCTGCTTTCAGCTGCCCATTGACCAAGAAGAACTTCCTAGGTATTAAGGAACATATGACAAATAAGAATTATCTTTACCACATGGGGAGCTCTTGCACATCTTTAAAGAAAGACCTGATGAGGGGTTTGTATAGATCTGAATCTGAATCTTCACTGTCGCCTTAGTCTCCTCTGATCTTGGGCAGTTATTTTTATTAATATGTTAAGTAGTTAGCATAGTATTGGCAGATACATTCTTATTGAATGGTAGATCTTTTGTTTTCTTCATTATCATTAAAGCAACCATTTAAGGAGTACTTGCTAGATGCCAAGGACCAGTTCAAGCACTTTAACTGTCTCCTTATGTAATATACCAATTTTATGAATAGGAAATTTCCCCAAGGAAACACACTGAGGAAGAGGAAGAGCCAAGACCCAAAAGGATGCCTTCTGGCTACATCACTATCTCTTCATACCATGTAGAACATGTTTCTGAGCCTTTCATCTTGACCATATCCTATCTGCTTGCTGGGTTTCTCTGGTGGCTCAGCAGTAACCAATCCACCTGCAACACAGGAGATACACGTTCGATCCTTGGAAGAGGAAATGGCAACTCACTTCAGGATTCCTCCCTGAAATATCCCATGGACAGAGGAGTCTGGCGAGCTACAGTCCATGGGGTCGCAAAGAGTCAGACACAACCGAGCACACACACGTATCGGCTTGCCACAGAGCAAAATGAAAGCTACTAGCTCCACGTCTGGCAAATTCCAGTTGTTGTTAATGTCAGTGTTTAGGCAAGGCCTGAACACTGCCAGAATGTGGCCGGTGTGATCTATAATGTGACTCACTCTTCTCCACTCAGAAAACAGTCTGACTTGCTAAGCATTAAATGGAAAGTTTTTCCTAAGAATGTTTTCAAGATTGCATTTTTTTTTCTTTTAAGATTTTTTTTTTAACATGGACTGTTTTTTTAAGACTTTATTGAGTTGGTTGCAGCATTGCTTCTGTTTTATGTCTTGGTTTTTTGTCCACAAGACATGTGGGATTTTAGCTCCCTGACTAGGGATCAAACCTGTACCCCCGGCACTGGGAGGCAAAGTCATAACCACTGGACCACCAAGGAAGTCTGTCAAGATTGTATCTTTAATAAGGTGATTTTTAGAAGCAAATTCTTACAATAATTAATTGTACCATATGTTTTATCAATTACTGTTATTTATTAGTTTCTTCCATGGTTGGAGTCAAGACAGTGGAAGTTACAAAGTATGACTCCTGTCTTCAAGGATGAGTAAGAAAATACAAAGGGAAAATCCACAGCTTATGAGGAGGAACAAACAAGAAATCTCTTTTAACAGTGAAGCAAAGACAATGAAAGTAATCTCATCATCTCATCACAGACATTTCAGAATACGTTCAGGAGACTATTCTCATTTCCTAATTCATTCTTAACATTTTTAGGCAAAGACAATTAAACATTCAGAGGCTTCCAGAATCTAGACAGGCTCCTAGACTAGACTGTACCCTTCTTAATCTATGCTCAGGGGTTGTGAAAAAGGAAGCCATCTTCAGCCCTCATTAAGAATGGAAACTTCCTCAATGGAAGTTTCTAGTGATATTTAGAGGCAAGTCACCTTTTCCTGTTTCCTTGTATCAGATTCTTTAGTCAGTCCTGAGGTTCACCTATGAATAAAATCAGACTCCTTTGTGATAGAAGTGTTGGCAAATGTTAATCATGTTTTAATACATAAATGTATTAAATCATTATGTTGGACACCTTCAGTTCAGTTCAGTTCAGTTGCTCAGTCGTGTCCAACTCTTTGCAACCCCATGAATTGCAGCACGCCAGGCCTCCCTGTCCATCACCAACTCCCAGAGTTCACTCAGACTCACGTCCATCAAGTCAGTGATGCCATCCAGCCATCTCATCCTCTGTCGTCCCCTTCTCCTGTCCCCGATCCCTCCCAGCATCAGAGTCTTCTCCAATGAGTCAACTCTTTGCATGAAGTGGCCAAAGTACTGGAGTTTCAGCTTTAGCATCATTCCTTCCAAAGAAATCCCAGGGCTGATCTCCTTCAGAATGGAATGGTTGGATCTCCTTGCAGTCCAAGGGACTCTCAAGAGTCTTCTCCAACACCATAGTTCAAAAGCATCAATTCCTTGGCGCTCAGCCTTCTTCACAGTCCAACTCTCACATCCATATATGACCACAGGAAACCATAGCCTTGACTAGACGAACCTTTGTTGACAAAATAATGTCTCTGCTTTTGAATATGCTATCTAGGTTGGTCATAACTTTCCTTCCAAGGAGTAAGCATCTTTTAATTTCATGGCTGCAGTCACCATCTGCAGTGATTTTGGAGCCCAGAAAAATAAAGTCTGACACTGTTTCCACTGTTTTCCCATCTATTTCCCATGAAGTGATGGGACCAGATGCCATGATCTTCGTTTTCTGAATGTTGAGCTTTAAGCCAACTTTTTCACTCTCCACTTTCACTTTCATCAAGAGGCTTTTGAGTTCCTCTTCACTTTCTGCCATAAGGGTGGTGTCATCTGCATATCTGAGGTTATTGATATTTCTCCCGGCAATCTTGATTCCAGTTTGTGTTTCTTCCAGTCCAGCGTTTCTCATGATGTATTCTGCATATAAGTTAAATAAGCAGGGTGACAATGTACAGCCTTGATGTACTCCTTTTCCTATTTGGAAGCAGTCTGTTGTTCCATGTCCAGTTCTAACTGTTGCTTCCTGACCTGCATACAGATTTCTCAAGAGGCAGGTCAGGTGGTCTGGTATTCCTGTCTCTTTCAGAATTTTCCACAGTTTACTGTGATCCACATAGTCAAAGGCTTTGGCATAGTCAATAAAGCAGAAATAGATGTTTTTCTGGAACTCTCTTGCTTTTTCCATGATCCAGCAGAGGTTCGCAATTTGATCTCTGGTTCCTCTGCCTTTTCTAAAACCAGCTTGAACATCAGGAAGTTCACGGTTCATGTATTGCTGAAGCCTGGCTTGGAGAATTTTGAGCATTACTTTACTAGCGTGTGAGATGAGTGCAATTGTGCAGTAGTTTGAGCGTTCTTTGGCATTGCCTTTCTTTGGGATTGGAATGAAAACTGACCTTTTCCAGTCCTGTGGCCACTGCTGAGTTTTCCAGATTTGCTGGCATATTGAGTGCAGCACTTTCACAGCATCATCTTTCAGGATTTGAAATAGCTCAACTGGAATTCCATCACCTCCACTAGCTTTGTTCGTAGTGATGCTTTCTAAGTCCCACTTGACTTCACATTCCAGGATGTCTGGCAGTAGGTCAGTGATCACATCATCGTGATTATCTGGGTCGTGAAGATCTTTTTCGTACAGTTCTTCTGTGTATTCTTGCCACCTCTTCTTAATATCTTCTGCTTCTGTTAGGTCCATACCTATCGAGCCCATCTTTGCATGAAATGTTCCCTTGGTATCTTCACAGCAGCCCACGCTCAAGTGCACCAGTTGCAGCCGCTGACTTGCTTACTGTTGGACACCTTATATTTACACAATATTATATGTCAGTTATAGCTCCATAAAATAAGTGACTAAAAAGAAAAATAAAAACAAGTTCCTGTCCTCCAGCAACTAAAAGACTAATTGTGGGCACAATTATGTAAAAGATGCTTGCATAGTCACATGATAACTGCTTTAAGAGGGGCACATACAGAATACCTGGAACTCCTGATTAGGGAGTAAGTCAGTTTGCCCAGGAGGAGAGTAAACCTAAAATGACCAGATTTTAAATCTTGGGCATTAGATAAACTGCAAGTGGAAAAAAAAATGTGTCCATAATAACAAAAATTGAATTAAAACAGTAAGTTAGAAACATGATTTTTTTTAAAAAAAAATTAAAAACATGAAGATAAATTCGGGTATCTGAGCTGGTATTTTAAACAATGTGTTCAGTATTTTACTTACATGACTTTTGGCTATTTTGGTGGTCAAATATAAACATCAGGAAAGTAAAATAAAAATAAGAGTAATTAAGAACTTTGGCCTACCTTTTACCCCCAACACTCTTTGTCCTGCCCAGTGCACTTTAAGAAAGGAGAGAAGTAAGGAATTAGTTATCTTTTGAAGCTATGTTGAGTGTGAATGCAATTTTACTCAATTAAGCCTTAAACAACTGATGCAGGCAAATGTGGTCCATGCACTAGAGACCCTTATTATATCTAATACAAAATAGTTAATTGCTTCCAAATGAAGCTCAAATCAGACAGAGAAATGTCTAATCCGAACTAGTACTAAAATAAAAGTGGGCAATGGGCAGCATTGTGTTTTTGCTTGACTCTGTGGATTCTCAAGAATATTCATTTACTTAATAGGCCAAATTAAAGCATGTGTCCTTCAGGGATTGCCAGTCTTAGGGCATGTGAACAGAAATGCAATTTTCTCTGTAATTTCGTAGATGGATCTAGTAAAGGTCTTTATTAGTCTACATGATAACCATGTTTCTGGGCAGTGTTGCCTACTGCATTGTGATTTACAAATATTAAACACATTCACAGGTAAAATCATGCTTTCAAAATAATCTGAAATCATTCACACAATTTTACATTAAATGATGTTATCACATAAGTCGTAGATACAACACTATAATATGAGTTTTCTCTTAAAATTCTGAAGGTCAGGGGACTGCCCTTAAGATTGATCTTTTGTTAGAAGAAAAATATTGCCACTGCTTATAAAAAGAGAAACAAAAATTCTTGTGTATTTTAGGGCTTTTATTTTGGACCCCAAATGGAACTTAAATTTTCACTGAAGACATGTAATGCCAAAATGAAATCCTCCCAACAAATTCACAGTTTAGTGTTCAGCTCTTCATTGTAAATTATGTTTACTAAATCTCAGAAGCAATACAGTGAAAAAGAAAATAAAAACATAAATAAGGCTAGATTGTGTTATTAAACTGGATCCTGTCAACATAAATTGATAGGGGGAAAATACATATTTTTTTTAGTGTACAATTATGTTAGAAAATTTGATCGCTAATGGATTTCTGTATTCATATCAAGGTTATATGGGCAATTGTTTATGAGTAATCTGAAATCTCTTACAGTCTCTTCCAACAAGTTTTGTAACATCTATTTATGTGAGACATTTTGCCATTTCAAATGTTTCCCTCATCATTTTTTTCCATAAGAGCAATGTGCTACATTTTGTTAATTTTGCACTTGTTTTCAAAACCCTCCTTTATT
This sequence comes from Bos indicus, assembly GCF_029378745.1. Classification (NCBI taxonomy): domain Eukaryota; kingdom Metazoa; phylum Chordata; class Mammalia; order Artiodactyla; family Bovidae; genus Bos; species Bos indicus. The sequence goes on from NC_091786.1 coordinate 12,871,524, forward strand.
TGACTGGAGAGCTTGCAATTAACCCACTTCTCTCTATTGAGAAGCATCTTTATAATAACAGCTTTCCTGGCAGAGCTTTTGTTAGGCAGATTTTGAAATCAAGAGCCCATCAAGGTTAGAAAAAATCCAGTCATATTAAAGTTCAGCAAATCTCTTTCAAGGTCATGTCCCTTAAGGTTATGGAGGTTTTCTTCCTGTTGAAAAGATCACCGAGTTCCTTTTCCCCACTTAAAAAAAAAAAAAAAAAAAAGAAGTAAGACAACACTGTTACCTGTTTTACCAAATATTGAGAGAAAGATGGAGGTTTTATGGCAAAAGGACAAGAGAGATTTTTTGAAGCTTGACTGTAGGAAGGGCTAGACTTCTGTCAATTGCCCTACAGACCCATTCATAGCCAGGGCTGGCCAGCCATCCAGCTGCATGAAAGAGCTTAACAGTCAAAGGGCATGGTAATTCCCTCCATCTGCCTTTTCTTTCTTCTGAGGCAAAATCTTCACCTGGTGTTTTTGATTCATGTGTCCTAATTATGATGGCTGCCATCAGCAGCCCTGTGGGGGACACCACAGACTCGCTGAGCCCACAGAGCACGCTGAAGCTTGTTAAGCAACCATGTCAGCCTGATTTTAGGCCCCATTTTGCAGCTCTCCACAGGCCTATCTAAAAGCATCAGGAATCTCAGCCTTGCAGGACAAGTGCATTGTCTTTCTAAATGTCTCTTCCTGATAAGCAAATCCAAATATGGTTCATTCACTGTGGCTTTGAAGGCACAGTGGGGAACTTGGCCTGCATGGTGGATACAACAAAATGCTTAATATTATCACTTGGTATAGAGCTAAAGAACTCGATTTCCAATTCCAATATAAAAACCTTTGCTCCCCAGCTATGATCAAGAGTTTGAAATTTAAATCAGGAGTCTTGAAAGCTATTCTAACTCTCAAAAGGGCTGGCTTTCCCATACATACAAAGAAGAAAATGCTGTGCTTGCATTAGGATCTGAATCAGAAAAAGTGCACATCATTTCAGAAAATGTAATACTTGCCTCTTTCAATTGAAATGCTGTTGAGTATCTTCCACGTTTTCAATTCATTTGTTTTATTGTATTTCCCATTATTTAGATTATGATTAGGACTGGTCCCATAGTCCTTTTTTATTACTTTATATACCTCCTATTGTTTTAGTATTTCCACACTAATAGCACCTGGCAACATCCAAAATGTTTGATGTTATTTTCATGGAAGTGCAAAAACAGCATCAGAAATAAACTTAGCGACATCTTTAGCATCCCACACCCCCTTGCCTCTGTATATGACACATTGTGAATCAATGTGTTTAGCTGTCCTCCAAATAAATGCCAAAGTGGGACTTTCTTTCCTTATTCGTGTGTTATTTTGAAGAATGTTCTAGTTCTATTTAGCATAGTGGAAAAATAAAGAAAGCTTAGTTGATACAAGAAAGTTCCACTTAGGAACTGAAACCTAAAATCATGTTCAATGATTTGCAAGTGGCAATTCAAGGTTTTTCAGAACAACTCTTCATAGGCTGTGATTCTTATCCCTACCCCCAATCTCAAGTACATCACACAGGGATTCACAGAAGAAACTCAATCACCAGTTTGCAAAAGAATTGGGGTTGGCAAATTGTTCTAAAGTTAATACCTAAACAAACAGTAACCTGTAAGTCCTTGTATAATTGGTTACTCTGGTAGTTTCTGTAGGCAGAGAATCATTACTTGCATTCTCTCTGTTGGTTTCTTATCCTTCATTGTTCACTTCAACCCAAGTGAGAATATGTGTGATGTGTTGGATCCAGACTCTCAGGGGGATTGGGGTGGGAGGGTGGCATCTGATGCAAGTGGCTGAGTTATTGAGTCATCCCGGAGTTGTTGATGCATCTTGGTCATGTCGATGTTGAAAACCAGTGTCACATCAACTGATAAGTCAGAAGACAAATAATAAACAAAGAGATAGACAACTAAGTAAATATGACATTTTTCCAATCATCAATTCCTGTCACGTTTACTCCTAAATATGTCTCAAACCTGTCCTGACCATCACTACTCTGATCAAGGCATTCATCACTGCTTAATGCTGCTTCCATTTCCCAGCAGGTCTTTATGTGCCTAGCCTTTCCCCTTTATTTATTTATTTTATTTATTTGACTGTGCAGCTTTCAATATCTTAGTTCTCCAACCAGGGATTGAACCCCTGCCCCCTGCAGTGGAAGGACAGAGTCATAACCAGTGTACCACCAGGGAAGTTCTCTTTCCCCTTTAGATTCATCTTCCAAATTGGCACCAGAACAATCTGAATTTAATGCCAACCTACCATGTCATTTCCTGTTTAACTTCTTTGGTGACCACAACCTATTCCCCATCTACCTTTTCCGTCTTCACTCTCCCTGTCCACCTGCTGCTCCATACATACTTTAAACTCAAACAACCTCAAGGAGGCTGATATGACCCAGAGTAAGTAGATTAGGCTTATTCACTTTTGCTGGCTCCAAGCAGTGAAAATCAGGTTTTATCACCACTGTGTTTTGTTTGTTTAAGTTGCTAAGTCATGGACCAACTATTTGTGACCCCATGGATGGTAGCCTGCCAGGTTCCTCTGTCCATGGGATTTTCCAGGCTGGAGTGGGTTGTTATTTCCTTCTTCCTTTTAGACAGCTTATATTCATCTACTGTTGTATTAACAATCATGCAGCAAAGCTTTACTGAGCACTTATCATGTAATAGGCACTGCACAAAGTCTTAAAGGCATGAGTGTATCCTTAAAGAACCCAGAGACAGACTTCTAGGCAGGTGGTTACAACAAATGGGCTAAATGAAGACATGTACAGGGAGGTCCTGCTGGGGGACCTTATGAGAATTTAGAATCTGGAAGGGTAGAGAAGAGAAAATATGCAGGAATAGCTTTATAGAAGGGAAGAATCTTAAGGAGTGAATAGAAGTTACCCACAAGTAGGCCATGTATTGTTTCAGGTATTCAAAACAGAGAGGAGCATTTGAGAATGTGTCAAGGTACAAAATAGCATAGCACACAGAAAAAGAATAGAAATTGGAAGTGAACCTGGAGGGACAGATAAGATGCCTGTTGAAGAGGTATTAAATGTCATGTAAAAGATAACTTTAGATGACAAGAAATCACAGAAAAACATAACCTGGATATGACACGGGTTAAGTGTCTGTTTCAGATAGATCACTTTGGTACCTGTGCAGAGGGTGGATTCAATGAAGAAAACATAGAAGCTGGAAGACCCAGCAGGAGGCCATTGTCATACTAAGATGAGAGACCATAGAAGTCTAAATGTAGGGAGAAAAGGGAGTAACGTGCAATTGGGAATATTTCACATTTGACTGGATATAGTCTATGAAAGAGACAGAGACGTCAGAAATGGTTTACTGTCATCATGGGTGATAGAGAGATGCAGATGCCAACAACAGAGAAAGAATCAAGAAGTAGGAGTGTGTTACTATTAAAAACAGGAGTTACTTCCAAGTTCTTATTGTCACATATGCTCCTTATAGTCAATCATTTCTATAATTATGCCTCATAGAAATTTATACCTTTCTGAATACATCAAAACTGGATTAGACAGTCACAAGGTCCAGGACTCAAGCAAAGGAGATACAACACCTGAAATAGACAAGTGTCTTCTCCTCACTAGAGGACACTTTCACACATACCACAGTGCAAGGTAGAAAGAAAGAAACACTGCAGGAAAGACACAAAGGAAGATGTGGAGAGGTCAGAGGAAGCCTGGTTACTTTCCACTGGGAGTTCAGCAGGAATAATGAATAAGATGATATTTGAGGAGGTCCTCAGAGCTTATATAGAACTTTGACAAGTGGAGATGAGCCTGAGGAACTTCTGGGCAGAGGGAACAGTGCAGATGGCTATTGTAATGAGCTAGGAGGAAGGAAATGGACTCACACATTAGAAGTGTGCGGTGACATGAGTAGCAGTAAATCAACAGGATTGCCTAATTCTTGTACTTGCCCAGGAGGGGCAAGAAACAGGTCCCAAAAGGATATAATCTGGATGCACAGTGGGAACACATTTGAAAACAAGACTATGAGCAGTTTGGGATCTTTCTAGACCAGTGATGTTGGGTGTAAGTTGACAACCACAGCTGTGATGCAGGTGCAGTAAGTCCCATACATACAAACAAGTTCTGTCCGAGAGAGTGTGTGTAGATCCAATTTGTTCATAAGTTCAACAAAGTTAGCCTAGGCTAATAACTAACTATATAGTAAAGTATTATAAAGCTTTATAATACTTTTCAGACAATTAGTTATTGTTTAGTCATTAAGTCATGCCCAACTCTTTGCAACCTCATGGACTGTGTAGCCCTCCAAGATCCATGGAGTCTTCTAAGCAAGAATGCTGGAGCGGGTTGGCATTTCCTTCTCCAGAGAAACTTCCTGACCCAAGGATCAAACCTGTGTATCTATCCTGCACTGAGAGGCAAATTTTTTTTTTACCATCTGAGCCACCTGGGACATGAAAAATACAGCAACAACAAAAAAGACATTTTTAATCTTACAGTGCAGTACCCTGAAAAGTATAGTACTACAATACAACAGCTGGCGTACTGGGGCTGGCATCAAGTGAACAAGCAAGAAGAGTTATTGACCGGAGGAGACAGAGGTGGTAGGAGATGGTAGAGCTGAAGGATCGTCAGCAATAGGAGACAGAGGAGCTGCAGTTTCACTCACACCTGAAGTTGTTTGCATCTTTGAAAGTTTGCAACTTAAAGGCTTGCGTGTAGGGGACTTGCCGTGTTTATCCTTCATTGTTGCAGAACCTTTCCATTGAGTCTTAGCTAGAGAGAGGAATCACTTTTAAATCTTAAGACCCTTTCACATCATATAAGGGCAAGAATGGATATAATACAATACAAATACCACCCTTTGTATTCTTGCTGAGTCATTTTGGAAGTTATGCTGTCTTACTTGGGAAGTTGGTTTATTTTAGGGAGATGTTGGAAGGAGGAGTCCCATGGGGCCACTGCTCCATCCTGAGCACCGCTGGAGCACTGCCCCCTCGCAGCTGTCTGCCTGCGTGAGCCCCGCCCTCCCAGGACCCACAGAGCACCCAGGCCAACAGGCTTTTATGATCTCAAATTCCGTCCCCTCCCCTGTTCTTTGTAAGATTCCATTTTTATCTTTTTTTTCTTTTTTTGTTACTCCCTTCCTCCTAATCCTAAAAGAATTCTATGGAGCTTGCTGGCTGTGGAGGTGACCCCATGCTCTCCACAGTAAACATTCCTTTCACAGTGCTGAACTGCAGGAAAGACGGAAGGGCTGAGCACCTGGGGAGACAAGGACGCCCCAGGGGAACAGAGGCTTCCAGACTCCAGACCCTGCTCTGAAGGCCAATGTCTCCGGCCCTCTCATCCACGCCAGCCCACCTGTCCTTCCTCTCCTTTCCTCCCATTGTTTGTGATTTCTATCTCAGTGTGTTAGACTTGGAATTGACCTGACTGATTCAGCCCTTCATTAAAATATATACGGATAAGGATATGCATTTTTATTTTTAGTTTTTACTGGTGTATAATTGCTTCACGATGTTGTATTCATTTCTGCTGTACAACAGTGTGAATCAGCTGTATGTACACATATATCCCCTCCCTCTTGAGCCTCCCACCTCCATCCCACTCATTTAGTCACCACAGAACCTCAAGCTGAGATTCCTGTGCTTTAGAGCAGGTCCCACTAGCTATCTAATTTACACTTGAGAGTTTACATATGTTCATCCCAGTCTCCTGATTTGTTTCACCTTCCTCTCCCCTGCTTTTGTCCACAGGTCTGTTTTCTGCAAATGAGTCTCTCTTCCTACCCTGGAAATAGGTTCATCTGGACCATTTTTTTAGATTTCACATATTTGCATTAATAAACGATATTTGTTTTTCTTTTTCTGACTTACTTCACTCTGTATGACAGACTCTAGGTCCATCCACATATCTTCAAATGACTCAATTCATCACAGCACTCTTTACAATAGCCAGGACATGGAGACAACCTGAAAGTCCAGCGACATATGATACTCACTATTCTAAAGGAGATCAGTCCTGGGTGTTCTTTGGAAGGAATGATGCTAAAGCTGAAACTCCAGTACTTTGGCCACCTCATGCAAAGAGTTGACTTATTGGAAAAGACCCTGATGCTGGGAGGGATTGGGGGCAGGAGGAGAAGGGGACAACAGAGGATGAGATGGCTGGATGGCATCACTGACTCGATGGACGTGAGTCTGAGTGAACTCCGGGAGTTGGTGATGGACAGGGAGGCCTAGCGTTCTGCAGTTCATGGGGTCACAAAGAGTCCGACACGACTAAGTGACTGAACTGAACTGACCTGAGTTTCTCCTATCATAGTATATACAGCAAGTTGTGGCCTTGAATTTAGTTCCTAGGCATTCACAAGTAAACTCTGCAAAAGAAACTGGGAACAAGAAAGAAAGAAGACACACTGTATCTGAAGTGTCTGAATAAGTGTTTTCAACTCATAGCCGTAGGCTTTCCAGTGACCATTTATTTTTAATGAAGTAACACTAGTACAAGTGAAAATGCAAGTGAATGTCTTGCTGTTGCCATACATTGTTTGCTAATGTCGGAGCTTCTCTCTGGCATAACCATAGGGTAAACTTGATAATATTTTGATAAGAAGCAAAACTATGAGGCAATAACCCTATCTATGTTTTGTGACCGTGAGGATAAATTTGGAACCAGCATTTTCTCTGTATTTTCTCTGGGAGACTTTTATGGTTCACAAAGAAAATAGGGGAAATAAATGATAATATCTCCATTTTCCAGCAATTCTCACTGTTTCATCTTTTACTGCTATTTATTCTCTTTCTTTTTCATTTTCCTTCCCCTCTTGAAAAGAATATGTTAAAGCATATATCAAGCTGAGGAGTCTGTACAGAGTTTTGTTTTCTGTTAGGAATCAGAATTCTAGAACTTAGGTAGAGACAGTACAAGAGCAAAGACTTAACCAACTCCTCATTTTACAAAAGAGGAAACTGAGACACAGCAAGGAGAAGGAACTTGCATCTGATCAGAGCTGAGACTGAGTTGGAAGCTCATGGTGGCTGTGTATTGGGCTTCCCCCAGCACGGAATAAGTCTCATGGGGTTTGGGAAAGACCCTTGTGAGTCACACAGGGTAAAAAGACTCAAACACCCACCTTCTCTTCTGAATTCTAAACATTTTGAGGTGTAATCCTTTCTCAAGGTCAAGAATCAATTCAGGCTGATGCAGCTCTGTTGTTTGATTGCTTCACATTCTGGATCCCAACACATTTTTTAATTATTATTATTTAGACTTTTGTTTCCCTTCTTACAGATTCAGGTTAGTGTGTATTATGTTGCTTTGTTGGGCTGTTATTAGACATCAAAACTGGCATAAATCCAGAGGCAACAGATTAGAAATATTGACTTTTCTCTTGGGCTAATTAAAACTTTGGTATGTGAGTTAACACATGTAATTTTAATTTTATAACAAATGTAACAGCGCATGCTGAGAAGATCCCTGGAAATATAAGAAAAGAAAACCTTTCTAAATTGTAAGAATCAAAAAAAGATAGAATGCAGAAAGATCAGCTTGTTTCTTTGCACAGGGGTAAACCCTAAACGGAGAAGGCAATGGCACCCCACTCCAGTACTCTTGCCTGGCAAATCCCATGGACAGAGAAGCCTGGTAGGCCGCAGTCCATGGGGTTGCTAGGAGTCAGACACAACTGAGTGACTTCACTTTCACTTTTCACCTTCACGAATTGGAGAAGGAAATGGCAACCCACTCCAGTGTTCTTGCCTGGAGAATTCCAGGGACGGGGGAGCCTGGTGGGCTGCCGTCTCTGGGGTCGCACAGAGTCGGACACGACTGAAGCGACGTAGTTGTAGTCGTAGTCGTGGTCGTAGTAGTAGTAAATCCCTAAAACATCTTCCTTGATGTCTTAGACGGTAAAGAATCTGCCTGCAGTGCAAGAGACCTGGTTTGATCCCTGGGTCAGGAAGATCCCCTGGAGGAGCAAACGGCTCCCCACTTGCTCCCCACTCTAGTGTTCTTGCCTGGAGGACTCCATGGACAGAGGAGCCTGGTGGGCTACAATCCATGGGGTTGCAAAGAGTCAGACACAACTGAGTGACTAACACTTTCACTTTCACTTTTTCCAACCCCCTAAACCAATTTAGAAAGCCACTTAGGCACTATTTTCAATAGAAATATATATATTGGAAGACTCTTTTCCCAGTAGCAAGTAACATCCTTAGGAACAATAATTCCTCAAGGGAGACTGTATAACTGCATTACTTATTTCTCAGTTTTAGAGCAGCAGCAATTAGATAAACTTAAAACCAGTGGCTATAATCCTCAAGGTTGGATCTGATTAATAAGGCGAGTGATAGCCTGCTGATTCTAAAATAAAAAGCTAAATAAATATATGTTGCCATGATCAGCAATAAAGTAATAAGCAGTTTGCAATAAATGTGATTGGCATAAAACAATGTAGAAACTAATGTCGAATGCACTCAGGAAACAGCTATTGCTGTCAAGTTTGCAAAATAGGATGGTGCTTCCACAAATGTATCTACAATTTAAAACGATTGAAATAGGTTGACAGATATGCTCACAAATTATTCATGCAGTATTTAAATTGTGTACCTAACTCCTCAATAGCATGTTTATTTAATCAAAGCATGATCATTTCTGACAATTACTTTTATAAACTTTCATGAAATATACCAGGAAATATCTGCAGACACATATTAGCTAAATCATGTAAGCAGCAAAGAAAAGCTGACACAGCTATTCAGAGCAGCAAAGGAACGGATAGAGTTTAGCACATTAAGACACTGCCAAATGGTTCCTTAGCTGGTAAATGCCTGGGATAATCACAGATGAGTAAAAAGGAAAGCTTGGGGAGGTTATTAAATTTTACTGCTAGGATATAAGTCTCTAACATGGCATGCTTTGACTAGGTCTATAGATTTTCCAGAAGAAAACTGAATGCACTCTATCTGGGTGAATGAATCAGAAGCAGCATGTCTATCAGGAGTTTGAAAATTTGCAAGCCCTCAGGAGCTGGCAGATAAGGCCACTGAGTGGAGTAGGGACAGGCAAACTGGAAAGCACTTGCCTAGGATTTTAAAGACAGCTGATGGAGGGCTTCCCTGGTGGTCCAGTGGTTAAGACTCTGTGCTTCCAATGCAGGGGGCACAGGGGGTTCTATCCCTGGTGGCGGAACTAAGATCCCATACACTGAGCAGTGCAGCAAAAGAAAAAAAGTGGGGGTCAGCTGATGGAGTCAATTATTATTGTGCTAGAATGCAAGTGCAGGATTGCCAGAGCTAATGTTCCCAGAAGAGCTAGAGATTAAGATTTCCCTGTGAGATACACATATTTTTCATTGCTGGCAACTAAGTTATTAAAAACCACAAAACAGCAATAATACCTATGCAGAACCACCTGTTTGCAGGACCCTACAGTGATAGACACAGGGTATCTATATATTCCATGTAGCCTTTTCATGATCACAGTTGAGCGATTTATGGCCAAAACCATTTTGGAAGCGATCAGACAAAAACACCAGCCCAACCATAGTAGGATTTGGACTTGGGTGAAATAAAATATTTCTTTGAACTTAAAGTTGGTTGACTACAATATGGCATACAGGGAAAAATTCAGGTAACTGTGATCATTCTGGTTTTTTTTTTTTTTTTTTCTGTCAAAAGGAAATACTTGTAGCACCTTCCCCTTAGGCCATTGTGAGGATTAAGTGAGTTACTTCTATCAAGTGCTTAGAACAACTGACATATAGTAGGTTCTCAATAAATGCTACCTGTGAATGCTCTTACCATTATGCATAGAATGGAGGCATGTTCCTGGAATGTTAAATGCAAGATGGCGTTTCCAGAATGTGGCAATTCATTGAGAAGCCTCTTGCAATGTAACTGTTCCCAAGGGAAAATAAAAGCAAGATATCCTAGTCATTGTGTTATGGAGAGATGGGAAGCAGTTCAGAGGGTAGAAGAAATATTTCAAGGTTACAATGAAGCACAGTTCTAATAATCTTTTTTTTTATTTTTTTGACACGAAGGTAATTATCATAGTAGGCTGACTGGGCATGCAATCATGGGAAATGATCAAGTTGTGTGTGTGTGTATGTGTGTCTGGAAGTGTCTTCAGCTTTTCTCTGAGCTTTTGGGAAAAGATGTGTTTTTTTTTTTGTTTTTTTTTTTCTGTTGGTTTTCTCTAAGACCCTTCATGAGACTGAGAGACAGAGATAAATAGAGACAGATGCTGCAAAGCCAGTGAAGTCTGCAGTTGTGCACAAAAGGGAAAGTTCTCTTGCTTCTATTCACTTTCCAGCCATGCTTTACACACAGAGCTCTGGCTACTGTTCTCAAGCATTGGTCTACAGACTAGTGATCCCCTTCAGATCGCTGCTCCAGGTGGATGGGGAAGCTGGCGTACAGGAGCTCAGAGAGACTTTTATTAAAACTCACAATTGTAAGCATTCATATAAACCAGGGGCCTGCAGCCTAAAGCCAGGAGGCCCAGCCCACAGCCTGTTTCTGTGGGACTGGTTTTTCCATTTTTAAAAGATTGTAAAAGAAAAAAGAAATATGCAACAGTGACCATAGAAAACCCATAAAACCGAAAATATTTACTATCTGGCCCTTAGTCATTTCCACCTACTATTAGATGAAAAAGGGAAGACGAGTGTTGGTTTTCCTTTATAATTTGAATTACGAAGGCTGTAATTTACCAACAAGTCACCCTTTTTATCTGGACTTTGTCCTTGTTCATATATGTTATTTCTCTTTAACCAGGTGGCAGAAAAATGCCCAGTTTTTTTTTTTTTAACATGACTTCTATTGTACCCTGTTGTCTTAAAGAAAATTCAGTTCAGTTATCCAAGTGAGACACTTTAGTTTTGATGGTATGTACATGCTGACTTGCCACCAGGATGGCCAGTTCTTGCTTGGCTGTAAAATTATAGCACAAATACTTTTCATTGATCGCAATTTAACAGCCAATCAAGGCACAGCTTTATCCCGACGATTTCACTGTGCCTTTACAATTGAGAAGAATAGCGACTATAATGGGTACTATTATGGCCATTGTGTTTCTTCCAGATGAACTCTGGGATGAAGCTGAAGCTGGACAAGTTATATAAATGTCTGAAGCTAGGACATTACGGAAAGAATTATATAACCTCACAGGATATAAAGATTTTCCATAACTTTGCACTGCCTGGAATCCCCTCTAGCCCATAAAACCTGTTGTACCCATGGAAGACTCTTTGTAACAGAATACTTCTTATCATGATCCTAGTTTTCAGAGCCAAGAAATAAAGTCTGAGAAGAGAGAGAAAATGAGGTCGTGAGATTAGAAGTTGGAATGGTTTATTTTTGAATAACTAGGTTTGAGTTCGAAAGTGCATTTCAACTTTTCCATGATTAAAACCATGAAACTAACTCTGGACATTTTTTGAGACCCCCATCTTGATTCATTTTCCCCCCAGGAGTCTGTGATGTCAGTAAAGCACTGACACTTTGTTGATCCTTTTCATCTTTCAGGTTTAACCGTCTGTTTCTACCTTTGTGAGTAGTCAAGTGATTTAGTTATGTTTTTATCATTTGAACTCTCAACAGTTCTGTTGTGAGAAAACACCAAGTTCCCTGAGGATTCAAAAATATAATATATAAACCTCAAATTCCATATGCAGGGAGCATGGAGGTATTATTTTTTTATTGAAATATAATTGATTTATAATGTATTTGTTTCAGGTATACAGTTTTACATATATAAATATATATATATTATATATGTATGTATTCTTCTTTTTGCATTTTCTTCCATTGCAAGTTATTATAATATACTGAACATATTTCTCTGTGCTATATAGTAGTTCCATGTAGATTATCTATTCATATATGTGTTCTTAGTCACTCAGTCACGTCAGACTCTTTGCAACCCCATGGACTATAGACCGCCAGGCTCCTTTGTCCGTGGCGATTCTCCAACAAGAAAACTGGAGTGTGTTTCCATGCCCTTCTCCAGGGAATCTTCCCAATCCAGGGATCAAACCTAGGTCTCCTGCATTGCAAGCAGATTTTTTACCATCTGAGCCACCAGAGAATAGTAGTATGTGTTATTTTAACCCCAAATTCCTGATTTGTCCCTCTCCTTTTCCTCTTTGGTACACATAAATTTGTTTTGTTTGTGAGTCTATTTCTGTTTTCTAAGTATGTTCATTTGTATCATTTTTTTTAGATTACACATATAAATAATATCATAGGAAATTTGTCTTTCTCTGTATGGCTTACTTCACTTAGGATGATAATCCCTAGGTTTACCCATGTTGCTGTAAATCACATTATTTCATTCTTTCTAAGACTGAATAATGTTCCCTTGTGTATATATATATGTGTGTGTGTATATATATATATTTATTACATCTTCTTATCCATTCATCTGTTGATGGACACTTATGTTCCTTCCATGTCCTGGCTGCTAGTGCTGCAATGAACATTGGCATACATGTATCTTTTTGAATTAGACTTTTCTCCAAGTATATGCCCAGGAGTGAGTGGCATTACAGGATCATATGGTATTAAGTTAGTTAAACAAGGAGGTCATTGGATGGAGGTGGTTCAAATACTTTAGCAGCCTAGTAATCAAATATAAACCTCAGGCTGAGATGCCTCAAGGTTAAGAAATCAAAGCCTAAGGATAACTCATCACAAAGAGCCAACTCGGCTTTTCCAAATAAGGCAAACACTTCATCCACAGCCAGTCAAGTAATTTCCTTGCTTTACTTTCAAATCTGCTCTTTAAAAGACTTTCCCCCTATGTCCTGTGGACAGAGCCCTCCTAACCACTTCCAATTTGGCCCCGCCTGATCTGAATCTATTTTTGCCCAAGTTAACTCTGAAAATTTTGATGCTTCAGTTTATCTTTTAACAGAGGCAAATGTGCTTAATACATAGCAATGTCAAATAAATTACTTTAATGCCTTCTGGTAGTTTACTTCATTTTGGGGAGTTTTATTTTTACTTTTCTTATCCAACAGTGGGTGGTATTACATTCCAGCCATTTGGATGAGCATATCATTGAAAGCGAGGTGCTTTTATAACACTGGCACATAAGAAATTAAGAGTGTTGTGTCCTTATTTCCTCGTTACAGATATGTGTTAGGAAAAATTCCAAACTGTCAAGTTCCCATCACTAAAACCAGTTGAATGTATGCTCTGGCACCAGATTCCAACTGCTAAACAATACCAGGTGTGTAATCCATGCTAACTCTACTCAACCAAATTGTCTGTAAGACAAACTCCGCCAGTCAGAATCCAACTGTTTCCTTCACGCTTACTACAGATATCCAAAAAATTACAAAGCAACCTGTGCTAATTGAATCAAAAACTTCTTCAGCCTCTGTTCTTCCTCACATATTTCTTTATATTGGAAATTGACATGTAGACTAAGGACTGCTAAGTCGCTTCAGTCGTGTCCGACTCTGTGTGACCCCAGAGACAGCAGCCCACCAGGCTCCCCCGTCCCTGGGATTCTCCAGGCAAGAACACTGGAGTGGCTTGCCATTTCCTTCTCCAATGCATGAAAGTGAAAAGTGAAAGTGAAGTCGCTCAGGTTGTCTACTTGAAACTTATACAGTCGTGTCCGACTCCTAGTGACCCCATGGACTGCAGTCTACCAGGCTCCTCCGTCCATGGGATTTTCCAGGCAAAAGTACTGTAGTGGGGTGCCATTGCCTTCTCCAGACTAAGGACAAAGACATCCAATGAGATTTCTGCCCATGTGCCTCCCTCTCTTTCCTAAAAGACACTACCATTCAAATAATGACCTTAAATTGAATATTTGACAAATTTTACCTCAGACACATAACCAAATCAGGTTAAGTAATTAGCACAATTTTGTTGATTAGACTTTGTTAAATTCAGAAGAGATTTCATAGGCCAGTGTCCCAAACTAATGAAAATTGAAGTAGGTGTAATGAACAGAGGAAGGGAGAAATTATTTCAAATTACGTGAGATATCATGGTGGAAGTGACACTTGATCTGGGACTTAATAAAATTTTAATTACAGATATCAAGGGAAAGGCAATTCCAGGGGAGTTGAAACAAATACAGGAAAGCTGGAGACATGGAGAATGTTGGGTGTAGTTGCAACAAATTAAGACCAGGTTAACTGCTCTTTGAGGTAAAGAAGGATGAATGCCAGGCTGTATTTGGGGAGCTGGTGACAATGATTCTGGAAAGATTTTTCTCACCCCTCCCCAATCACCACTACCCTTGGCTGGAATTTTGTCCTTTACTTATGAGCTTACACTCTTCCACCCAGTGTCTTATGTAACATCCAAAGGGTGCTTCCAATTCTGCTGCCATCATTCAGCCTAAACCTGGACCTGTAGGAGGCTCCTATAAGTTCTTCCTGTGTTCCCACTTTCTCCATGTTCATACGTGCGTTCGTGCTGAGTTGTGACAGACTCTTTGCGACCCCATGGATTGCAGCCCACCAGGCTCCTCTGTCCTTGGAATTCTCCAGGCAAGAATTCTGGAGTGTGTTGCCATTTCCTCCTCCAGGGGATCTTCCTGACCCAGGGATCAAATCCATGTCTCCTGCATTGGCAGGTGGATTCTTTACCACTGAGTCACCTAGGAGGACTCCTTCTCCATAGTTATCTGCAAACAAACTACTGATCATATCAACTCCTGTTCTCCCACCCCATAAAAACCATCATTAACTCAATGGTTTTCCTTTGCTCTTAAGATAAAGACCTAAATCCATTCATCCTCCATGCAAATCTTCTGCTCCCCACCTCACCACCACCCTCGACTCAACATGCTGTGTTCTACTCTTAAAGGGCAGACCACACTGGCCACTTTACTTGCCTGAAATGGAAGCCTCTTGACACAGATTTTACCCTACTTATAGTCCCCAGCCTGGAAGTCTCCTCTGTAGTCCTCCCCGACAACCTTCCATTCCTCAGCCTTCATTCAAATGTGGACTGAAAGGTCACGTCCACATGGAAGATTTCTCTGATCCCAGACTGTCTCTGGGTCTATGGTTCCCTTCAGAGGTTCTATGCTCTGAGGATTTAATTGATCCTTGCGAACAAAGAAACACTTTCTGTGTGTGTGTGTGTGTGTGTGTGTGTGAGAACCTCCCACTCTGACGGCTGCAAGGATAAATATCTCATTGTGCAGATGTAATCCATCAAAGCAGACCCTTGGGGAAGCCCTGCTATGGAGGTTGATGGAATTGGGGCTTAATTCTCAAGCAATATGGAGTCAGAACTTTCCATTTTTAAATCCTCTCACATCTGGTTTCCCTTCTCCAATTTTCACTGATGACATTTGCAATGATGTAAAATTATCTGAATAAAATTTCTAATACTGACTCTATACTTATCTAGCTCTTCGTTTTGGGGGGGAGGGGGGGAAATAGCCTAATCTCTTTACAGCTCTGTTTTCAGACCCCACCCAGATTTAGATTCCTCCCACAACCCACCTCTAATGTTTCCAGTGGAACCATTGCATACCTGCAATGGTATACCTGCAATGGTATACCTGCAGTATAGTTTTCAGGACATCATTCAACTTTTTAAATCTTTATTTCCTTCATCTGTAAAGTAACACCATTGTAGATTAAATGAGGTAATGTGTGTCAAGAACCTGATATAAGACCTGGCCCGTAGCTGCGAGCCAGTTCATTTTCCCCTTTTCTAACCAGCCTTCCAGAGGTGTGCACTCCTGTGTCTAGTCATGAATCCCATGATTCAGCAAAGTGCCAGAGAGCTGGGTTTATGGTGATCATGGCAGTCATATCTGTCCATGTGTTTTGGGACAAACTGGATCCTAATCTGCCCATCTTTTCCTCCCCTCCTCCACCACCAACCTCTTTTTTCCTACGGCTATCTCGGCACCCAATACTAATACATACTTAGAGAATCCTTGTATTAGGATTCATCAACCCTGTGCTTCTTCATAGACACCATTTTTTGTTGGTGGTGTTTCGTTGCTAGTCGTGTCCAACTCTGTGACCCTATGGACTGCAGCGTACCAGGCTCCTCTGTCCATGGGATTTCCCAGTCAAGAATACTGGAGTGGGTTACCATTTCCTTCTCCAGGGATCTTCCCAATCAAACTCGAATCTCCTGCATTGCCAGGCAGGTCCTTTACCACTGAGCTCCCAGGGGAGCCCTCATACCTATATTTCACTGATTTTAGTATAAAATCCTTTCTACCCTGCTGGACTCTTTGTCCACTACTGCCGAACAGATAATATAGGTACTTAGTCAACAATTATTGAGTGTTTACTTATTTCATCAAAAACACCCCTCCATTGTGACGCCTTCTCTGATTCCATGTCTTTCACTGAAGTTATCCCATCTCAGATAACTGATAGTTCTTTATTAATGATTTGCTATTTTCTGCCCTGCGTTAGCATTATAGTTATCTGTGGGATGTCACTCCCTCTTGATAAACCATGAAGTCCCCATCAGGACAGAATATCACTCCTTCGTCTTCATACGACCTCAACTATGTTTAAAAAATAGCAAATCCTCAATAAATGTGGATGATTGAGTAAGCAAAATGAAAAATAAATTAACTTGTCAAATGTAACAACTCCTTACCTAAGACATGTCATCAATCCTGGGAACACTCCTATTATATTTTCCAGTAAAGAAATGTTTTCATTCTTAATCAGCCAAAGAACATTGTTGGGATTACTGATTGATATCAAATTCGAATTCAAGTACTATTCAAGTTTGAAGTCGTAGGTCCCTATGAATTGAGTCATGTGGGAGAAGGATGTCCAGGAAAGAGAGGGGAGCTATATCCCGTAATCCCCCAGGGACAGTGACTCTGTGAGACGGATGCACTGTGGCTAGCAGGATGCAAAGAGCCGATTTTTCACTTCCGTATGTAAACAGGTGCAATCCAGGTATAGTTATTTCCCATGGGAGCTCCCAAACTATTTTAACAAGAGAACTGGAGCATTGAGGACAGAAAATCCAACACTGACTTCCAGGGCCTAACCACAGATAAAAAATTGATTACATTTTTGTTGGTTTGAGAGATTTCCAGATAACGATTTTTTTATTTCTAAACCGCAGCAGGCCATTGAAATTGTAAGCTGCTGTAATGCCACCTACATGGCAGCAAAGGACGATAGCAAAAATCAATAGGCTCCATCTCTTCATTCACATGGATTTGAGCACATAGATAATGAAGTGTATTCATTCAGGTATAAATGGCTGCCACTAAATAATGGGTCTCAAATAAGTTTACACTGCCCAATAGTTTGATGACATATGGCATTTTTGATAGGTTATTATATTGCTGATTATGGAGCAGAGCTGTATTTAAATACAGCTGTATACAGAAGTATTCAGATTGGGAGGCATACAGCAGAATATTACTTCCTATAATTTATCTTAGCAATAATGCCTCACTGATAGTCTGAAATGCCTACCTATACATTTTGCCCTGTGTCCACAGCAAAGCATATGCTCAAAATATATAAATTTATTTTCTTAAACAGCTAGATGCCTGCCTACATCTTCCCTTCAATTCATACAGAAATTGCATGTGGAAATGGGATACATACCAGCAAGCAAGTGAGCAGCTAGGAAGCTGAATGTATATTGGTATGAAATTTGAAAACACACGTAGATGGGCTCAAAAGCATTTCTTTTTCCACAAACCGCAAAATGGAATTCTATTATAGTCACCTACCAGATATGCACAAGTGGGTGTATTTGCTTCTCAAGGCTGATGATTGTTCATCAGCAACAGGATAACATGTCCCATCATCTTTCTTCACTAACAGGAGAAGAATATTCTAGATGAGATGTGTGAACACAGACCAGGGAGTTTGTACGAGCATGTAAGCAATTTCTACATTATGGAGGGGGAAAAAGAATCCATGCCAAAGATTTGACATACAGCAGAGAACTATTCAATCTGAAAGTTACTGTTGATGTGACTGACAAAAACATCCTGACATTTGAGTCTTTTAACTGCCTGTCCATCACAGGATGGCTCTAGTGATTAGTTCAGTTGAAGAAGCTAGCAAGGAAAGTTAAAGAGCCAGTTTACCATTCATATGGCTCAGAGAAAAGTAAGAAACACAATACATGTACTTATAAGAAAGGTGAGATTTTAAGTGGGGAATTTTGACCATAGGACATTTATTTAAATTCAAAAGCACCATTACACAGCAAAGTGGATTTTTTTTTTTTCTTTTGGCTGTGCTGGGTCTTCACTGCTATAGAGGCTTTTCTCTATTTGCAGTGAGCGAGGGCTCCTCTCTAGTTTCTGTGCATAGGTTTCCCATTGCAGTGGCTTCTCTTGTTGCAGAGCACAGGCTCTAGAGCACACAGGCGTCAGTAGTTGTGGCATGTGGGCTTAGTTGCTCCATGGTATGTGGAATCTTCCCAATCCACGGATCAAACCCATGTATTGTGCACTGGAAAGTGGATTCTTTACTACTGAGCCACCAGGGAAGCCCCAGAGTGGATTAAATAACATACATTTTATTTTCTAAAGCAAAAGAGTTTTGTTTTTTTTTTTAACCAATTACATGCCATGTGTAACCTCAGGTTGGTTTTGATTTTTTACAGTCCATAGTACTTAGATACAAGTTTCGCAGTTATCCAGGGTTCAGGTGTCTGTTAGTGTTCAGGAATCTGCTTGTGTCTGTATTTGTGGCCAGTTGGTTCAATTGTGCTATACTGTGCTCCCTCCAGGGTTGGAAATTCCTGGTTCAACCCCATCATTGACCAGTTAACTTCATGCACTGTTACACTGAAGAAAGATCTTATTTTACTAATACCTATTTCAGTTATAAAGATCTGGTAGAGTGAAAAATGACCCCCAGAGGTGTCGATTCTTTCATTCCCTGGGATCTATAACTGTTATCTTATATGGAAAAAGGACCTTTGCAGACATGGTTCAACTAAGAATATAGAGATGAGGTGACTTTCCTGGATTATCTGGGTGGGCACAATGTAATCACAAGGGTTCTTACAAGAGGGAAACAAAGTCAAAGGCAGGGAGGCACTATGATGACAGAGGAGTGACTACAGTGATGTGGCCATGAGCCTCCAGGACCTGGAGGATGAAGGAACAGAATATCCCCTGGAGCCTCCAGAAGGAGCCAGCCTTTCTGACACCTTGGTTTTAGCCCCTTAGAACTCCATTTGGACTTCTGACCTTTAGTTCTATGAGTGGGCAAATGGGTGTTATTTTCAGCCACTAAAGTAATGGTAATTGGTTACAGCAACAATAGAAAACTAACACAAAGGGGGATGAGGAAAATGTTAATAAGTGAGTCACAGGGATTCCTAACCCCTTCTAAGGAGAGAAATAATATGATAATTCATATACAAGGAAACAAACACAGGATTCCTGGGAGAAAAGCAATGTGCTTTAAAATCAAACAGAAGGTGAAGGTGAAGGTGAAGTCACTCAGTCGTGTCCGACTCTTTGCGACCCCATGAACTGTAGCCTACCAGGCTTCTCCGTCCATGGGATTCTCCAAGCAAGAGTACTGGAGTGGGTTACCATTTCCTTCCCCAGGGGATCTTCCCAACCCAGGAAGCGAGTTCAAAAATCACTTTCCTTGCTTACTGTTATTTGACCTTTGGTGAGTTAACCTCCCAAACTCAGTATCTGCAACTATGAAGTGGCGACAATGACAGTTGTGCAAGCAAGAGTATTGCAAAACAGCAGCAAAGGAGATTTCTGGCACATCTGGCACTTTGTAAATATGAGCAAATTTAAGTCTTCTTCCCACTCCATATTTTTCTGGCTGTTCTGGGTCTTAGTTGTGGCACACAGGGATCTTTAGTTGTGGCATGTGGGATTTAATTCCTTGACCAGGGATCAAACTGGGCCCCCTGCATTAGGAGTGAGGAGTCTTAGCAACAGGACTACCACTCTATTTTAAAAATCCAGAACTATCAGCCTTCTCACTCAAAGATTCTGGATTTCAGGAAGGAAAAAAATTTGCTGTTATAATAGATTTGGAATCAACACATATTTTTGTTGATTATTATATTAGTCATAGAAGACCCTGCATTTAGACCTTGACAATAATGAGATCATTGAGAGGAAAACCCCCAGACACTACAGCTTATGAACCCATAAGACAAATATGTACATGTAAATGAACAAGACATAGTAATAAAGTGATATAACATGTAACTGAGACTCCATGAAAGCACAGAGGGCAGAACTATTGATTCTGATTAGGGAACTCAAGGATACCAACCCAGGAGCATTGGAAGTAAGCTTTGAAGAAGGAGCAGTATTTCCTCAAGTAAATGTATTTGGAAAGTGCCGGGGTCCAGCCCCGGTTGATCCAGGGTATTCGAAGGGGAGACGGCTTCGGCGACTATTTAAATATTTATCAAAGATATAAAGAGTAATAGAATGAGGATAGCTCAGTAGGAAAATTCAGTGGAGAAAAGAGGCTGAGTAGCTTGGTTTACACGGGAGACCAATAAAACTTCAAGACAAGAAGCTTGCACCACTTACGTAGGCCGCAGGCATCCTTCCGTTCTCCCGAAGGAGAGGAGACACTGAGGCCTCCCCATTCGGATCTTAGAAGCCCAGGCATAATTAGTAAGCATGGTGGGTTCCGCGCTCCAGATGGAGACTCAGCCAGAGTGAGAGAGAGAGTGACATGGGGAGACCAGTCTTTCGAGGAACTGATCCCAATTCTTTATTTTCCAGAGTCTGTTTTTATACACTGAGATGTTATACAAAAGTCATGCGGGGACAGCAGTCCTGACTTTTATTAAAGTCAGGTGCTTCACACAAATGTATACAGAGGTTGTTACATCATCTTCTGGCCAGGGGGGCCTGCTGACAATTTACGACCCTCTCCTTGTGACAGCGGTCAGTCAACACATTTCTCCAGGGGTGATTATTCTTAAAACAGACACCACCCAAATAAAGTTACATTCCTATAGGGTGAGGGTGTAGTGGGTTTTAGTTAAGGAAAGAATTTACTTAGCCTAAGGTCTAACGTGATTTATATCAAAGGTTAATACTTATTTCTTCTATTTATTCATTAATGTGTGTAAGGGCAGGGGATGTGGAGTCTTAGCAACAAACATTGGCTCAACAAATGAAAAACCCTTCACCAATACAATTTCTAATCAGCCCACTATACTTATACTAATAGTTTTCTAACTTTTCTAAGGAACCTGCTTTTAGACGGTTTAAAGCATCTTGTGCCTTTCACGGTTGGGAGGCTGTGAGCAATCACATGTGGCCAGACAAGCCTGTCAGGCAGGCTAGAGAACCTTCAGAGGAGTTTGTAGGTTGAAACACTCCTATCACGCCCAGGAATTATTATTAACTGGAGCTCTAAGTTAACTCCTTCTCCGAAAGAGGTGGTGGGGGACAGCCCCCCTTAAAGTCAGAGGTGTAGGGGAGAACACAAAGTAGTAAAGTAGGCAGGCTCTGGTTATGGGGGTAGATGCTCGAGGATTTCCAGGAGGACTCCTGAGGCTCGATCCCGCCTTTGCGTATGTCGAGCCTCCTTCCTCATGACCTTTGCCATGGGCGGAGTACCTCACGCTGGCCCCCAACAGGAAAGGTCTCGGATGAAAGGAAGAGGATATGCAAATCCAGGAACCTAGGCTATTCCAGGATCAGGCAAATAGTCCCGTGTGGTTGGAATTAAGGAATTTAGGAAGTCAAGGCGCATCTCCAGTTTTCTCAGCTTAAATGACCAGATAGAAATATCGCCAGAGAGACTGCTAGAGGAAGGATGAGTTATAAGGAAAGAGAAGATAGAAGAAAATGTGTCCAAATTTGGATGATTGGATTTGGGGAGGCTGGCAGAAACACCATATGGGGATATGCAGTAAGCAGTGAAGAATATGGAGTAGGTTGAATTATTTTGACTCAAGCTATTTGTCTGCCAAACCAAATGTCCTTCCTATAACCATATGAATATGCACTACAGAATATTTTAAGATAACAGCCTTCAAAATTGAAAAAAATCACTTGACAGGCTATTTTTCTACCCAAAGAGTTGAATACCTTCTTCTGTAACTATTCTTATTTATGTCTCTTGTGAATATTTCACAAGATTTTACTATTACATTTGGTGTATATACCTGTTTCAGCATTGAAAAATTCATCATATAGTTCTCAATTATGCCCACAGAAGTGATAATTAAGGCTCTTTCTAGATACACTGGTTCCAACATTTTGGCCAAAAAGCTCTTTTGGAATAAACTTATGCAAGAATTATGAAAGTACTTTCCACATCAAGAAAATGAGTTATGAGTTAAGTAGACCTGCAAAATAGTGTGGATTTTATTGTCCTGAATATCTGTGAATTTCCTGATCCTCAGAAAATTAGATTAAAAGTGGTTGCATACAAATATTTAATGTTGAAGGCAAATATTGCCTTTAAATGATGATTGATTCCTCTGCCCTTAATAATATTTATTTATCTTTTGCTGAGTGAACATATTATTTGTTTGTTTCTTTTTTCCTATTCATTCTAGCCACTAGGAACTAAGAGACGTAAGTCAAAATGATACAAAGCAGACCAGCCAGTTTGGCTAAATAAGTGTCCTAAAAATTTCTTCATAGAATTGTTGGCTTTTTTTTTAAAGCTTTGAGATATCATAAAAACTGTAGAAATGCTAACCATTTTCAATATTTATAAAGAATTTCAGGTCATTGTTCTAGGAATGAGAAAACTAACATGAATATAATATTATCTATATTATGAGTTTTTTTTTTTTTTTTTCAGAATTGCTGCTTTCAACTCTAGGAAAAAATTTGTCATAATTTATAGCTACCTAATACTACTTCAGGACATATATGGTAAAGCATAGTTGTATTGGTAATTCATAGTTACAGAGAGATCAACCCAAACATAAGTTCCTTTTGAAAGATGAAACTTTTGTGCATGTTTTAAAAAGCATGATGTAGAATGGACTCTGGGAGGTAGTAACTTTTCACTTTCTCTCTACTCTGAATGCCAGTTTCTCTGTCTTTGCTGTGTCCAGCAGATTGTGGGCTTATAGACACATGGGTGTCATTAAGGCTTGTGTCTCCAGATGAGGGTGCAGCTGGGGTCTTCTTCCACAAAGGTCAGGTCAGAGGCTGGATACCACTGTCAGTGTGCCTTTAGCACAGATCAGAACAGGGGCATGCAGAGGAGCTTGACTCACCATGATGAGCATTGACATAGACATAGCCACATTGACATAGACAAGCCACATTAAATAGTCTTCCTGATCCCAACAAACCAAGGAAGTGACCACTGCACCCTCCCAAGGCAAGGAAATAAAACTAGTGTGGGAATAGTGACTGCTCCAAGCCCACCATGATAGAGAATGTTCCCACTTCCATCTCTTGCAGGATAGTCACTACCGAGTCACATCAAACTGACAAATTAAAAAATTAATCACGTACTCTGTCTATTGGAGACAGTGGGGCACATGCAGCCAAGGAAAGCAACAAGCCTCCATAAATGTCTAGGAAAACAAAGATCTTGGAGGAGACAGACCACAACTTAAGAACTTAATAAAAACATGAATAATCATGAAATAATCATGAAATCAAGCACAGCACCCAAAACATCAGACAAACTGATGACAAAACTGATGACAAAACTTAACAGTAAACACACATGAATTTTGTGCCTTACAAAACTAGTAGGTTGACTGAAGATAGGCAGCCTTGAGGTCTAAACTAGATCTCAACTTTTTTATTTTAAACCCAAATCCAACATGAGTTCAGTTCAGTTCAGTCACTCAGTGGTTTCTGATGCTTTGCAACCCCATAGACTGCAGCACGCCAGGCTTCCTTGTCCATCACCAGCTCCCAGAGTTTGCTCAAATTCATGTCCATTGAGTCAGTGATGCCATCCAACCATCTCATCCTCTGTCATCCTTTTCCTGCATTCAATTTTTGCCAGCATCAGGGTCTTTTCAAATGAGTCAGTTCTTCGCATCAAGTGGCCAAAGTGCTGGAGTTTCAGCTTCAACATCAGTCCTTCCAATGAATATTCAGGACTGATTTCCTTCAGGGTTGACTGGTTGGATCTTCTTGCAGTCCACGGGACTCTCAAGAGTCTTCTCCAACACCACAGTTTAAAAGCATCAATTCTTTGGTGCTCAGCTTTCTTTATAGTCCAACTCTCACATCCATACATGACTACTGGAAAGACCATATCCTTGACTAGACGGACCTTTGTTGGCAAAGTAATATGCATTTTAATGTGCTGTCTAGATTGGTCTTAACTTTTCTTCTAAGGAGCAAGTGTCTTTTAATTTAATGATTCCAGTCACCATCTGCAGTGATTTTGCTGCTGCTGCTGCTGCTGCTAAGTCGCTTCAGTCATGTTCGACTCTATGCAACCCCATGGACAGCAGCCCACCAGGCTCCCCTGTCCCTGGGATTCTCCAGGCAAGAACACTGGAGTGGGTTGCCATTTCCTTCTCCAATGCATGAAAGTGAAAAGTGAAAGTGAAGTCACTCAGTCATGTCCAACTCTTAGCGATCCCATGGACTGCAGCCCACCAGGCTCCTTCGTCCATGGGATTTTCCAGGCAAGAGTACTGGAGTGGGGTGCCATTGACATTTTGGAGCCCCCCAAAAATAAAATATCTCACTGTTTCCACTGTTTCCCCATCTATTTGCCATTAAGTGATGGGACTGGATGCCATGATCTTAGTTTTCTGAAGGTTGAGTTTTAAGCCAGCTTTTTCACTCTCCTCTTTCACTTTCATCAAGAAGCTCTTTAGTTCTTCTTGCTTTCTGCCATTAGGATGGTGTCATCTGCATATCTGAGGTTATTGATATTTCTCCCGGCAATCTTGATTTCAGCTTGTGCTTCATCCAGCCTGGCATTTCACATGATGTACTCTGCACGTACGTTAAATAAGCAGGGTGACAATATACAACCTTGGCGTACTTTCCTGATTTGGAACCAGTCAGTTGTTCCATGTCCATCTCTAACCATTGCTTCTTGACCGGCATACAGATTTCTCAGAAGGCAGGTCAGGTGGTCTGGTATTCCCATCTCTTTCAGAATTTTCCACAGTTTATTGTGATCCACAAAGTCAAAGGCTTTGGCATAGTCAATAAAGCAGAAATAGATGTTTTTCTGGAACTCTCTTGCTTTTTCCATGATCCAGCAGATGTTGACAATTTGATCTCTGGTTCCTCTGCCTTTTCTAAAACCAGCTTGAACATCTGGAAGTTCACGGTTCACGTATTGCTGAAGCCTGGCTTGGAGAATTTTGAGCATTACTTTACTAGTGTGTGAAATGAGTGCAAATCCAACATACATACATGAAAACATGAGGAAAAAGATAAGAGTGGAATGTGAGATCCAGAAGATCAAATGCCAGTGTTTCAAAAAAAGGAAAAGGAAATCAGTGTGAGAGAGAACTATGAAATATATATACACAGATTTTTACATATACATTTTAAATGGGAATATATATACACACACACACACATACACACATAAAACAATTTAAAATGTGCATACTTTATTTGAGAAAAAGTACAAATAGCAGAAAATACCTTAACACTTTTTTTAGAGTTAGGATTTTGTAGGATATTTTCTCTGGTCATAAATAGAATTATAAGACAATTTATAAAAGATGTTGCTCCCCCCCCCAAAAAAAAATTGGCCCTTTTCCCGTCTGAAACATTTGAGATTTAGTAGCATTGATAATCAGAGAAAAAGAAAAGAAAGAAAGAAAAAAGGAAAGAAAGAGTGGGGAAGGATAAATGCAGAAAGGAAGGGACAGAAAAGAAAGAAGGTAGAGAGGAAGAATTTAAAGATAGACAGAATACAAAAATTTAGAAAGGACCAAAGTACCAAGAAAAAAACAATATAACGAAATTTAGCAAAGTTAAAAACTGATGCTAGAAATATGAAACAAAAGGAATTAAAAAGTATCTTAAATCTTGAAAATACGCATAAAATAGAGAAATTCCTCAAGAATCTGATTAAGGAAAATAAGGAAAGAAAGAGAGAGAAACATATCTGTTGAAGGTTAAATATTATTGAGTCACAACCAGGGATGCAGAAGGGACAGGATTAAAACAATATTGTTGTTTTGTCCTTGTCGTTTAGTCACTAAGTTGTATCTGACTGTTTGGTGACCCCATGGACTGTAGCCCACCAGGCTCCTCTGTCCACAGGATTCCCCAGGCTGGAATACTGGAGCAGGTTGCCATTTCCTTCTCCAGGGGATCGTCCACATCCAGAGATCAAACCTGCATCTCCTCCATTGGCAGGCAGATTCTTTACCACTGAGCCACCAGGAAACCCCTCAAATAACATTAAAGAATGTAAATTCTACTACTGCAGTAATATGAAAGCATAGGGGAAATGAATAATATACTAGCAAAATGAAAGTTACTTATCTAACCTCCCCAAAATGCAGTCCACTTGATAGTGAAGATATTAGAAGAATACAGAAGATTATTAGAAATATAATCCACCTCTTCTTTGAAGATGGACTTGAAGTCTTAAAACTCCAGCTCTCTCCAGGACAGAGAGCTTCTCTGACCCCACGCCTAAGATACCAAAGGCTGTCTTTCTCCCAGGAACTAGAGATACACTGAGGGATGCTTAAATGAAATTTTCAGAAATTCAGATTTAGAACATCTACATTGAAAACCAAATTTGTCTCTTGAGTGCACTTTTGAATATGTGTCTCACGGCCAAAATTAAGTCTTGAGAAACATTACAACTGTGAAAAACAAACCTGTGAAAGCCCAGCCTTTTCAGAGCTCTTCCTCGGAACAGCATGCTTTACATTGCTATTGGAAGGAAATAACATCAATGTTCCGAGATAAAATGTGTCTCAGTAAATGTGTTCCTAAAAAGTTATGGGTAAATCAAAATTTGTTCATTCATATCTTTCCATTGATTTGCATTATCATTTCACAGATGACTTATTTTCATTGCAAATTTTTTTTTGAATTGGCAATGCCTGTTAATATTTTTGTTTCAAGTCTCTCTCAGCCCCTTTGTTCGTGTGGGTAACGATCTATAAAACATTTCCACTGGCAGGAGACTTGCTGATCCATATTGTATGCCCTGACTTTTCAGAGCAGTTGGGCGGTCCCATCCTCAGAGCCCTGCTGGAAGCTCCACCCTCCTGAACAGCGGGTCAAACCCTACACAGATAAATCACCAAAAGGAAACCCTTATCCCTCCACTCATTTGCCACTTGCCACACTGGAATTTTCTTTTTTAAATCCTCTTTTATTTAGATTTGGATTCAAAGCAAACCTCCACTGTGTATGTCTTTGTGCTCTTGAATAATCCACTTAGTCTCTCTGAGTCTCAGTTTCCTCATCTAAGAAATAATGGGTTATGAAGCCTGTCCCTCAGCAGGTTGTTTTGAGATCACATTTTATCAGAAATATTTTTATTGAAGTGTAGTTGATCTACAGTGCTATGTTAATTTCTGCTATACAGCAAAGTGATTCAGTTATATATGTATATCACTGACTCGATGGACATGAGTCTCAGTGAACTCTGGGAGTTGGTGATGGACAGGGAGGCCTGGCATGCTGCAATTCATGGGGTTGCAAAGAGTCGGACACGACTGAGTGACTGATCTGATGTGATATGTATCTTTTATATATATATATATATATATATACACACACACACACACATTCTATGTACATTCTTTTTTATATTCTTTTCCATTGTAGGATACTGAATATAGCTTCCTGTGCTATAAAGTAGAATCTTGTTTATTCATTCTTTGTATAAAAGCTTACAACCGCTAACCCCAACCTCCCACTCCTTCTCTCCCCCAACCCCCTTCCTCAAGTCTATTCTCTGTGTCTATGACTCTGTTTCTTGTTTTATAGACAGGTTTATTTGTGTAATATTTTAGATTTCACATATAAGTGATACCATATGGTGTTTGTCTTTCTCTGAGTTCACTTAGTATGATAATCTCTAGGTCCATCCATATTGCTGTAGATGGCATTATTTCATCCTTTTTATGGCTGAGTAGTATTCTATTGTTTGTATGTACCATATCTTCTTTATCCATTCATCTGTCAATGAACCTTTATATTTTTTTCATATCTTGGCTATTGTGAATAGTGCTGCTATGAACACAGGTGTGCATGTATCTTTTTAGGTTACGTTTCATCTGGATATATGCCCAGGAATGTGATTGCTGGATCATATGATAATTCTACTTTTAGTTTGCTGAGGAACTTTCATACTATTTCCATAGTGGCTGCACGAACTTACATTCCCACCAACAGTGCAGGAGGGTTCACTTTTCTCCATGTCCTCTCCAGCATTTGTTATTTGTAGAGTTTTTAAGCGTTTCCCAGGTGGTGCTAGTGGTAAAGCACCCACCTGCCTGCAGGAGACTCAAGAGATGTGGGTTTGATCCCTGAGTCGGAAAGATCCCCTGGAGGAGGAAACAGCAACCCTCTTCACTATTCTTGCCTGGAGAATCCCATAGACAGAGGAGCTTAGGGGGCTACAGTCCATGTGGTCGCAAAGAGATGGGCATGACTAGAGAGCTTTTAATGATGTCCATTCTGACCACTATGAGGTGGTATCTCATTGTAGTTTTGATTTGCATTATCACTGATAATTAGCAGTATTGAGCATCTTTTCATATTCCTATTGGCCCTTTGTGTTTCTTCTTTGGAGAAATGTCTGTTTAAGTCTTTTGCCCATTTTTTGATTGGGTTATTTAGTTTTGTTGCTGAGTTGTATGAGTGAGAGCCATCTAGTAAAGAAGGCTGAGACAGCTCCTAAGTCTGAAATCACTACCCTTGACTATGCTTTCTTGATAGAATAGTTAGGGCAGAGTCTCCCACACTGGTCAAGTAATTTATTTCCTAGAACAATTCAATATATATATATATATTTTACTAACAGGAAAAACAAATTTTACTCTTATTAAGAAGCAAATAACTCCAATAATTTGGGATATTTTTATTTCAGCCTGCACTTTCACACTAGACTAAGTATTAAAAAAAGAAAAGTCTCCTTTGTCACCATAACTAGGGATAATAGACACATTTAACTGTAAATGTTCTAAAAACAGTAGTTTGGGACAATGTACCCCTTAATATCAGCCTTAATCATACTGTTTTCTTTAAACCATTGCTCACAAAAGCATAAGTCAAATATTTGCAAGAAAAATCTAGCAATCCCATAGTGAAACCACCACTGCTATAAATATTTTCATGTTCTAATGGGGACCTTGGGGTCTTGTGCAACAAAACAATATCCCTTTCTTATGTACCAGAGATAGAAAACAGGGGGTTTGGACCTTTTTTATTGGTTTAGCTTTTTCTTGAATGCCAGTGTCAGCACATGTGGTTCAGTGGATCATGTTTTTCCCTTAAGTATTTTATATCATTGCTTTTTTTTTTTGACTCTCCCCTCCTGTCGAATTTCATACCTATTCAACACAACCTAAATTTCAAAGGTGGTCAGATATAAGTGCATATTTTAAAACTTTTAAGAAAAATAGAATATAAATAGCCATTGCACTGTCATCTTGTTTCAGGTTTCCTGCTTGGGCAGTGCTATTAATCACATAAAATAGACAGGCCTTCCCCCATATTCTCTCTGAAGTACCTGGATAATAGTATTTGATGCAAATTTCTTGAGTTGTTTTGCAGACCTGAAAACCTCCACCAATGGAGGATGGTAACTATTTGGTTACCATGAGCACGTAGCCCCAGGCTTCCTGGAACCGGTTGTTCAGTTGCTAAGGCGTTTCCACTCTTTGTGACCCTATGGACTGCAGCATGCCAGGCTCCCTGTCCTTCACTATCTCCAGGAGTTTGCTCAAGTTCATGGCCTTTGAGTTGGTGATGCTATCTAACCGTCTCATCCTCTTCCACCCCCTTCTCCTTTTGCCTTCAATCTTTCCCAGCCTCAGAGTCTTTTCCAGTGAGTTGGCTCTTCATACCAGGTGGTCAAAGTATTGGAGCTTCAGCATCAGTTCTTCCAATGAATATTCAGGGTTGATTTCCTTTAGGATTGACTGGTTTGATCTCCTTGCAGTCCTGGAACCCAAGGATTGATAAAGTTAACTGCTAGTTCACCACCTTGTTCCCTCATTATTAGGCAATCAGAGAATTGTTCATGATCTGATCCTGTACCCTGTGACCCTCCCTCCCTCACCTGGCTTTTTAAAATGCTTTGCTAATACCCTTTGGGGAGCTCAGGGCTTTTTAGGATACAAACCACCCATCCTGCCTGGCTTTGCAATAAACTGTTCTCTACTCAGTATATGTAGAATAGTCCTGGAGGATGCTAGGACAGACCACTCCTGCCACTTATAGGTGGTAGTGCTCAGGGTGCTGGAGAGAGCCTCATTTGACAACTTCCTTTCTCTCGTTTCACAGATGGGCCTCATGGGCATCCTTCTATTCTTTGAGCAAGTTCTGTGCTTTCTCCCTTCAGTGTATTTACTCAGCACATCTCAACTAGCTGATATCTGAGCATTCCCCTTCCTCTTCCATCCTTCCAGCCTGGCTGAAATGCCACTCACTCCTCAGAACTCTTCAAGTTCCTCAAGGAAGAAATCATCTCCCCTCCCTTTGAATCCACTCTGGCATCTTGGCCCAGTTCTCATTTTATTTTCTACCTTAGAACCCTCTGTCTGTAATTAGATTCCTTGAAGACACAACTCTGTCTTAATTAGTCCTTAACATGCCATAGCACCTAGCACAGTGCTCAGTACCAAGGAACACAGAGTAAATATTTACAAATCAAATGAATAAATACATTTGTAGCTCCATTTACCTGTTTGCAGCAGTCTTGTTGAATTTGCCAGGAACTGGTTACAGCATGAGAGATGTTTATACAGCTGCTGCACGAAGGGTTTAAATGGAGTAGCAGATGTAGGTTGCCATAAGAATAACTCATAGAGACTGCAGGAAGAAATCAACTTAATGAAATGAATCTCTTGAGGGCCTACTAGGTGTAGATTACTCAGAAGATTTGGTCCAAGCACCAACAGATAATGATCATAACTCACACGTGGAAGTCCTTCCCAGTTTCCACACAGGCTACTCTGACCTGCAGATCTTTTCTGATTCTCTCCATATTCAGTTACACAGCAGTGCTATGATCAGGAATATTTTTGAAAGCAAAGGGTAACAACAGATAATGTTTTTACCATTGAAGTGAAATGTTTGTTCAGAATTCTTTTTATACATTTTAATGAAAATTATTTTGGTTAGAATTCTCTATACATCTCTTTATATAATGAGAGCTGAAAACCAAGAGAGCTTTACTTTGGTAAATGAACAGGAAACTAGAGAAGGTGTATTATTTTTGAAACCACAAATGTCACTCTGTTAGGTTTTTTTCCCAGGTCTTTGATATCTTAGGAGATCTTTCTGCCTCCCCCACAGCCCTTACTTCTGGCTGTTCTCCAAAAGTGACTTGTCAGTGAAAATTTGCTCACATAGTGAAATAAAAACCCTAAACAGATAAAGAAAAAGAGATAAATCACTTGCCCAAGTTAAATGCCTTAACAGTGAGTTTATTACCTCTTCGTTTTCTTTAATACCTTAAAAATCCTCAAACTTTGCAATAGAGACTGCATAATTGATTGGACTTCTTTCTTTTTCTCTTTTTGAAAACAGTATTTGAATTTAGAGACCAAAAAAATGGAGGATGTTACACTCTTAAATTTTAAAGGGAAGGGATTTATTTAAAGGAAGAGATCATCACTAATATTTGTAATCTTTATATCTTTGTAATTTCAAAGCACAGTGCATCTGTCATGTATTGACTGTGTCAAAGTCTTTGACTGTGTGGATCACAACAAACTGTGGAAAATTCTTAAAGAGATGGGAATACCAGACCACCTGACATGCCTCCTGAGAAATCTGTATGCAGTTCAAGAAGCAGGAGTTAGAACCAGACATGGAACAATGGACTGGTTCCAAATTGGGAAAGGAGTACATCAAGACTGTATATTGTCACCCTGATTATTTAACTTATATGCAGAGTACATCATGCTAAATGCCAGGCTGGGTGAAGCACAAGCTGGAATCAAGATTGCTGGGAGAAATATCAATAACCTCAGATACGCAGATGACACCACCCTTATGGCAGAAAGTGAAGAAGAACTAAAGAGCCTCTTGATGAAAATGAAAGAGGAGAGTGAAAAAGCTGGCTTAAAACTCAACATTCAGGAAACTAAGACCATGGAATCCAGTCCCATCACTTCATGGCAAATAGATGGGGAAACAGTGGAAACAGTGAGAGATTTTATTTGGGGGGGAGGGTGCTCCAAAATCATTGCAGATGGTGACTGCAGCCCTGAAATTAAAAGATGCTTGCTCCTTGGAAGAAAAGTTATGACCAACCTAGACAGCATATTAAAAGGCAGAGACATTAGTTGGCCAACAATGTCTGTTTAGTCAAAGCTATGGTTTTTCCAGTAGTCATTTATGGGTGTGAGAGTTGAACCATGAAGAAAGCTGAGTACCAAAGAATTGATGCTTTTGACCTGTGGTGTTGGAGAAGATTCTTGAGAGTCTCTTGGACTGCAAGGAGGTCCAACCAGTCAATCCTAAAGGAAATCAGTCCTTAATATTCATTGGAAGGACTGATGCTGAAGCTGAAACTCCAATACTTTGACCACCTGATGCAAAGAGCCAACTCATGCTGGGAAAGATTGAAGGCAGGAGGCAAAGGGGATGACAGAGGATGAGATGGTTGGGTGGCATCACCAACTTGATAGACATGAGTTTGAACAAGCTGTGGGAGTTGGTGATGGACAGGGAAGCCTGGTGTGCTGCAGCCCATGGGATCACAAAGAGTCAGACACAACTGAGCGACTAAACTGAACTGAACTAGCTGTCCTGGCAACCCACTCCAGTATTCTTGCCTAGAAACTTCCAGGGTCAGAGGAGCCCGGTGGGCTACAGTCCATGGGGTCGCAGAGTCAGACACGTCTGAGCAACTGAGTTGTAGCAGTCCTACGTAATTCAAGAAAATATATTTTCCAGAATTCTATCTAAAATGAGTTATTCTACGATTATTAGCTTTCATTAAAGAGATGACATATATGTAAAGAGTAAGTAAAAGGCATACCATCTAAGAAAATAGAAAAAAAAAAGAGAAATTTTTCAAAATGCAGTGTAAGAATTCTCTGAAGCAGATGAGAAGGGATTCACATTTTGTTTCTTATATGTGATATTCAAAGTCTGAATCCAAGCAAGATGGCAACTCTGTCTCCTTGACAGGGAGCTAAGTGCTCCCATTGGAAGGCATGAGCAAACTGTCTATGAAATGAGAGTGTTTGGGTAACGAATTATTCAACAGTAATTATTCTCTTTAGCCAGAGCTGGAATAAGTAGGAAGCATCAAATTTATGAATCTTCTTTCCAGGACAGACCTTAATTATCTGTCTTACCTTCTGTCATTGTCTCCCGTCAGCTTCCTTACTCCTCTGTTTGTTGTTATTTTGGTGTTTTTCTCTGCCTCTCCTCTGTAAAGTTGTCATAAAAGAGTTATTGTTCAAGTATGTGAACCATTCATATTGAGATCCTCCTCCCATCCAAAAGCATGGCCTTTTTGAAGTAACTTCAAAAATATTCTATCAATCAGATATTTGCTTTTTGAGTAGGAGTTACAAAGGCATCAAGAGGAAAATAGTCACTTAGATCTCTGTTTTGATTGGCTGAACCCCTCCAAATAATTTATATATGACTTGTAATCACAGTATTTCTTGCCTGATGAGCTTCTATCTTTGAATCAATGATGGGGAAAAAAACCAATACACTAAGTTGTTGAGAGTAACCCCTGGGGAAAAGATTTCTCTATGAAAGCATTCTTACTGTAACTATTGGAAATCTGGAAATATAACAAAAAAAATTGAAATTATGAAGCCACTGAAGGAAACTATTGCTTGTAATCGCAGTTGTCTCCCTCACAGCTTGACTCGATGACAGCTTCAGAGTTTATTGCAGTTGGCATGGATTGTTTTGGCTCACTAAATGGCAGTGATCTCGCCCGCCCTTCATTGTGTTCAAATTAATCAAAGGCTTTTGAAGAGATGGCTTCTGCGTACAGGGGGAAGCAACCTCATTGTGAAGACAGTTGCATCTTAAAAGGATACAGATGTATGAAAACATTTAAAAACAGAGTTCCTGCTGAGCATACTGCTTAGTCTTTCTTACAAAGGGACTTCTGTCTGTGACTTTTTCACCTTTTTTTTTTTTTTTCTGATAACATAATCTATTAATAGTGCTGCAAATTTATTAGCCCAGTATGCACACTGCTAAGAGAGTTCTCTCAGCCAACGTTTTTGGGGTACTATCAAGCACAATATAAAATAACAACCCCAACAGTCTGTTTCTAAAACTAGAAAAGGATATATACTTTGCATCCTGGCTTTCCATTTTTATATGTCATGAGGGGAAAAGTGAAAAGTAGCTATATCATAACAGCATGAGTTGCTGATCAGGGCAAGTCTTAATATTCAAGGCACTTGTAACAATTGGAAATGAATCAAAATTACTGAAAGTGATCCTCTAACTCACTGAACTCTCTTATGCTCAATGCCCTAACCATGCTCTGACAGGAAGTAGATGGATAAGAGAGGTAAATTAGTTATTTCAGGCTACTAGGTTACAACACGCTAAGACCACTGGGCGTTAATTGACATTTGAGGACGAACTGAGTCACTGAGCATATAGAGTCCATTTAATTGATAATTATGTGAATTTATGGGCTACCTGTCACATTTTTAATTCAATTCTCAGAAAGGACTCTAAAGGCCTTAATAGTATATGCTCCTGTGTGTTAGCAGCATAAGAATCTGTGGTTTCTATTAGCAATAGGAAGCTACTATCAAAAAAAAACCAGATCCAGGGTACTTAATACTTACATTTTTCCTTCAGAATATAGTGGAAAAAGCTCTATCAGCTATCTATCCACCATTTCACTGGTACATAAATTGATACACAGGGTTGTGAAAAGGCATTTGAAGTTGTAGTAAAATAATCAAGTGAAAAAATTGGAAGAGGGATTATTAGAGTTGAGATATTTGGTAAACTTCAGAAAAGAAATCTAATTCAGCAAATGTAATATCATATTTTATTGATAGTAAAATATCCCCAATTACAAAACATACAGTTAACATAATAAGTGCTTTCAAAAAAATCCAAAATGATTCATGAAATTCCATTTTATTTTTTTGCATGAAATGTGGAAAACATATGCCTTAGAACTCAGTGAATATGGTGATTTGGAAACTCAAGACCAATGTATTTTTTACTAAGAAATGTTTTAAACAGACTCAATTTTTAAAAAAAAAATCAATTTCCTCCTTGAAGTCTGTCTTCTTCTCTCCTACTTTTTTGTATCTGTACCATAGTTTTTCTTATAAAGAAGGGTCCACAGCATATGCCTATCTTTGATTCCAAAACCAAGCACAGAGATTGGCACAGAGGTAAGCTTGCCAATTAACACATATTTTAAAGAGTTCCATACAAGAAAAACAAGGTATTGTTAGGGAATTTTTAATCTAAATACTAAGCACAGATTTGCCAGTAGTAGGTTAATTTTTAAAGAAATATAAAAGCATTCCACTTAGTATACTTATTCCTATCAAAGTGTAACTAAATAATTCCCCCAATAAATGGGATATATGCAAAAGCTAATTACTAAGTTAACCTTGAAATGAATAAAGCTATCCATAATTATTTGAAAAAAAAAAAGAAGCAGGGGAAAACCAACCACTAGCTATTTAATGAAGGAAATCAGTGGTTAAGTGTTGATAGCACTAGCAAAGATACATGTTAATTTGCTGGTCATCAATAGTACAATGATTAAGGTAACATAATTAAAAGGTGTGAAGGGATCAGAATGTAATTTATTTACCTTACAAAATGTCTAGATTGACAGCTCTGCTGTACAGATCCAGGCAGTAGAAGTGTTTCTTTACCATCTCATCTGCCAGTCAATCTCTAGATAAACACGAATTTCCACTAAGGACCAAGGCCAGGGCCTCTCTTCTAAAGCTGCCAGCCAAGTTGCTATTAGGATTTTTCATTATTACACTCCCAAAGTGGTTTAAAAGTGGAAAAATGCAATCAGTGTTTTGTGGATTATTACTCTAAGGCAGTGAATTTTAACCCTAGCCACACATTAGAATCACCCAGGGAGCTTTTGAAAAATACAGATGCCTAGGTCCACTCCAAGAGACATAGATTTAATTGGCTTGGGGTAAAGTCCCAGAAAAGATATTGCTTAAAAGCTCCCCAGATGATTTTAATGTGCAACCAGGGTTAAGAACCACTGCCCTAAAGGAAGATAAAATTCACAAATTCCCATGTTCACCCCAACAGAAAATGGAGGACTCCAGCCACTCTTAGACAATCTTCATCTCCCAGGACGGAAGTGTGATGTCAAAATGGCATAAAATTTGCAATCAGGAGACCTGGCTCTGATCTCTCATCTGTCATTTTCTGGCTAAGTAATTAACATTGGACAGACGAGTCCTGTAAAGAGAGGAATCATAGTGACGCCTCTCTGTCTTAGCTTCCAGGATTTGGGGCAGAACTAAACAAGACAAGGTCATGTCCAAGAAAGCCCGAGGAAATGGCACAGCTGTGATTAGCGTACCAGGCTGGCCATGCCTAGTTGGTCCTTGCAAATACAATATCACTTCAGCCATCACTGGGTCTAATTGGCAGGTGTATTAGAACCCAGGAAGACCAGGATAACCTTGGAAAGTCAGTAGTAGTGACTCTTGAAATACAGTATTTTGCCACGTCTTCTCGCCCTCTGCCTATTAATTCAGCACACACTTGTTTACAAAAGAGAAAGAAAGTGTGTCGAGTTCAAGTTCAGCTCCATCCTTCTCTGCAAACAGCTGGGAGGTCTCAGCAGAGACAGACGCAAACACTGCTCCTCGTACATCTAGAGGTGTCAAAAAGTATCTCGCCCAGAGGCGTCTCTGGCACTGGAATAGCACTTTTTCCCTGTAAGATGTTCACTTAGCACGACCAAGGCTCTGTTGATGCTCCCTCCTCCACAGAGAATACCCCAGCAGATCAAGCAGTGCTTCCCAAAGCTCTTGTGTCTCTAACAGTCACTGTCCACACACAGAAGGTCACTTCCGTTCTCAGCTATTTAGAGAGGACTTCGAGGGTAACCCATACCAGGCTGGGCTCTGTGGCTGAAGGAGGGACCCCCGAGGTCCAGCGCCTCACCCCAGGGGTGGGGAAATCCTATCCAGGAAATGAAAGCAACCCCAATAAAACAATTCAAGAGCAGGACAAGGCCTACCGAGGCAATAAAATCTTTTGCAGAGAGAGGAAATTTGAGAGTGGTCGCAAAGTAGACCAGCCGTTTTCACGTTGGTTTTTCTCAGGCACAAACACAGGGAAGAGAAAGATGATGCTGATATCTGGAACAGTAATTAGAACCAGCTTGTTTTGAAATAATGATGAGACCTCTTCCTCTGACTTCCCTGGAAAGGATATTTGCTGTGGTCTTGATGCCTCCAGTTAGGCGTCCAGGAGAGTACTACTTGCTTTTAGGAACCTAGGTCTCTGCCTTAAACTTTTCTATGGAGGAAAAGGGGCAGGGCCATTTGTCTCACTAAACTGAATCTTTACAGTCTCCTTGGTTTCCAGAGAGAAAGTGAAAGGTAGACTGCTCCTGACATCACATGACCTTTGATGTGCTCTTTTAATAAATCCCTGATTTGCAGTCCTGTCCACCCATTGTGATGAAGGGACTTCCTGGATGGTCCAGGCCAGAGGCTCCTGCACCAGGGAAGCCCATTAGGTTTTGGTATCCTGAGGATATTCAATGGCATCCATACTATGTCTTCCAATACTAATGGTATTTGAATAGCACTTTTGTGTTGTTGTTGTCCAGTCACTAAGTCATGTATGATTCTTTGTGACCCCATGGACTGCAGCACACTACGCTTGCTTGTCCATAACCAACTCCTAGAGTTTGCTCAAACTCATGTCCATTGAGTCAGTGATGCTATCCAACCATCTCATCCTCTGTCGTCCCCTTCTCCTCCTGCCTTCAATCTTTCCTAGCATTAGGGTCTTTTCCTATGAGTCAGCTCTTCACATCAGGTGGCCATACAACTGGAGTTTCAGCTTCAGCATCAGCCCTTCCAATAAATATTCAGGGTTGATTTCTTTAGGATTGACTGGTTTGATCTCCTTGTTGTCCAAGAAACTCTGTTAACAGTCTTCTCCAACACCACAATTTGAAAGCATCATCTCTTTGGCACTCAGCTTTCTTTATGGTCTTATGTTCACTTTCATACATGACTACTGGAGAAACCATAACTTTGACTGGATGGAACTTTGTCAGCAAAGTTGTATTTCTGCTGGTTAACATGCTGTCTAGGTTTGTCATAGCTTTTCTTCCAAGGAGCAAGTGTCTTTTAATTTCATGGCTGCAGTCACTATTTGCAGTGATTTTGGAGCCTAAGAAAATCAAGTCTGCCACTGTTTTCACTTTTCCCCCATCTATTAAGCATGAAGTGATTAGATCAGATGCCATGATCTTAGTTTTTTGAATGTTAAAGCATACTATTTGCATGAATCCTCAAGAGATCCGAGTGAAGACTTTGGCTCCCAGAGTTTCCCCAGTGTGAGTAAGCTCTGGGCACTTGTGGTGATAGCTGGTTTGATAACATGCCTTTACTGTTCGTATTCTCTTCCTTTCTCTCTGATGATTCTTTCATCTCCCATGTAATGCACTTAAACTTGAATTATTGTCTTAAGGTGTGCTTTAAGGGGGCCAAGACAGAGTCCTTTCCTTCAGGGACCTAGTGGGAAAGAGAAAAGCACCCAGATAATTTAGATGCCAGGGACAAGATCTCACACATGTGAGCAGAGGGCCCTATTTGATGTTGAATAGCATCTTGGTCTTCGGAGAATGCTGTTTATATGAACTTTCCAAGAGTCTATACTTACATAGTGGGTTTCTTCATTATAGATATTTTCTATAGGGACAGAGGAATCTAGCTTACATCTTATTCTCTCATTCTCTCTCATCTCAGTTCTTTCACCTAAAATTATGGAAAATAACATTGCCTTAAAGAAAAGAGATAAGGATGGGATTGTTATTGTTGTTAAGTCACTAAATCGTGTCCAACTCTTTGTGACCCCATGGACTGTCGCCTGCCAGGCTCCTCTGTCCATGGGATTTCCCAGGTAAGAATATTGGAGTGGGTTGCCATTTCCTTCTCCAGGGGATCTTCCCAACTCATGAGTTGAACCCACATCTCGTGCATTACATGTGGATTCTTTACCACCGAGCCACCTGGGAAGACTGAGGATGGGATTAAATCACGTTATATAAATTGCCTTGCATAGTACCTGGCACATAGTAAACACGTAAAAAATGTTTACAGTCACTCAGTTGTGTCCGACTCTTTGCAACCCCATGAATCGCAGCACCTCAGGCCTCCCTGTCCAGCACCAACTCCCGGAGTTCACTCAGACTCACGTCCATCAAGTCAGTGATGCCATCCAGCCATCTCATCCTCTGTCATCCCCTCTCCTCCTGCCCCCAATCCCTCCCAGCATCAGAGTCTTTTCCAATGAGTCAACTCTTCGCATGAGGTCCCTTCCCAAATAGACTCAAATCTCTAAATAGTTTATAGTCCTGGAAAGATTCTGGGAAATGTGACCCTATAACCTAACCCCAGGCAAGGCCACTCCTGCAGATGTTAAGCTTGGATAGTTCACTATCCAATTGTTACTGTTTTCAGTTTCAGAATGATAGTTCCCTAATTACCTAAATTCTGGGGGACTATTTTGTTTAACTTCTCATACACATATAATCTCAACTAGACATCAGCCTCATTTGAATAAAAACTATTTTTAAAAATCATCTTTAAAATGTTCCGCTGGACTTTCCTGGAGGTCCAGGGGTTAAGATTGCCTTCCAGTGCAGAGGGTGTGGGTTCAGTCCCTGGTCAGGGATCCCACTTGCTTCATGGCCAAAACACAGAACATAAACAACAGAAGTAATATTGTAACACATTCAATAAAGACTTAAAAAATTTTTTTTTAATTCCTCTTTCTCCCCCAAACTGATTTTTCATAATCTATGAAAACATTTGTTTTTCTGATTAAATATTACATTGGCCAAAAAGTTCATTCACTATGTCCATGTTACAGAAAAACCCAAACAAAATTGCTAACCAACCCAATATATATGCCATAAAGATAAACAATAAACATTTTCCTTTTTCATATTTAAAAGTAGATTGTGACCTAAAGATAATTCTCTTTCTTATCCCTTGCTCTCCATAAATTTAAAATATTTATGATTAAAAATCTCTACTTTTTTTCCAACTTAACTAAAGGGTGGCAAAAATTAAAAGGTCATTTTGTAATCTGTAGGTGTAACTTTAGTAGGTCCATCTTTGATAGTTATTTCTGCAGTTTGATTTTCTGCTATACAAATTAGAAAAGTCAAATGGTGTATTATTTAATATTGTTCCATCAGTTATTTCGGAGAAGGCAATGGCAAGCCACTCTAGTACTCTTGCCTAGAAAACCCCATGGATGGAGGGGCCTGGTAGGCTGCAGTCCATGGGGTCGCTAAGAGTCGGACACGACTAAGCAAATTCACTTTCACTTTTCACTTTCACGAATTGGAGAAGGAAATGGCAACCCACTCCAGTGTTCTTGCCTGGAGAATTCCAGGGACGGGGGAGCCTGGTGGGCTGCCATCTATGGGGTTGCACAGAATCGGACATGACTGAAGTGACTTAGCAGCAGCAGCAGCAGTTATTTGAGCCTTAAAGCATTAACCCATAATTTTGATTACATATGTTTAATGTGCAGTAAGCTGATTTTTGAGATTTGAAAAAGACCAGACATAAAGGAATATTATCTCTACTGTGAAATATAAAAAAATAAAATAAGATAGCCCAGTCATTTTCAAAGATCACTGATCTTAATTTCCATATTTTTTCAAACTATGTGGAAATGTCATAAAATCTGCTTTCAAGCACATCAATCACAGAATATTGGGGAAGGAAGAACAAAGCTTGTAGAGAACAGATTCCATGATGTTGGTTAATTTATCAAGGAGGCTTGAAACCAGCCAATATTTAATCAATTACACAAGGGATAAAATAGAGGTTGTGTGTGTGACCTCAGTCCAGTCCGACTCTCTGTGACCCCCACCCCGGGTTCATCTGTTTGTGGAATTCTCCAGTCAAGAATACTGGAGTGGGTTGCCATTTCCTTCTCCAGGCTTTGGCTTCCTGACCCAGGGATCAAACCTACATGTCCTGCAGCTCCTGCTTTGGCAGGCAGGTTCTTTACCACTGCGCCACCTGGGATACCCAAAATAGGGGCTACTCAAAGGATATTGCAGTGGGTGAGAAGTTACTGACTGGAAGCAAGAAACTAAGAGTTCAAAGGATTTCCAGGGTGGATTCAGCACGCTCTATACTGACTCTGTATGAAGCATGAGTGATATATATTAATGTTCAGATATAAATAAAGGTGACTGACACACACCTGCTCTTGGGCCATTCATGGTATGGAGGACTTTGGTGAAATAATAAGAAACAATTGACAATTTTGCAGAAGACTTTGTGTGCCTTACAGAGAGTACACAGTGCCTTAACCTCTCTGCCTGGCTGTCAGGACCCTCAACTTTATTTCTGATGCACCCTCCCACCCCCAGGTGCCAGACAATGCTTCAGATAAGCCCACTTCTAACTGCCTCAAAAGCATAATATGCCTCTTGTTTCTCTCCCTCCCTCCACTAGAAATGTTATCCAGTGTCTCTAAGATCAGTCCCACTTCGCTAACCAGTGGGACTGACTAGCCTCAGTAACATTCCTCAGTAACATTTCCTCAGTAACATTCTGACTAGCCTCAGTAACATTCCTCAGTACTGATTAGCCTCAGTTACTGATTAGCCTCAGTAACATTTCCTCCACTGGAAATGTTATCCATTGTCTCCAAGGTTAGTCCCACTTTGCTAACCAGTGGGTCAGTCCCACTTTGCTAAGCAGCATAACGTGCCTCTTGTTTCTCTCCCTCCCTTCTCTGGAAATCCAGTGTCTCCAAGGTCAGTCCCACTTCGCTAACCCTGTCCCTCTCTGAACAGCCATGAGCTGTCCTTCGTTGTTTGCAGAAGTCTAGAGGGTATATTGCGTGTGCTTCTTGTTTTCCAGACTACACTATGAACTCAGAGTAGACCATGTGTTTCTCCTCTTATGTTCTCAGGAGTGGGTGTCAGAGTGCTGAGTGTATGGCAGATTAAAATATATCTGTAAAGAACCTGAAGTAATGAAATAGGAGACTTACAATATGGTCTTTGCTTTAAAAAAGAAAAAAAAAAGAGAAATCTGACATCATTGTGTTCATGAGAATATAGTATGCAAAGATGTGGTTCCTTCGTGACAGCAATTGTAACTCTAAAAAGTCTGAAGCATGAGAAAATGAGTTGGTTCACCAAAATGGCAACAGGGAAGTGATCTGTTGACTGCTGTTTTCTCCCGACTCCCCTTGCCCCTAATGCTTTGAGCCCCGCATCACTAGCTCTGTCCATTCAAATGCTAAGTCCCTTTCCTCTCTATCCCCTGGTGGCTCTTCCTCTCCACAGCTGCTGCTTTCACTCAGGTTTCCATGTATTATTGTTCAGCTGGGCTGCTGTTTTGACTTCCAACTGGACTCTGCCTCCAATCTCCCCACATCACCCTAAAATGTGGAGTTATCTTATTGGAAGAAAACCCAGATCTGAACCTTGGATCCATGGCTCGTTGTTCTTTGGGGTTAAATCTGAACTCATCAGCACGCTTGCCAGGTCCTTCAGGGATGGCCCCAGCTTCCCCAGCTCTCTCGTCTCTGTCACGTTCAAGTGTGATGCATTCACATGTTGAACAGGGAGGGGAAATCTTTGCTTTTACACCTCCACACATTTCATTTTTCTCTGCTTGCTGTTCTTTGCCCATCTACTGCTTCTGGAAATTTTATTTACCACGACACATTCAGTGATGTTCTTAACAACTAGCACTGACCTGTGGATTAAATTAGATTGGAATCACTTGGTTAGATGCCTCTTCCTCTCTAGGCTGTTGCTTCTCAAGGGCAAGGGGCATCCCTCTCTATCTGACTCCAAATACAGCACTTGGCACCTGGTTGAGAACTTATTAAATCTTGGTTTTAAAGTTAACTCATTAATTAAGGCAACTCCAACTTGGAGAGTATTCAAGTACAGGAATTTTTTTGAAAGTCTGCTTTGAAATCTGCAAGCCAATTGCACTTAGAGTCATGCAGGCTGGAGGAACAAAACTAAACTCATAAGAAAAAATAAATTTGCTAAAACAAATGGAGGAAGCAGGGAAGGGAATTTTGATTGCCCGTAGCATCTGCCCCTACTGCCTCATTCCTAGTCACTGCTCAACAAATTCTTATTGAATCAAACCTTTTATTCTCCAGCTCAGACATATGGCATTTTCAATAACATATCCCTGTGTCATGTTTATTTGTTGTAGAATAAAGAGAGATGCCCAACTCATTCGACTAAATCTGCTGCTATTTCAAACGCATTGCTTCCTGTCCTGTCAGTCACAGACCGTTTTAAATATGGGCCTAATCACCGGTATTGCAGGGGGCTTGCCACATCAGGGAGTTGGGATGCAGGAAGGTTCAGAATCTCAGCAAGTGTGGATCTGGGCTCGGAGGCACCAACTGGCTTTCGAGCAGCCTCCAGCTGGCAAGCACCTGCACCTGGGATGCAGGCTCCCCAGGACAAGCTCAAGTTCCTGCCCTTGGCCTTGGCATGGGTAGGGGAATAGCTGGCCCCGTAGCCAACTTGTGAGTGATCTTGTCAGGCATTCAGGCACCAACCACTCTTTGTGAGGTGGACTAAAGTGTCAGACAGGTGGTTATCTTTCCATCAGAGAAAAAAGGCGCATGCCCTCCCTCAGCCTGT
Organism: Bos indicus; assembly: GCF_029378745.1. Lineage (NCBI taxonomy): Eukaryota > Metazoa > Chordata > Mammalia > Artiodactyla > Bovidae > Bos > Bos indicus. The sequence continues at coordinate 12,915,535 of NC_091786.1, forward strand.
TGGGAACAGATTTGGGAGGTTGGTTTGAACTGGATTGTTTTTCAAAATAAGTTCTCTAAAACAAAGGATTTCTTATTTTTTATTACTTTTCCAGTGTCACTTTTCAATTCTAGGATGTTCAGATAAACTAAAAATTTGGCATGTACCTAAATAGAAATCAATGTAGAAAGTTCTTTAACTTTAAAAAAAAATAAGCGTCTGTTTTAACCGAGTACTCTGCTTTGGGAAGGACAGATACAAAACTGCAAGGGAGAAAGGGGACACCCAGCAAGCCAGTAAGATCAGTTTAAAAAAAACACTGGTGATCAGTGGGGTGGCTTGTCACCATCAGGGTCACCCTCAAATTCTAAAATGTGTCAACTATTAGGTCACCTTTATGAATTAATTTATTTTAGACTCAAGAAACTGAACTAGATTTTCCAATTTAGTTCATAAGATACAAATTATATGTAGTCTACATATTCACTTCTATATGGTTAATTATAACTAAATTTATCTAACAATGGTCACAGTATGGTTATAGTCACTGCTCATGCATGTACTCTACTGGTATTCTAATCTAGGTACTAATTTCCTATTTTTAACAGAGAACCAGTTTCATTTTCCATTTTCTATACTGTCCTTTCATGAATGTATATTTACACTTGTTAGTGAATTAATTTCACACATTTAGACTTCAACAGTCATTAGTGTCATAATGATTACAGTAATTATGTGAATAATGAAGCTCAGGTGATCAGAGAGAGATGACTTACTGTATGTGATGGACAAAGTCAACCACTATTGGCGACCAGTGTAATCAGTTCCAGGTTGCTTAGCATGAGTTTAAAGATGTTTTCCTGTAATTCAGGAAAGTATATTGTTTATTCACCTAAAATTTGACAGATCTAATTCTCCACTTATTTAATGAAGAATGTGATGAGGCTTGCATGTTTACTAAACCTTGTTATTTTCTAGTTATCAGTAGTCAAACCATTAAGGTACATAATTAAAAGAATTAAAAGGATGTGTATGTAATTAATATAAATGTCACAAGTTATCTTAAGTAGCCAGATGTGGTTAATTGTCTGATTAAGAATTCAGAACAATGGATACCATTATTTGCATCAAAAGTGGTGCCATGTGAAGTTATATCTTCAGAGATGTATTCTGCTGCTGCTGCTAAGTCGCTTCAGTTGTGTCCGACTCTGTTCGACCCCACAGACGGCAGCCCAACAGGCTCCTCTGTCCCTGGGAGTCTCCAGGCAAGAACACTGGAGTGGGTTGCCATTTCCCTCCCCAGTGCGTAAAAGTGAAGTCGCTTAGTCGTGCCCGGCTCTTAGCAACCCCATGGACTGCAGCCTACCAGGCTCCTCCATCCATGGGATTTTCCAGGCAAGAGTACTGGAGTGGGTTGCCATTGCCTTCTCCGGGATATATTCTAGGTGATCCCAAATCCTTTGTCTTTTTGACCTTTGTATCTGTAGTTGACTTTCTCTGGAGCCCTTTCTATATAGCTTTCAACTGTGGGAAAGCAGTGATGGCAAAAATAAGCAATTAAGTCCCATGAATATTATCTGATGGACAGTGAACTCCTTGAGGACAAAATTGATTCTCATTCATCGTTTTCTTCCCAGAGTCTTTTCCAAGTAATGTTTGTTACACTGTTTTCATACACACATACCCTACCTCCTCTTTAAAAATTATCTGAGTAAGAGGAAGGGGACACATGTATACTTATGGCTGATTCACCTTGTTTGTGGCAGAAACCAACAGAATATTGTAATGCAATTATCCTCCAGTTAAAAATAAATTTAAATAAATTTAAAAATTCCTTTAATGTTAATTCTAGTCTACAGTACTCATATGCTTATTGGCTGACTTGATATGTTGTTGTTATCTTGACATACTTATCTATTTATAAAATGAACTAGTAGTCATTTATAATTTTACACATATATACCATTCCTCACTTCTTCTATAGTTCAAGGCCTGTTATTATGCACCACAGGAATTTAAATTTTTAAAATAATATATGTCATTTATGCACTTAGGTCTTTCAACAATCTAGGATGCGTGTCTGCTGTGTCTAAGGGATGAATTCAATTCTTTTTTCCATAAGAATCATATGAATGCTTCATCACGGCATCACTTACTGAAGAGTCCATCCTTGTCTCATTCATTTCCAATATCACCTTGACATTTATCCGTTGTTCATCTATACATGGCTCTGATTCATGGATATAATTGTGTTCCATTGTCCAGCATGTGCAAATATCAAAATATATCAATACTCCAGCTCATGATACCTAATATCTGGTAAAGCCAGTGCCCCACCTGTTTTTTTGTAAGATTTCTTAGCTATTCTTGGAATTTGTTGTTCCATATACATTTGGATTTGGTCCATCGAGTTATAAAATTTTTTTTTATATGTCCTTCTTTGGGAAAAGGGAGTTTAAACTAAATCCATAGTCCAACTTAAAGGAAAATTGACATCTTTAAGTCACTGATTTTACTGATCTATAAATATGGTCTATCTCTACCTTCATTGAGGACAATTTCAATGTCAACAAAGTTTTATAATTTTTTTTATAACAATCTTGCACACATTTTGTTTACAACAGGAGGTTTTGGATGCTGCTGTGAGTGGCATATTTTAAATTTATCTTCTGATACTATAGCATAAAAATGCAAATTATCTTATGTAATAATTAACTTTCTGAGAACCTTACCAAAATCTCTTGCTAATTCTAATAGTTTATCTTTATATTGAAAGATATATAGACTGGCATAATATTTATTAATAGGAACAGTTTTGTTTGTTGCTTTCCAATTTTTAAACTAGTTTTTCTCTTGTCTTATTGGACTGTCTACAGCTTCTAAAATAATGTTGAATAGAGGTCGTATTAGCAGCCACCCTTAAAGAGTGATCTTAAAAAGAGTATCTTCAATGTTTCACTATTTTGTATGATAATATCCTTTTTAAAATGTACTTCAATTAATATTTCAAATTTTTAAGAGTTTTTATCATGAATGTATATTATATTTTATTACATCTATTTTCACATCTATTGAGTTTATTTTTCTCCTTAATCCATGAATGCAGCAAACTGCATTTAAAGATTTTTCTAATTTTAAAACCATGTTATTAGTCAGTGTAGGTTAAGCTGTGCTGAATTAATAAGCATGCCCTCAAATCTCAGTTAAAACCAATACATGTCCGGCAAGGGACTTATACTTATTTTAGTCACTCCAGGACCTGAGCTAATGGATGAATCATCTGAATGCATGCTTTCATGATCACTGTAACACAGGAACAGGGCATCAAAAAGCCTTTCTTGGGCAGTGAAATGCTCTAACCCAGAAGTGGCTTGTGTCTCTTCTGTCCACAGCCCTTTCGCCTGAACTACTTATATGGATGTGGAGAGATGAAACTCTGCCACGTGCCCAACAAAGGTGGAGATTCTGAAATGAGGGTCCATTAGGAGCCTCTGCTACACTTGCATTTCTGAAGCCACATAACTCTGTCCTAAGAGTTATATTTCTATGCATTACTGGATTTCTCTTGCAGCTATGTTCATGAGTGAAACTGTTATGATATTTTTTTCATATTTTTGCTATGTGTTTTAGAGATGGAGTTTTAAAATGTACATACATTTGGCAGTCTTCATTTACAATTGTTAAACTCATCAACTGAATTTTTCATTTCAGTTATTGTATGTTTGATATTGAGTTCTTTCTTCATAGTTTTCCTTTTGATTTCTTGATTTTAGGCACACATATTTTATATTCCGAGGCCGATAATTCTAGTATCTGAACATTTGATAGATTTACTGCTGTTGCTTCTACTGACTCTTGCTTGTGATGTCTTATTTTCCTTGTATGTTTTGTATTTGTTTATTGTTTTTACTTTCTGGGTTGCAAACTATTTTTATATAAATGTGGAGAACCTTTAAATAAGACTAGAATTAGAGTAGATTATTTGTATGTTATGTAGACATGTTTACTTAACAGCTGGATACTATGTATTTCCAGGTTAGTGTCTTTGTCTCTATAATTACTTTCAGCAATTTGACACTGTGTGTCTTAAAAAGGGAGATTCTTTTTGCTACTAGTGAGCAAGAATATTGTGCACCTTAAAAACAAGTTAAAATTCAAGTGGCAGGAACTTGCAATAACTTTTAAAAAATGTATAAATTCACATTTTGAAATTGCATTTCTCAAAGTGTGTTCAAGGGTCAGCTGCAACAGGGCATCTAGAAAAGGTAATTGAAAATATGTATTTTTAGGCCCCTCCTCAGACCTGCTGAATCAGAATCCCTTTAGTAATACCAATAATCTCCATTTTCAAATAAAGAGTGCTCATAATTCTCATATATCAAAGAGTTTGAAAATCACATGCTAATGTTTATTTTAGAAAGACAGATTTGGTTTTATGTATTTGTTTTTAGCATATTAGCACTTACATTCATCCCACACAGTACAGTATTTCTCTGCTATTTCAATTCTTTTATATTTTTTGTTTTTTAAGTATTCTTTAATACTATTTCATCTGAAATTGAGTTCTTAAGTGCTATTTAAAGCAATAATAATATACTCCTGACATTTCCTCTGTCCATTTGTTTTGCATATACAGAAAATGTAACATAAAGCTAATTTGGAGACTTCCTTCTTTACAGAGCCAAAAAACTCTTATCAATACCTCAATTAAGTTTATATACCACTCACCAAAGGAAAAAAAAAGTTGACATCTATAAAAATAAAGGTTCTTGAATGTTAGCAGCAGACAATCAGCATTTATTAACTGTTGAAATCTAAGGTTCAAAATCAACTTTAAGAGAATTGCTATAAAGTAACATTGACTTTCAATGCATTAAATACAAATTTAGTCACATGTGTGAATTTTTTCTTCATTTTTCATATCTAAGTATATGTTTATTAATCTCTGTAACTTTTTTTTTTCTGAGTTGGAGACTCTTGATTACAAATGACATTAAGAGAATATGTTCTGCTGAATAACATTTATAAAAATTTGTTACTAAATAAATAAAAAACCTTGTCAAATGTAATAATTTAAAAATTACAAAAGTAATCAGATAGGAGATAATAAGCTTGGTAAAATTTGTTATCTACTACAATAGAAAGACAATGGAAATGAATTTTAAGTATTATTTTTCTGTTTATTACCTATAAAAATCAAATCAGAAACAAGCTACTTTTACCTGTTTATCAGTGGTCATATTATACTTTTATTTCATTAATTTCTATTTTATCCTAAGCCTCAATTCTATTTTAAGCATCTAATTCTCCATCAATCCATTTAACCCATTCTCTTATTTTTATAATAAGTTTTCTGATCAATAGGACTTAAGTGCATAATTAACCAATTCCTCATATATGAATTTTATAATAATCTCTGAAACAAAATATTTGTACCACATCATAAATATTTCTCTGCAACTCCCTCTTGGCTAATCCGTTTACCATTTAATGCTCAGTAGCAAATCATATACCCACTCCAGTGTTCTTGCCTGGAGAATCCCATGGACAGAGGAGCCTGGTGGGCTGCTGTCTATGGGGTCTCACAGAGTCGGACACAACTGAAGCAACTTAGCAGCAGCAGCAGCAGCAAATCATATGCATGAAGCAGGTGTGCTCTGACTGAGCATCCCATAGTTTGTTCAATTAGTCTAAGATATTAAGAGGTCACCTGAGCATTATCACAATTGTTTTATGACACACCAAGTCCAGACATCTCCAAGGTGAATCGCATGGTATATAGTATTAAGTATGCTTCAAATTCTCTTTTTTGAGGAAATGTTAACATTAAAATTGTTTATATTGATGGTACTGATCACTAACGTATCATGGGCAATATGATGGATGGACATGGAATACCGGTTGTATTTTTCCTGAGTGAGCCGATGGGATCAGAATTCAAAAGGAAGCTCATAAATGAACCAATGAGGATAGAAATGAGTGAAGGACAAAACTCTATTTTTACTCACTCTACATCCCCAGAGTGTTCTGTTACAAACAGATTCCATCTTCTCTAAGTTCCTTTGACTAAAATCTTCTCTTCACTTTTAGGGACTATATTAGATGAACTCGTTATTCTATTCCCTATTGTATTAGCTAAGCTTTTCCTTCAGTAGCACAATTTATTTTTATCTCAAAATTAGTAGCAGCTTTATGACTTTTGACAACTTCATATCACCTTCAAACTCTCATCCTTACACTCACCTTTAGATACAAAATGTTCAAATTCAAACTATATTCTCTTTTGAAATACCAATTAAATCTAGAGGTGATATTCAGGTAGAAATGAAAGTAGAAAACACCTGAGCTTTTCTTAATAATGTTATCATCAATCTCTATGCCTGGGGACCAACTTTTGGTTGGAACATAGTCCTAACAAATTCCTTCTAATGTGTTCATGACTTATTTCCCTTGGATGGAATCCAAGATGCCCCTGCCACATACTAGCTTCTGGATGATATTCAATCTTGTCAGGATGGCGCTCCAGTATACTAAGAACTTAAGTCTCATATTTTACAATATTTTTAGCCTTCATTACATTACAGGTGCTATCTATAGCGTGAAGGAAGGGATTTTTAATTATAGCACTTAGAGCTTGAATACCAAATAGAAATATGCCACACAAGAAAATTCCAGATCAAATGACCATTGTTCTAGTGATTTCATAGAAACTCCTCAAAATAATTTTATTTTTTTAACTCATAAAGAATAAAGAATACAGGTTATCTAAACAATATGTGTAAGGAATACAGGTTATCTAAACAAGTTTTAGAGGCAGATGGAAAATCATGACCATCTCCCAAGATGCTCTTCAGAGTTAGTGGAATCTTTCTCAGGAACCACTTTCCTGATCAATCCATCCTGTCCATAAAAACACATTTCAGTTGCCCTCTCTGAGCCTGCTGCTGATATTTGTACTCTTCCATTATGTATGAGTCTTTGCTTGTTGCATAGACAAACTGCATTGTGCTCCATTAGTGATTTTCCATTTCATGCTAAGCTTTGCAATTTATTAGTGTTATTTAGGCTAATGTGCTATTATTTTGCATATTTTATGTCATTTGTTATTCATGCAATGTGATACTTAAGTATTGGGGATCAATAAGTCTTTTACACAGTTTATAAATTTGTATGATTAAGGAGTAAATCAATTAAATACATTACCGCATTGAATTTGTTTTGAGAGTTGTTTTCTAAGAAATGTAGCCTATCCTTTTCAAAACTTATGACTATTTTTTCAAAGCTTATGACTATTTGAGTAGCAGAATTTTTAAGTATATTAACACAAGTATTTGAATGGCTGCATTAAGCTCTTAGTAATAAAATATAATTTGCTTTTGAATTATGAAATGCTAGTGATGAGAGTTAGCTAATTTGGTCCAAATTTTGCTATTAATCAGGAAATCCATAGAACACATATACTTTATATTTCCTTTTCATTCTAGTGCTTGTCTTAAATGTTGGAATGTAAAATTGGCTAGATAAATCTCTGTATTTGTTAGACTACAATGCTAGTGGATAGAGAAGAGAATATCGATCATATATTACTACCTGTTATATATATATACATATATATATATAAATACAGAAATAAATACAATGTTTTAACATAACACCAAGTGTTTGAGAAATATTCCTGTCCAGCACACTTAACTTGCCATTCTTCTGTATCAAGTATGTGGAAGGGTACATAGATCTAGTTATAGAATCTGTAACTGTAACTTAGTCTTAGGACCAAGACCTGCCTAGATTCATGCATTTATTAATACTCTATCCCTAAAAATAGGACTTGTTTCAGCAAGAAATTGTGTTAGTTCCACATTAATGATAAGCCATTCCCTGAGTTTACTGCAAAGACACATTAATCATTACTACAGATTTCATTCTGTATTCTTGATCCCTAATCACTAGAAAAGGACAAATCTTCACTCAGGGAAGAATTATTGAGTGGCTGGAGTCTCTTGGTCAGTCCTCCTGGCATACTGTAGCTTTCTTCCTTTTCTTGCTTACAAACTTTCAGAGTCTGCTGATTACTATTCATAGTAAGGCTTTCTATCATTTCTGAAAAATCCTCATAAACTCTGTACCTTATATGCATGCTCTCTTTCACCACTGTGCTTTTTATTTTGGGGCATTTGACATCTGTTTTCTATATTATTTTTACTACATTTCAGTTTCTCTTTCCTGTTTTTACTGTTTCCCTATGTGATTTTCTATAGATAATTTTAATATGTTAGAACTACTTATTGTACAAAATTCCTGAGTCACTTGGAGTTTGTCTATAAACAAATAAAAAATAACCATATATCCAAAAAAAATTTTTTTAATTTAAATGCTTTCAACTTTTTTTTTAATGTAGCTTTGGGAAGTTATAGAATATGGCTAAAAAATTAAACTTTTCTGTGGGAACATTCCAGAAAAACCTTCTAGATTGTTTAACAGAATATATCTTTGTAAGACTGTCTCCAGGACACATTACTATCAAATAAATTTAATTTTCCCATTGACTCAGCTTAAAGATTTATTAGGAATTTCCTTTGAATTATTTTAGCCCAGTGTTTTGAAGATGACTAATAATAGCAGGACCGTTTTACCTGGGCTTGCATTTTTTCCAGTAGTTTTTCCCTTTTATTCCAGAGTAATGGATCTTATTTTCTAGTGTTCATTAATTTTTCCTCTGAACAAATATTTATTGACTGACCACTGTGTTTAAGACTCAGACCAGATGCTATGGACATGACAAGGGAAAACCTCACACAAGGTCTCTGCTTTCAGCATAGCTTGGAGCCCAGGAATCTCTTTACAACCAGCACCACAGGTGACAGTGATCCTCACGGAACATGGACCACAGATGAGCAAACAGTATGGTAGTGTACAATCCCGGTTAAGTATAGAACTGGTCAGTTGTGCAATGAGTGAATAAATCCTTTAAAGAACAGTCACTATATGAACCAAAATGACAGCTAAAATGAAAATTGTTTTGTTCACAGCAGTATAAACAGTCGCCGCCCTCCCCTCCCACAGGTCCTGTGTCCCAAGGTGCAGCCCAAGTGGGATTTGCAGTGTCCTTGCTGCCCTGTGGTAAGACAAGGCTGCTTTCAGAACACCAGCAGCTGGAAGCTTAGTGGCTACATTGGGAGGAAAGTCATGGCTCCAGAATTTCCATATGGATCTCTTTTAGATATGAAAATCCTATCCATATGGAAGGAATTATAACAGAGAATACAAGCGAATTAGTAATTTCACAGCTTTACATACCTAAACCTTTAGCATTAAGGTAATTTTCACTGGTTACATTTAGAAAAAAGTAAACCTGTCTTGTTATTGAGGTTCAGTATCTCCTTTTAAGCAAAAATAGGCATTGTGCCATCATCAAATGAAAGGTTAAGGGATAATCTGAGTAGGTATTATTTGCACTAGTTTCTCTTCAATCTGTCCCCAACCCTACCCTTCACACTGGCATTATGTGACCCGTACTTTTTTTTTTTAAGAAAAAGCTAAATATCCTTAGTAACCAACATCTTTGTATTTGTTTCTTATCTTTTCCCCTCTTTTTTGGTTGTATTAATTCATTAGTATTGATTATGGCATATACATTAATATATTATAGGCAGACCTCAGAGATATCATGGGTTCAGTTCTGAAAGACCATCATAATAAAGCAAATATCACAAAAAAGCAAATCACATGGTTTTTTGTCTTTCCCAGTGCATATAGAAGTTATGCTTATACTACACTAGTCTATTGAGTGTGCAATAGCATTATGTCCAAAAAAAAGTTTATACCTTAATTAAAAAAATTAAAATAATAAATGATCAATTAAAAAATGATCATCATCATTTGAGCCTTTAGCAAGTCTTAATCTTTTTGCAGTAGTAACCTCAAAGATCACAGACACAAAGTCAACACACACTATTGGAAAAATGGCACCGATAAACTTGCTTGATGCAGAGTTGCTACAAGCCTCCGGTCTGTAAAAAACATAGTATCTGTGAAGTGTAATAAAGAAAATCACAATAAAATGAGGTATGCCTATGCATATATAGAAGATAAACATGTAAACAAGTTGTATATATGGCTATATACTGACTATATAACATATACTAACAAGATAAGTATTTTTGATAAATATACTGATATTACACTATATGTATATTTGTATACATATGTATGAGGAGGGCATGGCAAACCACTCCAGTATTCTTGCCTGGAGAATCCCATGGACAGAGGGGCATAATGGGCTACAGTCCATGGGGTCATAAAGAGTCGGACATGACTGAACAACTATCACTCTCACTTTCATACATATATATATCGGTTCAGTTCAGTTGCTCAATTGTGTCTGACTCTTTGCAACCCCATGGACTGCAGCACACTAGGCTTCCCTGTCAATCACCAATTCCCAGAGCTTGCTCAAACTCATGTCTATTGAGTCAGTGATGCCATCCAACCATCCTCTGCCATCCCCTTTCCTTCGGGCCCTCAATCTTCCCCAGCATCCAGGTTTTTTCCAATGAGTCGGTTCTTTGCATCAGGTGGCCAAAGTATTGGAGCTTCAGCTTCAGCATCAGTCCTTCCAATGAATATTCAGGACTGATCTCCTTTAGAATCGACTGGTTTGATCTCCTTGCAGTCCAAGGGACTCTCAAGAGTCTTCTCCAGCACCACAGTTCAAAAGCATCAATTCTTCAGCGCTCAGCTTTCTTTATAGTCCAACTCTCACATCCATACATGACTACTGGATGTCTCTGCTATTTAATATGCTGTCTAGGTTGGTCATATTTATAGATAGATAGATAGACAGATAGATACGTAGATAGATGATATTTACATATGCAAAACAATGGCTTCCAAGACCTTAATAACACAAGGGATCCTGACCGTCTTGGATACAAGAATGGCAGTAGAGAGTAGGGCTGTCAATAGGGATCCTGTGAGCTAATGAGACAATTCCAAGAGTACGACTGCAGATTCCCTATAGCCAATGGATTGGAACATATAGAACAACACACACATCTAGTTGTGTGAGCTCCAGATGGAGAAGCAGAAAATAACCCTTTGGCACTAAAATTTACATTTCACTCACAAACTGTGCAACCAGGCATTCACATTTCAGCTACAACAAGGGGAGGCCTCTGAGCTAATTATTAATAAATCAGCACTAAAACTATAATGAGGGGGAAAAATAGGTTAATATCTGAGTCCATAACTAAAGGGGACACATTATTCCCCTAATCCATGAATGGAAAACAAATGAATATAATTGAAATTACTGATAAATCAATTTCTTATTTTAAAAGATGAAAACACAATGCTATCTTAAAGATGTGAGAGTCACAAACATCTCCGTTGGGCTGTTAATTTCTTTTGTAAATTTTGAGAATAGAACTAATCAAAGTGTGTACACATTTTCACAAAATTATACTGTTGCTTCAACTGAAATATTTTCAGTGGTGACAAGCAAAGTCATGTCTCTATTGTTGTCACAATAGTTGTCTTTAAAAACATAAATCTCTAGAGAAAATGATTAATTAGATTTCAATTATGCTGCAGGAAAAAATGTACTTTACATACTCAACATACTAAAAAGCATTATAGTGTTTCTTTAATGTGTTTAAAAATTCAAAAATGTTTTTAAAAGCCACTTAAAAAGTCAAAGCAAAAGCAAGCTAATGGAATATGGTGTCATCCTTCAAGTTGATGTCTGTTGAGTTTACCCAGGTCCTTTTGTGTGACATTATGCAGACATTATTGGAATTTTTCTGAATTATCTTTGAAAATTCTGAAATACCCATTATGATCTGTTGACAGACACAAAGATAATCCCTATAAATTTTGCCGTGACTTGCAGAAAACTGAAATAATGTTACGCCTATTTAAGAAGAAAGTATATTAGCAAGACATAACTGCTGGTTTTGGTTTGCTTGCATTTTGAAATTAAAAGTACCTGTCCCTTTCCCTCTCTTATTTCATTAATGAAGTGTACGTTCTCAAATCTCACTCCCATTTCTCCTTTCCTGTCTTTTTCTCTCCCTCCCCCTCCCTCTCCCCTCCCTTGCCTTCTCCTTTCCATATTTCCCTTTTCTGGCTTTTTTTCCCTGCCTTTATGACCTCATCTTTATTTTTAACTTTTTTGCATTCCCTTCTTAGTCCTGATTCTCATTGTGTCTTTCTCCTCAGTAATCCTTTCCTCATCTAAGTAGAAATTATAAATGTTTCTAACAGCTTTAACTGTATTATGCTAGTCAGTATGGCTTGATTAAAAAGAGAATTTTTTTTAATAGCACAGACTAAATCATCTTACATGCTTTTGATAGAAACTTGATACATTTTTGCATCAAATGTGTCTAGAAATAAATTTTGATATTTACTTTTTTCAAGTGACATTTAAAATATTTTTAAATGGCATTTGTTTGAAAAGCTACATAGGAAGCTTACATTTCTCAAAATTTGTTTTCAAAGTTTAACAAAAATCCATATTTCTACAGTTTAGTTATACTTTTATAGTAAGATATTTTTAAAAATTATGCTTACCAATCTGCAAATCATATTGCTGTTATTTTTTATATATTTGCATGAATGCATATAATCTACCTAATTTTTTAATAGGTAAGTTACTGCTGCTTTTGTGAAATATATTATATATTCTACATCTTAAATGTTAATATCAAAATATTCAAAAATACAACAGGTGAAATATTTTTCTTGGAACATTTTCCCTATTACACTAAAAAAAATCCTTTGTTTTTTAATGTGTGTAAGAATAGCCCAGGTTACCTTTCTTTTGATACAATTTTTGAGTATATTAAATTTATTGCCTGTTATTTTCAATTTTCTCCTTCACTCCATTCCACACAGCCAAAATTATTTAGTTTCCAAATTATATTGCCACTGGAAGTGAAGCAGTTTCATTTCAAATAGCCTGTTTAGCTGGAGAGAAGAGGCAGGCTGAACCCAAAGTCAGAACTACTACTAGAAGTAAGGCAAACTGTATTTCCAGTCTTGCCTCCTTCTGGTGCCAGTGATCCACGGACCACTGAGGTGATCCTGGACCACTTAAAGGGACACAGGTGAGACCCAAGTGTCAGCCTCCTTCCCCACTTCAGGGGTTCCCTTAGATCAACTTTCCTCTCGATGTATGGCAAAAACCACCGCAATATTGTAATTAGCCTCCAATTAAAATAATTTTTAAGTACTTCTTTTACAAACTACCATAATGTGACATTCTAATGCCCCCTACTATCCTGTGAGTCTAACTCACGTTAACATTCATGCTCTACACCCTCCCAACACCCAGCAGTGCAACCCACAGAACACAATCAACCACAGTGGTCACGTCCCAAAGTCCAAGTTATCCCATCCGGAAATGTGCCTTGAGAGCATGGGATGGGGTTTTTCCCTTTCCCAAAGAGAAAATGTGAATCTCAAAGAATTAAAAGAAGCAAGAGCCCACAGTCAGTCCTGATGGATCTTAACAAACAGGAATGCTGAATAAAGGCTGGAGATAAGCAAGTTAGGTGACAAAGCAGTCCCTGTTCTGTGTTTGGAGGAGTGGAGAACTTGAAGTCAAAATTCTGTTATTTTAATTCATCCATTTATTTACAGATATTTACAATTGCATACCTCCTGAGTGCTAAGTGCTATGTTCAGTTTCTAACGCCACTCTTTGACTGTGGGACCTGGGGTAAATGACTTAATAAGCTTTCAGAGATTCACTGTTCTCATCTGTACAATCAGAAGACAGAACCTGGTTTTATTTGTTATCTGAGGTTTTATGATGAGGTTCTGGGGTGATATTTGTGGAAGCATTTGTAACACTAGAATTTATCAGAAAATCAATTTAAGTTATTCTATTGTGTGGTTCTGGTAAGGATTTTTGCCTTCAAAAGAGTTAATGTCAACATTAGAATGAAGCAATTCAAGCATGGAGTATGTAGTTTAGCACTTCAAATACACCAGGCAGGCTTTGCAAATATCATAGCATCTCATTTATTTCTAACAAAAACAATATGAAGTTGCTACTGTAATTATCACCTTTTTCTTTTATAGGTGACAGATAGTAAATAAGAAACAGCTTAAAAGTAATGAAACTGGGCATAATGGCAAGGGTTGAAGAACATTATGAATTCACTGAATGCTATTATACACTTAAAAATGGTCAACACAGTGTATTTTATGTTCACAGTAAAAAGAAATCAATAATAAGGTAATGAAGCCAAGAACCCAGATTAGACAGTACAAATACAGCATGAGTTGAGATAATTGAGCAGGGAGCCTGGTGGGCTGCCATCTCTGGGATCCCACAGAGTCGGACACAACTGAAGCGACTTAGCAGCAGCAGCAGCTAGACTAGTAAGATAGGATTACTTCAAAAGCAAATGGAAGTTTGTAGATAACAATTATAGTTTTAGCTACATGAAACAAATATCTGAAATATTCTGTTTCTGATTCTAATCAAAGTACTTTGCTTTATCTTAACTTTGTTAAAATCTCAAGATGCCAAGCTAGAATTATGTGTGAAATTCTTTCAACTGTATTTGGTTGTATGTATTTAAACCTTGTTCTAAGAAAATATAAGTGATGCTATAGCATTTGCAGTCTAATCGTAATTCGTTTTATAATGGCAATCTCAAAACACATTTGTTAATTTTGTTAATTATATCACTGTCATTGACTTTCTAAGCTCACTTTCACGTTTGGTGAAGAGATACTTATGACATTTAGTGTTTAATGTCATTAGCTTTTTTTTCTGACTTAGGAGAATATTGTTCATCAATTTTGTATCTAATGGGAAGAAGGGCAGGATGTGAATATACCTGTTGACCATACACAAGCTGAAAATCATGGTCATAAATAAGTAACTGTGATCTAAAAGGGAAACCAAGTATTCCAGGGGAAAATGGTCCAGAAGGGTTAAGGGGAGGTTCTTTGGCAGATTTTTTTTGCCCAGTGTGCTGTAATATCTCTTTCCAAAGCATATTGGCAAACTACACTGAACAATCTTGATAAGAAGGATTTAATTAAAATGCTGTAAGCATAAAATCTTTGCCTTCGTGCTATAGAAGATTTTGTCAAAAGAATTTTATTACAAACCTAGCAGGATTGTTTCAATGTTTTATTCACTTTCAGCCATCCCACTGATTACAGCTGGAAGTATAACAAAACCAGTCAGTTCTTAATAAGGGCTTTTAAAAATCACAGCATGCTCTTCAGTCCCTCAGTATAGGATGAATGTGACATCAGGGACACAAATATCATTACCTTGATAAATTACAGACAGTGTAATGATTATGGAAATCGTCATCGACTGATCATCAGTCACAATTTATTTCAAATCAATGTCTACAATTTGTAGTCTGGATGGAAATTTTCTCCAAACCCCCTCTGGTATACTACAGTTCTTCTCAGCGAACTTCCTCCTATGAGCCTCAAAGCATTATCATGCATCATGGGCTGTTTATGAATGGAGCCCCCTCACTGGTTCCATGGCCACAAGCAATCCAAATTAGTCAGGAGAACGTTGGACCACCACATACTCAGAGACAAACTCATTCAGAAAAGCAGTTTAAGAACCAGCAAATGTGCCAAACTACAGAATCCCTCCCCAGACACAGAGCTTCCCATTTTTTTCCTTCTTTCCAATTGGCAATAAATGGTAATGTTTGACTTTACTATGCTGTTAAATTGCAAATAAATTGTTGCAGAATCATGACACAATAGGCATTTGCATCTTTTAAAACAATCTCTGTAACAGGAAACATCCTTTGCATGCCTTTGTCTGAGTCAGTATTTTTCTGTTATTCTTTTTCCAATACATGTGATTTTAAATCAGTGGGACCCAATGAATCAATCCCTGTTGTCTTATTATATAATATTTCTCTAATTTTTAGGTTAGTCATCATTCATCAAGGACTACAAGATGATTAAATGTCAATGCTAGCTGATGATGCACTTATACAAGGAAAACTTTGTCCCCAAAAGACTGCTTTCTCAGATAAACATAGGCTATAGACTATACTTTTACAAGAATGGAGATTTGATTTGAATGTAGACAAGACTTCACTGATAGCTCAGTCGGTAAGGAATCCACCTGCAATGCAGGAGACCCTGGTTTGAGGCTGGGAAGATCCGCTGGAGAAGGGATGGGCTACTCACTCTGGTATTCTTGGGCTTCCCTAGTGGCTCAGCTGGTGGAGAATCTGCCTGCAAATACAAGAGACCTGGCTTCGATCCCTGGATTGGGAAGATCCCTTGGAGAAGGGAAAAGCTACGCACTCCAGTATTCTGGCCTGGAGAATTCCATGGACTGTATAGTCCATGGGGTCACAAAGAGTCAGACACAACTGAGTGACTTTCACTTTCATAGACAAGACTGGATATTTTAAATTTATTTTTCAGTTTAAGTATAGTTGTTTTACAATGTATTAACTTCTTCTGTACAGCAAAGTGATTCAGTTATATATATATAAACATTCTTTTCTTATATTCATTTCCATTATGGTTTGTCATAGGGTATTAAATATAGTTCCCTGTGCTATACAGTAGGATCTTGTTATCTATTCTATATATAATAGTTTGCATCTGCTAACCCTAAAGACCTACTCCACCATTCCCAAATCAACCTGCTTTATGAATTTACTGTTGCCTTTCTTGCTCTCTTCAATATCTAAGAAATGAGTGCATATTGTTAATCAGTTTCTATAGTGAACCACATGTAGCTGTTTCCCTTTCCAGACATCCCCTTCATTCTCCATGCCTTACATGTTGGGCATAAATGCTGAGTTGCATCTAACAAATGTATCAGTGCCCCCATCAATAAGATGTGATTGTCCCTCCAGCTGATTCTTCTGCAACACATTTCCCCATGTAGGATGAGGTCTGAGTGACAGGCTACACTCCCTGGATAGACAGGTCTATTGACTTTTGATGGTGTCTTCATCTTGGATCTAAGACTCCTTGTGTGTAACTGCTGGGTCAGCCCCAGGATGGTGAACACAGAAGCTTGTGGCACCATCAGTCCTGGACAGGGTGGGTGGTGGCACCACACTGGTCACAGAGATGGACGTACTTGGGTCTCAGGGCCAGTTCTATCACTTCCTAGCTATGTAACTTTAGGCAAGTTTATTAATTTGACAAATATTTATTGATCACATGCTCTATACCAAGCAGTTTTCTGATGAAAGTAATACAACAGTGATCAAAACAGACAAGATCCTAGGCTGAATGGTGTCTACTGCCAGGGAAAGGAGATAGACATAAGGCAAGTAAACAACTAACTAAAGAAGATTATTTCAGATCCTAGTAGACACAACTGAAGTGACTTAGCAGAAGCAGCAGGGGCTGTTTTGTTTTGTTTTTTAATAAGGCGATGTGATAGAGATTATGGTGAGGGAGGGGGAACTACTGAATTTAGATGTGGTCACAAGAAAGATCTAACTGAGGACCAGTATTTGAGAATGGTTGTAAGATGCCTGCTAGGCACAGATCAAAGGTAGAGTGTTTGGGCTGGAGAAACAGTAAATGCAAGACAGAGGACCAGGAGGAAGACCAGGGCAGCTGGAGGGTGGTGGGTGAGGGGAGACCGTGGAGGATGAATTCAAGCAATAGACCTTATAAATCATGAAAAGACAGTGCACTTTATTCAGATGTGATGGGGAAGACATAGGCAAGGTTGAAGCAGAGGAGGGACCTGATCTGATTTTCATTAGAGAACTATTGTTCAGTCCAGTGGGAGAAGAATTGCTGGCAGAAAAGAAGAGGAAGCGATGAACCCAGTCAGGCAGGTGTAACTAGAGTCCTTTCCCTCAGCCAAGGCATCACACCAAGAGCTGGGTCATAACTGGACCCAGTAATTCTGACTGCATCCTACATTCAGCTGTGTTTGCATATATAAAGCAATTAAACTATTATTAATTATTTACATATATGAGAATTATTTATTCTTGCAAGAAGAATCCTATGGACAAAGGAGCCTGGTGGGCTACAGTTCATGGGGTCACAAAGAGGCAGACACAACTGAGGTGAACTAGCATGCGTGCACTGCTTGCATGGAGCTCGCACTCTCACACAAAGCCAAGTTGCATTTGCTGAACAGGTAGCCCTACCTGGCCATGTATGCTGTGATCCAAAGAAGCGCTTCAGGTTGTGTCCGAGTAGAGCCAAGGAATGGCGGAACACCCCCGCCAGTGAACAGCTTGAGAAAAGAACAAGAAAAGAAGAAAGCAGGTAGTCTTTTCAGAGGCATTGCATAGACTGGAGCAGAGAATTCACAGGGACCACTGTGTTTCAAGAGAAGAGTGGGAAATGAATCAAGAAAAGAAAATTGCAACCAGATTGTAGAGAGGGCTTAATGCCTGGGCCAAGGAATGTGGACTCTGTGCTGTTGGTATTGAGCAGCTATTGAAGGATTTTGAGCAAAGGAGTGACATGATGAAAAGGTATTTGGGAAGATTAATTTGACAGCTGTGAGTGGGGAGGGAGGTCAATCTAAAAGCAGCTGATATAGGTGATCTGCTATTGAGCCACATTTTGGTTTCCTTGGTTCTGAGTTTTCAAACTAAAATAACTTTACTAATAGGTAATAAAGTCCCCTCATTTTTGCTTAGACGTTTGCACTCTCTGATGATGTGCTGGTTTTATCCAGAAGTATGCTTTCTGGATCATTAAAATGAATATTCTGCATCTTGAAAAATTATTTGCCCTTTTCTCCATTCCCTTCCAGATTAATAGTGACAAGCTAACTTAAAAAGTGACAGGGAAATAGTGAAAAAGTAGGAAATAATGAAAACAAGTGAATGTTTTGCTAAGGAAATGTTTATTACTGTGGTTCTCATCATTATGAGTTAATTACAGGCTCTCAGCAAATATCCCATTGTGAACTCAGAGGTGCAATATGTTTTATTTGAAAAAGTGAAATAGTGTTTTCCTTTCCAGTATTCAGTTGTATTTCCTGCTATTTTAAGACTACTCAGTGGTACCAATGTACTTTGACAACCAATTATCCCAGCATGCCTGTGCTATGTATTTTAACTGTAATGCTTCTTAAAAGCTTGAATTGCAAAAACAAAATTCTATCTTAATTGATCAGATGTGCATCGAGAGTTGTCTGAACACTATCTGTGTAATATCTGAATAACCCAGCTGACTTACAGGAGCAGACAGAAACACCTGTTGGAATAACACATGCTTTCTTCAAGGTTCATATTTTACAATTTTTCCTCCAGATTTTCTTTTCTCCAGCATCTTCACTCTTGAGGAAGGATGACATGTCACACCTGAATTCTGGCCATGCTAAGAATAAAATGTACCATAGTCCATCTCTAGGATTTCATATCCTGATTTATCAAGGATAGTAGCGATCTGACTATCACAGTTACCAGTATTGCCAATCTCCAGCTTTGCCCACGTCATCTTATTCTGGCAAACATGGTTCGAAGCATGGTGTGGTCTCCATTCTACAAGCAAAAGGCAGCTTTGCAGAGTAAGAATTCTCCATGTTAATGTTGCCCTAGCCTGTTAACTACAATTCAGTGTTGAAAAGCTGATGCCTGTGATTGATTCAGGCACAGGGCCATTGTTTAATTTACTTTGGTTTGATTTTTTTCCTTCACCCTCCCAACTGGCTTCTCTAGAGGAGGAAAGTCAGACAGTAGTTACTGCTTTGGAAAGAAAAGATAAGCTGAACACTTTGGAATGCATTTTTCTAACGCTCCTTCTCCAAGTGTTACATGACTATCAAATTTCTTTTAGACTTTGATAATGAGAAACAGACAATTCAGTAGAAAATACAACCAAGAGATTTGCAGTAATAGAGGATTTCAGAAATGCACATGGTTCTAAATGGCACTGAGATTATGGGCTTTAGAGTTCTGAATCTTCTATTTTTTCCATGTTTGAGTAGGCACTATGGTTGATTATCAGGTTGAGGAAGGGCAGGGGGCTTGCCTGCTCATTATAAAGGTGCATGTGTGTAAAATTTTCACACATAATATAATATTTCAAAGTTATTTTTATGGAGACTCAGGGGTCTCAGAACTTAAACAAAACTGCTGATCATTGGCTCCAAGAAATACTTAGAAGGAATTATAGTTTTTGTTTTCTTTCTTTCTTTTTTTTTTTTTTTACATCCTATGGAGTCATTTGCAGACTTTTGGACTACAGATCACATAATGTTTGTTTATTCAGCTGGCTTTGGAGATTTAAGCAATATTTGGAGACACACAAGTCTTTGCCTTGCTTAATAAAAAGAATACTCAACGGTATAGGTACAACATTTTTATATACAAAATGTCCTTGCAAACAGAGGTTAATATTGACAAAAATGTAATTTTGAAATTAAAAATAAATAAAACAATCCCAGAAAAAATTCATCCGGCATCATCTTTCTTAAGGAAATTTTAGCAACCCTTAGGTCTCCCGTGCTATAATGCTTGAAAATACATTATTAGGTTTTCCAAGAATACTGTAAGCAATGCTTGCATTATTCTGCTCTGATCAACTACAACAAACAAGGCCTGGGTCACCTTCTAAGAATAATCACTTACCAGAAGAAGTGTTATTTTGTTGGTATTATTAGTAAAGATTTATATCACAGAGTCAACTCATTCTTGTCTATGAGAAAAGGTAGAATAAATATTTCATACCTGCGGCTTTTGAGGAACATTCTGCCTTTCAATCCTGAGGCAGGCTTTCAACATAGATGCCAATCAGAAGTCTTTAACAGATGTAAGATGCATCTTGCCTTCTTGTCTTTGAAAAATATAAGGATCTCAAGATGCACCTGAAATATTCATTATGTGGACAATATTCCAAGCAGAGCTGGAACTTGCTGAGTGTTTCAGTGACTATTTATTTATTCAGGTTTTTCTGTCTTTTTCTCGCATATTGTTAATACTTCCTAAGTCTATGACTTGTCAAAATGTCTTTCCTTTTTAGTATACTTACATGACTAAATTTACTGAAGCATTTAACATCACAAATAGTTTCGTTTGGTTAGCTTAACAACAGTTTAATTGAAGAATATATTTGTGCCATGAATCATTTCCTTTTACTTCTATTTCTCCTCTTTTCCTTTTTGCCTGCCTCCCCCTATCAGTTTAATAAAGCAGAGGCTCTATTGAGAAATCAACCTTTCAATGAGTTTCTTTGGTAACATCTGATTAGTAGAGACAAATTTCATTGTCAGTAAGATGACAAATTTGTACAGTTTTATCAGTGGAATTTCTATATGGGTTGCTAGAATAAAAGAGCTTAGAATCATAGAAGACCACAAACATACCATTTTGCCCTATACTGGATTCCCTTGTAGCTTAGTCAGTTAAGAATCTGCCTGCAGTACAGGAGACCCGGGTTTGATCCCTGGGTTGGGAAGATCCCCTGGAGAAGAAAATGGCAACCCACTCCAGTATCCTTGCCTGGAAAATCTCATGGACAGAGGAGCCTGGTGGGCTGCAGTCCATGGGGTCGCAAAGAGTCGGGCACAACTGAGCGACTAACACTTACTTACTTACTATATTTCTTATGAAGTCCAGTAAAACATTTAAATGTGCAGTATATCATTTCCATTTATCAGATGATGTACTAAAACATATTTTCAATTTCCCTTTTCCATCACCTTTTACCAGTATCACTGGTTTCTTTTTATTTCAGTCTAAGCTTTTTTTAAATTTTATAAATGCCTTCCTTTAAGAAAAAAATACTATACATACAAGTATATATTAGATTGGCCAAAATATTCATTCAGGCTTTTCCATAACATCCTACAGAAGATGTTATGTGCCCCTCCTTGTCACAGTAAAAATGATGGCAAAATGAGTTTTTCAGGACTTATTATGTTCCAGGCACAGTAGTAGATAGCTTCCTTTTTACATGTTTCCTCAATTTAAATGGAATAAAAAATGTGTTTTTTATTAATTGTTGCTTCATTATATTATATGTAAAACTGTAGTGTGTTTCCTTTATTTTTGTTACTTGATGATTTTGATGACTGAACAGTCATATCCAGTTTGGATCAATAGATCTCTGTGTCCAGAGGAATAAAACATATGAAAATATCAAATAGATTTATTTTGTTTGTAAAATAGTATATCCCATTAGAAGTAAAGATGATCTCAGGTCCCACTGAAGTTATCACTGGCAATAAGTAGAGGTACAATCAATAGAAATTTAAGCTCAGACATTAGGAATAATTTCATGTGAATAATGTGTTTCAGAAATATGAAAAATGTTGGCAAGTTTCTGAAATCTTTATACAAAATTGTAAAATTGTGTCTATGGGCTGATGTGTATATATTCTCACCTATATGACTTTTTAGAATATACTACTGTAAGCCTAGTTTCATAATTTAGGAACCTGAAAAGAATGGAGGTCAGAAAAAAATTAACAGTTCAGCTAAATATGTTAATTTAAGCAATACAAAGATGAATTAGAGTGCTGCTATGACAGTGTTTGTTCCTTTATTTGATTCTTTTTAGCTGAACATTCATACTTCAAAGAACTCTAAGCAATGCATTTTTAACAAAATCAGAATGACTGTTACTTTCAGGAAGATTTATTAATACTGACTACTAGATAAAAATGTCAAAGACAGTAAATATCATGCATAAAAAGCATAAAGAAATGCTACATTGGTTTGAGGACAAATAGGAAATGTAATTTACAGTCTGAGTAGAAAATGAATTTCTAGTAATGTTAGGCAAAAAACAAATTATGGGCAAAAAAAAGTGAATGGTTCTCATGATACCTGGATAAAAAGGCAAAATTGAAACAAATTTGGATTCTCTGTGATATACAAACAAGGCTGACCGTGAGCGAGATTGTGAAGTGACTGCCTATTCTTGATGTTGTTCCCTAGGTACCTAGCCCCCCAGAGCCTTTCTCCTGGATCCAGGCATCTCTGAGTACCTGGCCACAGACAAGAATTGTTATTTTAGGTTCCTACTCACAAAATCTCTTCTTTCCTGACTTCCATTCTTTAATGGCAAAGGTTTTCAAACCACTTTATCATGCTTCTCTTAAGGATTTATATATCCCAATATATTTTTCCTTTCCAGTTGAAAAAGACCCAATGATATTTAATAAAAAATTCTTGAGGAAGAACAAAATACTAATTTAAGTATCACTAACACAGCAATTCTGTGAGGAGGTGATGGCACCCCACTCCAGTACTCTTGCCTGAAAAATACCATTGACAGAGAAGCCTGGTAGGCTACAGTCCATGGGGTTGCTAAAGTTGGACATGACTGAGTGACTTCACTTTCACTTTTCACTTTCATGCATTGGAGAAGGAAATGGCAACCCACTCCAGTGTTCTTGCCTGGAGAATCCCAGGGATGGGGGAGCCTGGTGGGCTGCCAACTATGGGGTCGCACAGAGTCGGACATGACTGAAGCAACTTAGCAGCAGTAGCAGCAGCAACACAGCAATTATACACTAAGCTGAGTAGTGAACAATTATAAAATCTAATAGTAATGTTACAGATATATTCATTTATATACATTTGGCTGCAATCATGATCAATTCGAAGCAGCAATAATAACCATGTGCCCTTCCCCAGATTTCAAGAATTCTAACAATTTCCATGTAAATCTGAATAGCAGGAGCATTGCAAAGTTCCCAAGTGTTGAGTGGCTGTCAGATGTCTTTGTAGAATACGGATTTAGAGTTTTCAGTTAATTCTGGTAACATGCTAATATTAGTTTATGAATAGCACCTTCTAGCTACTCAGCAAATACTAGTGAGTATCCATTAACCTCTAGAAATTGCATATTATTCAACTGTAAGAGTCAAAGATGAGTTTTCTGTCCATCAGGCTGAACTTTGAAGTTCCACAGAAGTCCATAGGGCATGCTTTGAGCTGTAGGGACCCAGCACAGCTCACTGATAATGAGCTGATAGGGTCTGAGGCTGTTCCCAGATAGAAATTACATTTTCACCCTTGTTCTTTTGGGTGCTAATGACTATAAAGTTGAAAACCCCAGGCTACCAAGAAAAAAAGAAAAAGAGAGAGAGTTATATCTCAATAAGTTTCAGAGATCTGTCTGACCTTGCAAAAAAGCACCTTTTAATCAGGCCCTTTGTGTGTGCGTGTGTGCGTGCTAAGTCACTTCAGTCTTGTGCGATTCTTTGCAACCTTTTTGACTGTAAAACCCACCAGGCTCCTCTGTCCATGGTATTATCCAGGCAAGAATACTGGAGTAGGTTCCCATGCTCTCCTCCAGGGGATCCTCCCAACCCAGGGATCAAACCCAGGTCTCTCGCATGGCAGGCAGATTTGTTACCAACTGAGCCACCACAGAAGCCCAATATTCCAATTACTTTGCACAAATGGTTTGACATGTTCAGACAAGTAGATGTTATCAGAGCCCTAACTGAGTCATAGAATTGACTTGCTGCAGAGCAAGTGGCGGAAATAAATGGAAGATGCTGCCCACTAATGTGACATTGATAATTTTAAGTCATGGGGAAAAGGAGGAATATTGGAATATTGGGGAATCCTCAATGCTCAGAAATCCCTTAAGTGGAGCTTTTTGTGATTAAATGGCTCTCACCCACCTCAGTCAGTGTTTTCCAAGGGACATCCTCCATTTTTCCAAGACTTTGGAAAAATATGGTGCTATAAGTGGTGCTTATAGATAAGAATGATTGCATCAACTTCACTGAGCAGTGAGATGGACTCTTCCGTCTGTTGACTAGTGATGAGCTGTTTGGGTATCTGCTTAGACCACGGGACTTAGATCTTACTAGCCATTGTGGGGAGTTAACTGTTATTCCATTGATAAATACTTCAAGGAAAAGCTTTGTCCTGAACCATTTAGATCGTCTTTCCAGGGAAGCCAAGGACAGGTGGGAATGTGATTACTGATTATTTTCTTTCCTTCTTTCTTATTTTCTTCTGTGGCTCTCTTTGATGATGCTGGTCATCCTGAAGGAGACAAGCAGGCAGGAAGACATAAAATGCATTTTTCACCGTTGGTTTTAGACACTAGATTTTCTGATAAAAATTCTAGTCTGGTTGACCTTCAGTGCTCTTTGTGTTTGATCATGGACACCCTGACAGTGGGGTCATCCACATGCCTACACAGAGGATGGTAAAAATGAGGGGTTGAAGCCTTGCTAAAGCACTTTCCTCATTGATAAAATTGGCAGTGACCTTAATCAGTGACTCTCTAAGCTTTTTAGCACTGACAGAAATAACTCCTTTTTTTTCCACTCTGTCTATTTCCATCAAATGCTTTTTTCCTCTGATCTTCAGATACGATACGTGTCCCTGGGTTTGTTGAGCTTTAGAAATCTAGTCACTTCACTCTTCTTTCATTTGTATTATGATTCTTATCAGAATCCTCCCAAATACATCTTTAAGGAGACTTGATTAGAGAAACCTCAAAATTGTAGAGACATATTTATCTATAAACATAGAAATTCCTCAGTGTAAGGCCATTTTAGATGATCAGTTACCACTGTTCATAAACCTGAAAAGAATATAAATTGCTGTTATACACTGTATCCATTTTCTGTAAATCTTAGTTATTTTCTAAATATTTCCAAGAAGTATCACATTACCCCAAGCTGAAAATAGTTTTTGCAAGAGTGAAGTTAATAGTAAATGATTATTTTAATTCACTTAGTATTTGGAAAACAATGTTGATTGCATGGCTAAACTCAGTAGCCCCCTCAAGTAATTACTTTCTATAAATTAACATGCTATTTCCCTCTTCTGTAATTTTCGAGAAATCAAGCTATAAACTATAGCTAGATTGCCAAAGTCACAGTCATTCTAGAAGTTTCTAATATGCTCTGGTTAACTATAAAGTGATCAGCTGTGTGCCAGTCTAATGCATAGTTAGGATGGACTGAACAATCAAACGGACTTCTTTTCTTTTGGGGTATTTATCTTCTATGGATGCTGCCCTGGGTTATTTTGTTGGCATAGAATTACACTTGAATAAAAGTCCTACAGTTTTGAAAGAATGAGAAGTCACTGACAATAAAGTCAGTTTACAACTGATAACTTTAGGAAGGATTATTGTTCTAATGATTTACTCTAATGTAGGACACCCAGGAAGGTTGAGTCCTGAATCATTGCTTAATATTCAAGATCTCTCAGATAGAGGGCTGCTTTTTAGGAAAGAGAAATAGTTCACCAGGGACATTAAGTGCTATGAGTTTTTAAGCAAATATTTAGTATATTCTCTGCTGCTGCTGCTGCTAAGTTGCTTCAGTCATGTCCAACTCTGTGCGACCCCATAGACGGCAGCCCACCAGGCTCCCCTGTCCCTGGGATTCTCCAGGCAAGAACACTGGAGTGGGTTGCCATTTCCTTCTCCAATGCATGAAAGTGAAAGTGAAGTCGCTCTGTCATGTCCGACTCGTCGAGACCCCATGGACTGTAGCCTACCAGGCTCCTCCATCCATGGGATTTTCCAGGCAAGAGTACTGGAGTGGGGTGCCATTGCCTTCTCCAAGTATATTCTCTAAAGGCATACAATTATGAGCAATGAAGGACAGTTGTTATCATTATATCAGGGCTAAATAATTACAATCAAAAGCTATTGTGTTTACTTTGATATTGGCAGGCCTCTGAACTGATAATTCTTTATTGTGGTGTTTGATTAATTAAAAATAACAAATTGAAAACTTTAGTGACAATCATAATTAATATTAAAATATATGATGCACGATACTGGATGCTTGGGGCTAGTGCATTGGGATGACCCAGAGGGATGGTATGGGGAGGGAAGTGGGAGGAGGGTTCAGGATGGGGAACACATGTATACCTGTGGTGGATTCATTTTGATATTTGGCAAAATAATACAATTATGTAAAGTTTAAAAATAAAATTAAAAAAAATAAACATAAAAAATTAAATAAATAAAATAAAATATATGTGTTCATATCCCCCAGAGGTTATAGCAACTACAAACAGTAAAATCTTCTTCAAACATGATTGGCCAATGAGATCATTGGCCATATGATGGTACTGGCCATTAATTATAAAGACCCAATGATACTCATTGGGAATAATGAAAGAATCTTGATGAGAAAGAAAGCTGACAGAGGTAACAGAATAGTACTCAAGGCTGCAAAAAGTTTTGTGCAGAGCTGCAGACGAGAATCCTTGTATCTGAAGAGGCAGCATGGTGGTCTGGTACAGAAAGTATGTTTCTCAGAGTCAACCAAAAGGGCTTCCCATTCCCCTCATCCAAGGTGACGTGCAAAATATCTAACTGCCAGTCTGTGCACAAGCACAGATACAGATGCTGGCTGTAAAAATCCGTGCTGATGGTCATGTGTGATGGACAGATATCAGGTTAACCCCACCATCCCAAAAATTTTTCTGTCATCATCTTTGCATCTAAGTCAACAAACAACACTTTTCTACTAACCCTACTTGAATTTCAACAGATTCCACTCTTGATCACAGCCTCCTCCATATACCTTTTCTCTCTTGTTTTTCCCCAGATTCTTCTGAGCCTCCTTCCTCCTCTCTGACCTACTCCCTCGCTTGCTTTTCCCTTTCCCGTGACTGTGAGGCTGACCCCCGTCCCTCCCTCTCTATATTCCACACTTGCTCCCTTGGCCATCTCATCTGACTCTGTTGCTTTAAAATGATCATGTCTCACAGACTCTAGCTTCTTTTGCCTTTGATCCTTGGACGAGATGGGTTTTTCTGCTACAGATCCCCAAAGTAAAGTCTGCTCCTTATCTTGAATTAATATGACCTTTTGTATTGGTTTGTCCTGATAAACTGGGGACTTCATGAGGGCTGAGCTCCTGTTTTCCTTATTCAGAGCTAAGTCCCTGGGTCTAGCATAGAGCTGGGAAAATTTGCAAGTGACTCAACTTCTAGCCCACAGGTTGCACCTGAATTCCAAATCCTCTGAAACTGTTCTACAATGAAACTGAAATGTATCCGTCGCCCCCCCCTTCCTGTTTCCACTGTGTTCAATGTTTGTACTTTGGTCACTTGTTGCATTTACCTGGATCACCCTCTGCATCTCACCCAACATTTTTAAGAAATCATACTCTTCATTCTCACGTGAAGTCCAACCTCGCCCATAAAGCTTCACCCAGTCTTCTTGTTCAAAGTAACCCACCTCCTGATTCCCATAATATTTGATCTACACCTCTTCCATGGCACTCACCAATCTGGAATGTTTATTACACTTTTTTACTTACCTAATTTCCTTAGGGAAAATGTAGTGCATTATACATTACCAATCTCCTGTACCACCTGGTACATGCAAGGATACTTAGCAATTATTTGTTATATGAAGTATTAAGTGAATGTAATCATTTTATAATTATGTAGATAAATGCATCATAGTATAGTGAATATACACAGTTATAGTAAAATAAATACAATAAAACAATTTTCACTGTAAAACAATTTTTCTATTTTGTACTGTTTCTCTAGGCTTGGACCACAACCAATAGCTTCACTTGACAACTCTAAAGCACAAACTGCCACAAAATTGAGGGAGAAGACAGCTTTTTGGTAAGTTGCATGTACATTTTTAAATCTGATTGTAATCAAAAAGTCTCCATTTTGTTTCAAGCCCTATTTCTTTTTTTTTTTTTTTTTTTGATGTCCTACTGTGTTTTCTTAGAGATTAGGGGGAGTAGATGGAAAGAAGTTTTCAAGAAAATGATTATTTCTTATAGACACTAGCATGAAACCTTTCCATTTGGACACAATGCTGAGGTGGTTGTATATGTTTCTGAAATAAATTTAAATTTTGTGTACATTTGATTGAATATAACATTCAGGAAAATGTGTAAGTTTTAATTGCACAGAGCTCAATTCACTTTTCACTGAGTGAGCACACTTATGTAACTGGGACCCAGTTAAGAAACAAAGTATTACCAGTCCCCCTACTGCTGTGCCCCATCTAGTCCCACTCCCTCCCCATCAATATCAGTTACAGCAATGACCTTCAAAACTACAAATTAGTTTCCCCTACTTTCAAGTTTTATGTGAATGGAGGGACTATCTTTTTAAATGGCTTTAGACTAAAGAAAAACTTGGAAAAGTGAACGGGAAAACCAAGTGATGGTCTATTTATGTAACAGCTGTTTTGCCAGATAATTTGACAGCTAATTGGAGTCGTATTGCTTGTATTCTTAAACCCAGCAAATATCACCTGTTTTAATTGGAGGTCACTGCTGATTAAGCACTAGACTTGGATTTTTTCCCCCTCATTTTTGTGCCTAATAAATTATAGCCTGCCCAAGATCAGAAAAGGTATTCATCATGTCAAATGTTTATAGCAACTGTCTATTATAATTAGAGCAAAAGATTTTCTTTTAGCATTGACTGATTAAATTGGTAATTAACATAAGATGAAAATTTTGCATGGTTTCTCAAAAAAACCAAGAAAATAGATACAGGTACACATAAATCAGGTAAGGCTTAATAACACATTTGTTAGGGGCTTTATTGTAGTTAGCATAGTAAATGAGTAAAGGGATCACATTTCTTTATTTCAAGATGAAACTATCCAGTTATCTATTCCAGAGAAAGCCTTACTAAGAGCTTCCTAATTTCTGTTAATTTTTAGGCATCTTCCCAAGAAATTGCAATTAAGCCCTTACACTTCAAATGCTCACTTAATGATTCAGATAGTATCTTATTGATCAAGATCCTGGGGAGAAAGATATTAGAGTTTCTATTTATTCTCAATTTCCAAAATAATTGTTGCTGCCGAACTCCTTTTATACTATTATTAAATGTTATGACTTCTCACCCTACTTTCTTAATTTTCATTTTGAGACAATTGGTGCCTTTCTTAAAAATAATTTCTTTTATCCAAATCATCTCTTTGCATCTAGTGTAGTTAATGATCTGCAAATCACAGGGTAATATTTTATCTAATCTTGTCCATTATTATTCATCTATTACCAAGAGAAACTTCTTGACTTAGCTCCTAAATTTTAGGATACAATCCAGTTTAGAGACCCACAGCCCTCTCTATATATTGCATCACTCCAATACGGTCCTGAACTTTCATTCAGTCATCTTTAATTATGTGACTTTTATATACAAGGAAAACACTTAAAGTAATATTTCCTAATCAAGTTATATTTAAAACTACTCAGTGGGATTCTATTTATTGTAAAGAATATGATGTTTTAAAGCATTTACTGAATTGGAAGATTAAAATTCATATTAAAACATATAATTCAACAATATTCCACTTCTTTCAAATGTTGGGAATTAAACATAGCTACTTGGAATATATTCCATTCCATTATTAATATGTGTCAGTCCAAAAAACAAGGAGTTTTTTTCTATAACAAACAGTGTCAACCCCTAATGACCCCCTGCCCCTTACATAAGAGACAACCACTGTTCTAATTTCTACTACAGTGATTTGCTTTATTTATCCTTGCACTTCATTTGAAAGAGCTCCTTAAATGCAGTGTGTCCATTTTGTTTCTGGCTTTACTCATTCAATATAATGTTTTTGAGTCTCATCCTATTCTTGAGTACAACAGAAATTAACCTTGTAACAAATCAACATTGCTTCAGAGTCTGTGATCCACTTTAACTCAAACCAGAAATGTATGAATGTTCCATTTTTCCCAAATCTTAGCCAGCATTTGATGTTACTACTCTCCTGGGTTTTAGCTTTTCTTATGACCTCTCTGTGGCTTTAACTGGCATTACCCTTATGATTAAAAGATGCTTACTCCTTGGAAGAAAAGTTATGACCAACCTAAATAGCATATTAAAAAGCAGAGACGTTACTTTGCCAACAAAGGTCCATCTAGTCAAGGCTATGATTTTTCCAGTGGTCATGTATGGATGTGAGAGTTGGACTGTGAAGAAGGCTGAGCGCCAAAGAATTGATGCTTTTGAACTGTGTTGTTGGAGAAGACTCTTGAGAGTCCCTTGGACTGCAAGGAGGTCCAACAGTTCCATCCTAAAGGAGATCAGTCCTGGGTGTTCACTGGAAAGACTGATGCTAAAGCTGAAGCTCCAATACTTTGGCCACCTCATGCAAAGAGTTGACTCATTAGAAAAGACTCTGATGCTGGTAGGGATCGGGGGCAGGAGGAGAAGGGGACGACAGAGGATGAGATGGCTGGATGGCATCACTGACTCGATGGACATGAGTTTGGGTAAACTCTGGGAGTTGGTGATGGACAGGGAGGCCTGGCGTGTTGCTATTCATGGGGTCACAAAGAGTCGGACACGACTGAATGACTGAACTGAACTGAATTGAACCCTTATGATTAATGATTCAAGAATATTTTCTTGTACCATTCACATAGCTCCTTTTTTTTGAAGGTGTCGATTTAAGTTGTTTGCCCTTTAAGCATGTTTGCCTGATTTGTGGGAGCTTTCAAAATATATTTTGGATATAAGATCTTTGTCAGATTTTATGGCTTATGAATATTTTAGTTTAGTCTATGGCTTGTTTATTTTAACTATGTCTTTTGTTAAACCAGTGCTTTTATTCTGATGAACTCTAATTGGTTGGTTTTTCTTTTATGGTTAATGTTTTCAGTGTCCTCTCTAAGAAATATTTGCCAACAACAAGTATGAAAATGTCTATAGTTTTGATTTTTGCATTTGGCTCTATTATGATCTGGAATGAATTTTTGTACATGGTTTGATGTCAGGATTGAGATGCATTTTCTTCACATTTTATGCAATTATTCTACCACAATTTATTGAAAAATGATTTCTTTCTAAGTTGTGTTGCTTTGGCATATTAGTGAAAATAATTGCTCTTGTAGATCTATTCCTAAACTGCTTTTTTTCTATTTCATGGATCTATTTTATTATCCCTGTACCAGTACTAGTCTAGCCCAGCTATGGTAGTCTTGAAATCAGATAATGAAAATCCTTGATCTGTGTTCTTTTTCATTATTGTTTTAGCTAGTTTGGATCCTTTACATTTCCATACATATTTTAGAATTCACTAGTCAATTTCTACCAGAAAAAAAAAAAATCCTGATGGGATTTTGATTGAGATGGCACTGAGTCTGTAGCTGAATTTGAAGGAAAATGACTGTTTTAACAGTTTTGAATCTTCCAGTCCATAAACATGAGAGCTTTCTCCTTTCATTTAGATTTTTTTCCCTGTATTTTTTTCCTTTTCAGTGTAGAGCTTTTGTACATCAATTAAGCTTATTCTGAAATATCTTTTTATGCTATTATAAAATGAATGAAAATTTATCAATTTCCCATTTCATAGTTTGCTGCCAGTAGTAGAAATACAATAGATATTTAAAACATTGACCTTGTATCAGATATACTATTTCTATGACTTTTTTTCTTTCCATAGGTTCTTTTGAATTTTTATGCAAACAGTAATTTTGTCTATGAATATAGAATTTCACTTCATCTTTTCCCATTTTTATGCCTTTTCTGTATCCCTTTCCTATTGTACAAACTTGGACTACCTGATCAATGTGGAATAGAAGTGGTGGGAACAGATATTTTGCTTTGTTCCTAATCTCAGAAGACAGTGTTCACTGTTTTATCATTAAATTGATGTTAATTCTAGGTGTTTTATAGATGTCTTTTAAACTAAGGAAGTTCTGTCTATTCCTGGTTTAAGTGGGTTTTTGTTTTTTTCTTTAATAATGAATAGGTGTTGAATTTTGTCAAAAGCTTTTCTTCCTGCCCGTATTGAAATGATTATATGGTTTTTCTTCCTTTTCTGATAATTTGATGGATTAAGTTGATCTTTTAAGTGCTAAACCTATCTTTCATTCCTGGGATAAATCCCCATTTGGTTGTAATGTATGACCATTTTATGTAATCCTGGATTTGACTTGATAATATTTTCTTAATGAAACTTACTTAAGTCTATATTCTGGAGTAACACTGGTCTCTGACTTTCTTCTATTAAAAATTTTATTATCAGGATATTGCTGGTATCTTTAAATAAGCTGAAAAGTGTTTTTTCCTCCTTTCTTTTCTTAAATAACTGTGTAGATTTATGTATCTATAAACTTTTGATGGAATTCACCGGAGACTCCATCTTGGCTTGGACTTTTCTTGGTTGGGAGTTTTTAATTACAAATTCAATTTTTAAAGAGAGCTATTCACTATTTTTTTCATTTTTTTTATGTTAATTCTGGTAAATTGAATTCTTCAACATATTTACTTCATCTGAGTTGGCAAGTGTTTTCACACAAATGGTCATAATGTTTCTTTATTATTCTTTAAATTTCTATATGAACTATGGTCATATCCCCTCTGTCAATCCTTAATTGGCAATTTGTGTTTTTGATTTTCTTTCTTGATCATTTTTGCTAAGGTTCACTACTTTTATTAGTCTTTTCATAGTACTAACTTTTGAATTGCCTTTTTATCCTGCATTTTTTATCTGTTTCTAATTTGAATTTTGGTCTTATTTTTCACTATTTCTTTTCTTCTTTCTTCAGTTTTAATTTGATCTTCTTTTTTAAGATACTTAAGGCAGTAACATAGATTATTAAATTTAAAATGTTCTTCTTTACCAAGTATTTTTATTACTACAAATTTTCCTTGAATCACTGCTTTAGCTGCATTTCTCAAATTTTAATTCACATTTTTGTTGTAATGTACTTGAAAATATTTTCTAGTTTACCTGAAAATAAATTATGATTTATTCTTTTACATTGAATTATTTAGAGGTGTAGGCATATACTGCTATAATTCCAGATACTTGAGAATTTTTCTAATTTCTTATTCTTATTGATTTCTAATTTAATTCTACTGTCATTAGAGACATATTTTGTGAGATTTCTATTTTTTGAAATATATTGAAACATTTTATTTTTTTCATCCAGCATTAGCAGATCTATCTTGGTGAATGTTGCAAATGCTTTGGAAAAAAATGTATACTGTGAAATTATTGGATGTGGTATTATACAAATATTAATTTATTCAATTTGGTTAATCACGTCATTGAAACTTTCTATATCCTAACAATTTTTTATCTACGAATTTTACAAAACACTGAAAGAGACGTGTTAAAAGTCTCAAGCTATACGTGGTTGTGTCACATTCATTTGTTCTGTCAATATTTGCTTTATGTATGTTTCAATTTCTGTTATTAGGTAGGTACATACACATATACCTCTGTGAGAGTTAACATAAATTCCTAATGAAATAACCACTTTATCATTGTGAGATGTCCCTCTTTTAATCTAGCAAGAATCCTTGTCTATATCCTTGTCTGATGTTAACAGCATCACATGACCCAACTTTCACCAATGTTTTCATTGTATATCATTTTCTAGTCTTCTGCTTTCAGTATGCCTGTATTTCATGATGAAGGTGAATTTCTTGAGACAGTTTGTATTTAGTTATTCAATTTTTTCCAGTCTTTCTGGTCTTACAATCAGAATTCTTAGCTCATTGCATTTAATAGGATTAATACTGCAGTTGAGGTCTGTAAGTTTGCTATTTATTGGATTGGATTTGATTCCTCTATCTTCCCTTTCCTGCTTTGTTTTGGGGTTCATCAAATTTGGTTTCAATATACATGCTAATTCTTCCATTCAGTCTCTTTCAATTCAGTTCAGTTCAGTTCAGTCGCTCAGTCGTCCGACTCTTTGCGACCCCATAAATTGCAGCACGCCAGGCCTCCCTGTCCATCACCAAATCCCAGAGTTTACCCAAACTCATGTCTGTCGAGTCAGTTATACCATCCAGTCATCTCATCCTCTGTTGTCCCCTTCTCCTCCTGCCCCCAATCCCTCCCAGCATCAGAGTCTTTTCCAACGAGTCAACTCTTCGCATGAGGTGGCCAAAGTACTGGAGTTTCAGCCTTAACATCAGTCCTTCAATGAACACCCAGGACTGATCTTTAGAATGGACTGGTTGGATCTCCTTGCAGTCCAAGGGACTCTCAAGGGTCTTCTCCAACACCACAGTTCAAAAGCATCAATTCTTCAGTGCTCAGCTTTCTTCACAGTCCAACTCTCACATCCATACATGACCACTGGAAAAACCATAGCCTTGGCTAGATGGATCTTTGTTGGCAAAGTAATGTCCTCTGCTTTTGAATATGCTATCTGGGTTGGTCATAACTTTCCTTCCAAGGAGTAAGCATCTTTTAATTTCATGGCTGCAGTCACCATCTGCAGTGATTTTGGAGCCCAGAAAAATAAAGTCTGACACTGTTTCCACTGTTTCCCCATCTATTTCCCATGAAGTGATGGGACCAGATGCCAGGATCTTCGTTTTCTGAATGTTGAGCTTTAAGCCAACTTTTTCACTCTCCTCTTTCACTTTCATCAAGAGGCTTTTTAGTTCCTCTTCACTTTCTGCCATAAGGGTGGTGTCATCTGCGTATCTGAGGTTATTGATATTTCTCCCGGCAATCTTGATTCCAGCTTGTGCTTCTTCCAGTCCAGCGTTTCTCATGATGTACTCTGCATATAAGTTAAATAAGCAGGATGACAATATACAGCTTTGATGTACTCCTTTTCCTATTTGGAACCAGTCTGTTGTTCCATGTCCAGTTCTAACTGTTGCTTCCTGACCTGCATATAGGTTTCCTAATGTAATGGTTACAGTATGAATTCTTATCACAATTTACTATGTGTCCCATAATATCTTAAAACCATATATGAGTATAAATTATATTTGTTCCCTCTTTCCTGTGCTAATTTTATCATACATTTTAATTCTATATTAAGACACTGAAATATGATAGTATTATGTTTCTTTAAACAGTCACTAAAAAAAGAAAACTGAGTATATTAGTTTGCCACTACTGCTGTAACAAAGTACTTGCTGAGTGGATCATGTGTGTGCTAAGAATCTTCAGTCATGGCAGACTCTGTGCAACCTATAAACTGAAGCCCACCAGGCTCCTCTGTCCATGGAATTCCCCAGACAAGAATACTGGAGTGGGTTGCCATGCATTCCTCCAGAAGATCTTCCCAACCCAGGGATTAAACCTGCATCTCTTATGTCTCCCCCATTGGCAGACAGGGTCTTTAAGGTGGGTTCTTTACCACTAGTGCCACTAGAAGCCCACTGAGTGGCTTAATAAATGGAAATTTATTTTCTCACAGTTCTAGAGATCTGAAGTCCCAGATCAAGATGTCAGCAAGTTATGCCCCCTCTGTAGTAGATGCTAAAGAAAGCTCTGTTCTGGGCATGTCTCCTAACTTCTCATGGTTCCTTGGCTTCTGACAGCATAACTCCAGTTTTCACATAGCATTCTTCTGTATACATGTCTCTGTGTCCAAATATCCCCTTTTTTATAAGGACATTGAGCATACTCAATTAGGATCCACCAGATGATCTCATCCTAACATGACGGCATCGGCACAGAAACTGTTTCCAAATAAGGTCACATCCACAGATCCTGAGGATTAGGACTTGACCGTATGAATTTTGGAGAAGGAAACGGAAACCCACTTCAATATTCTTGCTCGGAGAATCCCCATGGACAGAGGAGCCTAGTGGGCTACAGTTCACGGGGTCACAAAGAGTCGGACACAACCGAGTGACTGAATGAACATATGACTTTTGGGAGACACAGTTCAACCCATAATACTAAGAAAAGGGTGGGAGGAGTTTATATATATATCCCTGTATATTTACAATTTCCCATGTTCTTCATTCCTTCCCATAGATCAAGTTTCCATCTGGTATCATTTCCCTTCAGCCTGAAGATATTTTTGTAGCATTTCTGGCACTGTAGGTTTGCTAGTGACAAATTTTCTCAGCTTTCATTTATCTGAAAATCTTTACTTAAGGTCTATTTAAAGGATATTTTATACTGGACACAGAAGTCTGCCTTGATAAATTTTTTTCCCCATCACTTTGAAAGTGCCACTTAATTGTCTCCTGGCCTCCATTGTTTCTGATGGGAAATAAGCCATCATTCGTATTGTTATTCTTTCATATCAAGATGTCAGCTTAACACTTTTTTGTATCTCAAGCCATGTATTTCTTTGCTGTGAGTGACTTTCCTGTGCATCATAGTATGTTTGGCAGCACCTTTGGCTTCTACCAACTAGTTGCCTTTGGCACCCCACACCTACCTCCACTGTGAAAATCAAAAGTGTCTCCAATTGTCTCAGATATTCTGTTCAGATTTATCATTGCTAATGGTGGGAGAGCCTGGATATTTCCAGTTATTCCCTTGGCCACATGTGGAAGATTTTCTGATTTGCCATAATGTTTAATGACAGCAAAATAATTGCAATGAATCTATGTTTTCATTTTTGGTATTAATAGAATTGAAGGACATGCCATCATCTTCAAGCTAGATAAATAAAATATACCCCAGTCTCTTATGAAGTGAACACATCCCTGGTTTCTCTAGCATAGTGCCAGTTAATACCTATTATTGATAGCTTCTCATTTCACCTTCAAAAATCTTCTAGTTTTTACACATCATCATAAATCAACTACATATCCATTAAAAAAATAAAAAAATTCTAGTTTTGGAAATAATTTGCCTGGCTGCCCTATTTATACATATTAATAATAATGATTTTTGGTGGGAGAATCCTATATAATCCAATGTAATCATTACATGATAATTTTTAGCATTAATTTTGCACTTTCCAAACTTAATATCTTTATTTCTTTTCAGTAATAACATTTTATTATGTTATGTTATTATGTAAGTCTGCATACAACCAACCTCTACATTTGCTGGTGCTTTGAAATAAGTTTGAATGTGGTCAAAATGTGATTTAAGAAATGAGCTGCATAACACAGACTAGACTTTGATTAGGATATTTCTCATATAGGAAAAAATCATCCTATTTATTCACAGATTGCTCTTTGCTTAAAAGATTTTTTTTTTTAATTGTCAAGAACAGCAAATTGCTTCATGGTTGATTGAATTAACTCCATGGACTCTGCGACCAGAGTCCTGGCTTGCTACAAGTGTGGTGATGGACAGAGGCACTGATGTATGATTTGGAGGAGGAGTTAAGACATGTTCTTAGGTCTTGAAGCTCTCTTAGTTCCTCTGACAGCCATGCACATTTTAGCTATCATGACCTTCCAAAAAACACCCTTTAGAAAAAACTATCCAGATAAAAATGTCCTAAATTTCCTTACATTTGGAAAAGCATGAGTTCTCTAAGGAAAACAGTATTTGAGAGTATATGATATATCTCTGGCCATCAATATGATACTGCTAATTTAAGGGCACTGTATTCTCTGAATATTATTTCAGGCCATGTAGTCAACGCCTTGGTTATTTAGTAAACATAATGTAAGGCAGATCCACTTGTTTATTATTTATTTCCTTTGAATGTACACCTAGTTAATGCAAACTGACAACTTGAATAGTTACTCAGTTATTTTTCAATCACCCAGTGGTATATCCTGTTGAAGACAGTAATGTGTTGAACTTTCAAGTCTTATGCAAATACGTTGTGTTTTCGTCTATCTCCTGTTCAACAATTTATTATTTTTAGGTTTTCATACTGAAAATTACTCATAACCTACTTAATGTCAGACTTAAACCTACAATGAAATATGGAGAACACCTTTCATTAAGTAGAAGGTTTTCTTTTATGATAGTCCTTATAGAAGATTCAAATTGTTAGTCAGAGGTACTAATTTTGAGAGAATAGCAGCTTGGGGGCTGTAATACATTTCTTCTGTTTCAAAACATCCCAAAGAATGCTGTCAGCTCTAAGTTTCTATACCTAGTATCTTCTAAATCAGATCAGACCATTTTTATATAACAGTTGCAAATGTGGAGTTTTCTTTTTTGAATGTTAAATCTGCTTCTATTTTTCAATCAATTTAAAATGTGTAGAAAAAAGTGTTCTGATTGTATATTATCCAATTTTCATCAGCTGCCGGAAGGAAATGCTGTGAAAATCTGTGATTTAAAACCCTTAAAACTTCTGCTTGAAATGCATGTTTTGTTAACAACATTAGAGATGCAAAGTATCTTAAACAGAATTTTGATGTCTTTATTAATAGCATTTAAAAGTTTTAGGATTTCAGATATTCCTAGACTTGATTCTCCTTGATTTACAAGGACATGTATTTTGACCTTTCTATTTCTCCTTTTGGAAATCATTGGAATTGTGAAGGAAAATGATAACAGAAAGAAAAAGAATGGCATTATTTGAAAAACTACTATCCTTTCTAAGATTTAATGGAAAAACATATTTTACATAGGATATATCAGTCAGTTCAGTTCAGTCACTCAGTCGTGTCCGACTCTTTGCGACCACATCAATCGCAGCATGCCAGGCCTCCCTGTCCATCACCAACTCCCCACTCAGACTCACATCCATCGAGTCAGTAATGCCATCCAGCCATCTCATCCTCTGTTGTCCCCTTCTCCTCCTGCCCCCAATCCCTCCCAGCATCAGAGTCTTTTCCAATGAGTCAACTCTTCGCATGAGGTGGCCAAAGTACTGGAGTTTCAGCTTTAGCATCATTCCTTCCAAAGAAATCCCAGGGCTGATCTTTAGAATGGACTGGTTGGATCTCCTTGCAATCCAACGGACTCTCAAGAGTCTTCTCCAACACCACAGTTCAAAAGCATCAATTCTTCAGCGCTCAGCTTTCTTCACAGTCCAACTTTCACATCCATACATGACCACTGGAAAAACCATAGCCTTGACTAGACGGACCTCTGTTGGCAAAGTAATGTCTCTGCTTTTCAATATGCTATCTAGATTGGTCATAACTTTCCTTCCAAGGAGTAAGCATCTTTTAATTTCATGGCTGCAGTCACCATCTGCAGTGATTTTGGAGCCCCAAAAAATAAAGTCTGACACTGTTTCCACTGTTTCCCCATCTATTTCCCATGAAGTGATGGGACCAGATGCCATGATCTTTGTTTTCTGAATGTTGAGCTTTCAGCCAACTTTTTCACTCTCCACTTTCACTTTCATCAAGAGGCTTTTTAGTTCCTCTTCACTTTCTGCCATAAGAGTGGTGTCATCTGCATATCTGAGATTATTGATATTTCTTCCCACAATCTACATAGGATATATAAATGACCATAAATAACAATAAATACTCAAAACCCATTGTGTATAAATCACTTGCCTGTGAGCTGCATGAAATACAAAGATCTTGTCTTCCATGAGTTTGTAATCTAGATAAATAAGTAAAAATAGAGCATGCCAGAGAAGCAGTAAACTTAAGTGGTATAAGGATTTAGAAGAGTATAAATTGTTTTTCCTTCCTCTAAGACATCATGGCTGAAGTGGGATTTGAGTTAAAGAATAGAAGTAATGCCTAATAGT
The DNA here is from genome assembly GCF_029378745.1 of Bos indicus. Lineage (NCBI taxonomy): Eukaryota > Metazoa > Chordata > Mammalia > Artiodactyla > Bovidae > Bos > Bos indicus. The sequence continues at coordinate 12,955,754 of NC_091786.1, forward strand.
AATTCATGATGAAAATACTATTGAATGCTAACAAATTTAAATACAACATGTTTTTATTAAACCTCAGCAACCTATATTGAATATGAAAAAATAGTGAAAATATGATATCAGCTAGTTAGAAGAGATGATTTTCTTTTTAATAGATTTCTTTGGTTTCAAGCTAATTGATAAAAACAGAAGTTCTGAAACTTTGTGTTAATTTGTATTTTATTTAGTTCTTCATTTTTGGTTTTGCCTGGGCTTCCCTGGTGGCTCAGAAGTAATCTGCCTGCAATGCAGGAGCCAGAGGAAGACACGGTTTGATCCCTGGGTTGGAAAGATCCCCTGGAGAAGAGCATGGCAACCCACTCCAGGATACTTGCCTGGAGAATCCCGTGGACAGAGGAGCCTGGCAGGCTAGTCCATGGGTCGGCAAAGAGTCGGACACAACCGCAGCACCTTAGCATGCACATCAGTCAGTGTTTATGTTCACCCAAAAGTAAGAAATTGCCTAAAAAATGTGAGATACACACACACACACACACAGAAATGTATTTTCTCACTTAAAACAAGCCAAAGATTATGACAACTCCATAATAGTCATTAGGGGTTTTCCTCATCATTCACTATTCCACCCCTGTGGTGTTCGATCAGGTCCAGTAGAGCTGCTGGAGTTCCAACCATCACTTCCCTCTTCCAGGCCAAAGAGTGGAAAGGATTAAAAAAAGATGCCAACCCTTGCTTTAAAGAGAATTCAAGGAAGCATCACACTTCACTTTGCTTATATATCAGTGGCCAAAATGTAGTCAGATAAGCAAGTCTACCGTAAAGAATTTAGGAAATGCAGTTAACATGACTTCCTAGACTACAGTTAGGGATTTTTTCTGTTTTTGTTATGTGATTGTTATAGAGGGGAAGAAGACATCAAAGACTAGGATAGGCAATATCAGTTTCTGTCATTCCTACTAAACATTTTTTCATGTCCATGGTGCAAAATTGTGATATTACTAAGTTGAAATGAGCCTAACATCACTTCCTTACATAAGGGATATCGTTTACTGGTCTGATATTCTAGGCACCCCCAGTGCTGGTTGCCAATTACATGAAGATCATGAAAAACTTCATCAAAAATGTCTAAACCTAGAATGAAAGTGATGAATCTCTGGCTGTGTGGTTAATATTTGCAAGCATGTGTGTGTGTCATCATATTGAATGGGTGGATGGATAGATGGATGGGGATGTATACACGTAACAGGTTGTGTCGTTAGACTGACAGAAAACTAAAAGGAGGAAAGAAACTGAGGAGGCTGGAGAGACATGGGGAGAAGAGGAGAGGAGCAAAACTAAACTAATTAATTGAAGAGAATTCTTAGACATATTCTAAGGATAGTCTGGGCTTTCCTGGTGGCTCTGCGGTAAAGAATCTACCTGCCAGTGCAGGAGATGTGGGTTCAATCAGTGGGTCAGGAAGATCCCCAGGAGAAGGAAATGGCTACCCACTCTAGTATTCTTGCCTAGAGAATTCCATGGACAGAGGAGCCTAGCAAACTACAGTCTATAGGGTTGCAGAGAGTCAGACACAACTTGGTGACTAAATAGCAACAAGGATAGTCTAGTCTAACCAAAATATACATCTGTCTGTACTGACCCATTCTGTGGGTCATCTTCTTTGTGCTTCAGGACTTTCTGCTCTGGGGTACTGTTTTAAGATCCTTATTATTATTTGCAGATGATTCTTTATTTACACATTTATAAATGTGGGGAGTGTACTTCAATTACAGTCCTGAGGAAGTTTTTTTCTTCTATGTCAATATCCTGATGTATTTCTTAATGAGAGAGTAGCTCTATCCACATATCTCTTCTGAGTGCTTCCTCTTCTGAGTCTGCCTTCTAAGTCACCTCCAGTGTTGCCTCTGTCATCTGCAGGCTATCTTTACCATCAGGTGGAAGTTTACTGCCTTAGCACAGTTAACAGTCAGCTTCTCACATAATCTTAGATGAAAATAGGACAGGTGTATTGGGAAGTTTTGTGATACTGTGTATCAGATCAGATCAGATCAGTCGCTCAGTCGTGTCCGACTCTTTTCGACCCCATGAATCGCAGCACGCCAGGCCTCCCAATCCAACACCAACTCCAGGAGTTCACTCAGACTCACGTCCATCGAGTCAGTGATGCCATCCAGCCATCTCATTTCTCCTCTTGCCCCCAATCCCTCCCAGCATCAGAGTCTTTTCCAATGAGTCAACTCTTCGCATGAGGTGGCCAAAGTACTGGAGTTTCAGCTTTAGCATCATTCCTTCCAAAGAAATCCCAGGGCTGATCTCCTTCAGAATGGACTGGTTGGATCTCCTTGCAGTCCAAGGGACTCTCAAGAGTCTTCTCCAACACCACAGTTCAAAGGCATCAATTCTTCGGTGCTCAGCCTTCTTCACAGTCCAACTCTCACATCTATACATGACCACTGGAAAAACCATAGCCTTGACTAGATGGATCTCTGTTGGCAAAGTAATGTCTCTGCTTTTGAATATGCTATTGAGATTGGTCATAACTTTCCTTCCAAGAAGTAAGCGTCTTTTAATTTCATGGCTGTAGTCACCATCTGCAGTGATTTTGGAGCCCAAAAAAATAAAGTCTGACACTGTTTCCACTGTTTCCCCATCTATTTCCCATGAAGTGATGGGACCAGATGCCAGGATCTTCGTTTTCTGAATGTTGAGCTTTCAGCCAACTTTTTCACTCTCCACTTTCACTTTCATCAAGAGGTTTTTTAGTTCCTCTTCACTTTCTGCCATAAGGGTGGTGTCATCTGCATATCTGAGGTTATTGATATTTCTCCCGGCAATCTTGATTCCAGCTTGTGCTTCTTCCAGCCCAGCGTTTCTCATGATGTACTCTGCATAGAAGTTAAATAAGCAGGGTGACAATATACAGCCTTGACGTATTCCTTTTCCTATTTGGAACCAGTCTGTTGTTCCATGTCCAGTTCTAACTGTTGCTTTCTGACCTGCATACAAATTTCTCAAGAGGCAGGTCAGGTGGTCTGGTATTCCCATCTCTTTCAGAATTTCCCACAGTTTATTGTAATCCACACAGTCAAAGGCTTTGGCATAGTCAATAAAGCAGAAATAGATGTTTTTCTGGAACTCTCTTACTTTTTCCATGATCCAGCGGATGTTGGCAATTTGATCTCTGGTTCCTCTGCCTTTTCTAAATCTAGCTTGAACATCAGGAAGTTCATGGTTCACATATTGCTGAAGCCTGGCTTGGAGAATTTGAGCATTACTTTACTAGCGTGTGAGATGAGTGCAATTGTGTGGTAGTTTGAGCATTCTTTGGCATTGCCTTTCTTTGGGATTGGAATGAAAACCGACCTTTTCAAGTCCTGTGGCCACTGACGAGTTTTCCAGATTTGCTGGCATATTGAGTGCAGCACTTTCACAGCATCATCTTTCAGGATTTGAAATAGCTCAACTGGAATTCCATCACCTCCACTAGCTTTGTTCCTAGTAATGCTTTCTAAGGCCCACTTGGCTTCACATTCCAGGATGTCTGGCTCTAGGTGAGTGATCACACCATCGTGATTATCTGGGTCGTGAAGATCTTTTTTGTACAGTTTTTCTGTGTATTCTTGCCATCTCTTCTTAATATCTTCTGCTTCTGTTAGATCCATACTATTTCTGTCCTTTATCGAGCCCATCTTTGCATGAAATGTTCCTTTGGTATCTCTGATTTTCTTGAAGAGATCTCTAGACTTTCCCATTCTGTTGTTTTCCTCTCTTTCTTTGCACTGATTGCTGAAGAAGGCTTTCTTATCTCTTCTTGCTATTCTTTGGAACTCTGCATTCAGATGCTTATATCTTTCCTTTTCTCCTTTGCTTTTCACTTCTCTTCTTTTCACAACTATTTGTAAGGCCTCCCCAGACAGCCATTTTGTTTTTTGCATTTCTTTTCCATGGGGATGGTCTTGATCCCTGTCTCCTGTACAATGTCACGAACCTCATTCCATAGTTCATTAGGCACTCTATCAGATCTAGGCCCTTAAATGTATTTCTCACTTCCACTGTATAATCATAAAGGATTTGATTTAAGTCATACCTGAATGGTCTAGTGGTTTTCCCTACTTTCTTCAATTTAAGTCTGAATTTGGCAATAAGGAGTTCATGGTCCACTCCTGGTCTTGTTTTTGTTGACTCTATAGAGCTTCTCCATCTTTGGCTGCAAAGAATATAATCAATCTGATTTTGGTGTTGACCATCTGGTGATGTCCATGTATAGAGTCTTCTCTTGTGTTGTTGGAAGAGGGTGTTTGTTATGACCAGTGCATTTTCTTGGCAAAACTCTATTAGTCTTTGCTCTGCTTCATTTTGTATTCCAAGGCCAAATTTGCCTGTTACTCCAGGAGTTTCTTGACTTCCTACTTTTGCATTCCAGTCCCCTATAATGAAAAGGATATCTTTTTTGGGTGTTAGTTCTAAAAGGTCTTGTAGGTCTTCATAGAACCATTCAACTTTAGCTTCTTCAGCATTACTGGTTGGGGCATAGACTTGGATTACTGTGATATTGAATGGTTCGCCTTGGAAACGAACAGAGATCATTCTGTCATTTTTGAGATTGCATCTAAGTACTGCATTTTGGACTCTTTTGTTGACCATGATGGCTACTCCATTTCTTCTGAGGGATTCCTGCCCGCAGTAGTAGATATAATGGTCATCTGTATTAAATTCATTCATTCCAGTCCATTTCAGTTCACTGATTCCTAGAATGTTGACATTCACTCTTGCCATCTCTTGTTTGACCACTTCCAATTTGCCTTGATTCATGGACCTGACATTCCAGGTTCCTATGCAGTATTGCTCTTTACAGCATCAGACCTTGCTTCTATCACCAGTCACATCCACAGCTGGGTATTCTTTTTGCTTTGGCTCCATCCCTTCATTCCTTTTGGAGTTATTTCTCCACTGATCTCCAGTAGCATAATGGGCACCTACTGACCTGGGGAGTTTCTCTTTCAGTATCCTATCATTTTGCCTTTTCATACTGTTCATGGGGTTCTCAAGGCAAAGAATACTGAAGTGATTTGCCATTCCCTTCTCCACTGAACCACATTCTGTCAGATCTCTCCACCATGACCTGCCCATCTTGGGTTGCCCCATGGGCATGGCTTAGTTTCATTGAGTTAGACAAGGCTGTGGTCCTAGTGTGATGAGTATGGTTTCAGTGTGTTTGCCCTCTGATGCTCTCTTGCAACATCTACGGTCTTACTTGGGTTTCTCTTACCTTGGGCATGGGGTATCTCTTCACGGCTGCTCCAGCAAAGCGCAGCCATTGCTCCTTACCTTGGAGGAGGGGTATCTCCTCACCATAAGCGCAGGCGGCTGCGACCACCAGCGTGCTAAGCGCGGCCGAGAGGAGCCACCCCACGTTCGAGGTCACGGGCGGAAGCCAGGGGGACCCCATGCCCGAAGGGTGGTGGCCAATAGGAGTTACCATACGTCTGCGGTCAGGGGCAGCTGCCGAGAGTACCAGACTGCGACGGCGCAGGAACGGCCGAGAGGAGCTACCCCACGCCCCCACGCCGGAGGCCAGGGGCGGTGGCCGGAAGGATCAACCCCACGTCCAAGGAGCCGTGGCTGCGCGGGTGCAGGAGGGCCTAGATACTGTGTATGTTATCCTGTTAAACATCTTTCTGCACTCAAGACATTGTTTCACTATGACACGTTCAGAAGTACGTGGGCCAAGCTACAGAAATCAACACTGTTTAGTGACCTAAATGCAAAAAAACAACATTCAGTACAATTTGAACAATGAGCCCTTGTCTTGGTACATCGCAGGCAAAAAAGAAAGAAAAAAAAATCTCCAAGGAATTTTCAGGTAAAAGAGATTACCTCCAACCACATTAAAATTGCTTACAATGACTCTCTTCACTGAGTTAGAGGAATGTAAATTCCCCATTTCTCCCAGCAATATGACAGTCTTCTAGAAATTAGGTAGAATCAAAAGAAGGTAGAGCAGTAGTAAAGAAAATCTGCTGCCAACTTAGAAAACAAGATGCTGAATGACGGAAACAGTTTGTAATCTATTCTCATGGGAACACATTTATAATAATATCTGCAGTACCATTTACACTTGTGAAGACATTATTTTTAAATTTCAGTGTATAGAAATAACAATAGTTAAGAAGACACACTTTGATTTTTCTTTAAAATATCTATGCTCATCTATAGGGCTTCCCAGGTGGCTGGGTGGTAAAGAATCTGCCTGCCAATGCAGAAGATGTGGATTTGATCCCTGGGTCAGGAAGATCCCCTGGAGGAGGAAATGGCAACCCACTCCAGTGTTCTTGCCTGGGAAATCCCATGGACAGAGGAGCCTTGTGGGCCACAGTCCATGGGCTCAGAGAAAAGTCAGACTTGACTTACCAAGTAAACAACAACAACATGCTCAATTAATTCATTTGGCATCAGAGATCACTGTGTAGAAACTCAGATGTGATTCTGGTGATATTTAGCAGAGGCCTTTTAGTTTAATCCCTCTTATAAAATTAGTAGACTCACTTGTGGCACTTGGTTGATTGCACATTCCAAAGTAATCTGTCAATTATCGGCACCTGCAACGTGTCTTCATGCACATTCTAAAGTTAAGGGGGAAAAATATGGTTTTTTTTTTTTTTTTTTTTCATGTTCAGATTGGATTTTAAAAATAAAATAGGTGAACTGCTTTTTAGTATGTCTAAGTTAATTTTTCAAATTCAACTCTAGCATAGTCAATGGGGAGGGGATAAATAGGATGGGATTTTCATTTGCATTGCCCTTCCTCTTCTCTGAAATAATTTATTATAATTTTCATGAAACTTGATAATATTATTCATTCACTTCATAATTGAAACATTAAACGTTGCCTCCTGTTGATTCCTGACCTATACCAGCCAAAGGCACCTTCCTCTCCTGCTCTCCTTTCCGACAAAGGAAGTTAGCAAGTTTGATATGCAAGTGTAACCTACACTGATGATTCTGGACTTATTTGTTTATAAAATGGAGGTGAAGTTCCTGGCTTCTTAGAAATAGGTGGTAGATCGATTGAAATGATTTAAAATTTAAAATTTCACACAAATAATAAAAATTGTTACTGAAAATGTGTATACAAACAACAAAAGATACTGGATAATTAAAATGTCATAATTTTATCAGTAAAATTTATCATTATGATAGGCATGAAAGATTATTTAAAAATAAAAAGACAACTTCCCGTATTCAAGTTTAATATCCAATTTATAATAAGGAGTTAAAAAGGAAGGGGAAAAAGGAATGATACAAGGTCATTGAATGTCAGGGACATTGTCAGCAACTAGATCAGTGCCTGGCACTTAGTAGATGCTAAGTAAAAATGTATTTAGTGAGATCTAATTCTAGAATTTGAAAGCAGATTATGAAAAAAATTTTCTCTTTAGTAAAGTTTCATATAAACTCAGAAAAGAGTTCTAGTTTGCCAGGTAAAATGATAAGCTCTGTATTTTTGGACAAAATCAGTAAAATCTATAAAGCATTGTGTACATCTCCTACTATGGATAAATTCCAGTGCCAGCCTAAATGAAATTATAAAAACTAGAGTCAGGTCAATACGTCAGTCCCTAAAATATGAGACATATTTTATTTCATCTTATCATTCTGTTGTTTTATTCAGGCTAAGTTGGGCTGTAATGAGAATAACTCATTGAGCTGAAGTGAAAAGTGAAAGCCACTCAGCTGAGTCCAGCTCTTTGGGAACCCGTGGACTGTAGCCTGCCAGGTTCCTCTGTCCGTGGAATTCTCCAGACCAGAACACTGGAGTGGGTAGCCGTTCCCTTCTCCAGGGGATCTTCCCAACCCAGGGATCAAACCCAGATTTCCTGCATTGCAGGCAGATTCTTTACCATCTGAGCCACCAGGGAAGCCCAAGAATACTGGAGTGGGTAGCCTATCCCTTCTCCAGGCGATCTTCCCAACTCAGAAATCCAACCAGCGTCTCCTGCATTGCAGGTGGATTCTTTACAGCTGAGCTACCAGGGAACTAGCACATGATAAAAATCACCTTGAACTAGAAGTTAGGATTCTAGGGGAAATCCTATGTGTGTAAATTCTCATCCATACTCTTCCAGTTTAGGGACAATCTGACTACTTCTGCTCCATATTCCCACAAGGAGCTATTTCCTGACCACTGCTTTAAAAAGGTAGCACAATTCAGAATATTGTTTTGGGAAATGAAAGCTAAAAACTCAATCATAGAGGCAGGTATAATGATTCAATTGGTTATGTTATTTCTCAATAGCTTTCCAACTTGGACATCAGTAAGATCAAGGAGACTTAGTGGAAGTAATTAACAGAGGAAAGTTAAGGGAAAGGGGTATTTTAACAGACTAAGTTTAAACACATTAGTTCAGAAGGCAGTCAAGAGGGACACAAATAAACATATCATTCCAGGGAAAAGTAAGATTGGAAACCAGAAAAAGAGGGCAATATTACTGATTACATACAATGTATGAAGCATCATTCTAGGTCCTGAATATATCCACTTGGTCTTAAATTTTTACTTCTCTTATTAGCATTAGTAGCACATACTAAGATGGCCCCAAGTCAATGAAACAGAACAAAACTGTGTATCCTGGAAACTCTTAGAGCTACAGTCCAGACAATGCCAAAAACTTACTATCAGATGTCCACCTTTGGGCTGCCTAGGTTTTCTAACTTTAGCCAAATGAAGTGCTTGCAGGAACTGTAACATATGAACCAAATGACCAATATATTTCTCTCCTTGACGGGCATCTGGACCATAAAATTAGCCTCATTTTTTAGCTTCAGGGTCTTAATGATATACTTCCCAATTAGAATGATTATCTTTCAAATGATTCCTCACATTCATGTAACTTGTATGATTCTGTAGACTTTTGCTTGAGAGGGAAATAGGCACACAGGACAGAAAGTCAAAAATTGCAGGGTAAAAATAACCTCATGTAATTTTGAGTTAATTCTGGAAGTTCAAGGTTTTCATTGGAAGAACATATGTTTCAAGGACTTCCACAGTCCCCCCTATTCACCCGCAGAGTTGAGACTGTGACACCCTGGCTCTCCAGGCTCCGACTTCATTAGGAGGAAAACCCTTTGTAAAGGGCATCTGCTCAGTGCTAATAATACATTTTAAGGGAGGGACAGAATCAAAATGAGAAGCAAATGGATTAATTATTCCTCTACGTGGGACCTGGGAATTCATTCATTACGTTTGTTCCTCATCGCCTTGTGTGCTCTTGGGCTTCTGCAGGAAAGAAATGTTAAATGAGAAATGAAAGGAGGGAGCTTTTTTTTTTTTTTGGTCAGAGTTGGAATTTCAGTGTAAGTTTTCCAGAACAGAGAGCTATTCCTAACACTGGGACCAGGACATAGTCTGTCACATATGGCCCTCTTCTTGGAATTGGAGTTTGAAGATGGATTTACTATGGTGTCCATTCTCAAGAATATCATTGTCCAGGTGAGAAAACAAAGGTGGGGGGGAAACACCTGGGTTTTAAACCTGACATTGGCTCTAGATAATTATTATCACTTGGGACACGTAACATCCGAGACCTCATTTACAAAACTGGAGGTTAAGAGCCAATTATTTCTAAATTCTCCTCCACTCTGAAAATTTTATTATAGGTTATTATAGATTTCTGTTGTTGGAAAAGACTTAGAGATAATTTAGAAATTCACTCACCTCATCCAACACTTTCTTCCAAACTGGTCTGATAGGTAGGTGAAAGTTGAAAATGGCAGATGTGGTAAGCATAGAGCTGATTACTTAAAATATCAAAATGAATGAGCTCTCAAACAATATGATTAAGGGAAACAGAAAAAGGGTACACAATGATTTCAAAACAACCACCCTTGTCAAATCAACCACCTTGTAAATTGTTAACAAATTTTAAACTTTGATCTTAGATCTTTAAATATATATATGTATATATTTATTAATACATGTAAATGTGTATATATTAATATTTATTTTAATATATATGCACACACATTCCTGGGGATTTTGACCCTGTTCAAGGTTTATGGCTCATGTTGTGTTTCATTTGTATTTATAAGCTATTGTGCTAATTGTATTCTTTTTTTGCAACTAATCTTTTTGTTTATTGCACTTGTAGCTCATCTAACATTTCAAATGGTGGGTAAAAAGCCTGTTTCTCTAATCAGATTGTAAGTTCCCCAGAGGTAGAACTTTATGCTAAGAACATGTGTGTCTGTTTCATTGAGTGGAAGCAAGGTTCCTCAGTTCACCCAAATCATTCACATTTAGCATGTTCTGAAAATTTAATGAGCACACCTCCAATATTGGATTCCATGCCATTGATCAAAATATTTTTACATTGTGATTTTTTTATGAAGAATTTGAGACACTATTCAATTTTTCTTAAAACCTATAGGGAAATAATAAAACTATAAATAGAGATAGATTAGTGGGGACAAGGACATGAATATGCATTCAGAAGATGAGTCTAGTTGCTGAGCATTGTATTTTGTTTGAGAATTCTGGTAGCCAGAGGAAATAAATAGAAACATGTTCAGTTATCAGGGTCTCACTAATGGTTAGAAGGAAGCATGCAGGTCCCTCAGGGGAAATAACACATTTTGAAAAACACATTAAACAATTGTATTCTCCAGACAAAATCCTGTGGAACTCTTCTCATTATTTATACTGAATTCCAAATTAATTTATTTTTCATGGCACACTGATAGGTTGATCTACCAATTGGACTTCATAAGAAACTTTGCTTCCCAGATAACCAACTAGTTACTAGGCTACCGTGGTTAATTCAAAGTCTCCTTTAATTGAATATAGGAAGGACAAGGTTAAACTTACTGACTCAGTTTTCCCTTTCTTTTATTTAACAATGTATTTTTTATTATGGTTCAGTTCAGTTTAGTCGCTTAGTCATGTCTGACTCTTTGCAATCCCATGAACCTCAGTATGCCAGGCCTCCCTGTCCATCACCAACTCCCAGAGTTTACCCAAACTCATGTCCACTGAGTCAGTGATGCCTACCAACCATCTCATCCTCTGTCGTCCCATTCTCCTCCTGCCCTCAATCTTTCCCAGCATCAGGGTCTTTTCAAATGAGTCAGTTCTTTGCATCAGGTGGCCAAAGTATTAGAGTTAGAGCTTCAACATCAGTCCTTCCAGTGAACACCCAGGACTGATCTCCTTTAGGATGGACTGGTTGGATCTCCTTTCAGTCCAAGGTACTCTCAAGAGTCTTCCCCAACACTACAGGTCAAAAGCATCAATTCTTTATATAAATCTATATATAAATTCTTTATATAAAGAAAACACTCAGCTTTCTTTATAGTCCAACTCTCACATCCATACATGACTACTGTAAAAACTATAGCCTTGACTAGACAGACCTTTGTTGGCAAAGTAATGTCTCTGCTTTTTAATACACTAAGTTGGTCATAACATTCTTTCCAAGAAGTAAGTGTCTTTTAATTTCATGACGGCAATCACCATCTGCAGTGATTTTAGAGCCCCCCAAAATAATCAGCCACTGTTTTCACTGTTTCCCCATCTAATTGCCATGAAATGATGGGACCAGATACCATGATCTTAGTTTTCTGAATGTTGAACTTTAAGCCAACTTTTTCACTCTCCTCTTTCACTTTCATCAAGAGGCTCTTTAGTTCTTCACTTTCTGCCACAAGGGTGGTGTCATCTGCATATCTGAGGTTATTGGTATTTCTCCAGGCAATTTGATTCCAGCTTGTGCTTCATCCAGCCCAGCATTTCTCATGATGTACTCTGTATATAATTTAAATAAACAGGGTGACAATATACAGCCTTGATGTATTCCTTTTCCTATTTGGAACCAGTCTGTTGTTCCATGTCCAGTTCTAACTGTTGCTTTCTGACCTGCATACAGATTTCTCAAGAGGCAGGTCAGATGGTCTGGTATTCCCATCTCTTTCAGAATTTTCCACAGTTGATTGTGATCCACACAGTCAAGGCTTTGGCATAGTCAATGAAGCAGAAATAGATGTTTTTCTGGAACTCTCTTACTTTTTCAATGACCCAGCAGACGTCAGCATGATCTCTGGTTCAAACAGAGATGTTTGATCTCTGGTTTCTCTGCCTTTTCTAAATCTAGCTTGAACATCTGGAATTTCACAGTTCACATATTGCTGAAGCCTGACTTGGAGAATTTGAGCATTACTTTACTAGCATATGAGATGAGTACAATTATGCGGTAGTTTGAGCATTCTTTGGCATTGCCTTTCTTTGGGATTGGAATGAAAACTGACCTTTTCCAGTCCTGTGGCCACTGACGAGTTTTCCAGATTTGCTGGCATATCAAGTGCAGCATTTTCACAACATCATCTTTCAGGATTTGAAATAGCTCAACTGGAATTCCATCACCTCCACTAGCTTTGTTCATAGTGATGCTTCCTAAGGCCCACTTAACTTCACATTCCAGGATGTCTGGCTCTAGGTGAGTGATCACACCATCGTGATTATAAGGGTTGTGAAAATCTTTTTTATACGTTCTTCTGTATATTCTTGCCACCTCTTCTTAATGTCTTCTGCTTCTGTTAGGTCCATACCATTTCTGTCCTTTATTATGCCCAGCATTGCATGAAATGTTCTCTTGGTATTTCTTATTTTCTTGAAGAGATCTCTAGTCTTTATCATTCTATTGTTTTCCTCTATTTCTTTGCATTGATCACTGAGGGAGGCTTTCTTACCTCTCCTTTCTATTCTTTGGAACTCTGCGTTCAGATGCTTATATCTTTCCTTTTCTCCTTTGCTTTTGGCTTCTCTCCTTTTCACAGCTATTTGTAAGGCCTCCTCAGACAGCCATTTTGCTTTTTTGCATTTCTTTATCTTGGAAATGGTCTTGATCCCTGTCTCCTGTACAGTATTACAAACCTCCATCCATAGTTCATCAGGTACTCTATCAGATCTAGTCCCTTTAATCTATTTCTCACTTCCACTATATAATCATAAGGGATTTGATTTAGGTCATACCTGAATGGTCTAGTGGTTTCCCCACTTTCTTCAATTTAAGTCTGAATTTGGCAATAAGGAGTTCATGATCTGAGCCACAGTCAGCTCCCAGTCTTGTTTTTGCTGACTGTATAGAGCTTCTCCATCTTTGGCTGAAAAGAATATAATCAATCTGATTTCCATGTTGGCCATCTGGTGATGTCCATGTGTAGAGTCTTCTCTTGTGTTGTTCGAAGAAGTTGTTTGCTATGACCAGTGCGTTCTCTTGGTGAAACTCTATTAGCCTTTGCCCTGCTTCATTCTGCACTCCGTGGTGAAATTTGCCTGTTACTCCAGGTGTTTCTTGACTTCCTACTTTTGCACTCCAGTCCCTTATAATGAAAAGGACATCTTTTTGGGGTGTTAGTTCTAAAAGGCTTGAGGTCTTCGTAGAACCGTAACTTCAGCTTCTTCAGCATTACTGGTCAGAGCATAGACTTGGATTACTGTGATTTGAATGGTTTGCCTTGGTAATGAACAGAGATCATTCTGTCGTTTTTGAGATTGCATCCAAATACTGCATTTCGGACTCTTTTTTTTGACTATGATGGCTACTGAATTTCTTCTAAGGGATTCCTGCACACAGTAGTAGATATAATGGTCATTTGAGTTAAATTCACCCATTCCAGTCCATCTTAGTTCGCTGATTCCTAAAATGTCGTTTGACCACTTCCAATTTGCCTTGATTCATGGACCTAACATTCCAGGTTCCTATGCAATATTGCTCTTTACATAATGCAAAACATACCATGTTAACCATCTTAAAGTGTGCAATAAATGGCATTAAGCGCTTTCACAGCATTGTAACCATCATTACTATTGCGAGAATTTTTTCATCATCCCCGAAGAAACTCTGCACCCATTAAACTGTAATTCCCACTTCCTCCCTCGCCCTCCCCCCACTCCACTAACCTGTGTTCTACTTTCCTTCTCTGTGAATTCCCTATTCTGTGTACCTCATATAAATGGAATCATGTGATATTTGTTCCTTTGCATCAAGCTTATTTAACTTATAATTTTTTCAAGGTTCAACCATGTTATAGGACATATCATAATAGAATTTCATTTGTTTTCAGCTGAATAATATTTCATTGTATCTTTTCCTTTTTAAAATATAATTTTACATTTTCATTTATCTTAAGAGTTTTTTGACCATTCTCTGAGTTCTCAAAATACTAGCAAATTCTAAAATATCAATTAATCTTTTGGGACAAGGTGGTATCACAGGGGTTAATGTTATCAGTCCTTAGGCTCCAGGAGGCCTGGGGCTGTATGCTCAGGGTCCTCAAGTAGCTAACATCCTCCATTGGGGGGCGGTGGTTTTCCATCTGCAAAACAACTTAGGAAGTATGTATCAAATATTATTATCTAGGTACTTCTGAGAGGAGCTAAAGCAGAGGATGTGGGGGAAGGCATGTCCCAGGAAGGCCCCATAGGATCCTGCTTGGTTACAGCTTTAATTAACATTAATTCTCTATTATATTTTGGCTTTAAAAGAAAATATTGTTTTTCTATTTACAACATTTATGGCACCACATGTGTGGGTTTTCCATGCCAAGCAGTTCTCTATATCTCTGCAGACACCAGCACCGTGCCCTGCAATTTAATTCAATTCTGATACTACCTACCTAGAATTATAGTACAGATCCCACAAGTTAAGAGTTCAGTTCCATAGATATCCCTCCATTTCAGATGCCAAGGGGGTCCCCAGGTTACCCACACATCTACAAATCAGGGTTTCCCATGACCTTTTTCTCAGATTTGATAATTTGCTGCCAAGACTCACAGAACTCAGGGTAAAACTTTACTTACTATTATCAGTTTATTATTAAGGATATTATAAAGGACACAAGTGAACAACAAGATGAAGATGTTGATCAGGTGAGATCCAGGAGAGTCCTAAGTGCAGGAACCTCAATCCCTGGAGTGTTTAGGGTGTGCCGCACTTCCAACACATGTATACTTCACCAACCTGGGAGCTCTCTGAACCCCACTGTTTTGGGGTTTTATGGAGGTTCCATTACATAGGTGTGATTGATAAAATCATTGGCTGTTGGTGATTAACTCAATCTCCTGCCCCCAATCCTCTCCCTAGAGGTCAAGGGTTGGACCTCAAAATTCCAATCCTTTATTTACATGGTTGGTTCCTCTGGCAACCAACCCCCATCCTGAAGCTATCCAGGGACTTTCAGCAACCGGTCACCTCATTAACATAAACTTACAGAGAGTTGAATGGACTTATTATAAATCACAAAAGATGTTCCTCTCACCCTCATCACTCAGGAAATTACAAAGGTTTTAGAAACTCTGTGCCCAGAACTAGGGACCAAAACCAAATCCATATTTCTTGTTATATCACCATATCACAGACTCGGATATTCTATTGCAAGAATATCTCTCTATAGTTTTTCGTGGACAAAATTTTAAATCCTAGTTTTATTTGCTTATTTTTAAAAATTTCAAAATTTCTAGATCTTTGTATCAGAGGTATCTTAGTACTCTTCTTCAGTCAGTATTAGCAAACGTTTTTATGTTGCCCTTTGTATAATTTATACTCATGCAAGCATGCATGCTTGCTCAGTCGTGTTCCACTCTTTGTGACCCTTTGAACTGTAGCCCATTAGGCTCCTCTGTCCTGTGATTTTTCAGCCAAGAATACCAGAACGGATTGCCATTTCCTCCTCCAAGGGATCTTCCCGACCCAGGGATCAAGCCCTGGACTCCTGCATTGCAGGAGTATTCTTTACTGCTGATCCATCAGGAGGGCCCTGTATAATTTATAGGCAGTGTATCATAGGTTGTATTTCTTTCCCCCTTGAACTGGATAACTACTTTCTCCCCAAGAATGTCTGCTTGTTTTGAACATTGAATGCTTCTGTCTCATTCCTACAGTCTAAGAAGAAGCTCTATAAAGTACAAAGAACCTGGAAGTTCAAGATTTTTAAACCATTGATTAAAATTTAAGCAATACAACCTCAACATGGGCATGAAAAAAAAGAAAAATTCAGTCCTATAGCTATGCCCCTGTTTTATCTGCATCTTGTAAAACTAATTCATAGGGACCAAGACATATCAAATAGCAATGATTAACGAAGTTGCAACTATAAAATGCACACTGAGGAACTATATGTAACTTTGTTCTATATTTTCCAAGTATTCCATAAATGTATTATCATGCTTCCATAATTTAAAAAAATAGAAAAGAAAGGAAAAAAACACATTGAATCCAAATTAAAAAATCAAATACAGCCTGTGAAATATTTTTCTTCTTAGGTACACATATATTTTATATCATGCTAGCATACTTATGTGATATATATTTTCACTGAATCCTTAGAGATAAAATGTTTGAAGACCAGACTTATTAAAGACTAGCTTATTGTTCTAAATATGGATTTGAAATTCCTTTTATATATTTTTGAGCCACGTCTTCTTTAACCTGAATTCTTCAGTGGATAGAGAAATCTGCTGGGGAAATCTCTTGTTCTATCTTCCTCCTATAACTTTGGCCTCATTATGGTTTGCCAATAATTTTGGAAGTAACTAGATAGTAAATTAAGTACAAATGTATTCTAACTTTGAAGCAAACTTTTGAAAGAATTATTAGTCTAATATACATGAAAATGCATTAATTGAATACATTTAAAGTATTTAAATCCTTGGATTTATTTCTGAATTCTTGGATTTTTCCTGGATTTTTTCATTTACAGGAGTAATACTTTAGTTTCTATGTGATCTATATATCTAACTAATGTATATGATACAAATAAAGTACATTATGAACATGTACTTAATGTAATATTTAGCTATCCATTACCATTGTTAAGGAATCTCTTTAGGTGTATTATCTGATTTCATATGCCTTAATTTCATATTCAAATTAAATCTTTAGCATAATAAAAAAATCTGGCTTAAAAATCTTACATTATTACTGGCTTAATTTTGATATTACACCTTGCTAATAAACTTTTGGTTGGTGATCAGTTTTAATTCAGTTTTAATTCAGTGATATTTCTAAATTGGGTAATTAATATCTGACATTATTCTTAGTGCCTGACACCTGCTTGAATGTCCTTTACCATGAGGAAAGTTTTCCATTGAGCCAACATAAATAAAATCTGGTAGCTAGAGAAAATAGCTACCTTAAAGAAATTTGGCATGTAAGAATCCAGAAAATACTTGAAATACTTCCCTGCTTCATTTCATCAGTCCTTATACAGTACTTAAAAAGTTTTTCTTTCTGCTCACCTTATTTACCCCAATGCCAGTCTAATAGACTCAGTTATAATGTCTGTTCTGGACACTAGACTCAAGCCTCAGTTACGGTCTGGTCTACCCAATTTAAATAACTATCTTTACATGTATCTAAGTGACTTAAAACACAGAACATTTTACAGCCAGAAAAAAGAACTTAAAATATACAAGATGGATTAATAACTAAGTATGGTTCACAAGGTTGTTAACCTAAGCATAGTAATAGACTCAACAAAACACATTATGTTTCTAATGAGTATTTTCAATTTCTCATCATTACCCTTAATATACCCTTTAATCTAGATAGATACATATCTACCCTACTTCTGTACAGGCTCTCTCTTTTTTTATTTTACTTTTCTTCTTTCCCCTTCTCATTCTATGCCCTTCTATCTAATCTGCACTGGAAAGGAAATTTCCTTGAATCCTGCTTTAAATCATGCCTGCAACGGCTTAAAATATTTCTAAGAATATTTGCTTTCCTCCAGTATACTTCACTCCCAAATTCCAAGTCCAGTGCCTAATACCCAGAATGATGTGTCCATTTTGCCCACTCTCTGATCATCCTCCCAGACTCCAGGGTGCACTCGGTTTTCTACTCCTTGACTTTCTGAAGATCAGATGCCACTTCAAAGTTGGGAACAACCTGAAATAGGCTACCACATGGTACAGAAGTCCTGAATTCAAGTCATTCTTTCTCTTTTAAACTATCGAGCACCATCCGTTGAATGGAGGCCCTCAGGGATCTGACTTTAAGCTATTTCATGCCTGTGATATATACACTACATCGGTACATGTGAGGAAAAGGCAAGCCATCAAAATCACACAATAATCCTAAACAGCCAAGGTTTAACTTTAGTTTGTCATTTTTTAGTCTTCTCTCTGACAGAGCCCAGGCTTGTCAGATATTTCAATAGATAACCCGTAAAAGGAACAAGTTCAAATCAAATCAAATTCATTGTCTTTACATGGTATGTATTTGGGGCATTTGCTAGCAAAGCGTCTGCCTGCAATGCAGGAGACCTGGGTTCAATCCCTGGGTTGGGAAGATCCCCTGGAGAAGGAAATGGCAACCCACTCCAGTATTCTTGCCTGGAGAATCCCATGGACAGAGGACCCTGATAGGCTACAGTCCATAGGGTCGCAAAGAGTCAGACATGACTGAGCGACTTCACTTTCACTTTCACTTAGCATCCAATCAATGCTATTTAATCATGGTGGTAGTGAGAACAGATATGAACAATTGAATAGGTAATAATTGGAAATTTATCCTAAAATTAGTGACGTTGCCCTTGACTCTGCCAGCTATTGAACAACAAAGACACATAAAGCTATCACTTTTGAGGCTGTGATCCCCATTGTCATATTTTCTGGCTGTACTTTGGAAGGACACTAAAATCCTTCACTTCTTTTACTCCAATGGAATCTATGCATACAAATGTTAAAATTACACCCCGGTAATGATAGTAATTTGCTTTTATTTTTCTTCTTCATTATTTTAATTAATTGGGATTTTCCATATAAACTAGAAATCTGAACTCCAGTGGCTCTTAATGAATGATACAGGAAAATATAATTTCTCCTCGAATGTTAGGTTGATTGTAAAATGTCATCCTCTGACCTTCTCAGCCTTGCTAATCAAGGGAAGACCTCAGAGGGACTCTTTGTTAGATTAAACAGGCTAGGATCCATTTGCTACCCCCCTTTATTTGTTTAAATTACAGTTTTTGTCAGTCATCAGGTTTAGCGTATCTAAGGAAAGCCACACCACATGGTTGAGAGCGTCTACAGCCATGTCACTTGTAATTGGATAGTGTGCTAAGATTCACCTTATGCTGTTTTGAATTAATGCAAGACATCAGCTGCTGGCTTTAGGTGGTTTAATTATCAGAATTGTCACATTTTAGTGATCAGCCCAAAGGGTGCATGCTGGGGTTGATTGTGAACATGTGGTACTACCTGATACAGGTTACCCGATGGCCAGATATGGGTCACTTCAGGAACAGACTTAATTTAAAGGCGCACTCTCCTGATTTTAGAAATCTTTCTGGATGGGAATCAGATTTTCAAAGAAAATAGAAAGACCACTTAAATACAAAACTGTTCAGTGGCAATAAGAAAAAAAATCAGATGCAATCTCAGTTTCTTATATATAGGGTATATATTGATACTGAGAGGTTTCTAAATGTCATATTCAATGCAGGGTGTTTTGCTTTTGCAGCTTTGCATTTAAGTTTGTTAAACTCCAGCCATTTATTCTAATGTGTAATACTAACCCATGTTCTAGTCTATTATTAGGAAAAATATATATATATTTTCAAAAGTCTCTACTATAAACCAAGTAGAATATAGTCCTGCCCATTATTCTTACTTAAAGGAACCTGAACCATTTATCTGGAAAATCTTTAGTGTCTAAAGAGTTGGTGCGGTTTTCAGTTATATGTGTTTAACTGCATTTTCAGTGAAATTCTATAGTGAGGACTACAGAGCTCAGTATCCCAATGACCATCACAAAGCTCTCAATTCTATTGTTTTCCTGGATGCTATTGCTTTCCTGAAGCATCAGTAAAAATAATGGAACTAATACTTCTGAATCACTGCACCCTTATCCCAGTTCAGTTCTAATAGTATTGACTACAATCTAAGCATTTTTGCTTCACTCAACACAGCTTTTAAAGGGCTTTCCCTTTTGAAGGCATACTCTCTGTGGGTGGTCAATACCCTTATGAAATTGTCAGACTTGAAAGTAAGATGGATTGTTACTGGAACATTAAGTAGGACAGAGAGCAGATGAAATTTAAATACAAGGTTGCAGCTGTTCATAAGCTCA
Organism: Bos indicus; assembly: GCF_029378745.1. Lineage (NCBI taxonomy): Eukaryota > Metazoa > Chordata > Mammalia > Artiodactyla > Bovidae > Bos > Bos indicus. The sequence continues at coordinate 12,975,868 of NC_091786.1, forward strand.
AAAACTTAAATTAGTTCAGCCGTACTGCTAAATTCCAGTAAGAAACAAACTGAGAAGTGAGTTGGTTTACTCATTTCCCTAATAGGAGAAAAATGCATTGAAAATATAAATTGAAACCTTGCCATCCTAATGATCCCATCCCCAATCAACCCTTTTAAGCTATTTGGTTTTTTTTACAATCTCTCAAGGACAAATAGGGAACCTTGAATCCAGACAGCATTTCTTTATATTCCCCATCCTTACAACTTCTGACAAAATAACCATCTTGTTCTTAGCTATCTCTTCCTTGGCACCCCTTAGCTCTTCAAATATCTTTCTTATTTTTCTCTTTATTTCCAATTTTGCTTGTCTTTCTACTAGTTCTCTCTTTTTTTTCTTCTGATTTATTTTATTGAAGTATAGTTGATTTACAATTCTGTGTTAATTACTGCTGTACAACAGGGTGATTCAGCTTTATTTTTAAATATTCTTTTCCATTATGGTTTATCATAGGATATTGAATATAGTTCCCTATGTCATACAGCAGGACCTGTTGTTTACCCATTCTGTATCTACTGTAGAATTCCTAAAGGTTATAGTCTTCTTTCTTTATCCGATTTCTTAGATTGATCAGCTATTCTTGCCATTTCAGTGGTCACTTATGTGCTCATTATAAAACCTGCAGTTTCTACTCAAACTTTTACCCTTATTTCCAGTTATTCACAGAATGTGTCCAATGAGGTTGTCAGGTTTGTGAAGTCAAGCTTGAGAGTATGTGGTCATCAGAAATGAGTCCCTGGTCAGCTTCTCATTTCTGTTCATAGCTCCCATGTTACCCTGCTTCCCTGAGTGACATCATTTGCAGTCACCTCTGTTGCATCTCTTTCTAGCCCCACACCTGTTTGACTAACTAAGACCTAATATGCATTCTCCATAAAGGTCCTGTAGGCTTCTCTGTTCCCACATCATATGAGCACCACTCTACTTTTGCATTTTCTTGAATTTACTGTTCACTGTTTTTTCTTCTGACTTCTTTTGTTAATAATTAAGATTCATCAGTGATGCATAGAAGTAACTCATCTCTTATGTACCAATTTTAGTTTATTTATTCATCTTTTTTCTGAGTGTTTAGGTTCTTTCTGGGTTTTCACTGTTGAAAATAAAGCTGCTACCAACAAACAAACTTTGGACCATCACCACTTCATTTCTCATTTTTAACATTTGACCACCTGGTTCCTGAAGGTCACCATTTTATCTCATGCTGGTGTCCAGGTTCTAAATACAGTCCTGTTTACTAGTAATATGTATTCTCTTTGTTAACAATCTATATTGGCTTCTTTTTACATCTGGAACAAATTTAAAACCCCCCATCCAGGCTCGGGGCTTCTTGAATGGCTCAGTGGTAAAGAATCCGCTTGCCAATGTAGGAGACAAGGGCTCAATCCCTGGGTAGGGAGGAAAAGGCAGCCCACTCTAGTATTCTTGCCTGGGAAATCCCGTGAGGAGCCTGGTGGGCTACAGTCCACTGGATTGCAAAGAGTAGGACAACACTGAGCTGAGCACAGCATCCAGCCTCAAGGACCTGTATGCATAGACTCCATTTTACATTTTCAACTGAGAGCATCTTGCCTCTGCTCAACACTCATGGCCAGTTTTGACCCCTGATAAGCTGACATTTATCCTGACTTCTGGTCTTCTTCCTCCTGTCTCTACTAATGACAATCCTACTCATCCTTAACACTCACGAGATTTACCCCCTCCATGGAGTTTGCCTGAACCAACACCAACCTGCAACGATTTTGCTCAGGTTCCAAATTGCCTCAGAATGACACCTACATCCTTCAGCTCTCAATAAATTATATAGATTGCTTCCAAATTGTTTTCTAATTTATCATGAATATATGAATTTCCTCTCAAACAAGATTTAACATTCCTGAAGAGGAGGAACTGTGAATTGTACCATTTAAAAAGTGTGAATTCTACCATTGAATTTAAAAATAACTATTCCTCATTTCTGGGATGTTTCCCCAATTCAGTTATTTCTAATCCCTGTGTGAGTATCAGAGGAACTAGATCTTTAATGGCATAATCAGATCCCATGTCAAATAAATGACATTAAGAGTGTTATTAATATAATTCCGTATTCCCAGAGATGTTCTGGAAGGTTTATATGTACTCTCATTTATTATAAATACATTGAAGCATGCTAAAATGAAAAAGGTTGAATAAAAATGAATTTCAAATGACATAAAAAAGATGTTCCATAAATGTAAGAATCAATGTCTACATTCTCATGAAACTCAAAGTAAATACATACAGCACCTCTAATCCTACTGATTAATTCACACTTTGAACTCATTTTATGTTTTTCTGTCCCCAATAATTGTATACCTGTAGAATGGACTTGAACATTTCCCTACAATAATATAGCTAATGAATTTTAGACATCTAGAACACATTTGGAAAAATACAAAAGCAGACATTGTTTACCTCTTAGGACCCATCAGTTATTTGGAGGCTCCAAATTAAGTGCCAGTGAATGCAAACACTTTTGCCACTAGCAATTTCATTCCCGTGTGTGTGTTTTCAGTTGTATCCAACTCTTTGCAACACCATGGACTGTAGCCCACTGGGCTATTCTGTCCATGAAGTTTTCCAGGCAAAAACACTGGAGTGGGTTGTCATTTCCTACTCCAAGGGATCTTCCCAACCCAGGTATCGCACCTGTAACTCCTGCATTGACAGGCAGATTCTTTACCACTGAGCCACCTGGGAAGCCCACAATCTACATTATATAAAATTCATTGACATTTATATTTGTGATTTTATGAATCTGATAATCCTACATGAAGTGGTTTTGTGAAGACAAAAGGAAAAAGCTTTGGTTCATATTTGGTCTAACTTCTACAATCGATTTGTATTAAGCATTTGATAAATGCTTAATCAGAATAAGAAAGCAGGCTATAGGTTAAAATAGCAACACAAGTCAGTCCCACATAATACAAACCTCTCCCTGATGTATCATTAAAACTTTTGAAATACTTTATCATTTTTTACCCCTTTAAAAATATGTAATATGCATAGAGGAAAGCATGTTTATTGCTTATAAAATGCCAATAAAGAAGCATAAAATATAACATATTTTAAATGTAGGAAGGAAAAAAGACTTATTAATCCTGCATACATTTTTGAGAAGTTAAAACAATAGATTTTATCAGATTGCAAGAAAGTTTTTAAACTGGAGACCCTACAAAGAAAATGCCACCAACTATAGATGTCTAACACGTTTGGCTAATGAGATGATCTCAGTTAATCAAACATGAGCATTGGTCTCATTACCAATGTCAAAGCTCCTGATGACATAGTAACATCACCCTTTAAGCTTATAAATGGACTGGTCATCAGATTAAGAAGCAATCTTAGTTATTTCTTAATTCTTCTTAATTACTTCACATTCGCACCCTAAATATGTAAGGGCTGAGGAGGCAGACAAAACATTGTTGTTCAGGAGCTAAGTCATGACAAAAGCATTGGGGTGGCTCTAATTTTGTCAAATGTCAGTGCCATGGAGACCCCCTGTGACATGCTCAGGCTCCACACAGGCAGATGTTCATTTACAGGCCTGGCATGACTGGCTTCACCAAAATAGTTATCCGCTATTTGCTGGCAGCCGATAAACCCATCAAAAGGTAACCAATAAGTAAGAACTTATTTGAAGAGTGACATTATCTTACTCCTGTCAGAGAGTATGAGCCAAATAGTCATGGGTTTATCGTATTTACAAAGAGAAGGGGGTTTGGAAGTAGAACTTTTTTTTAAGGTTAAAATCCTTAATCCAAAGCTGCAGAAGAAGATTTGATGTTTCGTAAATGGGTGGTTTTTATCTGGGATCTGGTTAGGAGCTTTGCCAAGTCAACAGTCACCAAGTCAGTGGCAGTTTTTAAAAAAGACGAAAATTAGAACTTTCCCCAGTTGAAGACAGAATGATCTGTCAGAATTCACAGGTGCCAAAAACTAGGTAACTGAGGATCATTTCATCTAATTACAGGCATCTCTCGTTTGTAAGTCATGCATCTTTATACACTCAGTTGCAAACAGGGCTGATGTCCACAAACATGAAACCAATTAGAAAATTCATTCATTAGGGTCATTTGTACAATTCCATTGTCAATTTTAATCACTTGTTTCAATTGATATCTCCTTTAGAAAGTCAATCACAAATACTTATTTACTCAATGAGAATATTGTATGGGGCTCTCTTCTGCTTGACCTATAGTGTAATTTCTAATAACACACTCATTTCATCCTAATAAGTGGGAGGTTAGGCTTCACATAGTAACAAGAGCCGTTAAATTAATAAATGCTTATTAACTGTGTTAGATTTCATTCCCTGTCAGTGGAGTCAGTGGAAATAAGGTGGATGCATTTTGCAAGTGGCTGTCGATCTGGCTACTCGGTAACCTTCAGGGAGAGTGTGAACAAAATGAGCATTTTTACAAATTTTGACATTTAAAGAGGTTTAAGTCATTCCTGAAAGAAAATAATAAATGTCTTTTCTGACTCAAACTATAAATAGGATCCCAATTAATTAATTTGTTATTAGCTATTCTACTTGGAAATATCAACTCAGCACACACAGCCATGCAGCAAAGTCTAAACAACATCATTTACTACACACTCATCTTCCCAGTATTTTGTTCCTACCTATGTGACATTCCCTATCAGACTATATTCTTTATATTTGCTCTCGTGGGCGGGCTGTGTGTGTGTGTGTTTCTATGCCTACTTCAAACTCTCATTTATTTAATTATGACCCCATTAGCAAAATCTGTTACATTACCCCTGTTTTCTTTGGCTTGTTTAAAGGTGGTTTTTCTTCATAAGCTTACTCCTTGACCTTCTCACTGCAAAACTGTATTTCTGTTATTATTCCTGCTGTGTTGAAAATGTAAGCAGCATGGAAAGGAGTATACTCTTCACTAGACTCCCCTCCCTCTTCTACTTAGAGCCAAATTCTGGATCAAGGGAATATTGAGCAGGAAAGACAGCAAGCTTTGAACTTGGGGAGATGAAGTGAGTGATTTGTTAGACAGTGAATTTTAAAAAACTAGTCTTTTTTTTTAATTTCACTCAATCTAAAATCTAGAGAATTAGTTCAGGACTTTTTTTTTTCCACTTTTATGAAAATGACCTAAGGCAAGTCACTTAATCCCTCTAGACCTCGATTTCATTGCCTATAAAATGAAAGTATTGAATAAGCTCATTGTGATCCCTTTTAAAATTAAAATTCATCTTTCTGAACTATCACATGAGGATTTTTAAAAGAACAGAAAAGTTTCACTGACATGGAGAACAGTGTTCTCAAAAACACCCTGATATTTCTGATAATTAAAATTTAGCTTCTGTTTTTCATCTCAAAAAAATGGCAAGTTCCAACTTTGCCCCAGACATATCTCAGAACCAGATGGGAAAATATTGTGTGAACATTCTGGAGCCCTGAAGCATGCGAAATACACACGTGAAGGTCCTTTTGAAGGCCAGAGAGGCCTGGGTTGTCTCTTTCAAAGTGAACAAGTTAACTGGATGCTGAAATGAGTGGAAGACTAAGATTTATGGTTTCCAGCTCCTGTTCTTCGCTACCCCAGCAGCTGAGTTAGGTTTTCTAGAGAAGTGTGGTCTCTAAACAGACACCATCTGATCAGGTCCTCTGCTAGCTTCAGCATGCATGGTACGTCTACTCTCCTCCATGCCAAAGGACCCTGCCTGGTGGTAATAATTTGTGGGTCACAGACCTGTTGGATGATGAGTTACAACTATTAAACACTAGCATAAGAGACCCCACGTCCATGTCCATAATGGGGGAAACACTCTTCCTGGAAGTAATCCTTCAGAAATGCAAATTCCTGCTAACCCACCTTGGGCAGCTTTTGTTCTATTCTAGGACTCCTTTTTTCGTCCTGGTATCCTCCTCCTGAAAAGTTCTCATTCCTCCAGAGGGTTTCACTTTAAGCTCATAGTTCCGTCTCTCTTGCAGCCTGCCAGTGTCAAAGCTGCTAAACTATTTTTAACTAGTTCTGTCCCCTACATCTGTAGCCTAGGATTTCAATGTACAGAATTCAGCATTTCAAACAAATTATTTTGACACACATGAAATGTTTAAGTGGAATGTTTCTTCCCAGAGTCTCCCGATATTCTCCCCATTTTTCCCATAGATCTCTGTTTCAGGTTTGACACAAATATTAGTTCAGTTCAGTTCAGTCACTCAGTCATATCTGACTCTTTGCAACCCCATGGACTGCAGCACGCCAGGCTTCCCTGTCCATCACCAACTCCCAGAGCTTGCTCAAACATTGAGTCAGTGATGCCATCCAACCATCTCATCCTCTGTCGTCCCCTTCTCCTCCTGCCCTCAATCTTTCCCAACATCAGGATCTTTTCCAATGAGTCAGTTCTTCACATCAGGTGGCCAAAGTATTAGTAGTAAGATACTAAAGAACAGAGGATGCATTATTAGTCAAAAGAAGAGCTCCTCCATCATTATTCTTGGCTAAGTGAATCCAGGAACATACTTATAAGCAACTATGTCCTATTAGTCTCTTCTGAGCTAATTTCATAGCAACCAAACATATATCACATCCATGTTTAAACTTAGCATTCCTATGATACTGATTCTGTGTTAAAATTCAGAAGCATCTTAGTTTTCTCATGGCTTTGCTTGTGCTTCAAGAACAAAATTCATAACTTTGAGGACTTTGATTCTTAGAGTTGACCATCTAAATCTGAAAATAGCAAGACCACTGGAGACATTGAGTATGACCTTCTTTCAAGTTTGAAGAAGCACTACTAGACAAGAAAAACTTCTGTGCTAGTCAAATATTGGCCACACTTCTATGCTACACAGATATCACTACATTTTTGTAGAGAACATATTTAGTAACCATATTGATGTTGGTATATTCTAATGTTTTAATGTGTGCATGCTCAGTCATGTCCAACTCTTTGGTGACCCCATGGACTATAGCCCACCAGGCTACTCTGTCCATGGGATTTCCCAGGCAAGAATACTGGAGCAGGATACCATTTCCTTCTCCAGGGGATCTTCCTGACCCAGGGATCAAAACCATGTCTCCCGAATCTCCTTCATTAGCAAGTAAAGTCTTTACCACTCAACCACCTGGGACACTCTAGTGCTTTCAGCATTATCCCAATGACGAAATTTATTCATTCTTTCCCCAACTTTCATCTTTTATCTTACCTTAGTCAATAAGCATATGGTTATACTTTCATCAAAAAAAGGCTTACAAGACTTTCCCTGACCTTGCACACACTTCTAACTGTCAAAATCCTTAACAAAATTATCATTATATTAGAGCAACTTAGTGGCCTTATGCCTCACCACCAATTCTATTTCTCTAAAAGTGCACTCAGTGACTGAGGATCCATTAGAAATGTGTCCTTCCTCTGCTTTCAGCTGATAAAATCAAGTAAAGCAACTTCGTTTTCTTCATGCAATCCAACTTCACTGAAAAGAGAAAACAGAAAAGGAAGTTTGTATGAAAAATATTCAGTGATACAGCATCACTTATTTTTAAATATAATCTTTGAAAAAGCAACGGTAGATAAGCCAATTTGTCTATGGTTAAACCCACACACTCAGACACACACACACATACATGCAGTTTTATGTGGCAGTTCTATCAATGACTAATATAAGTGCTACCCAATTCCAATGCCTCAATTGAGGTTTTACTTTTTTTTTTTTTTCACATTTTTCTCATCTCTGCAATATTTTATCTAAAGAAAAGAAAGAAAGAAAGTGAAGTCGCTCAGTCATGTCTGACTCTTTGCGACCTCATGGACTGTAGCCCACCAGGCTCCTTCATCCATGGAATTTTCTAGGCAAGAGTACTGGAGTGGGTTGCCATTTCTTTCCCCAGGGGATCTTCCCGACCCAGGGATCGAACCTGGGTCTCCCAGATTGTGGGCAGATGCTTTACCATCTGAGCCACCAGGGAATCCCTAATTTTATCTAAAGCCTGTTGATATTTTATTTTTTTCCACCCATTAAACTTCTTTGTATTAACAAGAAAAGAAGGGAAAGGTCTATGACATATCATCTTTTCTTACACAAGTCTTCATAATCGGTAAAATATTTTCTAGTTCCATAGAAATCTATCTTGCTATAGGTTCCAATCAGGAGACTCAAAACTCTTCCAACTCATTCAACTTGTTGGCAATCTTCTTTCTTAATGGAGATGTCTAAAGGTTTTCATATAACCCAAATGATGTCAGAACAGACTTATTACTAAATTTCTGTTGGGGAAATAAATATTCTTTGTGGTGCAGCTGTGCTGTGTTTAGTTGCTCAGTCATGTCTGACTCTTTGCGACCTCATGGACTGCAATCCACCAGGCTCCTCTGACCATGGGGATTCTCCAGGCAAAAATACTGGAGTGGGTTGCCATGCCCTCCTCCAGGGGATTTTCCCAACCCAGGGATCAAACCTGGGTCTCCCGCATTGCAGGTGGATTCTTTTTGGACTGAGCCATCAAGGAAGCCAACTCTTCATGGTAATCCTACTTTAATATTTTTCATAGGTCCTGTGTATACAGTTCCAAGTGCCCAAACTTGGCTTATAATAATATTTCAAAATAGTCACCACTAAATATATTTTATTTGTGTATGTTCAATACAAGTAGTGTTTTGAAGTCACCTGAAAAGACTTATTTTGTTGTTTACGGATTCAAAAGAATAAACATTCAGCTGAAAAGATAAAGCAGTCACTAAGTGATCAGACGCTCTTTAATGTGTCACTTAATTTTTATTCCTTAATCAAAAAGAAATCTCTTCTGTGAGGTTACATTGCCAAAAAAGTGATGTAGCAACTTATTACTTTCACAGTATTATTTATTGTGAGACTTGGTTTTCTACATGTTTAAATATCTATGCTGAATAGTTTCAAAGATTTGATATAAAAATAATGCAAGTTATGGGGCTATTATTTTTTGAGAAAATAATTAGAAATCTGTGAAATTTTCATAAGTTACTTTTTATACTGTTTATATTCATCTCATAATAATTTTTATTAATTGAAATCAGTTGATTTACAATACTATATTAGTTTCATCTGTCTTACATAGTGATTTAATATTTTAGTGATTATTCTTCAGTTATTACAAATAATGGATATATTTCCCTGTGCTGTACAATATATCCTTATAGCTTATTAATTCTATATGTAGTTGTATGTCTTACTTTCCTAGCCCTCTCTTGCCCCTCCTCCCTCCCTCTCCCTACTGGTAACCACTAATTTTTTCTCAGTATCTATAGGTCTGTTTCTGTTTTATAATATACATTCCCTTTTTTTATTTTTTTGATTTTGTATAGAATGATAACATAGACTACTTGTCTTTCTGTATGACTTACTTCACTAAGCATAGTACTTTAAGTTCATCCATGTTATTGCAACTGGTCCCAGGCTTTTTGTTTCCTAGGAGTACTTTTATTATAAATTCAATTTTACTACTAGCAATCAGTCTGTTCAAATTGCCTGTTTCTTCTTGATTCAGTCTTGGTAAGTTGTATCTTTCTATAAATTTGTCCATTTCTTCTAGGTGGTTCAGTCTGTAGGCATAGAACTGTTGGTAGTATTTTCTTATGATTATTTGTATCACTGTGGTATCAGTTGTTATTTCTCCTGTTTTATTTATTATTCTGTTTAATTGGATCCTTTCCCTTTTATTTTTGATAAGCCTGACTAAAGGTTTATGAATTTTGTTTATCTTTTTTAAAAACCAGGTATTAGTTTCATTGATCTTTATTCTATTGTTTTGGGGGAGGGATCGTCGATTTTATGTATTTCCTCTGTGATTTCTATTGTTCCCTTTCTTCTGTTGGCTTTGGACTCTGTTTATTCTTGTTTTTCTAATTCCCTTAGATGGTAGGTTGAGTTGTTTATTTGAGATTTTTCTCATTTCTCAAGGTAGGACTGTATCACTAAAAACTTCCCTTTCTGATTCACTTTTGCTGTATCCCATAGATTTTAGACAGTTATGTTTCCATTTTCATTTATTTCATTTACTTTTGATTTCCTCTTTGATTTCTCATTGATCAGGGTTTGTTTTTAATAGCACATTGTTTAGTAATGACACGTTTGTGCTTTCCAAAATTTTATTTTGTTTGAACTGAAATTACTAGACTTATTAGAAGACTAATCCTAGGTCTGTGTGATATCTGAACAGAGAAATTAGGTATTGAGGAACATAGATGTGTCTTTAAAACAGGTAGAGAAATTCTATTTTCCCTTTAGTAGTCATTTGCTTACAGATTCAAAAAAAGAGCATTTAATAACTATCAGAATTAGAGAAATACATAAAGAAAAATATAGTGTATAAGAGAAAAATAACAAAATTCTTTAAACAAATTTTACTTAATTCCTTTTCTTTGTATGTAGGATTCTAATGGTATTTCATCAATGGCCCTGCATATTTTGTTAGAATAAAACCTTATTTTTTCCCCCACTGACCTTTTAAAACATTTAGAACAAGTTTTCCAACATTTCATTTTATATTGGTTATATTATTTATTCCTATAATTAATTTATCTAAGAGATGTCCTTATACACTCACAGTTTTATGAAAATAACAACTATCATGTAGAAATTTTTCACATTTTATCACAACCTAAATATGTTTATCTTCAAAATTTGAGAAAGATTCTAATCATCATTGATTTATGAGAACATTTTAAAGAAGCCTCTATTTTACCAATGCAAAATTATTTGGGCATTTTAATTAATTCAAATTTAAATTTATTGGATAAAATTTTCCCATTAGGAGTCATAATTGATTAAAAATATATACCATTTTCTATCATTTTTCCTAGTTCTCATCTTTCCAAAATTCATAAAAATCTAAAGGAAAATAAATTTGAGCCCAAGGTGTGTTATAATAGTGTCATGGTTAGAAACTAGCATTTTCTTTCAAACATTGTATATAAATCGTTCATGGTATTTCACTGAACAAACCATATGTTCAGCAGTTCCAATAGGTATATTTGTTATTTGTTTCTCATTCAAGATATGTATCTCCATTGCCCAACAGACAAATCCAGAGATTAAAATTTTAGTCTCTGCTTGAAACCAAAGCTCTTGCAATATACTCTTGAAGGCTCCAAGTCCCTTGAGTCCTCTTTTCCCTTCAGTGCAATTCAATAAATTCAATTCCACAGGCATTAATTGGGCTTCTGCTCTGTGTAAAGCACTCAGTGTGAAGCACAGCCAGGAATCAGCTTCAGTCCTTCTCCTCCAGTATTTCAGCTCACGAGAGGTGTGCTCCCTTTTTTTTCCCCTGGAGAACCAAAGCTGCCAGTGGTATCACTGGGAACAGAATGATAACATCTGGATGTCGCTAGCTTTTCTTATTCTCTTTCAAGTGGCAAATCACCTCCCTGAGTGCGCATCTCTTTCTGCCTGAGTTTTTGTGCACCTGCCCATATATACACATACATGGTTGTTTCGTCAGATACTCCAAGACAAGTGGGCTTTTAGAAAATGGTCTTTCAAATAGTTCTTTTCTTTTAGTTCACCAGATATTTTTCATTTCTCTGGTCGTGAAGATTCATTCGAAGCACTCTCCTCACAGGTTGGGATTAATACATACAAACTACTATATATAAAATAGATAACCAAAAAAGACCTACTGTATAGCACAGGGAACTCTACTCAATCTTTTGTAATAATCTACAAGGGAAAAGAACTCCAAAGCAAATATATGCATAACTGAATCACCATTCTGTATACCTGAAACTAACACAATCTTGTAAATCAGCTATGCTTCAATAAGAAAAAAAAAATTAAACAAAACACTTTCCTAATATATCAGCACAATGAAAAGTAATTTTCAATAATTTGGAAAAACAACCCACAAACACTCTATATACGATGACTAGTTGGACTAAAGAAGAAAAAAAGAGTAAAAATTACAAGTATCAGATGGCCTCAATGCAATACTAGGGTTGACATTCTTACAGCCTGAAAATTAAGATGTTTTCTATATATTATTATTGCTCAGTAGCATAGTAGAAAACCGATTTGAGTTAAGCTTGCCATGACTATATCACTTTTGCCCATGTTTTTATTTAGGGGCTTCCAGGTGGCTCAGTGGTAAAGAATCTGCCAGCTAATTCGAGAGATGTAGGAGACGTGGGTTGGATCCCTGGATCAGAAAGATCCCTTCAGGGAAGAAATGGCAACCCACTCCAGTATTCTTGCCTGGAAAATTCCATGGATAGGGGAGCCTGGTGGGCTACAGTCCATAGGGTCACAAAGAGTCAGACATGACTAAGCATGCACACATGGCATGGCATTATTTAGGGTATATAAAATGCACAGGGCCAATTGAATCTTTTATATTCCACTTTGTTGAGTGGAACTCAGAATATTCACTTGAAATGTAAATAGGTTTTGATTCTGATAATATTCCAAAATGGTGGACAGGTAGTTCATGACCAAGGCATTGCCTTTTGAGCACGGACACTGTTCAGGGAGGGAGGCTTTGCCAGGAGAAAGTAAAAGTGAAGTCACTCAGTCGTGTCCGACTCTTCGGGGCCCCATGGACTGTAGCCTACCAGGCTCCTCCCTCCATGGGATTCTCCAGGCAAGAGTACTGGAGTGGGTTGCCATTTCCTTCTCCAGAGGATCTTCCCGACCCAGGGATCAAACCCAGGTCTCCCGCACCAAGGGATCAAACCCAGGTCTCCCGCACCAAGGGATCAAACCCAGGTCTCCCGCATTCCAGGCAGATGCTTTAACCTCTGAGCCACCAGGGAAGCTCAAGAGAACTGCGCTTGAGTTCTGAGTACTCTCGTCTGAGTACAGAGAGGACTGGGGACGCTGAGTTGAAGCATACATACCTTCCCAACCATGACAAGGAGAGGAAGCTATTTGACACTCAGCTTCCCTTCAAATCACAGCCCTTCTTTAATCAAGAAACTTGTACTGTTGTGACAGGTCACCATATATTCCCCCTCTGTGCCAAAAATATGTAAAACTCCCTGTAACAATAACTCAAAATTGTGAGACGGGACAGAATGCCTGGGCTGCAGTGACCTGGTGAGCTTACTCATTAAGTGACCCCCATCTGCCATGGGCACCATCCTACTAAGAATCTGGGAACAAATTTTAGAATTCCTTCGCTGCCAAGAAAATAAAATGGGAAAAAAAAAAAAACAAAACCTCTTCAGCTTTTCCCCTGGGGCCACCCAGAATATGATCTACTTTTGAGGCGAAATATTTGATTTCCTGAGTGAAAGGGAGAGGAATCAGTGTTAGCCAAAACAGTTCTTTAGATGAGCCGCCCGTGCTGTCTATGAGAATTATTTTCGAGATTCCCCATGAAATTCACCCATTAGGTGGTGAGAGCCTACAGCTTTATGGTCTGTCTCCCACGGTATGTGCACTATACGGTTTGCAGATAGTTAGCAAAAATACTCACAGCTGAATGCTCCTCACACACCCCTCACGTCAGCACACACATTTGCACTCTCTTTCCAGCTGCCCGCTATATTTAAAATCAAGGAATTTTACCACAATGTTTTCCCACTTTGGGATCTTGTTTAGTGTAAAGTCATGAATTAAAATATAAAACACCACCAAAAATACTGGTTATGTCAGAGCCATCCAATTATTACTATGATGTGAATTTTTGTGTGTTTCCACCAATTTTTCACATCTTTCATGCCCCCAAAACAAACTGCAAGGGGATCATTATAGCATTTCTTTTTTTCCTCCTTGAGCTAATGGGAATTCTCACTCATAGGAGTTAGAGAATATGTAACAAAGAAGCACACCACAGGACTGGATAGTTTTCATCAAATGTGAGCCATATGATGCCAGACAGAAACGTATGGCTTGGCATAAAAATCTGCAAGTCCATATGTTCTAGATAAAGAGGTAAATGCATGTATGTGCCTATGTGAGTGAGTGTGTGTGTGTGTACACATACGCACACAACGCACACATATATATTTAATTTGAATATGCTGTCATTTCTTAAAGTCCCAAATGTTTCACTTCTTCCTTCATTTTTGACAGCTTAGATCTGCTTGATGTTTAGGGACTAATGTAGATTTTCACGACCACATGCATCAAGTCACTCTCCACTGTGAAACAGAAGTGGTCCCTGTGAGTCATAACTAAAAAGTGAATGGACTTTAAAAAGCAGCTGTAGCCAAAAATTTAAAAAAAAAAAAAAAAAAGGAAAGAAGAGGCGGGGGAGGACAGGAAAAAAAAGGAAAAAGAAAATAGTGATTATTAACTATTAAAAAATGATCCTCAAATGTAGCCATCCTCAGTTTCTGTCAATGTCATTGGCTTCCAGCACCCTTGCTGTATTATTCAGGTACACTTGCATTTAGGGACTTAAAGCATGTGCTCCAAGAGGACAGAGGAGTCTTCACATGACATGGTGTGATAGAATGAAGATTAATTAAAAGTCATCATTCATATAGACTATTTAAGAGCATTTTGTTTTACAATAGGTATTGATCTTAGCCTCACCTGCATGAATGTAACTTCTCAATTTGAAATTCTTGGAAAAGTTCTATGTCTTTTCAGTTTGGTTGCTTTATCCCATTAGTGGTCTCTTACTGAGAACAAGCAGAGCACCTAAAACACTATTGATCTGAAAATGCATAACCTCAGAGAACAAGGGGCCTTCCTCGCCTGTGAGGATGTGGACACAGTCCTTGGCCTGATGGCCACACTATAGGTTTTCTTCCTTTTGCACCTGCCACTCTTTCTTCCCTTGCTAAAGACTCATGCCCACCCCCCAACCTCTGTTTTTTTTTCATTCTATACTCAAGTCCTTGATGATTTCATCCAATTCCTTGATCTTAAATGCCGTGTCTATAAGATGTGCATGTTAAGTTGCTTCAGTTATGTCCAACTCTTTGTGACCCCAAAGACTGTAGCCCCCCCCCCAAGGCTCCTCTGTCCATGGGCAAGAATACTAGAGTGGGTTGCCATTTCCCCCTCCAGGGGATCTTCCTGACCCAGGGATTGAATCCGTGTCTCCTGTGGCTCCTGCACTGCAGGTGGATTCTTTACCATTGAGCCATAAGGATTTTCAAATTGTCATCTCCAGTCACAATCAATGCTTTGAACACGAGACTTACATGTGCTGCTGTGCACTGCGCTCAGTCTATCTGACTCTTTGCAACCCCATGGACTATAGCCTGCCAGGCACATTTATCCACGGAATTCTCCAGGCAAGAACACTGGAATGGGTTGTCATTTCCTCCCCCAGGGGCTAGACTTACACATAACTGTCTATTCAACATGTCCTCACAATGCTTTTTGAGCATCTGAAACTTCCCATGTCTAGAACTGAATTCTTGCTATCCATTCCCACCCTCCCTCCAAGCTCTTGACACTCATCCAGTGTTCTAAATCTCAGTCTTGCCACTATCCAGCCAGCTTCTTTGGTCAAAACCTGAGAGTCACCGTTTGCTCTTCTCATTTGCATACACCCCACACCCACCAGCAAAGCCTGCTGCTCTAGTAACGTGACCTTCTCACCCCGTCCACTGCCACCAACTCTAGTCCCTCACATGGTCAGTGGCAACACCCTTCTGATGAGTCTCCTGCTTGCCTGGCCTCTGTTCCACAGACCAGCCTTTCAGGACAAAGGAGATCATGTCAATTATGTGATTAAAAGATTCTAGGATTTTCTGATTACATCGAAGACTTAAGTGCTCACAGATGGCCTCCAAGGCCCGGCACGGTGTGACCTCCCCCTGGTAAACTCTCCCCCTTTCCATCTCCCCTCACTGGTGGTGGTGGTGGTGGTGGTGGTTTCGTCACTTAAGTTCTTGCGACCCCATGGACTGTAGGCTGCCAGGCTCCAGTCCATGGGGTCGAATCCATGCCAGAATCCATGGGATTCTCCAGGCAAAAATACTGGAGTGGGTTGCCATCCCTCACTGGAATCCTTGGCCACTTGTCAGAGCACTGGGCAAGCTCCCCTGCAGGGCCCACCCATGCTGCCAGCAATTCTCTCCCATCATGAGCTTTCTTAGCTCTCTCTCTCACTTCATTCAAGCTCCTCCTTGAATACCATTTCTTTACCATATATAAAGTAGCACATGCCTCCAGTTTTTCTTGAGCCCTTTGCCTAGCCTTGTCACATATATCATCCCTGAAATAACATTGTACAGTTATTTTTTTAGTATTTATTTGTTTCCTCCACTGGTATGTAAACTCAATTAGAGCAAAGAACTAGGTTTGCTTTGTTTGCATTATAAATACCAAACATTGAGAATAGTGCCAGGAACAGAGTTAGGTGTCTAATAAATATGTATTAAGTAAATGACTTGCAGTTTTCATTCATACCTTCCACCCAGCTGGGCAAATCCAACCTGAGCCACTAAGGCCATCATATGTGAGAGCTCAATTCAAAAGAAATTCTTAACTTTAAACATGGGAAGGATAGTAATAATATTTATCATTTACTATGGGCTCACTATGTAGCAGATAATGTGCTAAGTATTTATTATTTATTTACTTTTCTTAATCCTCATAAGAAAACTATCTGGGATTACTTCCACTTTTGAGATAAGAGATCAAAAGTATGGGCTTCACAGTTAATAAGTGACAAAGCAGGGATCAAATCTCAAGGCTTCCCAAGGCTGCACAGACGATGTGCTCTTAAGTTTCATACTTCCCCTCGAAGTCTAAACTCAAATGTCTGCAAAGGCCAATCCATATTGGGAATCAGGGTTACAGGTTGGAAGCCATTCAATGTCCTCCTTGCTTGCTTTTGTCAACTCACTCTTGATAGAGATCTGGGTACAGTAAATAGTCGTCTGCCATTTAAAAAAAAAAAAAAAAGGCAGTCAAGGGACTTTCCTGGCGGTCCAGTGGTTGATTCCACTGCAGAAGGCATGAGTTCAATCCCTGGTCGGGGACTAAGATCCCACATGACATGTGATACAGCCAAAAAACTAAAAAAAAAAAAAAAAAGCCTCAGTCGTGAATTCCTGATGATGCTTCAAAGAAGAAGTACATCAGAGAGCAGGAGGACAGCTCCCATTGGTGCACCTGCGCACATCCTAAATGAGAAGCCACTCTCGACCCCAGCCAACTGTTGCCATGAAGGAGTATGAATCCAGAGTCATCAGATCTTCTAGTTCATCTAAAGAAACTAGAAATTCCAAGTTTTAAGTGAAATTTCCCAAAGTTTTAAATGTTAGGTAAACACTGTCATCCCCCTTCTCCTCCTGCCCTCAGTCTTTTCCAGCATCAGGGCTTGGCAGAGGATGAGGTGGTTGGATGGCATCACCAACTCAATGGACATGAGTTTGAGCAAACTCCAGGAGGCAGTGAGGGCAGGGAAGCCTGGCGTGCTGCAGTCCATGGGGTCGCAAGGAGTCAGACAAAACTTAGCAGCTGAACAACAAGCATTGTCAAGCACTAGGAACCACACAAAACGTGTCTTTAAGAGATGTTCGGACCACAGCCATCCTTGTAAATCCTGACCAAAGTTCTATGCCAGGTGTCATAGTTGAGGGGTGAAAGGTGGGTCAGGGAAGAGGAGAGGGGATGAAGGAAGATACAGCTCAGAGATACATCCTAAAAGGAAGGAAAACCTCACACGAGGCAATGCCATTGCCATATGAGATAATTAACCCCATAAGCTTTCAGAAAAAGGGGAATTACTCCCATCTGGGGCAGTCACAGAAGGAATCACAGAAAAGTGGAATTTGAGCAGACTCTGAAAGCTGCTTTGTGTAAAGAGATACTTCCTACACCAGAGTGGAAAGGTACTTGCATCACTGTTGTGAAGTACAGATAAATAATGAATTCCATGTAATGCTCTAGAAAGCAAGAGGCATGCTACACATTTAAATATTTTTCTTCACTACTATTAGAACTGACATCGTATGAAACAATTTATATAAAATCAAATTCTTGCCCAGAATGTTTCTGTGATCATCTTATAATGGTAACATGTATTTTCAGGTTCTTAATTTTAACTGTATTTTTAAGACTGGGGCATTAAGCCACACAAGTTCTCTTTTTAAATAAAATTGTCATGTGTTTATATTTTATACCTGGGGTGAAAGAGACTACATTTGCCTTATTCCTTTCTTCCTTGATTTATTTACAGGTTTTTTTGTATTTAAAAATAATATCAGTTGATTCTCATTTTGTTGGTGACACGGAGGCAGCTTTGAAAATTCAATGTGTCCATATTTTTGAAAGTTACTTTCAGGGATTAAGAACTGATTTGAAATGTTCAGGAATGATAGTTTTGCCCTGGTTTTTAGCAACTTTCCTATCCTCAGTCTGATTGCTGAAGGTTTGGGGGTTTGTGGCTTTTAAAGTGATATGAGAACACATATTTCTGCCTGTGAACAGATCTATTCACCCCATAGCCCAACTATACTATGCTCATGCAATTATAAATTAAATAATAATTTAATTTTAAAATATTTAAACTTAATATTTACATTCCATATTGGGCAATGTATTTTGAAGACAGCCATTTTCTGATGGATGTTTTTAATTTTAAGGCCTCTGATATAAGGAATAATAAAAATGACATTTTAGACTATTCTGAATTTAGGAGCATAAATAGGAAATCTCAGAACCTCGTTTTCAAGAGTAGATGCTAACAGGCTAAACAAAATTAAACCTGTCATTATGCAAAAATGTTTTGCATCCTGCACATGATGTTTTAATATGCATTTTATGGGGTTTGCGGAGAGTTTAATTTTCAGGTTAGAATAAAAGAGTGTTACACAGTATAGGTGATAAATTAGGTTATTCCAGTTATGTGTATGACCCTTAAAAGGTGAACAAACTAAGTATACCTCAAAGACAGAGCAATTAACCTTAAAGTGGATCACAGCGTTGATACGTGGGGAAGGTTCAAGCAAGGTGTAGAGGTTTGTATTAATACTCCCACTGTTTGGTTAGTACTACTACTATTAGAATATTTGAACTGAACATAATGCGTACAGGCTTGCTCAATAGAGTATGTGGAAAAATTTTATCTCAGTAATTTTTCAACTCAGTTTCTGCCTTTCCTTTCTGAATTTGTTTGCTACTATCTTACTACTAATACCTAGAAGACTTGATTTCAACTGCCTCCACAAGCTTTCAACTGGTCGTTTCCTATATACACCTTATTAACGCCCACTTAAGGATCTTTGCTCCTATTATTGAGATTATGAATAATGGGGTGAATCAGATATGAGTTTAAATTCCATTTCTGCTATATATAAATTGTATCTTTGTGCAAATGATTTAATCTCTGAGTTTCAGTACCATTATTTGTAATACCATATATTATATATAGTGTGTGTGTGTGTATATATATAGTTACTGCAGGAACTGAATGAGGTAGGTATTAATAACATCATAACAGCAAACGCATAATTCATATCATAGTTCATTAAGGTTGATACCTTCTTTAATGATGCAACTCAAAGCTTAACTTCTCAAAAATCTGCTGGTGAGTCTGCTTGACCACAGGACATAGACTGCTACAGACAAGACATCACACTGCACTGGGTCAATCAGACACACAGTCAGTGCTCAGTCCGTCTAGGTCAGCCTGGAAAAATCACTGAAATGCCCTGGGTCTAGCCACAGTAACAGACAACTCCGGGGGCAGACGCGGAGGCCTCCTTCAGGTCCCAGAGTCCTCTGACTCTGTTCCAGTTACTCTGCATTTCATGAATATGTCAGCCCAGCTGGAGAGAATATTCCCATAATACACTCCAACACCTAGTAGTGATTTTCAGATTTTAAAAAGTAACAAAATGCAGTGAACAATGAGATGCCTGCTAAACCTTTTTGTGGCTGAAAACTAGGCATGTGAGAACAAAGAGGGGGAAAAGTAGGTGCTCAGTAAAAAGGAGTTGTAAAAATACTCCCCCCACTTACAGTTAATGGCATTAACCTGGTCAATGCCACATTCCTGAAAGCAGCATATCTCCTAAACTCAATTTATTTGAGTCTGCTACTGAATTTTTATATCCTTTGTGTGATAAAACAGTATTTTATATCAATAAGACCACTGGAATTTTATTATTTTTTATAGTTTATTTTTAGATAATAGGCATTTGTTTCTTTAACAATCATATACAAAAGAAAATAAAAAAGTTCCAATATTATACTGTTCATGTAACATTGACTGTTATTTTACAAAGAAAATAAAACATAGACAGGAGTAGAGAAGTATAACACATAGTGATGACACCATCCTCAATTATTTTACCCAAAATTGATCATTCTATCAGCTTTTTTGTTTCAGTCCAAAATGCTGATGCGTATACCAGCTACATGTATATGTTTTCTTTTTTAATTTACACCATGTAAATGTACTGCATAAGGATTCTCTCCGTTTTTACTCTTAATGCTACTTCTTGGATATATTTATTTCTTTATGAGTCATGCAAAACTATGTGACTTTTTAAGTGACTCTATATTATTCCATTATATGGATATTTCATAATTTACATTTCAACATGCTGTTAATAGACTCCTTTCATTTTTTCTCAGTTGTTTGCTACTAAGAACAACGCTGCAGTGAACTTGACTTTATAAATATTTCTATCCGTACCAACTTCTTTGAGTATACCCTTAGCTCTGTGATTGAGATCAAAATGTACATGAGTTCATTCGTAACTTGTTTTAAAAGATTCCTTATAATCATTTTTCATCTTTCATCTTTCTCTAACCCTCCCAAAATCACTGCCCATTTTACAGATGAGAAAAAATGGGAAATTCATTCAGAACACTTGATTCATAAGTGTAGAGGCAAAATTAGAATGTATACCTCCTTGCATTCTTCATCTCTTTCTGTCACCTCAAGCTGAATTTTCTATGAATTTCAAAGAAAAGGACATTTGGAAAATTGAGTATCTTCAGCAAATGGATTAAGGTGGTGGTTGATAAACCTTTGAAGAACTACATAGAAAGAGATGCAAAGAAAGACATGCTGGGGTTTCCCACACACACACAGACTGAGCTCTTTGGAGTTACAATAAAGACAAGCTTTTCTCTTTCCTTGTTTACCAGGTTCTCTAAAAGAATAAAGAGAAAGATATTCCTGTTGATGAAAATGATGACAGATAAAATGTGTTTGAAAGCTATAAAAGCTTCTTACATCTGGAGCAGCTGGCAGCCTGGGATTGGACTCTGAGGGGAGCTCATAGATATCTAATTTGAGCAATGGTTAAAAGTAAACTTGGGAACAGCTGATTCAGTGCAGTTATCTCTGGCTCTGGGAAGTTTTTGTGATGTTCAGAGGCTCGCACATAAAAATCCACATGACACATATTTGCTGAGTCTAATACCTATATGAAAATGAACATGGGTGATTTATAGGAGTATATTAGACACAGCTGTTCTTGTATAAACCAGGATATAGCATGCTATAACAGGTAATGAGCCACTAAAAGGGGGAGAATAAACTGGCTAATGGTTCAACAATTACATATATTAAAATGCACACATGCCAGTGGCATAGAAATCAATCAGATTAGATCGGCTGATAGTCACTTAGCAAATATCAATGTTTATGATCCACCAAGAATAAGGCATTTTGCTAAAACCCCAAAAGGATAGAGTCATTGTACCTCAGTTTTGGGGATCACACACCAAAGATACTGTCTCCCAAATGAAACAACTTAGTACTGTAAAGAGACAGAATAGATGGAGGGGGCATTTCTGTATCAAGGCCATCTAGTTACAAAGTTAGCAGTTTTTATAACTGATAGTTTATAGCGTAGATAGTTTTATCTACGCTATACAGTAGGTTCTTACTAATTATCTATTTTATGCATAGTGGTGTATGTATGTCAGTCCCAATCTCCCAATTTATCCCCCCTTCCCCTCTCTAGTCATACATCATCTTGTCTCCACCTAGTTATAACTCATGCCTCTCTAACCCTCCTGCCTCTGGATTTTAGCATATTCTGTTCCCTTTCAATGATTCTCACTACCTCTTCCATTGAGAATGCCTGACTCTCACTCTCTTTCAAATCTCATCTTACACATCACTTTCTTAGAAGAGATTCTTCTCTAAGATTCTAGACAACATTCATTGCCTTAGTTATAGTTCAGGGCAAACTATCTTTTCCAACATCAAATGTCAACTGTAATTCTATAGAGAGAGAATTACAAGCAGTATTAAGCAAGTAGTTATATCAGTTCAGTTCAGTCACTCAGTCGTGTCTGACTCTTTGCGACCCCATGGACTGCAGCACGCCAGGCCTCCCTGTCCATTATCAATTCCCGGAGTTTACTCAAACTCATATCCATTGAGTCAGCAATGCCATCCAACCATCTCATCCTCCGTCATCCCCTTCTCCTCCTGCCTTCAATCTTTCCCAACATCACCGTCTTTTCAAATGAGTCAGTTCTTCACATCAGGTGGCCAAAGTATTGGAGTTTCAACTTCAGCATC
This sequence comes from Bos indicus, assembly GCF_029378745.1. Classification (NCBI taxonomy): domain Eukaryota; kingdom Metazoa; phylum Chordata; class Mammalia; order Artiodactyla; family Bovidae; genus Bos; species Bos indicus. Next base: position 12,998,325 of record NC_091786.1, read on the forward strand.
AGTCCTTCCAATGAATGTTCAGGATTCATTTCCTTTAGGATGGACTGGTTGGATCTCGTTGCAGTCCAAGGGACTCTCAAGGGTCTTCTCCAACACCACAGTTCAAAAGCATCAATTCTTCAGCATTCAGCTTTCTTTATAGTCACATCCATACATGACTACTGGAAAAACCATAGCCTTGACTAGACGGACCTTTGTTGGCAAAGTAATGGCTCTGCTTTTTAATATGCTGTCTAGGTTGATCATAACTTTTCTTCCAAGGAGCAAGCATCTTTTAATTTCATGGCTCCAGTCAGCATCTGCAATGAGTTTGGAGCCCAAGAAAATAAAGTCTGTCACTGTTTCCGCTGTTTCCCCATCTATTTCCCATGAAGTGATGGGACCAGATGCCATGATCTTAGTTTTCTGAATGTTGAGTTTTAAGCCAAAATTTTCACTCTCCTCTTTCACTTTCATCAAGAGGCTCTTTAGTTGTTCATCAGTTATATCACAGCTTCTTTAATGCCTGTATCCAAAATTAAATTATAAATGCTGTGAAAGCAGGAACCATGTAAAACCCGCATATCTAACACACACCAAAAAAGTGATACATTAAATGGTTCATGGCTATGAATTATTGGAGATGATTTATTTGATGTAAAAGACTAGAAATGAAAAGACAAGGACATTTTTTAAATATCTAGGAAAAGGGTTACTAGAGATGTGATGCTAATAGAAAATGAGAGATATGGTTAAGAGATATTTGAAGAGTAGAAGCAACAGGTCTGGAGATTTATTGGATGGGTTATGTCTAAGTAATTTGAGAGTCTTCATAAAATATATTTAACGGTTCGATTATTTCCCCTGATTTTGAAGCAGTCTTTTCTCAAGCCTTCTACAATATCTTTCAATATTGCAGTCACTTTTTTCCTACATATTCTTTGGAGGACATTCTACAAATATTTATTGAGCACCTACTATATACCAGGCACTCTTCTGGGTACTTGATGAGCATGTGGGGAAGCAAAGATTCCCTACATTCATAGAGCCTACGTTATTTTCCAGAAAATGATAAGTAAACAGTATATACCGGTATGTTATATCGTATATTTGAAGCTGATACGTATGGGAAATGGAAAAGTAGATCAGGGTAAGAGGACATCAATAGAAATGGCCCAACTGGTACTAGACCAGTTATCTGTAGCATGTAATAATTTTTAAAACGTTTTCTTTTTTTTTTACTTTTAATGACACCCAGAAGCTTTCCGTGAATTATAATTGTTCTTCTTCTTCTTTTTTTTTTTTATCTATATCCTGGAGCTAAAATCTTCAGTTAGGGAGAAAGCCCTAACTTTCGAATTCCCATAGCATTCCTGTGGCAATAGGAAGATAGCCTCTTTGTCAGTGCTGGGGGTTGGGAGGGAGGGCTTTGGAGATGAGGAATCTGGCACCAACACCTCTGCCTGCCCCTCCCCTGCCCTTAGGAAAGGAAGAGCCCCCAGCAAGTCCCTACTTTTAACATCTTTTCTCACACTTCTGAAAGACTCCTTTATTTTGCCATCCTGAAAATACTAAATATTTTCCTAGGCTTCTATTTATTGCATCCCTCAGTTCCTTCTCTCTAAAATCTAGTATGGCTTTATTTACTCACGGACAATGTATTTCATTTGTGGATTAAATTTTTTTCCAAATAACTAGCTTGTTAACGTTTAATTTTTCATTCATGAATTATAATTTTTTCATGGCTTTCTGAATAACATTAATAAAATTTGCATATTCATCATAACAGTAAATAACACAATATAAGATGATAAATATTTAATAACCTTTCTTCAACTTTTAGAGAACAATTGGGACAATTCAAACTGTTGAGCACTGTTTACTTAGAAACTGATTTTCTTGAAACAGAAGGTAAACATATTTAAATTTTTTTCATAAGTTAAACAGTAATAAAAGAATAAATTAACCCCTTCATTAAGGTAGTCCACCAAAAGACTATTTTTTCAGCTGAAAAAAGCAATTTGTTAAGTAGATTCCAATTATTTAAATCAATTAAAGCTTAACCACAACAAATGCAAAAGTGAAACATCTAATTATTTAGAAAGATTAACTATTAATATTAATTATTAAACAGGCATATTCCCATTATTCCTATTCATGGAGTGATTTTTTTTCATGCTAAAATAAATGTGCTGTTTATTTTGGTTTTGTGCAGATATGATTTTAATGTATCTTTATGCCTTCAGTTAATAAATCTATCAGTTGCATAAAATTTGAGACTTCTGGCTTCTTTTTAAAAAATAAAGAAGGAAAAGGAACCTCAATATTCCTTATTTCTTTCTATTTGTATTACTTGTTACTATAATCCTATCACCCCTCTGTCCTGAGGGCGTGTAAATTGATAACTCCAATCCACTGATCAAAAAAAAAAAAAAAGGAGTATAAGTGGTCCCTACTTTCTCAAAAAGCTTGTAACATAGTAAGAAAAAAATTTATAAACTTTCAAAAATAATTAAATGCAATAAGACAATTTTCATAGGATTAGAAACTGTTTCTACTGCTTATATCAAAGTTTCAGATGAGACACCTCCCATCCAAAAACGTTTCAAAAATAAATAAACCAAAAAAATAAAAACTGAAATCAATGATATAGGTGCCCAACCACCTCCAGGGTATAAAAGGGAAATTGAAGATTGATCAGATTAGAGAAGGTAGGTTTCTTTTGGGAACTTGATGACCGTGGTACTATAACACTGGGGAGGAGTGTATTTTCCATAAACATTATGCTGTTGAGGAGAACTTCAAGACAGCCACCTAAAACTTTAGCATGTCTCTCCTGGTGGTTGAATAATCCAGAAAACGCTGTCTGACTTTTCTGAGAAGTCCAAAACCAAAGGGCAGTGAGAGTGTCCAACCAGTAGGCCAACCCAAGGAGAAAATAGCTGAATTGGGAATGCGCTGCCTACCCATCAGAGAAGACCTTCCCAGCCAGCTAGAAGCTAGGGAGACGGATGCTGAGCAAAGAGCCCCATTATACTTCTTCACCACCTTAGCTTTTCTGGTTTAAAATAGTCCCGTGTGTGTGTGTGTGTGTGTGTGTGTGTGTGTGTGTGTACACAGGTACACACACCAGTGTGTTGGAAAGAATAAGTTAGATGTGAAGTTTTGGTTTTACACTGAATTCACCTTTTAAAGCCACACCTAATTTTTTTAACCTGAGAGTCATTATAGAAGATGACTTGAGATCCTACCCCGCAGCCTAGAAGCACAGTTTATTGAAAGTAGGTTGAAAGACGGCGGGAGAGGGATATAATAAACCTGTTTTCTTTAGGGGTCCTTCCCGATGAAGTTACATAGCATCCAATTTGGCGCAAGGAACCACCACAGCTGCTCATCCTGAGCATAGAAAATCAATTCAAAGCAAAGAAATCAGTGTGCCTTGCAGAAGGACAACAAAATTTTCATGAAAGAGGTGAAAGGGTTGGAAAAGAGTTGGGCACTGATTATATATAGAGTTTGAGTTTGGACATTATGAAGGCTCTGGCCACATCAAATGGTGGCCGCGTGGCCTAAAGATGTCAATGGATCACTCTGCCTAATTAATGATAAGCTTGTTGTTGCTTAGTAGCTAAGGTGTGTCTGACTCTTTTGTGACCCCATGGACTATAGCCCATAAGGTTCCTCTGTCCTTGGGATACTCCAGACAAGAATACTGAAGTGGGTTGCCATTCCATTCTCCAAGGGATCTTCCCAACTCAGGGATCCAACCTGAGTCTCCTGCATTGGCAGGCATAATTTTTACCACTGAGCCAGCAGGGAAGCCCAATGATAAGCTGGAGATGATAATTAGGAGCCTCTACAATCCCTGTACCTTACAATATACTTATATCAAGTAAGTCAAGATGTGAACAAACAGGTGAAGGTACCATTTCAGTACTTCTAAAGTGAAATTAATAAGGTCAGGTGAACTGAAGACAGGAAAGGAACTGACATGATTAAATAGTTCAATGGAAGTGACAGACTAGAACCAGATTATTTGCAGAGTGAATGGATTGCAATCTGAATGGATTGCATTCACAGAGAAGCTATCAAAGGGAAACTGTCCCCAGAAGTTTCTTATGCCATTTTTAATAAGATTTAGCTAAACATACAGTGGTAAGCATGGTCGTGGGAAGAGTTTTGAACTTGAAGCCAATGGACAAAGGTCATCTTTTTATCTCATTGTACACCATACTCCTGAAGATGTTTATACTGCATGTTGGAAAAGAAAATCCTCTGCAGGTCTCATGGACTTCTTCATGTCTTGCTAGGTTTGTCAAGAATGCAGAGCTGTGACTGCTCTTTACTGGGACCATTCCTCAGGGTCATGTTGACAGAGAGCAACTTTAAGAGATGATGTAATGTCTACCTCTGAAACAAAGGTAGATTTGCTCAGCGCTTGCTATAAAAACAGTGGACTCCTCAAGTTCAATGTTCCTCAGCTGCGGGGTGAACCCACCCTGTGTATAGCAACCATCTGTGCCCTTCTGTATCACTCCCATGCAAGGATGAGGGAAACCAACACACACACACACACGATGATGCTCATGCTACTTGTTGTGCTTTGAGTGACAAAGTCCTTTGCCTCTGACCTAAGAGTCTCATGATTTCTGCCGGCTTTCATGAAAATTAACAGGCTAACTTGGTTTGCAAGGCAGATAAGATCTGTGACCTGATAATCATGACTAACATGTGTAACCTCTACCTAGTACATGGCTTTCCCTTCGAGGGTATTCTCTGTACTATATTTCACATGGCTTCCCAGGTGGTAAAGAATCCCCCTGCCAATGCAGGAGATGCAAGAGACATGGGTTCAATCCCTGGGTCAGGAAGATACCCTGGAATATGAAATGGCAACCCACCCCAGTATTCTTGCCTGGGAAATCCCATAGACAGAGGAACCTGGGGTCACAAAGAGTTGGACACAGATGACCACACATGAATATTTGACATGCTGTTTTGTTACTAGTATAGGCATTCCTTAATTTTTAGAGAACTTTAATTGTTAATGCTTCAAGTTAGTTCAGTTGCTCAGTCTTGTCTGACTCTTTGCGACCCCATGAACCACAACACGCCAGACCTCCCTGTCCATCACCAGCTCCCAGAGTCCACCCAAACCCATGTCCATCGAGTCGGTGATGCCATCCAACCATCTCATCCTCTGTCGTCCCCTTCTCCTCCTGCCTTCAATCATTCCCAGCATCAGGGTCTTTTCAAATGAGTCAGCTCTTCGCATCAGGTGCCCAAAGTATTGGAGTTTCAGCTTCAACATCAGTCCTTCCAATGAACACCCAGGACTGATCTCCTTTAGGATGGACTGGTTGGATCTCCTTGCAGTCCAAGGGATTCTCAAGAGTCTTCTCCAACACCACTGTTCAAAAGCATCACTTCTTCGGCACTCAGCTTTTTTTATAGTCCAACTGTCACATCCATACATGACCACTGGAGGAATCACAGCCTTGACTAGACGGACCTTTGTTGGCAAAGTAATGTCTGCTTTTTAATACCCTGTCTAGGTTGGTTATAACTTTCCTTCCAAGGAGCAAGTGTCTTTTAATTTCATGGCTGCAATCACCATCTGCAGTGATTTTGGAGCCCAGAAAAATAAAGTCAGCCACTGTTTCCACTGTTTCCTCATCTATTTGCCATGAAGTGATGGGACCAGATGCCATGATCTTAGTTTTCTGAATGTTGAGCTTTAAGCCAACTTTTTCACTTCCCTCTTTCAAATGCCTCAAGACAAATTAATAAATGTATATTCCTGGATAAGTCAGAATACTTTTCTTGTTTTTTTGTTTTTTTTTAGTACTTATCTTTATATACTTATCTTTATGATAAGTTTCAAGATATTTTAAATTCAGGTCAGCAAGTTCCTGTCATCTGAACCTTCCAATTCTTCCCCATCTCACCAACTTTTACTACTTCTCTTTCTACTCCAGAAACCTGTTTGCATGCATCTGTACAAACACACACAATTTGAATTAAGGGCAGGAAGGTGGTCTTTTGATCTGTCCTATGTCAATTTCGTGACATTGATTGTAACCTGGATATGTCAAAGAATTACCTCAACATTATAACAATATAGCATATAATAAACAGATATAGCAACACATAAACTATTGTTATCATCTTTAAATGGCAGGCTGCAGTAAGATAATTATGAGGATGAATAGTCTTACTAATGTCAAATACAATAGTATTTTCAATAAACTTGTGACAAAGCATTTTCTATTCCTTTGCAACCAATATTGAAGACTTGTGGAAATATGAACTTTTTCTCAGATTCATAAAGGCATAATAAGAGATAGTGACATAATTATAATTATATTAAGAAGCATGGTTGATTGGCTGTCAGCACACTTTACATTTAACAATCCTGGGTGTTTTTACATGATAATGGCAGAATGACAGTAATGAACTTGGAAGCTATTCTTAGCAGAGCATCACGGCCGAGTGCAATCGATTTCCACACGAGCTATAAATGCAGTCCCCAACCTTATAGGTTATTGTAAATGCAAGGCACAAATTTTCATTCATAAGTACTTAATTAAAGAACATTATTGTTTTACCTGTAATTGCTTTAATTTATCACAGTGTCACAATTTATAAATAATGTGTATTATTCTTCAGTAGTTTTATTGTAATTACACATAATTTACAATTCACACTACTGTATTTCTAATTAGCCTCTAATATTCTTGGTTATAAAAGTGAAAATACTATTTTAAGGAGAATAAGATAATTAACAATGTATTAAATCTATTGGCTATCAAGCATTTACCAAACAATAAAGTCAACTAATTCAGGCTATTTAGTTGATGAGTTATAAAATTTTATAAAGTTATGGAACACAACTTAGTCACTCCTTGATGTGCTAACAGTAATAAGTCTCTGTTTCAAATTAATCTTGGTAGCAATCTGGGTCACATTCTGTTTAACAAAGCAACATAGTTACCACCTACTTGTGTGTTGGGGTGGATGGCACTGGGGAGATGCACAGGATACTCACCTATCATAATCTCCAAGTTACGAGATTCAGTAAGTTGAATAGTGAACAATCCAATCAGGGGAATGCTTTGTGTTTCTGAGGTTCAGGAAAGATAATGTGGTAGTTTAGTAAAATCACAGTTTTGAATTTTGGTTGAAAGTTTTTTTAAAAGCCTTGTGATGGCACAAGATAATTATAAACCAAAACACATGACCTAGCCCTTTTTCTTAAAGATAGTTAATGAAAGACACATGACTGGCTCTAAACATTATATAGAGCATGCAGCCACCTGTACGGTATATTTTGAAAGTTCTTCAAATTTCAATACCTCTAAATGAACCAGAAATTTCTACCATTAAAGACAGTACTTTGGATTAGGCATTTATCCAGAAAGCTTCTGTAAATGAACACATACTATGTGGCACAGAGGAAGCACTAATCTTTGGTCCTTATTATTGAATTCATAGGACTTTGTTTTTTAAATGAGATAGTATCAGGCAGAAGAAGGGACTAAGAAAATACTATATTGGGAAAAGAAGAGAAGAGTAATAATAATAAATTCTGTTGAAGACTAGAGCCTGGACAAAATAACATAAAAAGAGTATGTATGGGAATGAAGGGAGGGGAGGGAATATATATTCAAGCACCCAAAGGGCCCTGGGAAGCTTCAGTGGCCAGGATAGGATAGAAGATCACTGAAAAGAACTGGTACTGGCATCCAAGACAAACATCCCTTGCTGGGTAATTTTTGCCTAAGGCCAACCATAAAATCACCCTGCTAAGATTTTTTTTCATCTCAGCCCTTGAAGCTATTTTACTTCCTTACCTTTAATGAAAATGAAGCCTTCCATAATTCAGAATAAAAATAATTGATTATAACTTTGTAAATGGGATCAAAAGATAAAGTCCTATAAATATAAATTTCACTTATAATTCAAGGCACATCACCATAACTATCAATCATCTACTAAATTTATCTGCATTGAAACTTGGTTGTCATGAACAAAATGGTTCCCCTTTCAAAATACTACCCCAATTATACTTTCAGCCATAGGCAGACATGAACTGTTAATGGGACAAGTTTAGTCCCTGGATTTTTGTCTTGTGAGGTTGAAAATAACCACGTCCTCACCCAGAATCATTTTATATTCAGAGACCTAACCAAAGATCTGAAACACTGTGGCCATTTCAGGCACACAAGGGTTAATAAGTCTGTCTGGGCTCTTACATTAGTGGTATCATTGTGATGAAATCAACAGAGCCCCATTCTGAGAACTTCCAGGACCAGCTTGGAAGCCTTTTGTGATAATGATGCTCATTGTAACTGGATGTGACCTGTGGTTAACTCATAGTAGCACGCATTTAACCAGAGAGTATAATTCTAGCCCAAACCAAGGTTTTACTCAGCCTACTAATGTCACCAAAAAGTACTGTGGAATTAATTAGCTAGTTGTGTTCAATTGACTCAGTATATATTTTTGTGTATATTTTAGGCACAAAATGTGCAATTATGATGTGTGGGCTATGTTTCCTTCTCTTCCAGACTATATGCTCAGATCAGTTATTAGGTTAAATTATAAGTGGGTTTCAATTTTTCCTAGAAAGAGGTTGATGAAGTTGATTTTTCAACAGTAAAATTCTCCTTTCTTTCTAAGTGCGTGTATGTGTGGTTTTAAATCACCCTTTGAACATATATAGGACTATCATGTTGGAAATCTACGCTAATCGAAGCCAAGAGTTTAATGGGCTCCTAAAGGTAAGGACATGCCATGCCCCAGTTGATTGCTTCTCGATTAGGACGCAGGATGTTGCCCCATTCTTCCTTTTGGGTATGACTTGAGTCTATGCGACGCAGTCCATAAATGATTTTCCATGGCTTTTAAAAAGGCTGTGCATATTAATATTTTAAACTGAAGTAATTGCTTCTTGTTCAGCAATGGTTTTCATTTATGAGTGTTTATCCTCAGCAAATGGAAAGTATGGTTAATCTAAGTTAAAAATGGGTTCTTTAAATAGCTCTAATTACATTCTGTTTATATTTGTATGTATAAGACACTTAAGATTTAATCGGTAGCAGTTCTAACAAACCATAATGTTTATTAGCTGGTTTTAAATTATTGTTATCGATGGCAATGGAACGAAAAAATAAATGACTTGTCTACTATAAAACACAGTAAATAAAAGATGGATCAATGTTTAAAATAATTTTTTTTAGCATATCTTCAAATTTTAAATGAATTTATTCCAAAGAGGTTACATAAGGCAAATTCTTCCTTATCCTTCTTTTTCATTTAAACTTTAAAGGTACAGAAGAAAGGTAGCCTCTAATGTTATCAAGCTAGTTGGATTTTTATTTTCAAAAATTAAGATCTCACTGTTCAAGTGTCAGAACAGAAGGGATTCAATTTTACATTTTAATTCATGTTTATTTTACTAAGATAGTAAAGAAAAAAAGATAGAGTTCTTTGTTCTTTAGAAAAAGAAAATCTTACTAAGAAGAAAGATAATCAGAAATAATAGGTTGATTTTTCTTAAATGTTAAAACCCATTTGTTTTAGGTTGATGTCATGCTAGCTTAAATCAATTTAATTTGCTTATACTCTGCTTTTTGATCAAGCAGAAAAGGCTTGCTTGGATAATGCCTCCTTTCTCTGAAATCTGTGAAAGGTCTTCACTTATCTTTGGGGAAAACTTCTGAATTACACATGAGTTTTACTTAGTGAATTAAGAGATTCACAGGCACTTTATTGACATTTTATTTCCTATTTGTTTCATGGGGATTTTTAAGACCTGGAAAATAAAGTAGAAAAGACAATTTATTAATAACAACACCTTTATCTCTGTGGAATTATTAATATAAGCATCTATAATTTTTTAATTACCAGAAATTTATAAAATTATAAGTGTTGTTTTATAAATAAGGAAGTAGTGACAGAAATATTATGACTTCCCTCCGTGGTCTATAAGTACTATAAAAAAGAAAAAACACAGTTTACACCACACTTTTTCACTGTTGTTGTTCAGTCGCTGTCGTGTCCAACTCTTTGGCAACCCCATGGACTGCAGCACACCAGGCATCCCTGTCCTTCACTATCTCCTAGAGTTTGCTCAAATTGATGTCCATTTGAGTTTGCTCAAATTGATGTCCATCGAGTCATTGATGTCCTCCAAGCATCTCATCCTCTGTTGTCCCCTTCTCCTCCTGCCCTCAATCTTTCCCAGCATCAGGGTCTTTCCAGTGAGTCAGTTCTTCGCATCACATAGCCAAAATATTGAGTTTCAGCTTCAGCGTCAGTTCTTCCAATGAATATTCAAGGTTGATCTCCTTTAGGATGGACTGGTTTGATCTGATCTCCTTGCTGCCCAAGGGACTCTCAAGATCTTCTCCAGCACCACTATTGGTTGGAAAGCATCAATTCTTCAGCACTCAGTCTGCTTTATGGTCCAACTTTCATATCCATACATGACTGCGGGAAAAACCATAACTTTGACTGTATGCACCTTTGTCAGCAAAGTGATGTTTCTGCTTTTGAATACACTGTTTAGATTTGTCATAACTTTCTTTCCAAGGAGCAAGCATCTTTTAATTTCATGACTGCAATCACCATCTGCAGTGATTTTAGAGGCCAAGAAAATAAAATCTGTCACTGTTGCCACTTTTTCCCCTTCTATTTGCCATGAAATGATGGGACCAGATATCATGATCTTAGTTTTTTGAATGTTGAGTGTAAAGCCAGCTTTTTCACTCTTCTCTTCCACCCTTATCAAGAGGCTCTTTAGTTCCTCTTCACTTTCTGCCATTAGAGTGGTATCATCAGATGATACCACACTTTCTTACTAGCAAACGTATAATTAGAAAGCAGTGTGGGGATTTCCCTGGTGGTCCAGTGATTAAGACTCCAAGTTTCCACCTCAGGGGGCACCAGGATGGGAAACTAAGTCCTGAATACTGCACAGTGTGGCCAATAAATACATAAATAAAAATTTAAAAAGAAAGCAGTGTGGCTTCCCTATCAGTAAGTGAGGGTAATAAGAATACCTACCTTGTAAAGTTAGCAAATGTCAAACAGAGTCAGGCAGGAAAGCACATGGAGCGTGCTGCCCTGCACACGTCATGTATTCGTGGTTCATTCACTTTATCAATCCCTCTAGCTCGGAGCTCTGTCCCAAGAGCTATCTGCCACACTAGTCTTCCACTTCTTTCTTGCACAGTCTCTTTTATTCTTTCTTTCTTTTCCATTCTGATTGCTTCTTTCTCAAGTTTGCTCTGGAGACCTCATGCCTGAATATTAAGCTTCTCAAAGGCAATCCAGTCTCTCTCCCTACCCAGCTTCAAGGTACCTCTCCTGTATTTGTCTGCTAAAGCCCCCATAATCAGGCCACCCCTCAACCTCAAACCTGCTAAAAGATTCCTCTCCATTGAATACAGCCCCACATTCTCACCTCATGTCCGTGCGGGGAACCCCAAACTCTGGGCCCATCACCGTCCCCTCCTCTCTTATCTCCCAGGGAGCTGCAAAACTCCCGCATCCCAGCCAGTGCTCACTGCTCAGCTCAGCTTTTCCTTCCTCTGCCCTGGTACCTTTACATTGTCCTCCCCATCCTTCAAGACTGAGGACAGTCCCTTTCCACATCTGCCCAAGTCTGGGTTCTAAATACATTTCTTTTTTCACATTCATATGCCACTTACCCTGTTGCCTCCTAGCATAAACACTCATAAATCTGTCTCCTCTCTTCTGTTGTATCATATCCTTATTCATATCCTTAGCATGTAACTCAGGCCTGGTGCACAGAAGTTTCTCAATAAATGAGTGTAAGATATTTTTGCATGACTAAGTGAAAGCTGCTCATGCTAGGTGCTGTATCTTCCACGACTAAGCATCAGGGTGTGAAGTGACCATCAACAGGTAATACATGAATTAATTCATTCATCTGTCAGTTAGTCAATTACTCTATAAAAATTGTGAACGCTTTCTCTCTTTTGCCCACCCCACATTCTTTCTCAGTGACTATTTCTCTCTATTAACCATTGCCTGATTTCTTACTACATGCCATGCATGATGTTGGTGCCCGTGATGTCAGGGTGAACAAGACAGCAAATCTCACAACCAGTAAGAGTCTTAGAGAATAACAGGGAGGCCAAGCACAGGCAATCAGTACCGTGAGGTGTGAAGGTGTTACAGCAGGGATTGTGTAGAGGGTTATGGAAACAAAGAACAGGGAGTCTGACTTAGGCTGGGGGTCACAGAAGAGCTCCCTGAAGATGAAAATTTTAAACCAAGACCCAAGCCCAGGGGGAACCCAGCAGAAGGGAAGGTTGGCAAGCCAGTATCATTACTGGGGACTTTGCTGGGCTTTAGATACAGAGAGAAGAGAGGTAAAAAAGTTCCCTGCCCCAGTAGAGCTCATAAATAAAACAATATGGGAGCAGTACTATGCAGAGAGCAAGCAGTTGTTATAAAAATGTAACCTGTGGAGGCAATGGCATCTAATTAAATAGAGTGGCTGGAACTTACCTTTCCAAGGAGGTACCATTTAACACGAGATCTGTAGGATGAGAAGGAAGCAGACTTGGCAGCATTAGACACAGAGGGGCCAGCCTGTGCAGAGCTCTGTGGGTGGAAAGAACTTGGACTATGCAAAGAACAGAAAGAAGATTCTCCATGGCTGGAAAAAAGTGGCATGATAAGAGGTCACCATAGTGGACTCCCCACACTACAGAGGGCCTCGTAAGCCAAGAGAAAGAGTTTGCTTTTCATTCTAAGTACACTGGGCAGCCACTCATGGTCTTATAAACAAGAGCGTGGTGTGACCCAATTTATATCTTAAAGAGGTACTTTGCTTTCTGCAGGAAGATGGTTGCTAGTCTGGGAAGAACAGAAACAGGACATTCAGGGTGATGGTGACTTAGGCCAGGGTAGGTCTGGTGGAGATTAGAGAGAAAAGAAATCTCTTAGAAAAACAGTGAAACGAGATGTGTGGATTAAATGTGGGGACTACGGAAAGAGGAATAAAGAATATAAGGGCAGGAATGCTTGCTATTGTGTGAAGTCCTTTCTGCTAATTCCATCCTCCTGGGTTTTTTTCTTTGGATTTGGAGTCATTTCTCTTATATCGTGGCTCTACTACAGAACAGAGAAGTTTCTTGGATTCTTTATTATATATTTAGCTCTTAAGACATTAAAACAACCTTGAAGGAAAAGGATGTAAACTTGGATCAATCTCAATGTGAACTTCAGTCTTGAACCTGACTTCTCAGTTATCCCAGTCCCCTTTCTCCCAAAGTGGAAATATAAAGGCGCCTCTTCAACCTGCCTCCATCTCAGTAAAAAGACCATGACCCCACTTAAGACATGTTCCTCAGGTGAGTGTGAAGAGTGCCTTTGAATTATCTCCTCTGTATTCCATCCAGGTCTCCTCCAAACCCAGGAAGGGTTTGTTATGTATGTATGTATGCTGTGTTATGCAGCAGCCGAGAACAGCATCTGGGCTGCATGCACAGTCTTGCCTTGTTAACTTTCAGTTCCTACCATGCTTTGAATCTGGTTGTATAAATAAGAAAATCTAAGTGACTTCTGATGTGGAACTAAACTAGCTTTCCTTTTGTGCTGCTACACGAAGCTATGCTTGTATTCTAGACTTCCTAGCTAGACATTTTATAGCTAGAAGGTCATGTTAACTATTGCCTTCATTATATAGATGGGAAAACAAAGATATAGAAAATTAAAATAATTGGAAGGATACTATGCTACTCCAAAAAATCATAACCTTTGGAACCAGAAAAATCTGGAGTCTAATTCTAACCATATCTCTTTAGCTGAGCAAATTAAGTAATCTCTGTATATTCTTTTAAAGTCCTCATTTTTAAAAAGGGATAATAATTTCTACTTTGCAGAATCATTTCGGGGGTTAGAACAAATGTATATAAAACACATAAACATTTGATAAATAGTATCTATTTTAATATATTCACTTTCTCTTGTCCATGGCTAAAGAGACAGGGCCTCTTAGTAGCCAATAGAAGCCTAGAATTCATGTTTCCCTACTTAATGATCTTTCTCTACACAGTGTACAACCGGATAAAAATTTTCATGGGTCCATGGATTCTCATCAGGAATAATGAGAAATAACAAACAAATATATCCCCTTCATGCCCACTTCAGGCCCTTTGATACTTTTCTGTGCCCTGAAGAATCAGGTACACAATTTGTAATTTTATTCAGCAGTGAAATGCCACTGTGGTAACAAACATACACACAAAGCTAAAGCAATATTTCAACTCTAAGCACCAGGTCTGGCACCCAGAATAAAAGACTCTTTTAATAGGAAGAATAATCTATCAATTTTGTGAAAGGGCTGTTGGAAAAGGCTGAAGCCCTGCTGCAATAGGAAACATAAATGGTACGTTGTCCTAGTTTTTTGCTGAAAATTGTATGTTAGCGCTAAAGAACAAAATTTCTTTTGCCTCAACCTGCATTTCTGGAATATGCCCTGCAGACAACTCTGTATTCTAGGGGTTAATAATGGCATCAGAAAGAGAGAGAGTGTGGAGCAAATGAAGATAACAGTAATAATTATACTAACAGCCTTATGCATTTTCACACTTAAAATACAAAACAAAAATTTGTTTCTGCCCATGGAAGAAAAACCTCTCTCCTTATTTTTATTGCTTTATGAACTTAATGGTGTTTTATTATTCTAAGATACGGTTTCAGTCCTAGTCCTGCTGTAGTGAAGTCATGTCTCACTGGATGGGGGTCCAGAGAGATCATTTCTGGTATCAGCCACTTGAGTGTGCTCTAGAATAGGCATGAAGCCAGTCGGTTCACCAAAAACATAGCAGGATTCTAGGAAAAGCTCCTGGAGGTTTTGAAGTGATATCCTCCATGGAGAGCAAGCCAGGAAGACGTAAGAATCCCAGAGCAATCTTTCAGCCCAGAGTATAGTCACGGCTGACTGTAAGCCAAGAAGAGAGTTAAAATGGAAAGACTGGAAACTTGCACTCTAACAGCAAAATCGTTTTGCACTTCTTACGTGCATGTTCCGTTTATGTCCCCCATTTTCTTTCACTGGTATATAAGAGCCCCAGCCATCTCAGCTAAGCTAAGAGGAGGGGGCTGGTATCTGTTCTCGGGCCAGATATGTGAGGGCTGGATCTCTGGTGTGAGTGGAGACCTCAGCTTAATTAGAGAACCCGGAGGCGGAGGGGTACCTGCTGCTTCTTCAGTGGTGGATTTTGGAGAGTCTTGGTTTTATTTTATTAATTTATTCATGTAATATTCTTCAACAACCAGTATCTCACTTCAGTGATCTAAGCTACATTCTAAATATTCCTTCATTTTGCCTTGACCTTAATAATAAAAGCTTTCAAAACAAAATAGTGAGCAATTGACCAGGTAGATAAGTATAGATTGTTAGTAATCGAAGCAGAGCAGAGTATCTTATGCAGATATTCTTTAAGTTCTAGCTTAAATTTTCTAGAGATTTTTGTTGCACTCTTTTGAAAAGAAGCCACCAATAAAGTATGAAAATTATAATAATTTTGAAATACAGTTAAAATATAATACCCCTGAATATACAATTTTTTTAATAATATAGAGTTTGTTCTTTATAAGAACATAAAATAAATGGTGTCAGTCCCTCTCTTAATCATAACCTGAGCATTAATGATTTTTTTTAACTTACGAAATTTAAATTAGCTTTCCTAATGAACTATTTCAAATATATGGGAAAATACAGATTGTCTCAACTAGCTCATTTCATGAGCACATAGTTAGCTTTTCTGGAATTATTGATTCAATCAGTTATCTTTTGAGTGTTTATTATATACTGAATCCTGCTTTCCTGAACAAAAAAAAATTTCTGTCCAGTACAGCATATATTCTGATAGGGAAAGACAGATAATAAATAATAATCATAATAAACTGTATAGTATGTTTTAAAATTTGATAGGCACTATAGAAAAATAAGGCCAATTATAGGAAAGTATAGGGGCTTCCCTAGTGACTCAGATGGTAAAGTATCTGCCTGCAATGCAGGAAACCTGAGTTCGATCCCTGGGTTAGGAAGATCCCCTGGAGAAGGGGAATCTTATTTTAAAATACTCATTTGAGCTGCTTGTATTGAAAATAAGGTAGAATCTATGATGAAAGTATTACCATAACCCAGGCAAGAGTTGATGGGAGTCTTAAAACAGGGGATATAGCAGTGCTTCTGTTGGAAGAGGTCAAAGTCTTGAGGTATTTTGAAAACAGACCCATTCAAATTTCCACATGGATTGGATATGGGGTTTGAGAAAGAGAGAAACCAACTGTGACTTAATAGTTACTGGCCTAAAACTAGGAGAATGCAGTTACCATTGCCTGAGATTCAGAAAACTACGTGATTGGGAGTGGGAGGCAGAAGCAGAAATTTAGACGTTGCGAATAACCTCTCAAAGGGATTCAGAAAAATTCACACACCCACCAGGCATGCGGGAGACTGTGCTTTGTGTGTATCCTTGCATCAGTGTCAACTCCTGTGATCCAAGAATTTGTTCCATTCAATTCTGGGGTATCTGTAACCATTATGACTCACCTACCTATTCCCTATTCTCTCCTCTTTTTTTCCTCCCCCAGAACTTTTATTAGAATTTTCTGTATCTATTAAGCTCTATTTCATCTTTTATCTCTTTTTAATTCTCTATGCTGTGTTTTGAGCATCATTTCATTAAACACATCTTTTAAATTTCATTAAATATATCTTTTAAATTACAGTTCTCTCCACCTGTTGCCTGATCTGATATTAAACTCATTTAGTTTTTACATCAATGACTATAATTTTCACTTAGAAAGATTTTATTTGGTGTTTTAGATCCACGCACTCTTTTCTGAATTGGTGTGTTCTTTCTACTATTTGTTATTATGATGGCTATTTTAAGCAAAATTATTTTCTAATTCCTTTCTTGGCATTCCATTCTCTTGATTACTTGAGGTGCTGATTCTTCTTTTCCTTATATCGGCTTCCTCCTGCTCACTGTGAATGATTCCCTTTGGTCATTTCTAGGTTTTTGCTACTGCTGTGAGGTTATAAAAAAGACAGATATCCCCAGCGCCCGGATTGTTGAAATGATTCTACAGATTTGATTGGCCTTTGTTTCACTGAAGGCTCTGGTGGCTTCACAGGTCTGAGATGAGTGTTGGAGTTTCTGTTCCCTGAGTAAACATCTTAAACCTCCACACCTGCCCTTTGAGGAGGCTCAGAGTTAGAATTTCTCACTGGAGCCTTTTCCATGAGAGCAGCAAAAAGACAAGACTTCCTTGCCTCTTTCCTGGAGAGTGTGCAACATTTTTCTGGGCTCTTTTTCACAAAGGTGCAGTCCTTCCAGTGATCTGCTTTAGGCTGTGCCTTTGGCTCCCTTCCCCTTCCTGTGTGAGGACATGGACCACATAGATTTGTGTCCTTCAGTGGACAGTCACCTCTTCATCTCTAGGTGTTCAAAACTCATCTGTGTTCAAAACTCCCCAGAGGACTTTGGCGTCAGTTCTGTTTGTTTCTTTTGTCTAGCAATCCTCCATTCTTTATTTTGAGCTCCATGTTTTTTTTGTTTTTCGATTTATTTTTTTAATTTTTAAATTTATTTTTGGCCATGCTGGGTCTTTGCTACTGCATGGCTCCTTCTCAAGTCGCGTTGAGTGGAGGCTACTCTCTTGCTGCGGTGCTCAGACTTCTCCTGGCAGTGGCCTCTCTTGCTGCAGAGCATGGGCTCTAGGGAGTGGTCTTCAGCAGCTGTGGCTGCTGGGCTCTAGAGCACAGGCTAAATAGTTATGGCACACGGGTTTAGTTGCTCCGCGACATATGGGATCTTCCCGCCCCAGGGATTGAACCTGTGTCTCCAGCATCGGCAGATTCTTTACCCTTGAGCCACCAGGGTAGCCCCTCAAGTTCTATGTTAATGTGGTGTCTTCTAAAAATTTCTTCCTATTTTTTCTCCAGAATTCCTATCTGTTTGGAGTTAGAAGTCACTAAATAGGATTCATGCAGTCAGTGGTGATATTTAACAGTCTGTAGGACACATAAGGTCCTTCAGGCCTCCTAAATGTGTCAAGCATTAGTGTATAATACACCCCTTAGTTTCTAGATCGTGGAGAAGCCTTACATCCTGGGGAGGGAACAGGGTGGTGGTTAACTACTAACTCATCCCCTAAAACTTTTAGTATTTCAGCCATCAGTACAACTAAATGGGTGTGTATCAGCAAATATCAAATAGCATACAACTGAATGTTTTCATTGTTCTCTACACATAATTCATATTGTCATTTATAGCAATTAGATAATGAGCTCAAAGGAAAAACAGTACTCCAAGGGATAGAAGACTTGGAAAAATATTTGGTCATTAAATTATTCAAAACTATATGGAACTATCTTCAAGTCTATTTGATTGCTTTGTTTCTTGAAATAAGACAGAATGGGAAAAATTAAAAACTATTTTAAGTCTGAAAGCCAATTTCATGGACTCATTCTGATGCAAAATGAAATACACAATTATAAAGGTATTTAGGATTATAGTTGCTTGCATTTTAATTAGTTCAAGCACTTCAAAATTTAATCACAATAAAAAAGTTATTAAGTCCAGACTTTTGAAAATAGGTTAATAATGTTGATAGTGGTGCTAAATTTTTTTTTTTTTTAGAAATTATAAAGGCAGTTTTAATATGTTCAAAGAATCACATGGATTGTACTTGTAAGAACTGTCAAGCAATTTGGGAGAAAAACATCTCAGATAAATTTTTGTTTAATGTCAACAAATATAATTTGTAGGGCAAAGTAAAGATTTTGGTGTGCAGGCTCTTCTACATACAGAAAGTTGGTAGTACCTGGATCCTGAGGAAACTGTAAAAACCCTGTATGTATAGGATAGAGGCTTAAAGGTTAATGCCAGTGTTCTTGGTGATACCTAGAGGTGGGCACTGTGTTTGCCTTGCCTTAGAAATCCGTTAAAAAAAAAGCTTGTCCTGTACAAAATTTCAATTGTAAGCTCTGAGAATCTAATATATAGTATATCTGTATTGTGTACTTGAAATTTGCCGAGAGTAGATCTTAAGCATTCACACACACACACACACACACACACACACAGTAATAGATGTGTTAATTGTTATCAACTTTGTGAAAATCATTTCACAGTGTGTATGTATATCAAATCACCATGTGTACACTTCAAATATATTACAATTTTATTTGTTAATCAAACCTCAGGAAAGATAGGAATTTTTCATTTTAATCTGTCCTAAATCGTTCCTGCTCTTCAGTGATTTCCAGCCCTCAGCATTAGACCAGAAGGTTGGGTTTATTCAGAAATTGCCTGACTCTGAAGATTAGTCTTCTAGCATTAACTGTATATAAAAACAATCAGGGATGGAAATTTGCTATGAATTCAGTAATTATGATGGGTAAATTTTTACTTCAGTGCAAATTCAATATATATTTGAAGAGTAGTGGCATTTGCAAGCCATTATCAATTAAACTTATTTAATTAATCTATTTCTTTGGTGCATAAACAGATTCTGGAGATTCTGTGCATTAACTCTTTGCCTGCCAGGACCTGGAGTGAAATGTTGAAAACTGCTGTTTCATAGCATGTAGGAAAAAGCTGAACAAGTTATGTAAGGGCTTTGTAATTGATAGTTATCTGTGGTTCAACTTCATGGTAGCCTGATCAACTGACACTCTGCAAGAGCCATCACCCCAATGATTCAATTATTTGGTATAGCAAGTTTCTCCAGGGCCCACAGCCTGTGGCTATGTATGAAATAATGACAACCATAGTGCCTCAAATTAGAGCTCCTTCCTCATTCTCATCTCACAGAACCTCAGCCTCCTGTACAGTGCTCCCCAAGTTTCTGAGAGTCTCAAGTTGGACCTCTCTTATGCCCACTAATAAGCCCCAACACAGAGAACTTTGTCCAGTTCTGTCCACTGGCTGTGCCCTCTCTAGGAAAAGGGGGTATCTCATCACTCATCAGTTCTGCCCTATGAAAGGCCAAGCTGATGGCTGATATACTAGGCCTGCCAAGTATCCAATTTCCTCATCTCTAAAATGGGCTTAATCATAGCTGTGCTACCTGCAAGATAATTATTTATTTTCACAGTTTTTACTAGTTGTCTAAGCTTTCCAGGTGGCTCAGTGGTAAAGAATCCGCCTGCCAACACAGGAGACACAGGAGATGCAGTTTCAATCCCTGGGTCAGGAAGATCCTCTGGAGAAGGAAATGGCAACTTGCTCCAGTATTCTTGCCTGTCAAATCCCATGGACAGAGAGAGGAGCTTGGCGGACTACAGTTCATGGAGTCACAGAGAGTCAGACACAACTAAGCATGTACACATTACATTACATTAAAATGGGCTTAATCATAGCTGGGCTACCTGCAGAATAATTTATTTTCACAATTTGTGCTAGTTGTCTACACCTAGTAAAGTCAGGTACAGAGGAAATAAATATGAACACATTGTGGGAATTATATGAAACAGTGTATGTGACTATGCTTTTAGAATAATACATTTACTTTTTTAATTGATGTATAGTTGATTTACTGGCTTCCCTGGTGGCTCAGAGATTAAAAAAAAAAAAAAAAATCTGCCTGCAATACAGAAGACCAGGGTTTAATCCCTAAGTTGGGAAGATCCCCTGGAGAAGGGAATGACTATCCACTCCAGTATTCTTGCCTGGAGAATTCCATGGACAGAGGAGCTTGGTGGGCTACAGTCCATGGGGTAGCAAAGAGTCAGACACAAGTGAGTGACTAACACTTTCATGTTCTTCATAGTTGATTTACAACGTTGCATTAGCTTCAGGTGTACAGCTAAGTGATTCACTGCATATGTATATATATATGTACTCATATATATATATATATTCATTTTCAGATAAAATAATAAATTGATGTATACACATAGGGAAGTATTCTTATATATTTGTGGTAGTTTGTGCACCTTAAAAATGAAGAATTAAATACATGTTTTTATTGAAAAATTGTATTCCACTCAGTTCAGTTCAGTCGCTCAGTCATGTCCAACTCTTTGTGACCACATGGAGGGCATCATGCCAGGCCTCCCTGTCCATCACCAACTCCCGGAGTTTACTCAAATTCATGTCCATTGAGTCTGTGATGCCATCCAACCATCACATCCTCTGTCATCCCCTTCTCCTCCCACCTTCAATCTTTCCCAGCATCAGGATATTTTCAAATGAGTCATTTCTTTGCATCAGATGGCCAAAGTATTGGAGTTTCAGCTTTAGCATTAGTCCTTCCAATGAATATTCAGGACTGATTTCCTTTAGGATGGACTGGTTGAATCTCTTTGCAGTCAAAGGGACTCTCAAGAGTCTTCTCCAACACCACAGTTCAAAAGCATCAATTTTTCGGCACTCAGCTTTCTTTATAGTCCAACTTTCACATCCATACATGACTACTGGAAAAACATAGCTTTGACTAGATGGACCTTTGTTGGCAAAGTAATAGCTCTGCTTTTTAATATGCTGTCTAGGTTGGTCATAACTTTTCTTCCAAGTAGCAAGTGTCTTTTAATTTCATGGCTGCAGTCAGCATCTGTAGTGATTTTGGAGCCCAAGAAAATTAAGTCTGTCACTGTTTCCACATCTATTTTCCATAAAGTGATGGGACAAATGCATGATCTTAGTTTTCTGAATGTGGAGTTTTAAACCCACTTTTTTACTCCTCTTTCACTTTCATCAAGAGGCTCTTTAGCTGTTCTTCACTTTCTGCCGTGCTTCTCACCTGCATATTTGAGGCTATTGATATTTCTCCTGGCAATCTTGATTCCAGCTTGTGCTTCATCCAGTCCAGCGTTTCTCATGATGTACTCTGCATATAAGTTAAATAAACAGAGTGACAATATACAGCCTTGGCGCATTCCTTTCCCAGTTTGGAACCAGTCTGTTGTTCCATGCTAGAAAAGACAAAATTTTTCTTTTTGATTTACTAACAAAATTTTACAATTCACAAACTAATTTCCATGAATGTTTTTGGTTCAGATACCTATATGAGCACAGATACTTCTACAATCTGTTTGTATTGGTGCCATTTACTTTTTTAATTAAGTCATTCCTGTTTTTAAAGACTGTTGATACAGCAATAAAAATGGTACATGGTATTACCATTTTATTCTTTATATATTTAACATTTCCCTGTGTATTCGGAAAATTTTATTTATAAAGTTACAGTAATACAAAGTTAACAAAAAAAGAGAGAAGGAGATCTGAGACATATTTGTACCCATTTTATTAGGGAAGTCTTTGCTTTTCAAGTTCTCAAGGGAAAAAAAAATGCCCTTTTCACTCTAACGTGTTGACCTTTGAGTCTGAATTAGTGCAGTATCTGTGGCAAATCTGAACTGTAAAATGAATCTGTGAGGATTAAGGGTTTAGCTGTTGCATGGCTAAATGGGTCAAGCTCTCCTAACTGATGGATTTGACTGATGCCACAAAAGATGAAAAGTTTAGATTCAGGCAAACCTGCCAGCTTTCAGTATCTCTACTGTATCACACTTTTTCCCACAAGACTCACAACCTCTCAAGTTTTGGAAAGAAAAATAAGTAAATAAATTCACACTTGCAACTTCTCTGTGGAGCCAGATTTATTAAAAGAAAGTGAGCACTTACTCTCATAATACCGATCAGTTCAGGCAGGCACAATTTTATTAGGTAACCAAAGTTTGAAAAATATTTAATATAACCAGTACCACTAATCTGCCTTCTACCATAAAACAATTTATTCCAACTTCTAGGAATGCTCTAACATATGCTTAACTTGCAAGAAGAATATGAAGTTCTCCCTTTGCCAAATTTTATTCACAGGGGGAAAGAAAGAAGTAGAGACCATAGTGCTTCTATTAATCATATGCAGAACATTTTAATAGGATAAACAAGGATAAAGTGAATTCAATTTCTTGTAGCCTTAAGACTAAAGAAATGCTTAGACACATTTATCAGCTGATGTAAGATCTTAAAAAAGCAAATCTCAGACTAAAGTTTTATTTCTAGAGCTTACACGACTGCCTATATAATTCCAGTAGCTGCTTCACAGATTTGTCATCCATCTCATTCCTTTCTTAATTGTAACTGCAAAGCCTAAGAAGTCACCCCAGTCTTATTGATATGCCCTTCAGTTCTCTACTGACTTGCTTACAGTGAAAATTAGAATGAGATGTAATGAACACCATCAGGTTTTCTAAACAACCATAGGTAAGCACATAACTCTGAATAGACTGGGAAAACTACCTTTATAAAAGCTCTTCTCTCAAGACAACTGGATTCTCTGGTGGCTATGATGTAATCCCACCCTCCACCCCCTGCCCACCACCGTAATGCAAGTGAAAGTGTGGATGAATGCAGATTTTTCCAGTTGACTTCCACAAAGTGTGTGTTCTCCTGCCTGGGTTTATATTGCCGCCTAATGAAATAATCAGCTAGTATGAGGTAGGGGAGTGGTAGTGCAAGAGGGGAGGATCCATCCTAAAAGGTCTATTATCCTGTCAATATGTGCACAGAACTCTCATTAATGTTAATTAGATTTACCCGCCAGTATGAAGGGGAGGCTAGACCTTAAACAGCAAGTTTGAAAAAAACCTATCGAGTAATGCTAAACAAAGGGGGAAAAAAAATTAGAAATCATTCCTGCCTCCAAGCAACCTTAACTCGTGTAAAAGACATTTATGTGGTCATTAACCCAAGTAGAAATTGAACTTGTCAGCATCACACGTAGAATGTATATAAGGGTAACTGTTCATGAACAATTTCTCAAATGAATTAAATACAAACTGGATTTGTTTCTACACAGTAGATATACCCTGTCCATCATCTTCTTAATAGAACAACTGCAAGAGGTTTAGGCTTTCTAGCTCTTGTGTTTTTTTTTTTTTTCCCCCATACCTGCCTTTAAGGTAGAAGATGAAACATCAAAGAAAGAACAGCTGTTTAAGATTTGACCAATGAACAAAACCAAAAATCTAGGGTTATCCCTGTCTTCTCTCTTTGTCACATCACCATTTCCAATCCATCAAAATCCTGACATTTTCCTTAAAACAAATTGATAGAACACTTTTCTTCACCTATGCCTCAACCACATCAGTCCAGGGCAACATATATCTCACTCTGATTACAGTAATAACCATAACTTGGACCCTAACCCATCACGTGAAGGCCAGAATATCCCTTTTAATATGAAAGACAAAGGTTATCCTTATCTGCTTATGTCAATGGCTGACTGTCTCATTCCGAGTGAAAGCCTTACAGTGGTCCTGAAGGTGGACACTCATCTCTCTCTGAACCTCCCATCCTTCAGCCTTACTTCTTAACCACATCTCTCAAGTGGCGCTGCCTCCTTGGGGTTCTAGAGACATGCCAGGTCATCTCTGGACTCAAAGTCTTTCTACTCACCGTCTCCTTGACCATCCTATATGAAATAGCCACCTCCATCCCCATTTCCTCCTCTGCCTTCCTCTGTCTTATTCTGCACCATAGGATATATCACCATAATATGCACACATTTGTTAATGTATCTGTCTGCAACTGTCTGATCTCAGTTGAATGTAAGCTACATGAGGGAGCATCATCTGGGTTTCCGCTATTGACTCAGCACTCCCAACAATGCCCCAAACACAATTGACACTCAACAGAAATTTCTTGAGGAAATAAAGCTGTATGTTGTCGTGTTAATTAAGAAGACATTATATTCATTCTCAGTTACTAATAGACAATAAACTAAGTTTTTTTTTTGAAGCATCTGAAAATTCCTCCATGCTGCATAAGAGGTTATGCAAGAAAATAAAGCCATAGGTCAGCTTTGGGTACCCTAATTTGAGTAGCACTCCTTTTTCAGATTTTGGATTTCAGATTCACATGGATGCTTGAAAATATCCATAAGTACTCAATGCCTTTCAGTCTTCAATATCTTACTGGAAGCCCACATGCATTTTTTTTCCTCCATTCTATGTTCATGGAACAAAAAACTACATATAGCTGATGGCCTCTTTCCTTTGTTTTTGTTAACCCTGGATGAGTTCAGAATCAGAGCTGCAAAGAGAAAAGAACCCATATCTTACATAGCATAATCAGAAGTGCTGGAAACAGGATCTTTAGCAGGAATGTACAGACTTGAATTATGCAACCTACCAGGTTGTGTGTGTGACATGTTGACAGAGGTTGACACTTAGTGGGTGAGTACCGTGTAGTTGTCAGCTGGCATTAAGACTTGCAGTGCATTCTGCAGTCAAAATAAAGGAGGAATGACAAAGTCCATATTTGAAATCTGCACTCCAGCACAGTGGCAGCCTAAAGCATTGTTGATCGTGCTGTAGAACCCAGTCTCTCTCTGGTTTGCAGAGCACGAAGACGGACACATTTAAGCTTAAACTGGCTATCTATTAACTAGTCAGTCCTAATTGCATTTGGTTCTTAGTGGTAATAAAAAATACATTTAATCATCAAACTTTTATGTACTTTAGTTCGTTATACTCATGTATAACAGAAAATAAATGAGAGGAAATCGGAGAAAAAAGGTAGCCAAAACAAGAGAGGATACCCATTATAATTTTAGTAGTTCAGAGAAATATAACAGAAACCTGAACACTATGTTAAAAGAGTTCAAGGAGTAGGAAATTATCTTTATACTCCGTGTTTTTAAAGATACATATTTAAAAGTCTACAATATTACCCTATTATACTGCATGGTGTTATAGTTACAGAATTAGATTTTATTAAAAAAAAAAAAACTGTGATTTATTCATCCTTGTCATGGTGCCTATTGTGCGTAAAGCAAGCTTTTAAGCTCATAAATGTAATTAGGGATGTGATCAGTGGAAATACTTTTATATTGTTATAAAGCTATTTGTGTTGCCTTTCTTTGG
Source organism: Bos indicus (assembly GCF_029378745.1). NCBI lineage: Eukaryota > Metazoa > Chordata > Mammalia > Artiodactyla > Bovidae > Bos > Bos indicus. The sequence continues at coordinate 13,024,237 of NC_091786.1, forward strand.
GAACTGAATTACTATGTGTTTCTAAATTGGGATTTCCTTCTTCCTCCTCCTCATCTTCTAAATTGTAGAGGTTGTACTTTCTTTGTGTGATGAATAAGAGCCTTATCTGAAAACTGTTGCATAAGCCACACTCCATTTTAGGTAGACTTAGAAATTCAGTTTCTTCTTTCTCTTCTAATTGAATGAATAGACTGAGGACATCTTCTACCTGTCTGACACTGGTAATTGAATTACTGTACAACACATTAAGTAAAGAAAATGCAAAGCAGCAGCAATTAAGTTATGTCCTCATGTTCCAGAGAGGAAGCTCTTTACAGGCAGAGAATGAGGAGAGAAAATGATGTAAAATGATGTACATTAATATCAGGAAGGGAAGAAAGCAGACATTTCACTAGGCTTTGAGCTAATCCTGCAAAGGACTAAAAAGAAATAACGACTCAGACTTGGCTTAAGTTGTTTCCGCTTTGGGGTACTTCCAACTCAGCCAACACACAGTACACAGGATACTTAAGATCAAGATATACATGTGCGGACGCGGTTTTGTAGGTTTTCCTAAAGAAGGACCTGCAGTTTGGAACTCAGGAGTTTGCAGAAAGTGAGCAGTCAGCCAGGCAGGGCAGTTCAGAGCAGTTAGGGTCTTTTCTTGGACCTCTCAGCTCATCAGCACTCTAGAGCCTTCGGGAAAGGTCTTTTTGTCCTGGGCTACAGTTGCGTTTGTTTACACTGGCCATGGCTTGATGGAGCTCCTCATGCTCCTGATTTCACATAAACAGCTCAGTTGAATTCATTTGACTCACACAGTGATCTTGAAAGGTAGACTTTGTTTTTATCTTGATTTTACGTATAAATTTATGTGAAATACAATGGGTAATGTTGGATCGATAATGGTAATACCACATATTGTGTATTGGCTAATTGGTAGGTACTGTCCTAAGCACACTCCATATGCTATCCAATTTCATTCTCAATGTAACCCCAAGAAGAGGATGCTCTTCACATTCTGTGTGGTTTGGATGGTGATGAAAATGACGATGATGATGACACCTTTTGCAAAGGTCAAGTTACCACACATAAGCACCTGAACACAGAATGAAGATATTTTATACCCACACTCCTTATATACATGTATGATCATGCATGCACGTGCAAACATACACACACAAACACACACACACCTCCCCCACCGTTATTATATCTTCTTCTTGCCCAGGCTGTCCTCCCAGGCCCATGGATATGGTGAAATAACCAACAAAGTCATACCTGTTTATACTTAGACCTGCATGCATAAGGCAGAAAATAGTATACATGAAGGAATTTTATAAACCATGAATGACAACATAAACTCAACTTTGTACCTTTTTGAACTTTTTATCCAAGGTTATCGAGGTGTGATTTACCTACAGTCAATTCATTCAAGTGTATATTTCAGTGAATTTGACAGTTTATACATCATTTAACCACTGTTACAATCAAGGTAGAGAACATTTTCATCAGCCCAAAAAGTTTTCTGGTAAGCCTTCCCAGTCAGTCCTCCCCGACCATTCTCCAAGGCAAACAGTGATCTGCATTCTGTCAGAAGAGATTAGCCTTTTCTAGAATATCATGTAAATAGACTTTTACTGTATGTACACTTTTGTGTCCATGTGGTTGCATATGTCAGTAGCATGTACCATTTTATTACCGAGTAGTATTCCACTGAATACATATACATTCCACTGAATGCATGCATCCTATTAAAAAGTTTGTTTATCCCTTTACTTGTTAGTGGGTATATCACTTTTATCCAACTTAAGCTACTGTGAGTTGCTTTGATCACTTGTGTACAAGTCCCAGTAAGGACATATGTTTTCATTTCTTTGGGACAAAATACCTAGAGAGGAAATTTTTTAGTTGTATGGTAAGCATATGGTAGTTTTATGTAAAAAACTAGAAAACAGTTTTTTTGAAGAGGTTTACCACTTTATCTTTCTGGTAGCAATTGATGAGAATTCTAATTGTTCCACATCCTCACCAATACTTGATATGGTTAATATTTTTAATTTAGACATTGAAATAAGTATGCAGTGATATTCACTATGGCTTAAATTTGCTCTTCACTGATTGCTAATGATATTGAGCAATCTCATGTGCTTATTGGCCATTTATCTTAATTTGCTAGAGTCCCTTCATATGTTATTTTTGCCCTTTTTTGTTGTTTGTCTTTTATTTGTGAGTTAAAAGCATTAATTACTATCTTAAATACTAATCCTTGGCCAGTGACTTCACTTTCATTTTCTTAATGGTTAGTTCTGACAAATGTTTGTTTTGATAAAGTTCAGTTTCTTTTATACTTTCTTCTTTTTCTGTCCTAAGAAATATCTACCTATGCCAAAGTAATGAGGATTTTCTATGTTTTCTTCCAGAAGTTTTATACTTTGAATTTTTGTATTTATGTAGTCTGTTTTGAGTTAATTTTTCTTTATAGTCCTGGCTAGCATTCAGAACATTTTATTTTCCATATGAATATATAGTTTTTCTAAAATCCTATTAAAAAGAGTATTCTTTCCCTCTTGAATTATCTAGGCACCTTTTCGAAAATCAATTGACCACTTATGTATAGTTCTATTTCTTTTTACTTTTTTTTATTTTTAAACTTTACAATATTGTATTGGTTCTGCCATATATCGAAATGAATCCGCCACAGGCATACATGTGTTCCCCATCCTGAACCCTCCTCCCTCCTCCCTCCCCATACCATCCCTCTGGGTCGTCCCAGTGCACCAGCCCCAAGCATCCAGTATCGTGCATCGAATCTGGACTGGCGACTCATTTCATATATGATATTATACACATTTCAATGCTATTCCAGTTCTACTTCTTAGGCTGATATTTTTAGGTAAACATCACACATAAATATTGGACAAGATTTTTGTTTTTTAATCTCTTTAACCATTAACCAAGAAATTTATCTCATAGGTTTTGAGTAAGCTAAACTCAAAAACCACCACCATTTTCTTATCTTAGGACATTAATAAGTACAAGATTAGGAGGAATTCTTATTATCCACATTTCCAGATAAGCAGATTTCTACTGATTATCTCACTGGGGAGGGGAGGGCAGAATTTAGCAAGGACTTGGCAAGCATTTCTACTTTCTCTTCTCACTTTCTTCTGTGCATCCCTATCACAGAGGTTGTAGCTATTGAACTGATTGAGCCTGATGCTGAGTCCTCTCTGAACAAGTGACATTTGGGTCCACATTTAAAAGGAGAGAATGAGCCTGGAAATTATCTGGAAGACCCAGTCCCAGGCAGAAGAACAGAAAGTCCTCTTATCAGCCTCAGAGGGTTTCTGCCATGTGATTAATAGAGGTGGGACTAAGCCTGACAGAAAGAGGCTGATGACCTAAAGGCTTGTCTGTGTATAAAATAGGACATGGGGAGAGAAAGAACAAATGTTTGGAAAGACCCTGTGGGGGCAGATTATGAAGGAGCTTGACTACTAGACTCACCTGCTGCTGCTGCTGCTGCTGCTACTAAGTCCCTTCAGAAGTGTCCGACTCTGTGCGACCCCATAGACGGCAGGCTCCCCAGTCCCTGGGATTCTCCAGGCAAGGACACTGGAGTGGGTTGCCATTTCCTTCTCCAATGCATGAAAGTGAAAAGCGAAAGTGAAGTCGCTCAGTCGTGTCCGACTCTTAGTGACCCCATGGACTGCAGCCTATCAGGCTCCTCCATCCACAGGATTTTCCAGGCAAGAGTACTGGAGTGGGTTGCCATTGCCTTCTCCGACTAGACTCAGCAGACTAGCTTAAATTGGTAAGCATTGAGAACCACTTAACTAAGGGCCAGCATGATAGGAAGGGTATTTTAAGGAGAGTAATTCAAAGTTATCTTACCTATGTTCACCACTCAACAATTAATTCTTAATTAAGTTAATTCTCAAAGTGAATTTGAGTCAAGAGTTAGGTGGTACCACCTCAGGAGATTATAACAGTAATGCAGAATAAAATGGTCTCCATAGAGACAAAATGAAAGGAATCAAACAAGGTGGTGTTATTGGGTTGCCCAAAAAGTTTGTTTCCATTTTTCTGTTATATCTTATGGAAAACCCAAATGAACTTACTGGTCAACCCAATATATACATTCAGCATCTGTATCCCTTGGTAACTAAAATATAAAAGCTGTTCATATTATCATAATATCCCACATGTCTTCTTCAATGGACACCCATGACAAAGTTTGTACGCCCATCTCTCATGTGTATCTATATCTTTCTAATGTATGGTCCATGAGGGCAGGGGTTTTTTGTTTGTTTGTTTGTTTGTTTAATTTGGTTCACTGTTATATTCCAAATATCTAGAAGAATACAAAGCACATAGTAGGTATTCAGTAAATGTTAGATGAATGAAAATATTCAGAAGATTCATCTGGAATCAAAAAAGGATACTAAAAACTATAGAATCTTCATCACCGTGTCAGAGGGTTATAGGATGTTTCGTAGATCATTTATACACATCCGAAGAAATCATCACTTGGCATTCCTCAGGTTCCCAAAGTTAAAAACATACTGAGGAAGTGCCTAATGTCCAGGCAAAAAAAAAATAAATCGAAACAAACAAAAAGCCATATTGCATAATAGATTTCAGACGTTCCAGCCCTTTATGAATAGTCCCACAGATGTGTTGTATTTATCTGGACCACATACATTTCAGATCAACAGGCCACAAACGTTTATTAATTTAAACATTTTCTTGTTTGAAGAAAGCACGTCAAGTTGTGTCTGTAAGGAGAGCTACTGCTCTAGGATAGTATCTAAAACAGAGATAGAGATGGTGAGTTTCTTTTAAATGTCAAGTGTTTGTGTAACTCTGTAAATCATTCTTACTAAAATACTGGTATTTGAAAGTGATTTTTTTTTTTTTTTGCTTACTGGCTTCAGTTGGCATTGCTGGAATGAGCAACCTCCTATGTAATCTGACACGGCAGTTCTGGAGGCCAACGTCCACACTGCATTATGAATGTTTCAGATCGTTTGCTCTAGTGTGAATCCATGTAGACTGTGTAAAGATGCTGTTCTGCATAGTTTATTTTGTCTCTCGGCTGTAGAGCGCTAAGCCCTGGACATTACTGTGTACAATGGGTTTTGAATCCCATGCCTGTGGACCACGGCCAGCATCACACACAGAAGTTAATGACCGATTGTTATCTTAGCCCATAGCTTGCATTCCTTTTGATAAGACTATTTCAGCAAGGGGGTGGATCACAAAGTACAGGATTAATTAAGGTCAAATCCCAATGAAATGTGCAATCTATTTTCTCAAGGAAAAGAACTTGGAAGAATCACAGGGTGAATTTTATATACCAAAGCCCAATTTTTAAAATAATGTTTAATTAAACTTGAAGCTTAATTTCCTTCTTGTTTAAAGAGATGGTATAGTAATGCAACATAATTTAAATGTGCCCATAGATCAGCAGATGGGAAACATTTATCATTGCTGTGAACTACTGTCATTTACAATGGTGATGAACCCCTCTCAACAGCCTAACAATCCAAGCACATCTAAATCATCTAACTATGCTGACACTAGTTTATTAGCATCTGACAGTAAAAATTGGTCTCTGGGAAACCATTGAATTTAAGTCCAGTGGTGTACTGTTATTTAAAAATGTGGATTTTGATAGAGAATGATCAAGGAAGTCAGCCTTGTGCCTCAGTGCTCTAATCATTCCAGTTTTAATGCACTGCAAAAATTCCAGTCCTTACTGGGATTCAAACTCTAGATAAGATTGTGCTGAATTTCCAGATCTCCTGTAAGATGTGCTTTTCTTCCCAGGCTGTAGTGCCATTTTTTTCTTAATTGTCTCCTGATAATTTTTCCTATCATACTATGAAGTCCTTTAGAAGAAACTAGTTTTCTTTCTTGGAACTCATAAGTAAGTTACGCTGAGCTAAAGTATATTTCAAACTTTCTTTTAGACTATTAGAAAAGGTAAGTTGTACTTAAAGACTGTATTTAAAATAAGAACATTATGATGAAAGTTGTCTTCTTTCCTTCCTGAATATGGTCTCATAATCTTTTCTGCTCTGAGTCTATCTTTCCCAATATGAGTAGCTGCAAGGATGATTAAGTACCCCTGCAGAGAAAGTTGAGTGTGAAAATAGTTCAAAGATAAATTAAATGACAGTTCTACAGGTCTTTCTGCTTGTTTTTATTTTTTAGGGCTCTGTCATCAAGCAATAGGCATTAGTCTTTCTAGCTGGTGGGTGGTTTGTAAAACTAGATAAACTGTTTGGAACATAAATATTATTCTAAATTAAGGTTGGATTCATTAGATCAATAATACAATAATGATCTAAATAAATAAACTCATTCTTTTCTGCTTCAAATATGATTTTTAAATAATTTGGTGAAATTTTCTACTTTTTTGAAGTTGGGAAAGTGTTTTAGCATTTATTGGCTTAAGTTTCTGCTCCTGAGGATTAAGTGTGCTAGTAACTATCTCACTGCACACCTCTGCTGACCTCAAGCCAAGAAGGCATGGCCCTCCCTTGTGTGCCAAACCACCCTGAGTTTACCCTCAAGAGAAAATTTAGCACAGAGATAGTCATCCTCCTTGTGTGTCTACTAGATTGTATGTTACAGAAGCCAGCAACAGATGCCCCTTCAATATCATATTCCCAGAAACTAGCAAAATGCATGTTATGACACAGAGAAGAAAATCAATCAATATTTATTAAACAAAAGAATTACCTAGGCAGGGCACAAAGTTAATATATGATTAACTATAAGAATGTATATGTAGGTGTTTGTTTATAGAAACAGTGCATTAAATTCATTAATGCACAACTACAAAAGTTTAACCAGTATTAAAAATACACTATGGCACCCCACTCCAGTACTCTTGCCTGGAAAATCCCATGGACGGAGGAGCCTGGTGCGCTGCAGTCCATGGGGTCGCTAAGAGTCGGCCACAACTGAGCGACTTCCCTTTCACTTTTCACCTTCATGCATTGGAGAAGGAAATGGCAACCCACTCCAGTGTTCTCGCCTGGAGAATCCCAGGGACGGGGGAGCCTGGGGGGCTGCCGTCTATGGGGTTGCACAGTCGGACACAACTGAAGCGACTTAGCAGCAGCATACAAATATAAGGATCCTTTGGGATAAGAATCGAAGCTGTGGATGTTTTGCTTTGTTTTCGGATTTGAGGTTTTATTTTGTTTTTTGGTTATGGTTATCAATTTTCACTTCAGAACCAAGCATAGAATCCTCCACATTTCATATCTTCCCAAAAAAGTGTCCCTGTTGTTGTTTGGTAATCACTGTCGTTGATGTTTAGTCACTAAGCTGCGACTGGCTCTTTTTGCAACCACATAGACTGCAGCCTGAAAGGCTCCTCTGTCCATGGGATTTCGCAGGCAAATATGGTATGGGTTGCTGTTTCCTTCTCCAGGGCCCCTTCCCAACCCAGGAATCGAACCCAGGTCTCCTATAATGGCAGACAGATCCTTTACCACTGAGCCACCAGGGTTAGCCTTGGTAATTGTTGTTGCTTAGTCACTCAGTCGTGTCTGATTGTTTGTAGCCCCATGGAGTGTAGCCCTCCAGGCTCCTCCGTCCATGGGATTCTCCAAGCAAGAATAATAGAGTGCGTTGCCATTTCCAACTCCAGGTGATCTTCCCAACCCAGGGACCAAACCCGTGTCTCCTATATCTCCTGTATTAGCAGGCAGATTCTTTACCACTGCACCACCAGGGAAGCCCCTGGTGATAATCATACACTAAACTAAAAACAAACGTCTCTTCTTCAAAGAAGACTTTCCTTGAGTCTTCATCTAAATTGTTCCCCGGGGTACTCACTCCTGATCCTAATGGGTTTTGTCTTGGCTCTTATCTTATCACCCTTGGTAATGATGAGAATTTGTATCTGTTGAGCACCGATCTTTCTCACTGAATGACTAGTTCCCCAAGGTGGGGACAGACTCTGTGTTAATAACCCCAAGGTCCAGCTTCTGAGACAGTCCCTGTTACAACAGGAGCTGCTCAATACCTTTGAAAAAAGAAAGCAGAGAAGATAAGGGAGAGAACAACAAGGGAGAGAGAAAGGAATAAAATAAGTGCTTAATTTTAAGTTCAGTTAATAATAAATCCAAGCAACAAAGGGCATCCAGCTTTTTTAGTACATCACCTGTATGTCAACCTCCTCTCATGATTTTCTTCTTCCTTTTCTCTCTTTTCATGTGTTAGTGTGGGTAACTTACATACCATGAAAAAGTGGAAAGAAAAAAAATTAATACATATTACAGATTTTGTATCCTTGGTAATATATTCTCATGTGAAATAATCCAAACAGAATTGCTTAAAAGGCTTCAGAATTTTAAATATATGGAATTTGTGTAGGTAATAGATGTGAGCCCCATACAACTTAAACTGGCACTGAAACTGTCTGTATAAAGTAGGCATTAAGAATAATAAATGCCTAGCTCCTAAAAATGCAAAAACAAAAATAAAAGCTATTGCTTATATCCTTTAAACTGGAATCTTGGACTTTATATTGCAAAAGCAAATAAGAAGTATCAAATAAAGTTCAAGGGCAAGTTATGCAAATGGAAAATTAATGGCTTTATTTTTCTCTGTGTTAAGCATCATTTCCTAAACATTTGAAGAAAAGTGTGTATTTAAACCACAGTTAGATTTATTTTTGACATATTTTTTAAAGAAAAATAGGGATTAAAATGCAATTTGTGTATATTCTTGTACTTAATATTTTTCCCATCTATTTAGCATTAATGTAGGGAAAGCTATTCTTTTAGAAAATGTCAAAAAGAACAAATTACTCAAAATGGTACTGTTGATTATAAGTAGGCTGTTTTGCCTTATTCTAATGTAATGAATTCTGTCAATAACAGGACATATTTTTTCCCAATTTTTCAAGATAATTTTAGTGACTCATGATTGAAAAAAAAAAAACTGAAGGATAAGGAGAAAGCAATCTCAATGGAAAATATTTCAGTACCCTTATATACCAGCTAGCTATTTCTCGAGGGCAATTTTAAATCTAAGTCAAGTCACAAATGGATTGAGACTGGTGATCTCACTCTCCCCTTTGGAAAACTATGCATATCACAAAATCGCTATACATTTTGACATAGTTGGCAGCCGTTGCTTGAAATAGGCCCTGAATCAACTGAGCATGGAAACTCAATTTGCCTGGGGATATACTGGCCTTTAAATAAAGAGAGTTGTTATCAACTTCTGATAGAACAATGGAGAAATCTCCCAGCATCTATAATTTTGTGTATACTGTAACTATAACAGACAGCCTTGGTTTCAAGTCATCAACTGCTCATAAAATGATTACATATACTTTTTAGGCTAGAAGTATAATAAATGGGCTTTTAAGCTGACTTGAACACATATTTTTTCTTTAAGAGTACTGATTTCATTAAATATTTTCTTTTATTTCTCCCAGAAGGTTATTTTGGCGTTATCTCTCCAGCAACCCTGGTCATGCAGAATACCCCTGCTGATCACAGAGCTCTGTGACAGCCTTTGCATATTGCTAATGGTAACAGCCCATACATGAATAGATGACTTTGGATGCTTGATTTAGCCCAGGGGTGCAAAGGGCCTGCTTAGAGAGGTATGATGAAGCTACTTAGGAACAGTGAGACCCAAATTAGGAATAAGTAAATGTGTAACCAATTATCCATGGGCACATATTACCTTAAAATAATTGGAACCACTGTGTCCATTGCTCAAAGCTGCCTGATGTTTGCTGTCAACTTCTATCCTTGCTTCTGTGCTGGCACTGAGCAAAATCCAGAAGAGGTAAAGCACCACCAGGTGTGTAAGCCAGACATCCATGGGAATATACGACTTATTTTCAGCACATTAAAAAAAAAAAATTTTAGTTGGAGGATAATTGCTTTATGATGATGTGTTAGCTTCTGCCACTGTTGTTGTTCAGTCACTAAGTTGTGTCCCACTCTTTATGACCTCACTCTTTACTCACTCTTTACGACACTAAGTTGTGTCCCACTCTTTACGACCTCACTCTTTACGACACTAAGTTGTGTCCCACTCTTTACTGACCTCTTTACGACAGACTTCCCTATCCTTTACTATCTCCCAGAGTTTGCTCAGATTCATGGTCCACTGAGTCGATCTCATCCTCTGTCATCCCCTTCTCTTCCTGCCCTCAATCTTTCCCAGCATCAGGGTCTTTTTGAATAAGTCAGCTCTTTGCAGCAGGTGGCCAAAGTATTGGAGTTTTAGCTACAGTCCTTCCAATGAATATTCTGGGTTGATTTCCTTTAGAATTGACTAGTTTGGTCTCCTTGCTGTCCAAGAGACTCTCAAGAGTCTTCTCCAACACCGCAGTTCAAAAGCATCAATTCTTTGGCACTCAGCTTTCTTTATAGTCTAACTCTCACATCCATACATGACTTACAGAAAGCATCAATTCTTTGGCACTCAGTCTTCTTTATGGTCCAGCTCTCACATTCGTACATGACTACTGTAAAAACCATAGCTTTGACTAGATGGACCTTTGTCAGCAAAGGTCTGCTTTTTAATACACCATGTAGGTTTGTCATAGCTTTCCTTCCAAGGAACAAGCATCTTTTAATTTCATGGCTGCAGTCACTATTTGCAGTGATTTTGGAGCTGAAGAAAATAAAACCTGTCACTGTTTCCGTTGCTTCCCCATCTATTTGCCATAATCAGCCACAAGTACACGTATGTCCCCTCCCTCCTGAACCTCTGCCCACCCCCATCCCATCTCACTCCTTTAGGCTGTCACAGAGCACAGTGTATTTTATTATTTTTACCATTTATTGGATCATTGCACTCAAATTTGGATGGAGAAAAAAGAATTAGTTTTTCAAGTTTTCAAACAATTTTTTTTTAATTGTTTTTCAGGTATTTGAACCATTATTTTCTAAAAAAAAAATCTTATTTTCTCCAGGATTTTCTTTTTTTAAATCCATTATTTGGGATATTTCAAAAGATTGGTTCATACAACTTTGAAAGAGTAAAAATCTTGCTTGTTCCATTCTTGGCTTCCTGCTGATATATTAAATGATGACCTATGAATATTGGTGTGGAAAGATAAAATTTAAACTTTAAGCCAAAATCCTTATTTAAAAAAAAAAAAATTAAAGCCCAGAACAGATTAAGAGAGAGACAGTGAGATTGAGGAAGAGAATAAAAAGGAAGAAATAGGGAGAGAGCAGTGGAGGTGGAAGTGGAGATAAATGAGGAATTTGGAGTTAACAGATACACACTACTGTGTATAAAATAGGTAAACAGTAAGGTCCTACTGTTCAGCACAGGGAAGTATATTCAGTATCTTTTAATAACCTAAAATATAAAAGAACCTGAATATATATATATATATATATATATATATATATATGCATAACTGAATCCCCTTGCCGTACACTTAAGACCAACACTACATTGTAATTAACTATACTCCAATACAAAAAGTAAGAATAAAAGGAAGAAAGATACTAGTTTACTGACATGGTCAGAGTATAATTTTCACGATAACTATATTATCACTCAGTTTAGACGCAGGTTAAACTATATTAAGGTGGTACTCCAATCTATATATATATATATATATATAGCTAACATAAATTAGACACAAGCAAGGCACCTAAAATACTCATACTGTATTTTAAGTTATTCTAATTGCCTCTCCCACTCTAATTTTAATGCATCCAAATCGTTTTAATCATATAAATGAAGTTTGAAAATGTCAGCCAAAATCTGAATTCCAGAATTTTCTTAACAGCAGATAATTGAGTAAATACTTGTAAGATGGGTAAGCAGAGCTGATGCCCCTACTCTTTATACTGTGACTTTGTATCCGCCTTAACTACATTATGCGATCACATCCAATAGGTGGCAGCCTGTTGAGTGATTGGGGATTGTTGTATGTGTTCCTTATAGTGGACAGCATGCAGGAAAGTCTGTTCCCCAACTGAAGGGATTAAGGAAAGGAATGTTGTTTAGATAAAATAAGTTGTATCCATGCCAAACAATATCCAGCTGTATAGCCTAAGAGCCCATTATCTTACATGTGATAAAACAAACCAGCCTAAGTTGTATAGCATGATAGCCTTTAAACACACACACACACACACACACACACACACACACACACACACAAAACTAGCTGCTTGCTCTCTACCTTCAACATAAAGCTTACAGTCACAGCTAACGGTATAGAAGATACTCAAAAGATGCTTAAAATAAGAGGCACTTTTTTTCTTGCCAGGTTTTTAGCATCTCAAAATTCAAATGCCAGTGTTCAAATACCAATTTCCTGATCAACCCGTAGACTAAAGGAAATGAAATAAAACCAAATAAATGGTATGTACAGATTTTTAAATGAATCTACACCTATCTATGGAGTGATTAGTGATTTTCTTTGATATTGAACTGTAATGTTTACTCCAATGAGTGCATTTCTACCTTTTTTTCTACCTTTTTAATCTCAACCCTTGATTTCAAATGTATCTCAAGACTTTCCAGACAGGGAACTTTATTTTATTGAATGCTTCAACGTGGATTGTGAGCTGGTTTCTTTGAACACGTTTTAGAATCGATTTCTTCTGAAGATACAGCATATTACCACTGTAGCAAGAGAAATAATCAGATTTGGCCATACCAGTTGTACGAGAGCTGTCTCAAACAGACGGGGAGCTCAATTCTTCAATAGCTCTAAACAAATAAAATTCTAAACAATGCTATATTTCAGGAAGACAAGTAATACATTAAAATAAATCAATGACTAGTTGAATATAAAGAAGATTCTAATTGCATGTTTTGTTTTCTGAACTTCCCTCTTGCTCTCATTCTCTCTCTCTCTCTTAGTCTGTTGTATAATCCTTTAGAGCCAGTGCCTGCATAAGGCAATATTTTTTGTTGTTAAATTTCAAAGCTGAATTTGTTCAGAACAAAGAAAGCTGTTTTTAAACTTTCATGTCATCAAGTTCCCCTTCTAGAGGGTGTATGGACACTGCAGGCCAAATGTGGCTCTGGTTCCCTAAGACAATATAACAATTGGAATTCAGAGAGAATTGGAATTTTTGCATGTAAAAAGAGTACGTTTGCCTCATAGCTTCAGTCAACAAGTTCTGAATGTGTATGGCTCAAAGTAAGTCCTTCAATCAACTGTGTATATTAAATCTGACTCTGTCTTCCAAGGCCCCTGGCAGTGGGCAGAACACAAAGATGAAAGGCTTGGTTAGAAGAGATAATTAAAACTTAATGGGTGCTTGTTGTATGAGTAGGTGCAAAGAAAAATGATCACTTTAGGTATTCACAAGGAATTTATAAAGAGTTCTGTGTGTCATGAGTAATTCATTTTGGATCGTTAACACTAGGAAGATGACCCCTAAAAGACACGGGTCAATGCTAAATGCCTCACTCTCTCTTCTGTTATGTTTTATAGGGTGTTTTACAGTCAATGTAAGAGAAAAACACTACATCTAAGACAGCCAGGGAAAATCCAAGAGCTCTGACCTCTAGAAATTTTGTATTGAATTGATTCAGATTAAAGCAATGACCTTTTGACTTCATGATGTCTCTCCTAAAAGGCCTCCAAAGATTGAAGGGTAGGATATGTACCTTGGGTTGGGGGTGGGGGGATAGACTGATGAGACTGATTAGGGCCTTTGGCCAGATGGTTTCAGGAAACCGAAGTCTCTCTTGCCTTAAGTGGTGGCCACAGAGGCATTTGCTCTGTGGCACCCGGCCACAGTCTCTCAGGAAATGATGGAGTCACCAGCAAGTAAGACATGGACTTGGGCTGTCAGAAAGATGAGGACTAGTTTTGCAAAGCTTTCAGAACCTCCATCTCCGGTAAGCTGCAGTATCTACCCTGTGGCAGCAACTTTTGTGTGTGTGTCAGATGACTCTAGCTTGAATGGCTTTTTCATACACATTCTGTTTGAAGAGCAGTCTTGCTGTGTTCTTTCCTTTTGTCATTCATGTGTCTGTACAGGACTGTAGCCCTGCTTTCTCCCAATGCCTCCCATCCCTCCTTGATTCTGTTCTTCCTTTCATCATCTCTCCCCAAAGCCCCCCCAGCACTCTAAGTTTCTTAATGTGGCTAGGAAAAAAAATAAAAAGCATCATTCAGATACCAAATTGTGATTATGTAGATGGAGTTAGTTTCTCCTTCTCTATCTGATGTTATTTGTTTATTGCACACACTGCTGAATATTATCAACATATGAGGCAGGAACTCAACTAGAAAACATGCATTTGCCACAGGTGAGAGAGTAAACACAGATACAAGGGCAAACATCGCAGAAAACAAACATGATAATTAAAATGGAAAGGCAAAGAGGATGTGGAATAAGATTTACCTTGATTGGTTGAGTTTGAGGAGTCTCTGGAAAGCAAGACCTCTTTCATAAAAGAGTTCAATGTGGTGTTTATATAAATGGCCTTTGTTTTTGTTTTTGTTTTTCTTGACAGTCTGAAGTCTATAAGCCAATGCATACGAAGAGGTGTTAGAAGATTTATAGTCAGAGCATAAAGTTAAGAGTAAAATTCTCAAACTTAAAAAGCTTACCTCTTCTGTTAAATATTTTAAATATTTCCTGATACAATTTGGTTTTTTAAAAATGTAATTATGAAACTATGAAAATAAATTCACTTACAAAGGTAGAAACAGGTCATAATCATTGCTTGCAGTTGGAGTAAAAAGTGAAATGTAGTTTTTACTAAAAAAGAGAAAAAAGCAATCACAGAAGTCACCTTCTGATCACTTGATCCTTTGTCTTCCCTCTTCTCTCCATGGATAAGAGGCCCCAGGACTTCTTACTTAGAGGGGTGGGTACTTTGAACGAGACGATAAAAGGCATGAATGTTTTAAAGTTTATTATAGACATTCTCAGGTATAAACAAAAGTAGTGAGTACATTTTGCCCATCTCATTTCATTTATTCCCTCTGCATTATTTGTTATGTAGTTATTGCTAAAGAACTTCAAAGCAAGTAATCCCATCCACATATACTTTTAAATAAAGTATTAAGGACTTATCATTTGTTTGTTTTTATAATACCACCATGCCATTATCACACCTCACACAAAATACATGCCTAATATCAGCTAACATTCAGTCCATAGTGAAATGTATCTAATAGTCTCAAAAATGTTTCTACTATAGTTTAAGTCAGGATCCAAACAAAAGTTAAGCGGTTTTGTTCTTCTCTGTCTTGCATATCCTATAATAATCTCCTTCCCTTTTATTTGTTGGTGAGATCCAAAACCTTTTTTTAAAGGCAAGAAATCCATACAGATGCTGCTACATAATCTCTATGGCATCTGGTCCCTTGTCTCTGTGATGCTAAGACTGATTGGTGGGTTCAGGTATTATCTGCCTTGTTGTCGTTCAGTGCTAAGTCTGGTCCCTCCCTTTTAAAGTTCCCTGTCCTTTCACCTAAAGTCTTAGCATCCTGAAACCATCATTGCCTAGAAATATTATTCCCCGAGGGGTGACAGAATGGTGTCCTTTTGAATCTATCAGTCTTTTTCACTAAAATACCTCATGTCAATTTGACTGTAAACCAACACAGACTACAGTTACTCTTTCTCCCAAATGAAGGCAGAGACCTCATGAGGGGTCATAGCACACAATCATCAGAAGGGTTGAGACCAGATGTTACGGAGAGTGAGTTAGGCAAGGGGATTTCTTCAATAGATACCAAAAATGATCTCTGTGTCATTCAATTTTGGGTGGTAGGGACAGGAAAAAAATGATTCCCCAGTCATGAGTCTGTCGTCTAGACAGTGGGCAGAGGGCCATGTGGTGGGGTTTTTTTACATAATATTAAAAAGCTGTGGGCCAAGCCTTTCACAGCTCTTCTCTGTTTGATTCTCTCAGAAGGCCCCAGCTGACGTTGAGCAGAGTTCTCACTTTACACAAAAGTCAAGCAGGCAGAGCCTGAAAAATCCATCAAGATTTTACTTGATGTCTTCTGTCTTGTCCAAATCGAGCTGATCCAGGAGACTAAAAAGGGAACTGAAATAAGGTTGTCTCTCAAAAGGCTGGAGGGCAAAGGGAAGGTCCTCCAAAGAATTAGTAAATGCTCAGAGAAGGAAATGCCCATTACAGACATAATTTGAAGGCATTGTGAACCCACACGAACCTCATCCCTGAGAAAATAAAAACAAGTCCATTTTTGAAAGGTGCATCTTCTCCACAAAGGTGAGGAAATTGACTCTCAGTCCCACTGTGCCTGGAGACACAAAAGTGGAAGAGCGTTATTTTGAGCTGACTGAGGGAGGCTCTTCTCTGACCCACCTGTGTCACCTCTTTGACTATTTGAGGAACACAGAATTGTTTCTCTGGCTCCTGCAGAACTGACTGTGAAGACTGAATTTCTTTCTTCTCTCTCCCTCCCTCCCTCCCTCCGTCATTTCTTCTCCTCCAGCTCATGTTCCCTTGCCATACCAACTTTTTTTTTTTTTTTTTTAAGGATTGTGGTTTTTCTTAAAGATATTTTTTTGATGTGGACCATTTTTCAGAAAATCTTTATTGAATTTGTTACAATACTGCTTCTGTTTTTTTATGCTTGTGGTTTCTTTTGGCCACGAGGCATATGGTATCTTAGCTCCCAGATCAGAGATCCAACTCACACCCCCCCTGCCTTGAAAAGCAAAGTCTTAACCACTGGGCTGCCAAAGAAGTCCCCACACCAACCGTTTTAAAATGTTTTTAATGCAGCTGTTTCAGTAGCAGACACTTGGGATGAAAAGCTTCCTTCCATACCTGGTTTGTCCAGTAGTTACAATTACAGAGGCAATTTGGATATTTGGGCATACCATGCTCTTCCTAACTTTGGGATCTCACTTGAGATACTAGAAGCATAGCAACAGGCAGCATAGGCTTTGGAAACAGGAAGAGTGAGTTTTCAATACAGGTCCAGCCGGCCACCTGCCAGTCATGGACCTTACCCAGTTTCCTTTTCTATAAGATTGAGGTGATAATATTTGCTTTTCGGGGTGATTGTGGGGGCTCTCAATACTGTATATGCTGTACCTAGAGCAGTGCCTAGAGTGTGGAGGATACGCAACAGATGTTAGTTTCTGACATTCAGTCTCTAAGTCGTGTCCAACTCTTAGTTTTTCCATAGATATCAGTTACTATTACTTTTAGAGAATGTTCCATTTATAGAACCAATTAAAAACCTATCAAGTTTCTTTTCACCATAAAGAAAATCTAATCTTTAAATGGGACCCTCTGCCTTCTCCATGCTCACTTTCCAGGAATACAGGCATCTGCCTGTTCATCATCCCTTTTCCTGCTGCCTTGGACCCTGTCACACGCTCATGACTTCTCCCTAAGAGGAATAAGACAGCCAGGTTAAATTCTCCTGCAATATAGCACAAAGGCAAACCTGAGAAACACTTCATTGCTGCTCCGTAAATAAGGGGAGGTAGCACTCTGCCTCGGTAAAGGTGATGGCACCCCACTCAAGTACTCTTGCCTGGAAAATCCCATGGACGGAGAAGCCTAGTAGGCTGCAGTCCATGGGGTCGTGAAGAGGAGGACATGACTGAGCGACTTCACTTTCACTTTTCATTTTCATGCACTGGAGAAGGAAGTGGCAACCCACTCCAGTGTTCTTGCCTGGAGAATCCCAGGGAAGGGGGAGCCTGGTGGGCTGCCATCTATGGGGTCGCACAGAGTCGGACATGACTGAGGCGACTTAGCAGCAGCAGCACCTACTCAGAGGTGTTGAAAAGCCTAAGCCTGCTCAACTCTGGACTAAGACCATCATGATTTAACCATTTTAGGCTGCCAGCCTGCCTGAGTCCTAGCATGTCCCTTGATGTAAGTGGAATTTTGCCTTCTTTTAAAGCCCAGATTCATCCTTTCCAAAGACAGGGACTCTACCTTATCCTCTCCTGTCCCTTCACGAGGACTGGGATTCTGCTCCTTAGCGCTAGTCCCTTGATTTGTGCCTTGCTACATACTGACAGATTCCATTCAGGCCCCGGTATTCTGGGTACCAGAGGACCACTCTGGTCCTTCTGCCTCTCAGGCCGTAAGAATGGTTGGAGGATATCCAGCCACCTCACCCCCATCGTGTGTTTGTTCACTTAGATGGAGACCTCTTGCTGCCATACTTTGGAGAGATCTCTCCTGGGCTAAAATGTCCTTTGGCACCTATCTGCAAGTAAAAGTGGTTGCCCAGAGCCTGCGCCACCCTCTTGGCTGGCAAGTACCAGGCTTGGCCCTCCCCAGTAGGTCCTGTCCAATCATACCTGGGTTTGTCTTGGCTATTGCCACAGGTTAAGGTCAAGTTGAGGTATGGTAGATACCTCTAATGGAGAAGGAAATGGCAGCCCACTCCAGTGCTCTTGCCTGGAGAATCCCACGGACGGGGGAGCCTGGTGGGCTGCCGTCTATGGGGTCGCACAGAGTCAGACACGACTGAAGTGACTTAGCAACAGCAGCAGCAGCAGTAGATACCTCTAAGTTAGGAATCTCTTAATCCAAGAAGGCTCCTCTGCCAATGGCAAGAAGCAAAGACAGAGCATCTCTCTTTCCTTTCTTCTTCGCTTTGCTTCAAGTATTTTTATCTTGGCTTATGCAACAAAAGCTCAGTGATGAAAAACATCTAGACTGTTAATAGTGCAGTTTAACCAAAAAGAAAACCACAGATAATACAGAAATTATGTTTTAATGAAAGGAAAAATGGCTAATAATCACACCACCCAGAGGTAATCTGAAGTTACTACTACAGAATAATTTTTTTCAATTCATCAAGTGTAAAATTTCAGATATGTATAATGATAAGTCCTAGAATCTGCTGTATAACTTTGTGCCTATAGTTAAGAATACTGTAATTATATACACTTACAAATTTGTTAAGAGGGTAGATCTCCTGATAACTATTCTTACTGCAATTTAAAAAAAAGTTTAGAATCATTACATACACACACAACACAAACACACACACACACATGCATATATATTTCTTTATAAAACTTGATATTAACTTATATATTTCTAACTTCAAAACAAGGAATAAGTTACACATCCAGAAAATCCATTACACCTATTTTTCCTCTGCTAATATTATAAGCATTGGCTAAAATTGATATTTATTGATAATTTCTTGGAAACTATACCTTGATTACTAATAAAAATCAGCAAATTCCTTTATGTTTTCTAACAATTCTTGCTAATATTTGATTCTTTGAAAGCTCTCATAGTTAAGGTTGGAAAATTCTGGTTTACTCCTTTCTATGTCATATGACCTGAGTCAAATTATTTAATGGTTCTGAGTTGCTCTTTAAAATTGGGATGTTGATATATATTGACCACTAACATAGTAGTATAAGGTGGTTTTATCAGTCTTTCTCAACTTCTTGCTTGGTAAAACGCATGACATATGACATTTTTTTCATGTATGACACATACCATGAGGATTAGCAATAATAGCTATCTTGTCACTCTCATATAAGACTTTAGAATGCAAATAAATTCAGGATACTTAGGTATGTACAATAAGTAATATTTTCTGTTAAATCGACCAGTGTTTCACAACAAAGATATTGTGATCTATTGTGCTAAAATACACAATGAATTTGTAAGCACCAAACAAAATAAGGTGCTATTATTTCAGTAACTACATTAAAATGGAAGGTCTATTTCTCACTTTGCAGAAATCTCACCCAGGTGGGTAAACATTTTGCAAGTTTGAATACCACCTGACAAGAAACAATTAAGAAATTCAGTGCTTAATTTGTTAATTTGTTACCTGATTTAAATGAAAGATAAATTAAGCTGTGTTCTTAATTTATTAGCAAGATTCAAGTAAACAAGTTTTAGAGAAATAAATAGAATTGAGCTTCTTTGTGCCTGATTTTAATTATAAAATAACTTTCAAAAACAGCTCTTCATTTGTTCCACTTAGAATAATTTCAGAAAGCATATCTCTGAGTTACAATTGATAGCTTTCAGTTAACACCTTTATCTCAAACACTTGCTTATTATAATAACAAAGTAATATTCTTCTAGACATCTATTCTGACTCTCTTTGATTCTAAAATCTAAATTACCAATAGTCATTTAAATAATAATGAGCATTAAAATGTGTGTATAAATAATTGCTATATGTAAGACTTCCAATATATGTAAAACCAAATTATAATGAATGGGAATGCATGTCACTGTCTGTGGCATATTTATTAGAAGGCTACACAACAGTATAATTAAGCTTTTGAACTACCTAAAATTATTTTCATCATTGCTCACCTTAGAATTTTTTGACAGAAACTTTATCCCAACTATCAAGATAAAAGGAAAAAAAAAATACCCTTTTGTCTATCATCTTAAAAATTTCACTTCCTAGGGTTCAAACCAAAAGATAATGCATCTGCTTAACATCAAGCAGTTTTTAGAACTCTCCTTGAGAATTTTTTTCCACCATCAGTGATTCGTAACCACCTCCTTTATGTGGTCGTATGATATATCTTTTAAAGTCTACATTTTAAAGTTATTTCAGGGGCCCACTTAATCAGAGTCACAGAGGCCCTGTGGGTTGCCTTTATCTGCTCCCCACTTGCATTTTGTCTCAGCATTTCTAGGCCTTGTGTGCTGCTGGCAGCTCAAATCATGGTTTGCCAGCATGCCTCTGACCAAAAGAATAACTCTGGGTTTGCTCCATGCCATGGTACTTGGAGAATTTAAAGTAAATAAAAATAAATTCTATTTTTTGTTAGCTACAAATACATACCTTACAAGAAATGCTTAAAAAAAAATGGGCTGGTGAGGTGAGGTATTAAAGATTTCTTTTTTATGCCACAGTTTCATTCTTGGTCATTTTTAAGAAGCCTAAAATAATTTTCATAGAATAAGCATTTATTATGCACCATAGCAGATAGTATATTTAAATCAGAAATGGAATTGCAAAAAAAAAATCAAGCCCTGTAAGGACAGAAACTAGGTCTGTTCTGTTTGCAGCTTTGTTCCCTCTACCTAGCACAGTTCCTGGCATGTAATAGACACTCAAAATATATTGATTAAATAAATAAATACATAGGGATGAGGGGAGGAAGAGGAGAGAGTGAGAAATAGCAAGAAAATCAGAAAATATTATCCTCATCCAAAGTCATGAGGCAGCCAATCTGGAAGAATTCAAGGCTGTTTGCATCAATTATGGTCATAAATATTTGGTGGACTTAGCAGAGGTTAAGGAAAACAGCAGATAGGATTTTATTTTTTCAACATAATTAATAATTGCATCATCACCATGTCCTCCTCAGGCTTCCCAGGTGGAGCTAGTGGTAAAGAACCTGCCTGCCAGTGCAGGAGGTGTGGGTTCAATCCTTGGGTCAGGAAAATCCCCTGGAAAAGAGCATGGCAACCCACTATTTCTCTGTTTCTCTAAATAAATTCTCTATTTCCTAGAGAATCCCAAGGACAAAGGATCCTGGGGGGCTACAGTCCATAGGGACGCAGAGAGTCGGGCACAACTGAAGCAACTTAGCACACACACATGTCCGCCTATTGTGTTATTTACTGTTTCCAGCCAACCTAATATCTCTACCAAGCAAGGTCCCATGCAGAAACCCTAAACCCAAGAAGGAAGAAGTGACTTACCTGGCAGAACCCCAATATAAAGTTAAACTGTGAAAGTCACCGAGGCAGGAGGTGTCTGGGAACACACCCTAGTAGCAGTGGCAGTAGTTTTATACCTAGTAGTCTGTACCTCTTAAGCCCCTCACACTTGATGAAATAAGTCAAAGACAAATACCAGATATTTTCACATATAGGTGAAATCTAAAAAATAAAACACAGGAATAAATATAACAAAAGAAAAACAGACTCACTGATACGGGGAACAAAGTAGTGGTTACCAGGCTTCCTTAATTTTAAAACTGGAAGTAAACATTTTAGGGGATTAGGTCAGTGGAAACATTGTCAGACTTTATTTTGGGGGGCTCCGAAATCACTGCAGATGGTGATTGCAGCCATGAAATTAAAAGACGCTTACTCCTTGGAAGGAAAGTTATGACCAACCTAGATAGCATATTGAAAAGCAGAGACATTACTTTGCCAACAAAGGTCGGTCTAGTCAAGGCTATGGTTTTTCCTGTGGTCATGTATGGATGTGAGAGTTGGACTGTGAAGAAAGCTGAGTGCCGAAGAATTGATGCTTTTGAACTGTGGTGTTGGAGAAGATTCTTGAGAGTCCCTTGGACTGCAAGGAGATCCAACCAGTCCATCCTAAAGGAGATCAGTCCTGGGTGTTCTTTGGAAGGACTGATGCTAAAGCTGAAACTCCAGTACTTTGGCCACCCCATGAGAAGAGGTGGACTCATTGGAAAAGACTCTGATGCTGGGAGGGATTGGGGGCAGGAGGAGAAGGGGACGACAGAGGATGAGATGGCTGGATGGCATCACCAACTCGATGGACAAGAGTTTGGGTGAACTCCAGGAGTTGGTGATGGACAGGGAGGCCTGGCATGCTGCAGTTCATGGGGTCACAAAGAGTCGGATATGACTGAGTGACTGAACTGAACTGACTGATTGACCTGCAATCCCTTGGACTGCAAGGAGATTCAACCAGTCCATCCTAAAGGAAATCAGTCCTGAATGTTCATTGGAAGGACTGATGTTGAAGCTGAAATTCCAATACTTTGGCCACCTGATGCGAAGAACTGACTCATTGGAAAAGACCATGATGCCGGGAAAGATTGAAGGCAGAAGGAGATCGGGACGACAGAGGATGAGATGGTTGGATGGCATCACCAACTCAATGGACATGAGTTTGAGTGAACTCTGGGAGTTTGTGATGGACAGGGAGGCCTGGCATGCTGCTGTCCATGGGGTTACAAAGAATTGGACACGACTGAGTAACTGAACTGAACTGAAATGACTGATTGATCCTACAACCAAAAACAAAAGAAATCACTACTAGGATAAGTGGCATCTCAGATGTAAACATGAGATGGTTTAGGGAACACTGGTTTAAGACCTTCTGGGGCTACTGTCTCGGAAGGCAGAAGGTGTGGGAGGGGGCATGACTGGGAGAGGTGCATTAAGGCAGACTCCAGGCCAGTGGAATCTGCTTGTTACAAGTACTGTGTGTGATGTTTGAAATCTGGTGTCTTTTGGTTTGGGTTTCCCTAGAAATAGTCCCTGAGGCAAGCTTTAAAGGGTTTAATTGGAAAGGGCTGCTGGAAAGACCTTTGAGAGAAGTGGAAAAAGTGAAACAGAAAGGAAGAAGGAAACAGAAAGTTCAATAAAGAGGTGTTAGCTTGTGGACCTTCAGAGGCTTCCATGGAATCCCACCTCTGAGAGACTGCATGGAACAGTCCGGAGTCGTTCTCATCCAAGAGGCAAGGAAGCTGGAGTGCTTGTTCACCACTTCCCCTCCGTCACTGGCCCAGGCTTCCCCAGGTGCGTTAGCTCCGTGGTGTTTGGGGCCTGTCCGGCCATTTTTCCTGCCTCACTTCTCCAGCCAGGCACCCGCCTCGGGCAAATGGGGAGAGGCAGGTGACATGAGAAACCACAGAAAACAGCGAGTGCCCAAAAGGTGGGCAGAGCAGAGGCCCTGCTGGCACTTCCAGTGGTGTCGTTTTTTTCACTTTTTACACATACGCCTGGTGTATAATTTCGTCAGCATAAATCAGAAAATCTTTGATCACAGGCCAACATTAATAACAACAAGCCCCATGTGCACATCTGTAGGGGCCGCTTCTCTGACAGAGTGATCACCACATGCTGCTCTTCATATCTCTGTCTGGGCACACTCCTTTCTCCTGCCTGGCCCTCCTTGTTGCGTATGCTCATCTCTTTTCTTTTATTTCCTGTTTTACTCTGCTCGTGGATCTCTGATCCACCCTTTATCTTCAAGCGGTGCTCACTCTCACCTGGATTAATTGTAGTCACCCACCAGTTGGTCGTCACGCTTGCGCCAACCCCAAGCACAGCCCGCCTCAGTGCAGGGTCAGCCTTCTGAAAGCTCAAGGGCAGTCACGTACCCTTTTCCTCCCCTGGCATGTACAGGGCTTTCCTATGGCCTATGAATCAGCACAAGCGTCTCTGTCTGGCATTCAAGGTCCCCCAGCCCCCACCAGTTTCCCTCTCTCACCTCTTCTTCTTCAAGCCATCTCCTGAGAGCCAGGAACCACAGAGAGACCCCTCAGCATTCCTCACTCAGAATTATTTCTCTGTCTCTGCTTCCCCAACAGGCCCGTGATGTCTCCCAAGTTCTGCTCCACCCCCCACCCCTGGTACCTGCTGTAGAGAAACTGTATTATACTGGTTTTTAAACTAAGTTTGGTTTCTTAAGTTTTAGCCATATCCCTTTATTAAAACAGACCTTGTGTCTCCCTTTAGTATAATCTTTTTAACAAAAAGGTAGATGAAAACAAGGTTGGTAATGTTCAACGAGAGAACTGGAATGTACTAACTTAAAATGAGCAGCTCACAAGGAAAAGGACCTGCCCTCTGAATAGTGCACAGGTCCGAGGAGTTGATCTAGCTGCTGAGAAGCATGTAAGCTGTATCTAATTGGATTAGTTTGATCATGGCCATAACAGCAACTTCTCTGCTACCATATGGGTAAATGACTTATGGTTCCATTCAGAAAGATCACTTAGCAAACTAGCATCATTATTTTTTCTCTTCATGCTGCAGAGGAAATGGAGATAAAAGGTATGGGGAAGTACTTCCTAGAGACTTAGCAGAGAGAGAAAACAGCAGCATCTCTCCTCTCTGTAATAAAGAGACTCATTACTCCATCGTTAGAAGGAGAATCAATTATTGAAATGTCAACATTGAAATATTACTTTTATGGGCTTCCCTGGTGGTTCAGAGGGTAAAGAATCTGCCTGCAATGCAGGAGATCCGAGTTCAATCACTGGGTCTGAAAGATCTTCTAACAATGAACTCCAATCTCCCTAAAAATTCTCAAACTCCATATCACAGAGACCTGAAACCTAAGACCATGTGGCCTGGGGTTATATCGTAGACATGTGCCCAGTGGTGGGTTCCCTAGAACCTTCTTGCTATACTTTGACCCCAGGTTTCAACACAATCTTGACTGAGATAGAATCCCCTGACCACAGGGATAGCACATTTTGAATTCAGAATTAGTCTGATGTGCAGAAACAAGGAAATGCAGTTTCCTATGCTCTATGGAGTTTGTGGATTGATTTATATTCATTACACATGATCATACACATTGACTGATTCACCTGCTCTCTACAAAACAAGAGAAGTTGGTTCTGCTAAAAAGCTTCTCTGACTGGATGGGATGTGTTAAGTAGACCGTAAGGTACAAATCCAGCCCATTAGTGACCCAAGTGGACTAACATTTTTATGGACCAAACTGTAATCAAAAGCTATAAATGGACTATAAGAAAGGCAGTGTAGGCTGTTGTGTGTTGCAGTATCAATAGTAATGGTGCAACATCAAAATTAAAAGCCTGACATAACTGATAAAATAGCAATTTATTTTTAGATCCCTCCTCCTACAGCATTTGCAGTAGTGTTCTAAACATATGTGCAAATCACTGGAATATACCAATTTTAAAATGTTGTTAACTTGCCAGCATGGGTCTAGGTACAGGGACATATTAGCAACAAAAAAAAAAAAAAAAAAAAGAAGAAGAAATTTTCCACATTATCCTGGAAGGTATAGCAAACAAATCATAAACATAAGAAATAAGTAAATAATAACAAGTTAGAAAGCAACAAGTGGGAAAAAATTACAAGCAGAATGGAATTACAGGATCAGAACAAGGATGATGGAGGCAGAATGCTGTTTCAGTGGAGGTCAGGAGCTTCACCAAGAAAGTGACATGTAAACAAAGATGTGAAGATGAGGATGGAGTCAGCCTAGTGGGTACCTGGAGGACAAGCATTCTGGAAGGAGGAAAGAGCAAGAACAAAAGGGGAAATGCCTGTGGAGAATAGAAGTGAAGCCAGGTGGTGCAGTGGTAAAGAATCCGCCTGCCAATGCAGGAGACACAAGAGATGTGGCTTCAATCCCTGGGCTGGGAAGATCCCTCAGAGAAGGAAATGGCAACCCACTGTGGTATTCTTGCCTAGAGAATCCCATGGACAGAGGAGCCTGGTGGGCTACAGTTTATGAGGTTGCAAAGAGTCAGACATGACTGAGTGACTGACACACACACAGGCAGGAGGAGGAGGGAAGACTTCAGATCACAGTGCTGACCTGATTCCTGTGAAAGGAGAGAGGGAAGGATTGGTTCACAAGAGCCTCACACTGTCCTGCACATCTGAGCAAGTTTCAGACAGACTCGTGGGAAGCCCATGAGAAAAACCTCTCATGGGAGGAGTTGAGATGCAGAAGGACTTCCCTGGCAGTCCAGAGGTTAAGACACTGCGTTTCTACTGCAAGGAACTCAGCTCCATCCCTGGTTAGGGAACTAAGATTCTGCTTGCCATGCAGCACAGCCTAAAAAAAAAAGATGTAGAAAAAAAGATGCCTAGCTTGAACACACCTGCCTTGCACAATCCTTTACTGGATGGGAGTGTAAGACACAGCTGGGAGCTGGGAGCCAGGTTCTTTTGAATGGCAAAAGGCATATGTGGTGTGTGCACATGATGAACAGGAGTTGCTGGGACTACAGCAGAGTGAGTAAGAAGGGGGATCAGATACATGATGGAGTCAGATCATCTAGGGTCTCCTGAGTTATTGTAAGGGCTTCAGCATTTTACTCTGAGTGGAATAAATTAATGAGTGGAAAACACTGAGTGGTTTTGAGCAGAAGTAAGTGACATGGAGAGTTGGACCATAAAGAAGACTGAGCACCAAATAATTGATGCTTTTGAATTGTGGTGCTTGAGAAGACTCCCTTGGACAGCAAGGAGATCAAAGCAGCCAATCCTAAAGGAAGTCAGCCCCGAATATTCATTGGTAATACTGATGCTGAAGCTCCAATACTTGACCTCCTGATGCAAAAAGCTGACTCACTGGGAAAAAGACTGATGCTAGGAAAGATTGAAGGCAAAAGGAGAAGAGAGTGGCAGAGAATGAGATGGTTAGATAGCATCACTGACTAGTTTCAACAAAGTTTGCGAGATGGTGAAAGACAGGGAAGCCTGGTGTGCTGCAGTCCATGGAGTTGCAAAGAGTCAGAAGAGATTTCAAGACTGAACAACAAGTGACATGAGTTCACTTCTATTTTGAGAGCATCACTCTGGCTCCCATAGAGAAGACTGCTAGGAAAGGGATGGGATAAGAGCAGGGAGATTAGGTAAGAGGCTATTGCAGGGACCCCGGGAAAGGTGAGAGGGGCCAGGCACTGGTAGCAAAGGAGGTGGTGAGAGGTGCAGTTGTGGATACGTGGGGAAGGTAGAACCAAGGAGATGTGCTGTGAGATTGTCCATGGAATTAAGACAGAGGGAATACGGAGGCTGTGCTCCTTTCCGAGGGCTGCCATCACAAAGTGCAGCCAACTGGGCACCTTATAGCTTTGAAGCCTGAGAGTCTGAGATCAAGGTGTTCATTGGTCCCTTCTGCTGGCCATGCCAGAGAGTCTGTTTTGCAGCACTCTCCTGGCTTCTGGGGGCCTCGGGCTTTCCTGGGCTTGCAGATGGCACCCTACCTGTGCACCGGCGTCTCCACACCATCTTCCCTCTGCTCATGTCACTCTGGGTCCAAATTTCCATTTTCATGAGGATGCCAGGCATGTCAGATTAGGACTCACTCCAGTGGCCTCATTTTAACTTGATCATCTTCAGAGAGCTTACATCCAAAGAAGGTCACATGCATGGGTACTAGGAATTAGGACTTTAGTATCAGTGGGGGTTGGACGGGAGACACACCTCTGCTGTAACAGAGGATAAATTCAAGAGTTTTATACTAAATAACTGAAAAGCTGGAATTACTATTGATTGAGAAGGGGGAGGCTGTGGGCAGAACGGATTTGGATAGAGTCAGTTGGAGATGTTTATTAGAAATCGAATGGTAATGTCAAGGAGGCAATTATATCAATATGAAGCAAAGCTCAGGAGACGAGGCTGGGCTAGAGATGAATTTTGGAGTCATCCCTATAGAGATGGATAGGATTGAAAGTCATGATCCTGGGCGAGATGAAGGCTGGGCTAGGGACCAAGTCCTCTGGCGCTTCAAAGTCTGAAGAGGAGAGAAGAGAAGGAATTAGCAAAGATGACTGAGAAGCGTTGAGCCAAAAGAGTAAACATGGGCGCTATGGTTTGCCATGGATTGGAAGCTGACTAGGGAACAGACACTGTGCTCCACGTTGTAGACACATTTTCTCTAATTCCTACAACAACACTACAAAGAAAATGTCATCCTCACTTGTGCCGATTATCCAGCTCAAGCTCAGAGAGAAGTACTTTTAGCCAGAATGGGATTGTGCTTTAGAACAGTGGTCCCCAACCTTCTTGGCATCAGGGACCTGTTTTGTGGAAGACAGTTTTTCCACATACAGAGTCAGGGGATGTTTTCAGGATGATTCAAACACATTACATGTATTGTGCACTTTGTTTCTATTATTATCAGCTCTGCCTCAGCTCGTCAGGCATTAAATCCCAGAGGTCAGGGACCCTTGCTTTAGGGCATGAACTGCAGTGTCTGGCTTTGAATTCCCATTCTGCTTCTTAAATAGCTCTGAAATCTCCAACAGGAATTCTGCTTCTCTGTTCCTCAGAGTCCTCAGCTGTTAAATGGCAGAAGTATCTGTCCCTAGGATGGTTATAAGGGTTAGATAAATTAAGACTCTAAAAAAAGTTAATGAATTATTTTTCAGGTTCAGTGAGAACCTTGGTAGATAATAAACACTCTAACCTTACCTGTTAATTCAGTAAACTGGCTACAAGTCACACTTCTCCAGAAGAGAGAGGATTTGAACCTAAGATGTTCTGCATTCAAAGCCCATCCTCTTTCTATAAGATCACAGTGAATGTGACTCTTTCCTGATCATTAGCACAGATTAATTAATTCAATTAGAGGAATTGATCATTTGGAAAACATGGAGAGACAGTTTTGAAAGGCTGCATTAAATATGTTTTACTAAATAGGAAATGAAGTTTTGAGAGGATAAAGTGTCATCTAACTGTGAAAAAAATACAAGAGAATCCTGAGAGGGCCTGAGGCACCTGGGTCTAGGGTGGGACAGGCTGGCTTTATTAGGGTCTATTTCTCAGAAAAGAAAGTACTTGATATAAATGTTCCAGGGAAACTAAGAAGAGAAAGGATTTTCTTTCTCTCCTGTCTCTCCTAGGCCTGATCTTTTCCTTCTGGACTCTTGCCATCAAGAGTAGGATGCCCAGGAATATCTGTTTAAAGTTCACACTGAAATAAGTGATCAGAATTAGGACAGTATAATGTCCATAAGACTGCAGCCATGAAATTAAAAAGACACTTGCTCCTTGGAAGGAAAGCTATGACAGACCTAAACAACATTAAAAAGGAAAGACAGCACTTTGCCAACAAAGCTCCATGTAATCAAAGCTATGGTTTTACCAGTAGTCACGTACAGATGTGAGAGCTGGACCATAAAGGAGACTGAGCACCAAAGAATTGATGCTTTCAAATTGTGATGCTGGAGAAGACTCTTGAGTCCCTTGGATAGCAAGGAGATCAAACTACTCAGTCCTAAAAGAAATCAACGCTGAATATTCATTGGAAGGACTGATGCTGAAGCTGAAGCTCCAATACTTTGGTCACCTCATGCGAAGAGCCAGCTCATTGGAAAAGAACCTGATGCTGGGAAAGATTGAGGGCAGGAAGAGAAGGGGGCAACAGAGGATGAGATGGTTAGATAGCATCACCAACTCAATGGACATAATTTGAGCAAACTCTGGGAGATAGTGGAGGATGGAGGAGCCTGGCATTCTACTGTCCATGAGGTCTCAAAGAGTGGGACACAACTTAAGGACCGAACAACAGCAACAGTGTCCTCAAGGACCTGACTGGAGAGGATTGAAACAAAGAACACTAGGTATCGAAGACAAAAGGGAAGTCAAGGACGGCAAGTGCCCATGAGGGAGCGCTCTTTCCCAGTGATGACGGGGAGACCAAAATATTCTAAAGAAAGTTGCAGTAAAGCAAAGAGAATCAAGTAGTCGCCCCAAGATCTGTGAGCACAGACCACAGCAGTGAAGGCTGGAGGAGTAATCAGGAGAAGTGGAGGACGTGAGTCTTTTTAGAGCAGCTGAAAGAGAAAATGAAACCAATGAGAATAGACTCATAAACGTTTAGGGCTGGAAGGGCCCTGTGGTATTATCTCCTTGAATTGTTTCAATACAAGAAGGAAACTAAGGCTAGAGAAGTCCAATGACACACCCAAGTTCTCCCAATTGGCAGAACCAGGATTTGAAAGAGCTAGATCAGAAATGAAGGATCAATTTGACAGGTGTTTTTAAAGAGGGAAAGGAAATTTACTGACCACTTTGTCTTTTTAAAAGAGAAGAAAGAATGGAAAGCCTATGGAGGGGTCCAGTGGGAATGAAAAGCAAAAGGACCCTACCTATCTGAACATAGAAAAGTGGGAAACACAGGACCAGAAATAGCAGAGGGAAGCATGAACCTTGTTCCCTCTTTCTGTGTAAAAGGACCTAAGACCTATGAGAATAACACCATAGTGAAGGGTTACAAAAGTTAATATTTGGCAGTGGGGAGACTTTGAAAACTGTAGATTACTTCAGCAAGTTAAAAAAAAAGACATATGATAGTTATCTTATTTGCAAAAAGATAAATAGTGCAAATATTTTCTTAAACTTAACTATCCCACATTTTTTGTTGAAGAAGCAAAATATACACTAAATTAAGCCTGATTTTATAAAAAAAATTCCTTGGATGTCTACCATGGTAGGGACTAGGGAATTCAGCATGAAATTTATAGCACTTATATAGAGTTTTTTCCTCCGTATTTCTTATGTTTGTATTGCAGTAATGAAGAAATATGAAAGCCATCTGGTGACCAAATAATATCTGTAAATTCCCATGGATAAAGCCTCACCTTTATATTTCAAAGTTATTAAGTTCAAGTCCTGTTATGGTTCTACTTTTATTAGTTTTTTCCCCATCAATGCAATTATTGATTGATTAATTCTTATTGGCTTTCTAAAGTAGAAAAAAATTATGGCTGAAGTAAAACCCTTTATAGACAGGAAAAAGTAAAGTATATAGAGAGTGGAAATCTGAGCAGGGTGGTAAAAGCTTTATCCTAGCCAGGTAGCTCTCTCAGAGTCCAGAGTCTCAGAGTCCAGAGAGGTTTGGAGGGACTAGAGATGCTTGTGTGGGGACCAGTGTTGTTTCTCAGGCTCTTGGCCATGTAATGATGGTCAACATTGGCACAGCCCCCAAACAATGTACAGTGCACACAGAGCACTCACACCTTTGCTCTCACTCAGCCCTGCAACCTGCAAGAGACATAATAGGTGGTACCTTCTAAGAAAACAGGCTCAGCAACATCAGCTGACTTATGTGCATATACATGAGTTTACTCAGTCGTATCCAACTCTTTGCGCCCCATGGATCGTAGTAGCCAGGCTCCTCTGTGGAATTCACCAGGCAAGAATACTGGGGTGGGTTGCTATTTCCTTCTCCAGGGGAATCTTCCCAACCTAGGGATCAAACCCAGGTCTCCTGCATTGCAGGCGGATTCTTTACCATCTGAACCACCAGAGAAACCCTGACTTGTTCTATATCATGTGGCTAAACATGATTGATGCAGAATTCAAACTGAAAGGGTCAATGTCTCCTTTTTCTCTTTTCTTTTTCCATTTTGGACACAGACCACATGATGAGTTTACTGATAGGTAAGCTTGAGGTTCTCTGGGAATATGTGTGTGTGTGGGTGGGTGCGCTCCATAGTGCCCAACTCTTTGTGACACCATGGACTGTAGCCAGCCAGGTTCCTCTGTCCATGGAATTTCCCAGGTAAAAATACTGTAATGGGTTGCCATTTCCTACTCCAGGGGATCTTCTCAACCCAGGGACCAAACCCTTGTCTCTTGCATGTCCTGCCTGATCTGTATTGCAGGCAAATTCTTTACCACCAAGCCACCTGGGAAGCCCCCTGTGGGGATAGCCAGTCCACTATTTACCAAAAAAGTCGGGTAGATTGAAAGCTTTTTCTTGAAGAAAGTTGCTTGGCCACAAACAGAAGCTAGAAAGCATTTTTCCTGGAGGTCCCAGGTCTGACTTACTAGCTTCACTCTAAGGTGGCCAATTTTTTGACTCTAAGAACCAAGTCTTGCATTTAACAATGGGGGTTGGGGGGGGGGTGTCAGTTTCCCAACATAAAAGGCAATGTTTTAATCTCCAGGATAACTTGGTATCTGTGTATGTTGGTCAGGTTCTCTCTCAGATAGATGATGATCTTCTCCAGGGGCATGCGTACCTCCTTGAAAGTTGTGGTTGTGTCCTGGATAACTCATCTCTCTCTCACATGGAAACTTCCTCCTCCAGGGTCCTAGATCACCTGGGAAATGGGGTCCGGAAGGGCAGCCCAGGCCAAAGCTGGAAGAAAGTGGCAGCTATAAAATGTTTCATATCCAACATGTTTATTTGAAATGGCTAGGCTGAACCATATGAAATTGCAGTTTGGAGGAGATCAAAAATGGTTGAATTGTGGCAATTTCATATGTTTAGCCGAATAGCTCCATGCACCATAATCTCATGTAGGATGTTTAATAAATGGTAAAGTTGAGCCAAATCACCTTATTTACATTGTCTTTTAATCTTAAAAATCACAGCTCTTTGTCCAGATATCAAATTTCTCATTTTTAAATCCAAAATACCCCCTAGCCATTTAACAATAACTAGAACACAAACAAGCATGCTGACATTGAATTAACAAATGAACATGTTGACATTGAATTAAGTAGGGTAATTCCTTCACTGTGATATAAGGCAACATTGGATTTGGGTTCTCTTCTTCAAAAAATCCTGAAATTTACCCTTATCTGTTTTCTTTCAAAATTATTTTTCCTCTAAGGAATTATATATACTTAAGAGAAATCTATTGAACTAAGCATTAGATGGTTATTTCAAGAAACATGGAGAAACAAGATAAGAATTGACAGATGCTGAGCATGTCTCATCATTGTATAGAGGAAGCCCATGGCCCCAGTGCTCTGGGATGTGCAAGACTAATTTCACTCCATTCCTTTCCTCCTCAGACTGCTCTTGTCTCCTTTAATGATCTCTGCTGCCCATCCAAATCTCACTCATAAGTCCCAAATCTCTTCATGAAGTGTTCTTTTATTACTAGAGCTGGTACACTGTGCTGTCTTCCTCAAAGTCTCTATATACAGTTTAGTACCAGCTTCTTCCCCAGGTAAAGTAACTGCTTTAGGCACTCTACTGCCCCTAAAGGGCTTCCCCAGTTGCTCAGAGGTAAAGAATCCGCCTACAATGCAGGAGACATAGGTTCAGTCCTTGGTCAGGAAGATCCCCTGGAGAAGGAAAATGGCAACCCACTCCAGTAATTTTGCCAGGGAAATTCCATGGACAGAGGAGCCTAGTGGACTACATTCCATGGGGTCACCAAGGAGTTATTTAGCGATTATACAATAGCAGCATTTATCAAAATGCAGCAGAAATCATCTCTGTACCTTAAAAATTTGCATAATACTGGTCAACATGACTATTCAAATCTATCAATACCAAAACATACAAGTATTAAAAACAAAAGGCCATGGGTAGACTATATGAATATTATATTTGATTTTTTAAAAATATATTTCTGGGGACTTCCCAGATGGTCCAGTGGTTAAGAATATGCCTTCCAGTACTGGGGGCATGGGTTCAATCCCTTGACAGGGAACTAGGACCCCACACACCTCAGAGCAACTAAGCCTGCTCTCTCTAAGTACTGAGCCCATGACCCAAACAAAGATCCCTCATGCCGCAATTAAGACTCAAGGCAGCCAAATAAATAAGTAAATATTAAATATATGTATATGTGTGTGTGTCTGTGTGTGTTTTCTGAGTAGTTGTATAGAGAAGTTTTTCATCTAAAAAGAAAAGAAGTACTAACTGACTTTCATGTAGTCAGGTGGAAGTTGGGCTTTGATAGATTTTTGGAAAAATGGGTAAGCAAAATAAGAATTTATCATCAAGCATAAAGGGAGAGTTCATAAAAATAGCCCATAATGACACAGAATAAAAAGGAGCAGGAGCATTCACAAGAGACTATCACAAAGATAGGCGAAGAGAAAAAGACAGGGAAAAAAGGAATGCATCATAGACCCACTGGCTTTATGAGGAAATGGAAAGTTTTCGTATTATCATCAGAGTGGTAGCTACTAGAGGCTGCTGACTGATGCCCTGTGGCTGGAGAAGAAAAGATGTCACGAGTTCATCCAGGAGATGGGCTTCACATGGTTTCATTATGTCCCAAACTGGTGGTGAGACACCCCACTTCAGATAACCTATAGACTGGGATCGAATTTGAGGTGGTATAAAGAGGGAGGTGGCCGGCTGTCTGGAGGTCATACCCACAGGAGACGATGAACTGAGAGAGATCGATCAAGCCCTGTGGTCATGTAGATGTCACGTCAATGGGAGCAAATGGGGAAAACAATAGGAATGAAAGACTGCAGCTATCAGAGAAGTAATAGGAAAAGCAGTTAAGGGATGACTTAAGAGAAGCGATTAAGCAGAATGAAGTCAATTGCTCCAACATAACAAAAAGCCCACGTTAAACAAGAACTAATAGCTACTGTGATTTTTTTTTTTTTTTCAGAGAAAAGGGTCAGTGAAAACTTTTCCAAAAATAAATCTTTTCTCCAATAGAGAAGAAAAAAGAATCCCAGGTTCTTAGCATATACTGTACATTTTGGGGACGGAATGTGCAATATTGAAAAGGAAAGTAACTTTAAAAAATTTCAAAGAATACCTCCTTTTACAAAGAAGGATTAGATGCAAGCCCTTCCCTTCAGTCAGATGCTCTCCCCAAGAGGAACTTTGGCACTTCTAGAACTACATTAATCTTTTTCGGTCCCCAGAGCACCATTAAGTACAGGCAGCAGTAATTTAGTAAATTGCATACTCGAAGCCTGAAAGAGTTAACGCGGCTCCAGAAGTGCCTAACATTTACCCTGGGAGTAATTTACACACTGGAAGCATCTGGCTGAATATGGATTCAATTGTTTACTGTACTGCGGGTCTCCCAGAAAGGAGGTCACATGCTTTCTCTTATTGAAAAGTTCTGGGGAACAATTTCTTTCATTTAAAAAAATATGCACCTACTGCCGCATTTTCCTTTGGTAATCTGTTTTCCGGGTCCTGAAAGAAAAGATGGTTGCAGGAAATAAACTGAGATCCTTTGATTTGCCAAAGCAAATGACTTTATTTTAATTTCACCTTTGTTACCCAAAGGTTTGGGGGTTATAGGGTTGGAGTGATAGCGAGAAACTTGTAGATTTGGAAATCAGTCTTTATTTCATCTCTGGAATAGGTCATGCTGTAGATTTGTACGAATGTTTGTATTTTACCTCTCGGCATGCCAGAACACTTTAGAACAGTACTGTTTAATGAAGAATAGAAGAATAGGAAGACATTCACACATGAATCAATGCCAAATTATTTTCAGCTAGTGTGTCAGTATACATGTTCAGGAATACTCTAATGTCAACAGAAGCATCTGAGTAGGTACTCTTTTTTTTTTTTTTTTTTTATTCCGTCTGAATGTTACATCCTCAGCACCGTGGACAGTACATTATAGAGAGGGAACTTTCACATGAAAAGATCTTAAGACCTACAGGCAGGGATACTAATAAACAATGATAGAATTTGAGATTGTATAGGATACACATGGAAGATAGTTCTAACTACCAGGATAATCATATCCTTTCCCAGAATGACTGAAATCTAAGGTTTAGTATATAATTGCTTATACATCTCAAGTGGTTATATCCACAATCAACATCTTCTGTCTCCACAACAGAAATGTGTGGTCATCTTTATTAATATTGTATCCATTTGCTTAAAATCTCTGGGGTTGCTAAGTCATATAAATTTTCCATATTCATATATATATATATATATATATATATATATATATATATAAGTTCCATATTAAATTTTGGCTCCCTATTTAGGTCAAAGTTTATTAGATCTTTTCAAAAGACTTACTAAGTACGGTTATGAATATAAGCAGAGATAATGTTAGAAGATTCCATTTTTTTTAACCATTTTCTGTTATGTCAACTGTATTTCCTAGACAATATTCTGTTTCCACGTACTAGTCTTATATCCACTGGGATTGATTTTTTTCCAGCTAAGATAATGTTGATTCTTTAAATCTACTTTAAAATAAAATGTTACACAGAAATACAACACAGTTGAATTCAGTTTTAACATAATGAACTCTTAAAATCCTAAATCTTTGTACTCTGTATCTGTGCAGTCAAAAAAAGAAAAAGACAACAGAGTGTTTCTAAAATGTGATAAGACGCGCCCTTGACCTCTCCCTCTTGAAAAGAGAAATCATTTTTTCACTCTGATTATCATCATCCTTATGAGAATAAATTCTTACATATATTGTGAGTGGGATTCTGTCTTTTTGGCAATGGAATAATGCTTCCCGTTGCTACTTTCATTCTTCTCACCCCCACTTCTCTCTCTGTCCCTCTTTTCTAAGGGACTCCTAAAGCTTCCTGGAGTGTCTTTAATCCTCCTCGGTTCTTTGCATTTTCCTCTGATCTCAGAACAGTTACACAGCACCACTTCACTCCTGACAGCCCCTGGGCCACCGTTCTCTCATTTGGACTCACTCTGTGGCTCACACGTTGTATT
This sequence comes from Bos indicus, assembly GCF_029378745.1. Taxonomy (NCBI): domain Eukaryota; kingdom Metazoa; phylum Chordata; class Mammalia; order Artiodactyla; family Bovidae; genus Bos; species Bos indicus. The sequence continues at coordinate 13,061,012 of NC_091786.1, forward strand.
TAATACAAACACAAGTAAATAAATGTATGCACCAAAATTATCGGAGCCCAAATCATATTTGCATGTTCCTTTGGCCATGAAATCCAAAGCAATTTATAGGAAACGTATGCCTATAATAACCCTTGAAAGTAAATAAGGGCAGGGATGCTGTTATTTTCTGTTTTATGGATTTTTAGAAATTTGTATCCAAAAAGAAAAAGTGACTTCCTTTTTCCTCTCTGAAATTCTTGAGTTGTTCTTAGCTTGCTTTGACTCATGAATTCAGAGTTATTTGTTCACATTGTGTATATACATGTGTTCCAGTTTATTGTGTATTTGAATAGAAAAAGAACCTTTTGCAAAGGATTATGAACTGTATATTATTTGCCCGTTAACCTAAAGTCAAAAGGCTCAGAGTAGCATGTCCTATAGCCAAGTAATCTCTAATAAATTGTGGAGTAACAATATTTAGCATCACTATTATATTAACACACTGAGGCATAAATTTAAAAGAAATGCCAAAATCTCATAGGCTTTTTATGGCTTACTTTCTGTTTTGTTTTGTTTTGTTTTTTTATAAAAAGTGGTGTGTGGGTGCCTTTAAAGCAAAGAAATAATTTTGACTTTAAATGTGTACACTGCTATGTGAAAGTAAAAATAATTCACTAGAGAGACAATTAAGGAAAAGCTTTATAAACCGAACAGAGAAATAGAATTATTCTGGGGGGAAAAAAGACATGATCACTCAGTAATTGTTGCACTGGCCAATAGTAACTGCTGCTTTTGGGAAGACATCAGATACAATCTTTACAAAAATAAAAGGAAAGAAAGAAAAGAAAGGGGAAATGCTCATTCATTCTTATGTGTCTTGATTTTTCACTCATATTGTGGCTCATTCTTTCACAAGTGTAGCAATATCTTAATACATGAAACATGTACTTTGCTGCTTTGAAAAGTTTTCACTACAGTAAAAGAATCTTTATAATTGCATCATTTTACATGGTAGCATTCATAAAAGAAAAAAAAGTCAAGCACGTTATAAAATTCCATGCCCCTCGTATATCACATACCCCCTGGAAACATCCCAAGCTTTTATTGGAGCAAATCAGCTAAGGTTCCCATGGAGGAAAAACAATGCACTAATATAGGAATCTCAGGACACGTACTTTTCATCTGCAGGAAGCTGAGACTGATTTACTGATATCAGGTCATTAATCATCACTAGGTAAAATAATCTCCATCTCTGAAATAAGCACAGATTATTCTCTTGATTTTATGAATGAGGAGAATAGATCAAGGTTTAAACAGCTCACAGAAAACTACATGTGCAGAGCCGGCAAAGAAACCGATGATCAACTAAGTCCTAAATGTATGCATGATACACTCTTGCTTTAATTTCTACATAAACAGAACAATAGGAGTAAACCTCACTTTGGATAATAGGTCTGTCTCAGAAAAAATGCTTGCAAATTGAATTTTTTTTTCCAGACGATTGTATTTTATTTTAAATAAACAATGAGGGTAAGAGAGAAAACAGGGTTAGATTTTTTTCATAACACAAAGAATCTTTTTATTCTGTAATGCAAATAACACACATGTGTGCATGCATGCTCAGTCACTAAGTAGTGTCCGACTCTCTGTGACCTCATGGACTGTAGCCCTCCTCTATGGGATTTCCCAGGCAAGAATACTGGAGTGGGCTGTCATTTCCTTCTCCAGAGGATCTTCCTGACTCAGTGATCCAACCACATCTCCTACATTGGCAGGTGGGATCTTTACCACTGAGCCACCTGGGAAGCCCAATGTGAATAATAATCCATCATTTATCTGTTTTACACCTTTTGAGTGTGATATCATGGTTGCTTTTAAAGCAAATGCGTCCTATAATTCAATACTTTTATTGTTTTTCTAGTTAAGGTCACCTTTTCTCTTTCCTCACCTATCTCTAATTACCTGCTTTCCTCCTTTATGCGTTTTTTATATGCCTCAATCTAGGGCAAAGCCCATAGTTCTGACTCTACCCAAATACTTGGCAAAAGCCACTGTGTGTATGTATGTGTTTGTGTTTGAGTGTGTATGCATGCATGTGCACTGTGCACTCAGTCACTTAGTCATGTTGTACTCTCTGTGACCCCATGGACTGCAGCCCACCAGGCTCCTCTATCCATGGAACTTTCCAGGCAAGAATACTAGAGTGGGTTGCCATTTCCTCCTCCAAGGGATCGTCCCTCTAGCCAAAGCCAGAATGCACCAATTAGATGGGCTACAAATTCACATCATCCTATATGGACTCTGATTGGCTGGATGACCACTGGTTTGGATTTCTGTTGATTGCCTAAAACGTTTTCCAATGTGGCTCTTCCACTCAGCCAATCTCTGTCAGCCTCTTCTGTCCACCGACAAGATAAAGGCAGCAGATTTCCTTCATCTTGCAACAGAGGTTGCACTTCAAAAATTGTTTCAGCTCACTTCTCCTTCCTTTCTCTCTCAAAGGACAGAATGTCCCCACTGCTTCCAGAGGCCAACTTTTCTATTTCATCTTCCACCCTACTTCATCCTGCAACCCCACTATGTTGCTTCATCCATATCCCTCTTCTCTAGCAAGTTTCGTCTCTTCCAAGAGTTTCAGCTCTGTTTTGGGACTTGCCAACATTTTAGGAGCTCATTTGTTCCCAGCCCCAACCTCATCTGTTTCCTGGGAAACACCCTCATCTCAAAATGCTGTGGAGGTTTTCTATGATATAAGTCCCAATAATCCCAAGCTTCCATTTGTCAAAACTACAACAAACACCATGGGATGTTCACTTTCCCATCTTTTTTCAAACACTTCTTCCCACCCTCTCCCGTAGCCCCTCTCCTTTCTCCTATCACACGTGTCCTCCTTCCATTTGTTTCCTTGGGAATCAGACTCACTGAAGGATTAATAGAGAACATGAGGTATATGCAATCATTAAATGAAAGCACAGATATACTGATATATCTGTAGACACAAAAATGTGTTTCATTACATATTATTTAGTGGGAAATATTGAATAGATGCTATAAAGATATTCAGTAAAATATGAAAAGCAGTTATGGTGCAATGATGAGAAAATGAATATATGTCATTTTCTTCCAAAGTTTTTGCAATGCTCATAAATTCTCTAAATTCATGTCTCTGATTATAACACATCTTCCTTGAGGTCCCAACAGAATTTCAAAACCAACTCATCTCAAAACAAAACTTATCATGTTCTGGCCAAAACCTGGCTCCCTTCTAGTGTTGACTGTTTTCCACTTGACCTCAATCTGCTCCTCTGACCATGTCCCCATCTTTCCAAGGTCGTAGAATTAGTAAGTGGCAAAGATAGGAATGGAATCTAGGCGGTGTGACTCCAAATGTCCTGCTCTTTGCAACGTCCCAAGCCCCTGGCAATCAGGAAACATGAACAAAGCTTCCTTTGCAATTGTGTAAGGGAATCTGATGAGAGAAAAAAAGAAAAAACAAGAGCCCCTGAGGAAAACATGAAAGGGTGCTCCCCCTCTGCACCGTGCACTACACCTGACTGTGGGGCTAAACAATCTTTTTCTCAGTTTGATACAAATTCAAAGAAACTGTGCTTCCCAGTTTCTCTGGTTGAAAATCCTTTTACACAGCTTTGACCATTATTCACTGGATCCACTTGGTCCCTGGTTGCAATTGAAACCTTAAGAACTAGAAACCCATCTCTATAAATATGCATCCGGTGCACTGTCCTTCAGCTTGCCATTTAAAATGCAGAACTCTGGCAGAATCACCTTTTGGTTTAGTTATTTTTCTAAATTTCTGTCCGACAACAGCATAAGGAAAATGTCATAGCTGAAGTACACATTTCCACTTCCCTTTGGCTTAACGGTGCTGAGCAAAATATATATATATATATGTTTATATTAAAAATATATATATATATATTTCCCTCGGGATGAGTGACAGTGTTCAAGCAAATGTAATAAGGAGGAGGAGCTCTTGGGTTAAGGCATTGATACCCAAATGTGGGAGGAGAGCAGAGTGATATCATTGGAGAGACTAGAGAAGGATGCTGAGCTGGAGGAAGACAAAGGGGAGAGCTAGAAATGGAAACATGAGTAGGTTAGTAATTAAATGGGGTAGGGGGTTAAACAAGGAAATGGATTTTTAAAAAATGAGAGTCAAAAGAAATTAAAACTCCCAGCCCAATTTCCAAAAGAAATAGGATCTCTCCCTTGCTTCTTGTCCTCATGCCCCGGGTATCTCTGCAGCCTTCCTATCTCATTTCATCAAATGCCTTCCTTCACTATCATATCTTTTTACTTCTTGAACTTCCTAATGTTCTCTAATTCCTTTTGCTTTATTTTATTTTGCCTGTATCATATGTCCTGCTGTGCCATCATTATGATAGCCTAGTTCTCTTCACACAATATAACATATCATCTTTAATCCTTCCATTTTTAATCATCATCCTCTCCTAGTAACTAACCCCTTTCCTATCACTTTTGCTAATCCTCCACTAAGCTGCAGTTATTCACCCATTTGGGGCTTTAATTCAGTGTCAACAGCCATTCTGCTGCCCTCTGACTTTGCTTAATGCTGTCTGCAACGACCAGTTGGTAAAGAAGCAAGCCAGGACCAATGCAATTGTCTTTATGGCCACCATTTCTCTTACAGTTGATGATGATGATAATGATGGTGGTGGTGATGGTGGTGATGGAATAATGATAATTGTATCAAACATTAATCGAATCTGATTAAGTACCAAGTGCTCTTCTAGATATTTTGCATAATGTATTAGATATATTCACTTAAACCTCAGAATCGCCTTCTAAAATAGTATCCTAATTACTCCCAGCTAATGAAGAAACTGAAATACAGATGAGTTAACTAACTTGCCCAAGGTCACACAACTCAGTTTTTATTACTATAAAAAGGGAGCCTGCTCCTGTTTTTTTTAGTGCCCTCTCTTGAGGAAGTTGGCATAAGTCGATCAGTACTAAATCAAAGTACCAGAGACACCTCTCCATGCCCTAGTGTATCAGTATCCTAGGACTGGACATATCACGTGTCATCACTTCCTGCCCAATGAAGCCCCACCTTTAGTGATTAGGACATCTTTGCTTTACTTTCTTTTTTTGAGATTCTAAATCCAAGTCCTGACCTAAAGATCATGGATCTCACTCATTTGTTTATTAATTTAATAGAATTTACTGCAAGCTATTTATGTCCTGCTCCATGTGCTGACTTGCCTAGATTATGACTGTGCCCTCAAGGAGATCAGAGTGAAGTATACCATTGAGGGGGGCGGGCACTGCAGCAAGAGGACAATTTCCAAGAAAAGGCAACTGTCCTGAAACCCAGAGAAAACAGCTCTGTGTCCTAAGGCACAAAAAGAAATGCAAGGAGAGTGCAGATGGCATTTTCATGAAACTATATTTGGAAGAGTGTTTGCTTCAGCTGTTGGCCAAAAGGTGTACCTCTCAGCCTAGGCATAAAGAGTGAAGTAGTAAGAATGCAGTACCTATTAGCAAGTGTGGATTGGTTACAAACTGGTTTATAAATACTGGTTTACAAGCTGCTGGCAAATCTTTAGAATTTTTATCTAACATATCTATGAAGCCACCTAGACTAAGAGTTTTCAAAAGGATGGTTCCAATATGCCAGTAGTATGTGCAAATCTTAAAATCACTTATGACATCTTACTTTAATCAACTTCCTTTTAATTTCCCCTTACCAAGTTTTAGATGATTGTTGACATAAATATATTAGTGTTGAGTCAAACTGGTTGTCTGTGCACATTAAATGAGAGGACTACCACACCATCTATCAGTTTATGTTAGCTTACCCTGCTTATTAGCAGTTATCAGTCTACTTGAATTCAGCTATTGGTGTTAAAACTGCCAGAATGTTCTGAGAGAATGGATCTGTCTCACCAAGACTTTTCTTGTAATGCATACATCTGAAAAAAAAAAATCAACAAATAAGTGATTGGAATAATTGAGGAGCAGGTTGGACTTAATTAGATGTAATGTGATACAGAGATAAACATTATTTATGAAACATTATTAGTTTCAGTTATAGTAGTGCACTTGCTAAAACTAGGCTAGCTGAGCCATATGTAGAAATATTTCTGCTTTACTATATATATAAAAATAATTCATTACCAAATTATCAATATTTTCAGAGTCTAATCAGGGGTAACCTCTACTTATTCCACATGCAAATATCTTCTTTAGTATGAAGTACACAGTGGTAAACAACCACAAAAAGGCAGATTCTTCTAAGCTTGTACACATTTCCTCTATAATAGTGTATATTCTATTAAAGATACTTTTAAAGTATATTCTTTAGGCTTCATCCAACCTCATTATACATTATAAATAATAAAGAAACCTACAGATTCTTAGATGTACAGCCATGGGCCCACTGGCACAATACCAGTAAGCAAATTCAGAGTGACCATGAATAAACCACATGTATTACGACCATTTAATAAGTATACTTATATATCTTAGAATTCTTAAAAATCTTAGAAATACTCTTAGACTGTGTATGTCATTCTGAGTTTCCCTGACTTATTTTTTTTTTTAATTCCTTAAATAGCAAGCCAGTATCCTCAATCAGGTCTCACAGATGAATGGCATATTCCAGCCAACAGATTTACAGAAACCAGAGCCATATGTCTTTGAACCTGAAAGATTACTGTTCTGAAATCAAGATATTTGATTCTACAGGAGTGACGCAGAGCCACTCTAAAGCCACAGGGGAGAACTGCATGTAAAATCCCACTGAACTGGGTTTCCCCTTTGTATAATCATAAGCAGCAGGCAAGGGGCCATTATGAATAGATTGCTACTGCTCATAGAAGGCCACCCACAGCCTACTCCCTGAAGTTTACAACTAAAGGAACCTGAAAATTAAAAACTCATAATAATAAATAAACATCAATATTCAGCCATGGCACTCCCCTCCTCCTTGCCATAGAGAGCCAATCAGACAGTTTGAAAGAACGGAAGGAAAGAAAGCAAAATATCTGAATTATGGCATAGCATTATTGAAAGAAAACAGGTTCACAAAATATTTTCTAAGCAGACAACAGAGCAATAGGAAGTGACTGATTCCATGAGGTAGAAGTGCATATAAATAAACAAAAAGGGTATTCAGCTGACTGTTAACAGTAGTTTATTATCTCTGTGGTGGGATTATAAATTATTAGGGAGACTTCTCTGTAATTTCTAAGAATGCAGCATTTAGCATGAGTTGCTTTCATGATTAAGAAATAATTTTAAGGCAAAAGGACACATATATTGAATGAACTATTCAACAATTTTTTTTCACATAAGAAAAAAAAATAGCTCCTGCTCTAATTTCTTCTTTAAAAAAATTGAGATGCTATTTTCTTCCTGTCTTTCAGTGTAGACTGATCCTTTTCCTCTTTTCCTAGAAAACAGGAGTGTTGACTCTCGGCTTCAATATTGATTCCCCTAGCTTGCTTTTTCCATTTCAGTGATCATGGTGAGCAGAGCAGTGGAAATAAGTTATGTAAAAGGTTTCCGCCTAGTTGTTGTTTTAATTAATCAGGGTCCCTGAATGACACACAGGCCTAATCGGGTGGTATGGAAGCTGTCGCAGTTAAGTAATTGGTTTGAACCCAAACGCAGGTTGTGATCAAAAGTTGTCACCATCCAATGGCTATTCATTGGCCCATGCGAAATGGGTTGGTGGTCTCAGTCTAATTCCTTATGGACCAGTGTCAGTCTCATGAAAAGCATTACATAAAGTAGCACTAATTGGTTGACATTCTCAGCGTGAAAGGGTGAATAAAGAGACTGAACTCTAGAATAGCCTTCAAAGTTAGGCCAAGGATGGCAAGGGACAGGGCAGTGTTGAAGGCATGACTGTTGGCAGCCATGATGCTGTAACAGAAAGACAGATGTCTGTTTCCAGAAATCTTAGCCCAACCTCTATTTTCACAGACAATGGATGCCGCACCTAAGGAAATCGAAACTTTTGTAGACTTCTAAAATTCTCAGCCTTTTCCCCTCACAATCCTGCCTTTTACTTAGATATCTCTAGGGAGATCTGAGCAAAGATATTTTACCAAAAGGCGACAGGCTGAAACTGACTTTGCTAAACCTTTAAAAAATTCTCAAAAGGAAATCTAGCTTCATTATTACCAAACAGTGTGTGCTCATCACTTTAATTATAGGAAAAATCAATAGGGCATATAAAAGCACATGGCATATTTTACCTGACATTTGTGCTCGTTCACTTTATTAACCATGCCTTTCTGAGCAGAAATAACAGGTTTTATAACAGGTTTTAGAGTTTACCAAAAGTCTCAGTATCTGAGAGCAAAGATTTCTCTTGCACTCAACTGCCCTCCTGTACGGTATTTTTACCATTTCAAATGGTGTGTTTTTAGTCAACGAACATGAAAACAAATTGAAACGGCAATAATGGATGCATTCTTCCATTAGGGCATCCAGGCAGATTACTAATTCACAAATATTGAAACTAGCACTGATTGAGATGAATGAATTTCTCATAATTTAATAATGCAAATCACACTAACAGCAGAGACCTCCGGTAACTAGTAGTGCTAGAAGAATTACTACAAATGCCAACTGATAAATGTAATGTTGATAGAGCTATTTATCTTGTTGCTTTATTCAAAAATGCTCCTGCCTTTTATGATATTTATTATTTACTCTGTGTCTCTTTACCTCTTATATGCTATAAATGACTACTTTCTTCTGAAGCAGATTAGGTACCTAGAATGATGGAAGCTAAATTTTGCAAGCTAATAATTTTGAATTTTTTAAAAATCAAATATGTTTCAATACCTGACACATTGGAGAGCCAGCAGCTGTTTTAAATGTGTAGTAAACATTACTAATAGCATTTTTTTCAAAAATTACAGAAAAAAAAACCCAAAAATCTGGCAACATCACTTTATCACTCACACACAAAAAAAGCAGGGGAAATGAAAACCTGTTTTTAAAGGAAAAATATCAGTGATATATTTTTATAAATATCAGTGAATGTTTTTATATCTAGAACTTCTTGACAGATAAAATGTACTATTTAAGACATAGTTTAAGTAGCTCTATAATTCCAAACTTCTACCATGAAGCTTCATTAAAGTATATAAATTAGCACTACTGTCAGAAATGGCATTAAGTATTCAATAAGACTAGACTTAATGCAATTAATAGCAATTAAAATTATACTTTTATGATGTCAGCCACCAGCATTGTAAAGACATAATTGCCTGTAAGGACTTTTGTACCATATTTATCCTCTAAAACTGTCCAATTTATATGAAAAATGCCAAAAACATATCCCATATGGGTACCATTATCTTCTCGGATTTTTAGAAGTAATCTGTCTTATCCAGCCTGTGCACATTAGGCTAATTTGCTTTAATTAGATTTTTTCTCATTTTGTTAATAGGCATGTTGATGTTACATTTTTATTTTGGAGGTACAGATGCTAACTTCGCTCATTATGTTCCTGTTAAAGGGTCAGTTTACTTTGTGATAAGCTTGGGCTTACCCACTTAAATAGCATCTTTCTTCGAAATATTAGATAATGTAGCTTACTGAACATAAAAACTATATTGCTGTTCTAGTACTAGTGAGCAACTCGAATTCTCGCTAATTAATTAGTAGTTAAATATGAAAGAACAGCTTTGCTGTTTCTGCTGTGGCAAGGCATTTCTGAATGGACATAATAAATTAGATAAAATAATGAACTGATTTCAGAAACACAGCCATTTGTGACTCCTCAAAACAGTCATAAGAATTACCATGAATCTATACCTGTGTCTTGCATTTGAGCCAGGAGGCATTAAAAATAAGAAACTCTTTTATTTCCTATATCTCATTGTGTCTCACACCACAAATTTTGAAGACATTTATTTAAAGTTGATCTAGTATAATAATTTTATTGTTATTACTTATCTGTAAAATTTTCTAACTGAACTCCTATAAAGAAAACTAATTACCTATATGCAAAGAGCAAAACATATAATTAAAAATTTTATCTGTTGGCTCTCAGAGGACAGAATTTTTTTTAATATAAGTAATTTAGAACGTTCAGCAGAGTTCCCAGGTGAAATTAGAGAACTTAGAAATATTCATAGCAGGTTTGTTTTTTTTCTCCATTTGATAAATAGATTTAACTCCAAGTCTGATATGTATTTATATCATGAAAGAGACTCATTATAGTCACATGATCATTTCTGTTCTTAGCTTATGTTTCAATTTTTTAATAAGTTTTTGCAGTCATCATGAAATAAACTATGCAAAACCCTATAATTGGACAATTGTAAGATTGTAATAAAATCATAGGATTATTTCAAATCAAGAGTACACTGTGTTACAGTAAGCCATAAATAATTATTAGGTTAGTTCAGATAAGTTTCTTTCAGGAAATCTCCCATGTAAAGAGTGTAAGCTGGGTGATAGAAGAGTTCATCAAGGACTAGAATTTAAATTATTCAGTTACTCTGAATAAGAAGGAAATACAATAAAAATTTTGTTAAAACATTATTATTTTAAATGTCATATGGTAGGCATTTTATTCTCAATATTAAAAAAACACATTTATTCACATATATGTCAGTAAAAAGACATGCTCTCTGAATAGTATGACAAAATAGAATCTTTCTGATTCTAACCTTCAAAATAGAATCCTAACCTTCTGTTAGGATTTTTGTTTTCATTTTTGCTTTGTTTTTTGGTAAACTCAATTTGCACTCTATTGGTCTTGAATTGTTTTCTTGAGGCAGCCAATAGTTGTATTGATAAGATCTATGCTTTGAACATTTTCATGTAACTAAAAGAAATAATTAAGAAATCAAAATCATAAAAAGGAAAAATTCAATTGCATGCTTTGTCCTTTTTAACTGTTTGTCTCCAAGATTAAAGCAGCTTTCACAGGCAAGAACGTCTCACTAACAAAAAACAGAGTCAATAACAGAAAGTAGAATAAATGAGGATGTAATAGTCCTTCACAGCCTATCTCATAAGCCTTTCAGATACAATTTGAATGTAACAAGTTCTTCTGTATTCCCTTTTGTCTCTGTTGTATTATAAAGCATAGTGATTATTATTCATCAGAATTGAATTACTCCTGTTTATATTTAGTTTCTTGTTTCTAAGAAAAATAGAATAAATTACACATCTGCCTTTGTCCCATTTGTACAGTGAACATACACTCCAAGTCAATTGTTCCTTAACAATGGGATGAGTGCTGGAAAAATAGGACCCTGAGAAAATGTACACATAGAAGCAACCTGGTAACAAAACATAAGCACAAATACTTCATGACAAGTAATTCTCAAAGTGCAACCAGGTTGTATTCCAAAAGGCATTTATATGGAAGTCGGATGTTTAGGTATATAGTTTCCTATAGAAACTATTTTAAATGGTGGTTCTGAGCTTAATTAACCCTGAATATAATTGAATTCAAAAGCAATCACCTGTGTGTGGGATGGGGCCGGGGAAAGAGTATAGGAGTTTCTTAATTGAGGACATGCTAGAAATTAGCCTCTGTACTGAGTATTCTATTGCTGTTGTTGTTCAGTCACTCAATCATGTCCCACTCTTTACCACCCCATGGACTGCAGCATACCAGGCTTTCCTGTCCTTCACCATCTCCCAGAGTTTGCTCAAAATCAAGTCCATTGAGTCCATTATGCCATCCAACCATCTCATCCTCTGTCACCCCCTTCTCCCTTTGCTTTCAATCTTTCCCAGCATCAGGGTCTTTTCCAATGAGTTGGCTCTTTACATCAGATGGCCAAAGTATTGGAGCTTCAGCTTCAGCATCAGTCCTTCCAATGAATATTCAGAGTTGGTTTCCTTTAGGATTGACTGGTTTTATCTCCTTGCTGTCCAAGGGACTCTCAAAGTCTTCTCCAGCACCACAGTTCAAAAGCATCAATTCTTCAGTGCTCAGCCTTCTTTATGATCCAGCTCTCACATCCATACATGACTACTGGAAAAACCATAGCTTTGACTAGATGGACCTTTGTCAGCAAAGTGATATCTCTGCTTTTTAATATGCTGTCTAGGTTGTCATAGCTTTTCTACCCATTTACAATCCTGTGAGATAGCATAATCACACCCATTTTACAGATGAAGAAATTGTCATCTATTTCAGGATTCAAAACCATATTCTTCATCCTTAACTCAGATATTACCCAGACTTTGAAATAAGTAGGATTCTAAGAGGAAGCCGCTGTCTCTTCTGGCAGGTCCTAGATGACTCTGTAGACACATACAGTTTTTGGTCCCCACCCTGACACTTCATTATACCTTCCTCTCCTCCCTTAAGAAGGAGGGCTTACCCAAAAGTGGGCTCCCTTCTTCATCATCTGTCATCCAAAGCAGCTGACCATAGCTGGGTGTTCAGAGGAAAGCACTGTGATGGTGGATGAGCACTGTTTATGGAACAGCTCCTTACTGTAGAACATCTGCTTACCATATACCAGCTTCCACTGGAGAAAACACTGTGTTACAACAGAAAGTCCTGTCTTCAAGTTTACCTTCTCTCATGAGAAGAAAGAGATGGACAGAAACAAACAAGCTGACAGTGAATGGTCAGAATTATGCCGAAAAGAAAAGGGTGAGGTGACTGGTGGGGATAGAGAGAGTCCCAGGAGAAGTAGGAAATCCACGTTAGCTGATAGAGTTAGGGAAAACCTCCCAAAGAGTTGAGTTAGAGCTGAGACTGAGTGATGAAGAGAGACATCTTCTAGGATTCAGGGAGGGGCTTACAAGCTGAAAGCATCAAGCACAGAGATTCTAAGAGGCAGAAGAGCTTATCACCAGTGTAGCTGAAGCAGAGAGGGAAAGGAGAAAAGTAGAGGGAACCTGGTGGGGAGAGGAGCCCTGGTCACCATGGGAGCATTTTTTAGGAAAGAGATGCTGGCTTGATTGGATTCACTTTTCTTCCCCATCATTCTGTCTGCTGAGTGGAGAAAGGACTGTAAGGGCACATGGTTCAGAAAGGGATGGAAGAGACAGAAGTCAAGCTGAGAAACAACTATGACTTTAAGTTTATTGCAATGGTACCTAGGAGAAGTGTTCAGGTCTGAATGTTTTAGGGGGAGGAATTGCTGTTTAGTCGCTAAGTCATGTCTGAATCTTTTTCAACCCCATGGACTATAGCCCACCAGGCTCCTCTGTCCATCCAGGCAAGAAATACTGACATTGGTTGCCATTTCCTCCTCCAAGGTATCTTCTCAACCCAGGGATCGAATCTGAGTCTCCTGCATCTCCTGAATTGCAGGCGGATGCCCTTAGCCACCAGGGAAGCCCAAGGGAAGAATAAGCAGGGATCAGCAGTATTTGAGACTGCACTGGGTAAGGAATCAAATGTGGCCACTAGGTTTGGAGTCTGAGAAACAGGGTTCTGAAGGTGGTACTGACAGAGACAAGACTTGGGGAGGGGCCAGTCTGGACTGGCTCTTCTGAGGACAGGGTAACACACAGTGAGTGGATGACTAATGATCTGGAAGTCTCCTTTGCAACCAGAAAGTTTTGATGCACAGAAATAATTTTTCATAGATTTTAGCCATTATGATTGCAAAGTAAAAACTATAGCATAGCAATTTGGGGGAAAGCCCAAGGAAAATGTTGGGTGAGTCACATTTGCTATGTACATCATCCTTACCATTCTTTTCCAATTGTTTTTACTTGTTTTCTTCAAACAACATGAATTGTCTAACATCTCCATCTGATTTTTAAATAGCTGGCTTTTATTGGTGTCCAGTGGAACAAAGGGACCACTGGCTATTTCATCTTGATGGGTTATTTTGTAATTCAGACCTCCGTAGGTGAGTTGCAGATTGCCTGTGCTAAGGTGATGCCTTTCCAGTGAGACAAGAAACATGGACTATGCAAATGAAATGGGCGAGTGTGTGCATGCACGGACTTGCCTACTGTTCCTGGAGTGCTATCAAGATGAAAGTTTCTGGTTACTATCATATTATTCCTGGCCTTTTGTTCTCTGAAGGAGAGCAGAGATGCCTAGGAGTCTCTGTGGAGGATATCTCTCATTTCAGGGAAGGCCATGTCAAAATGCCAGGCAGGAGATAAGTAGAATTGATGCATGTTTGCCAAGAGTATGGAGGTAAAGTCAGTGACAGAGCAGCTCCCCGAGATAACCCACAGCCCAAAGAATGCATTACTGGGGATTTTGGTACCAGCTACAGTGGAGATGTAGTAAGTGATACAATGTAAGTCATGACCTCCAAGTCCCTCAGTTTGTTTATCTGTGAAATGGAAACATTAAGACTGCCCTGTTGTTTTGCTGTTCAGTTGCTCAGTCATATCTGGCTCTGTGACTAAGTCATAGGAATTCATATTTAAAACTAGCTAATTAAAAGAAACTAATATATTTCAAGTGTATCTGTACTCTGTGATGACCTAAAGGGGTGGGGCAGGTGTGGGGGGGAGAGAGGTTCAAGAGGAAGAAGATAAATGTATGCATATGGCTGATTCACTTCTTTGCACAGCAGAAACTAACCCAACTATATTCCAATTATTTTTTAAGAGGTTAAACTAAAACCCCTTTTATTGCTGCAAGAATCAGGTTTAGGGACTTCCCTGATGGCCCAGCAATTAGGACCCTGTGTTTCCAATGTAGGGGGTGTTGGTTCTACCCCCTGGTTGGGGAAATAAGATCCCACATGCTGTGTGGTATGGCCAAAAAGAAATTTCAAACTAATATATTTTTTAAAAAATAAAAAGGTTTATAATCTGGTTTAAACAATTAGATTAATTTTCATAGGAATTCTTCTTTGCCTTTTACTTGAAAAGTTATGTAAGATTTCACAGTCTCATCAGGGCAAGAAGATTTGTATAGATTCTCACAGTTAAAGGAATTGGTAGCCAAAATAACAGACAACTGGTTTCTACAATAGTTTTTTTAAGTATTGCTATTTGCCACTAAAATGCTTTAAATCACTGAAGTGCTCTGGAACATATCGTTTTCTTTTCTTACGAACATCTGATGAGAGTCACTGTCATTTCCAAATTTATGGCCCTTTCTAAAATCATGCACAAAATGCAAAAGGTTTTATTAGCTGATGATTGCCTACTGACCCATGTGTTAATTGGGAGTGACTTGTGCTCTGCTGGCGATAACTTTGCCAACCTACAAGGGATCACTGTTACAGGTAGGATTTATATTAACATCATCTGCAGAAGCCAGTATTGAACAAATTGAAAGAATTAGAGTAGGAAGCTCAAAAAGCTGAGAAGGTAGGCTTTGTTCTCACCTGTACCTGAATCCATTCCTGACCCCAAGATATCCAAGTGAGACACATGATTTTCCCCATATCCTAGCCAGAAATTGAGACTAAACCATACCTAAAGAGCCTAACTGGATAGCCTTTCTCCTAATCATGTGTGATAAGCTGCCTGGTTCCATCCTCAGTAATTCCTCCACTGCGAAAGTTCTGGGAGATTATTTTAAGCCAGACCTGGTGACCCAACTCCACCTCATGGTGAGACCCGTTCCGCAACATAATCTCAGGGGACTCACTCAGAATTCACCAGACCCTCCCTCATGATTAACTGCCTCGTGTTAGAACTTCCTTCATTCCACATAACTATATTTTTGCCTTCTTTGTTGTGCAAAAGTCTTAGGCCCTCTAGAGGTATCTAGAAGCAGCATAACATACTGCTTAGAATATAGGCTTGTTGATCAGATTGACTTAGTTAAATTCCTAGCTCCAAAAATCACCAGTTCTATGAGCTTGGGGAAGATATAATACAGACTCTCTAAATTTCAGTTTTCTCGAATGTGAAATAGTCACGAAAACTATCCTTCGTTCACTTCTGGAAGAATTAGAAATACTCTATGGAAAAGAGCTAGCAGACCTCTCACTTCATAGTTCATTCCTAGTTGCTATTTCAGTTCTTTGAGCATGATGTGTGTATGTGTGTGTGTGACGATGAACTTTATTTATGTTTTGAACTTCTTCTTTTGTATTGGGGTATAGTCAATTAACAATGTTGTGATAGTTTCAGGTGAACAGCAAAGGGACTCAGCCATACATATATATGTATCCATTTCCCCCCAAACCCCCTCCATCCAGGCTGCCACATAACACTGAGCAGAGATCCCTATGCTATACTGTAGGCCCTCATTGGTTATCCATTTTAAATACAGTATGTATATAACCGTCCTGAATTCCATAACCATCCCTTCCGCTCTGCAGCCATAACTAGGGACTTGATTTTGATTTCCTGAGTCCTTCCCTTTAACCCCAAATTTTGAGCCCCTATAACACTGGCCAAATTTTCCTAGCACCAGCAATCTTGTTTCTCATCTTGTTACAGGATAGGATTGGTTTCATTGAGTATTTTGTAGTTCCCTTCTACTGAAAAGAGACTTTACAATTGCTGGGATAAGCATGAAAAGAAAAATCAGAATTTAAAGACTCGGAAGGTACTTCAGGGCACCATGGCAGGTTGTTCTGGAGTGTCCAATAGGTAGATGGGACAAAGGAGCCAGAACAGACAGGCAAAGTTCTGAAGTCAGCCTAATGTATTATTTGCTGATTTACTTGGGCCATCTACCTCCTGGATGAAGACAGTACCTTTACCAGTGAGTCTTCAGGTGACTCTGCAAAGATGATAAAGAATGTTACATGTGTGTACAACTTGTGAAGCAATGAGAACATGGTGTTTGCATGGAATACAGTCAGTGATGTAACATTTCCGAAATGAGTTTCCATTATTAGCATGTGAAAGTGACCATACGGCATAAGCTACCACCCAAATGTCATATAGAACCTCAGAAGTAGAGTGAGGAAAGAACCTCCAGAGTTCTTCAGTATAAAGATAGCTTATGTTCCTCGTCAAATTACAAGCCATTCATACTTCTTATTGTTATTGTTAGTCATTAAGTCACGTCTGACTCTTTGCGACTCACGGACTGTAGCCTGACAGACTTCTCTGCCCATAGGATTTCCCAGGTGAAAATACTGGAGTGGGTAGCCATTTCCTTCTCCAGGGAGTCTTCCCAGACCAGGAATTGAACACACGTCTCCTGCATCTCCTGCATTGGCAGATGGATTCTTTATCACTGAGCCGCCAGGGAAGCCTTCCAGATAACAAGAAAATCTAAAAAGATGTTTTGTTATTATAGAAACACTCGTAGAACAATGCTTTATTCAGGACAGGACATAGTGAGGGATTCATTTTCAACCTCAAACTGGCTCGTCCAATTTGACATAAATTCATTATGGAAAAGAGCAGCAGTTCATTAACTCCTAGAAACTTTCTGCTTATTAAGTAATTAATGAGTTTAACCTTTATGTTAAATATAAAATAATAAGAAACTCCATACCTTCCGAACCTGCAATAATCCATAGTTAGTTTCATCCGTTTGATGGAAATTATTGCCTATAAACATCAGGGATATTAATTTGTTGAAAATCTAGTCTGTGCTCTGGTTGTGGGCTGTCCAGTGGCTGTATTGTTTCTCTTCAATTAGATGGGATTATTTCATTTCCAAAGACTTTTACACAGGTGGTGTAGCTGTTCAGTGAAATATAATCCAACTCAGCCCCTTCTGCATCCAATAAAATCGTCAGTCAGTGCTGGGGGAGCAATCATGGAAATGATGAAATAGCAGTAGGGCTGAAAATAAGCAATGGAAAATTCTGCAAAAGCTAAAATTATACCACCGAGACTGCCTTGATCACCACAGCCCTTGTCTGGCCGAAAATCAGTTCTCCCTAAGAATTGAGAACCTGTCCTTAGAAAGGAAAGTGTGCTCATGTGGTAAAAAATCACCTTCCTGGAGAATATTCCCTTAGTATGACTCTGCCTGGTATTCATAAGGAGGTCTCTACTTATCTCATTCACATTATCAAGTGTTTGCTCTTGCTTTTGCGGTGTGATTGCTGTCAGAAGTATTGGGTTCTATGGGTTATTTATCATGAACCCGTAAGGTCTAAGGCACTAGTGTCTGCTTGATCATAGGCCGTTCTTAAAATGTCTAAACCGGTACAAATGAGGCATTAGAATAAATACATAAGAAGCAATATATTCTAAAAGTCTGAAGTATTTCTTGCTTCATCAAAGAGAGTATACAGCCAATTTGGGAAGAGTGGAAAGGTTTTCATTTGCTGTACTGGGGAAAAAAAATAAAGGAAAATCAGCAAAAGTTAGACTCTGCTAGAGCTAGCTATTAAGTCCAAAAGACCACTATCTTGACTCAATTAGGGAAAAGAAGTTGAAGGGTGACTGTGTAACCAGAAAGCCTAAAGTAATACTTTTGAAAATGGGAGTTCAAACAAGCTGAAAAAAAAAATGAGCATCATCAGGAATGTTTTGAAGAATTAATTAAAAGTAGTCTGAGCACTGACCAAAGCAGAGGAGGGGAGCTTCCACTCTTCCTTCCTTTTTATTTTTTAAAATAATCCCTGCAGAAGAACCAACCAGAAACTCTTATTTGTTCTAAAGCTCCAGAACTACCATCACCACCACCACCCACCAAGTTATTTTAATTTAAACTTCTGTCTGAAATGTCTCGCTTTCATCCTGTTATGTAACCTATTTGTGGTCAACCAGTTCAGCATTAGGTAGTTCAAATATAAGATCTGTTCCCTAGCTTAATGGTGTATTTAAATATATATTATTTTTAAACTATTAAATTGGCTGCACAGAGAAGAAGCAAAATAACACTGCAAGTATGGGTGGTCTTTTGAAACTATCATTTGTCTTGGCATAAGAAGTGGCCAAGAAGTGGCCTCTGTTTCTTGCTCTAAATATGTCCCGACTCTGAATGGAAGTGAACTTCTCTGGGCTTCTGTTTCTCTGTCTACTACCCAGCAGCCACCTCTGCTTGAACGCAGTCTGTCACACCAAGTTACTTCTCAGAAACGAACCATACAGGATAAGAAGCCAAAACTCCTATGAGAAGATTGGTTCTTTTAGGAGCTAGAATTTTTCTTTCAAACCAATGGAATAACACTTGGTAAATTAGAGCTCCATCAACTACAATTTTTGCCATTTGCCTCCTTTGAACAAAAATATTTTCACCATGGTGCTCCCTAGGCACTTAGAGAATGCAGCCGTGTGTCTCTAAAGTGCACTGAGTTCCTTAAAAGAATGTTAGCATGTATATTTATATTCATTAAAAATTCAGGGAGCGAAGCAACATGTCAAAATTCAGAGAAAGAAAAACAGCCTTTTAAAAAAGACCGTTTATCAATACAGTATACTAACGCATATATATGGAATTTAGAAAGATGGAAACAATAACCCTGTGTACGAGACAGCAAAAGAGACACCGATGTATAGATCAGTCTTATGGACTCTGTGGGAGAGGGAGAGGGTGGGGAGATTTGGGAAAATAGCATTGAAACATGTATAATATCATGTATGAAACGAGTCGCCAGTCCAGGTTCGATGCACGGTACTGGATGCTTGGGGCTGGTGCACTGGGACGACCCAGAGGGAGGGGAGGGGAGGGAGGAGGGTGGAGGGTTCAGGATGGGGAACGTGGGTATACCTGTGGCAGATTCATTTCGATATTTGGCAAAACTAATACAATATTGTAAAGTTTAAAAATAAAATAAAATTTTAAAAAAAATAAAAAATAAAAAAGACCGTTTAGGTGGATTTTATTCTATATGCAGGACCTGGAGGGTTTCTCAAATGAAGGCAAAAAAGAGACTACTTAGATCAAGCCAATTGGCTTCATGATTGTAACTTTGTAAATTCCATAAATCATTCAGCCCAGAACTCTGAGTTAACAACCTATACCAGTAGAGGAAGTTTTCAAATAGACTTTTAAGTGTCACTAATGTTTTCCCAAATTCCAGTTGAACTTATTGTCTCGTCTGTCTTGGTTTGGGGTTTACTGACCTCACTATCAGTAGTTCAGTTCAGTTCAGTTCAGTTGCTCAGTCATGTCCGACTCTTTGTGACCCCGTGAACCACAGCACGCCAGGCCTTCCTGTCCATCACCAACTCCGGGAGCCCACCCAAACCCATGTCCATTGAGTCGGTGATGCCATCCAACCATCTCATCCTCTGTCGTCCCCTTCTCCTCTGGCCCTCAATCCCTCCCAGCATCAGGGTCTTTTCCAATTAGTCAGCTCTTCACAAGAGGTAGACAAAGTATTGGAGTTTCAGCTTTATCAGTCCTTCCAATGAACACCCAGGGCTGATTGCCTTTAGGATGGACTGGTTGGATCTCCTTGCAGTCCAAGGGACTCTCAAGAGTCTTCTCCAACACTATAGTTCAAAAGCATCAATTCTTCAGCACTCAGCTTTCTTTATAGCCCAACTCTCACATCCACACATGACTACTGGAAAAACCATAACCTTGACTAGACGGACCTTTGTTGGCAAAGTAATGTCTCTGCTTTTTAATATGCTATCTAGGTTGGTCATAATTTTCCTTCCAAGGAGCAAGTGTCTTAATTTCATGGCTGTAATCACCATCTGCAATGATTTTGGAGCCCAGAAAAATAAAGTCAGCCACTGTTTCCACTGTTTCCCCATCTATTTGCCATGAAGTGATGGGACCAAATGCCATGATGTTAGTTTTCTGAATGTTGAGCTTTAAGCCAACTTTTTTACTTTCCTATTTCACTTTCATCAAGAGGCTCTTTAGTTCTTCTTCACTTTCTGCCATAAGAGCCATCTACATATCTGAGGTTATTGATATTTCTCCTGGCAATCTTGATTCCAGCTTGGGCTTCTTCCAGCCCAGCATTTCTCATGACGTACTCTGCATATAAGTTAAATAAGCAGGGTGACAATATACGGCCTTGAGGTACTCCTTTTCCTATTTGGAACCAGTCTGTTGTCCCATGTCCAGTTCTAATCATCCTTGAATTGGTACTTTTCACTCTTCATATCTATGGGTCTCAGGTCACTGGTTCTTTCCAAGGACATACCCCTACATCTATGCTCTTATATGCTTTTCCTTAAAGCAACTGAAACTTGACTTTACTATCATTCCTAATTAGCCTTCTTCCAAAAGCTCATATTGGCCCTGACATCTGACTTATGTCCTAGACCCATGACTTATGTCATATTGGCCCTGACATCTGACTTATGTCCTAGACTTATTAAGCCTGATACCAATATCAGTAGACTCCTTTTTTTTAATATAAACTTTGTCACTGGATCAATTGACATATTATACTTGTTAAAGTGAGATATGTGGGTTTTTTTTTTTTTTAATTGGATGGCCACTAGTGATTTGAATAATGGGTATTTTTGGAAATACAAATAGTAGAAGCACAGCATGCAGGTAAGTTAAATATAAACTCTACCTGAGGATCAGCAGGTATTCTTGATGACTAAGTACCCACATTTACTTTCTGGTAGTTCAGCGTCTCACTAATTACAAGTATATTTCATGCCCATCTTATCAGGATTCTTAGAAGAGAAAACTACGTACAAGTTAGTATAAGCAGGTGGGCTACCAACATTTTCTTGTAGTTCAGAATACAATGATCTAAGCATACAAACGTCCTGTCTCCCAGTGCTCCTAAAGTTAGACGATTCAGTATAAAGGCTTGGAAATAAAATTGGACCTAATATATTATACTCCTGGGTCGCTGGCTTAAAACTCACTAAATATATATACATATTAATCATTTTGACAAAGTAACATGTTTAATTATAAGAATACATTTGAAATAATAAAATTTGGTTTTCCCATAATGATTTGTTTTTTTTAATTTTTCTTTGGGAGTTGACATATTACTGTTATATGCACAATGACATGCTGACTTTGTTTTCTTGTTGTTTAGTCCATTGCATCCTTGAGGTTGATAAGGGCAATTGTATCCCACTAATATTTATCAGTCGCTACATTTGCCAACTGCCCCAACTTTGTATAAAGCAGTGATTAGACTTATAGTCCTACACCCTTTCTTGGCCATGTGCATGCAGTTCTTCTGAAACTACTTTAGCCTTATAGGTCTTTGACTTGGAAAAATATTTCTCAGTGCATGTGTTTGCTGTTCCATTAAGCATTTTAAATATAACATATGGTTTCATTTAGTCAATCCATTCATGAATATTGAAAAAAATAAATCAGACCTTTTAAGACTTAACCTATTTTCTTACTCTCATTATTTTAAGGCCAGTGGAGAAGCACATTCATTTTGCAAGTAAATAGATATGAGGAATATTGGATTTGTAACCATATTGTGGTTGGCTTATGTTAAAAATATTCTAGTCTTGATAAATAGAGCTCTTTATAAAAGTATAATGAAGTATTACTTTGTTCCCTTTAATTTAGAATCATTAAATTCAATTTCATGCTGAAAAGGAAAACATTCATGTAATGCTTAATAGTCTCTCTGCATGCATACAAAAATACATGCATACCCATATATATGTAAATGTTTTAAAAATTGACCAACTGGACATGGAAATATGCTTTAGAGAAATAATCAGAATATGGTTGAAGAATGCTTTATATGTTCATGTATTTTAAGCATGCATATTCCAATACCTACAGGAATTTCTAGTTTAGAAATAATTTTCAGCTGATGTGTTATAGAAAGTGCTATAGGTGAGAGTAAAATAATTAAAATTTGACTTTTTAAAGAAAAAAATAGTATTAATATGGAATATGTTCCTGAGGAAAGCTTTGATATTCAACTCAACATTGAAACATTCTCTCTCTTATTTTCTGATGCCTTTAGTGAAATAAGTATATTGTACTTCGTATAGCAGAGTATTATATTATGTTTTATGAAATGCATACCCCCTTTATATTTTTAGTGTGAAATATTAAAAAATTATAAACAACAAAACTTTTTAGTTCATTAAGCAAGGTCCTATATCTCATGCTAAGAAGTTGTCTTATCCAGAATGAGCATGTTTAGACCTCATCTGATATAAAGTCTTAGTTGTATTCTATGCAGTTGGTAATTAGGGGTCTTTTCTTTTGGCTCCTAAGAGACCACTCTCTTCAGTTTCCCTCTAATTTCTCTGCAGCACCTTCCTTAGCCACTTTGCAGAACTGCCTTTCTATTTTCAATCAACATTCTGTATCAAGTGTTTGTATCCTCCGAAGAAAATCCTATCTCTGATAGCAGGCATATCTACTACCTGTGCTTAGATGACTCAAATCCAGATCTCCAGCCTGGCCTCTCCTTGGACACCCAGCCTATGATTCCCACTGCCTACTGGAACATGCCCAGTCATATGTCTCTTTGAAGCTCAAAACTGAGCTCAGGCTCTTCCCCCCAAATCCTGATGATCTTCTGGTGCTCCCTACCAGGGTGATAGACACCTATACTCACAGCTGCACAGCAGACAATGGCAGTCATTTTTCATACCAGCCTCTCTCACTCTTCATATGCAGGTCCATTTGATTTTACCTCATGTATTTCTTACATCCGTTCATGTCTCTCTATCTCTTGCCAAATTCCTGGTCCAAACCCACCTACATCCTGCTTTGCTTATCACCCTAGTTTCCTAATTAGACTCTTCACATCTAATGTTGCTACTTTCCAGTCCATTCTCTGTGCTGTAGCAAACCAGAGTGTCCTATTCCCATATGTAAACTTCTTGATGACTTCTCATGTGCTTTAGGGGAAAAAAAGACTAATATTCTTTTTCTAACTTTTTATTTTATATTGGAGTGTAGCCAATTAATGTTGTGATAGTTTCAGGTGGACAGTAAAGGGACTCAGCCATACATATACATATATCCAGTCTCCCCTTAACTGCCCTCCCATCCAGGCTGCCCCACAACATTGAGCAGAGTTCTCTGTGCTATCCAGTAGGTCCTTGTTGGTTATCCATTGTAAATATAGCAGGGTGTACATGTCCATCCCAAACTTCCTATCTCGTCCCCCTGCTCTTCCCCACTGGCAACTGTAAGTTTGTTCTCTAAGTCTGTGAAGGACCAATATTCTTAATGTAACATATAATATTATGAATAGGCTTGATCCCTGCCTACCTCACCTTCATTTTGAGCCATTTTTCTCACTGGTTCCTGCACTTCAATTACTGCGGCATTGTATTTTCTTGAAATAGCCACACTTCTATCTCTAGACTCATGCTGTTCTAGAATTTCACTGTTTACCATTTTCCATCAAGAAATGGAGTCTATTCATCTATCCTTTGAACTCAGGCACGTTGATGATTGCTGTAACCAATAGATTAAGGCAGAAGTGATGCTGTGTGACTTCTGAGGCCAGGACATTTTAAAAGAATATAGCTCCCACCTGGCTCCTTGCTCAGATAGTCCTACTTTGGAAAATGAACCATAAAGTTGTGAGGAAGTCCGCACCTCACTTATTAAAGAGACCTCGTGGAGAGGCCTGGATAGGGATGAATCGAGGCCCTCAACCAATAGCATATGAATGACCGGCCATCTGACTATTCCAGCCTCTAGCCTTTATGTTTACCAGTCAGATCCCCAGAGCTCATGGAG
This sequence comes from Bos indicus, assembly GCF_029378745.1. Lineage (NCBI taxonomy): Eukaryota > Metazoa > Chordata > Mammalia > Artiodactyla > Bovidae > Bos > Bos indicus. The sequence continues at coordinate 13,085,430 of NC_091786.1, forward strand.
CAGAGACAAGCCACCCACGCTGTGTCCTGTCCAAATTCTTGACCTTTTGAATCTGTGAGCAGCCAATGGTGGTTTTATTGTTTTATTGTTTTATTGTTAACTTATGGGGTGATTTGTTTTACAGAATTAATCAGAACCGTCACCCTGGCCTTTTTCAGGCCCTTGCTCTTAGAGACCATCTCCTGTTTTTAACTTTTCCTCTCCTTTTCTACACAAATCTTCACTAACGAGTCAATAATTAATTTTTCCTTATCCTTCAAAAATTAGATCATATTTCAGCAAAGGGCAATATAGTTATTAGGAATACATGACCAGAAGCCCATGTATCCTGTACCAAAGGAAAGAATGGTAGAATTATCTGACTTGTCATGGCCGTCAGACACATGGCCTCAGGCATCCTAGAAGCTAAAAAGTTTACTAAAATCTACAAAAAAGAATAAGGAGGTCAACCCATATTTCATGCCCAGTATTATGTGCAGGATAACACATTTTCAATCATATTTAAGTTTTTAGTAATTTCTTAGCTCTTAGTAAGAAATTCTCACTCACTTCATTCAGGTCAAGGTTAGAATAACTACTGTCAAAATGGCTACAACTATGTTTCTCTCACCACAGTCTAGGGAATATTCTAACAGGATGACAGAATATGGCAGAGCTGTGTTGGTTCTAAAGAAAATTGGGAATAAAGTGTGAGGAGACACAGGACCACTTTAAAAGTTTTTATGTAATTTCTAGAAAGTCTGTTTTAGCCCTAGTTTTGCTTTCACAAATGTTTCCGTAAGCATGCACAGTTTCTTCTTTCAGGGCCAATAATTCATCAGAGCACTTTGCCCTTATACCTTTATGATATTTTAGGCATTCCAGCCTCTCAAATAACCCTCCCACCAATTTACTGATTTGTTATATCATAAATTCTCCCCCCCCCCCTTTTTTTTTAAATAAAGGCTAGGCAAGCAAAGAGACAAAAGACACTGTCTCAGCTTGAGCCCAGCAATTTGTCTTATTACAGGTCATTGTGGTTATGAAAATGAAGCTTTGGGGTTTGTTTTGTTTGGTTTTTATTTCTTTTTTTATTGAGGTAAAATTGACATATAGCATTATATTAATTTCAAGTATACAACATCACGATTCACTGCTTGTATATATTATGAACTGTTCACCACAAGTCTATTTAACATTCATCACAACACATGGTTATGTTTTTCTCCTTGTGATGAGAACTTTCAGATCTTTCAAATATGCATTACAGTATTATTAACTTTGGTCATAGTGCTGTACATTATATCCCCATGACTTACTTATTTTACAACTGGAAGTTTGTATCACCTTTTGACTCCTTCACCCATCTCTTCAACCCCACATCTCCCACCTCTGGCAACTACCAACATGTTCTCTAAATCTGAGTTTGGGATTTTTTTTTTTTTTTAGATTCTATGGTAGGATGAGATCATAACGTATTTCTCTAATTTATTTCATTTAGCATAATGCTTTCAAGGTACATCCATGTTGTTACAAATGGCAAGATTTCATTCTTTTTTATGCCTGAGTAATATTCTGTTGGTAAATACATGGGATCTTTTATAACCATTCAACCATCAGTAAACACTTAGGTTGTTTCCACGCATCTGCTATTGTAAATAATCCTGCAATGAACAGAAGGATGCATTTGTCTTTTGAGTTAGTGTTTCATTTTCTTCAGATAAATACCCAGAAGAGGAATTGCTGCATCATATGGTGGCTGTATTTTTAATTTTTTGAGGAACCTCCACACTTGTTTCCTCCACACTTGTAAATGGTGGCTGCACCAATTTACATTCCCAGCAACAGTGCACAGGGCTTCTGTATTCTCCACATCCTGGCCAGCACTTACTGTCTCTTGTCTTTTTGACAATAGCCATTCTGACAGGTGTGAGGTAATATCTCATTGTGGTTTTGGCGTGTGTTTCTCTGATGATCAGCGACATTGAGCATTTTCATATACCTATTGGCCATGATCTGTATGTCTTTTCAGATATACAGTTTGCAGATTTTCATTTCTTTTTGCAATTACATGAGTAGATACACTAAAGTTTATACAATCAAACAAGTGTGCTCCTCTAAACTAGCTCCCCTGAGAGGCCCCTGTCTTATCAGCCCTGTTTACCCTGATTCAGTGTGAGTTGCAGTGGCCATCAGAGAGGACCTTCTGGTCAAAGAAAAATACCAGTTTCATTACTTTGGGTCCACTGGCCACTTTTCCTTGTGCCAGCATATTTTCCTTTCCTACTATTTCCCCTTGATCCCACTTTACTTTTTGCCTCTCTTTCTTCTATTGCTAAAGTCAGCAGCTCAAGAAATCATAGAGACCAGTCTAGAGCTGAGGAAACTCCTCTAGAAAGAAAAGCTATACTGTTGAATCAGTATCTAAGAATGCCAAGGATACTCTGAATTTGAGCAGGAAAAGTCAAATTTTGCCCCAAATTATATTTTCATTTTAATCAAAGACCTAAGCTTTCTCTATGAGTATTCTATGTATAATTTTGACAATTTTGGTTACCATAAAGTTAGTAAAATGTATATACAGACACCACAGGCTGCTGTGCCCTGTTGTGCCTAGTCGTTCAGTCCTGTACGACTCTTTCCGACACCATGCGTTGTAGCCCGCCAGACTCCTCTGTCCACTGGGGATTCTCCAGGCAAGAATACTGGGGGCCATGCCCTCCTCCAGGGTTTCTTCCCAACCCAGGGATCAAACCCAGGTCTCCCACATTGTAGGCGAATTCTTTATCATCTGAGCCACCAGCAAAGACCAATAGGCAGCTACCTACCATTAAGATCCTGCTCTATGAAATAGAGGAAAAGTCAGCAAATGTGGGGCCATTTTTGACCCAGAGCGGGAGGGAGCGGGGAACATCACTAATCAATCATAAACCCTTTTCCACAAACCTAGAGTAGACTTCCCTATCCTCACCAAGAGCCATGGAAGCAGCCAACACCAACCGTCTAAGTTGACTCAGAAAATGCGATTTATGTACCATTTCAGAAATAGAACAGAGCCCATTTTATCCAGAAATTTATTATGAAAATTGAGATCTCATGAGGAACAGAGGATGCCAGCAGGAGAAAGAAAGAAGAACCTAGAGGTAACCCTGGGACACTCCTCAAGTCTGCTCACAGCAGGAGACTAAATTAGATTGATGGAGTTAGTTAACTGTCATGTTGGAAGGCACAGGCAAGCCGATCCTGAGATGAGAAATAAATAAGTTGCAGCAAGGACAGATGGGATACGGGACAGTATTCAGCCTCACTAAACTCCAGGCAACGGGTCCTAATGAGGTACACTGCGGTGGCAGTCCTGGCAGAAATCTCTGAGCTCTTGAAAGCAGACCTGGGTGACATAGAGCCATCTCAAAGGGTCAACCTTTTCAACTGATGCATACAGAGATGAACAGAATCTTCAATCAATGGTAAAGTTCATTAAGTCAATTAAGCCAATCCCAGCTGTATTAGCTATAAAAACAAAGTCTAGCTTGAGTGGAAATAACTATTCTTACAAATAATCAAGATGAGACGTGGGGTTTTAATTTAAAGGACATAAGACGTAACCCATTTTCCCAAGGGAATTAAACTGCATTCTACTTTTTCTCTCTACTTTGTCATGACAAGAAGTGTTCTGAGCCAACTTTCCAGTGGTAGCTGGTGCCAGCTGCTGTCCAGGGGCTTCCGTGAGAGGCCAGGCCTCCTCCAGGACCACCCACCGCTGCTCCCACCCTTCTGCAAAGGCCGCTTCATTGTTAAGGATGGCTGAGGCCTCAGCTCTGCATAAGGGCAGCCAGGTGGTCTTGCAAGTCCTTAAATTCCTTTCTTCTTGTTAGAATGTTCTTAGCAGGGAGAAGAGAAAAGTCACACTTAAAAATAGCGCCCTGAACATCTTTGTTTTTCTCCATTTGGACTTCCTTCTAGATTTCATAAAACGGCAGCTATCACCAAATACAGTCATTTCTTGTGCAGGTGTTCAAAAACCCCAGTAATTTCATTGTTTCATGGTTCTTAATTCATAATTTTCCTATTTCAAGGTGACCATTTTAATCACACTTTGTCTCCAGTGTATTAGAGATAATCTTCATTATCTTAGAAACACAGTTTGTTCTTGAAAAATTTGGGGTCTTTCTAAGCTTGTATCAATGAACTTTCATAAATCAATCCATCTTTACTGGTTATTTTGGAGACCTGATATTTTCAGCCACTTAAAATACCAAAGTGATTAAAGATCCGACTCTGATGATTCAATTTAATGTGGGGTGAGTGGTTCTTTTTCCTGCTTCAGAGACATTTATCCTTCAAGGTGGTATTACACAGATGACTGAGATAAATAAAGCACTTTGCAGAAATGTGCTCAATAAAGCAAAATTGTATTATATCCATTTTTCTATTTTTCTTTCTTTATAACCTTGAATTTCTCAAGTTTTTGGTGCTATCAAGGCACTTGAGGTTATCTGACCCACAAAAGTTTTCCAAGCAGTGAAACTTTTTGCCTCATTTACAAAAATATGCTTAATTCTAAGTCTCAAGTAGGAACACAGTTTGCTTTCACTTCCTTGTTAGCATGACGTGTTTTTGGTTTTAGGTTTTTACCTAACAGCTTACTTGTAAAAGCAGGTTTCACAACTGCTTTGTCCTCATCTCCACAGATGTCCCCCACGAAGGTCTCTGAGAAAACCCTTGGCTTCTGTGGGACCTCTGAGTGCAGAGCAATTACAGAATTAAGATGTAAATAGAAAATGTGATGCGATCCATTGGCCAAACTATGTCTCTAACATTATCCATAGGCAAAATATATTTGCTTAACAGAGTATTCGAAATATGTGCTTAGGTTCAATATATACTCATAATATCATTAGATATTCACATCATGAACTAAAAATTATTTCTTTGCCAATAAACACAGGCCATTAACATATACAATTTAGATATTTCCTGGTTTTTTTTGTAATTTCCTGAAATTTGTTATTAGTATGCATTTTAGATTTTTTCCAGCATTGATTAGTTTTATGTACACAATAATAAGGGGCTTCCCTGGTGGCTCAGATGGTAAAGAATCTGCCTGCAATGCAGGAGAGGTGGGTTGAGTCCCTGGGTCAGGAAGGAAGATCCCCTGGAGAAGGGAATAGCTATTCACTCCAGTATTCTTGCCTGGGAAATCCCATGGACAGAGGAGCCTGGCAGGCTACAGCCCATAGGGTTGCAAAGAGTCAGACCAACTGAGCAACTTCACTTTCACTTTCACAAAATAGTAGTGACAATCACTTTTAATATCAACATATGAATTAACTGACAAATACAGCAACTCTCGCCAGCTATCCACTTTACTCATGATAGTGTTTATATGTTGATGTTACTGTCTCCATTGCCCCACTGTCCTTCCCCCACTGTGTCCACAAGTCCATTCTCTGCATCTGAGTCTCCCTTCCATCCCTGCAGATAGGTTCACTGAGTTTTGCAGTCATTAAGATTAGCATTGTGGTGAAAGAGGCATCATTGTTTATCCTTCAGTTCAGTTCAATTCAGTCACTCAGTCATGTCCGACTCTTTGCAACCCCATGAATCACAGCATGCCAGGCCTCCCTGTCCAACACCAACTCCTGGAGTTCACCCAGACTCACATCCATCGAGTCAGTGATGCCATCCAGCCATCTCATCCTTTGTCGTTCCCTTCTCCTCCTGCCCCCAATACCTTCCAGCATCAGAGTCTTTTCCAATGAGTCAACTCGTCGCATGAGGTGGCCAAAGTACTGGAGTTTCAGCTTTAGCATCATTCCTTCCAAAGAAATCCCAGGGCTGATCTCCTTCAGAATGGACTGGTTGGATCTCCTTGCAGTCCAAGGGACTCTCAAGAGTCTTCTCCAACACCACAGTTCAAAAGCATCAATTCTTCAGCACTCAGCTTTCTTCACAGTCCAACTCTCACATCCATACATGACCACTGGAGAAACCATAGCCTTGACTAGATGGACCTTTGTTGGCAAAGTAATGTCTCTGCTCTTGAATATGCTATCTAGGTTGGTCATAACTTTTCTCCCAAGGAGCAAGCGTCTTTTAATTTCATGGCTGCAGTCACCATCTGCAGTGATTTTGGAGCCCAAAAAAACAGTCTGACACTGGTTCCCCCTCTATCTGCCATGAAGTGATGGGACCAGATGCCATGATCTTCGTTTTCTGAATGTTGAGCTTTAAGCCAATTTTTCACTCTCCTCTTTCACTTTGCAGTATTTAGTCTATTCTACTTTGAAAGGAGAATGATTTTTGAGAATCACTTTTTCCCTACAAACTCTTTATTAATAAGTTTAATTGTTTCAACATTATAAAATTCAGACACACATGGGAGGTAGGAGGGAGTTTTAAGAGGGAGGGGCCGTATGTATACCTATGGCTGATTCATGCTGATGTATGGCTGAAACCAACACAATATTGTAAAGCAATTATTCTTCAATTAAAAATAAATACACAGACACATACATACAATTCATTTGTTTACAAACCTAAGAAATATAGTACCATTGGGTAAAATAATGATACGTGCTTTTTAAACATTTCTTCCTTCTAGCTTTTAAACATTTTTTCCTTCTGGTTATTACATGTCTTACATGAGGACCATATGATAGGATGATAGGCTCCTATAAATTGTCATAGCATTAATTTGCATGCCAAGCTTACATCACTACTTACAAATGGAGCGTGTTGTGAGCTCATGAACACGTTCAGAGAGATTGACTAAGATGACTTTCTCTTGCTCTTTTACAAACTTAAGGGATCACTTTATGATTTATTTGTGAAGTATTTAGAGGAAAAATAAAGAGAATAGACGTCTTAAAGCTTCTGAGCAATGTAAGGAGCTTATGATATTATATCAAATGATAAAGCAAACCACAAGAATTTTATGGTAAGGGAGGAAAATATATCGCATGTTTGCCTAGAGCTGGAAATGTTGTGGATATTTGGAGTTAGGGAACATCTAATTCTGAATGTGTAGTTATTTTGTTTGTACCCCTAGATAAATTACTGTTTATTTCTATGGGAGTAATGAATGGTTTGGGGTGGGTTTTGTTTGTTTGTTTGTTTGTTTTTGTTGTTGTGTTTGTTTGGCTCTGCCCATGGCATGTGGGATCTTAGTTCCCCAATCAAGGATCAAATCTGTGCCCCCTGCAATGGAAGCACAGAGCTCAACCACTAGTTGTTTGGTGTTCAGTTGCTCAGTCATGTCTGACTCTTTGCAACCCCATGGACTGCAGCATGCCAGGCTTCCCTATCCTTCACTATTTCCCAGAGTCTGCTCACACTAAAGTCCAGAAATCGGTGATGCCATCAACCATCTCATACTCTGCTGTCCCCTTCTCCTTTTGCCCTTCAATCTTTCCCAGCATCAGGATCTTTTCCAATGAGTCAACTCTTCACGTCAGATGGCCAAAGTATCAGAGCTTCAGCTTCAGCATCAATCATTCCAATGAATATTCAGGGTTGATATTCTTTAGGATTGACTGGTTTGACCTCCTTGTTGTCCAAGGGACTCTTATGATCTTCTCCAGGACCACAATTCCAAAGCATCAATTCTTTGGCACTCAGCCTTCTTTATGGTCCCACTCTCACACCCTTACTTGACTACTGCAAAAAAGTCCATAGCTTTGACTATATACAGACTTTTGTTGGCAAAGTGATGTCTGTGCTTTTTAATAAACTGTCTGGGTTTGTCATAGCTTTTCTTCCAAGGAGCTGACATCTTTTAATTTCATGGCTGCAGTCAATGTTCACAGCGATTTTGGAGCCCAAGAAAATAAAGTCTATCACTGTTTCCATTGTTTCTCCATCTATCTGCCATGAAGTGATGGGACCAGATGCCATGACCTTAGTTTTCTGAAAGTTGAGTTTTAAACCAGCTTTTTCACTCTCTTTCACCCTCATCAAGAGGCTCTTTAGTTCCTCCTTGCTTTCTGCCAATAGGGTGGTATCATCTGCATATCTGAGGTTATTGACATTTCTCCCAGCAATCTTGATTCCAGCTTGAGTTTCATGCATCCCAACATATCGCATGATGTACTCTGCAAATAAGTTAAATATGCAGTAAATTAACCATTGGACTACTGGTGAAGTCCCTCTTTTGGTTTTCAATGTTAATTCATTGAGATTGAATTGTTAACTTCCTCCTGGTTGTCTTGTAAATTTCTGCAAGAGAATTCTCAGCCTTTCCTTCTCTGCAGCCATTTTCCCTGATTAGCCAATGCCAGAATAGCACAAACTTGTGTTTGTGTGCTTGTTTTTTTCTTTAACTATTTACTTAATTTGGAGATGTGACCTGAATGGAGAAAACGAACAACAAAAAAAAAGAAATGGCTGAGTTATTATCATTTAGCATGGCTGAAATGATTTAAATATATAGGGATTTTTTTTGCTTCAGAGAACCTTTGTCTAACAGTTTTCATAGGAGCTAGGAGAGCCAGAATCGTAATCTCAAACACTGACATTCCTTGACAAGTTACTTTAGTTCCCTGCATCCCTCTGACCTTTATATAATGAGGATAATAATATTTATCTAGCTTAGATAAAATCTTCTATTGCATTTTTCAGAATCCTTCACATTGATAAAGTGATATTCCCTTTAAGATTCTGCACGCTTCACAAATATGAGTCATTTAACAGCTGTGCATGCTTGCTAAGTCACTTCAGTCACATCCAGCTCTATGTGGCTGTATGGACTGTAGTCTACCAGGTTCCTCTGTCCATGGGATTCTCCAGGCGAGAATACTGGAGTGGGTTGCCATTTCCTCCTCCAGGGGACCTTCCCAACCCAGAGACTGAACCTGTGTCTCTTATGTCTCCTGCATTGGCAAGTGGGTTCTTTACCACTAATGCCACCTGGGAAGCTCCTATTTAACAGTCTGTGCTTCCTATTATTAATACATACATGTATCAACCAAAAAAAAAAAAAAAAACACACACAACAGAGAAATTGCATTTTACCACAGACTTTGAAATACAATAATAAATAATATTTGTAAGCAGTCACCTTGCATCAGACATTATCTAATTTAATTCAAGAGTAGTCCTGTGCAACATTTTCTTCCCATTTCATTATAGAAGACTACTATTGTAAACATCTACTTCAGTGGTTAAGAATCTACCAGCCAATACTGGGAACATGGGTTCAATCCCTGGTCTGGGAATTAAGTTCCCCCATGCCATGGGGGAACTAAGCCTGCGCACCACAGCTAGAGAAAGCTGCAACGAAGACCTGGAGCAGCCAAAAGTTTAAAAAGAAAATATAAATAAAAGACTGCTTAAAAATAATAAAGTGGGAGTGTCCAGACCATGGTACAAACATCTACAACTTCCCAGGATTACTGGAAGCAAGCCATATGAAAGTCATATCCCATTGACATATACATGAAACTAGCTCATGGAACCCCCAAAGCCTGAGCTCTTTACCTGAGTTATAATATATATATATATATAGTTATATATATATATATATATATAGTTATAGTTATATATAATATAGAGAAGGACATTGCGGCCCATATCAAGAAGGAGTTTGACAAGAAGTACAACCCCACCTGGCACTGCATCGTGGGGAGGAACTTCGGTAGTTATGTGACACATGAAACCAAACACTTCATCTACTTCTACCTGGGCCAAGTGGCCATTCTCCTGTTCAAATCTGGTTAAAACCATGGACTGTGCCACACACCCAGTGATCCATCCAAAAACAAGGACTGCAGCCTAAATTCCAAATACCAGAGACTGATGTCTTCAGCCTTGCCTAAGGGAACATTTCCATCTTTGAACCTTTGTTGTGTTTTGTACAGGGCATTCTCTGTACTAGTTTGTGGTTATAAAGCAATTAGTAAAACAGCTTACATTTGTATTTATTTTCTATTCCATACCTCTCTGCCCCATGTTTTTTCTCTTCAAAATCCATTCCTTTAAAGAAAGAAATCTGTTGAAGTATGCGTTAAAAAAAAAAAAAAATTATATATATATATATATATATATATATATATATATATATAAAACCAGCTCATTACCTGGTTAAAGTGTAATCCCTTTAGTGAATATTTGGTGTTTCTTGGCTGCCCAGCATGCTGGGAGCAAGCTCTCCTCCCAGTTTGTGGACATCTGCCCTCCCTCTCTCCAGATTGGGGTGGAACTGAAGTAAAAATTACAAATCTCTTCCCCGGTGGTAAAGAACCCCTCTGCCAATGCAGGAGACATAAGAGACCTGGTTCGATCCCTGGGTTGGGAAGATCCCCTGGAGAGGGGAATGGCAACCCACTCCAGTAATCTTGCCTGGGGAATCCCATGGACAGAGGAGCCTGGCAGACTACAGTCCTTGGGGTCGCGAAGAGCTGGACACAACTGAAGTGGCAGCATGCATGCACACTGAGTCATATAAGCCGTACCCTGCTGCCTCACGTGACCTGGTTTCAGCACCTCTGACCAAGCTCCCTCTGGTCCTCTGCTTCTCGCATGTCCCACCTGAGGACTGAGATGAGGTATTGTGGACCGGCTGCTGTTCCTCACGTGTACACATCATGTCTGCCCTTCCCCAGTTCAGCTACCTAGATTCGTTTGCACAGTATTTTTTGCTGAATGGTCTTGTTTGTGTGTACCAATGCTCATATGAAAGGATAAAACCAAAGTAAGACTTCAAACAGACTAGACATTTTACCTCCCAACCAGAACTGACCTGTAGTCTTGACCTCATTTCTCTTGGAAATGTTATGCTAGAAAAAAAGATTTGAGTTGAGCTTTTCCTGTTTTGTTACGTAAGGCTCAGCAGACTGAAGGAAGCCAACAAATTGCTCTGTTTTTATCACTGCATGGAGCCAAGACTCTCTAGCCAGCTCCATTTTAAGAGTATCCATCGCTTCCACTGGCCATTAAATGTATGTCTCCTGACACTTTAGGAATATCTTAGTGTGGTTTAAAAGTAATCATTGAAAGTGACTATTTGAATTGAATCATGTCACTTCCCAACTTAAAAATCCTCTAGTGGTTCTCCATCACTGATAAACACAAATAGTCTTGGCAGTGGGTTTCAGGCACTGTGGGCTCCAGTTGCTGCCCTGCTCTGCTGCCCCACCTGGCACCGTGTCCTTCCTGGCAGTCAGTCCTGCTGTGTCTTGACCCCCAGCAGCCTGCCTCCCCAAGCTTTTGCACATCATTTCCTCTCCTTCTTCTGTTTCCCACTCCACCTAGTACCTCTACTATTTGTCCTGTTTTCTACAGGAAAGTTTTCACATACACCCGAGGCTAGAATTGACCTACTATTAGGAAATTAAAAAAAAAAAGACTGACCCTCTCATGTATTCTTCCAAAATACCTTTTTTTTTTTTTTTTTAATAAAACAATTTATCAACAACAGAAACAGACTCACCAACATAGGGAATAAAAAGTATGGTTACTAAAGGGTAAGAGGGGAGGTGGAGGAAAGATAAATTAGGAATTTGGGATTAACAAATACAAACTATTAAATATAAAATAAATAAACAGCAATATCCTATTGTATACATAGGAAACTATACTTAATATCTGGTAATAAACTACAATGGAAAAGAATATAAAAAAGAATATATATATATATAAACATATATGTGTATATATATATCAGCAACCCACTCTAGTATTCTTGCCTGGAAAATCCCATGGACAGAGGGAGCCTGGAAGGCTGCAGTCCATAGGGTTGCACAGAGTTAGATATGACTGAAGCAAATTAGCAGCAGCAGCATGCATATGTATATATATATATAACTGAGTGATTTTGCTGTATAACAGAAATTAATACAACATTGTTGATAAACTATACTTCAATTAATTTAAAAATATTTTTTAAAAAATTTGTCTAATTTGTAATGATAATGTACTTATCACTTGTATAAAGGTCTTCTAGACTTCTTACCCTATGAGGGCAAGAGTGGAGCTTGCTTTGTTAACCACTGTGTCCATTATTATCTAGGAATATTCAACTAGGCAAAAGTTAAACAATGAATATTTGCTGAATAAATAAATGTAAGTGGGAAAATGTTATTTTAAAATGTCAAGAGTAGTCAAGCTCTTACTTTCTCCTTTAAATGTTTACTTATTGAAAAGAATGTGTACCATCTTTCTAACCTGGAAAAACAAAGTTTCCAAAAGGAAAAGAAAGAAAAAAAGAAAGAGCCATTTACTGGTTTGATAAAATCTTAACTCCAAGGAAAATAAAAGTACTCTAAGAATTCATTTCTGTTAATGAATTCATATTTTAACAAATATGAATAAATGTAAAAATATACTTTCTACCATGGTTTTCTCAATTCATTTTTTTCCTTTGTATTTCAGTGTCTAGCTTATTCACAAAGCATTCCAAAGAAGGGAAAAAATTATATCACTTTCTAGCCATTTCTTAAATATCATCATAAAATGTCTAAATTTGGGCTCAAAGTCTGAATCAGAAAATAATTGTAAACACCGTTTAAGCATGTATAATAATAACAATAACGCTTGTCTCAACCAGTTTAAAACTTTTATAGCATTTCTGTCCCAAAGTGGATAGTGGGTAAGATTTGGGTAGGGAGAACCTCTTCCAGTTTGCTTGTTGTTGTTTTTTTTTTTCTTTAATCAAGTATAAAAACACCTCCAGCCTCTTTTTTTTTTTTCCTCCAAATAAAAAATTTGTTCTAAGCAGATACATTTTTCACAGTGCTGTCAACGGCAGGTCTAATTGCTTTTCATGTAAATTAAGAATGTGCACCTTTGTTTAAATAGTAATCTAGGTCAAAATGAGGGAGTGGTTTATTTGTTTTAGCTTATTCGGAGCTTTGAAATGGCACTGAAAGCATGGCAAAGAAGTTCTTCTCTCCTTCTATTTATTTAAATAAGAAAACACTCCTCTTTAAACTTTTTCCTCCTACTTTCCACTTACCAATAACAACAATCCACTGCACACATCACAAAGGCATTTGAAGATATTCATCAGCTTGGTTATTTTAAACACTTGGGGTTTGGGTTTGCTATTGTTTACTTTTAGATCTTTTATATTTGTTAAAACTTGATGAATCTGAGAATATGTGTAGAGGGGAAATATGGCTTTTGAGTTTATCTCAGTAAGAATTATAATAGGTTTCTCTTTCCCTCTTGTATACAGACACATTTGGGGGTTTCGTCAAAAAAGATACAGACCTACCATGATTATCAGACAAGGTTTAAACATAGATTATATCACAGGGAGGAATTTCTGACTGGCCTTTTCTGGTTTATGGCACCAGTGAATTTAAGTGTGTGCCACCCATCACTGGACACCTGTGTGGGGAAAAATTGTATCCCAGCAGGCTCTGACTCGAACCTGGTGAAAAGGCTGTTCATTTGTTTCTGTGTTTATTTTAAACATTTCCCGACAGAGAATTTTGTGGACAATATGCACACAAAGGAAGCTTATTTTTAAAGATCAAAGAAATGTTTCTTCTCATTTATAAAATTTGTAGTATTAGTATAAGATATTGCCTCTGCAAAAATCTACTGTATGGGCTTTCCTGGTGGCTCAGTGATGAGGAATCCACCCACCAGTGCAGGAGACACGAGTTCTATCCTTAACCCTGGAAGATCCCACATGCTGCAGAGCAACTAAGCCCCTGTGCCTTAACAATGGAGCCCATGCTCTAGAGCCCAGGAGCTGCAACTGCTGAAGCCCAGGCATGCTAGAGCCAAAGAGAAACCCTCGCACCACAGCTATAGAGTAGCCTCCGCTTATGGTAACTAGATAAAAGCCTGGGCACAGCAAAGAAGATTCAGCCAGCCCAAAATAAATAAATAAACAATTTACAAATCCACTGTAATTGCAATGCCTTGGTTGTCATACTCTCAAGCCCATGATGCATAAATGATAAAATAATTTAGAAGCAATCCAGGCCCTGTAAAGGTCATAGAGCTACATGCATTTAAAACATAGGCACTTTCTATAGAGGGACCAATTCCTTACTGCCATTGTACTGTCAAGTTATTTTATTCCACTGTAAGAACATATTACAATAATGCACTCATGATTATACATTTCATTTTTTAAATGTGTGTTACTAATGCAAAAATATTGAAAGTAAACTATGGATTGAGGGGGGAGAGCAGCATTCAGAAGATTAACTATTGGTCAGAAAGAAAAAGCAGAGACAGGATTCTAAGAGTAACATTTTTCCTTAAATAGCTACAATACTTCTTTATAAAAATAAGCATTAATAACTAAGGCAGGTATTGTTGTATTTTGTATTTGTTTTGATTATAAGAAAGTGGACTTTTCAAAATGTCTATACTAAATACATCCATCCATCAAGAGTTGAATAGTGGGGTTGGAGGGAAAGAGAGTGAAACCAACATGCTATAGCAATTTATGTAGATTATAAAAGTATAAAATGCTTACTACCTGTTGGGTATGTGGGGTGGATCTTGATGGTTGTTTGTTTATGATATATTTACACAGGTAGTATTCACTGATACTCTAACTTCTTTCAAAAATGATTTAAGGCAGCTGAATCTTGATTTAAGGCAGTTAAATTTATAAAATGGACTGTTATTTATATTAGCAAATCTGTGAGATGCATATGGACCATTTAAATAGTCTTCATATTATCCTTATATTGATATGAAAAGGAGACCTGTAAAAAGAAAATAAATTGCACTTGGATATTTTTAAGTTTTGAAATTCAAATAAACTAAGAGAATTGCAAAGAAGAGTCACAGAATATTGAGATTTAGTTGGATTGTTCATAATATCCAACCTCTCACATCCTTTTTATTGGATAAATATTCAGATTGGAGGAAGTTGGTTCACAGACTCCCCACACAGTTTAAATTTCAACTTCATATTTGGCAGAAAACACCTTTCAAATACATCTTGTGACATCATGAGATATTCTATAATGATATTTTCCAAAGTCTCCACTATCAAAAGACCTGAAGAGCTGTTTCCATCAGAAGTGACTCCAAGTTTGTTATTTATAAGATTTCATTTTGCGTGTTGAGTCCAAAGTTGAAATTGCATTACTGCCGTTTTCATGCAATTGAAAGTATGTGACAACAACTCAAATGAGTGGATTGAGCTTGTTATCAAAAAAAACGATAAAGGAATTAGTTTAACGAAGTCATGACTAAGAAGTATGTAAGTCATGTTATTTTGATCAGCAAAATCAGTGGCATGTTTTTGGTCTTGCTTTCCATTTTAGTACTAAAAGACCCTCAGGACAGGCAGAAAACTTATGTATTTGAAACTTTAGAATTTATGAGAACATGAACTCTGGAACTCACCAGCAGTAGAATTTGCTGAGCCCTGAAATGTCACAATTATGACATTTTCTATTAACTAATACTATCATTTGTTGTTGTTCAGATGCTAAGTCACATCCAGCCCTTTGTGACCCCATGGACTGCAGCATACCCTTCTAAAGCTCACTCGAATCCTTTGAATGTTCTTCAGCTACCTGGGTGTCTCTCAGTGGTGTGTCTCTTGCTTCTGCTACACCTATTAACGTAGTTCCTGATGAGTCTCTGAGCTCTAGTCACAGTACTCAACTCACAAAACATGACCACTCCATGTCTCCTGCTTGAATCCCTTTGAAGCTTTCCCTTGGCCTCAGAATAACTGTTAAAATCCTTATCACGCTCCACTGTGCACTGTGCAGGCCGGTCCCTTCCTGACAACCCAGCCTCCTCTACACCACGTGAGCCCATGCCCAGGATTCTGAGCCCCTGGTGGCTCTCAAGTCTTCAAGTTCACCAGTCTCCCTTCCACCCCAGGTCCTCTGGCCAAGATCTTCCCTCAGTCTGGAAGCTTCTCTACTCCTATGTCTCATGCTTGCTCCACTGGGCCCGAATAAATCACATTGTCTTCGTCAAAGAGCCTGCTCCGGGCCTCTCAGGTCTTTCTGTATGCGGTCTTGAGGTGCTTACCATTGTCCAATGTGTACAGCTTTGTTTGTGTGATAATTTGATTAATATCTGTCCCAGCTACATGAGGACAAAGGCTGACTCTGTTCATCTTTATCCCTAAAACCTTAACAATGCCTGATGCATAATCATAATACGCACGTGATTATATTTGTTGAGCAAATGAATATACGTATAACTAAGAAGCTGGTGTTCCCATTAGCTAGTTTATCTTCTCATCACGCAAAGACAACTAGAATGAATTTTTTAAGTTCTTTGTAGAGAAACCACTACTCTTGCTTTTCTCATGGGTTTCTAATATTAAAATGGCAAGTGAGACCCCAAAAATGCTATTAATTTTGCTGACTAGAAAAAAATTGCTTAGATATTTCTCAGCTATAACTTTATAGAACTAGTTTTTCATCCTGAGATTCTTCATAACAAGCCCCATTTGCTTTTTGAAATGATTTCGACATCCACAGACCTCTCTCTATTGTTGTCAGCTTATCTCTTGTGTTAAAAACCACTCTCCTCTCCTAAAATGTCTCCTCTTCTTGTACATTATGTATTTTCATAGAGTCTTTATGATATTTATATGTAATTATAGGATATAAAAATAAAGCATAATAGGGTTCTATATATCTATACTCTGCTTCTGTTGAATTGTAAATAATTATAATTAATAATTGTAAATAATTCAAATTATCTTCATCTCCAAATTTGACTGTAATCTGTACCTTCTTCTGTGGACTCTATTACCAAACTTTTCTATCAATTGTATTTTCATTGTAGGTAATTGCCTGGTATCAGCAAAATCGGGTTTAATAATCTTTCCACATGAGTCAACTGCCACCTCAAGAGCAAGGCAGTAACTTTTTTTGAATGATGTTGTTTGTCTGTTTTCATTGGCATATTTAAATTTTGTTGGCATCCATTTTTTTCCCTATGGTGTTAAGCTAATCAATTTACACAGAAAGAATCTGCATCTTATTGTTTTGCACACTGTGCTTTGTTTCCAGATAAAATTGAAACTTGGTGGGGAGTATAGGATATATTCATACAGAAACACACTGAGGATTTATGAAAATTTTAATCACCCTAAAAGATGAAATCTAATGACAAACAATTATCACTACGCTTTCTCTGCTTTCCCTGATTTTACATGAGCGTGTTCCGCAGTCGTTCCCTCCCATATTTGTTGTTTCAGGGTGGTCGATACTCATTGAAAAGTTAGTTGATTCTAGAAGAATGTCATTATTTTCTTTCTAAAACCAATCAATCCAACATCCCTTGAAAAACATCTATTTATTTATTTTTTTAATTGGGTATAATTGCTCCACAATGTTGTGTTAGTTTCTGCTGTATAATGAAGCGAATCAGCCATAATGTTAGGCCTTCAGTCGTGTCCAACTCTTTGCGACCCCATGGACTGGAGCCCACCAGGCTCCTCTGTCCCTGGGATTCTCCAGGCAAGGATACTGGAGTGGGTACCATTCCCTTCTCCAGGGGATCTTCCTGACTCGAGGAGTGAACCTGGGTCTCCTGAATTGCAGGCAGATTCTTTACTGTCTGAGCCACCAGAGTAATGTATACATATAAATAATAATTATAATTTAGAGTTAAACAGCATTTTAAAGTATTAGCTAGCACTCTAAGTGCTTGAAAATATTAAGTCATGTCATCCTGATAAATGTGTGGGAAGGTTTCATTTTCTTCTCACCTTTTTAAAGGCGAAGTGATCAAAGCACAGAGAGACCGTGCATCTCCCTCAAGGTTACACAGACACAGCTGTTACGTGGTGTAGCTGGAGTTCATTCACAGGCAGCTGGGCTTCCAAACCTGCTCTTTCAGCATCTTATAAATGTGGATAGCACAAGTAACACCAACCGGAACAGTAACCCTAAGGGTGCTGTGACAGCGTGGAGGGTTCGTGTCAGAGCCCAGCCTGGGTCTTCCCTGAACCTGTAACGTGTGCTATCGTGGGGCTCACCCGTTGACAATTACATATAGAAGATCCACACAAACTAGAGTTCAAAGCCAAAGCAGAGCTATAAGCTCCTCAAATATCTCCTCAAAGAAACTGAAATATGCATTTTACAAGATGAAATTCAAATCCAGCTTTCAAGGAGCTCTGGAACACTCTCTCATTGAAGTCCCCTGGCCCCTTTGACAGCTCATCTGGAGTGGAGGACTGTTCCCTGAACTTCATAGCCCCAAGCATTCACCCCACCACTCATTTGCTCTTCAGTGCACAGTGGCTCCCATGCAGAGTCTATCAGATGTTCAAATCTTATTCTTTTGGTTAAAAAATGATTTTTTTTTCTTTCAGTAAAGAAATACTGATCTGTGGGCATAGATTGCCACATAGCACAGTTGAATTATTTTTTCTAATATATATATTTATTTTATTGATTTGGCTGCACTGAGCCTTAGTTGCAGCATGCAAACTCTTAGTTGTGGCATGTGGGATCTATTAATAGTTCTCTGACCAGGCATCCAACCTGGACCCCCACCCCAGGAGCTCAGTCTTCACCACTGAACCACCAGGGAAGTCCCTGAATTACTTTTTATTCCCCAACACTCTGTGCATACATATTTGCTCCAGTATAGACCAGCTTCTCTATATCTCTTAGAGAATGACAGCCATTCCTTGACTCCCACACTGTAACTCAATTCTTTCAATAGACCTTGATCTGGCCCCTTGAGAACAAATGCAATAGATTTCTTTCCCTTCACTTTCCTTTTTCTGATAATTATATCAATTATCTCTTAGTCAACCAGGTTCAAAGCCTAAAAGTGATCTCTGACCTATCTTTGTCTACCTTATATCCTCCATGTATTTTTGTTTCTTTTTTATTTTCATTTTTTGGTAAGGAAAAAAAAAAAGAAGAAAAGGGAGGAACAGAGAGAATCAGACTCATTGTTTGACACTTGGAAACCATTGCAAAGGATTATAGTGCTAAAATGAAAGCTAAATGCTAAAACTCAAGGAATGGATTCATTTGATTAATGGCTGTGATTGCTGCTTAAAATTACTAAGTAAAATGCAAAAACAAAGAACCCATGCATTTTTTCCCCTTCAACAGAACCAGAAACAAGTATTTGTAAATTCACACAATGGTAAACATAACTGTGGGCTCTGGGAATATGGTGTGGCCTAAGTTTGTCCTACCCTTAATCTAATTATTATCATTTGTGATCCTGGAATTAGCAACAGGGAACAAGTGGAAGGAGCTTTAAACAAGACAGAAAGATGGCAAGTCTTAGATAAATTCACAAACGTTTCACTCTTCATAAAGATGAAGATAATTTTTTTGCTTTTACTACTAGCTGCTACTGCTGCTGCTGCTAAGTCACTTCAGTTGTGTCCGACTCAAAAGACTCTAAGTGGACTCGTCAAATAAAGTTCAGCTTAACACACTGCTGGGGTAGACTTTTACGATCATTAAGATTTTTTTTTCCATGTAATTATTTTAGATTAGCAGTAATCCCTTGGCACAGTGCATCTCAATATCTTTAGAGTTTCAGAATTAAAATCACGCACAAAAAATATCAGATCAAGTTTTTTTCCCAGTTTACATATATCATTTATTTTGTTTTAGGGTTCCTACTCTTCTAAGACAAAGTGATTTCAAACTTCTGTGCATCCAAGAAAACTGAGGAACTCTCCAAAGAAAAGAAGGTAAGTCCTGGGAACAAAACTGTCTCCAGATCCATCAAATAAGACAAAAAGGGCTTCATAAAATATGTAACTTGTTCGTCTTGATAAACATGACACCTGGGCCAAGCTGCAGTGTACTTGGTGGTGGTGGTTGTTCAGTCGCTCGGTCATGTCTGTCTCTCTGAGACCCCATGGACTGCAGCACCCTAGGCTTCCCTGGCCATCACCATCTCCTGGAGCTTGCTCAAATCGATGTGCATTGAGTCGGTGATGCCATCCAACCGTCTCATCCTCTGCTGCCCCCCACACCTTTTGCCTTCAATCTTTCTGAGCATCAAGGTCTTTTCCAGTGGCCAGAGTATTGGAGCTTCAGCACCAGTCCCCCCAGTGAGTATTCAGAATTGATTTCCTTTTGGATTGACTGGTTTGATCTCCTTACAGTCCAGGGACTCTCAAGAGTCTTCTCCAGCATCACAGTTCAAAAGCACCAAGTAATGTGTACTTGGAAGCACATTACTAATGCTGTTAACCTCCATAAATTCACTGTCAGCAATGATTCCAAAAAGTGGCGTTAAGCTAGTTTTTATGCTGTTTCTGATTAAATGAAAGCAATGGCATTTCTTACAGGTTTTTTTTTTTTAATTAGCTGGATGAGGACATCCTAAAATATATAGACTCGGCTTTTTTAACTAGAATTTCCTCCCAGAATGGAATAGACCAAACACAGTGGATTATAGAGTGTGTGTGTTTCCCCACTTTGTAAGTGATTTGGAAGCTCTCTTGTTCTCAGAAAGTCTTAATCCTTTCTGAGCAGCACTTACATGGCAACCTTAGAGAATTAAACTTGTACCTGGTTATTTTTGTTCTCCTCTGGATATAGCTCAGTGCGTTTTCTCAATGGTAACCATGGTCGAGTAATTTAAAGCTTTTGAACCTTGAGAACAGTTTCATTTAAAACCACATTCTGAGGGATTTCCTCAAAATGAAAAGTGTTTTCTACTAGAAAGCTATAAAAGAATTTACAATAGAAAACCTGATAAGTGTCCTGCTCAGGATGTGTATACAGTGGCATGCCTAAAAGATCCGGTTTCCCAGAGTAAATCATTCAAAAAGTGCCTGACTGTTTGGCTTACTGGGTTGAGTTCTTTGAGTATCTTTGACTTCACTTGATTAATGGCTTATTTCTTCTTTTAATACAAACCTCAGTAAAATTTTCCTCTGGAGAAAGGGATTTTCCAGATTATGAAATAATTATGAAACACAAATATATAAGAATGACAACATATTAACATTGGAAAACTTGAATTACTTGCACATATTTCTTTTTGATACTCTCTTCAGTCAACAACAATATATGTTCTTTTTTAAAATGAAAAAAGAATCTTTGAAAAAATTTAGAGGTGAAGCGCCTACATCTTAAATCTATGACAGTAGCAACAGTTGTGTCACTGATAATTTTATATCTAGGTTGCTAGATTGAATTGATTTTATATCCAAAACAAGCAATCTGTTTTTTCCCCCTGCATTAAAACTGATACAAATTTAGTACTCACAGAAGAGGTTTTTTTCTTTTCAGCTTAGAGAAGGGCAAATAGAAAATAGAAGGGATATTTTTTAACAATGAAGTTATGGTCTAATTAGTTATATGTGTTGCATATGATAGTAGCAAATACTCGTGTTTTCTTTTAATGTTCCTTTCAGGCACTTATTTTTTTGCTTTTCGGGTAAGGGTGTTTCAAAGAACGGTGGCACAA
Organism: Bos indicus; assembly: GCF_029378745.1. Lineage (NCBI taxonomy): Eukaryota > Metazoa > Chordata > Mammalia > Artiodactyla > Bovidae > Bos > Bos indicus. The sequence continues at coordinate 13,106,763 of NC_091786.1, forward strand.
GAGTCCCTTAATAAAAGTTCTTGTGGACACACATAGACTTCCTTACATACTCAGTAATTAACCAAAGCGGAAATAAAACTCTGGAGTGAATAGCTGTTGTATTCCACCTCTTGCATGCAGGATAATTTTTTCCCTTGATCTCAGTTTAAATAGTGGTGAGATTCCTCTGTTAAGATAAAATAGACGTATTTATATGTCTAATGCAAAATAAATGGACATATTTATATGTCTAATACAAAATAATTATATGTCTAATAATATAAAATAGACATAATTTTGCATCATGCATTTTCCTCAGTAGCTGTTAAGATTATCTCTTAGAATTTTAGCAGTATATTTTGCACAATCCATGAAATCAAAGACCCTTGGAATATATGTGCGATAGACAGACAGATTAGATGAGAAGTGTTTTATCTAAGTTGCTTTGCTGCTATTTTCCTCAAATTTCCCTCCTGACTTTTCATTCACATGTGAACCATGACAAAGGCTGTGAAAAACTTACCCATACACTTTGATAATAGACTTCAAGTAAATTACATTTTTAGGACAAGTTGTCATGGAATTATTCTGGAATTCCTAGCTCGCATTATGAATGGGAGCTACACACTTAGTTTCAGACACCTTAAGCTGAAATGTAATCATCTGTGTATTTTTTCCTATAAAAAGATAACTCAATATTCAGGGCAAAAGCAATATTTGGTTCTCTGAAACCTACCATCGATGAGATTCCTTCGGATCTTCCGCATTTCACCCCTAGAAAAAGCTCTTTCTATGGATGCCTCTATCATAAAGCAGGTAAACCTCCCCTTGTCTTGTAAGTACCCTCTCTTCAAACCCTTCTCTTCATGTAAAGCACTCTTCCATTTCAGGAGGTTCTCAATGACAACCATTTAGTCTTCGGTAGCTAACATATAAACTCCAATGTTTAGTGCTCCTCCGAGATTCACAATGAATGGTAACTTTTCATAGGAGATAGTTGGGGCTATGGAGATAGGCCGTTGCCTTAAAAACACATGTATAAGCATGTATCTTGATGAAGAAACAAAAGGTGTCTTGCACATACCCCCCAAATCTCCCTAAATCAGGCAACCAACTACCTATTTTCTAACCTGGGAAAGACATCCCAACCAAACCAAAACAAAACAGTTCTAAAAGAGTCTGTCTAAACTATATTCATCAGAGTTTTACTCTTCTGATTTAGACAAGATATCATGACTATGCTTTAGGGCATAGACTTTAGCTAATATTTTTCAGTGTGGTTGTAAATGTACTCAAATGTCCTTAGGTTCTCCAGATATTTTTTTATGAAACCCAACAAAGTTACATAAACATTTCCTATATTTAAAAAATTAAAAAGCAATGTTTTGCAAAAAGAGGACACATAAATATCACATAATTTCCCCATATAGAATCATGCTATTATTTAAAAGTTGGTAAGAAGGATGGAAAACATGTAAGATGTTAAGTGATCCATTTTAGAAGTGGAGACAAGGCATATCATAAAAAAACTGAAATCCAGTTGATAAGCCAAAGCTTATCATTTTTTAGGCAGTAAACTCCACCCTTTTCCATGGCTTTAGAAAACTGAACTCAAAATTCTAAAACCTTGGACTTGTATAAAGTTTTTATTATAATTTTTTTGTGCTCGATCAATATTGACCAAAAGAGAATGGGGAAAAACCAAGAACCCACATAGTAGTCAAACTGAATATTCCATCACTGTCCCAACTGGGATGAGACTCAGATTATATGACCATTTGGCAGATAATCTAAGAATTCAATGGAATGAAAGAAACAGCATAAATTAACAATGTCAAAAAAAAAATCATCGTAAGCCTTTTAGATGATTTTAAGTATCATTTTAAGTATCATTTATGCTTGTTGTTTTTTGGAATCAAAGATCATCGTGGCTGACCGCAGGTTTTACTTTTCGTCTGGGTGGTTTGGTATTTTGCGGACACAGCGTTTGATGCAAGAGAAATGTTAGGGCTTAAAATTTGTGAGATACTGGTAACTTTTCGCCGTGCTTCTTGGTCCCTTGCTCCTGCATAAGAAGGCTTATCCCGGAGTCTGGACCTAAGCAGTGTGGTTCAAGGTGTCCTGTTTGGCCCAAGACTTGGGAAAGAATGATAGAGCTTTCTGAAGCTGCCAGTCTGATTTGAAAATCTGGGCAAGTCTGTACCCAAGGGAGCATTCAGGCTTATTGAGTGCTTTGACCATTCGTGTTTGCGTCTGACTTTATATATGCTAAGTACAATATCCGTGTCTGTCTTCTGTGATATTGCCAAGGTGACACTTGGCTTCAGTCTAAAAGAGGAGGGAGGGCATAAACAAATTTTCTTGTTAAAATATATAACCTATGGGGGAATAAGAACAAAAGACAAAGTGATTAGGGAAAAAATTTCCATTTATTTAGGTCACTATTTTTTTTAAACCATGAATTAAAATTGAATAGTAAGTTATTCTATTACAGAAAAAGAGCAAAATCAGGTTTTGGGGGGCTGTCCCAGGGCTAGTGAAAAAAACAGCAGAAATAGCTAATAAAGAAAATACATTGGCAGACTCACTTGAACACTGGCTAGAGAGCACGTCTGAAGTTGATTATTTCAGTTTCATCCTATATCAGCTATAAAGCATTGCTCTCACAAAGTTAAGGTTGCTGGATATTTCAAGGGCCCTTATAAATATCACAGTGTAATTATTTTTGTACCTGGATAGGAGCCATAAGGTATGCTGATGTCACACATCATTTTCTCCACAAGTGTGTGGCCTGGTCATTGTGTCACGAGTTGGCATTTACATAGGTTTGCACCAACAGGGTTTCCCTGCTGTCTCAGATGGTAAAGAATCTGCCTGCAATGTAGGAGAACAGGGTTCTATCCCAGGGTTGGGAAGATCCCCTGGAGGAGGACATGGCAACCCCACTCCAGTATTCTTGCCTGGAGAATCCTCATGGACAAAGGAGTCTGGTGGGCTACAGTCCATGGGGTCACAAAGAGTTGGACATGGCTGAGCGACTAAGCCCACACAGCACAACAGAATGCTGGATCCTTGGAGAACACCAGGGGGTGTCTGTGCCGGGGCTGAAACAAGTCTTCATCCCCAAGAGGGTTTATTCTTGTCCCAATTTCTCCTACCACCAAATTCTTGGCCCTATAGGATTGTGAGTATCTTCTGTCTGTGGTAAAGCCATGGTTGTGGAAATGCACAGCCTTGTATAAAGTGATGACCCTCTGCTGAGACCAGACCACTCGCATTACAGCTTGTGCACCAACCCACAGGGATCCACCTAAGAAACTGATCTTTAAAATGCCATCAATAGACAACACTTAGGAGGGAGGCCAAGCCAGATAATAGATTTGCAGAGGAGCAAATCTTCTGTTTATTGACTCAGGAATCAGAAAATATCTCCCCAGGGATTACATGGATATTGTTTTGCTAATAGGTGGTACTGATTTGCCTTCAGTTTTCCAAACAGGAAAAATAAATAAATACAATGCTACAGAGGATGTAGTTTGATGTAATGATAGACCTTGGAACTGATTAACTTAGGCTTAAATTTTTATTCTATTCCTTCTGACCTTGAAAACTTGGCAATGAGAATTCACTTTGCAGTTGCTTAATCTGTAAAAGGGAAATAATAAACCCCTCTACTGTTAGTTCTGGGCCTCCCAGGTGGCTCAGTGGTAAAGAATCCGCCTGCCAGTGCTGGAGACACAGAGTCAATCCCTGGGTCAGGAAGATCCCAAGAGGAGGAAATGGCAACCCACTCCAGTGTTCTTGCCTGGGAAATCCCATGGACAGAGAGCCTGGTGGGCTACAGTCCATGGGTACGCAAAGAGTCAGACTCGACTGAGTGACTGAGAGCGAGCGAGTAACTATTATTTTATGAAGAGAAAATGTGGCTAACATATCAAGGTAGTACTTATATATATATATACATATATGAAATGTTCAATAAGTTATCTGTTATTATTATTTAAGGTAATTAGTTTACAAAAGCCACGTGTTCTAGAACAAGTTTCTGTTTTGAACTTCCTCTTCTAAGATCCATTAGTTAAAGGATAGAGTGCAGATATTTTCGACCTTCTCATATTTTTATCATATTTATTGACAGAGAAGAAATGAAATCTAAACTTAACAAGTAGAAGAAAGAATAGAAATAGGCAATGCTGAGAATATTTTTTTTACTAGAGCAGCCACATTCAGGCAAGCCTCATCCCACCTCTTGAATCAGACTGCAAAGGGAAGATTTAGGGAGGTGCAAGCACCCGACTCCAGTACCCTTGCCTGGAGCATCCCGTGGACGGAGGAGCCTGGTGGGCTGCAGTCCATGAGGTCGCTACAAGTCGAACACGACTGAGCGACTTCACTTTCACTTTTCACTTTCATGCATTGGAGGAGGAAATGGCAACCCACTCCAGTGTTCTTGCCCGGAGAATCCCAGGGACGGGGGAGCCTGGTAGGCTGCCGTCTATGGGGTCGCACAGAGTCAGACACGACTGAAGCAACTTAGGAGCAGCAGTAGCAGCAATGAATGTTGAAGGTTTTGCCTCAGGAAGTGTAGCCAATTGCCAGTGTTCGCTCTGGGCATATCTTTCTTGTTAGGTCCTAAACAGAAGGCTTGCTGTATGGAAGATTACCAGAAGTAAATAAGCTTAACAAAGAGGAGTGTTAGAACAGCTAGCAAAAAAAAAACCTAAGTGTCCGTGTCTAGCTTCAGAGAACTCCAGCAGGAAAAAAGGCGGGTGTCATTCTGCATGCTGCTCTGTCCCTGACGCTGGCCAAATACTCTGTGTCAATACACAGTGAAGGTTCCATAAGTATGTGTTGAATGGATGAATAAATGAGCGATTTTCCTGGAAAATAATATTCTGGGTGGTCTCTCTTCTAGGAGCTCAGAGATGACTTCCAACAGTCACAGCATAGTTATAACCTTGTGTGGAAACATCCACTCAGCATGTTTTGATCTTGACTATTCGTGAATGTATTTCTAACTTTGGACACAGCCACTCAGCACACTTTGACTATGACTATTAGTGCCTTTGCTCTCCATGTTCCTGCTGTGTGTGTCTATCTCCAGACTGAGCCGGATTAGAATAAATCTACTTGGAGATCTTTCGATGGACGTCCTTTACAACTATGAAGTTATTTATAAGGGGTAGTTTTCCATAGCTAATGTATTTCTTAATTTGTGAGCCTGACCACATAAGAAATGTAATAGCAAAAAAAAAAAGAAATGTCATAGCAATGATTCCAGTGATCCATGCAGCCAGCAGTGGCCCTAAGGAATAGTCTATGTGAGATTGTGGTTGCCACTCAGATATGACATAAATAAACTTCTTCAAAGCACCTTATAATTCACCAAAAGTTTCTCATATCAGAATTTATTTAATCATGTTGAATGTTATAAGCTAAAAGTAACTTCTCATAGATGTTCCCCCAATTTTAGCGACTTTTTATTGTACAAATTTAGATATTAAAGAGTTTAAATGGTAATAACTATTAAACAGTGATAAAATATGATTGTTTCAGAAAGGGATTGTTACCCAATATCAAAATATTTTTAAGTAGTAACTATTACAAGTATAGGTGAATAATCAAAGAACAATACCGATGTCATGAATGTTTACCTATTTCTATACCTTCTTTTTTTCTTTTTGTTCATTCCCCTGAGAATAGTATTTCCCTAGTTCCAGATTTTGTGATGTTTGCTTTATTCAAATACATCAGATAATCACCTTCCTTGTTGATCTGCAATATCTAAATGATACTAATATTGATAAATTGTTTCACTACAGCAATTTCCTACAAGAGTCAGATGTCAAAAAAAAACTCTGACTTGTGAACATAATAAAACTCAGTTGAATTAACAAAGGTGACTTCAGTTGAATAACATGTTCAGGGTAAAAGATATTTTTTGTACCTCTATAAAGGGAGCTTTTATCTTTTCACACATATATCATTTAAGCACCGAAGGAAAAAAAATCCCTCTCAGACACTGTTTATTGAAGAAAAAATTTCATGAGAGCCAATCTCATTTTTCCAGCAGTGCCAGCAACCTACCATTCTAAAAGGGGAGCAGGTGATGCTTTTGAAAATACTGCCTGCATGTTGCGACACGTTTATTTAAAAATACTGTTTCTATTATTCTTGAGCACCTCAAGTAAAACCTCATTGTCAGTGGTGTGATCACCAGGCATGGTAAGTTGTTTTCATGCAAGCAGTTCAAACCCTCCTCTGATGTGGTCAATTAGGGGAGCTTTATATAACTCCTTAGGACCAACTAGGGGGACTTTTGCTGTGACTTTTTTTTTTTTTATATAATTGGGTTCTCATTCCTCCTGACCTACTTAGCATGGGGGAGTCAGCCATCAGCTGGTCTTTCTCACAGTCACTCAAGGAGACTTGGGCAGTGGGGACTGGCAATTTGTATGCCGGCCTCTGTGTGCGTCTATTTAAAAGTCCAGCTATAGATCTACCCATCATCCACTCTCTCTATTCAATTACTCACCATCGACACACTTCTCGAACAAAAGTTCTTTGGTGTGAGCATGATCTTAGACTAGATTTATACAAAGTGCAATAGCCCTTTATCTGAAGAATAAGGTGTGTAAAGAGAACCCTGGATCAGCACTCTATCTTCTGTATCAGACTTTGACCTCGAGACCTACCCTGATATAGTTTGTAGCCAGTTTGAAGAGCTTCTTTCCTCTCTCCTGGAAAGGGACCATGGGAGGGAGGCGAGCAGAGAAAGAGCTCTGGCTATTCTTCTCTTCGGAGCGGTCAGCAGCCCCAGTGCTTCTTGGAATTGTCCCCGTCATCCTCCACTCCTGTTCCAACACCACCCATCAGATTCAGCCGGGAAGTTCAGCATGCAAAGTGTGAGCGTACAAAGTATCTTACATATGTGAGTTGTATGCCTGCTCTTGATGGATGTTTAAGGTCACAATTATATTAAATGCCACATCTCAAAATCAAGGTAGAGTGGCACTCAGAGAGAAATCTGATGACTACTTAAGGGAAAAAAGGAAACTCTGAGAAGGATTTGAGTGTCAGTAAGAGGTGACTGCATCTTAGTCTGAATGGTGTTTATTTATCTTTCCTCTATGTGTGAGATAGGTGAGTATATATAAATATCTCTGAGGGAGTAGCATGAATAGATCAGGGGACAATAGAGAAATGGTATTGATCCTTTTAGACTAATAATGTTAAAACTCAGACACTGAAGAGAGTAGTGTTTTTATAAAATATTAATTGATTTATAATATTGTGTTAATTTTTGCTATACAGCAAAGTGATTCAGTTACATATATACATATTGTTTCCATGTTCTTTTCCATTATGGTTTATCATAGAATATTGAATATATTTCTCAGTGCTAAACAGTAGGACCTTGTTGTTTATCCATGTTAGATATAATAGTTTGCATCTGCTAATCCCAAATTCTCAATATTTCCCTCACCCATCCCAGAGTGAAGGTTTTGTCTGGCCTGCTTTTGAGAAAATTGGCTTAAAGGAGAAACTGAGCCCTGAAAGGCTAGGGCACACCCTTAAAAGTAAGTTAATTTATTGTCCTATGGCATTGCCCTATGTCCTTGAAGGGATACAGAAAATGCATCAAACACATGTCCAACCTGACCTGCCAAGAGCTTTCAGTCTGTTAAGGGAAGTAAGTCATAAGCAAAATATGCCAAATACAGTGATTCATTGACACAGTAGAGGTTCACCTGACATGACATGGGAATTAAGAGGAAGAGGGAGATAAGTGCAGAAAGTTCTGTTATTGAAAGCATTTGCCACAGGGATGTTCAAACGGTCTGCAGAGATGACTTTCAGCCACTGAAGGTTACAGTGGCCGGTGGAGGGACCTAAAATGCCCACATTTTGTTGTGGGCTTAGTTCATGTCTGCACTTGGTATGCCAATTGGTGTCACAGAGAGAGGTATTTTCGGAGACTCATGAGGCGACTGTTAAAAGCAAATGAAGCATTTTTTCTGTTCTTAAAAAGCATCATTTAGAGAAAACCATAATTCCAAAAGATACATGCACTCCAGTGTTCATTGCAGCACTCTTTGTAATAACCAGGGCATGGAAGCAACCTAAATGCCCATCAGTAGATAAATGGATAAAGAAGATGTCGTACATGCATACAATTTATCAGTTCAGTTCAGTTACTCAGTCGTGTCCAACTCTTTGAGACAGCATGGACTGCAGCACACCAGACCTCCCTGTTCATCATCAACTCCCAGAGGTTGCTCAAATTCATGTCCACCAAGTTAATGATGCCATCAACCATCTTATCCTCTGTCGTCCCCTTCTCCTCCTCTTCCCAACATCGCGGTCTTTTCAAATGAGTCGATTCTTCCTAACAGGTGGCCAAAGTATTGGAGCCTCAACTCCAGCATCAGTCCTTCTAATGAATATTAAGGACTGATCTCTGTTAGGATGGACTGGTTTGATCACCTTGCAGTCCAAGGGACTCTAAAGACTCTTCTCCATCACCATAGTTCAAAATCATCAATTCTTCGGCACCCGGCTTTCTTTATAGTCCAACTCTCACATCCATACATGACTACTGGAAAAACCATAGTTTTGACTACATGAACCTTTGTTGGTAAAGTAACTGCTTTCTAATATGCTGTCTAGGTTGGTCATAGCTTTTCTTCCAAGGAGCAAGTGTCTTTTAATTCCATGGCAGCAGTCACCTTCTGCAGTGATTTTGGAGCCCAAGAAAATAAAGTCTGTCACTATTTCCATTGTTTCCCCATCTATATACTCAGCAATTTTTTTAATATGCCATTTGCAGCAACCTGGATGGGCCTAGAGAGTAGTCAGACACAAAAAGACAAATCATATGATATTGCTTATATATGGCATCTAAAAAAAAAAGGGTACAGATGAACTTGTTTACAATGTAGAAGCAGAGTCACAGATGTAAAAGCAAACATAGTTACCAGGGGATTAGTGGCAGGCGGGAATAAATTGGGAGGTTGAGACTGCCTTATACACACAATTATATATATAATGGGGGCTTCCTTGATGCCTCATATGGTAAAAAGTCTACCTGCAATTCTGTAAACCCAGGTTTGATCCCTGGGTCAGGAAGATCCCCTGGAGGAGGGCATGGCGACCCCCTCCAATATTCTTCCCTGGGAAATCCCATTGACAGAGGAGCCTAGTGGGCTACAGTCCATGGGGTTGCAAAAAGACAGACATGACTGAGCAACCAACACTTTCACTTTCTTTTCATATATAAAATAGATAAGTAATAAGAACCTCCTGTAAAGCCCACAGAATTCTACTTTGGTCTATATGGGAAAAGAATCTTTTATAAAAAGTATGGATATGTGTGTGTGTGTGTGTGTGTATAACTTATTCACTTTGCTTATACACCTGAAACTAACACAACATTGTGAATCAACTATACTCCAATTTTTTTTAAACAATTAGGGAAATTTGAACACTGAATACATATTTGATAATAGTAAAAAAATTGCTAATTGTGTGATAATATTATAAATTACATCATTACTATATATTATAATATATAAAATGTATTATAAAGTTTAAAGATACAAATCTTTATTTTAAAAAAGTCATTTATTCACTCAAGTATTTTCTAAAGTACCTAATTCTGAGACATGTCAAATAAACATGTTATTGTCTAGGCAAATAATTTATAGTTATAATAAAGATCAACCTGAATAGTACAATTTGATCATTTAAGATTTTAAAGTTTCACACTTTGAGTACTGAAGATTATTGGAATAGTTTAGTTACCTCTTCAGAAAGTCACGTCAGAGGTAAAGCACCGAGGGTTATCCTAAATGTCATCCTGTTTATTCGCTCAGGTCAGTGGTACCCAATGGGGACAGTTTTGCCCCTCTGGAGACAGTTGATAATTTCAGGATCCATTTTTGGGTGTCACAGCCTGGGGGAATGGGGTGGGGAGGGTGATACTGGCATTTAGTGGGTAGAGGCCAGGGATGTTGCTAAACATTTTTCAATGCATAGGACAGCCTTGTAGGATCACAAATTAGCCAGGCTCAAATGTCAATACTACCAAGGTTAAAAAACCCTGACTTAACTTCTCCTTTAATCATTAATTTCAAACCCCATAAACGATGAATGTTCTGCATAGAGAGGCCTGATATTCATCTACCCCCTGTAAAGGAACAAGCACCCCAGAAAGATAACCAGGGCTAGATTTCAATCATGTCATTGGAAGCAAGAGAAAATTGTCCCAAAAGTTGGAGGGGAGAAGGAGGAGATAAGCCAGAATGCAGACTTCACTGGCTGGAGAAGTGGGCAAGCTGAGAGCCCAGTCAGTTGGCTGGATGTGGGCTTCCAGACATCAGCACCCACATGAGAGCTGCATTTGAAGCATCATTTCTCAAGGGGCAGCTACGCTGGTAGTGGCTCGCCACCCATTGCTGCCTGTTCATTTGCAGCGAAGACGGAGATTGTCTTCTTTTCGAAGCTGCCAAGCATGCTTCTTTGACACTCCATGCTTTCATTCAGACCTTCACCCCAGAGTCCATGCTCTGAGGTCTCCCCATTGGTCCTGACCCCAAGGGCCCAAGCACCATATTTCCCACCCTTCTTGGCCTTCTCCCAACTGAGATCTCTGCTCTGGGCCACTGAGTCACGATATGGTCACAAGTCTTATTATCAGCGGTGCATCGGGAGCACTAAGCTTCTGTAAACTAAGGATGGGGATGTTTTCCCACACCCTTGTTTGTATTCATGGTGATCAGACTCTGGTTCCACTAGGACGTGTGTGCGTGCGTGCATGCTAAGTTGGTTCAGTTGTGTCCGACTCTGTGCATTAGGACATTATGGCACAAATAGACTTTTATAAAGTATCCTGAAAATCTAAATGAGGCTTTGTGTTTGTGTATTTCATTGTGTTTTTAAGTCTCAAAGACCGGGTTTAAAGGTGGCCTTTTATAGAATTCCTTGGTGGTGCAGTGGTTGGGACCTTGTGCTCTCACTGCCAGGCACCCACCCAGGTTTGATCTCTGGTTGCGGAATTAAGATTCCTCAAGCCACATGGTACAGCCAAAAAATAAAATAAAGATGGCATTTTAACGAGATTTCCTATGACCACATGATACAAAACACTCCCAGGCCGCCTCAGGCAATATTAGGGCTCTCCTACCAACAGAAAAGGTAAAGGGATTTATGGTGAAGAACACATTTCCCTCTCATTATCTCATTTGTTTCTCATATGAGCCCAGGAAAGCTGGGGCTCTTTCCTTGCAGAGCCTGACATTGAATGGATGTACAACAGAGCTGATAAATTAATGAATGTCCAAAGTTTTTGAAAATGATAAAACACTCAGATCATTAAAATGACTTCCCCCATGAGTCACAGTTTCTTAGTGATGGATCCAGAGCCCTGGGCAGCTGAGTCCTCATCTGGGGCTCTTTCACGCGACATCTCTGGACCTGTCTTGACCAGGACAGACGCACAACCATAGTATCTACAAGGGGGACAAAACTTTCCTGGATTCCAGAGTGACCAAGTCACTTCATAGAGAGCACTCTTTAAGAAGTGGTTCTGTATACCTGAGTTGTGCCCGATTGCCTTGCACACCTTCAAGTGGGGAGGTTGTTTAAGAGCAATTCCATCAGAGACAGCTCTCCTGCTCTTCAAGGCAGGGGGACCCTGCCTTTGATTTATTTTGTGTCCCACCACAGGGCTGAGTACACCCTAGGGGCATTTAATCTGTTGACTTGAATTGATCTTGGAGGCTGGGCTTGGCCCGATGTGAACTTTCACACTGTAGGACTCAGCAGGTCATTGGAACTGATTTTGGTTGAAATCCAAGCCCTCTGACAGCTCGAAGCAACTCTCTCTGAGGTCCGTGGGTCTGGTCAAAAGATCATAGCTTTGACAATAGAGGCTGTTAAAGCAAAGACATGCTCTTCCTTCAAAATTTGTGGGCTGAAGATACAAGATGATCTAGGGGCAGTTACATTGATCTCCTGCTCGAAAAACAGTGTTGCCTGAAGAGTAAAGTGCAAAGTCTATAGCCCAGTATTCTGATCCTAAAATTTACCTGTTCAATTTTTCTCTCAATACTCATCTTCATCTTCCAAGTGCTTCAAGCCAAGCTGAACCATTTTCATAACTCTTTGTAAGAAACTCTTACCATTTGCTTTCCCAGAAATAGCCGGTCTCTCTCTCTCCCTCCCTCCTGCATCCATCCATCCCATCCTTTCTCTCCTCCTTCCCCACCTCCCCAGCCATCCCTATATAACCCACTCTGTCTGATTCATTCACTCTTCTGCTCAACAAATATTTATTATGTATCTACTATGTGTCAAGCAATAGACACAATTCTGGGCATACAGGACTGATCAAGAGTCAAGGTCACTTATAGAGTTTAAATGCTTCAGCAGCAGCTTACATGAAACACATTAATTAATTAAATACTTAAAAAGTGTGATGTATTGTTAGGAAGGACATTCACAGGATCCTATGACAAAATAACAAGAGACCCTTAGAATCACGGGCAACTCTCTGAGGGATGTCATTCAAACTGAGAGCTAGGAAAGAGCAAAAGGCAGCAAATATGACTCCGAGGTGGGGAAAACTCCACCTTTCAGGATGTTTCCATGAACAGCCTGAACAGGTGGGCTATTTTCCCACCACCAAGCTGCCCACTCTAGCCTTCAGGTGAAAATAGCACTTCCTTCCTTGAATTCCGATGGACCGTGTCTGTTCTTCCCTTGTGATATGTCTACTTTCATTTGTCTCACCCTCCCCGCCCCGAGGGCAGCATGCATGTCAAATTCACACTAAAAGTCTCCCTGGCAGAGCCACGATGACCCTCACCTCTTTCTATCCACTTTGCCACACACATCAATATTCTCAAAGCTGATTCAATAGAATGGAAGCTCAATACTCAACAGAGGCTGAAGAACTTTCTTCGTGGGGCTGGCAAGTAACATGATCCATACTCTGTTCTTTCACAGACAACAGTCCTAACTGTCTTGGTCAAGTAGGAAATGACATAATACTGGGATGTCTTATAGAATTGAAAAGTGATAAGCCATTTGCCACTCTGGTAATCAAAAGGACATAACTTTAGGGGCATGTGGGCAAGGGTTATAAACCCATATGATCTAAGTTGGAATGCAGAAATGTGTGTATATAATATATGTGATTAATGAAAGCAGAAAGTATTGAAGGAAGACAAATAAAACAAGTGTGTTAAAAAATTCCTGCACAGGATAAGAATGCAGGCTTTATGAAGCCATTCGAAGTTACTGGTAACTAGAAGAGTTAAAAACCATAGCATGAAAATTGGTTTCATAAAAGCACAGTGTTCTGCAATTGCCTTGTTATGATATTGAATTCTACTTGAGTAAATTAGGAGTGGTGTTCTCTTGTTTAGCTGTCATTAAAGAACTCAGTGGTAAATGTCAGTCTCCCCACCAAGATCCCACTGAGTTTTGTGAAATTCTCCAAAAACCTCTCCAACAGGAGAATTTATAAACTCTGCATGTTCGACCATCTTAATGTGCGAAGCTGACTGAGAGATCTAAGACTAACTGTACGCAGCTCAATTCCAATTTGTTTGTTTTTTAACAATGTCTTTGACACGTTACATTATGTCACGTTCCAATCTGAGGGAAAATTACTTCCTGTGTCCAACAAGAAATACATTTTAAGAATCGTGCCAACTACACTGTTATTTTCCTTGCTGTTTTCAATGGCAGGCACTTTGCCACATCTTCTCTCTGCAGAAGATCATTTATCAGGAACAGAAGTTGTTCCTAGTAAAACAGCCTGGCTTAGGCTGGCATCCCTCTTACCTGCCCACCTCTGGTTGCAAATCAAAGTGTTTTGCATTTCACATTATATAATCAGTCTTGAAAACACCCCACAACATGAGCCCCAAGAGTGATATTGGAAAGTTTGCAAATATTCTTTTGAAGAAAGGGACAGATCCTTTAGTCTGAGCTAAATGCAGGTAGCTGCATGCCACATCCTCTCAAAACAGCAAATGTCCTTGTCTGTCATTTGTCTGTGCCCCTCCACGGTGTTATTCACAGTTAATTTTTAGCAGCATAGTGCAATCTTACAGGAGCAGAGAAACTTTGTTCACCCCAATCAGTGAACTGATAGAGAGGGGCAGGGGAAGAAGGGCTGGGAGGAAGAACAGAAATTCTTAACAGAAGTTTGGTAATATCTAAAAGTGAGTTAGGGGTCCCAGTGAGATCCCTCCCTCTTTTAACAACAAAGTGCAGAGTAAAAGAATATGCTCGGCTTACTTTGTCTTCCTATTTTCTTTGATCGGAAAGAACAATCATATTTGGCTGATTTCTGAAGACTGCTCAGAATAGAGAGATCTCAGGTTGCCCCCATCATGGCCATCCTTGTCAACAGGAGGCATCCTGGTACTGACACCAACACCTGAGAACACTCAGATGCTTGTTGCTTTCTCTTTCATTTTAAAATCCACTGCTGGGAATTCTCTTTACACAATACATTGGATGATAAGTGTTTAGAGGAGGAATGGATCCTGAAGGAGGATAAAGCATGAACCTCAAAGGCTGTGAACAGACATGGGAGGAATCAAATATTTTAAGGTTAAAGTCGAAAAATTTATCCAGGGTGTGGAGAGATAGTGAAAGGAGCTGCAGAAAGAAAGGAAATAGATTCTGTCCACCCGAGTCCACATCTCTCCTTTGGACCTCTGGTTGATCCCGTGGCCCTCTCCCTACCTGTATGCCAGCTAGATTCATTAGGTAATCAGATAGTTGGACAATAAAAGACAATATAATTAGAAGAACTCATCACCTCAAAGGATTCCAGGATAAGCTGCAAATCCTCTTGAAGAATTTCTGCTGAGAAACTTAGCACCTTTGTATCCCAGATAAAGGCCTCAACTTTTATGGGATAGTGCAGATTAATCGTTTTTTAAAAATCCGTTTTTAAAGATACGAATGTCACTGACTATGTTAAATATTTAAAAGAGCCGTCTTAACTAAAGCGCAGGATGGATTGCATGCATAATAAAGTCATAGAACAGGTTATAAGGACTTCAGACTTTGCGAATTCTTAATTTAGTGGGAGAGTAATATCTTAAAAGTTAGCTCCAAGGGTCTTTTGATAATACGGTAAGATGGGTTTTGTTTTATTTTTAAGCAAGAACATGATTCCATTGGAATACATTTGATTTTATCTCCAAATAGGGTGAGTTCTAGGGTTGTAGATAGTTGTGTGGTTACCAGTTAATTGCACGTGAAAAGCAAGATATGGTGTATTTCCAGTTTAGAGCTATTTGCTGTATTTAGTGAAATACAAACTGCATTTTTTGAAATGCAAAAACTGAATTAGAAAAGGGTCGAAAAGCCAATAAGATTTTAGGTCTTATATTGACCGTACTTGATTTTACTCAATTTAGCAACTTACTGAATATATTTAATGAAATTCAGATTTGGTTTTTGAGAGACTTGCTAGGAATACAGTAAAACTGGCCCCAGATAGAGGAAAAAAGTCACTATACTTTGAATATTAAGTAAATTGGTCACTAGCAAATGTGCTCTTGTATTATTTTATAAAGAGAGCCCTATAGTAAAAATAACAAATATATCCTACTTCTACGATCTTTTTTATAATTGTGATTCAACTCTTCAATTATGTCTAAACCTCTAAGAAATAAATCAGTCCAGTTTTGAGTTGGTGTTTTCGTTCTCTAAGAAACTAAAGTTCCTAATCTTTGATTATTAAAATTTTCCTTTCCATTTATGAAGGACAACATTTTAATCTTTGAAGAAGCAAAATGATTTTGTGATAAAAAGCAGATGATAGAAATTAGAAATCATTTTCTCCCAGCTTTGAAGGAGCAAAAACAAATTTATTTATTTTTAATTGGAGGATAACTGTTTTACAATATTGTATTGATTTCTGCCATACATCAACAGGAGTTGGCCATAGGTATACATATATCCCCTCCCTCATGAACCTCCCTCCCATCTCCCACCCCATTCCACCCCTCTAGGATGTTACAGAGCACCAGTCTGAACCCCCTGCATCATACAGCAAATTCCCACTGGCTCTCTATTTTACATATGGTAATTTATATATATCCATGCTACTCTCTCAGTTCATCCCTCCCTCTCCTTCCACCACAGTGTCCACAAGTTGCTTCTCTATGTTTCTGTCTCCACTGCTGCCTTACAAATAGGTTCATCAATACTCATCTTTCTAGATTCCATATATGTGCATATATACATGATATTTGCAAAAAACAAAAATTTTGAGGAAGAAGTTATAGCACTTCCTTGCCTTTTTTTTGGAAGCTAGAGTCAGCTATGTGAAAATAGATC
Source organism: Bos indicus (assembly GCF_029378745.1). Classification (NCBI taxonomy): domain Eukaryota; kingdom Metazoa; phylum Chordata; class Mammalia; order Artiodactyla; family Bovidae; genus Bos; species Bos indicus. Next base: position 13,123,113 of record NC_091786.1, read on the forward strand.
AGAAGTGGTACACAGAATCAGATGCTGCGCGTCTGGGGCAAAATTAAAGCAAAAAGAATTGTGAAGAAATAGGATGAAAACGGAAAATTTAGTCCATTTTATAAGCAACTCAATGCGCTCTTCATGCTACAGATGCAATTTTAACTAGTATGACTTCAATTTATGATCTCCTTGATTTTTAAGAACAACAAACTTGATTATACTTTTTACTATATTGATTTCTGTAAGCTTTGTTCTGCCCTTACCCAAAAATTTTGAATTATTACAGTATTTGAGAACTGTATCACCAAAAGGAAGTTCATGTCAAAATTCCTAACCAGTTTTACCAGAATGCACATGAGGAATCACAATTTTTTTTTTTTTTTTTTTTTGCTGAGGTTGCTTTTTTATTTCAGTAAAATTTCTGAAACAGATATTGAGTTAATTTTACATAAAGAGGAACAAAGGTTTTGGCATCCAAGTGGAAGGCAAGTTCAACTGAAAGTATAAGTTACTGCACAGAAGTGCATCTATTCATTTTGAGGAAAATATTCCCGATACAATACTAGGGTATTTTTTTAGGAGTAGCCTATGGGTTACCTGGGCTTCCCTGGTGGCTCAGCAGTAAAGAATCACCTGCCAATGTAGGAAATGCTGATTTGATCCCCAGGTTGGGAAGATACCTTGGAGAAGGGAATGAAAACCCACTCCAGTATTCTTGCCTGGAAAAATCCCATAAACAGAGGAGCCTGGCGGGCTACAGTCCATAGGGTCACAAAGAGTCAGACATGACTGAGCGACTAAACAACAACAACAAATGGGTTGCCCAGAACCGTCGTCTAAATACATTTTCTATACCAAATCCCATGTTTTCAAAGTTCAACTTGCTACACACACACAGAAAAACTAAAGATGAATTTTAAGATATCATACAGCTAAAATTTCAGATGTCAGTCAACCAAATGTTGCTGATGTTCACTTGCTATGGAATTAAAATTTTCAGAAATGACCTTGAAATATTAGAGGTCATATATACCTAGACATTAAGAAGCATCTGCTGCATAGACACATATATGCATTACCTCTGCTTGTGACACCTGCAATTTATGGCATTGAAATGCATGTTAACTCACTAGCTGAGGGTCAAATATCTGTGTTCCAACTCTGGAAGCTCAGGATATAGTTCAAAATATGTTTCTGAGGTGAGACTCACCAAATCAGGATTTCACTTGCATAATCCTATAAAATAGTCATTTTCTACAAAATGCCTATATTTGGGTTGCTCTGAGTTGCAGACCAGATCTCTTTCAGGGAAAGAGCAGGGCAGCCGTTGGAGATGGTATTGGAGCTGATTTTTGTCCTTTGATTTATCTTGGTCACCCCTAGTTCCTTACACAGCTTTCAGATCGCTACTGATGGGGAACTGGGTTCCCGGTGAAAAGCGATGGCTAAGTGGTGAAGGACGGTCCTTTTGGGTGATGTGCACAACTTTGGTGGCAGAGACAGTGATGGGCTAGGGATACTCAGGCATCTGGCTGCTCACTTTTCCATCTTGGTGCACTTCTGCCTTCCATCATCTGAAATTTAAAAACAAACAAACAAATAGCAAAGTTATTTAAAAATTTCTAAGTTGTTGGGGTCTTTTCTTTCTCGGGCTATTGCTTTAGACCTTGTGTGAATTTCACATATCAGTTTCAATTACCCTCCATACTGTACAATATGTTGATAAGTCATATCGCCATACTTGATGAGTATGTTTAAATTGTATTTTTAAAATACTTGTATTTTATACTTGTATTTTTTTTTATTTTTATTACAGTATGGTTGCCTTACAGTTTTGTGTTAGTTTGTACTGTACAGCTAAGTGAAACAGTTACACTCATACATATATTCCCTCTTTTTTGGATTTCCTTCCCATTTAGGTCACCACAGAGCACTGAGTTGAGTTCCCTGTGCTATACAGTAGGTTCTCATTTAGTTATCTCGTTTATCCATAGTATCACTAGTGTATATATGTCAATCCCAATCCATGGTTCTATTTATTTAGTAATTGGCATAGGATTATGTGAAATCTTTAAAACCAGCCTCTTACTTACATTCTTCAGTTTAGTTCAGTTCAGTCACTCAATCGTGTCCGACTCTTTGTGACCCCATGAATCTCAGCAGGCCAGACCTCCCTGTCCATCACCAACTCCTGGAGTTCAATGAGACTCACGTCCATTGAGTCAGTGATGCCATCCAGCCATCTCATCCTCTGTCGTCCCCTTCTCCTCCTGCCCCCAATCCCTCCCAGCATCAGAGTCTTTTCCAATGAGTCAACTCTTCGTATGAGGTGGCCAAAGTACTGGAGTTTCAGCTTTAGCATCATTCCTTCCAAAGAAATCCCAGGGCTGATCTCCTTCAGAATGGACTGGTTGGATCTCCTTGCAGTCCAAGGGACTCTCAAGAGTCTTCTCCAACACCACAGTTCAAAAGCATCAATTCTTCGGCGCTCAGCTTTCCTCACAGTGCACCTCTCACATCCATACATGACCACTGGAAAAACCATAGCCTTGACTAGACGGACCTTGGTTGGCAAAGTAATGTCTCTGCTTTTGAATATGCTGTCTAGGTTGGTCATAACCTTTCTTCCAAAGAGTAAGCGTCTTTCAATTTCATGGCTGCAGTCACCATGTGCAGTGATTTTGGAGCCCAAAAAAATAAAGTCTGACACTGTTTCCACTGTTTCCCCATTACATACCTTTAAAGTAAAATAAAATAAAATAAAATTTACATAGTTTATTATAACTAATCAACAATACTGTGTGGTATACTAGACTGCACATTATATGGTATGCAGTACAATTGTATACAGTATTGTGTGGTAGTGTACACAATATGGTACAATTTGCTAAGAAGGTAGATCTCATGATAAGTGTTCTAACTATAATCGAATAAAATTTTAAAAAATGTTTGCAATGTTGGAGATTTTAATTTGTTAGCCAATTTCTAAAAAGGATACATATCCCTGAGTTCACAATTATGGAGTTACTCTTTCAATTCACTGAGATTCTCAGCATGTATTTGCTTTTGTGTCCTAATTTATGCCAGGCTTTTAGGTTAACGTGCATTTTGCAAAATACGTATCGCATAATCAGGAACTTAATCTAACCTAATGATATCTGAATACCTATATAGAGGACAAGCTCAGCTTTTGTAAATGAGACTCCTTCCCAATTTGGTGTTTGTGTACACAGGTTGGTGGTATGGCCAAAAGCATCTCTGTCAAAACAGAACCGTCAAATTTACATCTATTTTCTATTTTAGCTATAAAATCAGTCAATACATGTCCATGATGATTCCTTGGGAATGACATTGATTTACAGGCTGTCTTGTTTATTTTTCACATGATGACTAAAATATCTATGCATAGTATTACTTTTATATGTAAAGTTATACCACATTGATGGATTTTGTAGTTGTTTTATGACAAGGCAGTATAAAAAAAACCTTTCTTTCCCTGACTACCAAAGAAAGCATTGGGGTTAAATGACAGCTCTCCCCTAGCTATTTGTCTGTCACAGAGAACAGTAAATTGCAGCCTGTCTCAAAGTTGGTGTTTAGACACATTTTGAGATTAATGGTTTTGCATAGACACATGGGACTCCAAGTGATTCTGAGATGAGCTCTATCAAGAATATCCTCTGGTCCAAACTAGGCAGAAAGGCTTTTTGAAATTTAGTACCATCAGCTCCATATAGATGAAATTTTATTGGTAATCAGACTACACCAATGTTTAAAATTCCATAATGTTCTTTAACCAAATAAAAAGAAGCCAATAACCAAAAACCAAATAACCAAAAAAAAAAGAAGAAGAAGAAGAAAGATCTTTAGCTAAGCCATGGTAACTGGCCCTATTAATATCCTGCTTTTATAAATCCAGACCAGAGAGCTATTTTCTTTTTCTACTGAACATTTTCATCAAGCCTGTGCTTTTGTACTCAAAGAAGCAGATGTCCAAAGAAACTTTTGATATGATAAATGAACAATCACAAAGAAAAAATTAGTTAAGTAGTATGAGTCACATGAGAAAACAATTCTGCTAAGAATGTGCTGATTCATTTATTTTCAATAACATCAGTTTATGTTTAGTGCTGCATTCTAACCTGATAAGTGTTCTTACAGCTGGTGAATTTGAACACCTTAAAGGTGATGAACTGAATATTGAAATATGCAGAAGTCACACAAAGGAAAAACTGCATAGTAGTTTTAGGCTTGCATTTTTTAACGGTTATGCTGACTACTTCTATAAATTAATTTCTCTATATGGACCTATCATGAAACTCAGGAGAATAAGAGGTTTAAAGTAACAGATTTATAAAGAGTAATTTCTTTTCCCTTTAGTCTCAATGTTGGTTCAAGTAAGCACTTGGATAAAAATAAGTTTTAGCACTTAATATTTTAAGCACTTTAGTCATATGTTAAAATTAGGAGTACTTTACTAATGCTCACTCTATTTATTTGGCATTCCCAAAATATCAAAAAAAAATACATTTTTGTAAAAGAGTGAAGAGGTAAAATCCAATTTTATGAAGAACTTTCAACAAACAATTCCATAAAAAATATTTACCTGGCAGGTAATCTATGAGAATTATTGAACAAATAAATAGTTATTGAATACCCATTGTGAGCAAGGCATTGTGCTAGACAAAGTCAGATACAAGTATTAAACCTGGTCCCTACCCTCCTTAGTGCTGTCACATTAGAACAATGAAAATAAACATAACAGAAAAAGCAACAGACAGAAAATGTTTGCTGTCCTGTGTGAGTTCAAATGCGAACAAGGACCCTTCCAGCCTTGAGAGTCGGTAACATTGGAGAAAAGCAGCAGAAGAGAGTGGAGTTGGCATTAGGGATAGAATATAGGAATCCAAGACAGGAAGCATAGGAAAACAGAAAAGCAGAAAGTAGACTCAAGACCGAAAACCATGGGCTTGGACACTGAACAGACCTGGATTCGAATCCCGGTTCTGACCTTCATCAGTTGTATGATTGATGGGCTCTCTCCAGCTTACTTTCCTCGCACAGTACCTGGCTGTTTGCGCACATGTGTGCATGCTCAGTAGTGTCTAACTCTGTGACTCCGTGGACTGTAGCCCACCAGTCTCCTCTGTCTGTGGGATTCTCCAGGCAAGAACACTGGAGTATGTTGCCATTTTCCTCTCCAGGGGACCAAACCAACCCAGGGATTGAACTTGCATCTCCTGTGTCTCCTGCATTGGTGGTGGATTCTTTACCACTGAGCTACCTGGGAAGCCCGAACCTGGCTTGTTGGGCACTGTCAAATATAAATGAGATAATGCATGTAGAGCACTTAGCATTGAGCCTTCAATAAATATGTAATAATCCTTTAGTAAATGTTAGCTTTAGCTAAAAGTATTAACTTTATCAGGTAGAAGAGAGTCAAATTTGTCCTCACAAAGAGATATCATGAGAAATATGTCTAAAATTTGACTTCAGTGGATCACCATCTATTAGTAACCCATTCAAAAAAATTATAATAGGGAGGAAACATCATGGAAGCAGTATTTAGAAACCCTAGTGATGAGTCTGGCTGCAGTTTTTTTGCCTGAAGTGGTGGTGGGGGGGGAAGACTGGAAAAGAGAAGCTATTCTAGATACCAAGTGAGGTGGTTCTGAAGTAGGGTGTGGGAGTGGGGTTGGAACAAGAGTATTTGAGGAAGAAATCATGCATTGTGGATTGGATTAGAGAGAACTCCCTAAGAAGAAATCTACTCACCAAAGGCTTGCTCTGCCTATTATCAATGTAGCAATCACTGCAGAAAAATTGTACTTTGCTGGTGTGCCTTTTTTGAGATACATGTTTTCAAATGAGGAGAGGTGGGGAAAGCTAGTGGGAGTTGAGCTTCTCGCACTCATTTGTTCAGAAATTTCCCTCCAGTTTCCTTCCCCAGGTTTTTTCCCTTTATTTCTCACACCCAACATCCCTCTGAAACTGAATACTGATGGAAGATTCTATAACTCAGAGAAGGATGAAGCAGACAGATCTTAGCTGTTTTGCCCACTCTGTTACCAAATCATTTTTCTTCCTGGCTAATTCACTACAGACTGATAAGCAGGTAGTCTCAAGCTCTGTTGATTAGGACTGTGATCCATCCGATATGCTAATGGCAAAGGGCTCTTGGTAGCAAGTATCTGCCAGCTAAATCCAACCAACATGTATTGGTCATTTTATGCCTTCCTCAAAAGGTACATTCCTAGATTTTCCATCATTTATAAAGTTCCATTCTGAATATAATACCACACTTCTTTTGCTAATAATATCTACCTCAGTGGAAATGATATCCGAATCATCTGAAAAATGGGGGAAACCATGCCCACATCCCAGGTTTATCATAGAGATTTAATGATTTCAAGTAGATTGTAATTGAGATAAAATTCATAATAACATAACAATAACCATTTTAAAATGAACAGATCAATGTCACTTGGGACATTCACAACATACAATCACCACTTCTATCTAGTTCCAAAACATTTTCACAAGCCTAAAAGAGAACTCAGTCTCCAGTGAGGCATCAATCTCCATTCCTCCCTCCCCTAGCCAATGGTAGCCTAAAATTGATTTTCCATTTCTATGAATTGAGCTATCCTGGTTATTTTATATAAATCACACATTATGTGATCCTTGCGTCCACCTTCTTTCACTTAGCATAATGTTTCTGAACTCCATCCAGTTGTAGCATGCATCAGTATTTCAGTCCTTTTATGACTAAATAATATTCTATTGAATGTATATACTGTATTTTGTTTATACGTCATGTGTTAATAAGTGTTCAGGTTGTTTGAGAATAACACCACTATGAATATTTGTGTACAAGTATTTGTTTCAGTACTTGTTTCAATTTGGGGGGGCTATTATATTTAGGAATAGAATCACTGAGTCATAGATTAATTCTACATTTAACTTGTTGGGGAGCAGCTAGACTGTCTCTCACAGGGGTGTATACCATTTTATATTCACACCAGTGATGCACCAGGGTTTCAGTTTCTTCAAATCCATGCCAATACATCTTTCCCCCATTTTTTGTATTATAGCCACTGTAGTGGTTGTAAGCTGATTTCTCACTATGGTTTTTATTTGCATTTTCTTAATAACTAGTGATGGTGAGCACTTTTCCAGTGCTTCTTGGCCATTTGTATATCCTCTTCGGAGAAATATCTATTCAAGTTAAGTCAAATAGTTTTATGTATACAAAATACTAAACATACTGCAAAGGAAAACAATAAGCAGTTTATAAATTGTTGTTATTCAGTCACTAAGTCGTGTCCGACTCTCTGTGACCCCATGGCCTGCAGCACAACAGACTGCTCTGTTCACTCTGTCCGGAAATTTGCTCAATTTCATGTCCATTGACTTAGCAGTGCTATCTAACCATCTCATCCTTTGTCTTCCCGTTCTCCTTTTGCCTTCAGTCTTTCTCAGCATCAGGGTCTTTTCCAACATGTCAGCTCTCAGCATCAGGTGGCTGATATACTAGAGCTTCAGCTTTAGCATCAGTCCTTCCAATGAATATTCAGGGTTGATTTCCTTTAGGATTGACTGGTTTGATCTCCTTGCTGTCCAACAGACTCTCAAGAGTCTTCTCCAGCACCACAATTTGAAAGCATCAATTCTTCCATGCTCAGCCTTCTGTAAATAGCAGTAGTCTATAAATACCAACTAGTAATAACAAGGTTAATAATAGCAACAATAACAATAATAATAAACAGATTTGGATTTTACTGTAGGTTACATCACAGCCAAGGTTTGTGACTTTAGCCAAGTCCATTAGGAAATAAATATAGGAAAAGAGAGAAAAGTCCTGACTCCCTGACGTGGGCTCTTTTAAATTTTGTTGACTTTTAGCACACATCAAAATAAATATTATAGTAAAAATATAAGCTTGAATACAGAGGACACTTTCACAGAGCCAGACACATTTTTCAGTGGCACTGTGGAAGACCCCCTTTCATGAATCAAGGCTCCACTGGGACCTGCTGTGGCTATCTCTGCCCTGGGAGCCTCCTTATCTCCAATCCATGCAAGGTTCCTTTCTGTCTTTCTTCCTCTGACGTCCATCCCCCCTTCACATCTGCAGCCCTTCAGACCTGAAAGGAGAGTAAGAGTCCAGGGATGAGTGTCTGGCAGCCTTCCATCTAGAAGCTTTCAGAGATATCAACCTTATCTGTTCATTGCTGAGTGATGCTGAAATACAACTGCAGAAACTAGATATGACATCTGTGGCAGAGAACTGTCTTAGATGAATGGAGTGTTCATTAAAGGGCCAGATGATGCTGGCTGGCTTGGACTTCAGCAGCTGATTCATGGCCACAAATGAGTCCTCCCCCTTCCCCTCCTAGGAAAGGCTACAAAGACATGATTGCATGGATTTAGTGTGAGTGTGAGGCTGAAATAAAAGCCATAATGGCTGTATCACTGACTTACAATGCACTTGACCAAAGTTTTAGAAGATACAACCCAAAGCAATAATTAAAAAAGAATCTTCCTGTCTATATTCAATCCCAGGAGTTGCAGAGGATAGAGGAAACCCCTGGTGGGCTTTTAAGAGCTCTGAGTTACCTGGAAAAACTCCTCCTGAGATGGAGCCAGCTCCGTTTTGGAATCTTGGTGATTTCTCCAAGGCCCTGCCAATGGAGTGAGATTCCCCCACTTTGCTTAGGGACCCACCGTGGCTGGTCTCTGCAGTATAGGACAAGTTTAATCTACTTACTTTCAAACATGTTTTAATTATGTTTTAAAAGTTTGTGCTTCCATTAACTGACAGTCTGATTTCTCTATCTAGGACTGCTTTTTAGGGTTATTTTACCATGATTTTAGTCATCATTATATACATGGCATTTGTTGTTGTTCAGTCACTCAGTTGTGTCTGACTCTTTGCGACCCCATGGACTGCAGCACTCCAGGCTGCCCTGCCCTTCACTATCTCCCAGATTTTACTCAAACTCATGTCCATTGAGTTGGTGATGCCATCCAACCATCTCATCCTCTGTCACCCTCTTCTCTTCCTGCCCTCAGTCTTTCCTAGCTTCAGGGTATTTTCCAATAAGTTGGCTCTTTGATTAGGTAGCCAAAGTATTAGAGCTTCAGCTTCAACATCAGCCCTTCCAATGAATATTCAGGGTTGATTTCCTTTAGGACAGACTGGTTTGATATCCTTGTAGTCCAAGGGACTCCCAGGGTCTTCTCCATGGCATTAGTGAACTTGTGCTCTCTGCCAGGGAAGGGAGCCAGAAGTTTCTGGGACACCTTCTGTGTGACACCATGCTGAGTACATGGTTCCTGAGACAAGTCCTTGAGATTGGCAGTGCCATCACCCCCACTTTACATGAACGCTAAGGCTCAGAGAGTCCCCGTAGCTCTGTAGTCAGTGGGTAGATGAGTGGGGTTATGAAGGGACCTCTGTCTCACACGAGCCTCTGTTCTTTCCACCACACTCTGTGCAGTAGAACAGGAACACGTTTCTAAAGGACTTGCTGTGAGAACCAGCTGGGCAGAAACGTCCATATTTGTTTTTACCCACTTGTAAAGGTCTGAAAAATAAAGAGTTGAGAAAGATAGTGCGACTTGGTAAAAAGCTTCTCATTCTTGAAAATAATGAGAATAGAGAATATTTATCTTTACAAAATTAGAAAAGAAACACTACCTCTATGTGGAGTTTCATTACCATCCACACTTTTTTTAAACCTAGATTGCTTATACCATGCAATAAACACCTTTTGGTCCCTAGAATGAGAATTAAGGAAATTTTTCATTTTAGCAATTAAACTGTCTAAATGCAACTGATAAATGGGGGAAAAAAAACCCAGAAATGTAATATATTTCTGTACTTGATGAAAAGAGCTTCAAATATTATATTCTCAAATGAATACTTAATTAACTTTTGAATAGGCCTACGAACCTTTTCTTTTTATTCTAAGTTTTCCTAAAATATTTTGGTACTATGTCTTTCCTACGTACACACATGCACGGTGGTGGGATAAATAAAAACACATTGCTTGTGATGTGTGTTAATGAATCCTGCAAAACATTTGACTAATGATCTATAAACATAAAGAACTTTGGTAGTTAAAGATGAAAAAATGTATTTGTGATTTACATTAAAACTTCATGATATGCATTATCTATGAGTACAAATATTAAAAATGAACACTTTCCAGTATACTGAAATAAATGTTATAAATCAGCACAAATTAATAGGTGTTAGATTTTATACAAACCTCCTCATGGAAAATGGATTTAAAGATTAGAAGACTATAAGAGGAAAAAAGCAAGACAAAATAAAACAAAATACAGAATTAGAAAATCTTCTAAACTTGTAATTCAGTGCAAGAGGAAGAAACAAAAGTGCTTTGGGAGTGGGGTTAAAGGTGATGAAGTAAAGATGAAGTTTCGTGTCAGTAAGAGACCCAGTAATAGGCAGCAAAGTAAAAAAATGGATTTAAAGACTTTGTAGAGGTAACTCTGAAAAAAGAGAATAATAAATGAGGCCACAGAACTATAATTTGTTTCACAGGGAGCCGAATATTCCAATTTCATTTATGACATTAAAATACCAGCATCCCATTGTACAGGATTTTGATATTATATTACACTGCTTTGTATCATAACATCATAAAATGAATTCAACCATTTTCAGTACATTCTTTCTCGGGCCTTTTGCTTGCTCATTATAATTGGAGGAGACTCAGGAAAGACCTGATTAAACCGAAGCTCCAGGAATTCCTCCTGGCTCCCTTCTGTCTTCTATCACTGCTGCCTCCTTTTGGGGCTCTGAACTTGAATATTCACCTTGTATTTGTTTATTTGTCCTTTTACCAGACTTAGTCCAGTGTGTAAACTTTATATTCAAGATTTTCCAGGTGTCTTATATACCAGATAGATGTTAATTATTTCTTCCTATTTCCAAAACCTGGGACATCCTCAGGGAAATACATATGTCATGCATGTAAACAACACACACACACACACACACACAGACACACACACGCCACTGACACTTAAAAGATCAGAGAATCAGATCATGACAGCCCTCCCTCTGCTCAGAAAACTTGAAAGACCTCCCAACTTGAGAGGCTCTAGTATCTATAGACACTAGGACTGCAGATAAAGACCGAGTTTCTGGCCCTTCTTTATGATGAAGACAGCCAGTTAAACAGACCATTGGAATGCAAGGCATGATAGTAATACAGAATGAGAGTTGAGATCACTGACATCCAATTAGGATGTCAGTGAAGGGTTCCCAGAAGTTATACTTGAGGTGAGTGTTAAGTAAGAGTTTATTAAGACAAGGAAGAAGCCAGGAGTGTTTCCACACAGAAGTTTCAGACTGTGTGGAGATACAGAAACATGACATGGCCAATATATCGTGGACTGCAAGGCATTCTGTATGAAGGTGCTGCTGAGTGCAGGCTGCAGCTGTAGGCAGGGAAAGTCTGCTGTTATTACTTATGCTCATAGCCATTCCTCCCTTGACTCTAAATGCTTTTTGCATAAACATAACATCCTATTTGTTTCTGCAGAGCTCTGCAGTCTCAGATAATGCCTTACAAAACAGAAGGAATTGAATTGAAGATCAAGAATATACATATACAGGCTAAAATTATAGAATGAGGAAAATACTTTAAAGCAGTGAAAGATGTCAGTCATACAAAAATCTAAGACCCAAGGATGGAGAAGAATCAAGATTAATAAAGTACAGTTGGTATTCAGTTACTTCTGAGTGAAAGTGAAAGTCTCTCAGTCTTGTCCAACTCTGCGACCCCATGGAGAGTATACAGTCCATGGATTCTCCAGGCCAGAATACTGGAGTAGGTAGCCATTCCCTTCTTTTTTTTGTGTGTGTGTGTAATAAAAGTTTTATTAAAGTATAAAGGAGATAGAGAAAGCTTCTGACATAGGCATCAGAAGGGGGCTTGCCATTCCCTTCTTTAGGGGATCTTCCTAATCCAGGGATCAAACCCATGTCTCCTGCATTGCAGGTGGATTCTTTATCATCTGAGCCACCAGTGAAGCCCAAGAATACTAGAGTGAGTGACCTATCGCTTCTCCAGGGGATCTTGCTGACCCAGGGATTGAACTTAGGTATTCTGCATTGCAGGTGGATTCTTTATCAGCTGAGCTACCAGGAGAGATGGTACTTATTTCTCCTGATTCCAATAATTGTGGAAGGTGCTCTCCAAAAGATCAACTGTGGTCATGGACTGAGAATACACTCCCACAATAAGCTCCCCTTCTATGACTGGAGAGTACCTTTCCACTGTTTCTATTCAGCACCTCCCCCAACTGCTCTGGGTTCCTTTGATACAATCCCTTAACCTTTGGTTCTGCTGGAATGGTTTGCTCTCTGATTCTTCCAAGAATTTGAACCTCAGACCTCCTTTCCCTTTCATTCCAATTCATGCTCTCACTTCCCCTTGGTGGTGAAACCAGAATCCTCAGGACCCACTTTCAAAGTCTACTACTGACACATCAACTGGGAAAAGCATTGATTGCTTTCTCCCGAGAGAATAAAAAACCTGTAGAAATATAAATTCAGGAAGAGTATTCTATTCAAAGAGTCTCGATATATTAATGTATGTGGCTGTTTTACCCTCAAAACATGTTCTTCTTTTACCCAGTGCCAGACACATTGATTGGCACTAATCAGTCTACTCTGAACATTGGTGGTTTTGAATCATTTCAGGAAAAGCTCCGGGTATCTCCAAAGGTGAACAATTGTATTTTGTCTAATACCGACCTAGCTACAGGCTTCCCTTGTGGCTCAGCTGGTAAAGAATCCGCCTGCTATGCAGGATACCTGAGTTTGATCCCTGGGTTGGGAATATCCCTGGAGAAGGGAAAGGCTACCTACTCCAGTTTTCTGGCCTAGAGAATTCCATGGACTGTATAGTCCATGTGGTCTCAAAGAGTTGGACATGACTGAGTGAATTTCACTCACTGCTTAGCTACTGCCTGAAAGTGTGAAAGTCGCTCAGTGATGTCCGACTCTTTGCAACCCTATGGACTATACTATTCTCCAGGCCAGAATACTGGAGTGGGTAACCGTTCCCTTCTCCAGAGGATCTTCCCAACCCAGAGATTGAACTCAGGTCTCCCACATTGCAGGAAGATTTTTTTATCAGCTGAGCCACCAGGGAAGCTCTGAGTCCCGCCTAATCATAAGAGTGTGCCTAGATCTTTGGTCTGTCCATTCCTGTTATTCAAGACTTAAGTAGTGAACACCCCTGATGTTTTTTCTTAATCATTTCTCTTTTTTAGACAAGTGTCATATTTCAGGCCTTTTCAAATGTGGTTTCATAGCTATAAAAACCTTAAGTTTTTGTAATTTAAAAAATCATAATTAATTAGAAGCCAAAAGAATACCAATGTTTGAGCCAGTGTCAAATCATAGGAATGCTTTCTTACTCATTGGTAACTGATTTCAGCAAAAATGATAGATAATGTTATCAATGTCTGATTATCCATATACAACTCAAGGACATTTCTGGCCACCCAGTTGTCCTGTCTTCTTTCTGAGAAGATATTTCCTTGGGGTATTTTATCTCTTTTCAACAGATCTCATTCTGTCTCTGTCTCTTCCAGTCTTTCTATCTGTTTCTCTTTATACAGATACAGGTATAGGTGTTAGTATCAATGTAGATGTAGCTGTAGCTGTAGCCATAGACATATGCTGATATGCAGTATATTTATATGCATATATAATAGAAGTATATGTAAGCAATTTAAATATATTCAATATATGTATGTATATATGTGCTTAGTTGCTCTGTTGTTTCCAACTCTCAACCACTGGGGATTCTCCAGGCAAGAATACTGGAGTGGGTTGCCGTGCCCTCCTCCAGGATGTATGTGTATATATATACCTATATTGCTAATATTTCTCCCAGAATACAATAGCACAGACATTGCTCATCAAATCAGTTACTAGGCCTCAGATGAGCTCTACACTTTGCAATGCTGTGCACAGCTATGGGTCAGAACCTGCCTGTGGAGCATGAGCTATAGAGCAGATGCAGCCCATCAAGAAGGGGTACCACTGGGCAGCATCCTCTGTTACCCCAAGTGGGATCCAGCTGCTCGCCACTGGAAAGCCAGGACTCCAGAGGCCAGGTTGGTGGAAGGGAAAGTTTGCTTTATTTTGGAGGCTGACAACCTGGGTCAGGGGACAGACTCATGTCCAGAGGCCAAATCCCCACTGACAAGCAATAGGCAGACACCTTTAAAGGTAAGTTTCAGGGGTACACAGGTGGAGGGAGGGGGATCCATGCAGAAACAGCACTGTCAGCTCTGACAGTCATCTTGAAATTGGTCATTATTTGCCTGACAGTTTCACCTTGATTGTATTAAGTACAGTTAATCTTCAGTTCCAAAATGGATCAGTTTGTTCCCATTTCTCTGAGCTCAGCTTTTGGAATTGTGATGGCTTATGTCATGGCTACAGCCTGTGGTCATCACATTCTCTACCCAGTAGGGGTTTCAGTATCTACAAGACAGCACACAGGATATAGCTCAGAATATTTTCTATAGCCCTTGAAAAGGAACTAAAAGTCTTCAATTTTACTTTATAACTATTATTATTTTTCTCTGTTTGACTACTTGCCTTACTTCTGCATTTCTCACCTGTCTGATTAAACTTAATCTTTGGCTATAGGTTTTCTACAGACAAAAGGCAGGTGGAGGACATGGCGGGAAGGACCATAGGGTCCTGCTCCATTTCAACTCCACCCAATCAATTTTGCTTGACCTAGAAAAGCAAAGGAAGTCTAGAATCCAAATAAATTTCTACTTATTGATAATAAAGAAGTAAATGATTTGAAACAATATTTAAAGAAATATACACTCTACTGTAGGCACAATCAACTCTTTTACAGAGCAAACGTCATATTTATCAATTCCTGCATAATCGTTTCCTTAAGAGACTATATGACAAGTAAGGAGTCTTTCTGAAGGGAATCCGCTCTTTGGGTTGCAAATGTGGGTCCAGATGGAGCTCTGAAGTGGGCCTCGGGCTTTCTGTCAGTGCTTTGCTTTGTCATTTCATTTCATTCTGTTTCTTCTTCACAACAGCCTTTTAAAGGAGATGTTACAGACTGAACTGTGCTCTCCAAAATTCATATGTTGAAACCAAAACCCCCAGTGTGACTATATTTAAAGCTGAGAGTTTTAGGCAGGTCATTAAGTTTAAATGAAGTCATAAGGTTGGGGAGCTAACCCCATAATACTGGTGTCCTTATAGGAAGAAGAAGAGACACCAGAGGAAAGTTCACATGAGGGACACATTGAGAAAGTGGTCATCTCCAAGCCAAATAGGAAGGCCTCACCAGAAACCAACCCTAATGGTACCTTGATCTTGCACTTCCAGACTTCAGGACCATTAGAATATAAACTGCTGTGTGTTAAGCTCTCCCAATCTGTGACTTTGGTTTGGGCAGCCCAAGCAAACAAATAAAGTAGGTACCAGCCTCTTTAGTAGAAGAGAAAACCTAAAGGCAGAGGAATCGAGTAAATAATATAGGTTGAAGAACTCAAATGGGGGTCTTAGTCTATCTGAAGTCAAAGTCCACACTTTTCCCCTTCATCCCACAGGCTTTCTGTATATAAGTACTCAGTCTTGCCCCTTCTCAGTCCTTACCCCAGGGAGAAATCGGGGCTTTCAGCACCTTCTTGGTCCATGCAATTTGGCTTGAGCATCATGAAAACCTAGCTTCCCGATGGGCAGGCACAGCTACACCAGCCATCTCTTAACACACAGGTCAGCACAGAAGCACCTAAGGATCATCTATTCTAACCTCTTTCCTTAGGCAGAGGGGAAGTGAAGGTCATGGAATTAGGTTTGTGGCTGGCCTTTTCCAACTAGGATAAGACCTTGCCTTACATTTCTGGTATTTAATAGCATAGACATGCTATCCTATGCATTTCTTAGAAAATACTAAAAAATTAGATATTAAGTCTTCTGGCAGGATCCCAGATGTTACAGCCTGATTTTGACACAGATTTCTGGCCTAAACTCCTTTTCAAGGACCAAATCATTTTTCTCAAAACATAAAACACATGTAACCAGATCAAAACCAGGCTGTAGACATGGACGTGTATTGACAACACTT
Source organism: Bos indicus (assembly GCF_029378745.1). Lineage (NCBI taxonomy): Eukaryota > Metazoa > Chordata > Mammalia > Artiodactyla > Bovidae > Bos > Bos indicus. Next base: position 13,139,258 of record NC_091786.1, read on the forward strand.
GCTCAGCAGAATCCCGGATGGGTCTGCTCCCTACATATGGAGCAGGGCATCAACACTGTGTTCAGAGTCCTGGGGAGGGGGAATGGGGAGGCACCGCAGCTCAGCAGGAGTGCTAACAGATTAACTGCCATATATAGCATTTCTCTCTCTTGGAATCACATATCATCAGGAGTTACATTGAAATGCATTGTAGCCTATTTTTAACATCTAGGCAAAACTAGAAAAGCATTGTATGAAGGATTTTAAAGAACCCTCTTGGGACTGTAACACAAGCTACCCTTTAAAAAAAAAAAAAAAAAACCTTATTGGGAGAAACAGCTTTGGTTTAAGGAAGAATTAAAAATAAAACTCTAGTCAAAAGCCCCAACCAAAGCTGTTGTGGTTCTTGAAGTAAGAAGGAATAGATGGAAAGTATAATATTAGGAAATGGGACTGGGGGGTCAGAATGTTTGCTTTGCAGGTAAGACGTGGGCTCTGAGAAGTTATTGAGGGAGAAAAGAGAAAGACATGCCATGATGGAATTTAATCAGAGGTCTTAACCCCAGAGCAGAGGTTCACCTATGAGATCTATAATACTCTAATTAAGAGTGTAAAGCACATAGACACACACACAATCTCCAGTGTTCAAAAAGGAAACAGGTGGATCTTCAGAAAGCTTCAGAAAGAACAATCAGTAGGTATAGGTTCAGGGCAGGAGAAGAAAGGTGATTGTATTGGCTCCATCCCAATTAAAGACTCTTTCAAACTTTAAGTCCAGAGGATGGCATCATAGGCCACAAATTCCCATGGACCCAGAGATTATGTTGCGTGATTAAATTCCACCTATCCCAACCAAGGCCACACAACAGAGCTCAGCCCCGAACTACTGCTGGCAAGTAAGAATGCAAAGCCAGGATAGCCAGACACTCTGATTTTTAAAGAAACCAAAGCAATCTAGATTCTTATGCAAAATATCCTTTCATAAATGTGAACAGCTAATTTTTTGAGATGTTCAAATACCACGTGGACAAAGAAAGACTTTTCTGTGGGCTAAATTTTCTCTCAGATCTCCAATTTCTTCTACCCTCCTCAACAGACTGCCTTAGTTGTTCCCCAGATTCTCTGTGGTTCCAAGTCATCAGGCTCAGCGTCTACACATCAATGCCCTTTTTCATGGTTTTTCTCTTGTACAAGAGCCTTCCAAGTCTTCCCATAGCCTCCATGGTAAATTCTGAATGTCTCAGCCTTATGTTCAAGGCTCTCTGTATAGTTCCCGTGGCCTCATTCAATCAAGTTTTCACCCTGTGCTCCTCAGTGGGAATCTGTGGTTCCAACTGGAAGTTCTGTCTGCTTGAGAGCCAAGTCACTTTAGTCGTGACTGATTCTTTATGACTTTGTAGACTGTAGCCCACCAGGCTCCTCTGACTATGGGATTCTCCAGGCAAGAATACTGGAGTGGGTTGCCATGCCCTCCTCCAGGGGATCTTCCCGACTCAGGGATCAAACCTGGGTCTCTTAAGAATCAAGCATTAGGAAGTGGGTTCTTTACCACCAGCACCACCTGGGAAGCCCCCAGAAGTTCTGTGTATTTTCCCCCAAATAAGATTTGCACATTCCTGCACTCTTACCTTAGTTTTTTATGTATCCTCTTTCCTTTTCATATTTCTTTATGATCAGATTCTTCCTGGTCATCTGGTCCTTCAAGGCATCGCTCACATGTCCTTTCTTCTGGGCTCCCTTTCCTGACTAATTGAGCACTTCCTCTTTCTCAGCTCTTCCATGACGCTTCCAACATATCTTTTCTAAGCCCATATATTGTGGAATTTCAGTGTTTTATGGCTGTCTCCCCCACTCAAGCCTGCGAGTTTAACTCAACAGTTAGCAAACCTTTTCTGTAGAAGGCCAAATAATAAATATTTTGCATATGATCTCTGTTGTAACTACTCAGCTGTGCTGTTGTAGTAAAATAATAAAAAAAGAAAAGAGAAGAATAAAACAGCTATAAACAAAATGTAAATAAATGGGGTTGACTATGTTCCCACAAAGCTTTATTTTCAAAACCACATGCCAACTTTGGCCTGAGGGTTATAGCTTGCCAACCCTCAATCTGCATGTGCAAGGACTGCCTTATTCTTTTTATTTTATAATAAATAGTTAACAAATATTTGTTAGAGAATGAATTCTTCAAAACTCAATTCCAGTTTCCTTCTTCCATCATCTCTCCTTGACACTCAAGGACACCGCAGTATCTTTCACCTCTGAACTTCTGTAAGTGCCTGTTATCCAGACACCTCATGGGACTGTCGGTCACTTAACGCTGCTCTGCTGAGTTAGGGTTGATCTATATAATTTCTAGGCTTCTTTGTTCTCAAACTCTGAGTCAATCCATCATCTTGTACTGCCACCTGCTTGTATATTCTGGCCTTTTCTTTCCTTCTGATAAAGCACAAGCTTCTAGAGAATAGGACATACCTAATTTTTCTTTAGAATTGCTAAAATGCCTAACATATTGTTATTGGCATTATACACTTAATCAATGCCTGTTTTAGATCAGTATGGTATGTGATGCAGACTCAGAAATAAACAAAATGGAAAGGGTTCTTGCTCCCATTGAAGACAAAGTCTATTGAACCAATGATTGCATGATCCAAAATTGAGACAAATGCTCTGAAAGAGATTCATGGTTTTATACCAACATTTCATAAAGAACAAATTCTGGAGAAAAGTGAGGGGGAGAAGGACAGGGACATCTTCCCTGAGGAAGTAATTTTTGAGTCAAAGTTCACTTATTCAAACTATTATGTATAAAATAAGCTACAAAGATATATTTTACAATACAGGGTATATAGTCAGTATTTTATAATGACTATAAATGGAGTATAATGTTTATAGTGATTGTAAATTGCTATGTTGTACACCTATAACTTATATAGTATAGTACATCACTATACTTAATTTTTTTAATGGTTAAAAAAAAAGATTCACTTATTCAACTAATATTTATTCAGTGCCTATTATGTGTCAGACACAATTCTGAGCTTGGAGTGCAGCCATGATCTAAACAGACAGAAATCCTGCCTTCATAGAACTTGTTTTCTAGTGGGATCTGCAGAATGGATAGAAATTAGATAGAAGGAAAAGAAGATTTTTTAAAAAAGTATATCTGGGAAAGAGGAAAAGCATAAACAAAGATCCTAGGTGGGAGAGAACATGACACATCCCAGGAACTGCAACGACAGGAAAGATCTGGCTACAGAGGTAGATGGGGCCAGTTGAGAAAAGGTAACATGACCATGTAAGTTTTTTTTCTTTAGAACAGAACACTCTTGAGAGTGACAGGGGCATTATTAATCATTACAACAAGCAGAAACTGGCTGTTCCAGAAAGCCAGATTGTATGAATAGCCTACTTACAGGCCACATAAACTTCTTCCCTGACTACACCAACACTTTTTTAAAAGAAAACTTTGATTACAGCGAATACCTGATTTGGGGAGGAACCATGTCAAGGGGAGGAGGCCAGTGGCTACGCTATTGCAGACATCAAATCATAAGTGAGCGCACCCTCACCCAGGGGGTAGGGAGCAGTAGACATGGAGAGAGAGAACTAGATTCTGTTGGTATTCAGGAGGCAGCTTTAAGAGGGCTCAGTTCAATTCAGTCACTCACTCGTGTCTGACTCTTTGCGACCCCATGAACCACAGCACGCCAGGCCTCCCTGTCCATCAGCAACTCCTGGAGTTTACCCAAACTCATGTCCATTGAGTTGGTGATGCCATCCAGCCATCTCATCCTCTGTCCCCTTCTCCTCCTGCCCTCAATCTTTCCCAGCATCAAGGTCTTTTCAAATGAGTCAGCTCTTCACATCAGGTGGCCAAAATATTGGAGTTTTGGCTTCAACATCAGTCCTTCCAATTCTCAGTTGATAGTATTTGTTGTAGAAATAAATGAAAGAAAGGATGGGAGTGGGGAAGAATGGGAAAATTGTACGGGAGGAAGGGAGGGGTTTAAGAAGAAATTCAGATGCCAAGCCCAGCTCTTGGCACCAGGAGCAGCATCCTGAGGGAGTGTTTTGAATGCTGATCCTGATGACTCTGAAGATTGCCATGAGGACCACAGCTTCCATTACTGATTATCAGTGAGAATATAACTGAGGCTTTGATCCTGGAGAAAGAGTGACAGAGTTAAGTGTTCTCCACTGGAAAATGGGTGCCAATTTGTGCTTTCAGCAAAATTGCAGACAGAGTGTGTGGACTTTGAGGAAAATTGGTGATCTTGGCAGCCTTCACAGCTCAAGACAGAGAGGGAAACTAAGGAGGTGGAGGGTGGTTTAATATTGACAGTTCAATATTGGGCACCAGCACACATTGGTCCAGAATAAAACATAATAGGAAATGACAACCAGACCTGGCAAATAAGTGAACAAGAGCCATGATTTGTGGATGTGGATGTTTCAGAGATATTTAGCTGAAATACTCAACCCAAACTATTATATATTTGGAAGCTGAACTTAATGCATAATTCAAAAACCACCTTCACTCACTGACGTTTTAAATGAGATGTTGAAAGTGTTGCCCAGTCCCAGCTCAGAGTGACTCTTCATCAGTCATTACTCTGGCCATCGTGGGCGGCTCAGGTAGGAGAACTGTGTTAGTTCTCTGAAAGCTGTCAGTCAATCTGATTGCATCTGACCAGGGAGACCTCGGTAAAGATGTCACTTCACATTTTACCCTCGGGCAAGTCAGGGAGGAAAGCAAAAGAAACTTGGGTGACCAGGGCTCTCCACTAAAGGTCAAGAATCCTTTACCCCTTGCTCTTAAGGCTTTTCACTAACCTCACTGTTAACCAATTATTTTACCCGTTTACCTGGGGGCACCTATTTACAAAATTGTTGTATGTATATTTGCTTGTCTTTACCATGCAAAGATACTGAAGAGAAAAAGACAACATAAAGAGTGAGTCTCCATGTGTGCATGTGCTACCCATGTTCTTGTTATTATATATAACCCTGATGACCTTTCACCTTTGCATAACCCCCATATATATAACCCTGATGACCTTTCACCTTTGCATAACCCCCATATATATAACCCTGATGACCTTTCACCTTTGCATAACCCCCATATATATAACCCTGATGACCTTTCACCTTTGCATAACCCCCATTTTAAAACCCTCTAGAAATAAATCTGTGACAATCGTTCCACCTGAGATAAGATGTGAAATTCAGATAGAGACCTGGGTACTGTGAGATGTTGTACCTTGACTTCTCTCAGAATTTCTCTCAAAATATTCAAGTATGCACCCATTCAAAGAGATATTATAGAAATGCATTGTAAGACTCTGGAAGATGTTTATGACGAATTGTTAGATCAAATATTTGTTATAAAAGAACATGCTCAATAGAAGTGAATTCTTATTCTTCAAACAGTTATAGAAAAATGACTATAAAGACTATAAAGAACATCTTAAAAGTAGTCATCACTAGGTAGTGAAATTAGTAGCAATTTTTTACTATTATTCCTTTTTTATCACATTGTGTTAGTTTCAAGTATAAAGCAAAATTGTTCGGTTACCCTCCTGTACATAGATATATGTATTTTTCAGATTCTTTCCCATCATAGGTGATTGCAAGATAATAAATTTCCTGTGCTATACAGTAGGTTTTTGCTGTTTACCTATTTCATATTAAGTTAAGTCAAAGACAAATATCATATGATATCACTTATATGTGGAATCTAAAAAAAAAAAAAAAAGGTACAATGAACTTACCTACAAAACAGAAATAGACTCACAGTATACAAAACAAACTTATAGTTACCAAAGGGGAAACCAGGGCAAGGAGAGATAAATTAGGAGTTTAGGATTAACAGAAACACACTTCTGTACGTAAATTAGTAACACCTTTTATTTTATTCTTTTGGATTATTTTTATCATCTAAATTGTTTACAATTATCCACTACTTGTGTTACATCTATCTTAAGGTCTTAGAATCCAGCAGTCAGTATTCATCAGTATGCATGGGTATCTCACTGTTATGCCATCCAGTGGGGAAACAGGCCGCTTTAGTGTGTCAGGTCTAACAAGGCCAGTTGGGCGTACTGGTTGAGAACATTAACTCCAAAAATTGAGCAGCCTTGCTTGCCACCTTTGGACATTAAATGAATCACATTGTGCCTTGGAGTCCCCTTTATAAAATGGGGATCTCATAGTTGCTAACTTTAGAGTCATACAAATAGATGAAAACCATATCTATGAATTGTTTCACGTATAGTAAGTTCCCAATGTACATTAGCTAATCTTACTCTTACTGTACTCAACCTTATACCAGTCTTGAATAGGTGCCAGGAAGGTTCAACAGTGGAGCATTATATTTTTTGGACAAAAAGTGCTGTAAAGAGAGTTATTTCCAGTGACTGATGCCAAACAGATTGTGAGTACAGTGGTTTCTGTGAAACTGCGAGCCACAGGGCCTGACGTTCCTTGCCCCTTGTATGCAATTATCTTGCAGTCTCCGTGATATTTTTAAGTAGCTCTGGCTGCCTGCGGATTCCCAGCCTATCAAGTGCAGAAATCCCGGCACTGAACCTGAGGAACAGACCTGATACCATTCCAGTGTTTTTAAGGTCACTCCAGACACTAAACCGAGGCCTCTACTTCTAGACTGTCTAGACTTCTTCAAGGACAGTGATGGCAGTAACAAAACATTTTTGACAGCACCATTTTATCAGCATTAAAGAGAATTTGGGATAACTGTGTATTCCTGGGGAGAAAATTTTACGTTTGGGGGAACTGTGTTCAAAAACAAATGTACTCATTTTTTTTTTTATTGAAAAATTTAAAAGCACAATTATACAACTTACCCCCTTTGGTTGAGAAAGTATAGGAGATGCATCAGTCTTCCCAGATGGTGCTAGTGGTAGAGCTCACCTGCCAATGCAGGAGTCCTAAGAGCCGTGGGTTCAATCCCTGGGTCAGGAACCCTGGAGGAAGAAATGGCAACCCACTCCAGTATTCTTGCCTGGAGAATCCCTTGGACAGAGGAGCCTGGTGGGGTACAGTCCATGGGGTCGCAAAGACTTGGTCATGACTGAAGTGGCTTCGCATGCATGCACACACAGGAGATGCATCTGGGTTTAGCCTATTTGGCTGAGTCTTATCTTTGACCTCTTTGAAGTGTAACAGTAGTTACTTGCCTATATTCCTACTGCGGGCTCCCAAATACCAACTAACTCATTAACTACACATTGCACTGTGCTGTGTTAAGTCACTTCAGAGGTGTCTGATTCTGTGTGACCCCATGGGCCACCAGGCTCCTCTTGTCCACGGGCTCCTCTAGGCAAGAACACTGGAGTGGTTTGCTGTGCCCTCCTGCAGGGGATCTTACCAACCCAGGGATGAGAAGATCCCTGGGTAGGATGGATCCTACTTCTCTTAGGTTTCCTGCAGGAAGGTTCTTTACCTCTAACACTACCTGGGAACTACACATTAAGAGCCACCAAATACACAGCGATTAGATGGGAACATGACATCATGTGTATTTTCAATACTGAGGGCACACAGAAGCCGACGTTTACAAGAAATTCTACAGCATAAACATGTCTGTGAATATTCAATGCTCAACCCACTTTATTCTGTGTAACCTTAACAGTCTTTTTAAAGGTGTATCTTATGTGGATTTTATGTGATAGAGAGAAAAAAAAAGAGTTCCCTCTTCTTTTTTATAAGGCTTTGCTCGCTTATATCCCCTAAATGTAAAAAGAAATATGAATCTTGAAAATCATCTGCCATAGCATAGCATATTATGTTCTTGACAACATAATATGCTAGACCAGCTCTCTTTTTTGAGATGTCAGATATCTACTTTATTATAGTGAGAAAGTGACAGTCAATTTAAATCAAAATTTATGGAGAACATTAGGAGCTGGAAGGACTTTGGCTAATCACTGTAATGTCCCCAACAAATGGTAAATGAAAGCATAAGGAAATTGAGTTAACACAAGTTAAAAGTTCACATACTTACGGAATTATATGAGAAGACCTACAACTTAATTAAATTATCTGAAACTGCTCATTTAGTTTCTATTGTGCTAGTGAACATTTATGCAATTTTACTGTTAGATATATATTAAGTAATAGGTTTGGATTGGGTCAAATTGGGAGAACCCTAATGAGACAGAACAGGGGAAAGGTTAATCCATCATGAAGCATCATTCTGAATCTTTATCTTGTATATTATTAGGCAGAGATTTCCCTGGTTAGTTGGTTAGTCTCTTGTATCTATCATTCTGACATTTTGAATAATTGAGAAATCAAACAGGAATTTTATACATGGGAAAGATAATCTTATAGAGAAGAAACAATTACCTCATCTTTGATTTTTTTAACTCATATTTGCTTTATCAACTATAGAAGCTCAAGTGATAAACATACAGAATTTTAACAATTAAAGACAATGTAAACAGATTTTATACAAAGGACAATTGCATGAGATGCAAAAGACAAATTTTACATATAAGGTCACACAATTAATATTTGTATCTCTGCTTTGAATTCACTTAAGGTCAATGAGTTGTTAAATTCCAGATACCATGCTGTAGAACTTCTTTCAAAATACTTCTAACTCGTAGTGCCAGGTATTCGACACTTGAATATATGTGACATTTCTTTCTTGTATGGTTATCAACTTAACTCTGTTGAGAAGAGTAGAAAGTCTTCAGAACTGAGGTCTGCCACAAATTACACATGGATAACTCTTTCTGGGGTAAGCCCAGAATGGATCTACAATCTCATAAAGAAAATGCCAAAGCAGCTGGAAAACTTATGTGCAATGAAAGAAATGGAGCCTTTTAATTCACTCCTTCATGTACAACTTAGATGTAGAACTAAAATGATTTCTAAAGCCATAAAACCTTTGGGGAAATTCTGCCTTTTTTTTTTTTTTTCTTTTCTGATGGAACTACATGTAAGGAATAAATTAATTGCTGGAATACTTGGTAACATAGACATGCACACACTAAGAAATGAATGAGAAGAAATATGGCCTCCTGCAGACTTGTTTCTAGCTGCTTGCTGGGGGGGAAAAAAATAGGCTGCCTCCTCTCCGCTGCATTTAGAGAATTAATTCTCATATGAAATGAAAGGTCCCGTCCAATCCTATTTCACGGTAGCTTTGAGTGCTTGACTGTACCCAAACGGGAGACTTGATTGTTTCCTGTTGACATCACTTTACACCAGAAGGTGACAATTGTTTTAATAATCACACTAACAAATCTGTTTTGCCATCAGATCAGATTTTTAAAGATAGTGTTCATTTGGTTCTTGTCAAGAAGATGCCTTTTAAAATTAGTAGCATTCCCTCATAGATTTCTTTCTCAAGATGGTTTTTCCACTCCCATTAGCTGGCTGAAATAGTTTATCTCTTCTAGGATAAATGTAATCTGTACTTTTTCTCTGTTTCTCCTTATTAACACCTTGTTCTTTCACCTAAGACAAGGAACAGGATGCCATATAAGGGGTCAACTCTAGTGATGGGATATCATGATAAAGTATAGGTACATAATGTCATAAAAATTATGAAGAATGCACTTATTTTCTTCCTTACATAGGAAACTGGTAAAGAATTTCTTCAGTTGACTGTAGTAGCTGAGAAGTATAGTGTGCTCATAAGATTCATGTCAATACACAATGAAAAAACTGTTCACATATAAATCACAAGGTATTTTACGTCTAACTTACCTTTTGAGGAGGCAGAATTCCATCAATTCCTCAATTAAAACTTCTTTGTCTCGGCAATTCACCAAAAGCCTATCCACCTCCTTAACCATGTAACAAAATGCACAGAAACCTCCAAATCACCAACACACTGGACCGCCTGAAGATTTATCTCCTGAGACAGTTTTCCTAAATCTGTCATCTGAACAGTTTGCCATCCATAAATAGAGAGGAAGAGGAAGGGGCAGAGAATAATGTGGTCTCTGGGAAATCACAGCATTCGTTCCAGATGGTCTCTTTTTTTCACAGCTTAGGTTACCTACATGACAAAAGGCAGAGAGGCCAGGGGTGAGCACTCTCTTTTTTTTGTAAAACTGAGAACTCCAGACATTTGTCATCCAGAAAAAATGCCTGCCTCTCAGTAGGATAGATTTTAAAAAATTTTTCTCAGCGTATGTCTCTAATTGGGCTTCGTCAACTTTCTGCACATTCTCTCCCCTACAAGTCCACAGAAGCCAAAGTCCTCCCACACCTCGTCACCAGTGGCAGGACCATAAATCTCACAAAATTGCCAAGAATTGTTTTTCATATTATGCAATTAACACCCAGAACACAGCAAAACATTTTATAGTATAAAACATATTGAAGCCATAGGAAACAGCATGTCAGATTTCTCATTAGTAAATTCTAATAATGACTAACATAAAAATGGAGTTATCTATTAATATTTGTTCTTCAATTCACATTTAAGAGAAAAATATTACAGTGTCTTTTAGTATCCGTGCAATGCTCATGTCGGAATTTATTATACCAAAGTGATCTGGCATGCCTAAACGAGCGTGAGCAGTATGAAAATTTAAAGATCGCTGAATGCCCATTCTTTAATTTTACTAAAATAATGAAAATCATATATTATTTGGGCTCACTAAACATGTAAATACTAACTCAAATGAAGTATCTATTTTGTATGTATATATTGCATTTTTCTACTCAGTATTAAAAACCATTTCTCTTGTAAGGATTTGCTCGCTTATATCCCCTAAATGTAAAAAGAAATATGAATTTTGAAAATCATCTGCCAACTCTTTTTAACCTGTCACTTTTAGCAAACTTTTCTCTTTAACTTTGAGGATTGCTAGAAGTTGAAATGTGTAATTTCACGCATAGCTTGTAAATTTTAATAACATAAGTAGAGTAGCAATAATTGCTCTTCCTTTGTAATGGGTTGGCATTAATATTAGGGTTGTTGTGGGACTTTTTTATTTTTCGGGAAACATTTAGACATAAATATTAGACCAATAGATGGGACTTAGAGCTTTTGTCTCCCAGCTCCTGGCCTCATTCTGGCTCGTGCCTTTCAGCGAAGCCCACTCTGGAGTTTCTTTCAAATTGTGACACACCCAGGTGGGCCATCTCCCAGGTATGGCAGAAATTAACACTCCATCCTCAGAGCCTCAGCCCTGCAAGAAGCTAGTGAAAACACCACTGAGCAAGGATTAGCATTTGCAAATTCTAAAAATCTCTTACTACTAAAAAAAGAAAGAAAACTTGTCTACCTTCCATGTGTCTGTCCACCTCTTGCCACATCCCTCTACCGCCATGGTGCACAGGCCCTGAATATTGCATGAGAGACAGGGCAGCGAACTATGGCTGAGGAAGAGAAGAGAGAGCTCTGAAATAGATGTGTTAGTTTTCTTTCAAATTCATTTTTCTGGGCTTTTTATAGGAAAATGTTTTCTCTTCATTTTTTGGCTTTATTTTTGGCATCAACTATGTTGGAGTTTGCTTTGGAGTGAGAAAGATTGAATGGTAGATTAAGGGTAAGATGCAGCAGTAAACCCCAGTGAAATTAGGTTATGGTTGTGAAAACCTCTATCCTCTTTTGTTTTGTTTTGGGGTTGAGCACGCTGCAAGATAAAAAATGGGTCTCTAAATCACAGATTATGGCTCTGGGGAATTGAAACAATATAAACAATCCTATACTGTGAGGCAGAGGACTTAGAAGGTACCAGTGTTGCCAGTTACTCACTGAGTATTTTTTAACAAGTCATATAACCTCTGTGGGCCTCAATTTCTTATTTCTAAGATTATTCTAACACCATCAGTGACTATTTTGAGTTCTCCCAAAGTGTATTCACTACAAAGAAGAAATACAGCACATATTTTTTTCTTTAACTTGTGTTTCACAAAGAAATTCATAACAGACTATTTCTTCAAGTCCATGGGCTGCCCAGTGCTCATGGGTTTATGGTTCCCATAATTGAACTCAGAGAATACAAATTAAAATCTACTAATTAAAAGAAATGCTTATTTTATGCAGATTTACACTAAGTTCATTCCTACAAGCTAAGTTGTTTTCATTCAGGGTTATTGCAGGTCCATAGATGTGAAAAGATGCTTAAAAATTAAAAGCATATACTTTTAATACCATACTATTTATTTCAAATTGCTATGACAGTAGGTCTTAAATGCTCTTATCACAAAAAGGAAATGGAAATATGTGATATAAGGCAAGTGTTCACTGCCAATATGGTAGTAATCATTTTTCAGTATTAAGTACATCAAATCAATATGTATACCTTAAACTTACACAATGTTAATATTCAATTATATCTCAATATAACTGGAAACAATAAATTTTAGTTTTCATCACCAAAAAAAAAAAAATTAAAAAGTATACTTTTGAGGGAAACGCATGAAATCATGATTGAACAACTCTGAAAGGAAATTCCTCTTCATTGGGTAAAAGTAAAGGCACATGACATAATATGAGACCATTTGGTGCATGATGTCAGTGAATATATGATAAGGAACCATCCAAACTATTTCTCTTCTATGAAGCTTTCAGGCTGTGTCGTGCCAACATGCGCTGGTTGAAGACAGCATTAATATTAATGAAGGGTGGAAGTCTGAGACCTAGGGACTTCCACTTCCCGACCCCCACCTCACTTCCTTTCATGCTAAATCCATTAGTATAGATGGATCTACATTAATAAACAAGAAGGACCAAATAGCTCTCCATCCAGGGACAGTTCTGCATGACCCATGGTCCACCCTGCCCATGTACGGCTGCAAGCTGTTTGACCTATTTGGTGACATTTGTTTATTGATTTACTTTTTCTTTGTGCTTCAAGCCAATTTTTCCTTAGGTACTTTACATTTCTTACACTTCAAATGTATTAAAAAGTTACGATCTCTGACAGGGAAGACTTCAAGAATAAATTGAGGGAAGAGTTTGTCGCTCATGTCTGGAACTCTGGGGAGCCTTCGAGACAGTTTGGCACCGTGACCTTCACACAGTAGGTGCTCCATAAACACTCAGTGGAACCGAATTGAATTGTATTATCAGATTCTGAACTGTTTCCCATGATCTTATTATCACCTTTCCATCCCCCTGTAGTTATAGAAACATACCTGAAGATATAGATGTACATATATATTTCTGAAAATAATTTTACACCAGTGAATCCAGATAAAACTTATAGCAAATTTTTTCATAGTGAGTTGATATTGAATACTTTAAGCCTTATTTTTACAGATTGTTTTTGTTATAAATATGAAAAGAATCATAGGGTTTTCTGGATTGTAAAAGAACTGGAGGTTAAAACTATCTTATAGTTGGAAAGTAGCAGCATATAGGTCATCTGACCTTATGGTCTTCAAAGGGTATCCCTTGTCACCCAAGGGTTTCTTCAAGTACCCTAAGTGCTAACAATAGGCAGGATGGCTGATAAAGGGACACAGACCACCCCATCCCTTCAACAGAAAAGTCCGCTTCCGTGTAATTATTACAGTAATACCTTGGGCTTCTCTGTGAGAACACATTTGAACAACATGCTTTGTGAAAAAACTACAGCTACTAATCTTTAGCATAAAAAGAGAGAGTGGAAAAGAACTTTTTTGCAAACAGGAAAGCTTAGGCACAGAGATCTTTGTCAAGGTCATATCACATAACTATGGAGTACATTCATGAGTCATGACCAGAAATCAGGTCTGCTGACTCCCACTGCAGTCACAGTTTACATGGGTAACAGAAAAATGGAAAGAGGAAAATAGATTAGTCTGGGTCACCCCAACATGGATCTGTACAGCAGCAACCACAGGAAGTCAAAAGGACTTGAAAATCAACCAATAATCAACTAAGACACTAACATTGACCTACACTCCCCACTAGTCACAATCATTTGCAAGAAGCTAATGCCTGGTGAGGCTTTATTGACTTTTAAAAACTAGCAGACTCTCTCTCCTACTGCAGAAGACAAAAATTTCTCTGCGTGTTACCCGCATGGCTACTAAAAAATAAACATAATGATTTGTTTACTTTGGGGTGCTAAGATCCTGGTTTTAGTTCATCCCCATGATATCCCAAATACACATATTTGCTTAATTTGTAACTGAGCCCTTCAATTTCATGTTACTTTTATATGAGGTTTTACTTTCAAAAATCTGTATTACACTTACTTATTTATCGTCTATGGGGTCGCACAGAGTCAGACACAACTGAAGCGACTTAGCACCAGCAGCAGCATACTAATTGCTAAGAGTTTTTAGCCAATGCTACTAAATATAAATTACACTATATAGTATTAGTTATAAATATCTTTGAGGAAAAGATATGGTTCATTATTTCACAGCATAGTTTAATACATTTAATACACTACCATATTCATAAAGGCAATATTGACTCAGTCCAACTGGTTCTGTGCTCCAAAAACAAAACAAAGCAAAAAATCATTTTCATTATTAACCAACTGAAATCTCATTAGACTTTAAGACTTTAAGTATCTGGAGAATTATTTCTTTGATGATCAGCCTCATGCTTTTAAACTCAGAACCACTCAGTGGTAACAAACTCTAAATTCTCTATATAACATCTAAGGTTAACTGAGCTGTACCTCTTGATTGCTCGAGGTGACATTATTTTAAAGACAACGAAGAAATACTTTTTAAATAAAACATTCCCTTGATATCTGGGAATATGTAGGGTGTACTTTTGCGAAGGACAAGCAAAAGCAATAATGTTTAGCAAGAGACCACCCCATAGTGGGAACTGCTTTTCAGCCTGTTTTTTGTCAGACCAACAGCTGTTCCATCAGTCAATTAATGACCAGGGACAAAATGCATTTTTTTAAATCAATTAGCAGCCCCTCCAACTGAATAAAGATCCCTGGGTATGCTTTTCAACAAGAAAACAAGAGCTAGGAGTGAATAAAGCTAAGAAGATCATAAATTCTTGGAAGTAGAGTTCTAAAAGCAAAAAAAAAAATGTATTGGGGTTAGTAGGTCATACCATGCCCTTGGCAGGACTCCAATAACTCATCCTAGAAAGACAAGAAATATATATACACATTTTCCAGTATATCTACATTTATGTGTGTATGTGTATGTCTAGTGTGTTTGTACATATATAAAGAAGAAGATTCCCATTATTTCTTATTAACTGATTTTACTAAAACCTTCTCTGCAAAGAATCTATTGTTATCCAGCCTCTCTTCTGCATTCAGTGGCAGAAACATAGTCATGTGTCATCCCAAAATGGGTATTAGAATAGCTATTTATTATCTCCCATAAAATCATTCATAATTTTTGTATTAAACATCCTTTCTGGCCTCCTTAGAGAAATAGTAACAGTTTACTCAATCTGCCTTCTTAGGTTGTATCTTCCAATCTCTTTGTCCTACTTCTAAAATATCACTGTTACCGTAAATCTAATTTTCCTATCATAATGGTTTGAGTACATTAGATGGTTTAACAATATTGAGTTATTACAAGAGGAATTAATAATTTTCCCTTATAATAATAAATTTAGAATTCAGATATAGGTATTTAAATACGTTCATTAAGTACATATCAGTTGACCAAGTTCCAGTATATGTGAAAATATAATTCCCACAGGAAAAAAAAAAAGGAAAGGCATGCGCCCTCCCTTAAAGCTGACATACCAGCATACATTCACTTAAAAAAATGTGGAGCAGATCAACTTGACAAAAGCAGCTGAAAAATAAGTAGAACTTCCAAAACAAGTTCAAATAATGAAGCAAAAAAACAAAAACTATACTATGTATATATATAGTATATATAGAATGGAACAAACTTCATATCAGGCATTAGTTGCAAGGATGAAAGAGTAAAGAAGTAAAGAAAGGGATGCTGACATAACCTAAGTATCAGTAATCGCTAGAAACACCTCCAACCCCTAGGGCTGTGGTCACCCAGGTGTTATAACAGTAATTGTAGAAAGTAGCTTGCAGCCCTACATCGGGGAGTAGATCTGAGATTTCTTCAGCCTGGGAGCTGGAAGGAGGGTCCCTGCATAGTTGGTACTGAAGCCTCTGAGGTCAACAGTGCATGGTGCTTTGATGATGTTTGGGGGCATCATCAGACAGGGCATGATGTCTGGTGATGGTACCTGAGGGGCATGGCATAGCTGGTGCTGACAGTGCTAGCTTCCAGTGTAGGCTGGCACTTAATTCTCTTCTTCTATTGGAGTAGTGTCAACAGGATCTTGGAACAAAAATTAAGCTTTTATTTTCCTTCTTCCTGCCTTCCAGTTGTCTACCATGTGCAGGATGTTACAAGATGCCACATGCAAGGGAGTGTGGGGAATGTAGTTTGCAGTCTCCCAGCTCTAGCTGTGTGAAGCAGACTGCAGCAGGATGGACTGGAAACCTAGAGACAAACATAAATAACCAAAGCACCGTTATGCCTGAAATAGCTTGTCGAGACCTGATTTTGTTCTTCAAAAGACAGGTCATAGGATGTTTCCAGTTCTGCATCTGTCGTTTGGCCTGGCAGTGGTTAGAGTAAAACAGATGACTGCATTTTTGAGGATACACAAGAATGTCAAGAATCAGCTGGCATCTGCACATCATGAGACTTTATCTGCCCACTGGATGTTTTAGGCAACCAACCTTCCAACTCCCAGGGGCAGAAATGCAATATTTATTCAGTATAAAATACAATTCACTTCAACTCAAGGTTAAAGTGGAAACCCTTTGGTTGACACGAAGGCTTTTCAAGTATGTAGGATACACTGAAGTTTGGCCAAATTCAAAATTTACGATGTCTGGTTCATTCAAGCCTTCCTAAGAGTCCCACCTTGTCCACTGTATACTCGAAAACTGGATCTCCT
This sequence comes from Bos indicus, assembly GCF_029378745.1. NCBI lineage: Eukaryota > Metazoa > Chordata > Mammalia > Artiodactyla > Bovidae > Bos > Bos indicus. The sequence goes on from NC_091786.1 coordinate 13,156,083, forward strand.
TCAGATATCCCAGCTTCAAAATCACCTCTCATCTCCACCTCACCCTCATCTCTTAATGCCACTCTATAGAAAGCCAAGTTCTCTGAAAACCATTCATTCCAATGTATGAATAGCTACTTATTCTCCTGTAACCATTTCAAAGATAACTTGTATCTTAAACAGTGCTGGTTATCTCCAAATCAATCCTCTACTGTTAGAAGTTTAGGAAGAACAGAATGTTGGGGAGCAATAGAATCTCACTTTGGATTTTTCTGGCAAGTGAGGAGGCTCTCCTAAATTACTGAGTATGGAAGTGTATTAAAAGCCCAGAGAAAGAAAGATGGCAGCCACAGCAGCACAGTTTTTCTGTTTCTAAATCCACACATAAAAACAGACAGAACTCATAGATAGCAAGACTGAAACTCCCCGGGCAGTATTTACAACAAAGGTGGATGACATATTATCCCATGCACACCAAAACACAAGCAGGTGGAGATGAGCCACTGGTAGCCAAAGGGTCACACAGTATCCCTGTTTGTGTAGGAAGATGGTACCCGGGGAGTGTGAGAAGCCCACAGTGTCTGGAAAGGGTTGGAGCAGTGGAGCCACTAAGATGCTCACAAATGACCCCAGGGGCACTCTTCCAGGATGGGGCCCCTCCAGGGCAAAGCTATCCCTGGGCATATAACCTGGGGCCCGCTGTCTTTGGGGGACCCATGGAATGCTTGCATTTCTTCTGAAGTCAGAAGGAAAAAATTAGGTCAAGGAAAATGTCTTAATATATTCATTTTAATATCAACATAATCATAAAGTATAATTTTTAACATTTTGAATGGAGGAAGGGACCCTCAAGAGCCTAGGACTCACAGATGCCATGACATAGCCTGGGGTCCCTGCAGAGTGGAAACAGCTGGGAGTGGAAGCAACCATGAGCAGGACGATGGGGACAACAGTGACAAAGTCAAGGGGAAGTCCAGAGTCGGAGAAAGAAGAAGACAGCCAGGAGATCCAGGAAAGCGAGTCACTGCACTTTTACAAAAAGCAACAGAAGAGGGAGCCCTGTGAAATTAGAAAAGCTACCCAGAATCCAGCCTCATCCTTAAAGTTCAAGAAAACTAATTTCATATAGAAAGGAACAACAGAAAAGTATTGAGGTCAAATCCAGACAATGTTATGATGAGAAAAAGAAGAAACCAAGTAGAAGAATAACATCCCAACAGACAATGAAAGCACACCAGAAAGATGTGTCCTCAAAAAAGATCAAACCACCAGCCTGCTATTTAAACAAGCTGAGAAACATTAAGGAAAATATTAGGAAAATGATACAATACCTGAAAGTGCAACATAAATCTGTTAGAAAATCTCAGAGGCAAAGTGACAAACTTCAGGAAAGAATAATTTAAAGAATAAATTAAAAATCACTTTATTTAAAGTAAAAAATCACTTTAGCAGTGAAGAATAAACCAGAAGGAATACCAGCACTTATAGACACAGTAGGTAATGTCTCAAGTGAAATAGAAAGCAAAAAGGAGGAATTTTTAAACATCCAAAAGAAATGAAGAAATGGGCAAAAGGGATTCGAGAGAAAATGATCAATATTGAAGGAAAGAAAAGGAAATCAAACCAATGATGAATAGGAGTTGCTGCTGATGAAAACCCAAACAAGAGAACAGACTAAATACTCAGAACAATAACTCAAAATTCTGAGTTCCCTGAACTAAGGATTTAGAGCTACAAATTGAAAGTGTGCACTGCATTCTTGAGAATCCAGAGCAATGAGCATCAAGACTACTAAAAATTACTGGACTCTAAATATAAAGGGAAAGTTGGGGAGCATCTTAAGAAAAAAATCCATGACCTCTGAGAAAAAAGAAGTTTGATTATCATCAGACTTTTCAACAGCTGTGCTTTATGCCAAAAGAAAGTAGAGTAGCAAACATATAGAAAATGTTAGCCCAGGATTTGCTGTCTAACAAAACTGACTTTCAAGAGTAGGGGGAACAGGTAAACTGTTATCAACATTAAGAATATTGTTCCCATGAACCCTTCCTAGTAGAGACTGAGTTTATGCCTAAAAAGACATTAAGGTTAGGACTGGTAATAATAAATTAAGGACTGGTTTAATACATTAAGGACTGGTAATAATAAATAAGGACTGGTTTAATAAATTAAATGTATATTTATCTGTAAAAGTAAGAGGAAATGAGGGTTAAATGGCAGAGAGTATGTTATGTAATGGTTATCAGCTCTGACAATGGAGTTATAACTATTTAAAAAATGAGGAGAAGGGGGAGAACATTTATAAAAACCTTTTTTTGAAAGTTTTCAGTTATCATATTGGTAGTAATATTTGTACTTTTATTATGAGACTGATGTTTGTATGATATGAGATAAAAATAGATGTGTCATTATGGGACTTTCTTATTTTATCATTTTTGTTCCTTAAGAATTAAAATTCAGTGTTTTAAAAAGTAGGGGGGATAAGGTATAATAGAGATGGAACTATGGAAAGCTGGAAGAGATAGTGATGAAATAAAGAAATTAAGTAAAAGGTTTTATAATCTCAAACTTGAATTAGAATATAAATAGGAATTCATGAAATATTTTATCTTTAAATGTATGTATATATTTCTGAGCTTTGTGCATTTAAAAGGGCTAGAAACAATGACCAACCTTTTTTCTCACTAAAAGAAACAAGAATTTCTGGGAGAAATGGCTAATTCTATTTCTAGGGCAAAAAATATGCAAGAGGAATCTGGAACCTCTTATATTATAATAGAATGTGGCAAAGAAGCTATCAAAAAGTAAGGTCACATCATGTCAAAACGATTCAGTAGCCAGCAAAGAGACTCTAGCAGCCAAAGACTGGACAAATCCAACTCCATAATGATAATCATTGCAATAGGTTCAGTTCAGTTCAGTCGCTCAGTCGTGTCTGACTCTTATAGGTTAAACCCAGACAATTTAAGTTCATGAGTTCTAATGATATTGTTTTTTAAATAAGTATTGATGACCATCACAAGATAATGAATCAATTCACTATCTCCAAGAATGGAAAATAAAGAATCCACTGAGGAGCCAATTAGTAGATGAAGTAGATGTCTATTTATATAAGTATTTCACCTAATATGTAAAAAGGAAACAACAGAATTAGAACATCACTGTTTTTGCAGCCTTCATGAATGAGTAGATGTGGGCATTTTGTATCAGTGGCTGGTAAGATCACAGAAAATGAGAGAATGAGACACTGTGCTTAGTCGCTCAGTCATGTCTCACTCTTTGTGACCCCGTGGACTGTGGCCCACAAGGCTTCTCTGTCTACGGGGATTCTCCAGAAATACTGGAATGGGTTGCCATACCCATATAAGTATTTCACCTAATATGTAAAAAGGAAACAATTAAAGCATCACTGTTTTCTTCATGAATGAGTAAATGTGGGCATTTTGTATCAGTGGCTGGTAAGATCACAGAAAGTGAGAGAACAAGATACTGTGTGCTTCAAATAGTCCTGCCAATGCCAAAAAGCATTATGGAAATGATGACTAAACTAGGAGGAACACTAGGTTATATAAAGACAACTTGCATGTCTGCAAAGGGATCAAACCTGGATTGGATCCAGTCTTTGGATTCAGCTGTCACTTTGCAGGAAATTCAAAAGACAGAGGAACATATTGATCTGCACTGAGAGCAGTGCAGACGATACAGACGATCGGAAAAGCTACAGTACAGGTGAAACTACCCAAGCTCTTCAGTAAAATGTAAAGAAATGAAAGGGATCTGGGAGAAATCTACAGATTAAAAGGGACTTTATTTTTTAATGGGTATAACTAAGCTACCATTTTTAGGAATGCAAGTAAAACTCAAAGAAGAGATTACTCTAAAAGTCAGGACAATAGTTAAGACCAGAGGGAGGGGGTTATGCCTGTGATGGGTCAGGGAAAGCAGCTTCTGTTAGTGTTCTCTTTCCTGACCTGGGTGGCGTTTGCCTTATAATAACTTACTGAGCCACACATTTGATTTGTATGTTTTCTGTGTCTCTGGTTTACTTTACAATGAAAAGATTTGAAATCTAACAAGACCAGAGAACAGCTTTCTGTGTCCCTGTTACTTCTCTTCCTGAAACAACTTGTTTATCTCATTGTCCTTGCCTCTAAGCCTCCCTAGGCTCCATCCTCTGACTTGTTTTTTCTTTCTTCCTTGTTATAGTAGATGATCAATGAGTATTAGTCATGATTACAGACCAGGACATGGTGATTTGACAGCTTGCCCTGCCCACATACCCCTTCTGAGTGAGCAAAAACCTGGAATTCCTTATATCTAGGCCACTATGCTTTGTCATGTGGTTTTCATCTACTCCTACCCACAGGTGATAAGTGAAAGTTACTCAGTCCTGTCCAGCTCTTTGCAACCCCATGGGCTATACAGTCCATGGAAGTCTCCAGGCCAGAATACTGGAGTGGGTAGCCATTTCCCTATCCAAGGGATCTTCCCAACCAAGGGATTCAACCCAGATCTCCTGCATTGCAGGAAAATTGTTTACCAGCTCAGCCACCAGGAAAGCCCTACATAAGGGTCTATAGATTCATTCAACATATACTTGCTTCAGTTTATGCCACTTATAAGTGCTGGAATCTTGAATTTAAACTCAAGCCATTCAGTGTCAGAGCCCAAGACCCTAAACATAACAACTAGCTAGACCAATACATTTCCTCTCTGTTGGAAAATATGAATGTGAATTAAGAGAAGGATCCAGATCAAGGATGGACAGACAGCCTTCAGGCCCCATCCAGCCACACCATCTATTTTTACATGGCCCCAAAACAAAAAATATCTTTTACATTTTTAAATGGTTAGAAAAAAGTAGGATAATACTTTGTGACATGTGAAATTTATATGAAACTCACATTTCCATTTTCATTAATAAAGTTTTATTGGCACAAAGTCACACCCATCCATTCATACATTGTCTATGTTTAGACTTCCCTGGTGGCTCAGCTGGTAAAGAATGTGCCTGCAATGCGGGAAGATTCCTGGGTTGGGAAGATCCCCTGGAGAAGGGAAAGGCTACCCACTCCAGTATTCTGGCCTGGAGAATTCCATGGACTGTACAGTCCATGGGGTCACAAAGAGTCAGATACGACTGAGTGACTTTCACTTCACATGGTTGTTTTTGTGCTACAGTGGCAGAACTGAATAGTAGCGAAAGCAAAGCATCGCTCAGTCGTGTCCAACTCTTCGCAACCCCATGGACTAGCCCACCAGGCTCCTCCATCCATGGGATTCTCCAGCAAGAGTACTGGAGTGGGTTGCCATTGCCTTCTCCAAGGCAGCAGAGATTATCTATATAGCCTACAATAGTAGCAGCAGCAACTATATTGCCTACAAAGCCTAAAATATATACTATCCAGCCATTTAGAGAAAAAGTTGAGTGACTTCTGAGCTAGAGAAGAAATGAGTGAAGTTAAAGAGAGAAAGAAGAGAACAGCAGTAGTCCAAAGCCCCAAGGCAGTGGAATCCATGAGCAAACAGAAGCTGTGAGTTGAAGAGAGCAGAGGCAGGCTGCCTGGGGGTTGTAGAAGCAGGAGACAAAGCAAGAGTGACTGAGATACTGTGATTTTAGAGAAACACACGGCACTTCCAATGCTTGTCCCGTGAGACGTGTTCTACGCTTGTTCGACAGTGGTTCACTGTCTCAGTTAGTGTTCTGCCTTATTTCTTTATGTTTCCATGTCATAAACACCCAGTCACCTGGGTATAAGTGGAGCACAGCTCTGTTTCTGCTAACCTGAAAAGGTATAACACACAGCTTGGCTTTAATTCTCTTCTCTGACCCCAGGTTCCCCTCAATCTTCCTCCATGACCAGCAATAGCAACAAATGACTTGAGCTCATGATTGCAGAGCTTAATGAAATGCTTACAAATTCTCTAAAATGTAAAATCATAAGTCATCTTTTCTATTCCAATGCTTTTACTGGAGAGGAGACGTTATCACCTCAGTTTAAATGATCTAAACATCCATTTCTTCTTGTATCTCCCCACTCAAGTCCCTACTCAGGGGATCTTCCTGACCCAGGGATCAAACCCAAGTCTCCTGTGGCTTCTGCATTCCAGGTGGATTTTCTACCACTTCAACACCAGGGAAGCCCCTCCTGAGCAACAGTGATTAGTAGGCAAAGCTTGATAGTTTGAGTATTTGGGATTCCTTTCAACACCATAGCCAAGACTCAAAATGCTCTTTTTAGGAATTTAATCTCATTTTATCAAGTGATACAAAACAGCTCTGTCCCAGGAAACCCTCAAATTGTGCTACAATTATTTCAGAATCATGTGTATATGGTGAATCAATTCTGGGATCATTCCTTGCTGTGTCTTGTCTGAAATCTTAAGACCAAATAGGAAGAGAGTTAAGGAGCACAGCCTTGGGTAAGAGACCATATAGGTTGGCCCTGCCTCTGCCTCTTAGAATCTGTTGACCTTGGTCAGTTTCTTAGCCCTTTTAAACTGCAAGTCTTCTTATCTGCAAACTAGGATCAGATTTGTGCTTATCTCCTAGGGATAGTGGAGGATTAAATGAGATAAAGTACATCAAGTACTTAGAAGAGCCTCTGGCACTCAGTAAATGCTCAATAAATGTTCCTTCACCTCTCAACTGCATTATCTTCTGAACCAGAAAAGCCTATTAGCAGAGGTGATTTAAGAAAACAGTATTAAAGTGAATTAGCTTTATGAGAAATTGTGACCATTTTTGTTCTTTCAGTTAAAAATAGAGAATTTCCAAAATAAATCTTCTTTTTACTAGTCTAAAAGTTGACCCCCTTCAAAAAATATTTCACCATAGATGAGAGGCTTACACAGTATTATACTAAACTGATATTTATTAAATTTCTATATATATTAATCTGAACAGTTTATAAAAAGTAGACTCATCATCTAAAAAGTCTCTGGACATATACCTAGTGACTTCATTCTAGAGAATTAAAAAGTTAACCCAACTAAGACACACTTCTAATAATGCCCAAGGCATTGGATAAATATTTTAAATATGAAAATCTGTTAAGAATAAAGGCAGAAACCAGTTTTCATTCATTTCACCTATAAGATTTTAATAATTAAGTGCAAAAAAGACCCATTTTACATTTTCTGACAGCATTAGTTTGAATTCAATCAACTTACCCAATAATGAAATTTCTTAACTCAAATTTTTAAATTACAATGAAAGATAAAGTAGAATGGAATGCCAGCGAATGTACAACACATGGCTCGCTCACATCTTCACTGTTAGATGAATCCCAGCTCACAAAGAGCTGCCATCCAGAGCTCCCCGTCACTTGTCATGCTCCCTTTTTTCCACTGACAGCAAAACCAAAGAAAAGGAATTCTCTTCAGTCAACTTCGGAAAAACCCCCTGTTTTGAAACCAAAGCCTGACTGTTATGGCTCTTTTTAAACCAGTATAGATGTACCATTCTCATGTGAATACAGGGTGACAAATAATACTGGGTCTCCAGATGACCCCTTCCAAGTTTTCTGTAATGGCACTCATAAAATTAAGATGAACCCTGTCTTTCACAGATTGACACAGATATGCAAATGACCTTTATGGTATCAGATGTCCTTTTTGTTTTGTTTGCAGATGCTACACTCTGCATTCTTCTGGAGTCAGATCCAGGTTTTTGAATGTCAATCACAGCTCTCTCAGTCAATGCAGGTACAATAAAAGGATGAGAAAATATCACCATCTCCCTTTGGCACCAGCCCGGGCTGGCACCAATGAAGTGCCGGCAAATACTTAACAACCAGTGGGGCTGGGACCTCGTTTGAATAATGAGCCCATTTCTGTGGTGTAAATTGACCCAGTACTGAGCACCTTGACACTTGGCAATGAGTGCTATGTAAAAGTTTGCTAATATTAGTATTGTAAGTATTAGCATTAGCTGTACAAAACTGCCAGAGTTGGCCTACCATATATGGAAATAAAACCAGTACCATAACCCAGCTCAAGAGACACCAAGGATGAGATAATACCCCAAGATGAAAGCTGAGAGTAGGGAAAAGCTAGAACGGAGGTCCCTGCTGTGATATAGTCTCAGTATGGTGAGATTTGCTCACATTGAGCAGCGACTTGGACCGTCCTTCTTAGCTCACTTCCAGTTCTTGCCCCACTCCATCTAGTCTGCAGTTGTCTGAAATACATGCTACATCCGGTTGTCTGTATCTATCCTTGTTGAAGCATCACTGTCCCTTTGCAAACACGCAGCTTATATTCCAATGAAGGCTAAAACCCACCCATGGAGTCAGCAATCTCACAGCCTTGTAAAGGAGGGCAGGCACCAAAAAATTTTTCCTTTATTTTTTTCATTAATGACACTTTCTGAGTAAGTTGATGAAAATCTGATCGGAAGCTGCTTGATTTGCTGAGTACTCAGGCTTTGATTTTCTTTCTTAGGATGCTTAACTTCAAGAGACAGGTTCAGTTAGAGCCACTGGATATCTACAGGACTTATTTCCAAATAGTTTCACAGTCCTTAGAATATTTAAATCATTACTTTACCCATTTTTTAGATAGGTAAGTGCAATACAATAAAATGCTTAGCATTTTCAAGGAGCATAAATCAAGTTTCTTAAAATCACTCTAAGTTTGTTTTGACATTCTCTGTACTTTGTCACAATCAGAGAAGCGCCACATATATGGTATTAATAAAACAAATGACATACCTTATACGCCCTGATTTAACCCCTACAATAGCTTGAATCTCCATTCAGACCTGCTGGTGCACACTTCAGTTTGTAGCATCAGCAAATGTCCAGCCTGCGCGGGTAACGCTACCATTCCCCAAGCCCTCAGTGATGCGCATCTTTGCCCTTACCCAGGGCTTCCCTCATAGCTCAGCTGGTAAAGAATCCGCCTGCAGTGCAGGAGACTCCAGTTCGATTCCTGGGTCAGGAAGATCTGCTGGAGAAGTAATAGGTTACCCACTCCAATATTCTTGAACTTACCTTGTAACTCAGCTGGTAAAGAACCTGCCTGCAATGCAGGAGACCTGGGTTTGATCCCTGGGTTGGGAAGATCCCCTGGAGAAAGGACCAGCTACCCACTCCAGTATTCTGGCCTGGAGAATTTCATGGACTGTATAGCCCATGAGGTCTCAAAGAGTCGGACACGACTTTCACTTTCACAGGCTCATAAGAAGTCACAGAAAATCTCTCTTATCTGCTGTTAAAATATCTAAGGCTGTGGCAATCCACATTTAGATTTTTAAAACATCTGCATTATGAAGTCTTGATGGTAAGGCTCTAATAAGGGAACTTCAGATATATGAGATTTTTTCCCTTTGTTTCCTGGAAGCTCTCAGGCCAAGGCAACTGAAACAGAATCACCATTTCCTGTCTATAAAGATAGAATAGGGAAACGTGAGATATCTTTTTGTAATTAATCCAAACAAGTTGATTCACAAGATAATGCAATGCACTCATTCTACAAAAATGTGTTAAGTATTTACATGACTATAGTAGGCATTTTGCTCAGTCTGGGGAGTATGAAATGAACAGGACACATTCCCTCATTTCTAAGCACTCGGATGCTAATATGGGGTAGAGTGGTGGGATCATGGCTGCAAATAATTCCAAAGGTATTGGACAATTGCTATATAAGTGAGTTAAAGAGAAAACCAGGAAAGCACACAGGGTGGAAATTATAACTCAGAAGATTATCTCTGAGGTCTTACTGTTTATGTTCTCCTTATTAAGCAACTTGGGACTTCCATTATTAATTATTTAAACTAAGGCATATTCTTACTTTGTTTTTATAGTGGCATGATAAAATAGAAAATTTATCATCAAAAAAAGCCTATTAATAGTGCTGTTTAACTCGACTTCTTATGCCTGAAGTATCTTACTGTCTACTGTGCTCAGTTGCTCTGTCATGTCCAACTCTTTGCAGCCTCACGGACTGTAGACCACAGGACTCCTCTGTCCATAGAATTTTCCAGGCAAGAATACTGATTGGTTGCCACTTCCTACTCCAGGGGATCTTCCCAACCCAAGGGTCGAACTTCTGTCTCCTGCATCTTCTGCATTGGCAGGCAGATTCTTCACCACTAGCGCCACCTGGGAAGCCCCTTATTGTCTACTAAGATTTCTAAATCATTAGCATGCCAATTATATTTACTTTAGAATCTGAAGTTAATTTACATAGCCAACATATCAGGCCCCAATTCTACAACCTGCCCATTTAGGAAAGAGAATTTTGTATGATTACACCAATGTTTTGATAAAAAGTACCTCATATCAGGTTCATGCAAATATTGTGATTATGCTATACTCTATATAGAATCAGTGAGAGTTGGATAATACAGACAAATAGTTTCAGATACTGATTCATTCTCACCATGACAGGAAGAAAAATATTACACTTAACTTTACACAGAGAACAACCAAAGTGATTAAAATGTTTGAAAAAAGAACTTATAAGAAAATCAATGCATTTCAGCATAAAGACAAGGTGAGCAAGACACACCATTGCTTCCCAGGTATGTCTACAGCAGTGCCATCCAGAACAACTCCTATCTACACATCTCAGCTATCCTGGTTTTGTGACTGAAGCTAGGATGCCATACAGATACCTGGTTTTCATTTTCTTTGTCCTCTGGGCCTGGTTACAGAAAGTATCTTATGAAATGTGTTGCTGATTGATTAAAGAAAGTGAACTAAAATTAACTCTCTCCCCTATAATAATATAGGTGGATGAAGCATCCTTACAACAGCATCTTCCAGAACAGAGGTTGGCAAACTAGGGTTTGTGTGCTAAATGCAGCCTGCTGCCTGTTTTTTGTACAGTCCATGAGATAAGAATGGATTCTACATTTTTAAATGGTGGAGGAAAAAGATATTTCCTGACCTGTAAAAATTATAGGAAATTCAGATTTTGGTGTCCGTGAATAAAATTTTGTTGGAACACAGCTATGTTCACTCATTTATATCTGATCTGTAACAGCTTTCATGCCCCTATGGCAGAGCTGAATAGTTGCTATAGAGATCCCATGGCCTGCAAAGCCAAAAATATTTACTATCTGGTGCTTTAGAGAAAACATTTGCCGATCCCTGTTGAAGAATATAGGTATTTGGGCTGCTCTTTTAAGGATCTTGAAAGCCTAATCCGGAATTAGGGAACAGGGTTTTCAATTTTGGCAGCGGGGTTGATAGTCATAAGAAAAATCTTCCCATATGTGATGGCACTATGACACCTGATGTGTTTTCAAACTAAAATACTGAAATTCTCTAAAGACGTAAAAAGATTGAATAGACACTCAGCAATTCGGCATAATTTAGATTTAGGCTTGCTTGAAGAGATGGGGCTGAATCTGAGGACCAGATAGATCATCTGGAAGAGAGCAACTCTAACGCCATTATACCTTATTTAGAGTAACTTTTAGACTGTGATTTTGTGAAAACGTATTATCGAATTTCAGGGCCCTTGAACCAGCTAAGAAGCAAAAGTGATATTGTTAGCATTTTGAAAGCTTCCACATCATTTTTTTGTGGGTATTCTCAATGTCTTTGCAATCTAAACCAAAAGATGTCAACTCATAATGGAACACAAATGGTTATGTATAATTTTCCTCATAGTTTCATATGAAAATGATTTAGACTTTTATTAAGATGTTTGGGATAAAAGGACTCAATCTTTATTTACAAGTTTTCTTTTTGTAATTAGCATTCTTTCAGAGCCAGTTTAGTCTGTCAGGTAAATCAGCATTTAGGGACTTGTATTGCTCAGACGCTAATGCCAGCTTCTCTGTAGTATTCACTCCCAGAAGCAATAAACCATAATGGTCTCACTCACCAAGGCCTTTTAATTCATGGATCATAGACGTGATAAATCATAAGAACTCCTCTGGTGCCCTCTTGTCTAGAATGGCCTGATTCTTGCAAGTCAAATGCAGAACACCTTTTCAGAGGGCATCTACTCAATTGAATAAGAATATTCACATTCAAGAAGAGAGATCAAGTGTTTATGTGTAATAGAAGGATAATACACTTTGAAGTGAATGTTGACCTCTAGTTTGCTATGCTTCTGTGGATGACAAAGGAGCTTTTTCCTAACATACCTTTGAGAATCCACTATTTATCTCCTAAAGGCAGTTTCCACATTTCAAGGAGGCAACTGCAGATTAATTTTCTTCCTTTGATAGAAGATGTTTTGTTGTTGTTGTTTTCCCACCATTTCTTGACATATAATTGACATATAAAATTGTACAGTTTTATGGTGTATAGTGTGACAACTTGTATGTATAATTTATCACAGTAAGGTTAGTTAACACCTCACTTTATCCATCACCTCACATAATTATCTTGTGTGTGTGTGTGTGTGTGTGTGTGTGTGGTGAGAACTTTTAAGATCTCTTAGCAATTTTCAAGTATATAATACAGTATTGTAACCTATCATCACTACATTGTACATTGCATTTTGGACACTTAGTCACCTTGTAACTAGAAGAGTGTATGTTTAGATCACAGTCACCCATTTCCCCTTCCCTCCTGGCAACCACCAGTCTACTCTCTATTTCTATGAGTTAAGTGTTTTTAAGAGTCCACATGTGAGTGAGATCATACATCAGCATGATGTATTTGTATTTCTCTATTTGACTTCTTTCACTTAGCCTAATGCCCAGGCTTTCACAAGTGGCAAGATTTTCTTCTTTTTAATGGCTGCATAATATTCCATTGTGTATTTTTGTCATATTTTCCTTACAATTCATTCATTGAAGGACACAGGGTGTTTCCATATCTTGACCATTATAAAAAATGCTGTAATGAACACTGGGGTGCATATACATTTGGGGTTTAATGTTTTTATTTCCTTATCCAGAAGTAGAATTGCTGGATTATATAGAAGTTCAGATCTGGATGCTTTTTATTTCTTTTTCTTGGCTAACTTCTCTGGCTACAAATTCCGACTATATGGAATAGGAGTGATGAGAGTGGACACCCTTGTTTTTTTCCTCAGAAAAAAGCTTTTCAACTTTTCTTCATTGAATATGTTAGTTGTAGCTTATCATATCTGGTCTTTATTATGTTGAGGTATGATCCTATAGCCAATTTGAGAGTTTTTATAATAAAAGGATGTTGAATTTTGTCAAATTCTTTTTCTGCATCTATTGAGATAGTCATATAATTTTAATAACTCATTCCATTAGTGTTTCACATTTATGTATCACATTTATTGACTTGTATATGTTGAACCATCCTTGCATCCCAGGTGGATGATCATGGCATACAGACCTTTTAATGTGCTGTTGAATTATGTTTGCTAGTATTTTATTGAGAATTTTTACATTTATAGTTATCAGGAATATTGGCCTATAGTTTTGTTTTCTTGTACTGTCTTTATCTGGTGTTGATATCAGGATAATGCAGGCCTTATAAAATGAGTCTGGAAATGTTCCCAGTGGAAAATATCTTGGGGAAAATATCATGGCATGACTTAGGACAGGGCAGAATATCCAAGTTCTCTTTGTTATGACAAACAGCCCCAGGAAGGCTGGAGTCATAGAGGAAGGACCAGTTGAAAAAACTACTGTCAATAGAATTAACATTTAATTCAGCTTATCTTCCAGAGCACATAGACCCCAGGCTGGGCCACAAGTAACACACATTGTCTCGATGCTCAGAGTTCTGTCTATAAATTTAGAAAAATCCTAGCTATCATATACAATGTCATACTTCTTTTTCCTTCTTCTAGTCTTACACTAATAAAACTGCTGTCTTTTTTGCCTTCCTTCCAAATAACTGACCATCATTAACATGACTGTCAATTGAACTCATCCCAGAAAAGCTGCCTTAGCCTCTTCTGGAACAGCTTCTTGGAGCCATATTCATCACCTGATCCCTCTTCCCTCCTTCATCACCATGTGGGGATCACAGATTTTTGTACACAACATGCATCTGACAAGGTTCTTCAGATGAATAAAAAAAAAAAAAAAAAGCCACATCAGTAATAGTGTTTTAAAATATTCTGACCCTTTGTAGCATCAAAGTTAATGTTAGTTTTTAGGATTTCATTGGGTCTTCAAAAAGAAAGTAATCAATGACTATTGACATCCTGCAGCACAATAGGTGTTAGATTACAGTGTACTGTTGTGTGTCTGAAAGGATTTAATTTTACTCTTTTTGAAGGGGGGAAAAATCAGCCTTCAAGTTCTGGTTCCCACTTTTTTCAGTGTTCAATAAATATCAAATATAAACTGTATATGAATTTGAACACATTTGTTTACATGATCTTTTCATTTTTGCATTTATGCTAATCAGCATCCCAGAATCTCCACTCAATGAGTTCTTTAGAATTAGCTGGTAAGACCTTGGAGTTTCAGTTCAATATTGATTTCTTGTTGAATAAATGCTATTCACACTTAGTAAAAAGGTCAATATTATTGCTAGTTAAGGAACGCCTAGGAAGCCTGTTCTGATGCTGAGAATCTGTATCCAATCTGACATAACATGTTTGCAAGACTTTGTTAATTCTGTATTTAACAGTGTTGTGAAATAAAGCCTTGCTTGTCTTCCTCATCTGCAGAGGAAATGTGTAAGATAAAATGTGTAAAGATATTCAGATTTTAAAATCTAACTGCTCTTATGAAGTTTAAGACATATGTATGCTTATCTTTAAAAAGTCATAAAAATGATTAAATGATGTGCAAAATAGTTGGTGCAGTTTAATAAAGGACAATCGACTTTTATGTAAGTGACCCACACTTGCAGAGACAATATTTGAAAAATCATCCAGTTTGCTTTCGTTGATAAGTCATTAGAGATTTTATCTGTTATCTTAGTTTTAGCAGAGGATTTAAGATCATCCTGTGCTTTGCTTTTTTTTTCTCTCTCCTGAGTTATTTTTCTTAAGGTCATTCCACAATGGAAATGAGCCTACAAAGAAGGGTAAAGGAAGCATTGCTTTCTTATAAAGAACTCAGGGAGTAGAGATTGAAAGCTGTGTTTTGGGACTAGGGATAGATTTCATATGTTCATTCTGTCCTTACTCTCTATTACCAGAGATAATTGAGAGTTGACTGGACTTAAATGAATAATGAATATACACCCAGTGCATCTTTTAATATATCTAAGAAAATGTTGGATTACTTTTAAGGAACTAACATCTGTTTGTATCTGCATTTTCTTAAATATAAGCCCACCATCGTTAGCAAAGTTAGTCTGAAACAAATCAGACACCAAAGAAGTATTACAAATAAAATCAAGTGTGTGTGTGTGTGTGTTTAAGGGAAAGAAAGGAGGGCAGGAGGGATAGCATGAATGGAAACATCAGGAAGTGATTCACTCTTGTTACTTTTAACCATGTTGATGAAGTATTACCTGAATGAACTGTTTCCAGATTTCTTAACCAGAATATGTTGAGGATATACACATAATTTACCCTTCTCCTAATGATGCAGGTCCATCACTATAACTATTGCACAGTGACTTTCTTAGACCATCAGTTCAGTTCAGCTAGTTCATTGCAGTCGCTCAGTCGTGTCCAACTCTGCAACCCTGTGGACTGCAGAACACCAGGCTTCTCTGTTCATCACCACTCCCGGAGCTCACTCCAACCATGTCCGTTGTGTCGCTGACGCTTTTCAACCATTTCATCCTCTGTCGTCACCTTCTCTTTCCACCTTTAACCTTTCCCAGCATCAGGGTCTTTTGAAATGAGTCAGTTCTTTGCATCAGGCAGCCAAACTATTGGAACTTCAGCTTCAGCATCAGTCCTTCCAGTGAATATTCAGGACTGATTTCCTTTAGGATGGACTGGTTGGATCTCCTCGCAGTCCAAGGGACTCTCAAGAGTTCAACACCACAGTTCAAAAGCATCAATTCTTCAGTGCTCATCCTTCATGATCCAACTCTCACATCCATACATGACTACTGGTGAAACCATAGCTTTGACTAACTGGACTTTGTTGGCAAAGTAATATCTCTGCTTTTTAATATGCTGTCTAGTTTGGTCATAGCTTTTCTTCCAAGAAGCAAGCATCTTTTAATTTCATGGCTGCGGTCACCATCTGCAGTGATTTTGGAGCCTCCCCCCACAAAAAAAGTCTGTCACTGTTTCCATTGTTTCCCCATCTATTTGCCATGAAGTGATGGGATCATCTTAGTTTTCTGAATGTTGAATTTTAAACCAACTTTTTCATTTTCACTCTCCTCTTTCACTTTCATCAGGAGGCTCTTTAGTTCTTCTTCATCTTCTTCACATCTGAGGTTATTGATATTTCTCCTGGCAATATTGATTCCAGCTTGTGCTTCATCCAGTCTGGCATTTCACATGATGTACTCTGCATATAAGTTAAATAAGCAGGGTGACAATATACAGCCTTGACATACTCCTTTCCCAATTTGGAACCAGTCTGTTGTTCCACATCCAATTCTAACTGTTGCTTCTTGACCTTCAAACAGATTTCTCAGGAGGCAGATAAGGTGGTCTGGTATTCCCATTTCTTGAAGAATTTTCCAGTTTGTGGTGATCCACACAGTCAAAGGCTTTGGCTTAGTCAATAAAGCAGAAGTAGATATTTTTCTGGAATTCTTTTGCTTTTTTGGCGATCCAATGGATGTTGGCAATTTTATCTCTGGTTCCTCTGCCTTTTCTAAATCCAGCTTTAACATCTGGAAGTTCACAGTTCATGTATTGTTGAAGCCTGGCTTGGAGAATTTTGAGCATTACTTTGCTAGGGTGTGAGATGAGTGCAATTGTGCAGTAGTTTGAACATTCTTTGGCATTGCCTTTCTTTGGGATTGGAATGAAAACTGACCTTTTCCAGTCCTGTGCTGAGTTTTCCAAATTTGCTGGCATATTGAGTGCAGCACTTTCACAGCATCATTTTTTAGGATTTGAAACAGCTCAACTGGAATTCTATCACATCTACTAGCTTTGTCCATGGTGATGCTTCCTAAGGCCCACTTGACTTCACATTCCAGGATATCTGGCTCTAGGTGAGTGGTCACACCCTACTTCCCCTTTATATCAACTGAAGCCAGACAACCTGGCTTTTTGGAGTACCTCTCTCTACTTTTAATATTTTTTTCAGTCAGCATTTTGCTTTTCATGCCTACAGATAGACTCTGATATTCTGTGTCTAAACCACTACACATTTCAAAGCCATATAGTCAAGTTTGTTAGAATTATATACAAAGTAAAATTTGCTGAGAAAGAGCTTAGACATCCCTACAAGTCAAATGGGTAGACTTTAGCCTGAGGACTTTTGATTAGTTATTTACAGCTGTCAAAACAATTCCTCTTTTTTTCTTTTTTCTCTTTGCATTCTTTTCTTGATCATAGTCAAAAATGGCCATACCACTGAATTCCATATAAGAAGGTGTAAATTAAGGATGGAATTGAGAAATCTGACTGAAGATTGCTTGCATAATATGTGCATATATAAAACAATTTCCCTTGAAAAAGGTATTTCTATATATACATGTATAGTGTATAACTGTTGTATAAAAACATTTTCCAGTAAGTAGAATTAATAACGGTGAGAATGAGAATAAATGAGAGTTCCTGTTCGTCACCTCGTCACCTGCATTTGGTATCGTCAGCACCTTGGATTTTGACCATTCGAATGAGTGTACAGTCACATCTGGTTTTAGTTTACCTTCCTTAACGACATGATTTGGAACATCCCTTCATATATTTGCTTTCCACCTGTGTATTTCCTTTGATGAGATGTCTGTTCAGGTTTTTGCCCATTTTTTAATCTGGTGCTTAATTTCCACATTATTGAGTTTTAAGTTTTCTTTGCATATTTGAAATAACAGGTGTTTTTGTTTTTAGACTTACGTTTTTCAAATGTTTTCTTCAAGTCTATGGCTGCACTTCTCATTTTCTTGACATCGTCTTTCACAAAGTGAAAGTTTTTCATTTCATTTACTCCCTTCATAGATCATGGTTTTGTTGTATATAAAAAGTCACCACTACATCCTAGAATATTAGCTTTATTGTGATGTTACCTTTTAGGACTTTTGTAGTTCTATGTTTTGCATTTTGATCTATGGTCAGTTTTGAGAACACGATTTTTGGGAAAAGTGTAAGGACTGTATCTAGATTCACATTTGTGCAGGTGGATGTGCAGTTGTTCCAGCACCAGTCTGTGAAATGACTGGCTTTGATCTCTTGTATTGCCTTTGCTCCTTTGCTGAGGATCAGTTAACTACGTTTACATGGACCTATTTCTGAACTCTCTGTTCTGTCCCTTTGAGTAATTTCTCTGTTCTTTTTCTAAAGCCACACTGTGTTGATGGCTGTAGCTTTATGGTAAGTTTTGAAGTTGGGTGGTGTTTGTCCTCCAACTTTGTTCTTCTCCTCAATATCATGTTGGGTACTTGGGGCCTTTTGCTTCTCCACATAAACTCTAGAAACAGTTCATCAATATCCACAAATAACTTGTTGGGATTTTGATTGAGATTGTTCTGAATCTATAGATCACGTTGAGAACTGACATCTTGACATCGAGTCTTCCTGTGTATCAGCATGGATTGTCTCTCCATTTATTCATTTAGTGTTTATTTATAGTCTTTCACCAGTTTAGAACTTCCCCTCCTATACACACAGATTTTGTTAATATTTATGTAGACTTACACCTAATTTTGAAAAGAATATATAGAATAGAGTATACGATAGAGCAGGGTAAAGGAGATCAGAGGTTACAGTGGATGGGGAAAGAGTCATTTTGGGTTTTATTTATTTGGCTGTACCAGATCTTTAGTTGCAGCATGTGGGATCTAGTTCCCTGACAAGGGATGGAACCCTAGCCAACCCTGCCCCTGCATTGGGAGCACAGAGTCTCAGCCACTGGACCACCAGGGAAGTCCCTCATTTGCAATTTTAAATAAGTCTATCAAATGAAACCTCACTGAGAAAAAGAAATTTGAATGAAGACTTAAAGTAAATTTATCTGGTGTATTTAAGGAACAGCAAGAAGTCTGCAGAGTGGAATGAAAAGGGAGGATTCCAGAAGTTGAGGTCAAACACATAACAGAGGTTCAGATCCTGCAGGACCTCAGAAATCATTATAGGGACCATGGCTCTTGTGCTGAGTGACAGGTAGAACTATTGAAAGATTTCCAGCAAAGGCATGATATTATCTAACTTGTATTTTGAAAGGTTCAGTTTGGCTTCTGGATTGGGAATACACAGTTAAGGGTGGATGAGTGCAGATCTGATGGCTCAGCAGTAAAGAATCTGCCTGCAATACAGGAGACCCAGGCTCCATCCCTGGGTCAGGAAGATCCCCTGGAGGAGGGCATGGCTACCCACTCCAGTATTCTTGTCTGGAGAATCCCATGGACAGAGGAGCCTGGCAGGCTACAGTTCATGGGGTCGCAAAGGGACAGCTGAAGCGACTGAGCTCACATAGAGAGTGCAGATGAAGAGCATAGCTGGGAGGCTATTGCAATAATACAGCAAAAGATGGTTGTAGCTCAACACAAGAGCAATTAAAGTGGAGGAAAGGTCAGAATCTGGATGTATCTTTAAGCTAGAGCTAAAGAAGAGTATCTTCTGATAGATCAGAAGACAGGCATGAGAGAAAGAGAGGGGTCAAATATGACCACCATGGATTTTGGCTAGAAGAACTGAAAGCATTGGCGCCACCATTGACTGAGATGGAAAAGATGGCAGAAGGAATTTAGAATTCAGAAGCGCTGGGTCACACATATTTATTTAAAATTGTCTCTTTAGACAGTCATGTAGAAATGTCAAATAGATTATTTCCTATATGAATCTGAATTTAAGGAGTGAGAAAAAGAGATCTAAGGTGGAAATATAAATATGGAAAATGCCAGCACATAAATAGTACTGAAGTTTTGAGACTGGAGAGTTCACCAAAGGATGAATCCAGAAAGAGAAAGAGGAAAAAGGACTGGGCCCTTGGGTCCTCCATAATCAAAAAGTTGGGGATAAGAATCCGTGAAGGACCAGAAAAGGAGTGGTGAGTAAAGTAGGAGGAAAATCAGAATACAGTGTCCTGAAAGCCAAGTGAAGGAAAGGGTATCAGGGAGGAGGACGTGATCACTGTGTCAAATGATGCTGCTGGAAACAAGTGAAATGAAGACTGAGATGGACCTTGGGATTTAGCAACATGGAGAGATCTTGGGCTGCCTTGACAAGAGTGGTTTCTGTGGATGAAAGCTTGATTAGATTTAAGGAAGATGGGAGTAGAGCGTTTGAATACATCAAGTATAGGTGATCCTTTAAGGATGTTTTTCTGCAGGGAAGGTAAAAATAATTAATTAAATTAAAAGAGGCAGCAGATGGCAGAGAAGATAAAGCTTTCTATTTCTCGCTCTCTCTCTTTTTTTTTAAGATGAAAGAAATAGCTATGTGTTTGGGATAATGGCCAAAAAGAATAACCAGTGTGATAATATAGATGAGAGAGTAAAATTATTGATAGCAAATGTGATAACATATTTTAGAGGGATTTGAAAGGCCATGTATAAAATATATATGTAAATTAACAAGTAACAAAGTAATATCTAGTCTGTAAATTCACCCTTTTGCATGCCATTCAAAATTCTGACCCACTGTACAATGATACAGGCTAGTCTTGATGTCTTATCCGATTAAAGTAACTAGTACTAGCCTATGTATTAGGTTTGACATCCTATCTAAAGTCAATTATATACCAAAGATTTGCAATAAAATGAATCTCTAACTGGAGGTATGTTGGATGACTTTTTTTTCTTTTTTTTTTTAACCACTTGTTAAGTTCAGTTCAGTTGCTCAGTCATGTCCGACTCTTTGCAACCCCATGAACCGCAGCACACCAGGCTTCCCTGTCCATCACCAACTCCGGGAGTCCACCCAAACCCATGTCCATTGAGTCGATGATGCCATCCAACCATCTCATCCTTTGTCGTCCCCTTCTCCTCCTGCCCTCAATCTTTCCCAGCATCAGAGTCTTTTCCAATGAGTCAGCTCTTCGCATCAGGTGGCCAAAGTATTGGAGTTTCAGCTTCAACATCAGTCCTTCCAATGAACACCCAGGACTGATCTCCTTTAGGATGGACTGGTTGGATCTCCTTGCAGTCCAAGGGACTCTCAAGAGTCTTCTCCAACACCACAGTTCAAAAGCATCAATTCTTTGGTTCTCAGCTTTCTTTATAATCCAACTCTCATATCCACACATGACCACTGGAAAAACCATAGGCTTGACTAGACGGACCTTTGTTGGCAAAGTAATATCTCTGCTTTTCAATATGCTATCTAGGCGGGTCATAACTTTCCTTCTAAGGAGTAAGCATCTTTTAATTTCATGGCTGCAATCATCATCTGCAGTGATTTTGGAGCCTAGAAAAATAAAGTCTGACACTGTTTCCACTGTTTCCCCATCTATTTTGCATGAAGTGATGGGACCTGACACCATGATCTTAGTTTTCTGAATGTTGAGCATTAAGCCAACTTTTTCACTCTCTTATTTCACTTTCATCAAGAGGCTTTTTAGTTCCTCTTCACTTTCTGTCATAAGGGTGGTGGCATCTGCATATCTGAGGTTATTGATATTTCTCCCGGCAATCTTGATTCCAGCTTGTGCTTCCTCCAGCCTAGCATTTCTCATGATGTACTCTGCATATAAGTTAAATAAGTAGGGTTATTACTAAACCCTGGACGGAGGTTCGTGACATTGTACAGGAGACAGGAATCAAGACTATCCCCAAGAAAAAGAAATGCAAAAAAGCACAATGGCTTTCTGAGGAGGCCTTACAAATAGCTGTGAAAAGAAGGGAAGTGAAAAGCAAAGGGGAAAAGGAAAGATATACCCATTTGAATGCAGAGTTCCAAACAATAGCAAGGGGAGATAAGAAAGCTTTCCTCATGGATCAATGCAAAGAAATAGAGGAAAACAATAGAATGGGAAAGACTAGAGATCTCTTCAAGAAAATTAGAGATACTAAGGGAACATTTTATATAAAGATGGGCTCAATAAAGGACAGAAGTGGTAGGGACCTAACAGAAGCAGAAGATATTAAGAAGAGGTGGCAAGAATACACAGTAGAACTGTGTATTCTTCATGACCCAGATAATCATGATGGTGTGATCACTGACCTAGAGCCAGACATCTTGGGATGTGAAGTCAAGTGGGCCTTAGGAAGCATCACTATGAACAAAGCTAGTGGAGGTGATGGAATTCCAGTTGACCTGTTTCAAATCCTGAAAGATGATGCTGTGAAAGTGCTGCACTCAATATGCCAGCAAATTTGGAAAACTCAGCAGTGGCCACAGGACTGGAAAAGGTCAGTTTTCATTCCAATCCCAAAGAAAGGCAATGCCAAAGAATGCTCAGACTACCACACAATTGTGCTCATCTCACACACTAGTAAAGTAATGCTCAAAATTCTCCAAGCCAGTCTTCAGCAATACGTGAACCGTGAACTTCCAGATGTTCAAGCTGGTTTTAGAAAAGGCAGAGGAACCAGAGATCAAATTGCCAACATCCGCTGGATCATGGAAAAAGCAAGAGAGTTCCAGAAAAACATCTATTTCTGCTTTATTGACTATGCCAAAGCCTTTGACTGTGTGGATCACAATAAACTGTGGAAAATTCTGAAAGAGATGGGAATACCAGACCACCCAACCTGCCTCCTAAGAAATCTGTATGCAGGTCAGAAAGCAACAGTTAGAACTGGCCATGGAACAACAGACTGGTTCCAAATAGGAAAAGGAGTACATCAAGGCTATAGATTGCCACCCTACTTATTTAACTACTTGAGACCTTACTTATTACATATTTTCTTTTTCAGAGAATAAAATAAGCTGAATTAGTATTATTATCCAAAAAAATAAAAAAAAAAATGCCCCAAACAGAATCCTAGATCCAAGAAATGGACAAAAGTCTTTATAAAGTAGAAACACAGTTCACACCTCTTCCCCACCGCCTCAGTTAAACCCGTACTCACCGTAAGTGACAAAGAACAGGTTCTCTCCAGAGGACAGCACCACAAAAGCAGGGTCTGTTTGTAACACTGGTGAGTCAGATTGTAAATGGAAACTGAGTGGTCTACAGTGAAGAATGTGCTAGCTGGGAGCAGACTTAGGCAGGTAGATTCAGGAAGTTTCTTATTAAGCTCTCTGACAGAGAAGCAAAGCATCTTCAGCCCAAAAATATGTTTGTCCTCAAAGTTATCTTCCCCTGGAGAAGGAAATGGCAGTCCACTCCAGGGTTCTTGCCTGGGAAATCCTATGGTCAGAGGACCCTGGCAGGCTATGGTCTGTAGGGTACAAGGAGTCGGACACAACTTGGCTCAAAGTTATCTGCTTGCTTTACGCGTGATAACCTGTTGAATTCCAAATCTGATTCGACTGAGCCTGCAGCAATATGCACTTATATAAAATGGTGACCCTTCCCCCTCTCATCGGAAATTATGTTGTTTTAGTTTTTGTTGACTGAATTAACCATACCTGCTGATGGTGCTAAATCTGAAAAAAGAACTCCAAATAAAACTTTGCTGGAGGACCATGCCTACGACCCATGGATCCCATGGATCCTATGGCATAAGAGCAGAAGCTCTACCTCGGGACTCGACACCCCCAAGTTCAGACAAAGCCAAGAATTACCAACTCTCACCTTATTTTTGGGTTTCCCAGGTGGCACTAATGGTAAAGAACCTGCTTGCCAGTGCAGGAGACCTAAGAGACACAGGTTCACTCCCTGGGTTGGGAAGATCCCCTGGAGAAGGAAATGGCAACCCACTCCAGTATTCTTGCCTGAGAACCCCACTGACAAAGGACCTGGAGGGCGACAGTTCACAGGGTTCCAAAGAATCAGACACGACTGTAGCAACTTAGCATGCATGCACCTTATTCTCAGCTCAGACACTCTGAAAGAGAACTTTTTCCTGGACAGAGTAGAGACAGCATGGCATATTAAATTTCAGAGTCCAAATCCATCTTTGCAAAGGGTGGCTTTTTAGACAGGGCGTAGCATACATACGTTTAAACGCACATGTGGACTTAAATGCATGTTGATAGGATGAATCCAAGTGAATTTATTTGTAGGACACCATATGCTCCAATTATACTTAGAGTCATGAAAAATCAGGGACTTACCGTATAAATGATTAAATAAAAATGATTATTAAAATATTTGCTCACACAAACTGCCCTTCTGTTTCTTAAGGACGTGTGCGTAAAGGGTTAATATCATATATAAGGTAGATGTTTAATGGATAAATTTAAAAGCAGCTAAGAACATAGCATCCTGTGTATAACTTTCATAATTGTGCGTTCCTCCAGAGATAATGGATATCATTATCAGCAGCGCCTGTCCTAGGAAACTTGGCAAGGTTATGATTGTTTGTTACAGCTTTGGTTATATTAACATACACATTAATATTTATAAATATTTGATGTCATGTTAATTTTTCATATAAGATGATTTATGTAATGTTGCTGTGCCCTGTTAGAGGGCATTTGCAATATGCTTCAAAAGGGAGCTGAATTGATGCATGTTCTTTAAGGGGACTTGCCTGTATATCACTGTTCTTACAATGCATTATTCTAAACAAAAGTGTTTCCAAATAAATTATGTGAATTGTGGATTTACTCCATTAACATTTTAAATAAAACATAAAGGAAAAGATCATGCTGAAACTATTTGCTGCATTTTTAAAAGGCGCTCTGTTCTCTTAAAGCAGGACAAAGTTTACTGAAACACTCTTTTTCAAAAACGAAGTCAGCAAGTAAGCAATCCTTTTAAAATTTTGTTTTAAATTTTACTTAGTCTGTATAGCATGCAAACTAGGATATTTAGAAAAGGATATTAACTTGGGATGAGGAAAAATTGCAGTTCTCTTGTGTATCTTCGTCAAATTTCTTTTGCTGAAGTATATTTTATTGTGATCAAATTTGAATATTAAGGAAATTGAATAAAAATTAGGCCAGGTATGTATTATAAATCAAATACAAGTTATTAATGAATATTTGCTTTGGGTGAAAAAATTAATTTGCTTTTAGAAAGTTTAAGCTGCTTTAAGCAGAAATTTAGTTTATATATATTATGGTGACTTGAAGCTAATAATATACAGTATAAGGAATTATAGGTTTGTTTAGTAATTATAGTAGACTTTTCTAAATAGTTCATCAGTCTGCATTACCAAATACTATTGTTATAGTGCTCTACTTTTTCATTTTGGATCAAAAGAGCCACAGAATAAAATCTGAAGAAAAACTCAAAAGCCCTATTTTATGTGGTAATTCATTTCTCTGTTATAATAGATGTTGCCTTTTAATACTTTTTTTTCTGTGCAGAAACTTTTTAGTGTAGTCTGTAGTTATGCTATTAGCAAAAGAACTATTAGTAAAATTTGAGTTTTAGTGTACTTTTTTCTTTTTCAACAGTTTAAAATATCCATTTAATTGTTCCTTTCTCCCTATTAAAAGAAACTTGACATTCACATTTTCTTTAAGGAGAAGAACTCAGTATTAACTTATATTTATCTTTCTATATATCGAAAAATGAAACATCACCCTATGGTATAACAATTAGAATTTACTCTGTAAATTTTAGAATTTTGGAAATCTTAATTTAAAGTATATATAAGCCTTGAATTAAATATCTTTTCTTTCAATTTATCATCATATAATAATTGTTACTTTTTAATTCATCCCTTATACTAAATTAAGCCCTTGAAAAATTAAAAAATCAACTCAAGAAAGTAGCTTTTATTTGACATTCTAAATTTCAGTCTGCTCATTATCACTTCCACAAAACTAACAATTAATTTGAATTTAAATGTAATGACTTTTTCCCTCATATTTTCATATTCAAATTAATTCTGTCATCATGATTATTCATATTACAAAAAAATTACACCAGGTCATGAGGGAGGAAAACGCCTTAATTTAAGTTTACACAGAAAGATCTGTGGCAACAAAGCATGTGGAAAAAAATGAGAATAAGAGTTGCATTCCCAAGTGAGAGCTAGCATTCCACAGAGTATATCACCATCAAGTAATTTTTAGTTTACATAATAAATATCAAGTGAGCAGGAAAGCTGCTAAGGCAAATAGTTTTTAAAAAGCAGTAAGTAGTAGGTAAATTGTGTTAATCATATATAATATGAGCTAGCACCTAAATATGCTGAGCTTAGAATATTTGTATTACAGATGTCAAAATCTACTTCTATTCCATAATGTGCAATATTAAACAAAGCAAAGGAAAATATGCACATAGGTATTTTTGCATATAGACAAACTTATATCATCCAATTTTAATCAGAATTCACCCTTCAAAATTCTTGCTTCCTAAAGAAGTATTAAGAATTTTTGAGGTATATTGTTTATGATCAAAAAGTTACAAAATAAAGTAACTGAAATTGTCAAATGCATCAGCAGGACCACTTCATTTGAAAGAGTAAGATGTGTCACCAATCAGGGAAAACTCAGAAAAAAAGGGGGGGGCTCTAGGTATAAAAAGATAATCAGAAAAGGGTAATCAGAGAATGAATCCCACATAAAGAATGGTATTATACTTTATACTGCTGAAATAAACCTTTTGACAACTGAGATTTGTAAATAAATCAGACTGAAAGTTTTCTATGATGCACTGATTCTTTTATAGGTATAAACATGTATTAAGAAAATAGTAAATTAAGAAAACTAAGGTAAATTCTTTTTTGTGCTATTTTTTAATCATCCAGCAGTGTTTGCTGCCAAGTAACTATGTTAACTTAGTTTATTTTAAAACAAAGGCAAACTATAAAGCTATAATAAGAAATCTAGATATAAAATGTAGACATCTATCTATCATCTATCTATTCATCCATATACATAAGTAAACACACACAGCAATATGCAGATATACCTGTGGGGATCTCCAAATATACAACTCTATATTGAGTTAGCTAATAATTTTCCTACTGTAAAGTTTCTAATCTAGTCATAATATTGCAAAGGAACAGAACCATAATCAAAATAGCTCACCACTCCAAATTAGATTGTGTTATTTTTCTAAATTTAGGCAGAGCAAATGTATGTATGCTTTTTTCTTAAATATGATTCAGAGAGAGAGAGTAGTCTATGAAATCATGATTATAAAAATAACATACAATTTAATTGAAATCTAGGATTTTATATTTGGGTCCAATGTAAGTTATCAAGATTAAAGAATCAATGACCCTTCCAGATAAAACTAACTGAATTGAAATACTAACCTGAAAATCAGTTTGTCTAGATAAACATAATTCCACTAGTGGTATTTTCACCAAAATTTGATATCAGAAAAAGATAATTATAGAAAATCAACACTAGTAAGATGAAATGGATCAAACTCATACACATACAAATCACATTTCTTTTTATAACTGATTAATCCTCAGTCACATAGTGTTTGGTGGTTTAGTCGATCAGTTGTGTCCTACTCTGTGACGCCATGGACTGTAGCCCGCCAGGCTTCTCTG
This sequence comes from Bos indicus, assembly GCF_029378745.1. Lineage (NCBI taxonomy): Eukaryota > Metazoa > Chordata > Mammalia > Artiodactyla > Bovidae > Bos > Bos indicus. Next base: position 13,183,508 of record NC_091786.1, read on the forward strand.
TTCATGGGATTCTCCAGGCAAGAGTACTGGAGTGGGTTGCCATTTCCTTCTCCAGGGGATCTTCCCAACTCAGGGGTTGAACCCAGGTCACCTGTATTGCAGGCAGATTCTTTACCAACTGAACTATGAGGGTGTTGACAGTCACCAAATTGTTCCACCATGGGTTTGAGTAGCAGTGTAATAAATTAAGGCTTTACATCAGCCACCTCAGAGGGCACTTTTTGAGAAATCTGCTTCCCCCATCTGAAACAGTGAATTTGGTCAATTTGCACATTTTCCTCACTATTTAGAAGTAGTTATTGAATGGGTTCAATATAATGTATCGCTGCAACAAAAGAGAACCCCTTTAGCAATCCTGTATACCTTTCTTTCATCTTTGGATCTGTGCAGATGGTATTAAACAAATGTTTAAAATTAAGATAAAGAAAACCATTCAAAAATCCCAAGAGTGAAAAGTTACAGGACGCACGAAGAGTCGATAAGGATATGTATTTTTTCCTTCCACTGTGATCTACTGCTATTCAGAACAATCGATTAGACAGGTTCATTATTGTTTTGCAACCACACATAAACCATTATTATCCACATTTACTCCCTAAGGTGTTCTCATGGACAAGTTTTCAATGATTTGTAATTTTAAGTAGCAGCAAGCTTACAACTTGCCTGGCTTAACTTTCCTGGTCCTCTAAAGAGAATTACCAACTTCTACAAGCTGAAGGCCATTGGAACAGTTACAGCCTTCCTGGAAATTTTTCATCAGAGTCACAAATGTTTATCATTCAAAATGTTTATTATATCTAAACCTTAGACTAGTGACTTAACTCTACCCTGCAGAGATTATTTATTGAAGAGAGAATCATCATTCTGGAACTGAAATCTTCTATAAGTGTAACCTTAAGCCATCTTTTTTTTTAATATTTATTTTTATTTATTTATTTGGCTGTGCCAGGTCTTGGTTTCAACACAAGAACACAAGGGATATTTAGTTGTAGCATGTGGGATCTAGTTCCTTGACCAGGGATCGAACCCAGGCCCCATGCATTGGGAGCATGGAGGCTGAGCTACTGGACCATCAAGGATGTCCCTTAAGCCATTATTTTAATATAGTAATGTGTGCCAATGGTCCCAGTAACTTTAACTCAGATAAAGGAATGACATTATAAAATATGTTATATTTGGGGCGATTTTTATTGTAAATCTGTTATACATAAGGAAAGATGAATAACCTTATTTTGAAACAGGACTTAGAAAGTCTTGTCAAGTTCATTTTTTTCACATCGTAAAATAGTTAACTTTTTGCAAAAAACAGAATAAAGCAAAAGAAAGAGGTGTTTTCTTTGTGGCATTCTCATTCAGGTTGTCTCTCTTTTAAGAGACATTTCTTTCACTAAGCTTAACTTTGTATTTTTGTGTGTACATGATTTTGTCTGTGTGTATAAAAGCTAAACTAACTTATGGTTCTATTCCTCCTGTTTCTAGTAAGGAGGAAACGTGTCATCGTTAAGTGTTCGGGCTTTGGAATCAGAGTTATCAATCCTGGCTCTTCTGCTTACCTTGGACAAATGACTTACTTTTCAGTGAACTCATCTTTAAAATAGGAGAAATAACAGTAATTATTTTTGAAGTTGTTAACCATTTTAGGATTATAGGATTATAGGATATAATACATGTTAGGTACATTATCTGCAAGAAAGAAGTTATGTAAGCAAGGTGAAGAGGGTGGGAGGGGTAAGGGGTAGGAGGAAGGGCTGAATTTGAGCCAGGTATACTCAATTTGAGCCAGCCAGTAGTTAAGACAATATAAAAACAGTTATTTGAATGTTTCCCCCACTATTCACAATAAGGACTTTAAATAAGAAAGGTAAGAGAAGACAAGATCACATCCTTAGTATAACAATAGTACTTTGTTGAAAGTTACATCCCTCAGAGACAAGTAATTGCAAAAGAAGGAAGTGATGGTAGGGTAAAGAGAATGATTTATGTTAAAAATTTAAGGGCTTTTGACTTAAGTGCTACTTCTGAAAAACCATTATCCTGGAAATAGCCTGGGAAGCTGATCTGTAAAATGACTGGCTTCCAAAGACAGCTCATAATTTTTTGGATGTATTTACTCTTGATTTCTGTTAAAAGTATACATATTGAATGAGTCCCATTCCATCTCACACAAAGAATTCTTTAATTTTTGATAATAAATTGAACTAATACATATTTAAAGATTCATTCAAACTCTATATAATTTTAGAATCATACGTGTACTATCAAACAATGTGTTCAACCAAAATTTGTACTCAGTAATCCAACTATTAACATACATAGAAACGTTTTCTTAATTTATAACTTACTGACTTTACTACTCTTAAAAAATGATTCAAAATCCAACTTTGATGTGTTACTGAATTTTCAGCTGGAATGTCTTCAGACATTCTCACCTTCTTCATTTTGTGAATTTGGGTTTGTTCCTTAAACAGGAATATGTCATTTTTGAAACTACTTCCACTAGATTTATTTGCAATAACTTCTCTTGACGAGTGAAGCCTCTCAGTTGTGTCCAAATCTTCCGGACCCCATCGACTGTAAGCCTGCCACACTCCTCTGTCCATGGGATTTTCCAGGCAAGAATACTGGTTACCATTTCCTTCTCCTCTCTTGAATAGGCTAATGATAAAAACTGAAATACCTAGCTGCGTTATGTAAAGTATTTAGCCCAGGGCTACACTTTTCAGACATCCCTGTGCACCGGAATGCTCTGGAAGTCTTATTAAAAACGCTAATTTATTGGTTCCATCCTTGGAGATTCTGATTCCATGGAGCTAAGACAGGTCTCAGGAATGTACATTTTATTAAGAACTCCCAGGTGATTCTTATACACGTGGTCTAGAGGTCACAGTCAGAAAAAACATTGGTCTAGGACTACTACTGATTTTGTCAACCTGTTTGGTATCAAGATAATCATCAAATTTTAATATGGAACCTGTTTATTATCAAAGTCTTTGAAATATTGTAAAGGTTGATTTCTTTTTAAAAAGAATTTTATTGAAGTATAGTTGATGTGCAATGTTGTGTCAATTTCTTTTATATAGCAAAGTGACCAATATATATATTCTTTTTCATATTATTTTCCATTATGGTTTAATCAAGATGTTGAATATAATTGTCTCTTCCTCCCAGCATCCTCCAAGTTTATCTTCAGTTTAAGCTCATTTTTCCTTCTCTTTCCCCTAACTCGGATTCTCCCTCTGCCAATTTCCTCTCTCTTTATAGACTCTTAGCTCATAGTCTTCTCATGACCTACTTTTTCCCCTCCTTAATAGCTTATCCAAGGATAAAGGAAGGGAAAGACACATCTTGGTCTTTCATAGATTTGGGGGATAAAAGCGCTGGATTTGGAGGCAAGGGCTAGCAAAGAAGTGACCAGAGGATAAGACATTTACTCTGCCCAGGCCAGATTCTTCTTTCTCCTAATCTTCTCTAGAAATGCCAGGCTTCTTCCATTTTCTCCTAAAACCCAACAGAACTCAGAGCTCCATCTTCATCAGAGAAATGAAAACTTAGATCATGTAGCCTGTCAGAAGTTGCTTGATTCCAACCTGAGTCCTTTAGTCTTTTCATGGCCTTCCTTGACCACTCTCCTCTCTTAGGAATTTATTGCCATCCAGAGCAAGCCAGGCTCTGCAGTCCTCATACAGTGAGGCAAAGTGCACAAGAGTTTCAGTCAAGAGAATACCTAAGATGTTAGAAATACCCTTCCGTGTCCTGCTTGGGCAGCTTGTACTCTGAGACTAGCACTGTTGAAAACAAACTATTCCACAGCCCATGAAGATGATGGTTGAGCCTCTCAGAAAAAGCTCATGTGACTGTGATTGAATTTACCTCTGAAATCCAGATTTATGAATGATCCAGTTTCAGAGAGAAGTCAGCTGGAATCAAACATAGGCTTGGAGTGAAAGTACAGAGTAAAAGATCAAAATCCCGCATGGCTTTGAAATTTTCTAAAGTCTTGAGGAAGTCAGTTGTCTCACCATCTCCATTTCAGATGGGTGCAATGGTCCTGTGATGTGGTTGGCTATTTTGAGGAAATAGTATATAAGCATGAATTAGAACCAGAATGGCACGCATGTGTTGATCGTGATGGTCTTGTTGATGTAAACAGCTCTTCTGGCATTTGCAGACAAAATTTTGACTTCTTCTCAAATCAGCCTCACATACACCACACACACTTGTGGGCAAGATGTGAAATCTCCCCTCTGCCTCCCTGTCTTTAGTTGATATTTCACAGACAAGAAGTTTTCTGTGACTGAACCCTAAATGATCTGTTAATGATTTGGGATTTTAAACAGTTCGTTCTGAAACCTGGTTCTTGTAATCAAGTTTGACATGAAAATAGTACTGTCATTAAATTCAAGGAAATACCATCGTTTAATGCTTAATCACATTAAATTTAAGATAATTTGTATGTCATGAAGTGCTATTTTGGAAACATGAATTTGAACTTCAGTACTCAACAGACCATGTATCTACACAGATGTTAGACTCAGAGCACTTCAGTACTGAGTTGTAGTTTCAGGAAGTTGGTATGAAAAAAAATACCTAATTATTAATTATATTTCAATGCTTTAGAGAATACACACATGTAATTAAAATGCCAGTGATGACAAACATACCATGATTAATTTCTTATAGAAACACTGTTTCTTTCCAGGGGAAAACTCTTACCCTTTCACCTGTCTCCTGAGTTCCTAGGAACATTCCTAGTCTCCAATATGAACGGTGTTATTGTTGTTTGCTGTTTTTTCCCCAAGCAGTTCTGATTGTTTGTCCTACACGTTTTTGTGTGTAGATGTTGTCTGGGTGATGGAGGGGTAGGCATTAAGCTGGACTTCTTACAGGGTCAGTTTACAGAGTAAATTCTAAAAGGGCTGAGCAGAAGATTTACATTTTTAAGCTACATCATTCAAATTATATGGTGAGTAATACATATTATAAATGATATTAACATGTACCTAACATGTCACCCACACAGGAGTTTTAGTCCTTTTTAGTAAAGTAAAGAAAATTCCATTTACTTGACACAAATGATTTTGTCTGACTGCTGTAACCTATCACGATACCTTGAGCAAAACCACTGATGTCATTCAATAAGGAATTAAAATCCATTATTAAAGAGAACCCCATTATAACATTTTATACAATCTACAATGCAAATGAGAACACTGTTTCAACATAAAATGAAAAATCTGAAGGAGGCTAAAGTATTTTCTAAATCAGAAAGAGCCTAGACTTCACTCCTCAGGTTTCTTAAATATGCTTCCAAGTATCCACTCAAAATTGTGGGATACATCTCTGTCTTCCCAGCCTCCAGATTCAAACTTCTCATAATGCAGAGAAAGATCTTCCAGGAGGATCACCTCCCCCAGTGTTGCAAGGCTGTGTTAAACTCCATCCAACTGCTCAGCTCATTCTTATGCTTCTCCAATTTTACTGGATATGATGTTTTTATTGGGGTTCAGGGAAGCATGGCTAATGGCATCAGCAAGCTTTGTAATTTCTCACTGCCAGTTTTCTACACAACTTACACTTTTTGTCAGTCAAACTGCACCAAATTGCTCCAACAATTAATCTTAAAGCGCAGGAGTAGGGGGACTTTTAAATGGACCCCTTCTTGGGATTTTGTGTTTAAAAACAGAAAAGTTCCCATGGGTGAAGGGGTAAGTTAGCTTGTCCAGGCTCTGCCTCTGCTTCACTCTTGGCTCCCGCTCCCCCCACCCACCCAAAAAGAATGAATTACATTTCTCTTCTTGTCCTTTAAATGAATAGCATAGTTTGGGTGAAATTATTGGGCAATTGCATGCCTTTTATGCAGATAATGCTATTTGATGAAAGCGGTGTTTTGATCTGCTAAGGATAATACAGATCCAGGGTTGGATTCATTGGTAAGAGTAAAGCTGTCTTCTGTGATAACTTCATCTCAGCATGAGGTCAGACGGGGGAAAACTGGGATGGGGGATTAAAAAATGACACAGTCGGAGCAGAATTCAGTTCCCTGCTGTGCCCCTCGCTGCACACTATAGCTTATGTTTCTGATCTGTTATGGTATTGTCTGCCTTTCTCTCTCCGAGCAGAAAGAGATTGCTTAAAACTTTTCTTTTTCAGCTACAGGGATTAGTTCTGTGCAGCTTTTTTAATTAAAGAAACTGTATCTTTTTCAAGGCAATTTAAAGCAGTTAGGGAAGGACCATCAACATCTATAACTTGGTACTATTATCTGTAACAAAGTGGAAGCTGTAAATTTGATATTCAGAAGGAGGCAAGGGGAAGCCTTAGAGTTCTGTTGTGTTTTTAACCTTCCGCAATGGCTCAGATCCCTAAAGGAAGACTAGTAAATAAATTATTTTGTAAAAGTCCTGAATCTGTTTCCGTAAGAAGTAACTTCCAGCCGCTTTGCTTTTTAGCTTAGCTGAGCTTGCTTAATTAAATCTCCCCGATGAGAGCGAAGTGCACTTGAAAAGAGGTAAGAGGAAATAGATTTGCCTCTATATCCTTTTCTTTTTACCCAGAGATCATTTTTAAACATTTCCATTCGACTGCAAGTGATAACAGTAGAAAATGTCTGCTTAATATGGGTAATTTGCATTTAAACAGTGCAAAGTACAACATTATGGCACTTTATCACCACGAACCTTTGCATTTGTGATAAGCGGTCATCATCTTTATTAATCTGAGGGGAGCATGGATTGAATCTCTCTTCAAGTGATGATGAATTTGTCAAGACATATACATTTGAGTAGAATTTATAGCTCAATTTAACCCAGGGTAATGTTGAAAAATCCTCAAATGTTTCAAATAAGGCCTGTATGGTTATCAGTTTACAAAGCACACAGGATCTCTGCTTCAGTTGCAACATATACATCTCCAACTAAATTCCATGCCAGATCAATTAGAAACACTCCCCCTGAGAAGACAGGAACAAACAGAGATTGTTTCCCCAATACCAGCTGAACCCTTGTCTTGAAGAAATGAGAAGCAGTCATCTCAGGCTCCTCACTTCTTACCAGTAAAAATTCAAAGGAAATTCAGAAGACAATAAAGGTTTCATACATCGCGCCACGTTTGATAGAAAATTCTTAAGAGCATCTGCATATAATAGGTTCTTACTACGTTGTTCCCCACATTTCAATATTGCATCTTACTGAAAAAGAGGAAAATCAAATTGGCCTCTGCCTTTTCCTATTATTTTTGTCTTTACTACTACTAATGTTTCTGAGCTAAGTCCATTAAGTCCAGAGCTAAAATCATGTGGCTTGCTCTCATGATTCAAATGGTTAAACTATGTGCCATTACAAAACAGATGGGCAGGAAAATAGACAAGCATACTTAATAAATATATTTTCAAAGTCAATTTTTTATTGGACATATTTTTTTAAAGAAAGTCAGGATGACTGAACACAAGGAAAATATTTTATCCATGCGCTCACTCATTCATTCAACAACCATTTCTTGAGCATCTTCCACATGACAGTGCTTTGTGCTGGACCCTGTGGGTTTAAAGAGGAATAAAGCCCATGATTGATGCTCCAGGAGCTCTCCACTACTGGGAAAGGCCCTTAGCAAAGGACAGGGCCATCGCTTATTACACACAGAAAATACCAAGGAAGATCATTAACCGGTGCTTTCAACTTTCATAAGTAGAAAGCGGGCTGAAAGTGCAGGACATTTCAGAGTAGAAAGTCGGCAAAGGGAGGAGAGGGGAGGATACTACTGGAAAATGAGGAGATTTCCAGTGAATCTTATACTGAGTTATAACCATGTGATTCCTAATTTTTTTGGTAACCTATGAGAAAGTGAAAGTGAAAGTCGCTCAGTCGTGTCTGACTCTTTGCAACCCCATGGAACTCTCCAAGCCAGAATCCTGGAATGGGTGGCCTATTTCTTCTCCAGGGGATCTTCCCAACTCAGGAATCAAACCAGGGTCTCCTACCTTGCAGGTAGATTCTTGACCAGCTGAGCTACCAGGGAAGCCCTTTTTAACCTATGCTTACAAGTTAACTCACAGACTGGATTCTAAAATAGCTAACGAACATTGTATCATGAACAAAATTATCTTGTGTCACTAATTTGTGATAAATCTTGCTAGAGCCTACCTTAAATACCCTATATACTTATACCTAGAATACACTATATACTATATGTATACCTTAAATACAGTACATATACAACTTAATAAAAAGTTTATAGAAAACATGACAAATTTTACAAGGCACTCCAGGATAACTATTAATGATAAAGGACACATCTTTTAGTGTGGAATGATGGGCGTGCTCTGTCACTGAGTTGTGTCCGACTCTGCGACCCCATGAACTGTAGCCCACCAGGCTCCTCTGTCCATAGGATTCTCCAGGCAAGAATACTGGAGTGGGTTGCCATGCCCTCCTCCAGGGGATCTTCCTGACCAGGGATTGAACTGGGGTCTCCTGTGATGCAGGCAGATTCTTTACCATCTGAGCTACCAGGGAAGCCTGTGGAATAATAATGTAGCAGGTTCTAAACCCATATATGGAGTTAACCCAAAATGTGAAAAGATGCCTCTGTGTTCCAAGTGCTTCATAGAACCAGGTCTTTTAGGTGGCTCAAGCAAAACCAAGTCAGCAGTTGGGTTACGTTCCACAGCTGTGTTCCCACCGAAGATCAGAGACACTTGCAGGCTTGGTTTATGCAAAGGAACAGAAAGTAATGTCCCAGAAAAACAGGGTCCCATTTAAAGTTCGGTTTGTCTGATCACCAGGTCACTCAGTGGCTCCAAAAGGCGTGTGCCTTAAGAGAGCCCTATCTTGCTTAAATGAAAGGTAATGAGCATGTTTTCCACTACAAACAGTCATTTAATTTTACGACTTTGTCAGTGATCAAGTCAGAGTATTTGTGCTGTGGTTTCCCTCAACCCAACAATCAAGAGAAATAGGTCACTTATTTTTGCAAAGAGGGGGGAAACAGAACTCCTGATGAGAACATTAGCACTCCCTGACACTCTGTGTGTAAGTCCAGTCCTGGCGATGTAGATTGTTCCAGATTAATTACTTGCTACATGCAAAGTGATTTGCTTTCCTCACTGACTAGCAGCCCCAGCCTCTGTTTCAAGGGACTCATCACTTATTTGTTCTCAGTTGAGACCTGTGAAGTGTGTTAGTCACTCAGTTGTGTCCATCTCTTGGGACCCCATGGACTGCAGCCCACCAGGCTCCTCTGTCCATGAGATTCTCCAGGCAAGAATACGGGAGTGGGTTGTCATTTCCTCCTCCAAGGGATCTTCCCGACCCAGGGATGGAAGCTGGGTCTCCTGCATTGCAGGCAGATTCTCTACCGTCTGAGCCACCAGGGGAAGCCCCAGTTGAGACCTAACCTCCTTCCTATGCATTATTGGCTTTCCTGATCTTTTCAAAGGAGGAGCTGGGAGGTCAGGTGCCTTTCCTCCCCTTCTCATCATCCTTTGGAGTCTGATCAGCGAGAGAGAATGCAGCCCAGGCAACTCCCCAATCTGAGTGCCCTGAGCAGGCCTCTTCAGCCTCAGCCCCTTAGAGCAGGTGTAGTAAGTCCACAGAATACCTCCGAAGTCCAGTGGTGTTCACAAGCCTCGGTGGAGAGCCTCCTACCTGCCTGTCCAGAGCTCTCCTTCTGCATGCCTGAAAGCCCCCCTGTCAAAGGAGGAAGTGGCTGCGGGGGGGACCGTCTGCTCCCCATGGGAGGGAGGCAGGAACAGCTGCCACCCAGGCCCTACACTCCAGGCTGGAGTTTTAGGACAGAAGGAGAAAACTGACAGCCCCCAAACAACAGCCTCCCTCCTGGGAAGGCTCTGTGAAGCTTATTATGATGGACAAGCATCACCTTCAGGTGGGAAGTGGTTGGAGGCTCAGAGCAGGTGCTGGCAGCCCTGCCTCAGCGGAGGGGCAAGACACGCCCCCCCCACCCCCACCCCATCCCAGACCCCAGGGCACGGTCAGACCCTTCCTAATGGAAAAATGAGCTGGAGGGTCTGCCCACTGGCTTCCTCCCCCAGCTCTCTTCAGAAGCTTGCAAGGGCTGAAGGCCTACATTTCCAGGAGAGACAGTAGGGGCTACGAGGAGGGGAGCGTGGCAGCATTTTTTTTTTTTTTTCCGGAGAGCTGCGTATCAGTGTGACAAGGGGGCTCCACGGGAGGCCGATGCCGCCAGCTCCCTCTTATTATCCCCCCGCAGGATCTGCTGCATTAAACTGGCAAAGTCACCAGCAGCAGCCCGCCACAGTTTGCAGTGAGCGGCCAGAGGTTTGCAAAACAGACAGCGCCGTCTTGCATTTCTCCTTGCTCGCTAGAGTTTTTATTGCAGCCGAGGGCACCGCGTGAGCAGGGGCCCCCGTCCTGGCCCTCCCCCGACAACCGCTCAGCGAGGCAAAACGCCTGATGGTCACATAGCAAGCTGCCTGCTTTCCAGGGATTCATTTGCAGGAGAAAGTGTGCGCTGGAGTTTGGCACCGCACAACACCAGCTTTTCCTAAGGGCCTCAAACGATGGAAATTCTTTGTTAGGGAGGGAAAAATAAAGGAAGAAAAGGCGAAGCCCGAAACTTAACACGCTGGATTGCAGGCTGAGCTTCCTCAGGCTTGAATTCGTTGCTCAAGACACCTGCCTGCTTTGTCCACCAGCGACTCCTGGCAGAGAGTGCAAGGGGCCCGTATTAATGAGTTCTAGAATCTTCTCTCTGCATCCAATTAGTGTGAATGTTCAGCATCACCTACTGAAAAACTTTGAATATCCTGTATCAGGGAGCTGGACTCCAGACAGGCTCCAAGATTTATTACCATTTCTAAATTTTATGAATTCTATTGTTTCTTACCCTTATTACCAGCATTAGCTCTAATGAGGGTTCTGGGCGGGGGGAGCTGAAAAGGAGAAACACTCACCCCAGCTTCCACCTGTTCTACCAGTAATGTAGCTCTTCTAACCCCTTTGGGATGGGTCCAAGTGTCTTTTCCATGTCTGTGTCTGTTCTGTGTGTGTGTGTATCCCCAGATAACAAGGCATGAAAGAACCAGGGCAGGGTGTTACCTGGATACCCTAGGAAAGTTTTGAACACTTAATATGTTTTCGTGGCAACTGGACTACGAACAGTGATTTATGAATCAACTTTCCAGTTTCCTTCTGATCTTGTCAAGGATGCAAATTTTGTGTTTGTGCGTTTGTCAGTCACATCTCCAGTGTACCTTCCTAACTGACAAGTTTTCTTAAGAAAACGAGAATGGCGAGAATGAAAGGAGGCTGGTAATCTGCTCCCACCACCTTGTTGTTGCTGTTTTGTTTTTTCCAATGTGAAATACACGTGGCAGGAAGGAGGCTGACCCACCCCCAGGGCGACTGTAGATTCTTCCCTCAAAGATGTGTTTGTGGTGCTTAGCATCACTGGTGCCCCAGGAGGCCGGGGAGCCAGTCTGGTTGCTCAAGTATGATTGCTACTTCTTAACGCAATGCGTGGCAGTACGCTTAGTCACTTAGCAACTTCGGGAACTCAGACTGGGGGACTCGATACACTAATTTAAGTTCACATATTCTTGTCATTTCGATCCCCAAACTTTGGCGAAACTCTATCCTAAAGGTTCAGGCTTTTCTAGGAGGCATTGTTCTTGTTTTCCGAGGGCTTAGTCTGTGTCTGATTCTGCACCTGCTTACAAACGCCAAGTATGTTTCCTCCGGCCCAAGTAGGGTTAGACGCAGGTCGGTGGAATCCTCTGTTCTGAAGTTGAACGCGGAGGTGGAAGGAGAAGGCTCCGGGGCCCCTCTGCCACGTTTCTAAGAACATGTCTGGGTGGCGCGGGACACTATTCCTCAGCAGCACCTCGCCCCCCACCCCCAATACGCTAGGGCGCCCCAAGAGGAGCCATGCGCGCTCCTGTCTTCCCGGAGCGAACACGTCCAGATTCGGCCTCCGCTGGTCCCGGCACCGAAAGGTGCCCGCCGGTTCGCGGGGCCGAAGAGCCTGCGGTCTGCTCTGCTAAGGTCTTGGGCTGGCTGTTCCAAAACTCCGGAGCAGACTGAACTTAAAGCTACCCCGGGAGGGAGCCCTGTCTTCCTGCCAGGGTGGGCTGGGGCGGAAAAGCCCGGAGTTTCCCGGGGAACTTGAGTGAGTAAAAAGTGACAGTGCCTAGTGCACAGCAGTAAACTTTTTTATTTCTTCCCAGAGCAAGCATCGTCTAGGCAGGGGTGGCCTTCGGTTGCTAATTTGAGGGGAGAACAGGGAGGGAGAGAGAGAGAGAAGAGAGAGAGAATGCGGAGTGTGCAGCCTCTGGGGGACTCCAGAATCCGTGCCCGGACCGGGGCGCGTTTGCTGCAGTCCTGGAGCTGAAACCCCAGGGTGGACACTTGTTCTCCGGCAGCGCCGCGTCGGGGCTGCTGATGAAGCCTGAGTGTTTAGAGACTCAGACTTTCCCTGTCGGAAGGTCATTTACACTTCTCAGCCTCGGACGAGAGGTCACTCTGGAAGGGAAGGCGCGGGTCATTTTCAGAGGCTCTGTGAAGGACGGGCCGCCTACCGGGGGGTGGAAATCCTTAATTACACCCTTCTGCCTCGAAATCTATCTTTCCGGCAGTGTCTTGCACTCCCACCTCCTCGGGTGACTCAGCTGACCTGAAATGCCCACCCTACGGAAGATCAAGAAAAGTAGTTTTGGAAGAAGGTTAAAGGTTTGATTACACAGACAAGCGTTTACACTTAGGTCCAAAGCAATTACCGCCCCCTCCCCCAGCTCCTCCTCCGGGCCCCTCGGAGAGGAGAAGGACAGACACCCCCCCCCCCCCCCGCCTCGACGCGCGTACCCCAAGCAGTTTGCTGGCGCGTGTGAATTTCAGTGGGCGCTGTTTAACTTCGTTAGTGTTTGCAATCAGCGGCGGGCAGACCCCTCGTCGGAGCCGCAGAGCCGGCCAGAGCCATTCATCAGCGTGAAGTGTTATTCATGGATGACCCCTAAATCACGGCCGGAGTAGTAGATGCCCTGATTGGTCGCAGCATGGGAGCCTCGGTGCTTTCCCGAACCCGACGCGGCCGGGAGGAGGGCGGGAGGAAGGGAGGGGCGGCGAACGTGGTTCAGTCCGGCAAATCCCATTTGACAGAAAAAGGCAGTAAACGGGGAATCTCTCTTTCCGAATAAAGGAGAAGGAGAAGAAATAAAGTACCTGTCATCTTGACAAGTGGCGGCGCGGAGGAGTCCGGGATTATAAATGATCGCGGCCGGTCCAGCTCGCCCCGCGATTGGGCTCTCCCGCGAATCCGCACGGGGGAAGCGCATGGTAGGCTCCTCGGTTCGGCTCCTGCACTCTCTCTCTCTCGCGCACACACACACACACACACACACACACACACACACACACGGACACGTGTACGCGCCTGGGGCCCGGGCACTCTCGGTCCGGCGCGTCTCCCACGTCACCCCGTTCAGGTCCCGGGTACCCCTCCCGGGCCCTGCGCCCGCCCGGCTCGCGGGCTCACCTCACGCGCTTCTCCGTTCTCCGGCTCCCCCGGGGGGCCGGGGACCGAAAAACTCCGGCCCGGGCCTCGCCGGCCGAGGAGGAGGAGGCTGGAGGGGGCCGGCGGGAAGGGAGAGAGGGAGAGCGCGGGGGAGAAAAAGAAAGTGAACTCATTGGCGCTCCGCGCGCGCTGCCCTCCCCTCGCCGCGTCTCTCGTCCGCCGCGGCCAGGCGGTGCGCAGGGAAGGAAGTTGTAACACTTGCCGAGACCCCCTCCCCGCACCCCCTCCCCCGCCCCGCTCTCCCGGCGGGGCCCCCTCCCCCGGGTCCGGCTCCTTTGAATTTGGCCAAGTGCGGGGTGTGTGTGTGTGTGTGTGTGTGTGAGTGAGTGTGTGTGTGTGTGTGTGTGTGCGCGCGCGCGCGCGCTGCTCGGGTGGACGCGGCGGCGGCGGCGGCGGCCGGGCAGCGAGCGGGCGGCGCGGCGAGCCGAGCGCGGTAAGTGCGGCGCCGCCGCCGGCGCGCCCTCCTTCCTTTCGGGGGTCCTAGTGCCCGGGCCGTGGCGCCCGAGCCGGAGGGAAGGCGGGCGGGAGGCCGGCCCGGCCGGCGGCGCGGTTCTCCGAGCCGCGCTGGGTGGCGCCGCCAAGTTGGCCAGCCCCGGGGGCCCCGGAGCATCTCGTCGGCGGGCAGGCTTTCCCCGGGGCTGGCCTCCCGGGTCCCGGCCTCCCCGTGCCCGCCCCTCCCCTCGCGCCTGACACCTCGGGCTGTCAGCTCAGGTGGGAACTTCGCGGGTTGCCTCTCGCCAGAGGATCTGGGCGCCGCTCCCCCCTAGATCGGGGAGCCCCGGGCTGCCTGATTCCCCGGGAAAGGCAGCCGGGCCGGGGCGCTCCGTGGGGGCAGGGAGCCCAGCCCGCCCGGCTCTGGTCGGGGCGATCCCCAGTTTCGTAGTGCGGCCCCAGGTCCTCTGTGTGAGTAGGAAGGAATCTCGCAAGATCCTGTGGGGCTTCCAGCGAGTGGGGAGCCTGGGATGTCACCTCTCTTCCGGGGAAGTGGAAAATTGGCTTCTCCAAATCTCGGGGAGCCAAGTTGGGAAGGACTGGAGGCAGAAAGCGGCTGGGATCGTGTAGGGAATGGTGGATCTAGACTGCAACTTGAGCTGTTTGAAACTCCGGGTGAGGCTGCAGGCAAACAAGCAAATATCCTGAACCGGGCATAACGAGCACAGATTCCTGAGTCTGCAAGTTGGTATCATGTTTTACAACAGAGTGAAATATTTTTACAACAGCTTCAACTATCTTAGATGGAGGTGGGTTCGTCTTCGTCCGATCTCTGCTGAACACCTTATGCAGTTTGAATTCCGTGACTGCCTCACCTTTAAGGTGGTTGCAGTGGTAACCTGCTACTAATTCTTATTGCAGAGGAAGGGTAAGGAGTAATTTTACCGTTATCCAGCAAATACTTTTTTGTTTACTGAAGTCATTGTAATTTAAAGCTAGAGGAAAGTTTCCGGGGGACTTTGGGGTAAGTGCAGTGGAAGTGAAGAGGGAGCGCTGTCCAAACACTTTTACAGGGCCCCAGACAGCCGAGATACCGAGGACAGGACTGTCTCTTCATAATACTCTATTTCTTATCTTCTGACAATGTATTTGTCAAACATTTGCAGGCTCTGGCAGAATCCACTGGGTGGTCTTTTCACTGAAATAGAAATATGTTCAGGAATTACCTTTCCCTTCTGTTGTCATAAGGAAAAAAAAAAAGACAGGACTGGCATCTTTGGAGAGCTTGGAGGAGTATCCAAAAAGATGGTATTGCAACCGAGCAGAACTTGGTGATTTTATTTCTTTTGGGAGTTTGTTTAAAATACCCAGCACACACACACCCCACCGGCCAGTTGCCTACCTGGAGAAGTACTTGTAGTCTTTTTAGTGTATTAGGAACAGAGTTTAGAATTAAGACTGTGTGATTAAAATTCATGATAGATTTTCATATTTCAGTTGAAACAAAAGATTTCACAAATATGCCAACAGCCTTGCTTTGTGCGTTCCTTAATACATTCTTAATCATCTAAAACTTTTAGCTTGTATTTCTTAGTATATGAAATTCTTGGAAGAGCCTTGAAACTTTTGATTTGTGATTCTAAATGCAGAGCAAATATTTAATTCTTGCTCTAAGAGTGAGGGGTTAGTTCAGTAATAAGACTTGCTAATCCCACTTTAAAATGTCACCGCATTCACAAATTATTCCTAAATTCTTTAAGGGGGGGTGGGGTTATAATGAGTTAGTTATTCTATTGTGTGTTTCAGGATTACTTGTAACTCTCTTTGCTGTTGCATTTTTCTGAACAATCTTTTCTCTTTCCTTACATGAATTTTAGTGTTCCTCTTACTCCAAGGTACTATTTTTTGTTTTTTTAATTTTTAAACAACGTATTATGAGGGAAAGTAGTTTCTTTGAGTAAGACAAATTTATTATACACATACTACACAATTTTCATGAAAAATGAACTTATATACTAATATCTATAGTAGTGCTCATATATTTGGAAAATCTGTTAGCATCCTGTGCTAAGACATCCGTGTTAGCAGCCCATAGAAAGTGAACATCGACCCTGATGAGGACTGCTTGGGTATCTGAGATAACCCAGACGAATTTATAGTAGAATTCTGACTACTTATTTTTTGAAACTGAATCATTTTGCATGGCTGTGTTTATTTTCTAGAAAGACATGTTTTAGGTAAATTATAGAGGCTTTTCATACTATGATCTTGGAGGCGTGTCATGAGTTTGTTGGGTTAGAAAAGAGAACCTGCTTTATTAGGCTGAAGACAAAGAAAGATAAGGATGCTTACCTCTGAATAGATGAAAGCACTTAAATAGAGTGAAAAGTTGTAAATTTATTTGGAAAGAGAACCTAGCTAAACAATAATAATCCAGTTAGCAAGTTCAAGCTGGTCCTTCTTATCTTTGCTTCTGGGAGCCAAGAATAATTATTCTCTTTGTAAAAGAGTCGAGCAAATAAGAATCCAGACGAAAGTGTGTTCCTATCATTGTGAGTTGAATGAGCTACCAGAAATACCTGATCAACTTTCAGCTGCCAAATTATATTTTTGCAGTAGCTGTGAAAGTGTGCTTGTAAATGCTGAAGTTTATCCTTTTAATGACAGTACTGGCAAATAAGTCCTGAGGATGATCAAAGTCTGATAGAAAACCACTAGAAAGACAACTTTATTAGTTTACTAATACTGGTTGTATAAATATATTTACCTCCTTTCTGTTAAGCTTTATTTTTCACTTAAAAAGACCTGGTCTCTGGGTGGCTGAGGAATGTCATCCAGGTATTGCACTTATGTGAAGCAGTGTCTTCAGCAGCATTAATGAATAATCTGCCCTTTTATTGAAGATGTGCTGTAGAAATCTATTAAGCATGTTCAGTTATGCATTACTTATCTACCAGTGTTTTGATAGTCAAATGTCTATTTTGACTCTTAGGACAACACACGTAGATGGAGAATAGCCGGAAAGAATACAGTAATTTGCTATCAAACTTTTACTCTGATCTGCAACCAATTATACATTCCTTTGAATTTTCCATTTAAGTTATATTTGTTTTATAAAGTGGGATGAGAGTGGAGAAGAATTTAACATGCATTCAGAATAAAGAAGTGCACTGCAAAGCTAGTATAATAATACCATACTACTGAAAAGTTTCAGCAACTGAGTCTTAGAAATTATCTCATGGAAGCTTCTTTGAGGACACATTCAGAACCTGATTTTGGCGATACCAGCTATTTTAAGAGTCCTGATGGAACTTTTGTGAGTAACAAAAGAAAAAAAAATTCTTACTTTCAAAACTGATTAATTGTTGTGTTTTATAAAAACTGATTTATTTCATACTTTTTTATACCAAGCATTACCATTATGAAGCTCTCCTTCTAATTGAGATTAATGTTTCTGAGCAAAGAAGTGGTTTGGAGGGCTGCATTCATTTTGAGTGCTATTGTAATCAATTTTAGATACAGCATTCCACAGTGGATCAGTTTGCATCCAGACCTGCCTTATTATATAGAATTAACTTGTTGGTGATTGATAGTGTTACTTCTATATCCTGAGAAGTCATTTGTTTCCAAACAAGTGTGATGGCTTGTACAAGTCTCAAAATACTGCTTTTCATAATTAAAACATCCTTTGAGGGACCTAATTTGAACTTTCTCTAAGAACTAGATAAAGCATGAAGACGCAATTCATTAATATGTTTTCAAATAAAATAGCCTCTCCCCAATACAGTAGGCCTCAAGGTGTGTTTTCTTGCTCATCAAAAGGTTTTATCACTTTTGGGGTGTAAGTGGCAAACATACATTTAGGTTATTTCCTTTTTTGTTTATTATCAACATTCTAGTTGAGTTTTTGAAGGATTTTTTTAGAATTATAGATCTACATCTCATGCATGTATTATAACTTATTTCACAAGGCGGTAGGTATAATCCTGACAATGAAAGGTAATGCATGTGGAGGTAATTCTTTATCCTCTTTGGAAACCTGGAAAAATGGTGAATGGTATTGTCCCTACTGTGATATTTGCATCTGTCTCTTAGCTGTGTCTAGCCAGTCTCAGCTTTATCAGCTTTTCATTCTTTTCTGAAAGACCACATTAAGATTTTCCTGGGCTTTGGTCCATATTGCATTGCTTAGTGTGCTACATGCTTGTAGTCTCAGTAAAATAAAATATTAAAAGCATAGACTATAAGATTAACACCGATAAGTATTCTAATATAGCCAGAGTGTGCAGGATTTTTAAATAAAGGTGGAACTGCTTTATAGGTTCATATGAAGTTCCATAGTGGCATTGTCCTTGGTTTTCAGGGAAAAAAGACTTTGTAGGAAATGTGTTTGTTGTGTTTTCATTTTCTTCTCTGTATTAATGGATTCTTTACATTGCATCAGTGTTTTTCCAGTTATGAACATTCATTAAAAACAATTTTAACACTAAACTAATGCCCTTAAATAGCCATTTTCAAAGCATTCTTCTAGCCAGTCATTAGAACATAGACTATCAAAATACAGAAACATGCTGTAAGATGTATAGATGTTTCATATAGCAAAACCACAATAGGATTCATTCACTGAAAGAATTTTGTTGAAGTTCTTTTGCTAGTTTTGATTCAATAACTGATGACTGGCTAGCTAGAACAAGCTACATAGTAGTCTCATAAAAGATAGCATCCATTCAAACCTGTTTGTTTCTACTTTAAATAAATCTCTATACAAATAATGTCAGTATCATAGAATGTACTCATAAACCATGTGAGTAAAGAACTGAAACCGTATCGGATATCAGATGATGATAATGATGATGTTGACGAAGAGACTTTTACTGCCCTGTTGATACTTTTGCAGTCTTGGAAGGGCTACTTCTGACTTTTCAAACAAATCTGTGATAGGTGGCAGTCTTAACTGAGTTCCATGACTTCGGTGAAATAATAGATGGTTCTAATGCAATAAAGAGCATGTGTAGGATGAAATGTATCCTTCTATCAAACTATACTATAGTTGTGTTCTTTATTGTAGATTAGGAGTTGATAACCGCTTGTGGGGATGTGGCCGTTTAAAAGTCCTTTTCTGTGTGTTTGTAGTCCTCTGGCTTACCCTAGGGCATGCAAAACAGCAAGCATCCTTTGTGAAAATGAGGTGTTTTGAGAAAAATAGGTGCATATATTCCCACTTGGATATATATACATGTTCAATTATAGAAAAGTTAGTGTGAGATGCTGTTTACTGACAAAGTATCTTCAAGTATGGTATAATACTTTTTACTTCTATTAGAGACACTGGAGAGAAGGGGGGAAGATGTGATTTGGGTTTCCAGGGGAGAGAATCATATTACTTAATAGTAATCATATTATCACATTGTTTCATAGTAATAATTTTATAATTATTATGGGTCTACTGGATCTCTGCCTCAAAACCAAAAGAATATGCAGAAAGAGACCAGAGGAAAAAAGAGAGGGGAGTTGAGGGGGGAGGGCGGGAGAAAGGGAGAGGGGAGGAGAGGAAGAGGAGGCAATATGATTATGAAAATCTGTTACAAAAAGTGATGGTCTTTTGAGCACTGTCTGTGTTTAGCAGCATATTTGACAGGAAAAGCAGTCTATAAAGGGCATATTTGGTTATTTAAGTTAATTGGGTAAGTACAAGAGAAAATTAACTTCTAGTTGGTTTTTTTTTTCACTTTTTAAGTATGTGCATTTTAAGTCCCTGCATGGGAATTTGAACTTCACTGTCTTTTTTAAAAAAATCATTCAAGAAATTCTAAATATTGTATATGGTTCTTCATATTGTTGAGGAAAAGAAGCGTATTAACAGCTCTGTTTTATAAGGATACTTTCTTTGTATATGGGACTTATCAGTAACTTATAATTTAATAATTATAAATTTTATGTAGAGATGTATAAGAAACATTCCAATTATTTTAAAGGCTCATTTAGGAGGTAACTAATGAGATCACTTATCTTTGAAGATCAGGCTTGTAACCAATACATTTCCATCATACTGCCATTTCTTCGGTGATCAGTTACACTTGCCAGAATTGTTGTGATAATTCCTCTTGAGATGGCCATAATTTAGACAGAAATAACAGCGTGGTGACGACTGTCTGCCTTCAGTCCGATTCTAAGCACTTCTGAATAGTGGGGTGATGTGAATTTGTGGTCCCTGCTTTGCCCAGGAAAAAAAGAGAAAAGCTATTCTCTTATTAGAATGGATGATTTCACCTCAAGTTAAGCTTGACGAATCTTTTATGATTAGAACTGTGGACCCCTATCAGTGCGAGGGGGGTGCAGTATCTTGATAACAGGGGCGTTTCTAAAGAAGAGGTCCTTCTTTCTTCAAGAGCGTGTTAGCACCTGCGCTGTGCTCAGCATTTGGCTTCTTTGCTGGAGAGGTATCTTAGGACAGCTCATGGACTTGGGTCACACACTGGAAGGTATGTTCTACAGACAGTCATAGGACAGGATTGAAATGACTTTCATTTAAGTTTTAATTTTTCATGCAACATGAAATTCATGAAGTATTTTAATGTACTGGCAGGAAGCACATGTAGATACGTTCATGTTGGGATGTGTTTATTTCGGTAATTATCATAGTGAACCTATTGAAAACTATACTTATGGTTTATTCTCATCTGCCAAATGCCCTTTTGAAGTATAACATCTGTGCTAATACTTGTATCAGAGAATTTGGAATTTGTCAACATGGAAGTGGGAAAAATTGGCGAGGAACTGGTACTTTTAAATAGCTCAAAAAAAAAAAAAAAGGCTGGCACAGGGCTTGTCATTTAAAAGAATTATGAAAACCAGGAGAAGACAGATGTAAATTTTATTTCTTCAGAATTTATAATAACTTCCAGCTAAATAAAGCTGACAGTCCTATAGTTCTAGAAGAACAAACGTGACTCTTTTTTCCCTCCGAAGAACAAAAAAAAGTATCTTGAACAGCATTATTACATTTTTATAAGCAAAAAATGAAATGAATGTTTGAAAATGTAAACTCTTTCCTCTTGCATTTTGTACAATAACCAGAATAATAAAGGTAGGAAAAAAACTGCAAATAGTAACTAATCTAGTAATTCAAATAAATGGAGAAAAGTGACTCATTCTAATATCATAAAGGAATAAAAGCTATAGTGTAACCAACCATATTTTGTCTCTTGATTGGCACAAATTTAAGGCATTCTTCTTACAGGGATGTTGCTAAATTTTACAATAGCATCAGTAGTAGTTGGAGAAAAATTTGATATAACTAAAAGGTTAACCCTTATCATCTTCACTAATACTTTAAGAAATATCCCTAAAGAATTACAATGCTTTTGAAAATAACTATACCTTCTAGTAAAAATAGAATATGTTAGTTACCTTACAAATCTGTTGATGACTTTGGGTTTAGCAAGGGGTGAAGCTGAAGTGAACTTCTTGCCTGATATTATTATTCAAATTAGAATAGACATTTTCCATCTGTAATATATTTCTATGTTTATATTTTCTACTTTGAGTTCATTTTCAACGTGTCTTTCTCCCGTGAAGCTGCTAGTATATTTCACATTTAAATTTTCATTTAAACAAAAATGAAAGTTCTGACACATAGGTAAGATATACCTGTCAGTTGTTGTTTAATCACTAAGTCATGAACCTGTCTGACCAGAATTCAGTCCTCACTTGGAGTAACTTTTATATTTCCACTTAACTTTTTCTAGCCAAATATGCATAGAATAGCCTGTTCTATATTTCCTGTGATTAAACAATAAAATAGAGCAAACTTCTTATTTAGTGATTGCTTTTGCCTCATAATGTTCAGTCTCTGAATGAGAAGATTCTGGCATCACAAAAATTTTGTCAACAGTGTTGGCTTGTTGATTTGCCAACAAAATCCTTTTTCTTTGTAACCAATTTTAAAAACTACATGTATGGCAGGAACTTTAAATCAATACTTTGCTAAAGATTAAAATACTTTAATATTTACTGTCCTGTATTTTGATGGTGATTTAATTTTTTATATTATTCTAATTTGTATAATATTAGGTGATGAAGTGTATGTATAGTGTTATTACTTTCAAGGGAAATATTGCAAACAATGAAATTTTACAATTAGATTTATTTTAAAAGTTATTTATGTAAAGATTTGAAGTATAATAAATTGCAGTTTAAAATACAGCCTTAAACAGAAAAGTCCTCATTTTATACTTTTTCAAATTCAGATATTGTTTTACTAATGTATGTGTGTGTGTAAATGAACCTTAAATTTAAACTAAACTTATGGCTTTTATCTTTTATATGTTTCCACTAATCAGAACCTCAGATTTGTGTTTATATGGGTATTATGCTCTGTAGTCTATAATTAAGAAATTTTAAAATATTAGGAATCAAAACCTTCACTAGCTCCAGACTAAGTTTTTAAAGAAACCTAAAATGAATTAAGATGACTAGACAAATCTGGTGTTCACGAAATCATTAAAATACTTTGAGTTAGCAAATACTTCATTTTACATAATCTAGACACTTGAAGACTATTTGTTAATACGTATGTGTGCAATGTCCACACAGATAATGAAAAAAGTTACTTATTACAAAAATGAAAGATGATTGATGTATTTGTACTATTGTCCTTCAGTTGCTCAGCATGAATTTGTGAAATAAATGGTACATTTTAAGATACATCATTTACTGATACTCTGGTTTCAAGTTGTAAGATTCATATAATCTTGCATTTCATTTAAGTGTGATGTCAGCAAGTTGGATCAACCTTGAATCAGTATAGCCAGTACAGAAGTCTAATCTCTTTTTCTTTAAGTTTTGCATAAAATCTGCACCTTCCAACAAAATAGTTCTGTTCCACCATGCCAGTGTTTGATATCTTTGATGAACGAAAGAAAGAGATAAAGGGGAGGACAAGTACTTGTTTTGTAAGGGGCCATCAATTAATTCTCCTCACATCCTCTGATGAAAATAGCTTTTAAAAACTGCATTGTGTTTCAGATAGGAACTGTCACAGATCAAGGTTGGTGAATTTCCTATTTAGCTATTAGCAAAGGATAATGTGAGTTACTTAAACACAGATCATTAATGTATCACATCTTAAATATATTTATCACATTTAAGGTATATGAATTAGTTGCATAATTACCACTTGAGCTTTGCAAAGTCTATAACTCACTTTGGAAATTTTAAATGTTGACAAAAAGCAAAATATTAGCTCTTAGTCTTGGAGATTGTTACTTGTACCTTTGGGGGACTGTTTTATTGTTTATTGTTTTGTTTTTCTTTTTTTAAAAAACAGTCATGTCATTCCTTCTAGGGTATTTCTTATTTAATTTTAATAGTGACACGTAAGCATGTTTTATTTAGAAATAGATATAAATTATTTGTACATGTTAGGCTTTAAAGTATCTCAATGTGTTCTGGGTGAAGTTTTGGTTCTTTTAGGATTAAGGTTCATTGGTATAAATGGCTAATTTTGGTTGAGGAGTGTTACATAGTTTTTAAGTCCTCGTTATTACTTTTAAAAGAATATCCCATCAGGAAGAGGAAGCTTTGTGGATAAGCTGCCACTCTTTGATGAAGGATTATACATTCTCCCCTAATTCTGTGCTCCCATAGTCTATTACACAGTGGTTTTATCAAGTAGCACTAGACTAGCCTGGCCAGCATTTCATTTCCTTTAAAAAGTTAATTGGTTCCTTTCCTAAATCTAATATTTATGTAGAACTGTAGTCTAAACATGTGTTTTAGGCATTGACAGATTCAACTCCTAAAATCCAAAGGTTCATAATTTGATGCAAGATAATGAAGCCCGAGAAGTTTGGGAAGATACTTTGCCCTTCTACCAGATGACCAGTGAACTGATTACTGCCTGGTTCTCAGTCCTTTAAGTGGTTTGCCTACTCAGTGAAGTTTTCTGGGTCCGTGACCAGATTGAAGTTCTTTGTAAGCTTTCTTCTTGTAAGTAATAATGAAGGCAACTTGAGAAAGAAGTAAAAGCATATAAAAATGAAGCTGTCACATATTACAAAGGTTATAGTTAATTTTCTCTGTTTATGTAAAAAGTGAGCATGTTTTGGTCAGAGATTTTTTTTAAAGAAAGAATTATCCTCTTATTTTATTATATTCCCATTTAGAATGAACAATTCTAAAGAAAATTGTGAGAGAAGGGTGTCATGTTCAAAGGAGACCTTTTTTGGTCAAAGAATACATTAAATTGAGTAATCAGGCAGGACAATTAATTGTATTTATATTTGTATCAGTTTTTTCTCAGTGTCAAGCATAGAAGACCATTTCACTCTGTTCAAGAATCAAATATGAGTTAAGACATTTTCATTGTAAAACATAAGTGATGCCACCAAAAAGGCACAATTTATTACAGACAATTAATTTACCTTAATAAATGGGTTCATATTTCTGAGCCTTGTAGCTTCTAAACATTTAAGAGTAGCAAAGTTTCTGTAAAAATTGAAAAGTGAAGAAATAATTTTTTCTTTAACAATTAAAATAATTCTGTTTTTTTCTATTCTTATTCATTGAAACATACGGTATAAACTTCAGATGACTTTATAATGTTCATATCCTATTCTGAGTTATTATCCTTGTAAGATTTTATGTATAGATAAGTATATATCCATTCTGAAAGATATATGACTCAAATATTTTCTATTTTTAGATATTAAATTGAAAATATTTGTAAGGAAACTACTTTAAAAATTATCTTTCATGATCACTTTAGTATGGCAGTTGCTTTTTCAAACCTTTATAAAAGATTCTAGATTTTTATAATTGGAATAAATATGTTAAAAAATAAATACTACCTAAAACTAGCAAGAGGTAAGGAAGTTTCAGTTAATAATATTTTTAGAAGAACAAGAATTTAAATAAAACTATAAACTATTTTATATAAATATTGTCCACATGTCCAGTTTGTTATCAGTAAGACACAGGTTTAATATTTTTAAATTAATAACCTGTTTTAAAAAGAATCATCACGTTTACCATTTCTGATTCTTACAGAGTATTTCTGTTTTCATTTTGCATATAAAGTAGTACAGATTAAGGATTTTAAAGAGCAGGCTTTCTTTCTATCTTTCATCAGCTCTGTAGCTGAACCCTGACAATCCCCTTCTTCATTATTCTAAGCCACTATCAGATTCTAATCTTTGCTGTCTCCACAGCTGTTTGAGGATTTTTTTTTTTTTTTGCAAATGTAATTACAAATGCATGTGTTTTGTGCACCTCACTTCCTATCAGTGTGGATAAAGAGAGTAGGACAGTGGTGTGTGTAGGTCCATGGATGATTCTGTTCCTTTTCAGATCATTATGTCAGCGGTTATTAGGAAGAATTGCAAGAATTAAAACACAACAACTTTGACTTCACTGATACTGAAAAACAAAAATCACTGAAAATTTAGTAATTTCTCCAGAACAAGTACATTTTTATTGACTTATGCGCCACTAACTCAAGTGGTTACACATTTCCACAGGGCGTTTTTCTAAAGTGATGGTCACAATTTAAGCAAATCACTATAGTTCTTTTTCACTTTTTAAAAACCCATTAAAACCAATAAAAATATGACATTGTGGAAAGAAATTTATTAATCTCTTGCATTTATTTTTATGTACCCAGTTGGGGAATGATTGATGTCACATAAGCACTTAACAAATGTACAGTGATTTACCCGTGTAGATATTAGAGAGAGTGCTTTTTGAAAGAAAATTCAACATATTTGCTTGCATTAATATTATTTATAGAACAAAATTGGAAACTGTAGCTATATATAGCCTTAAGTCATGTTAAATTTATCATTTTTAGAGGACAGGCTGTCTTTATCTGTAATCTCTCTGTTATATAATATCAGAATTATTTCCCATCTCTGAGTAAAACAGGATTGGCTGATCTCTAGGAATATATACAGGTACTTACTGAGATTAGAAAAGTGTAGAAAATCATTGAGGTCACTATCTACAAAGATGTTGTGTATATACACAATTACAAAATCAGCATGTACCCTGATTCACAGGGGCAATTTCCACTGCCGTTTAAATCAAACCCCATGTGATTTGTGAGTGTTCTATGTCCAAGCAACTGTGTTCTAGGGGAGATTAAAGGACATAAGACATGAACTTAGATCCCTAGGAAGTTTTCACTTCTGGTTGGGCATGATATAAAAGGTAACCAACAGTCATTAAGGTTGTTAAGAAAGCCAAAGAAAGTGATGAAAAGATGATTATTGTGGTCAAATTGCACTCTAATAGCCCATGAAACTTGGAAATGCCAGAGAACTTAAGGGAATATCGAAACTTAGAGTTTCCAGCAATGGAAACACCATACAGACCTTAGCAGTACCTTGAAACTCTATGGGACATTAGAAAGGACCCTGGGAGATAACCGCTAACACACATCAGAAGTGCCAAGGGGCTCACAGATTCTGAAAGGACTAGACAGATGAGCGAATCGCAACAGAAACCTTCTCCACCCCACACACGCATGGCCACCGATGCCCCAAAAGAGGGGGCTTCTGGAGCCAGTGACCTGGGAACAGCAGAGGTTGGCCATCTGCTGCCTTCCCAGTGGAATCATCTGGCAAATTGTTTGTCGCGCACTTGCCCACACCAACCCCATGAAGACAGAGACCCCCCTCTCCTGGGCTCAGCACAGCCGCAGCTTGGAGCACAGCGCCCGGCCCCGAGGAGGCCCTCAGTAAATAATTGATATGGGATTGAAATCTGCCCTCACTCCACATCAGTGTCAAATGTCCTCACTAGAGAATCACTCCCTTTTCCGAAAAGCTTGTGGCCGCTAAACTCAGGTCGCCCTTATCTGGGACCACTCAAGTCCCAAAAGTGCATGATTCTGTTATTTTCAGATTGCCTGCGATTCCTGTTAAACCTATAGTGCCAATGAAGAGGGGTCAGCCTTGAGGTGGGAACAGGAAAAGTGGCTGCAGCCTGTAGAACTCCAGAAAAAGACAGGAGTTGATGTACAGAAGTCAGGGGACTCCAGGAGAGGGAACCAGAATAGCAAAGGGAGATCAAGAGATCAACACTCCCCAGTGACTTCTTGAACAGGTGCGACAGAGCCACAGGTAACCGGGATGAGTGCGATTGGCTGGGTTATTTGCATGTTACATTTTCAGGTCTCCACAGATTCCTTTGAGTAGGCTCTCTCATATTCCTTAATGTATGTAGTTCTCTGTGTTTTTTTGTTTTTCCACTTTGCAAAGAGATGGAGGGAGAGAGGAATGTTTCATTGGTATGAGAAAAAGTAAGGGAGTGAGTTTGATAATAAATGGCATTGACACAGCCCCAGAGTCAGAGATGCGGGCAGTGACGGACTCTGTGTGCTGCAGAGCATGGGCTTCATTGGAGAGGGGACACCCCGTTGTACCTCTTGACTCATCGCTGCTGCCGTGTGGAGGTGAAGCAATGTTGCCAGATTGTGAGATTTTTCAGGAAATGCCAGAATATGAATTATATGCAATCTCTAGATTTTTGAATGCTGGCTCAGAAAAAAAAGAAAAAAAAAACAATAAACCACAAAACACACAGATAAAACACAGCATGGCTGAGGCTGGATTTGACAGTTGGCCACCGTTTTGCAACCTGTGATGTGGAGGCAGCACTCTGCATATGTATTTGGTGGGGGCGGGGGGCACGGGTAAGCAGAGGGTCTCCCCGTGGAGAAATCTGCCATGAGTTTGGAGAGAGAGCTTGGGTCCAGATTGTGGATTATCTTAAATGTCATCCACTTCTCCCCACTTTGGAGAAGAACACGTTTTCAGTTTGCAGTACACTTTCCCCTGCTTTAAAACAGAAACCGGGGCTGCCAGCAAGCCTTCTGGAAGTGTTTCTCGTGCCGAGGCAGCAAAGGGTTAAGTGACGGGAACAAGTTAGACTTGGACCCTTCCGACCCACTACTTCACACCCTTCTCTCCTGCATCTAGTCTTCTTCCCATCAGGTACTGGATAGACTAGGTCTTGACACCCTTAACACACCTATACTTCGGGGAGAACTCCAGGAGCCAGCTGTAGCTAATGTGGTGTTCAGTCGCTCAGTCGTGTCCGACTCTTTGCGACCCCGTGGACTGCAGCACTCCAGACTCACCTGTCCTTCACTATCTCCCAGAGTTTGCTCAAACTCATGTCCATTGAGTCAGTGATGCTATCCATCTATCTCATCCTCTGTCACCCTCTTTTCCTCCTGCCCTCAATCTTTCCCAGCATCAGGGTCTTTTCCAAGGAGTTGCCCCTTCGCATCAGGTGGCCAAAGTATTAGAGCTTCAGCATCAGTCCTTCCAATGAATATTCAGAGTTGATTTCCTCTAGGATTGATCCTAAAGGTAATCCTAGAGGAAATCAACCCTGATTAGCTAATCCTAAAGGAAATAGCTAATGTTGTTTTTTGTATGAAATTTGAATATGGTCTGAATCCAGATTCTAAAATCTATAGGAAAAGGAAAATCCAAAGTTAGTATGGTATCTTGGGTTAGGTCGTGCCCATGATCTTCACTGAATAAAAAGAACACTTAAGATTCCTACGGCATGGTGTTTTTCATTGTCTTGTGGTTTCTGAGTTGGGCTCTGGCCCTAAGTGATTTGCTTAGATCCCTTTTTTTGTCATTTATTTGCTCTGTGATCTTGGCTCCCTCCCCTCCATATCTGAGCTTCACGTCCCCACCTGAACAACAGGTTTTTAAGAAGGCTGGTGACATTGCCATCATAAGGAGCCTGGCAGGTGCCCTGCACTCAGACCATGCCAGGCGGTGAAGACTTCAGTCATTGGAGTGGCTATTAGTAGAACCTTAGAAGGAACACTGAACTCACTAGGATAGCTTCAGGTAGGTTTTGGAGCCAGATTTGGAGCCCACAATTCAAGCCCCAACTGTACTGCTTGGTTAGTTTCACCTTCATGAAGCTGAGATGCTAACAACATCCCCACATGAAGGCTGGTTGTGAGGATGAAGTGAGACCAGGCATGGAGAGGGCTCACGTGTTGTCTGATATGTTGCTAGCCCTAAATAGCCTGTGTGAGTGTGTGTATGTCTCAGGAGAGGGCCACACCCTTCTCCAGCAGCCAGACTGGGCCATCGTTAGCTCTAAATTAGGTAAAAAATAACAACAAAAGTAGTCCCGGGGCTGCTTCTGTTTACTTGGGCCGGCCCCTAGAATCCTACTTTGAATTAATGAATAACTCTTGATGGTGATGATTCTCTGGCCTGCCAAGTTACTGATGCGATGTGTGTTTAAGGGGAGGCGCTGATCTGTGGATACCCAGAAAAGTGACAGCATGCCGTGTCTCACCCAGGGAGTGACATACTCAGCACTGATGAGAGCAGTGGTCCAGAATCACTTAGAGAAGACAACAGGACAGTGCATGTGACACATTTCGCAAATACTTATGGAGACAGGTGAAAAGATTTTTGACATTTCAAGGAGTGTAAGATCCATCTTTAAAATTTACACATCTCCTAATAATGGCAGACAACGGGGATATTTTATGGTGGAAAATATCTCTGTCTTGACAGGGTCAGCGTTTTAAGTATATTTTGGTTCATTTTTTTAAAAGTGGAATTATGTGCTCACCTTTTTTCCACCTTACCATTGGAATGACCTAAGTATATACTACGTTACCCACAAACTTGAAGATTCCAGGAAATTTGTCCTTGGAATTTGGTGGCCAGCGGGACTTCCCTGGGGGTCCAGGGGTTAGGGCTGCACCTTCCAGGGTAGGGGTGTGGGTTCGATCCCTGCTCAGCGAGCTGAGCCTCTCATGTCCTTCTTCAGCTCTTAATCTCTTCATCGAGTTCTATTTATTAAGCATCTCTACAAGTCCAGTGTCAGTTGAGGCTCTGTGAGAAAAGAGTGCAAAAATATAGAAGGCGTGTATTTTAGGAGTCCCAAAGGAATGTATAAATAATTAGACAGTAGTACTAACAACGTGGAGCTGTATTCAATTGGAAGATGTAACACAGTCTCTATACTCCACAGGAACACAGGAACAGAGAGCAACACGGAGGGTGGGGTTAGTTCGATGTCATCTCAACTCCATCATTTCCGAGACAGTATTCCTGATCTCAGGCTTGAGGAGCCAGGCGGCCCGCGCTGTATTTGCGCCCTCTTGAGCACAGGTGCATACGTGTAAGAACCATCTCCTGACAACCCCGTTCTTCACCGCGCATGTGCCATCCGTCAGCAGCGCCTGCCGATGCTCCCTCTGCTGGGTTTCTGAAGCTGCCCCTGCTTTCTGTCCTCCTCACCAGCTCCCTCGTTCGGCTCTCATCGTTCCTCATCTTGATAGTGCAGATAGGTGTCTTCTAGCTGGGCTTCCCGCCACCAGGTGTCTCATGTCTCTAGTCCATTTTCCTAGATTGCCCCAGAGAGGATTCTCCCTAATCTTCTGATCTAAGCGTATCACTCTCCTGAGTTCACACTGGCTCCTCTTTACCTGCAGGAGGAAGCCCAGATTTCTCAGCCTGGTCCTTGGGGTATATTCTGCATGGTGTGGCCAGGACACTGCTGACCCCACCTCCTATTGGGTCTCTGGTGCACAGTGTGCTGCACACAAGTCCGCTTACTCTTTTCCCAAGTACAGGACAGGCCTTCCCCCTTCTCTAGGTACCAGGTGAAACATTCTCTGTGAAATTGTCCCATGACTGTCAGCAGAATTCCTTGTTCGTCTCTCTCTTTCTCTGCCCCTATAGTATAGCATTTGTAGGTAAATGCTATTTATCATTTACCTCATTCTGCAATTTCAGTTTATTAGATTGAAAGAGTTCTAAGGAAGGAATGTAAAGATCATACAGGGAAGCATCTTATTTTAAAATGGGACAAAATCAAGGCTGAGCTAAATAAGTAGCTGGGTAGCTCAGTGGTTAAGAGTCCACCTGCAATGCAGAATACTCAGTTCCAATCCCTGAGGAGGATCAGGAAGACCCCCTGGAGAAGGGAATGGGAACCCACTCCAGTATCCTTGCCTGGAGAATCCCATGGACAGAGGAGCCTGGTGGGCAACAGGCCATGGGTCCGCATAGAGTCAGACATGACTGAAGTGCCTGAGCACAGCGTAGACTAGCCATGCATGCCTTTTAGTCATCCTTGCACTTGATCTCAGCAGCATCCTCCATGAAGGGCTGGCTTCCCTTTGCCCTGTGACACCTCCCCCTACCTCTCACTGCATCTTAGCTACTCCTTCTCTGCTGCATTAGTGTCCTGGCCTCTTCTAGTTGGCCCACAAATACCGGAGTTCCCCAGACACTAGCCCTTAGCCCTGCTTTCCCACTGTATCGGTTCCCCCAACCACCATGATACCATTGATTCCTATGGTTTCAGTGCCGACCCATAGGAAGACGGTTAACAGTGATTCCACTCAAAACATCTCCTAGCCAAAGATCTATGTGTCTAGGGGACCTTATAATTTATCATCTGAACGTGGATAATTTGAGAGTGAAAGTGGGCTGGAAATGGTAAGATACCAGCATAGCGAGCACACACTGAGGTAGTCCTGGGCCAGCACATCTATCCGTCAGTCATGCTGGGCACATGGAACCACTTGGCATAGGCTCTTAGGTGTATCAAGGACTCCTAAAACTAACGTGAGAGATGAACTTGGGGTCTTTCCCTGAAAACCTCAGCCTCTCCCACTGACCCCAAATGCAGAGGATGATACGACTGTCCGCCTAGTTATCAGAGCAGAAACCTTGGACGTTTCCTTCACTGTGCTCTCTCTTCCAGTTCATCACAGTGTCTGGTTTATTCTTACGTGACTTTCTAAATGCTTCTTGAAACCATATGCTTCTTTAGTCTCCACCACCTTGCTAATCTGGGGTCCTGTGACATCTGACATTTCAGGAGCTTCCTGATTGGTTCGTTGGCAGTCAGTCTGGACCCCTCTCCAACTCACTGTCTACATCACAGCCAGAGCAATCTTTAAAGTATGCAGAAAGGATGCTCTCATCCCTTGCTTAAGACAACACATAATACAGCCCTCCTCATCATGTCTTTCTTTCCCACTTGATTGTGACGCCCATAAAGCCGGGGACCTTGCTGGTTTGCTCTCCTCTGTTTTATCAGTAACATGACATGGCACGTCATACGCAGTCCTTGATAAACTCTTACCGCTTAAATGGATGGATGAATGAAAGACCCAGCATTCTAAAACCTGACTTCAGGCTGCTAGTTCTAGAGTCTCTATATTCTTTTCCCCCTGAAGATTTTAACCATCTTGAATGTGGAGGCTGGATTATTCTATTATTTACTATTTTATTCTTTCTCATTTTGGAAAATGGAACCTTCCTGTCTACCCTGTGTTTATTCAGTAATTTTAAACCATAACTACACCCAAGAATCAGCTGGAGAGCTCTCAAAACATACCAGTGCCAGGATTTCACCCCAGACTGATTAAAGAGACTCTATAGAGTTGGGACCTGGTCATAATCAGTAAGTTTAAAGAGTTTCCCAGGTGTCTCTAAAGCCCAGTCAGGATTGGGAAATCATTGATTTAAATCTATTCAGCCTTCAAGTTCCATCTCAAACACGATCTCCTCCAGGGAAAGAGGGGTCTCTGATTTTTTCTAAAGACTTACTAGCATGTAGTGGAGCAATTAAATGGTCAAGACTTAACTATTTTAGGATTTCTCTTCCTACATGAGGCTGAGATTATGCATTATATTTAGGAAGCATCTGATGTGGGAGAAGTTACTTTATAATTTCCTTTTATTTGACCCCTGTGCACTTGTCATTTTGCAAAAAGACTTAGAAGTCATAAGCAAGATCAGTCTCTATAAACCGATCTGGGATTTATGACTGCCACTGTGACTGGACATGACAGCAAGTTTTCTTACGAATTCCATCTGAGTCCTGACCCTCTGGTCAGCTGTCTTGAGTCATGTGGTCAACTGAGGCCCAGATACACATGGTCCATGTTCATTTTGGAGGAGCGAGCTAAGCAGATGTCTTCTTAAACTACTTAGGACACCAGCTTTCCATCAGGATCTCCGAGACCTTTAGGAAATGTTCTTACAGCTGCTCGATTCTATTCTGTGTTTGCAGCGTGCAGCAAGTTGAATAGAAGCCTAAAAGCAGGCTGAGTGAATCATCTTTCTCTCATCCTTTGTGGGTGGGGCAGGGGCACGTGGAAAGGCAAATTCTTACACGTATGCCTGTGGTCATTAACCTGGTGACTCCACTGACCCCACATTTAGCACTGTTAAAGGATCTTACATATAACACCACTGTTTTGCAAGGATGTTTTCCCACAGGCATAATACAATAGCAGGTTTTTAAAACACAGCTTCTTCAGGTTCAGCAGCAACTTTCTACAGGAAACTAAAAAGGCAGATAACTTACAGCACCTTTTCTTAAACTTGTTCTCTTGAGCTTTGGTGCTGCTGTTAGAACTGAAGGTAGAGGGAAGAGACCCCAGAGTCAACAGCCTTTCAGTACCAGTGAATCTCAAAGCATCCTTTTTAGGGGCATTATCCCATGGAGCCAATTTTGCCATCATTTTGCAGCTTCCTAAGTGGCAATTCACCCCCAAACCATAAAACAGTTAGTAAAAATGCCCAGACTATGGGAATAATATTTTGAGTAGTTTTCTGGGAACTTTGAAATATATTTCTAATTACTGCTGCCCTAAAAAAAAACCAAAAAAACAAAAAAACAAAAAAACCCCAGATGTTTACAGAGGTATCATTATTTATTTAATTGCTAATTTAAGACAAAATATCAACAAGGTAAAGAGAAGCATATTTTGAACTAAGTTGGTTTAGTGGATGGCATTCCATGTTGGCTTTAGAATGGAATATTAAAATGAATTATCTATAAAATGGAGCTAATCAAATGTGGGTTTTGGGGTGCTCTCTATGCTTAGCGATGGATCCACAGAAGCTAAGTGGACTACAAGTTCAGTATTTATGTAAAACCACCAAGATAACATCTCACTGTGTCATCTTTGCTGGGGCTCAAGCTGACTGACTACAATGGCTGGCATTTTCACTGTTCTCACACTTATAAAAATAAAATCAGAAAGCAGGAGAGGAAACAGAAAGACATCTGGTAGTACAAAATGAAGGCATTTATCAGAAAGGATGCCTTTTTTCCTCTTGAAAACTACAGAAAGTTTGTTTCTTCCAATTATGCTTAGAAGTATAGATTTCACATAATTAGGAGAAAGTTGAATGAATAACGGGAAGTTGAAATACATGGTTTGTCTTGGATAAAATGAGAGTTTAACTTTATTTCTCTGTTAAATAGCTTGCCTCGATATATTGATTATGCTAATTCACAATCTAATGCATAATTACATTCAGGAAGTATATCACAGGGATAGAATCTGATAAAGAATGGAGTGACACATTGAGAAGAAAGAACGCTTGTGCTAACCTAAGGAAATGACTCATTGCTTCCCTTGTAGAGCCACACTTGTTTTATGATATAGGCTATCAGTACATGCATTAAATTTGGATAATAATATAATGATATTTACTAAAGTGGACAAGCTTGAATTTCCACTCATACTTTATACCTTTCATAGCTAGGTGAGTTATAGATAATTATCAATTAAAGAGACTAGATTCAGAAGCTGCACATGAAATTAACCACAGCATCATCTTACTGTTCTCTTTCAGTATTTGTAAGTCACTGTTGTGAGTATATTGTTGTGACTGACCACCGCCCTCTCCCCCAAATAAAGTCATCTTCATAAAGGCAGTATGCCATATATACGAGTTTAGAATGTAGCTTTAAATGTAACACAGATTGTATGTATACGAGCTTGTTCTCATTTGGGTAATTTGTGTTGAATTTTCTTCTCTAATCTAAGCTGATGCCTTTTAGTGCCTCAATCAGTCTTCTGATTTTATCTTTTCATTTGTGTGGACAATTTTCCATTTATTATGTGTTCTCAAGAAAGAATACACTATGTACAATTACTTATGACATTTGTCTAATTTAAAAAAATTCCTTTGTATATTCACAAGCTTAAAATTATTCATATAGTTCATAACGATTATGGTTTAAAATGAGAATTATATGGGGGAAATACATATGTATTTATATGTATAATATACTATATATATATATTTATAATATAGAAATACTTTTATAAATATATATAAATGTATATATGTGTGTACATATTATATATGTACATATTCATACTATATAAGTATGTAGCATATATGTACATATATGTATATGTACACACATATACATACTTTTGTGTTGATGGATTTCACCTCCAAATGTCTGTACATTTGACTACTATTAATCAATGCTTCTTGAAGATTAATTAGATTAGATTAATTCATAAATCAAATGATTGAAGCCTGAAGTCTAGCTAGTGAGGTTGGTTAATTCTGTCCCCTCAGATAGATTAACTGAATACAAAATTTGCAATGCAGCATTTCAGAAGACCCTGCCAATTCTATCATCAGCTTTAGACATTTATTGTAAAGATCATTTTAAAGTCTAATGGAGGCGACATGAGGACTGTCCCCAAAATTCAAACCTGGGTGCAGTTCAAATCTGTACCAGGAAAAAAAAAGGTCTCTTGAGACAGACTTGATTCCTCTGAAGAAAAAAATATATAATTTACTACCATCTAAAATATTGATGAAGAAATATGTGAGGGTTTTTAGAACAGATTTTATCCTATATTTAGTATCAGAAAATGCTGTATACTTAAAACTTTTCTTTTGCCCAAATCAAATAGAATTTCCAGTAATGATGAAAAACTTACGATTTTGGACCATTTTGTTTACCAAATGTCTAGTGTGAGATATCTCTGATGGAATAATCACTTCCAGTGTAATTTACTATAGGTTTGTTAACAGCAAAAGACCTCTCTGTTGGGGGTTAAGAATATTTAATCCTTTAAAGCTGACATATATAACATGTAGCTATGTCAGCTACAGCTGTTTCTAAACATCAGTAACAAAATTATAGACAGGTTTTGAAGCTTCTGTGGTGGGAATGAATACATCTGAGGATTCAACTTGCTGACAGTGTTTATGTAATTTAATCCTACCATCTGGTAGAAAGTAAACATTTTTTTTTATAAAATTAAAGTTTATAAAGTGAATCTCTTATACTTTGCAATTGTTGTGAGTGACACATTTCAATGTAGTTTCTGGAAAAATGAATGGAGATTCCATATCCACTATTTTGAGATGAATACTGGATTGCAGTTAATGTTGCACTTTCATCTGCATTAGCTCCTTAAACAGTAAACAAATGGGTACTTCAGCTAAAAAGCCTGTTTCATGCTACTTGGGTTCCTCTAAGATAGCATGCATGTTTTTCTTCTTTCCATTTTACACAAAAGAAACCAAGACTCAGCAGTGTTTCTGAGATTATGTCAGTGATCTCAGAAAAACTGATGCCACAAATAAAATACATTGCTAACCTTAAATGATTTCTTCTCAGCATTCCCTGATTTTTCCCATTACATAGCAATAGTTATACAGTATGCATTTAGCCATGATGTGAGTGGCATAATCCAGTATGTTCACTTTGCAAGTAGCCCCTTTCCCTTTTCGTAGAAGTAGGCAAATTAGGAGATTTGTGAAACTGACAAATTAGTCTACAAACCCTGCCAAGTTCAAACTTTATAAATGTGACCTAGACATTTTCCTTGAAAAAAATACATGGGCTGATGGACTTTCGTGTTTATAGTTGCAGCCTGTGTTAAATTGAAAGTCTATACTCTATGTTGATGTAATAAAATTTAATTAGTTGTAAGTCAGATTTTGGTTTAGTGGTAATTAGTTTAGTGTATAATTATTACATCTAATAGCAATCTGAAATCTGCAAGCATTTTGATCTTTTTCCAAGTTAAGGGGAAAAAAACCCTGAAAGATTTATAACAGAAATAGCAATAATGAAATCACATTAGCTAATTTCATTAGACAAATTATGGACAATGTTAACTGGCAACATAAAATTTTGGTGATGACATACATGTATCATGCTGAGCTAGTACATAAAATATTTTAAAATGAATTTTTTTCTTATTAAACATAAAGCAATCTAATGTGACTTTTGATGTTTCTTAATTTTTGAAATGCATTACCTATAATTTTATGTAACAGAATTTAATATTATTCATGTAAAAACTATAGTATTATGATTGTCAGGCTTTACAAATCAAGGAACTTTTATTAGAAAACTTGAAAATTATCTTTAATTCATTGAGATCTGACAAATATTCCCAATTTTACTTGGATGTATTTCCTACTTTCAACAGGATACAAAGTAGTTTGCAGTGGACAAAATAATTACACAAAAGCACACTATTTAAAAAAATCTTCACAAACTTTTTAAGTTAGTAAGTTGATTAAAGTTAAAAATGTAATGTCTCTCTGAATTACATAGGTAGTATTACATTTAACTCATCTATTTGTAGCAAAGACTAAATGGAGGCCAATAATATTTATTTTGCCATTTCTTACCTTTTTCAATCCCTTTCTCCAATAGGAGTACTGTTGTTTCATATAGGATCCAAGTACCATCTCATTTCAATTTTTAAATTATATTTAAAACCTTTTTTTTCCCTGCAAATTTATTGTTACTTTTAAAATTTACAATCCAGATAAATCTGTTGTAATCCACAATGCAGTTCAGTACCAAGTGTGTTTTCCACATCAAAGATCATGTGTCTCATTGTTAATCTGTTTGAATTTAAAATGTTTAGCTTAAAGATGAGAAATTCAATAAATAGCGTGTATTGTGGAGAGTGCCACCTCTGTACAAGTGGCTGAGTTGGTATCAAACGGCTATTATATAGTTTTAAATGAATTTTTATAACTTACTAACTGATATTTATAGACAGATCTAAGGTTTACTACAAGTGTATGGAAAAGAAATTTTCTATTTCTTTGATAATATTTCTTTCTTCTTCATTCTACTTTATTAGTAAAGGGTCTATTTTGACTTCAAAAGAGGTCTTATGATCATTTCCATTTGGCAAGGAGAAAGAAGTGATTTGAAATAAAATATTCATGAACTGACATAATTAAAAATATTAACGGAGACATCTAAATTGGCTTTACAGTACACCATTATAAATATTTATTTAGATCATTGCAAAATGTCTGTCATGATGTACACGTTTTACATAGGATATCATTTCAGTTTCTTAAAATTTGATTTTATATTTATTTAAGTTGAATTTATCTGAACACATGCTCTTGCAGCATTAATGCTGAGTCTTTATACAAGAAGTATTTAAGGCAGACCTAGTAGGTGAACACCCTGGAAGGGGAAATGACAGCCCACTCCAGTGTTCTTGCCTGGAGAATTTCATGGACAGAGGAGGCTGTCCATGGCAGGCTCAGTCTATGAGGTCGCAAGAGTCAGACACAACTGAGCAACTAACACACACACAGTTGATGAACAACACAGAACTGAGGGGGGATAGAAAGGATGCTAAGAGGAGACGCCCCAGACAGTCTTCAGTGTGAGATACATGTTCATTGAAGTTAGCAGTACAAAATATTATATAATCAGGTGCCAAGTGAGAGGGATTTAATAAAAGATGAAGTTGGATTGTTGCTTGAGGCTATTTCTCAGTGGAGGTACCATCCATTCTTAGCTTGGTAATCAACCTTATAGAAATTTGACTTCCTCCTTTCTCTGACTGTGGAACCAAATACACAAGGTCATCCTTAATAAATCCATGATCTGTTTACTAATTTATATTGGGGAATAACCCTGTGTCCAAAATATTTTTATTGATTACCTTGAGAACTGGCAATCAGAGCACCCAAAACAACTGAAAAAACTCTAGTCATAAAGTTACTAGGTAAATTTAAAATTTATTCCTTCATCAGTTCAATAAGCTACTGGTTGATTCCTACAATATGCGAAGATCCATGTTAAGTTCAGTGAGAAATGAAATACCTTGGTGGCTGCTGCCATCTAGAAACATGCAGAGTTAAGATATATCTGTAGAGTCCAGACTCAAACTAATAAACCTGATGTCTTAGTGAATATCTTACCTGAACCATGACAGATCTTGGAGAATCCTTTCTGTGATATTATGAAACGGATGTGCCTGATGTGCAGTGTATTTTAAAATTCTGTTCTGTGTACCCATGTGAATAAACAACAAGAGTTGACATTGTAACCACGTGAATATGAATGAAAATAAGAATCTGAAGAAGACTCTTACATTTTTTTGTCCTGGGTCTTGAGAGTAAATGTTCTTTAAAAAAAAAACAAAAAA
Organism: Bos indicus; assembly: GCF_029378745.1. Classification (NCBI taxonomy): domain Eukaryota; kingdom Metazoa; phylum Chordata; class Mammalia; order Artiodactyla; family Bovidae; genus Bos; species Bos indicus. Next base: position 13,222,740 of record NC_091786.1, read on the forward strand.
AACAGCCATTTATGTTTCCAGTCTGACTCTCTAACTCTTATGATTCTGTCAAGAGAGGGTGGAGAATGACAAGCAGGTTTGGTTTTGTTTTTAATTTTTCATTTGAATATAGTTGTTTTACAATGTTGTGTTAGTTTTTACTATACAGCAGTGTGAATCAGCTATATGTATATATATACGTATATATGTATATATATATACACACACACATATATATCCACTCTTTTTTTGGAGCAGTTTTAAAAATATATGTTTAGTCAACAAATCTTTATGATGTGCCCTGAGCTAAGAATTCAGCACCTAAGAAACAGCCCTGAGGGGTCAGGGCTGACCTGGCTCCTGCCCTCATATGCGGATGGTGGCAATGGAACAGCAGAGGAAAAATTCAGTAGGAGTTGAGAATTCAGGGCAAAAGGCTGGGGGAAATATGCATTCAGTGACATGCATTTAAACCCCAATGATAAAGTTGTCTCTGGAAATACTGGCTTCCCTGGTGGCTCAGTTGGTAAAGAGTCTGCCTGCAATGCAGGAGACCTGGGTTTCATTCCTGGGTTGGGAAGATCCCCTGGAGAAGGAAATGGAAACCCACTCCAGTATTTTTGCTTCGAGAATCCCACAGATGAGCCTGGTGGGCTACAGTCCATGGGGTCACAAATGGTCAGACTCGACTAAGTAATTAACTTTCTTTCTTTCTAGAAATACTTGGAAGAGGGAGGGTCAAAGGCCTCTGATTTAGTAAAGTCTTCAATATGGGAGCAATAAAATGATCAGAAACCAGTCCTGGGAATGGAAGTTACCATTAGGGAGTTTGTAAAATTGTCAAGGCCATGTGCACAGACATTGGCTGGTGTGACCAGCAGTTTCAAAGAAGAAAGAGTGGAAGTTAATATGGAAAGACTCTGAAGAATGACTTTTGAAGGAGAGCCAAAATTGATTAGGAGGAGATGAGTATCATTTGCCTGTAGACTCAAGGACATGGTGGTGGGAAATGAGACCTGGAATATGGGAAATATACGATTTGTTACACAAATGTAACAGTGAAAGGAAGGTGCCCACAGGAGGAATTCCTACAAGAGGTTTAAGAATAATCTGAGGTTGAAGATTAGACCAATGCCTTTCCCATGTAAGTCCTCCTCAGGTGTATCTGACAAAGATTTTTAGCATACCTTATAAATGTGGACTTTGGGATTACTTCTTTGTTGGTATCAAACAGAAAAAGTTGCTATTTTTTTATTGACTATGTTATATAGCATTAAGAATATAGTTACTTTTTTGTAAATCGTAAACCATCATTCAAAAAACAGACTTATGTAAATTGATTACTAAAACATTACTTTTTTTTTTCCAGAAATTAAGATTCATTTACTCAAAGATTGTGATTTAGGTATCTAATTTAGCTTGATGGTCCAACTATGTGTTCTCAGGAAATTTCTCTTTATCCATTAACTAAATAAATTTTGATGCTAGGAGTTAGATTGGTTAGACTAAGAATTGTTTCCTAAATTAATAGTTTCATGTAAATAAAAGCAAACATACATCATCTATTAGGAATTTAATTTACGTACAATATAAAGTCAGAATTGATTCCTTATTTTTCCTCCTTATTCTTTGGGGATTCTGGAAACACATATGTAAGTGTCTATGGCTGCAAAGCAGCTCTGGATAATTGCCTGTTTTCATTTCATAGCTGGCATTGTTTTTTTTTTGGTGTTTTTTTCCTCCTCTGCTGCTACTTATTTCATCTGAAGAAAGCCTTCTTAGTACTAATTCTCACACACACACACACTCACACACACACACACACACTCACACAGACACACATACACACACATATTTTAACAAGGAGGTTGTACCGTCAAGATCAGATTAACTGAGTAACCCATGATAGTGGAAGAAGTCAGTTAAATACTTCGGGGGTGTAGGAGTCAGATTAAGCCCCACCAGGAAAAGAGGGACAGTTGAACTAATATTAGGAAGTAGAGAAAATAATTGAAACTGGAGAACTCTAGTCCATTAATCTGGAGGTTCCTTGTATAACCAATGAGCTTTAATATCCAATTTAATGAAAGATGCTTATTTCACTTGCCAGAGCAGAAAAATTAATTGGTAGCTATAATTTAAGTTTGGTCTCCTTTCTAATTGAAAGAATGTCTAAAGGGAGGGGAAAAAAAAGAAAAACATTTTCATTCCACTCATTTTCAATTTTTAATTTCTTTTTTTTTAAGTTTTATTACAAGTATTGACATTTTCATTATTTCAATTGGATATTTAATTTGTTACACACTGTTGGTAAGTAGGAAAAGAAAAACCTCTTGAAAGACAGCAGACAGTTTAATGAACATGAAGTCTATTCTCTGAGTTTGCAGGGTGTGAGGAATCCACCTGTCCAGGAAGAACCTGGCATGTGACAATGTTTCGGGAAGTACATGTTAAAGCAGATACACGGTTATATATATTTTATCTTTTTATCATGTTAGAAATTAATTTTATTAGTGATTCCTCACAACCTACATTTTTTTTTTAAGAATGTCATTGGCAGTTGGCTAAACCCTGATGCTGTACTGAGTGACTGATGCTCACATTTTGGGCCGTTTCTCGTTTACCTGTATTACCTCAGGCCTCTGGCCCTCCTAATTTAAATATAAATATATTAATAAATATACGTATCAAGTATTTGCAGAACACAAATTCTGCGTGTTAGTGAACACAGAAATATTTCACAGTTTTTATGTCTTTCTTTTCATTACTCCTCTGCATAATTCTAAAATCAAGACAAAACTTCCACAGAAGAGCCACCAGAATAAAGAGGCCCAGAGGAGTGTGGCCTATTTAAAACATCTGAAAATAACTTAGAGAAGACCCTCCTGCTTTTTGCCTCTGCCAAAGAGACGGGGCAGCCTGGGAAGGCTCGTGGCTGTGTCAGTGTCACTTTCCCTCCTGGCTTGAGGACGGGCGATGCCAGAGCAGTGTGTCCTCTGGAAATGATTCCTTGCCCAGTCTGTTTTCCTGGCAGTGTAGGAAAAAGCCAGCATAGTTGGGAAATACCCATCCACTTTCAAATCAAGCCCACATGCTTTTGCCTGTTTTATGCACGTGGGGTCCCGTGGGTGTTTATGGAACGCTGAGGTGATGCCTCTGTGGCTCTGGGAGTAGAGATTGGTCTACACAGTTGAAATGACCCACTGTCCGACAGTGAATGAACTGCTCTATGGTAAATTCAATCATTTTGTGTTGTGTGGTGAATGACTTATTTGATCAAACCTAACTATGCCTTGCGGAGAAGGCAATGGCACCCCACTCCAGTACTCTTGCCTGGAAAATCCCATGGATGGAGGAGCCTTGTAGGCTACAGTCCATGGTGTCGCTAAGAGTTGGACTCGATTGGGTGACTTCACTTTCACTTTTCACTTTCATGCATTGGAGAAGGAAATGGTAACCCACTTCAGTGTTCTTGCCTGGAGAATCCCAGGGACAGAGGAGCCTGTTGGCCTGCCGTCTATGGGGTCGCACAGAGTCAGACATGACTGACGCAACTTAGCAGCAGCAGCAACTATGCCTTGAACAATTTAAATATCTTAGTGAATGAGCTAGGTCTTATGAAAGGTACAGGATAAATATTCTCTGCATCCGTGTAGAGACCAGCAGCTTCAAACACAGTAGACATGATGATTAGCAGAACAACTGGTTTCCAGTTGGCATGTAGCAGATCACATTCAGACAATGGAGGATTACTTAAATGACACAGAAGACAATCTAGCATAGTGGTTAAGAGTGTGGGCTTCAAAATGAAACTACCTTGTTGACTTCCGGCTCTACCACATACTGCCTTGTGATATGGGGCAAATTATCTACTCTCTAGATAGATAAGTTGGATGGCATCACTGACTTAATGCACGTGATTCTGAGTAAGCTCCGGAAGTTAGTGATGAATAGGGAAGCCTGGTGTGCTGCAGTGCATGGGGTCACAAAGAGTCAGACATGACTGAGTGACTGAACTGAACTGCTCTCTCTGTGGTTCAATGTTATCATCTTCAAAGTGAAGATAATAATAACATGTTCCTCATATGTTTGTAGTGAGGCTGAAGACTCAAGTAAAGATATTAACTCACGCCTGACACATAATTAGCACTCAGCTGAAGTGTCTTTTATTAGTAGCAGTATTCAATAAGTGAACTCATAGGATATCCTTTAGTTTGGAAATGAATATTCTTCTAGAATGACAAGTTCTAAAGTAAGCTGCTGCAATTATTTTTTAAAATAATCCCTGACATTTAAATAATGTTTTAAAGTTGGCAGGACTGTTTTCATGTAGATCTTTAAGATTTGATATACTGTTTTTGTCCAAGCCTTAGGAGATGGGCAGGAGAGATGGTGGAATTTTAGAGATGGTTGGTTTGAGGTGACCCTTAAGACAAGATGACCTATGAGTCAGTGATGAGTGACATGAGGCCTGGATGGCCATTGCTGGTAGTCAGGCGGCACTTAATAAAGGATCCTAATTTCCCTTTGCCTCATATTTACCATTCATCATCAAATTGTCATCATCAGAGACACAATCACAAGCTAAATCCTTTTTAATGAGCAGTCGGGATGATCCGACATTGAGCCAGATGAAGTACTCCTGAACACTTAAATTCTCTCAACCTGAAAAATACCTGGACTTCCTTGTCAGCTTCACACTCAAAGCCCTTCACAAGAACCATGTGTCCAGGCCCTGGACCATCTATGGTCCTTTGGATTCATCAAGCTGATGCTCCTGAATCACGCTATTTGGGGGAAATTTCTGCTGTGAAACCACTCTGAAACTTCCCAAATGAGGTGATTACAGAACTATCTTGGAATCTAGATGGAAATAAAAAAGAATTTTATTTCATTTAAATTATCAGGGCTTCCCTGGTGGCTCAGTGGTAAAGCATGTGCCTGCCAATGCAGGAGATGTGGGTTCGATCACTGACATGGGAAGATCCCACGTGCCACGGAGCAATTAAGCCCCTGTGCCACAACTGTTGAATCTATGCTCCAGAGCCTGGGCGCCACAGCTACTGCGCCCATGGCCTAGAGCCCGTTTGTCACAAGCCAAGCCACGGCAATGAGAAGCCTGTGATTGCAGTTAGAGAGAGCCCGGCTTGTATCAACTAGAGAAACACCAACACAGCAACCAAGACCCAGCATAGCCAAAAATAATAATCAAAAATATTTTTAAATGATCAAATATTTGACACACATGTTTTCTTTTGTTCTACTCTCAAAACTACTGAAATGCATGTTGCTTATTGAAAGTTTTGAGGTTCAGATGAGCCCACAGTTAAACTGCTCGAGAGAAGTCATAGGATTTAATCTCTGAACAAAAGTTACAGATGTCTGTACAACATTTTATACATTTTGACATGAAGTTTTTGCTCCCATAAGAGTTAGCTCCTGTTCAAACACTGTGTGTTTGATGTATGCAGAATGTTTGTATCTCCTTAGTAGAATCTAAGCACCCCAAGGGCAGGAATGGTGTTTTGTAATTCTGTTACATCCTACAAACCAGAGCATCACATTTAAACCTTTCACCTAGTCAAAAGATAGATGATTGCATTGTACATCCATAACTTAAACTTCTGTGCCTTTAATAACCCCGGATGTCTCCAAGATTTGTGGCAGCTGAGAACATTCAGATAACTAAATTGCCCACTTTTATTCTTTTAGATAGATGGCATCAATTTCTACTGCCTCACCAAAAAATTATGTAGGCCAAGCATAGAACTTTCCTTATAAATTTTACAACCAGCTCCTGAGAGGCTAGAGAAAGATCGTTGCCTTCACAGCACTGTTGATCTTCTTCATGGCTTTTGTCGTGATTCAAACAATGTGACAGAAGCCGTCCCCCAAGGAGGAGTTTAATAGAATTCAAGAGAGATGAACCTACAAATATACATATTAACTCTCCATAAAATCCATGTCTTACATGTTCAGGAATTCTCTTTTTTTAAGGCCTTATGATTTCTCATAATATGTGTTTCCCTTCAAAATGAAACAGCAAATTTTGTTAGCTGTGGAATATTTTAGTTAAATGGTTTTAAAAATTAACAAGTTGAACTCATTACTTAATTATTTCTTAGGGAAAAAAATAAAACAACTTCATAATCATTTTCCTATAGTATCTGTGAGGCTTCCAACTTTTCCCAAACAATTATCATCCTGTATTTTACCCTGGGACCAATTAAGCTTTCTAAAAAAATTTTTCTAGTTAATTCCTTTATATCAGCTTCTTAAACAGGTGATGTGGTTATTAGACTTCATCTCTACATCCCTGTGAATTTTCAATCCAAATATTTCAAAGCAAAAGTCAGTATTGGAATGAAGGAAACCAGAGTCTGTATTTTAGAGCAGGAAGTGAAATCATTTGTTTTTAATCCTTTCCATGATTTTAACTCTTAACTATTCACTGATTGGTTTTGTGTCTTCAAGGTGAGAATTTTTTTTATTAAGTAATCAAAATAAACTTTTAAACTTGCCAAGCAAAAACGTTATCTAAATCTCACATTTAAGTTAGATTTAATTCTGAAACGCTTTTAAGGACCCCTGTTACTCATTCTCGCGGTGGTCTTTCAAAAGCCAGGTGTCTGGGATTGTCTCCAGGCTGCTCTAAAAGCACCCCAGGCTTTGGATTAATACACGAGAGCTGCCTTTTATTTCAAGATGCCTATTTACATAATGCCTGTTCATTTAAACTCACTTGGAATGTGTGGCCAGGATGAACCCAAACCAGAGTGGGTCAGCAGTGCACGGTCTTGCTTTTTCATTGAATTAATTTTAAAATATTTCTCTCTTCCAAAGCTGGAATGGAAAAAAAAAATAGTTACTGTGGAGGCGTTTCTTAATTCAACACTATATATCTCAATTTTAGAATAAACCCTGGATACTTTATCTCAATACATACTAGAACAGGAATTTTAAAAACTCAGTGTCTGTTATTAAACCCTTCAGTACTATAAAGTGTTAGAACTTATATACAGTACAACAGAACATATATATTGCAAACCTCAGAGTAATCTCTGTTCTGACGCCATCACTTCTTTTGCACAAAATACATTTCCTTAATCCTTTGATTCAACTTTCAAGTTCAAAAAGCATCTTGGTGTGTGGATGTGGCTGTGTGGAATATGAAGATTTTTTCATGTAACTTTTGTCCTCTAAATATTATTTTTAAATACAGTAAGTCAAATGTAATGTTATGGGATAAGATGCTTCTTTAATATTAGACTTTGACATGAATTTTGAATATGTTATGAGCTTAGTTAAAAAAAAAAAGCCTTAACCTTTGTCATTTTGTTCAGACCTCACATTGAAATCCACTTTTGTGTTCTTTCTCCAGAAGGTTAGACGGTATCAGCTTTGTATTATGGGCAGGGATCCACTTCACTAAATTGCAGCCTGTTTTAAGTATTTACTTAAGTATTTGGGAGACTGGGGGCCTTAATAGTTGCAGTTGCACGCACACCAGAAATATGAATAAAGCCTGCTTTCAGAGTAAAAAAAAATTTTTTTGAAGGATTTTCTTCTTAAAATAATATGAACTTTGAATTAGGAGAAAGCTGCTTTGAGAAGTTTATTTTCATTTGCAACATTGTAATGCTCGTTTTTCCTTGGCTTTTACCAAATGACTTGAGCTTGAAAATGTTGATGTTTAGTTACATATTTATAGAGGATGCTAATCTCCCCCGTGTGTCTGCATAGCTTGCTTCTGTGTTTCTCCCCTAGAGCAGAGTTAATGTGATGTTTATCTGCTGTTACACTTTTCTATCTTTTTGAAATCCTACTTTGACATCTTTCTTTAGCATATATTTATGCAGTGATTAAATCTCATCTTCCTTTATAGCATCTCCAGATGCTGTATAGTAAAGAGAGCATTTTTTTTTTTTTTTTATTCTTTAAGTTGGGTAAGTTTCAGAAAGTCATTCTATGTGAATAAATGACTAGGCCTTTTCTATTTCAATACTATTCAGTATGTATGTAACCTATAAATTATTTTTATTATGCTTCTGGATAAAAGTCATTTGTTTCTTGGTAACAGTAATTTTATTGGGAACCATATTTGTTAAATAACACTTCATTTAGCTTTCTTTTAATAGTATCTCATTGTTCTTTCCCTTCACAAATCACATTCATTCATTAATTTTAATTTTATTTCATTTATTAGATGATTATTATTATTGTTTCTGGCTATCATCTGGCCCCATAAGACTTCTTAATGAAATTCTGAAATTTTTAGCAGAGATGAGTTCATTTCTTTGTTAATGGCTATATGAATGAGCCAGCTCTGTGATGTTTAAAACAAAACCCAGCAACTAAATAAAGCAACAAGACAATTAAGATTTTGAAAGAATGAAACAACTTGCTCCAGAATTGCAATCAAGTAGTCTAAATACATAAACTCATCAGGACCGTTTCATTTCTTCCTTTTCTATCCCCCTTGAACCTTGAACCTAACAATAGGAAATAATAGAAAACCAAAGCCGTGCTATGGCTCACTAACACCCTTAAAAGGCATCTGACTATGACTGGATGTGAATGAGTGCTCCCCCAAATCTTTTGCTGAAAGATGGGGCCTCCTGAGGGAGTCTTTAATTGTTTTCCCCTTTTTTCTCTGCAGGAGCCACAGAGCTCAGCTTAACAAAATCAGTATTAGTGAGGAGATCAAAACCAAACCTCTAATGTGGTCAGTATTTGACCACCTTTTTATAAAGTTAATCAAACCTGTTAAGAAAAAATGTAAAGTAGCAGAATGTAATATTCTGAAAGGAAATTCCAGAGTATAAAAGTCTAGCAATTTGACCCTGTAGTAGGTGTTTACTTAAAGAAAAAAAAAAAAGCCAACTGATTTTTTTCACTGAGGCCAATTGGTCAGTTGAGATAAAAGGGTTACTTCATTTACATGTAGATCTGCTTTATAAATCCAAGTCAACTGTTTACAAGATTTGTATCAGATTGTGTCAGATTATTTATATTCAGTGTTGCTTTACTTTCATATCCCATTTAGCAAGTGTAAAAAGATTGATGCATTATCAATCACCAATAATATTTCATTAAAAATGAATCAGTTGGAAGTATCCCATTATGCTTTTGGCTGATGTTTTGCTTGCTTGTTTAACTTGATTGTAAAAAGAATTTTTTAAGAAAGATTTAATAGTATGTTCTTTGACTTTAAAACATAAATCAGTGGTCACAGCTCTGTATGGTCACATGTAAACTCTTCTCTGACTGATATAAGGAAATCCTAATATAAATGTGTAAAATTAATTTTCTCCTTTTGATGAATCATTGCTGATGGAAAATAACCACACCATCCAATCGGATGCTTTTAACCCCCTTAGGTCATTGATGAAAAAGGGTAGGAAGTTTTTAGACTTGGCTCTAACAAAGGGCAGGTTGTTTTGGATGTCATATCACTGAAGGGCAAGCCCTTGCTTCAAGGATTACTTCCGTTATTCTGCGATGCCTAAATGATCCCAATCGTATTTCATTTCTATTTTGCATGAATGAACTACTCCCTATTAAAATGTTAATATCTCCTGGTCATTTATATCTCATAACTTCTGGTCACTTATCTCTAAGCTTGAACTTTTCCATATCCGAATTCGTCCTATGTGAAGGAGAGAACAAGTTGAGAGTGATGAAGTACAAACACGATAGCACGGATTTCCTGGCGTTGGTGCAGAAGTTCCAGGAGGCGGGAGAAGGGTTCTAGATGGAAAAGTAAGTGGCCTCTGGATTGCCCTAACAGAAAACTGTAATATGTGAAGCCCTTGAAATGCGTCAGGCACGGTGCATTTCCACACTGGCAGGATTATATACATTTCTTGGTGATCTAGTTCTTCCGAATGGCAACGTTATGAGCTCAGCTACTGAAGCAGTGATGTCCAGGAGCATGACTCTGACCCCGAACTCCTGGTTCTAAGCTCAGCTCTACTATTTACTAGTGTGTATCCTCAGGCAGGTAACTACTGTGAGCCTTGGTCTCCTCCTTGGTAAAATTCTTCCCTGCTAGAATTTTTGGAAGGATGAGGTGGTAAGATAGAATGTATAAAAAGAACTCACTGGCCCATGGTTTGTTATTTTAAATCACTGACTTTTAAAAGTATCCAAATGTTGCAAACAAGCAATTTATAATCAAAACCCAATATACCACTAATCTGTTATGATTAGCTAGGAAGACATGGGACAAATCCCTTGTCACCCTTTTTCATCAAATTATTCTAATTAGGAAAAAAAGATTAAATTCAAAAAGAAATCAAATAAGTGTGATTCAAAGCAAAATAACTTAAAACCACAGTTATATATGGTGATATATTATGCTGAAATATTAGATTTCAGAATATCTTAATGGACAAGATAGCTCTCTGGTTTCAGCCCTCTGGTAGTTTCTAACCAGAAGTTACTGTTTAGTTAACTTTGTTTCAGTTTGTAGCAGTTTTCTTACTCCCATATAGATCAGGATTCATTGCAGAAGTAGATGCTGACTTCTTCATTTTTATTAGTTAGAATCTATTTTCTTTCCTAATTGTTCATCTAAGTATCATTATATACATTTTGAGGGGTTAAATGACTAGTTTAAAGTAAGAAAAGAAATCAGTGGCACAGTCAAATTTCTGAACTGGACATATTTAACCAAAACTCTACTAGAAGCAATTTACTTCTTGATGTTCGACTTACTGTTTTCTCCAAAATGTTTGTCTATGTCAAGAGACTAACAAAGAAATAGTAGTAATTGCTATAGTGGAAATGTCAAAAAGCTGTGGAACTTTGACTAAAACTTGGATGGTTAATTTTTGTTGTATTTGGGAAAATGAGATAAAATGAATAAAACATGATTTAGTCTGAATCCTCATTCCAATTAAAATGAGTATGCATCAGTTTGATGAGAATATTAGATGAGACTTGAACAATTAACATAGTAACAAGGGAAAAAATATGGAATTGCAGAAAATTAAGGGTGAAATTAAGTTTTTCGAAGATGAGAACTGGAGTTTCGAGGTTTCTGGGAAATACTGAAAGCTACCTCCATCACCACAAACCCACCTAGCAGATAGTGCGTTGTTTTTAGCAAGTGCGTGCCCAGTTGCTTCAGTCTTGTCCGACTCTTTGTGACCCTGTGGACTGTAGCCTGCCAGGCTCTTCTGTCCATGGGTTTCTCCAGGCAAGAGTACTAGAGTGGGCTGCCATGCCCTCCTCTAGGGGATCTTCCTGATCCAGGGATCAAACCCACATCTCTTATGTCTACTGCATTGGCAGGCAGGTTCTTTACCACTAGTGCTACCTGGGAAGCCTGCCTTGTTTCTAACCGATCTTTTAAGCTTTTTTAAGCTTTCATGCTCAAAAAGAATTGAGATAGAGGTTTTGTCCTTATTTCTTGCTTGTGGAAAGGACCTCGATTATAGTTCATTAATATGCAGTTACAGAACCAAGGATAACTTTGGTAGAAATAATTTCTACTCACATGAACTGAAGGGAAGTCTCTAAGAATGATAAGGAAAGGATTGGGAAAGGATAATTTCCTTGCCTTCTTTTCTAGTTATTTTAGCTGAAGTTTAACATAGTGAGAGACCAGATAACATATGTCCATTTTTTATCAGCATTTTCATTTTTACCATGTCCTGAACCATGTGCATATTTATCGAACTGTCCTGAGTAGAAGCATGCCAAGATTGTAGGAGTTATTTCTGAAAAAGCAGCAAACCTTATCTAGATCATATTATATTAACACAACATGCATTTATTTTACATGTTTGTTTTCTACTTTTTCTCATTCAAGTATTCTAACTTACTTGATCTTTAGTGGAGAAATGTTTCTTCCAGTACCTAATTTAGTAAAGTTGAAAATATATTCCATATTACGTTTAATAATGTAGTTTACTACATTTATATAAAATTCAACCTTGATATACAGAGTAGTAGTTCTATTTTATTATTCCAAAGTAAATGTTTCATGTATTTTGTAAAATGCTGACCAGCAGTTTGTTCCCTCAACTTCAAAAAGTTCAATATTATAAGAAGTGATTTGAAATGACAACAAGTGTGCTTCAGGTTAGACGAGCAGAATATTTTGGTACAACAAAGATTTTTAACAGCCTATATGAAGAGGTCATTACATTCATTCCCAGCAGATCTCTAGGTTTATAAGACTGAAATTTCCGGGATAGAAGTTAATCAAATCCTTTGACTGAGTGTGCAAATCACTTTCCTTGGCCTCTGGGGCGTTACATAGGATGTTTCTTTCCTTAAAGAGTTTACAGTTAGATGAAGAAGCAAGATAAAATTATAATCATAACCAGATCTCTAAAATAACCATTGTCTCAAAAGACTTAACCACTTAATAAAATATACTTCATGATGCTGAAAATACAATTGCAACTATAAAGGGTTGCCTGACTATTTTTTAGATAAGGAGTGGATTTCCCTTGGCTTGGATGCAAACTTTTAGTTTCTGAAAGAATTGAAGCGTGTTTTTAAAATTTTAACAAACGTTTTCAAAATAAAGAGAGCCAGTCTATTTCTGTTAGTTGTCCCATATAACTCAGTATTCCTGGTCTTATTTGGGGGGAAATACCAAGACTAAATAGACAGACTAAATACCTGTCTAATCCTCACAGAGATGAAATGGTGTGTGGTCTAGTGAATGGAAAGATGGATCTCTTCCTTCTTGATTTAAAAGTGTTTTGTTATAATCCCATGAAAGTCATCTATTTTATACAGCGTTTGGGTAACAGCACAGAAGCTGTCCAATGCAAGTTCTCAGTATGCTTTGGGTATCACCCATCAGTCCTAAAACCATTTCATTGGCCCTTTATTATGTCACTTTAATCATCCAAGCAATATAACCTGCTTTCTCATTTCCACTAACTTCAGTGCCATTGTTGGCTTCTAATCAGCTGTTGAACAAAGTTCTCCGTTGATGGCACCGTAGCATAAACAGAGAGTTCTTTTCAAACATTTGTCACTGATTGAACAGAGACTGTTTTACATATTCTTTACAGTGATCTGTTATTTCGACGATATTGGAAACCTGATCAAAGCCAGTGTGAGTCATACTAAATCTTTGACTTTTCTGAATTTGAGGTCAATATTGGAGTGAAGAACTCAAAAAGGGAAAAAAAAAAAAAAAAAAAAACCCTTTCATTCTTACCTAGACAACAAAGGCCTTTTAGCCATTGCTATCTTGTTAGTCTTTTCTGAGTAGTCTCACCAGACAGAGAGCTAGTCAGTTATAATTCCATCATTACTCTTTCTAACAGCCCTTCAAGCCTTCTGCTCTTCAAAGTAGTGCGGAACAGCACAGAGCACTGTAGGCATTTGGACTCAGCACTCAGAGCAGGGAGCTGAAACAAAACGATGCCAACTGACTTTAAGGCAATTTCCTTCCCTCTGTGGAAATTTCTGCTTCTCATATTGAATCGATTCACTGAGTGAAGCTTGACCTCTTGTTAGAGTGCATACACTTTGCAATGTGCTCAAGTAATTCAAAATGAAATACCAGTTGTATATAGAAAACACAGGAACCTGACTGTAGTGTGTCCAGCTTATTTTGAAAATGAGCATGTCTTTAAAAATCTGCTTTTCTATTAAGACAGCTACATTTACCACACATTAGATGTTTCTGCTCATTGTAAGATAATTAAAGTAATGGATTCTAGCCTGAATTATCATTGTAAGCACATAGTTAAGCTTTCTTTATATATGGAAGCTGAAAAAGGAAAATGGCACAATTAATTAAAAGAAAAAAAAAGCCTCTCTTTTTTAAGTGGGTATGTTTGACCTCAAATATGATGATGATCGATTTCCTACATGTGTGTGCACACCCATGTTTGTGCATGCATGTGTGTGTGCCTGTGTAGATGTCCATGGGAGAGGAAACATTCATATTCATTTTTTGTCAGTATCAAAAAGTAGGGAAAGTTAGATTTATGAGTGCAAGAGATAATATTTGGATGAAATTGATATGTAATCACTTCTGAAATGCGTAACTGTTCAAATTATTCCTCTTACAAAATTTGCCTGTGTCAAAGATAACTTTTGATATTTATTGATCAATGCCATTGAATTTATACTGAAGGAAAATGGACTTATGTTTTTAATAACAGAAGCCCCCTTGCTTGTTTTTAATAACAGATTACTTATTTCACTGGAACTTGTTATGTTTATTACATATTCTTGAGTGGGGAGTAATGCTAAGCCACATCTACATGCACAGAATGAATAGATTCCAAAAGAGCCGATTTTTTGACTTCTTGATTGATCCTGATGACTGCATTTGTCTTAACTGAGTGCTAATTTATGGCAGTGACATGATTTTTTTAAAATATGTTTATATGAACTCAAATAGCTTGGGTAAGAAATATACTAATGTATCTTATAAATATTATATATATTTGTATATAATTCTATTTTGTTGAATAATTTGTGTTAGGCATCTCATTTCTCCAGATTTTCTAATATTCAGGCAGTTGGCATGAGGGTGGAAGTAGGAGGTATTGGCAGAGATACTAGTGCATCTTCAGATCTTTAATAAATGTAATTAGTTGAGTTTTATGCCTTGCCTTTTCTTTTTAATAGTGAAGCAATTGCAGTGTAAAAAAGAGCAGTTGTTTGACTATATTATTTAATTAAACAGACTTTCCTCCCTCATTCTTTCAAAATAAAAGCAGATATTCAAAGCACAAAGAGAAAAAAAAGAGATTAAAAATAATGGTCTGTAAATTTTCCAAAGTATATAAGGAAACCTCATTAATTCTGGATATTTAAAATATAAACAAAATCAAAAATAGATATGAGAAAAATGTAAGAAGAGAAATCTTCTGAAGAAAAACATGCGAAATTCATTCTAGTTCTTTTTTTAAAAAAACACTTTAAAAAATAACGATAAACAAAAGCAAGACTATTATCAGAATTCATTAGTAAATTAATTGCAGATGATTCCCTGTGGGACCAAGTTTGTGAAACTGTGAATATCTTTTAAAGGTTATATTTCTCTGTTTATGCACACTCGCCATCTTTGAGTAGCAGAAGATTTGAATTTTTGTAGAGACTAGTAATTATCTGTCAACTCTCCTTAAATGAAGAATAACACCTAAATGGGAAAGTACCCTTTTTAGAAACATTTTTATCTTTCCTGCCCCTATTTTTTGAAGAGCAGAGCTCAGAAATGGGCTTGCTCATTGCACGAAGGCTTTGCTCTGGTAGCAGAAGCCATTAAAGGAAAGAGTTCTTTGGTTGAACAGAAATTAATTAGGGAAAAATGGGGATGAAAAGGAAAGCTCTTAAGTCAGTGCCTTAAAAAAAAAAAAAAAAAAGATTCTAACAGCTGTAATATGAGAGAACATACGAACACATTTTTTAATATAATTATATGGAAAAGACATTTTTATATTTCCCTCTTCTGGCATAAAAAGAGTTTTTTGTCAAGCACTAACAATTTATTCCTTATGGAAACTGCTGTATTATTGTCTGATGGCCATTTTAGATCCATAAAACGAAATGGATTAAAGAAAATTAAACAGTATTTTTAAGTGTCTACAGCTTGTGGCATGTTAACAACAATCTATGTGAAACAGCACCAAATATGAAGCTTGTGTTTCCAAGACTTTTTTGTACTGTAATACTGATACAGTCCTTAAATATTTAACTCTGAAAGTTTGTTTCAAAATATAACTGTGAAAAATCTCAATAATTTGGAGAAGGTAAAATGAGATATGACCAAATGTAACTAAATGTATGTTGATTGTGTATATTATATGTGTATATATATTTTTTTTTTAATTCTGTGGCACATTATTTGTTATAGGTATTTTCAAATTTAGATAAATGAAATGAGTACTTTCTGAGAGTGAGTAAAATTGCATTCTAACTCAGAATTGTCATTGAATGTGTGATTTTAGCTAAGCCCACTAAACTCACCAGCCTCAGTTTCCCTGTTTGTAGATGAGATCGGATACCTCTTTTAAAACTCTCAGGACATCTCATGATCCTTTAGTCCTCAGATCATCCTCTGACATTAAGTTAAACCCCCAGAAGTGGCTCCGGATCGCTCAGCCCTAGCAAAAGCTGTGTGGTGTTCCCTACCGGTATGAAACCTAATGTTAGTGGGTCTTACTTCTGGGCTGCAAAGAGTGGCCAGAGGTCCTTTTTTTGAACTGGATTGAGTATGACTTGGTGAGCTACTGTGCTTTTGCATATAATTAAATGAATGAAGACAAACAAAACTGACAAGGAATGAAGGATAAGGCTTGACGGGATCAAATGGTCAGGGTGTCAAAGCTCTAAGTAATTGCAAAGAGGGAAGCATGATTCCTCTAATAATTGGAGTCCCTTGGAGCCAGGCCAGCAGCCTTTTCCAAAGGATCCTGACCTGCCGAGCGCTCTAGATGTGCAATGAATGTTTGCTGATGGACTCATGTCTACCTTGGCGGTCACAATCTCTATGTCCCTTCAATGTGAAACTTCAAGTTCATTGCTTATAATTCAGCATCTTTTAAAAACTTGTGTGCTACAGTTGAGAAAGGATTATGTTAAATATTTATATGGTAAAGCCTACTTTAGGGAGAACTATAAAACATGGAAGGAATGAAAGTTAAGTGGAGAATTTTTCAAAATTAAAAAAAAGCAGAATATGAAAATGAATCCAGTTCTGTTGTAGAAGTGTACACCCACTGAATTTATGGTGAGATATCGGTGTTGTTCCTCTTGTGTGTCACATGGTAGAGTGTGACAGGTGACTTTGAGGCCTGATTCTTGGTGGCCCTCTTTATCCCTGTGCTGGAACACAGTGTAACTTGAGCTCAGTGAGACAACTTTTCTGGATTAAGTGGGCAAGATCAATCAAATGGCACCCCTTCATCCATCCTTAGCACTTGGGTCTCATACCAAAATAAAATTCTATGATGCATGAACTCGGTAATGAGTGGGAGATTTTAACTCTGATCTACTCATTATGGTACAACCAGACTTAGATGTATTAATGTATATATATCAGAAAGTTCAAAGTTGGACAAAAGACCCTTTAGGAAACCAGACCTGGAAAGCATGTAGCATGTCCCCTTGAGATGAGAAGACTGATTTTGTGGGTGGCATGCAGTCTCGGGCCTGTCCCAGGTTCATTCTGGAAGGTTTCCTAGGCGTACATCTGGGTAAACATGGTTTCAGTTCACCCCCATGTGTCCCAAAAGTTGTTGCATTTGGTGGTCTGGAATATTTCCAAAAGGGTGTGGACTGCAGTTTGTGAAGAAGCATAATTAGTCTTGCCTATTAATCAGTAAGCACGTGTGTGTGTTTGTGCCAGCCTGCACGAGTGTCCACAGATAGCCTACACATACGTTGGCCATAAGAGGGGCTTACTGATTTGTGCTAAAGTCCTCTCTGTCTAGAATCATCTCATCTGCTTAGAGCCAGATTCCTGGGTAGGGAAGGCAGGTATCTGTATGTTTGAGTACAATTTGCTGAATCTTACCATTAGAATACTTTCTTTTTTTTTTTTTTTTTAAAGGACTTTAATTATTCTTAGAGCTGTTTTGTGGTTTCCCTTTTGAAAAATCTAAAATGACTAAAACTAAAAATTAAAAATGACTAATGAGTTGGGAAGATTAACAAGTATTCTGAGTTTTATAGCACATTTGTTTTCTATAAATACATCATTATATGCATATGCTTTTATTAATAAAAATTGAGTGTAGTTGCAAATTTAAAGAAAAAGAAATTTATCATTTCCTCGTTTGGTTACTTAAAATTTTTCCCCTAAACATTAATTCCATGGACCCTTAGAATGAGCTGAACAAATACTTTCTAAATTAATTTGCTCCGACAGTACAGACATTCTTAAGTATTTCTGGTATGGCTCTGACTATGTCAGGAATTTAGATAACTACAGAAAACACTGTGAGAAATCACACAAATATTCAAAGAAACATTCATTGTTCTTTACGTGCACCTGACCTCTGAAAGCTTGCTCAAACACCTGGACACAAGGAGACTTTCTAGCCCCTCATTTGATGGCATTACAATTGGACATCCTCTAAAGTACCTCATTTCCTGTGGTTTGTAATAGCACCTTGCTGTGCCAAGGTTCATAGGGCACTTGAAGCCAACTGTCCATTTATAACTCTACCCTGATGAAAATTAGCATCCCAGTGGATATTTGAGAACTGAATTTACCTGGAGGTGTCAAGTTTAAATGTCAGGATTGTTTTTTATTTTTTTCTCATGTGCCATGTCTTACAAACTGAAACTTTCTATTGAAAAAAATTTATCATCAGTGATATAACCCTAGTATAATTCCAGTTTTGCCCCCACAAATAATATGTTGAAAAGGGGAGTGGGAGATTGTATTGGAGGCTTCCAAGTTTTCATATAATACTGAAGAAAAAAAATTCCTTTAGTGTTGTTTTAACTTCAGAATCTGACTTGATTTCATTATCTGACATTGGCATAGATCCACAAGGTAACATACAATTATTTACCTATTTATTGAGCTCCTGCTCTGAGTGGGGCTCTATCCTGTGCAGCCATTTTAACCCCATGTTATAAAAGTAACATTGATTTTTATTCAGAGCAGTGGCAGAAGGATTTTAGAAAGAAATGTAAGGTCTGAAATTATTTTATGAAAATTTTCATTTTGTGATTAGAGTATTATTGAACTTGGGTTATAAAGAAGATTTCAGCTTTGCTAAAATTTCATTTGTATAATAAGAGCTTGAAATTCTTGGCCTTCATCTGCATAAAAATTGAGTCCCAATTTTTCAGGCTAGCGTTCAAAGCCCTCTTTAATATGACTCCATCCTTATTTCTTTTCTGCTACCCCCTCATCCCTCTGAGGTTTCCTGAAGTCTCCTTGACCTCTGGAAATTGTATGCTTCCCACTCTTTCCCCTCTCCCAAGCTCTGTCCTCGTCTTCGAATGTCCCCTTTTTGCCATTTTCACCCAAGTGCATGCCTGAGATTAGAAAACCATCCCAAAGGCTGCCTCTCTTAAAGCATCATGACAGATCATTCCATTGGGAATTCTCCTTCCCCACCACATGTTATATCACACTTGGGAAACTCAGTGCAGTTGGTTTTATCTAGAATTCTTGCAATAAGTGTCTGTTTAACCTTTTAGGATCATTAGGTCCTAGATATTAGGAACAGTGTCTGCTAGTTTCCCCTTATACCCCATTTACCAATAAATGCCTCACCATTTTGGTTGAAACTAACATGGATTTCTGGGCTCCTGGACTGAAGTTTGTCCTGAATACTCTTACTCCAAGGATTCTGCTATACATCAGAGATCCGAGGCCTTTTTTTTGTATCAGGATTTCCTTCCAACGTTGCCGCTAGAATAACTGTATTGTTTTCAAATAGATTAGAATTCTGTTTTAAATTGGAAACTCTAGTCTACTTTGGCATCCCTGATTGGTTACAGTTTGTGCTTCCTGATTGTACGAGTAGAAATTATTATAGTCATTATTATATAATTATTTTAGAGGAAGATTTAGCAAACTGGCCCACAGATCAAGTCAGGGCCCCCTATCTGTTTTGTTTGGCCTGGGTTCTAAGAATTTTTTTTTTTACATTTTTAAGTAGATGAAAAGAAATGATAAGAAGAATATTGATGTGGTGGATTCATTTCAATATTTGGCAAAACTAATACAATATTGTAAAGTTTAAAAATAAAATTTAAAAAAAAATTTTTAAAAAAAAGAAGAAGAATATTGAATGACATGGGACATTTCAGTTATGTGAAATGTCCTGTCTTTGGTGTCCATTAATAATTGTGTTGGAACTCAGCCTCCTGGATTTGTTTACATCCTGCTGGTGGCTGCTCTGTGTCCTGATGACAGAGCTAGAGAGTTGTGCCTAGAACATGTGACCGCCCCCAGAGCCTAATTCCCATCTGGCTCTTTACAGAAGACGTTTTTCAACTTTATTTGAGAGTAGCTGAAAACATATTTTTTGTAAAGACTGTCAGCTCTTTAAAGACAAAGTCCATCTTTGTGTCTCCCCCTCACCCTCCAAATGTATGGCTCTTTGGCACTTCTCTAAATATGTGTTTACTGTTTGGTTTGTTGCTATTTGCCGGAAATCGGGTTAGAGCATCGTGAAACAGCAGACAGGGTGATTTACATCAGTAAGATTTGTGCCTTTCATTAGTGACTGGCATGCAGTGAAAGTCAGCAGAGACTCCAGTCATTTTTGGCCAGCTACGTGTTGATTATTATTTGGCTACTTCGGCCCGTTTCCTGACGTGTCGTTCTTTCATGTTTTACAGAAAACACGAGTTCTCCCTTTACAATGTGGTTTCCATTTATTCCCAAGGGTGTTTCTGCATTAGTTTTTGATTAATGGAATGTTTTCTCCTTTCCCAAGATAAGCGAGGCAGGGGGGTGCAACCTATCTAAATTGCATCTGGTGTGTGGATAAGGGCTGGACAACTCCTTTGTGAGCTAAGCACAGTTAAGTCCATGGATTTAGGTTTTAAAAAATAAGTAAATAAACAAAAAGGCACTGGCTCTTTTTTCTTTATGAAAGCCCCAGAGCTCTCCTAAAACTTTTCACTGTCGCTGGAAAAATAAAGACCAAAGTCTTGTGAAATCTTGTTCTATTTCGGCATATGTCCTGAACCGGGAATTACTCACCTAATCCTTCTATCATTATCATATTTTGTTTGCTTGCTGAACTTTAGCGATGGGGTTTCCGATGCTTCTTTCATCCTGACTTGAAGGTAAGCATTGTTGGTTCCTGTTAGAGTATTATTCAGCATTAAGGGCACCATCACAGGTTTGAGATTTAAGGACCCTATGAGAAGACTCTTTTAGAGAAGTGCATTTCATTGATAAACAAGAGTCTGAAAAATGAATGGGGAAAAAATGTCAGGAGTGTAAAAAAAAAAAAAAAGTGTGTAACATTCATTAAAGTGTTTGTTAAATAATGTATTCAATCTGACCATGTTTCCCAGCCTCTCCTTGGCCCATTATATGTTCTAGTAAATTAAAGCTCAGAAATCTTTGTCAGAGTTATAATACTCAAACTGACATCTAATTCCCCCAGACAATAGGTACAAGCCTGCCAGCCTCTCTAATTCTTTCTAGTCTTTACATTTATTGATTCTTTTGTAGACCTGTTTCATTCAATCTATTACAAACACACTGGTTAAAAAGTGTGAAGTTTACCACATTTGACTGGAGGCATATTAAAAAACAATCAAGTCCCAATGTACGTGCCACCCATCCCGGGGGTGTAGCTCTTAATCTCAGCAACATTTTTATCTATAATTACTACATTAGATTTGAAGTGGCCAGCTTGATTAAAAAGATTGACATGTTTATTTTTTGGCTGACCTCTTTGGGTAGATGTGGATTTGATTTCTCTGTTGTGTGTGACCCTGTATTACAAATAGTTTATTAGTTGAACAAGAGCATTTTTTTTTTTTTTGGAAGTTTCCACATTTGATCAGAGATTGAAGTCCCCTCGTTACAATTAAGCAGGAGATTGCATGTGCCTGGATTTTCACTAACCTAGAAATTATAAATTGGTTTGTATTTTGGAATGCTTTTTAGAGTTTATGATTATTGAGATTGTTATTGAAATATTTATAAATACTGCATCAGATGGCCTCCACGTCTTGATGGCTCATGTTAAGCTTTTACAGAATTAACATAATATGCTTCTTATTGTGTGCCATTCCTCAGGATTATGCCTCTTCTACACATCTGATGTTGTAAAACATACTGTGTAAATAATTGATAATAAACAAACAAATTCTACTTTTGCCCTGGTGTACTTTACCAGTTTCAAGACTTTGAAGTCCTGTAAATAATTTATGGCCCTTATTAGTGCAGGCAAATCAAACGGTACCCTTGATCCGAGCTGCTTTTTGTCCTCGTCGTTTCTGAACAGAATTGTTAAGTGATGCTTCTGATTGGTAACTAAACGGAACACCACTGAAAATCACTGTGGCATGCTTGCTGATATATACCGATGCAAGCAGCGTTGCCAAGCCATTGGTATTTACACTAATGGAATTTGTAGACTTACTGGAATATATTCTGAAACCAGGACTTGCTATATCTTTTCAGCGTGCTTTTCGTTTACCTATGACTTCTTCCCTGGTGCATGTTAAGAAGTGGATTTTCACTCAATATGCATTTCTTGGCAAAGATACAAGCATGCTGAAAAACATGAACCGAAATATCAAAAGACAGATTATATAATCTTTTTTCAACTCCTAAAAGCTTAGGCAGTATGCCAACTAGCCAGACTAAATAATCCACAATGGTACAATAGTCTTTCTTGGGTGTGGAAAATGCAAGCCTGTGAGAGTGAAAAGTGAAGTTTCAGAAGTTATGAAAGATTTATGACTTAAACATTTTGTTCTCCTCGTGGTCTGTGTTATTTATAATTACATGAATCTTAACCAAGGGTTCCATTGATTTCATAATGAATTCAAATAAAGATTTTAGTTTCTGAGTGACCTTTAAAGGTTGGACTGGTTCTTCATGTTTTTTTGTTTTCTAAAAGTTTTCTGTTGTGATGAATTTTTTTTTTTTTTCACCCTGGAAGTATTCAGACATAACAGATAGGGTTACTTCAGACTGGTTATAACTGCAAGGCAGATGAAATAAAATGTAACTAATACAGTTGTAGACACACACATTTATATATTCAGAAGGACTTCTTTATAATTGTTTCACTCAAACAAGCTGTATAAGGAGAAATTTTGTCCCCTTTTGAGGGGCTCAGCATAACGAGAGCAATGTATGCTGTGTTCCCTTTATGATATTTCCCATCTCTTAGAGGAGTTTGATTTCCAAGAAAGTCCTATAGAAAGTGTTTTTCCTTCACACCACCACACCTGAGGTATCTCCCCTCTGTGATGGGGGTTGGATTACCAGCGAGGGTCAGCTGGTCAGGCTCTCCTTTTGAAGTGGATAACAGAGAGTATTTTAAGGCACGGGTCCCCGACCTCCAGGATCTAATGCCTGATGATCTAAGGTGGAGCTGATGTAATAATAATTGATGAAGTGTACAATAGATGTAATGCATTGAACCATCCCCAAACCATCCCCAACCCCCCTCCCCCCAATCCCCCGAAACCAGTCCGTGAAAAAATTGTCTTCCATCAAACTGGTCTCTTGTATCAAAAAGTTTGGAGAGTGCTGTTTTAAAGTACAATGCCACACCAAGAGGTAGCTTTTCAAATATATCTTTTAAAACTCTTAACAGCATAAATATAGCCTATTGTGTGCTCAGTCACTCCGTTATGTCCAGCTCTTTGCAACCCCATGGATTGTAGCCTGCCATGCTCCTCTGTCCATGGGATTTCCCATGCAAGAATACTAGGGAGGTTGACATGCCCTCCTCCAGGGGATCTTCCCATCCCAGGGATCGAACTCTTGTCTCCTGCATCTCCTGCATTGCAGGCGGAGTCTTTGCCACTGCACCACCTGGGAAGCCCAAAACACAGCCTTCCTCCATTCTGAATATGAACTCATAATCATGTTGGATATCAATTACACTAATACGAATTTTGAATTTTAATTACTAACCATAACCCTAAATTATGATGTCAATATGCTGTGCAAGACATTTTAAATGAACTGCAAATGTCACAAAAATAAAAGATTTGCCTCCATTGTAAACGTTAACTCAAGTTAACTTCAAGCACTCATTATGACTTTTTATGAAGGAAACCACAGCTCTCCATTAGATTCTCAGAAGAAAAAAAAAAAAAAAAAAAACTCTAACCTTGAAAACCTACCCGAGGCCCTGGCTAGACCTCAACTCCTGCAAGCAGCTTGTCGCTTCGAAATCAATAACCCTTCTGGCAACTTCTTTTTAGGGCCAAGATTAACTGCCCTGGAAAGAGAGCTTATTTTGGATTGAACTCCAGGAAAGAGCTAACAATCCTCTTTGGGTTCTACTTGCTGGTGTCTGTCTGCTTGGAGTCTTCTAAGAACTGTCCCTGAATTTCAGCACTTTCACTCCAATGCCATCCCCTAGGTCCTAGCGCCCAGGAGGAGGGAATTTACTTAGACTGTGCTAGTTGGTGGCACTACTGGTAAAGAATCTGCCTGCCAACGCAGGAGACACAAGAGATGTGGGTTCGGTCTGTGGGTCGGGAAGATACCCTGGAGGAGGAAATGGCAAGTCACTCCAGTATTCTTGCCTGGAGAATTCCAGGGACTGAGGAGCCTGGCGGGCTATAGTCCACAGGGTCACAAATAGTTGGACACGACTGAGCTCAAGCATGGCTCTAACTAGCTTAACTAGAGCCATGCCACTGTTTTCCCAAGCCAAGGCCAAGGAACAGAGCTTTATGAAAGGAGTTCCTATAGATCCTCTGATTTACTGGAAGTAACACTTAAGTGGTTGAGGATGAATTGTCACGTGTCTCAGGGCAGAATGTACTGGCAATAGAGCATCCGGGAAATCAGTGTGGGATTTCCGATTATGAAGGTCAGCAACTCCCCATGGCCAGATGAAATACACCACATAGGAAAAAGGAGCCTCTTCTCAAGGATCAATCTGAGCAAGTTCTGGGGTGGCAGGAGGTGAACCTGGTCCTTGACGCCAGCTTCTTGGCCTTCATCTCTATTCATTGTCACCATGCTGTCCTGGTGGAAGGCTACACGTGGACTCGAGTTCTCAGGAGCTGATGGGGGAAAAGGAATAGAGGGCCTGTCCCTGCTTCAGTGGAAGATTTCCAGTTGTTCTTTTAGCTATAGCATCACTTTTGTAAGGAAAGGTCGGATCATTGAAGACATTTTTTTTCCTCTTTTTCTTTGTTGTATCATTTTGTACACATTTCAAGGGAGCATGTGAGGAAGTTTTAAGACATACCCTGCTAGCCTCACTCTGTACCCAAATCAAAGACCTGTAGAGCAGCTCTGCTTTCAGACAGGGTACCGTACTTGCCCCGGGCCTTTGTCCATCCCCTTCTCTCCCTGTGAAATGCTATTTATCGGTCTGGTCGTTCTGACAGTGGCAAAGGGACTCAACACCTAACTCATAAGAATTCCTTTTTTAACCTTCCTTCACTTTCTTTTCCATCCTCAGAACCCCTACTGTAACTTTATTGACCTATTATAATTTAACAGTATAAGCTCCTTCCAGCAGCTTTCTATTTCTACCTATTACTTTATTTGTGAATCTATTTCCTATACAAATGGCAAGCCCCATTTAAAACTTTTAGTTATGTTTTGAATCTCATTGTCTTGATTCTTTTTATTGATGTGTAAGTGTTAGTCGTTCAGTTGTGTCCAACTCTTTGCGATCCGTGGACTGTAGCCCGCCAAGCTCTTCTGTCCATGGAATTCTCCAGGCAAGAATACTGAAGGGGGTTGCCATTTCATTCTCAGTTACTGATGTATAGTTGATTTGTAATACTATATTATAGTTTCAGGTATATAACCTAGAGATTCAATCCATCCTTGCTGCTTATTTATTTTAGACCTAGTAGCTTGTATATCTCAATCCTCTACTCCTATCTTGTCCCTCCCTCTCTCCATCTCCCCACTGGTAGCTACTAGTTTGTTCTTCACATGTAAGTGATGACATAGAGTGTTAGTTTTTCTCTGTCTGACTTATTTCACTAAGTATAATACCCTCTAGGTCCTTCTGTATTGCTACAAATGGGAGAACTTTATTCTTTTTCATGACAGTAGTATTTCATTGTATATATGTACCACATCTTTATCTATTCATCTGTTAATGGGCGCTTGGATTGCTTCCATGTCTTGGCTATTGTAAATAATACTGCTGTGAACTTTGAGTTTGCATGTATCTTTTTCAATTGGTGCTTTCATTTTCTTTGGATATATACCTAGCAGTGAAATTGATGGATTATATGGTAGTTCTATTTTTAGATATTTGAGGAGGATTATCCTAGTCTCCTACAATTTTTTTTAAATTACACTGAAGAAGTAGACATTCAGTGTTTCACATTTGTCAGGTTGGTTTCCCTAATTGTTCATATCTGAAGTCTAGGCCTGTGGTTAATCCCCTCACTACTCCATATCTCCTAGCAGTGGGTTAAAAATGGTGCCACCATGACCTTCTCCATCACAGGGGGGAGCCTGGCACAGGGAATAGCCCATTTCATCCTGGGGGCTACTTTCTCAGTTCAACAAGTACAGTTCTGTTCTTCCCTCTGAGGGTTAATTTCACCAAAGGATAATCCATACGATAAAAAAAGTTCCTAACCACTGTTTTGATGGCTTAATAAAAATTCAATAAATAAGTATTTCACTATGGTATAATTTAGGCAAATAAGAAGTTGTAGCTCAGTAATGGCACCCCACTCCAGTACTCTTGCCTGGAAAATCCCATGGACGGAGGAACCTGGTAGGCTGGAGTCCATGGGGTCGCAAAGAGTCAGATACGACTGAGTGACTTCACTTTCACTTTTCACTTTCATGCATTGGAGAAGGAAATGGCAACCCACTCCAGTGTTCTTGCCTGGAAAATCCCAGGGATGGCAGAGTCTGGTGGGCTGCTGTCTATGGGGTCTCGCAGAGTCAGACACGACTGAAGCGACTTAGCAGCAGCTCAGTAATACAAAAAAAAAAATGTATATAATGCCATAAACATGTACTATGGTGAGGGTAAGCATCTTTTGCTTATAAATGATTGAAATATAGTGACAATAAATTTAATCCAAGAGATTTAGAGCAGATGCTTCCTTGTGCATAACCTGGAGTGGCCTTTGAATAGGGATTCAGAGCCGCTCAGAAACGTGTTGCTGGTTTGTTAAGCTTGCTCTCCTGTTTGCTGCTGCTACTGCTGCTGCTAAGTCGCTTCAGTTGTGTCCGACTCTGTGCGACCCCATAGATGGCAGCCCACTAGGATCCTCTGTCCCTGGGATTCTCTAGGCAAGAATACTGGAGTGGGTTGCCATTTCCTTCTCCAGTGCATGAAAGTGAAAAGTGAAAGTGAAGTCACTCAGTCGTGCCCGACTCTTAGCAACCCCATGGACTGCAGCCTACCAGGCTCCTCCATCCATGGGATTCTCCAGGCAAGAGTACTGGAGTGGGGTGCCATTGTCTTCTCCATCTCCTGTTTGACAGGGAGATAAAAGCTCACTGGGAAGGCCTAGAGTAGATTCCTGACCCAGTACTCTTACCGTGTTCCATAACAAGTCTACAGATTAGGGATTCATTTGCACTAATGAACTTCTCAAGTTCCCATCGCTTAGTTGTCAGTCGTTTACACTTTAGCGTGTACTGCTTTCCTCAGGAAATTGGATTACTGTTGCTGAGGGAAGAGACATGTAGACTGAAGGTGAGGTGAGGTGAGAGGCTATGGGGACTCGGGGCAGTAGGATGGTGGCACCCCTGGGTGGAGCGCCAGAGTCAGAGAGGCTGCCATGCGGGCCCCAGGTTGCTGCTAAGACCCAAGCGGTCCTCTTAGACACTGAGGTGGACCTCACGGAATGTTGCTGGCAGCGTGCCACTTTGGTGAGAAGAGAAAGGACAGGTAGCACAAGCCTTAAACAGCTGGTGGTCATGCACGAGGGGCAGTTGGAATGAAGCCAGCAAGCAAAGTCAGCGTGGTGGGAGAGGGTGCAGGCGACAAAGGCAGGCAGGGTCGGGTGGCGTGGGTCGGGTGGGGGTCAGGGCTGGCCGCCTGGAGGCTGAAGACTCCACGACGAGGGACAGAGAAACGGGAAGAAAGGAGTAGTGATAAAAGTGTCAGTTGAGATCCACAACCGTGATCTGGAAAGTCAGAAACGGAGTGGGCGAGGAACTCGATGGGGTAAGATCCAATGGGAAGAAGCCAAAGCAAACTGTGACCACAGAAAGTTCTTAACACATAAAGGAAGGTGACGGGCCTTGTCCACTTCTGCTTTCATCTCGTTCTGCAAACTATACGAAAGTATAAATCAGTAAGATTCGTACAAAGATGGAAGTGTATAGTTCAGAGACTGCTGGGACACACAGCAGAAAGCCAGGCGGTGGAAACGTGGCTGTAAACCTCGGCAGAGCCAGTGTGTTTAGCGACGGTGGTCGACCAGGGCTGTGTGGGAAGAAGCATTTCAGGGTCTTCCCTGGGGGTCCAGTGGTTAAGACTCTGCACCTCCACTGCAGAGGACAAAGGTTTGACATCTGGTGGGGGAGCCAAGATCCCACATGCAGCGGAGTGTGTTAAAAAAAACACAAAGCTTTGCATTTGCACATTTCATCATTCAAAATCTTAGAAGCAAAAGTAACTGGTGGATAGTGAGGAAAATTAAACTTGCAAGGACAAAATTTTAATTGAGTTCAAAACCGACTGATGTAGAAGTGTTTGTGTGTGATTATATTTGTTTGTTTCTTTGTAAAAACTAATACCAATAATAGCTTAGTACCCACACTTACTACAGGTGTGAAAGTCCAGGTGCAAACCTCAAATCACTGGATGTGTAATACTAGTGTCTGTGCACCCGCATACAGAGACGGCTTTTCTAGAACAACACTGCGTATTTTAACATATCCCTTGCTTGTGTTTTACCAGGAGGCAATGAGTCATTTAGTTTATGAAAAAAAATCACATTAACTGGACAAAGGTTTCACAGGAAGAGTTATAAAATGTCCAGAGATGGTACATATGGAACAGAACAATGTAAGATAATATCCACATGTCTTGTGTAATCACAGAAAAAGGGTCAGTTCAAATGGACCAATTTTTTTTTTGGCTGGAAATACAGAGTACAGAAATAGAAACTTTAAGTATTAGAAATAGTATTATTGAGCTCCATTCATCTTGAGAACTTATTCCACTAACTCCGAATCAAACACTGAAAATAAAGGGCTTAAAGTAAAAGAAAATATATCCAATTCACACTTGAGGAAAATGAAAATACTACAGACCAAGAGAACATTCTTATTGAGCTTTTTTTTTTTCCCCCCAATGCTCTCATTTTAACCAGCTGGAATTATTTTTAAAGTACATCCAATTCAACCTTTTAAAATGACAGATTTGCCTTTTAATGGGAAATATGTATTTCATCATAAAGATGGAGCACAGTGTCCTTGGCTACGTTATTCTCTGCAGAAGGATGCTCTCTTTTCCTGTACTTATGCTTAGGCTATAAGGAAGAGCACATATTATAGAAAATTTGCTCCTGCTGTGGGAGATTAGAAGGATACAGACAGACTGATAAAGAACAATTAAAAATGCGCAGTCTCCCCTCCGTATCCTGACTTCCTTGTGGTCATGTGGATAGTTATGTAATGAGCAGTCAGTGCGAACTGAAACTGGGGGAAGAGCAACCTTAGAAACCAGAGTTCTTTTTTATGTTTAAAGAAGTGACAATAACAACTTGAAACAACCAAACAGTACCTTAGAAAAGGTGTCTCCCAAGATCCTTTATTTGGAGGTGTTACTTTCTTACTCCAGGACATCGTCAATCTATACTTATTACAATTTTTTTTTTTTTTGGTTAAAAAAAAGCATCTCCATTTTCTGAGGAAAAACAAACAGCTGATAACAGTGGAGCTGAATTAAGCTATCTCAGGGTTTATGTTAGCAAAACTGACAGATTTTCAATGAAGATTGACGTTCCCGAGATGTGAGCATGACTGATGCTGTTTGACAGAATGGGATCCTTGAGAGGAGGGTAAATATTCCAGGACTGTGGACAACAGAGAGGGCTGAGGTCAATCAGAGATGCTTGTCTAAAGGAGGACAAAGGGGCCGGGGTCGGGGACAAGGGCTGTACAGCTGAAACAGGGGGCTGGTCAAGTCCAGCAGTGGGAGAGTGTCTGTCATGCAAGGGAGGGTCGGAGGTCTGGAGGGGAGCACAGTGCCCTGAAAGCCTCCTCCATGATAGAAACAAAGAGGTAACCGGTCTCATCCTAGGGCCCTTTGTAAGGGGCTTGTTTCACTGCCTCGAACCACCAAACATGGAATTAGGGTTTTCAGCATTAGGCATACTGTCTTATTAATTTAAGTAGTAAAATTCTGTGGAAGGAAGTACTCAAGGGTCATTTAGGAAATTGAATAATAACTATGCATTTAAAGGTATTTTGGCCGAAACGCCACCCTGAAATATTCTATCTGCGCTGTCTCCAATGCTCTGGTACAATCATAGAAAATAAATTGTATCACTGCTTACAAAGGTAAACAAAGACACTTGGTTTGCATGGAAGTGATTCATTCGTTCGTCAAATGAAGCAGTCATTGCTCCTTGTGCCGGTGCTAGAGGTGGTAGGTCAAAAGTGAAATCAGACGCGGAGCCTGTTCTAACTAAAGGATTCAGTGGGATTTGACAGCATGGCACCTTTGCAGCTCCATCGGATGGCAACCTGCATACCTGAAGCAACTCACTTTTTTTTAAAGGGACTGGGAGTTGTTGGTGAAATTTTGGATGCCCAACCAAAGTGTATGTTGTTTACTTTTCTAAAAAATCCAGGGGCCCAGGTGTTCCTTCTCAGGGCCCTGAACCCTGTCGGGGATGGGACACAGAGGCTGACCGTGCCTGGGAGAGACTGTTGATGGCTTCAGTCAAACTCACAGCCAAGCAGGTGAACAGGAAGCCCAGGGGGCAGATTCAGGGAGTCGGGGCCAATGGAACCGGGCAGTGAGGTCAAAGGCCAAGATGGTGTGATGAAGAGGGTGGCTAGAAAGCCTGCATGACTTTCCTAAGCCAAGGGAGACGGTAGCATCATTATTAAAGTGGGACCAAATATAAGGTCTGGTCCCTTCTCCTCCTCTCACTCAGCCATCACATAACATCGACTCACACCTCAAGTTCAAGGTGAGAGGTAGCTTTCCCTGCGCGTGGTTTGTGTTTAGGGTTTTGAAGAGAAAGAGATGCTGTGTGCTTCCTCCAGCCGCTCTCCCAACCTTGAACACTGGTAGGAGAAAAGTCATTGGAAGGGAAATTCCCTGGCAGTCAGTGGTTGGATTCCCCTTCCAACGCTGGGGGTGCGGGTCCCATCCCTCGTCAGGGAGCTCAGATCCCATATGCCTCATGGACAAAAAAAAAAACAAAATATGGAACAGAAACAATATTGTAAAAAAAACTCAATAAAGAATTTTTTTAAAAAGACATTGTAAGGAAATTTCCTAAAGAAAAGAGGGTAAAGAATGCCCCGTGGTTTCTTGAGGCCCGAGCACTGCCTTAAGGTCTGCGATAAATGACAAGGGGGGTTGGGAGACTCGAGCTCCTGTTCCCGGGGCCAGGCCTTGGAGCCAAGAGGATTCGCTCTGCACCCACACTCTGCAGCTCTGCTCTGCCCCCCTCCCCTGTTTCCAGCCACCCCCTCCCCAGCCCGAGAGCAGGGGCTTCGATGGCTACACTGGAGGAATCTGCTGCAGTTCTTGTTCCAGTGGAGCTTCTTTGGCAGGTGGCCTCCCATCCTGGGCACAGCCGACAGCCCATCCAGAAGGACATCTGCTGCTCAATTTCACCATTGCCCAGGCATATGGCCTTCAGTCCCCCTCCCCAACATGGTGGAAGCCCAGAAGACCTCCTGAGGTCAGGAAAAGTTTTAGAGCCCAGGAATGACAGGGGAAAAAAAAAAAGAGCCATGTTTCAAGAAAATGAATTTCATCCACAGTGCAAAGTGGATTCAGGGAGGTGGTCCAGAAGCCACTGCTATCCGAGTTAAACACTAATGAGGCATCAGAGCCCTGATAGTGATGAGTAGAGGGCAGAGATACTGAAGTGTCAGAGCCTTAAAGGTGATGGGAGGGGAGCAGAGATAAGAAAGAAAGTCAACTGGACTCAGTAATTAGTGGGCTGTGGGGGACAAGGGAAAGAAAAGAGTCAGAGATGAGGTTTTGAGCCTCAGGATTCCAAAAAATTAAGGCATACAGAGACAGCTGGATAGAGTCTGAGAGTGACAAGGGGTTCATTCTGATACAGATTTCAGGTAGTGTTATTCTTATGCTGACTGTCAGGGTGTTACCTTTACACCCAAGTAAGAGTTCAAATGGGTTTCCCAAGTTGACTCAGTGGTAAAGAATCTGCCTGCTAATGCAGGAAACTAGGGTTCCATCCCTGAGTGGGGAAGATCCCCTGGAGAAGGAAATGGCAACCCACTCTAGTACTCTTGTCTGGAGAATCCTGGAGAATCCCATGGACAGAGGAGCCTGGCAGGCTACAGTCCACAGGGTCGCAGAGTCAGACATGACTGAGTGACTGAGTGTGCACACACACAAGAGTTCAAATATTTTCAGAATATGTAAGAACATTATTTTAAGTGTGTGTGGTATAGTAAATTGAAAATGTGTAAAAACGTTTGGTCCAAACTAATTCACAATAGGCTTTTCCTTCTTCCTTCATATTTATTTATATTTTTTTTGAAAGAGTGAATAATTCATGATGAGTATATCTTGAAAATACACTTGAAATAAATAAGTGATCACACACATTTGAGTTTCCTCACAGGAGTCTGTTAGATGCTCTGCACACAGCTCCGTTTGCAATTCACCATTTCTATTCAAGTCGGGTTATCTTAATCATTGTGTCACAGGCTCTGTTCTGCTCAACGACTCCACATAATCAACACACTACAATCTTTCCATTCACACATTTACTTTCCTGGTCATTATTTTAATGAGACGCAGGAAATGGCTCTGGCAGATTCCTGAAAACATTCTCCTACAAGGCTTATACAGAAGTCCAGTGTTAAATTCACTTTCATAGAAAATAATATTTAAATACAAAAAGAAAGAATTTTTTTTAAAGAAGCACATTTTTCTGTTCAATTAAAATTACTGCCTTTCTCCTCCTTGGTACAAAGAGAGATGTTTGCGTTAAATGATCTGGTGAGAGATGTGTCTATAAAATACATTTTCACATAAGTTCTTCAGGAACACTGAGTCTGGGTGGTTCCCGCTTCCCAGGAAGCTTTGGGACTTTCCAATTTCAGCTTCTTTCTCCAGTAAGATTCCCCCTCTTGTTCATTCTCTCTAGCTTTCTTGAATTGAAAATCATCCCGTCTACAGCAAAATACAGTCTGCAAATAATTCTGTTAACACTCATTGGGTCATTTAATTCCCACTGCAGTGGTGACTCTGAAAACACAATTTGGCCGTGGCGTAAAAATACAAAGGTTAACTGTCTCACTCCTTTTTGGCTCACGCCCTCCTTCCAATCCTGTCGTTTTCACAACTCTGCTTCTCTTTGTGCATATCGCTCTCCTAACTAAAACAATTCACCTCAGCGAAATAGTCCTTTACGTGTAATTAACAAATCATCGAATCCTAAACTGAGCTGTTTGCATCATCACGTATAGAAACGCGGACCTCCGAAAGGCTAACGTGCCTCTTGCAGTCCTGCGGCCCACGTAACACCTGTCACATGTGCCTCTGATAGACCCTGCTTCTCGGTGGGGCCGGCCCCAGGACCCTGGCACCCTGTCACCCTGGCACCCAGGATTCCCCCGGAATAAATTTCCTCCCAACCACAGTGGAGTATTTCTATGACTGACTGACACCCACTCTTTTCCCTCGTGGGTGCACCCCCTCTCACCCCTGCAAAATCAGCAGGCAACATCTGGCAGCCTAGCTCATTCTAAAGCTTCACATTCTTTCATTGTGCCCTTGGCGCGTCATTTTCCTATAGATGACGCCGTGAACCTTTTATTTATTTGAGTATTTATTTATTTGCAGGTTCCTCTTCTCACACTCGACTGCTGTCTTCCCCCTGTGTCAATTTCTTTCTCGGAAGCTCAGGGGAGCATCTGCAAGGAGTCGATGTGGCTGCTTTCCACTCACATCAGGTTCCAAAGCCCCCTTCTTGCTCTGCACACCCTTAAAGTGGATTAGGCAGAATATGAAAACTTTCAGCAAACTGGCGATTAATTCTGAGAAGTCACGCTTCTCAGCTTCGAAATGTGGACGGGTCTCTCCTCCACCACTGGGTACTCTGTCCTCCCAGGCAGGCCAAAGGATGTAAAAGCAACTGGGTAATTTAGACAGTTTGCCGAAAGAAGGAATATTTAAAATGAAAACAAAAAGTCAGCTAAACTAATTTTGGCATCGAATAAAATTTGTTGCTTTGCTTTTTCCTCATTTAAAATGTCCACACTCCAGAGCCTTCCCTGGTGGCCCAGTGGTTATGACCCCGTTCTTCCAATACTGGAAATGTGCTAACTCGCCTCAGTCGTGTCTGACTCTTTGCGACCCCATGGACTGTACCTGCCAGGCTCCTCTTTGTAAGGGATTTTCCAGGCAAGAATACTGGAGGGGGTTGCCATTCCCTTCTCTAGGGGATCTTCCCCACCCAGGGATTGATTCAGCATCTCTTATGTCTCCTGCATTGGCAGGCGGGTTCTTTACCTCCAATGCCACCAGGGAGCTCGGGTTCAATTCCTGGTCAGGGAACTAGGATCCCGCATGTCCTGTGGCCAAAAGATATAAATAAATCAATAAAGTATGTATTATGCTTTCAAATAAAATGTCCACATTCCTGTTTAGAAAGGAGACTTCAGAAAATAGAGCACAGATTAATTATAAGGTAAAGTGATGAGTAATTACCCTCCATCCTCAGAATAGGCTTTCTGAGCCCCTGCTCCACTGTAAGTCTGGTGTTTCTCCTTTTCTATGGATGGCTTGCCTCACAGAAGCTCAGGACTGCTCTCATTCTTAAAATGGTAAATGCTTCTGCCACCCTGATTTTCCCCACTTAGAAGCATCTCAAATTCAATCGCTGCCCAGTCCTGTGAGAAGAAAGCCAGGGGACTGCTTACTACCTGTGATTCGAGAGAATGTCTCCCTCTTCCCATGTTCAAGGCTGCAATTCTTGACACTAGTGAGCGATTCCTTTATGAATGTCTCTCTCCCATTCCTAACCCCTGCTATTTTTTGAGAATTCTGCCAACATTCTTTATGATGGCTCTATTTCCCATATGTGTCATGGACTTGGATTCATTCATCCAACAAATATTTGTTGAGAACCTTTCATTTTCCATCCTTGCTAAATGTCAGTTGCTCCCAAACCTAGTGATTTCTGCTCTTTTCTTCCTTCCTTGCAACTCAATTCCAGATTCTTTTGTCCTGCCTCCCCTTCCCAAGAAGTCAATTTTAGGTTATTTGCTCAAGGAATAAAAAATTAGCAGGAGTGGCTGAGGATTTAAATTTGGGGAGTTTCTGTTTAGAAAAAGAATTTGGCATAGCTGTCTGAATTTTCTAGAGCTCAAAATTCTCAATCCTTTAAAAAAAAAATTCTTAAAACGCCACTCTACTATTATTATCTCTAACTCCCTGCGTGTTTTCTTATGTGATGCATTCAACCTACGTGTGAGCCTCTCAGAAATTTGTTTGCTAAATCATCTGGCAAATGGTCTTGTTGATGTCTGCTGAGCGGCTCAGAGCCTACAGTTGTTAAGTACTTATTACAGGAATCCAGCCGGGCAAATTAAGAAAGCTACGTGTTTGCTTATTATTTTAGGACTATTATGCTATCTTCTGAGGGGACTCCATCTTGGACCTTCTGACCTGAAAGGACTCACTGTTCTTTAGCCAGAGGTTGCTGCGTGGAATCTGAATCTTTGACCTGGTGACAATAAAAATGATTATCTTTATTCAAGAGGCGGGGGGTAGAATGTCCCCTTGTTCTTTTCATAGTTCAGCCTGCTGGAAAACACTTATTTAAGTAGCTCAAGCTTCACTTCATGTGCCATAACTAAGCTGGGACCGTTTTCTACTTACAAATGAAGCTGTTTACTTCATTTTTTTAATTAAGTACCTTATATAAAGAGTATTCCAACACGTGTGCTATCTGTTCAAGGTGACCACCTCTCCCAGCCTGTATAAAAAGATCTACCCAGAGCTGTTTTGAAAAGTGTAGCTGATGTTTCTGGTGCTTATTTGGAAAGTCCATATTACAAATTGAAGCTGCCACATAAGTAACTTACACATCTCACAAAAAATAACAAGAAGCTTTTTCGAGGACCATTGTTAAAGCAGATGTGGGGGGTGTCTGCAAAATTTCCCTTTATGTTAAAGATTGGAAAATATCAGAAATCCTTTAAGTAAATGAACCGTAGGCTCCTTACATATATATGCCAGTTTTCTAAAGTCCAGGCGTTTGTATTGTGGTCTACCCAAAGCTTTGCCTTTGGTACCTCCTTTCTGTGTCCGAGGCATCACGGCTGTGGTTGAAATCCCTCCCCAGCAGTATCAGTGTTGCTCTTACGCTCTTCCTAAATGTTCATCTGGTTAAAGATGCTGATGCTGACATGGTTGGGAAAAAAATACCTGTGTCGTAGGAGATTAGTGTATTTCCCCAAACATTGCAGTCGGTTTCACCAGCTTTAAAAATGTAAGTGATGCAAAAGAAAGTTGTCCTTTCCTTGTCTACTGGAGGTATTTTTTTAATAATGCAAGCTGCTTAAGCACAGAGTTAATGTCTAACATGCCTTTTCTAGCAACAGACTTTGTACTTTATAAATGCTTTATGATGTTAAATATTTGTGAGGAGTAAAGGAACTTGCCTGTTCAAAATAAAAAGCATTGGACCATCTTGCAGCAATCACATCGTTAAGAAGTCAGATGCCAAATCTCGATGTACCCGAACACACCATTTTCTGTGAATCTGCCTGTGGCTCTCTGGTCTGGGCAATAAAAGTTACTTCTTCATCAAGATGCTAAGGCAGGAATCAACAGACTGATTCTGTAAAGGGACAAATACTAAATATTTTAGGCTTTGTGGGTCAAGAATCTAGATCAAGGATAGTCGATGGGTGCTCAATAAGAAAGAAACCAAACTTCTACAGGTATTTTTTTGCAAGACGGTAGTGTGCCTCTCTTATAAATTGGATTTCCTTCAAGTATGGTCTTGGGGCCATCTGATGTCACATCACAGAGTTGGTTTATTAAATGAGCAGGTTCTTGGGGCTTCCTGCATATTCTTAAGCTTGTCTGATTAGCCTTACCCTGCTGTTCTTACAAACTTGGTTTAGCTGGCAAAGTGTATCCCCTTTATTTAGGAAATCCAGCACTTTCCTGGACTTTTTGCCTTCAGCCTTCAGATAGCCTCAGCTCCTTGCTTTTAAAAGTAAACATTATTTTGACTCTGCTCTACTCCCACTACCCACCCCCATTACCTGCTTCAAAGTCAGGCTCTTCAAATGTGCCCCATCGCCTCTACCACCGCCATGCTTTCACATCCTGCTACAGTTTCGTTCTTGTTCTCACCATCTATCCAGGGTACACCCCCCAGATTGCCATGATACTCTTTCAGATCCTCAGTCTTTGTTATCTTAAACGCCTACCCGTCCTTTGTCACTACTGGCAGCTCCTGTTCCCCAAATACCTCCACTTTGTTCATTCTGTTCCTGGTATATCTGGGGAAGGTCCTAGAAAGAATCGTTACCTGGTCCAGTAAGATAATTTCTTCAGATGCTGTTAGTCATTTTGCAACTTCACCTTATACCATCAGAAGGGGGTATTAACTGGACTTAGGAGTCCAGGAGGTAAATAGGTCCTCACCTGGGGCAGGAGTCTCTGGCTGTGAGCAGGCCTGAAGGCTCTGCACAGGCCAACAAATCAGCCTGCCTGTACTCGTGGGTGTTAAGTACTTAGAAGATTGGGGGCTCCAAGCTAGGGCTCTGTTTCTCGTGGGTGAGATGCTGGGTGGGTGAGGTCACCTGAGGAGCAGGTGGGGAGAAGTGGCTGACTTGCGTCTCGATCTGTACCTGCTCCACAGCCCTGCTGCCCTGAG
The DNA here is from genome assembly GCF_029378745.1 of Bos indicus. Classification (NCBI taxonomy): domain Eukaryota; kingdom Metazoa; phylum Chordata; class Mammalia; order Artiodactyla; family Bovidae; genus Bos; species Bos indicus. The sequence continues at coordinate 13,260,402 of NC_091786.1, forward strand.
ACCGAGCGTGAGGTTGTTCAGCAGCGGCTGTGCTCACGGCACCCTGACTTCGCTCGCCTCCACCCTCCACCAGCAACCCTCCTGTTCCCTTGGGGCATCTGCCCCTTCCCAGGGCCACCCTGCAGGTGCCACCTACATGGGTCTGCATCTGCCCGCTGCCTTCTGGCTGCCAGCTCCTCTGACCTGTGCGCGCCCACCCTGCGCCTGCCCTCAGGGCTCACCTTTTGAATTGACTGCTATGTCTACAGCTGCAGCCCCGACCGTTCACGCTCAAAAAAAATAAAAATAAAAACCCTCTCATCTCAGTGGTCTGAGATGCCAACCAGTTAACTTCACTTGGATTCCCAGCAGTTATCTAATTCGACTTATCAAAATTGAAAACAAAAAGTCCCTTCCAAATAGGCTTCTCTTCATCCATTTCTCTGAACCCATTTTATTCAGCTGCTTTCCTATGAGCCCTTCTCAAAGCTACAAGCCTTGTAATCACTCTTTATTCCCCTTTTACTGTCCAGTATCCCAGTCCTTCAGATATTTTATTGTTATTTTAATTATTTTACTTGTATTCCCGTATGTGTTTATTTTATAATCGTGAGGTTCATCCAGCTCCTATGACGTGGTGGGTGTGTACACAATTTTTTAAAGTAGTCTCGCTTCTTCCAATTTCTTCTCCAGCTTTATTTTGTGTATGGTTGTCACACTCTTCTTAAAACTCCTGGTTCATCGAGCTCTCGGGCCTACTAAGGCTCCCTACTAGCTGGTTGGTAACAGAACCTGTTTCTAAGCTTATTTCCTGCACTCTTTATTCTCCCGAGCAGATCTTCTGACTCGTCTCCTCCCGTGTCCTGCACTTACTCCACGCCTCTGACGTCACTCATGCTCTTTCCTCAGTCTGGATACCCTCCCTCCATAGATGGTTCCTAGCAGAAACGGTGACCTTCCTAAGAGAGAAGACCTGAGTTTTCACCTAGGATGTCTCATGTATGTGTTCTTAGTCACTCAGTCATGTCCGACTCTTTGCGACCCCATGGACTGCAGCCCGCCAGGCTCCTCTGTTCATGGGGGTTCTCCAGGCAAGAATACTGGAGTGGGTTGCCATTTCCTCCTCCAGAGGATCTTCCCAACTCATGGACTGAACCCAGGTCTCCTGCACTGTAGGCGGATTTTTTACTGTCTGAGCCACCGGGGAAGCCCTAGGGTGTAAATGTTTATTGAACTCTACATGATCTCAGGAAGAGGGCTTCCCAGGTGGCGCTAATGGTAAAGAAATCCACCTGGCCATGCAGGAGACACAAGAGACATCAGTGGGGGTTGGATCCCTGGGTCAGGAAGATCCCCTGGAGTAGGAAATGGCAACCCACTTCAGTATTCTTGCCTGGGAAATCCCAAGGCTACAGTCCATGGGGTTTTAAGAGCTGAACTCAACTGAGCGACTGAGCAACTGAACACACAAGACTCCAGGAATGCCATCACCCGTTGTCTTTAATCCTTCCCCTTCCTCCACAGGTGACCTCTGAGAAGTGGGTGATACGGGGTGAATCAGGACCAACCAGTCATCACAGGCCCTGCCACTACCACTGCCCCTATCATCTCTCTTGGACTTATAATCCTATCCTCAGAGGATATGTCAAAATGAGACACAAGGCATAGCAGCAGGCCTCCTTTCAAAGTTTGTTTCTCCCTGGAACAAGGACTAGAACCGGAATTCTTTTGAAAACTAAAGATAATCCTCATCAAGCTCAAACTCATGAACAAAGGATGTGGTGCTGGTTTACAAGAATTATAAATACAGTGCCCACATTGTTTATTTTACTTTTGTCTTTTTTTCTGGTTGAAATTAAAGATGGCATTTTGGGGGAGAACACACATAAATGAGATTCATATGAGCTCCTATGATTAATTATGCCATAATTAAATATTAACCACTCCAGTATATCTTACATTTATGCTGTGTCTCCCTTTTCTATTTGAAAATCACTTAATTACATAAAGAAATATGTCAAATATAGGCTATATTCTGATTCTGAATTTGAAAAGAAATTTGGTGTGTACATGAAAAGAAATCCCCAGTATTAACCACTTAAGACTTGGTAGATTATTCAGATATTAAGTCTACTGCTACCTATAAAAAATCATAATCAAATAGTTCAGCTTATTAATTTGTTCAAAGGGTCCTAAATCCTTGCATCAGGAAAATATCCTGAAATTAATTTTTTTCAATGCTTTCAGCACTGAATCTCATCACAGTGAGGCCTACTGTGTTTCACGCTACTGAGATACTTTCTGATTTACCAAAGAAAATATATTTTAAATATATTTTGTTGTGGTTTTTAATTCTTTGAAAATTGCTGCTTTACTTATCACGTGACTTTGCACAGATTCCTCAATCCGTGCAGGGCCCTTATATCATTCATCTGTAAATCAGAGACATTGTAATTCCTGGCAGGTTTGTCACTAGGATTAAAAGGGGTCTAATATGTCAGACATGTAGCACAGCTCCTGGCACATGTGAAATACAGCAGATGGTTGTGTTAATGTCTATTAAGTTGATTAAAATATACAATCCATATCTCTCAACTGCTATGAATACATATTCTTTTCTTCTCATTATTAGACTACTTTTAGACATGTAATGGGAGATGTAAATGCATAGGGATTCCCTTATCTCTTTCATAAGGTTTATACAAGGTTTTCACGTTTTTCAAGCAAAGCTGAGATGCATAGTGAGTTGTGCCTGGCTCCCTGGGAGCCCGCTGTGATGTGCTCCTTTGCAGTTAAAATCCAGACTTGACCCCCACCTCCCCTTCAGGGCCTCCACATGGTTTCCAGAGCTGGAAATCAGACACCAGGCACATCAGGAGGCAAGTGGAACAAACAAGTGGAAGGGGATGGCAGCTGCAAATATTACACAGCAGCTAAGAGCATGCTTGGGGTCTCTGCAGGCGCCCCGTGGCCCCCTCTGCTCAAGTGTTTGGGGCTCTGAGTAATAATAAAAGGTCAGCCGTCAGAGACTCTCTTTATCTCAACTATTTGGAAAAATAAAAAACTTATGTCAAGTGAGCACTTTACATGTTGTTCACCCACTTAGCTGGTGCTCCCTCTGAAGCTGAAATAGATTGCCTCCACTGTCTTCTCACACTGCCAACTCCCCTTAAAGCTGCTGCTGCCTAATCCTTTGATCCCTGTACCACTGAACTCGTGGAGAGTGTAACCAAAAGGACAGAGTTGAGATTTCAGTGTGACAAGTGGAAGAAAATCAATTTCGACTTCCTAAAGATAGACCTAGTGGTGCAAAAGATCATCAGTCACAAATAGATGTTCTTGATCGTGGTCCTGGGTGACTGGAGATGCTGGACGGGTGAGATGCAGTGCCGACCGTAGGAGGTGGGGTTTTTTCTTTACTTAAAAAATGAAAGAAATAAAATCTGATGTGGAGACCACAACATGAACATCAGAACCCTATCCATCCTATGATTCCTTGTCTTTTTGCTTGATGTTACAGATTTGAAGCACACAGGCATTCCACTAGAGGATTTACACATTGATTAGCAGTTAAAAGCATTTGTCTGTAAGTTTAGTAGGAGAACTGTTTCCTACTCCAGGAAAACTAGACCTTCCCTGTAATTGGCAGTCCTATTATAAGTGGCTATTCTGCTAAGCTTCTAAAGAACTTCTAAGAACTTACTAAGTAATTGAATAAAGCAGAGTGCATTTAGTACTATAGTTGTACCATATTTCAGAATATCATATAACCTATGAGTCAGTTCAAATGTTATATGGAAGTGATAAAACATGGGATAAAAAGCAAACTGAAAAAAAAAAAATGACATGAATTACCATACCACCCACTAATACATTCCAGAGCCATTTAGTCATCTTTTTCCCTAATTATACTGTTAAAGATTTGGCTACAACTATTTCTATCCTCAGAATGAAGCTATTATACCCCAAAAAGTGTAAAGAAATTAAGATAGGCTTTTCATAATTCATAACGAACATGGTTGTTTTGAATGGGCTTAATTATTATCTCGATTCAATTCAATACAATGGTGATTTATTGCCTTCTGAGAGCTGTTTGTGAATGTCTCATTAGGAAGAGTTACTAAACGATACAGTACAATCCATATGAAGGCATATTTAATGTCATCTCAGTAATAGAAACACTGCTTCTTAAACTCTATTTGCATGCCAAAAATTCTAATCAGCAAACAAACCCCACTATGATAATAGCATTTAAAAATTAGTCTATATATATTTTTTTGGCTAATGTCTAGAGAGAAGAAATGTAGCTTTTCTTAAATGAGAGGGAGAAATATGTGCCATTTAGGTAACTAGGGTTTAAATCCACATGGAAATTTGAGTGTATTAGGGAAGCATAGTCGGAGAAGGCAATGGCCCCCCACTCCAGCACTCTTGCCTGGAAAATCCCATGGACAGAGGAGCCTGGAAGGCTGCAGTCCATGGGGTCACTGAGGGTCGGACACGACAGCGACTTCACTTTCACTTTTCACTTTCATGCGTTGGAGGAGGAAATGGCAACCCACTCCGGTGTTCTTGCCTGGAGGATCCCAGGGACGGGGGAGCCTGGTGGGCTGCTGTCTATGGGGTCGCACAGAGTCGGACACAACTGAAGTGACAGGAGCAGCAGCAGCAGCAGGGAAGCATAGTAGATCACTTGTTGGAAATAAGAGATCTAATTCTTGTTTCTCGACTCCTAGTGTTTCTTAGATATGTGCTTATTCTGGGGTCCCCAGTTCAGTTCAGTTCAGTTGCTCAGTCATGTCTGACTCTTCACGACCCCGTGGACCACAGCACACCAGACTTCCCTGTCCATCACCAACTCCAGGAGTCTGCTCAAACTCATCTCCATTGAGTCAGTGACGCCATCCAACCATCTTATCCTCTGTCGTCCCCTTCTCCTCCTGCCTTCAATCTTTCCCAGCATCAGTGTCTTTTCAAATGAGTCAGCTCTTTGCATCAGGTGGCCAAAGAAAGTGAAATAAATTTAACTATAGTATAACCAGTAGATTTCTTTGGCCCAACATCTGGTCTGTAGTTTAGCCATATCCTTTGCAAATTTGAAGAACTGAACTGATATCATATTGTAATATATGAAGATCTTTAAATATGATCTCTTTAATCATATGATCTCATTCAATCATTATAGAAGCTATCAACAGCATTGTCTTTCCCACTTTACAGATAAGGAAGCTATGGCGTAAATATGCCATAATATAGGAAGATTTAATCTCATTCCCTTCTTGGTGAGAAACTTGTATTTACTACTGTGTTTTGGGGTGTCCATAATAAACATTCATTTCAGGAGCTTAAACTCTATCATATTTATTTTTTAAAACACCCCTCACAAACTCTAGGTAATCTTCTCTAAATGTATATAAAGTGTAGCAGAAATAGCATAAACAAGGTGCTTAAACTTGGACCGTGATTGTATTGTTAAGATGATAATGTTTATGAATAAAGGGCAGTCTTACTTACAATTAACTTGATCTGTAGAGTTAGAGACTTGAGGGTAAGGAGGGTTGTAGATGTCATCAGTCTGTAAGAATGCATTGTAGATTTTTCTAAGTTATCCACATTCTTGAGAACAAAACAAATACGTTAATTTTCTATTATATCACCCTTTCACTAAATCATGGTACACAAATGAAATTCCAGCTAGAGATAAGGAAGGTGTCTGCAGGAGTGTAGTCATTTATCTTGATAGCAGGCGCTAAACTCTGCTGGTGAAAGGACACATCAGAAACTTTTGAAGAAGTAACTCTAAACTAGAGTGCAAATGAAGTGCAAAGAGCTGCCTTGTCACGTGGGCAGTGGGGTTGTAAATGGTATTTTCAAGAGCTTTCCTAGTTGACAAGAAGAGGCACTTAGTCTGGTTGACTTCTGAGAACAAATGTCATTAAAGCAAAGTGTGATACAAGTGACTGAGTCAATCTTTATTAATGAAAAAAAGAAAATATGATGCCTCCAAAATGAGGAGTTGAATTGTGTTGAATTGTGGCAAGCTCCATCTTCACTAAATGACCACTTGTCTAGCTTTTTTAAAAAGATGCAGAAAGAAAAAAAAAGGTCAGACAGAGATTTTTGTTGAGTCCTCCTTATGTTAGTGTTTTGCTTTTTAAAAAAAGGTGCTGTGTTTTAATCTATGTGATTAAAAAAAAAGAGTTTCCCAATTTCCTAGAGTCAATCAAAATGTATCAGAAAGACCATTCTATGTTCTTTTTATAATGGTAGCAGAGTCATGGAGTAGAAAATTGGAATCAAGTTGTCTGTAGACGGTAGGGTCACGGAAATCTATGGATTCTATAGGCTTAAGGTACAAAAGTAGCTTTTCCTTGATTCTCAAGGATATTGTTTTTCACAAGCAGGTCTTGTTATTCATACTGTGAATATACAACAGGGTCATCTTGACTGCAAAGGACACTAGTTCACTTTTCGCTTCTGACTCTCAGTCAGATCTCAGACTCCATTGATCTCTAGATACTTTTCTAAGACTGGGGTCTCTCTTCAGAAATCCCCTCTGAAAACTCACCTTTGAAAGTAATAAAACATTCATTGGAAATGAACACTTAATTGTGAATGAGGGAAGGAAAGCTAGAGCTGGAGACGAGGATGCAGCCTCAATCCCTTCAAGCCCTGGGGTGGTCTGAGTCTATGAAGGGTTTCTATTCTCTGCTGAAAATCCCTTCTTTGATTTTTCCCCCTAGTTTTTTCTTTCTCAATTACTGTTGAGTTCTGAGCTTCTGGTTCTGTGTCTGGCGTGTAGTTGGTGTTCAATAAATGTTGAACTAAGTGATGATTCCTGTTAATAGCATTTAGCCACCTTGTTCAGACAGTGCTGCCATACTTTAATTCCTGGAAACAATCCAGGTCTTTTCTAGAACAACCACAGACTTGCATCCCATTAAAGAACTCCACTGACCATCTTTGTAGCCAAAGTCCTTTTGCACGTGTCCTTCAGACACGACTGAAGCGACTTAGCAGCAGCATAGAGCTTCTCCATCTTTGGCTACAAAGAATATAATCAATCTGATTTCAGTGTTGACCATCTGGTGATGTCCATGTGTAGTCTTCTCTTGCGTTGTTGGAAGAGGGTGTTTGCTATGACCAGTGCATTCTCTTGGCAAAACTCTATTAGCCTTTGCCCTGCTTCATTCCATACTACAAGGTCAAATTTGCCTGTTACTCCAGGTGTATCTTAACTTCCTACTTTTACATTCCAGTCCCCTATCAGACTCAGATCAGTCGCTTAGTCGTGTCCGACTCTTTGCAACCCCATGAATTGTAGCATGCCAGGCCTCCCTGTCCATCACCAACTCCCGGAGTTCACTCAGACTCACGTCCATCGAGTCAGTGATGCCATCCAGCCATCTCATCCTCTGTCGTCCCCTTCTCCTCCTGCCCCCAATCCCTCCCAGCATCAGAGTCTTTTCCAATGAGTCAACTCTTCGAATCAGGTGGCCAGAGTACTGGAGTTTCAGCTTTAGCATCATTCCTTCCAAAGAAATCCCAGGACTGATCTCCTTCAGAATGGACTGGTTGGATCTCCTTGCAGTCCAAGGGACTCTCAAGAGTCTTCTCCAACACCACAGTTCAAAAGCATCAATTCTTCGGCGCTCAGCCTTCTTCAAAGTCCAACTCTCACATCCATACATGACCACAGGAAAAACCATAGCCTTGACTAGACGAACCTTTGTTGGCAAAGTAATGTCTCTGCTTTTGAATATGCTATCTAGGTTGGTCATAACTTTCCTTCCAAGGAGTAAGTGTCTTTTAATTTCATGGCTGCAGTCACCATCTGCAGTGATTTTGGAGCCCAGAAAAATAAAGTCTGACACTGTTTCCACTGTTTCCCCATCTATTTCCCATGAAGTGATGGGACCAGATGCCATGATCTTCGTTTTCTGAATGTTGAGCTTTAAGCCAACTTTTTCACTCTCCACTTTCACTTTCATCAAGAGGCTTTTTAGTTCCTCTTCACTTTCTGCCATAAGGGTGGTGTCATCTGCATATCTGAGGTGATTGATATTTCTCCTGGCAATCTTGATTCCAGCTTGTGTTTCTTCCAGTCCAGTGCTATAGTCTGGGCTAATTTTTGTGCTTTTTTTCAGTCCACAATATAATTAGCTATTATTTTCTGATATTATTTGGAATGGCCCTTTTAAATCATTCTTTTTAATTTTTGGCAGAAAAAAAATTAAATAATAATGTGATAGGTCTTAAAAGTCCCATAAAGAAAAAGGTATTCTGCCTAAGAAAAATATTTTTAATTAAATATGGAAAACATGTCAGGAGTGATAAAATTGTTTCCTTGGAGTTGAGACAAAAAATAAAGAACTTGAGTAAGAGAACCATCATAATAACAATAACAGTGCATAACATGTAGAATTTGTGGGATGTATTCTATACAGACAGCAACGTTCTAAGTGCTTTCGTTGCATTTTCTTACGTTTATTCAGTCTTGTTTTATGGATGACCAACTTACTTGCACAAAGTTACGTATATTAAAAGAAACAGAGTAGGAGACCCAATCCAAGTAAATCTGACACCCAAATCTGTTTCGAACAATATCCTCTAATTATGGCTATCATCTTGGATATAAGGAAGAAAGAATGTGTTTGGTGTTCAGATGAACCCTTTAGTCTTTGAAAGATGTTTTAACTGAAATTCTGATTGAATGTGTTGTATAAGCTACTATAGCACTTCCAGTTTTTGCAGTAATTTCTGATAGCTTCCTGGGTGTAGGTCATTGTGCAAATTCATACATTATCTCACTTAAACTGCCTGCTGACCCTAATGAGTAAGTAGTATTATTATTCCTATTTTCTAAAGGAGAGAATTGCGGCTTAGAGAGGATAAATTGTTCAAAGTCAGGCAGTAGGTGACTTCAACGCCCATGACTTCTGCTGCCCCACAGAGAGTATTCTACCAAAATAGATTAAGCCATTTTGGTAGGTCAAAAAATGGGCTGCTATTGGCAATTTCACATTGCACAATCTAACTAGAGAATGATAATTGATTTAACCCTTTTGTACTTCTGATTGTTAAATGCATCGAGGGAACACCTAATATGTTTGCAAACACAGTGTTGTTAGTCACTGTGTGTAAGAAAAAAAATAAACATGAAAACTTGACAGTAACAGTGCCTTGATTAGTGTAGGTTGTGTTCAATTCATTTTCTTCATTCATGTATACTATCTGGCATAGCATTTTTTTTAAACTAAGATATATTTTGAATAGAAATTAAGTAGTTGAAAATGAGGAAACAGAATTCATTTCTATTAATCTGAATATTGTCAACAAATGCATTTGTCAAAACCACATTGTGAAAGTTAAAATCGGAAAGCTTCGAATGGTGGCAGTTGAAATCCAACCTAAGAAAACACATATGATCGTGCTTCTCCAAAATCCAGTTTTAAAATATCCAAGTGATGGTTTAAAATAATTGCTTCAGTTTACATTGCAAACTCATGCAAATTGACATTTATCAAGTTCCACTGTCACTCAGTCTAATGGTAAAGTCTGCTCACTCTCCTAAAAAAAAAAAAAGAGAAAGTAAAGAAAAAGAAACCCCTGATTTGGAAAATCTCTTTTGTATTATTTGTCAAGATTTTTGGTACTTTAAATGGAATACTCAATATACCTCTGGACAGACTGGGTTGTTCTATTTCCTGGAACACATTTTAGAGAGCTCGAGTTGCAATGTGGCTGGATTAAATGAAAACAAGGACTCAGAACCCACGTCTGCTGGCCTTAAGGAGCGTCTTTCATTTTGGTGGCTTGCGAAAAGTCTGCTTGATAGAGAAGAGCAGTGGCTGGGCTCAGCTCTCTGCTGTTGGAACCGTTCAGGGCTCTGACAGCCGGATCTTT